>NC_133245.1:1290000-2540000 GCF_048772165.1 Typha angustifolia
ACTGAGATATTGCCATTGAATACTAAAAGTGTAAACAGCGATCTTAATTACGAGGCAAAGGAGAATAAGATTTACCCAATTTGTAAGGATCCACATCCCAAGGGGTGAAAGAACGCCTCCGTTTGCTCAGGCTCGCGATCGCCGGTGTTGTTTAATGTGCCGTCATTTCCATTTTTTTCCCATGAAAGTTGAAAGGGAATTTCTTGACGAGCTTCTTGCAGCTGAGAGAAATGGGAAACTAAACGTAGTTAACTAGTGTACTGGGGGTAAGTAGAGAAGATGATGTCTCTGGTTGTCATCAAATAAAGGCCTTGTCTCCAATAAAATGAAAATTAATGAACATAGAGCTCCTCGAGAGGTACTAGATAACTTTGTGCTCAGTTCTGAAAATAAATTCTAGTCATGTTATCAACTAACATAGAGAACTCTTGTTTTGGTTAAATGATCGAAAAACAAAGCTTGAATTTAAACAAGGTTTTCTATCATAGGACTTTGCAGTATACGTGCTAAAGAAAAAGTCTTTAGAGAATTGGTGTTACTACTATTGACCTGAAAATGTCATCACAAGGATTGCTCTTTTGAGGAAAATTTTAAGGAGAAAAGGTATACAAATTAATAAAACATTGTTTAAGGAAGGAAAAAAAAGTATCATAGCATAGAGGTTGTCATTAACAAATGATTAAGATCCACAAACTATCACACGCAACCCATTATTAGAAAGAGAAAACTTGGAACTGTCAAAGAATTCTGAAGTTACCTTCCTTCTCATCGCTTTGTTTGCTTCTTGCAGCATTTGCTCCTATTTTTTGCGACAAAACAATGAGCGCAGGTCAGGTATTAACAAATTCTCTGGCAACAACTTAAAGTAAAAAGATATTCTACTGGGAAAATTTAGCGAGACAAATTCATGCATAAGGTAGTCTTACCTTTCTTTTAAGATCACTGAGCTGATCGAGCATCACTTGTGTCTGCAATATAACATTCTAAGAGAATCACTACTATCCTTAGGTAAGAAAATTGATTTCATTCTCTATAAAGAATAAATACTGGTGACAAGCCTAACGCCAATGAAAATTTGTAAATATTACACAAAGAGCAATAGTTCTCCATCTAAAGATGATGGACCCAATGAACATTTTCTTCAGTCATAATTGCAAACGGCGATAGGAAAGCAAGATATTGAACATAATTAATTGAGTAATTGGTGAGGCTGTACAGTAAAGTAGCGCAAGCGATGATAAACATATTCTTTAGCTCAGATTTTGATTTGTACAATCAAAATGTCCTTCCAAAATAATTTGGGATGGCAAACTTTGATAAACTTGGTATCAGATATTGCAGAGTATAATATAGTGACCGCGTTCCATACTGATAAAAAAGAGTCATGCTCTCACTACTCATTACAGGCCATGAACCACCTTGTATGGTCCTGCTAACAACTCCACTATTATCTCTTCTGGACATCTATGCAATCAAATTTTGGTTTGCTTAATTAGAGAAAAGTATCTACCTGCAGTCAAAATTTCCGAGTTCTTGCTATCAGAGAGCTGTTAATCCTATTTTCGTGAAAAAAAAAATCAACATCAAGCAAAAATTAAAAAATATTTTATAATAGTTGCAAAATTAAAATTTAGAAAAGAATTGTGGGGCTGCAAAGCTGTGGAATCTTTCCCTCTCCTCTAATCCAACATCAATCACCTAAGAAAACAACAGGCTTGAGAGCTATCGGTACTCACGATGGCAACTTTCATGTTAAATTTCGACCTTGTAAGCCGCGTATGCATCGCTATGAAATGTCACATTTTCCCTCACCAAAAAGTGTCCTCCAAATAAAGCTAGCTCAATCATAAAACTCCAGTGGCAGGTGGGATGTCCCATTCCAAATATTTAAATTTTAGGCATATAGTCAATACATGTTGCCTTGCCAGTGATGAGTACTTTCATTGACAAACATTGTTCTCTCCAACCATATCTCGACTTGCATATACTATCCCATTGAATCAGAGTGCACTTTCTGTATTTACTTGATATTCTATCTCTACAACCGTGTCTCGGTAAGTTGGGAGACTCTTAGAAAATTGAATTGTCTCATAGTAAGTTGTATCGTCTCTTGGGGTGTTCTGTTGTCTCTTAATTTCTTTTTTTGCCTCCTAGATAGTCTGTATGTCTTTATTTGCAGAAAACATAAATGCCTACATAGAAAGTTGTAAAGTAGTGAATGCTGGAACTAACATAAATGCCCTATGTAAAAGGAGAGATGAGGAGGACAACAGAAAATCTAACACTTAAAATGTGGGATCTGAATAAATGGTGGCAATCTTCATAAAATACTTTTCTTACAAGTCTACCACAATAATATATGACAAAACTACTAAAAACAAACCTTTTATTATCTATGAGACTCAAGCTATGAAGACTTGTGCGTTCCTGACCATTAGCATAGCAAAATAAAATCTATAAAGGAAAATTTGGCACATGTACAAGTCATAATTTACGACGGACATGTAATATATAATCCATCAACTTTCTGCTCTAATTGGCTTGTGTACCATACCTTTTCTACTCAACCCTCCATTAACAATTTCTGTGATACTTGAGTTAAATAAGAAACACTAAAACATGTGAAAGCTTGCTCAAAATTATGAGATGAAGTAACTGACACTTCATGTGTCCGTCCCTCGTACGTCAAACTTAAGGTTACCTTTCTTGATCTTATCTGCTTTAAAGATTTCTCAATTTGATTCTCTAGTTGCTCGAGATCGTTTGTCCTCAGTGGACTCAAGTCCTCACCAAGAAAGTTTCTGCAGCATCATAGTAACCGCTGTATTAGCAAATGCACTAGTCGTATAGTAAATATCCCAGATGAATTAAGAGAGTAACAGGCTACCTCTGGGAGTGCTGTAATATCTCAACTCGAGTCTTCAGCTTCAGATATTCCTGATAGTTGTTCTGCATCGCAATAGGATAACAAATCCTTCTTATATATATTAGACCAGGCAACATTACCTTTGATTGAAAAATATAACCAAACTTCTTAGACCAGGCAACACTCCCATAATTTTGCTAGTGCGGATACTACATCGGGATGTTGTGCAGAAGGTAAGTAGCCCAACTTATGTATGAGTTTTCGATTAGAAAAGAAAATTAGACGAAATCTATAACTACTAATGGGGAGAAATGTTAATATGTCATATCTCTTGACATGAATTACACAAAAAGAAGGCAGTTAATCTTACTATTTTCTTTAAGAAAAGAACTGTGCTCTGCATTTTTAAATTGTATCAAATCGTTGATAGTTATTATCATTCAATGACTAGCACAATGGGCCATATCATTGTTTTGTTTTTCAGACAGTTAATAGTTTGGAAGTTTCCAGTACTTGATGAAACATCCGTGAAGAAGTTCATAGCTTAAGAGAACAAAATAGCTTATAGAACTATAGCTTGTTAGCTAGTTAGTGCAAGACACAAAAGTAGAACTTTGCAGAACTCTCTCTTTTCATGCAGACATTAGATATGCATGTATAAATATACTACTATATGTATAGCAAACCGATTACCTGTGTCTCAGGAACTAAAACAGCAGCATCTGATGCAGCATAAGTGTACCTTTGGTACCTCTCCAGCGTCTTCAGCATGCTGCAGTGATTACAAAATAGTACGTAATCTGAGAATATTTCGCTGTTTTCTGTAAATATCGAAAAGGAATGGCATTTTCAAATCATAAGTATGATCAGAAGAAAAGAATAATTAGCCATCTATGCAGTCATGTTCGCATAGTTTTCTTATTACTGAAATGACCTAACTTTCAACAATGGCAGCACTTCATTTCGTCTTCGGAAGAGAAGTTATCGATTTCCCACAGCAAACAGTAAGAAGAGGTATCAAATTGTCAGCATAACAGCAAGCAGCACTACAATTTCAAGAAAATTAACCCAGTTCATTATGGCAAGCATTAATACCAAGCTAGTGCAACCTAATCATTACACCATCCTACAACTTGAAAAAAGGATTTGAGAAGAAGGATTTGAAGAAAATATAAGGATTTTATAAGTGCTACTTTTAAAGATCAACTACGGAAAAGCAGCTCGCCAAGTTGTTAGAAGTCCTGCTAAGTGCAATAATCATCTTTTCCAGTCATAAAATAACAAATCTCGGTACCTCAAACCCTAAAGCTACCTTTAAAGATCTGGCTTCTGAGAAGCAAGGACAAACACTCCATGAGTTGCTACTCCCATTTCAGCTTATATTTAATAATTTTCCACCGATTTATTCATTGTGCAGAAATTAAAGAAAGCAAACGGAACTGCACCATCGAGGACGATCCACGAGCATTACGTGTACGACAAATCAAAAAAAAAATTCCAAACGAAATCCAAATGGAAACCAAGAGTAATTAGTAAGCAGCATACACGCATCACAGATTGAGCATTCGAAGTTCATTCAGCGTCTCACAAAAGGGGGAAATAGATCACAAAGATCCCCACCTAAAAAAAAGTTGTAAACTTGGGGATACCTAGAGCTGCTGCAGAACTCGAACAGCTTCCCTCGATTTGAAAAAATTATGACGGCGACCTCTGCATCGCAGAGGATGGAAAGCTCGTACGCCTTTTTCAACAATCCGTTCTTCCTCTTGGCGAATGTAACCTGCCGGTTAATCTTGTTCTCTATCCTCTTCAACTCCACCTTTCCCCTCCCCATAGCTCTCCTCTCTCCTCCCCCCCCTCCTCCCTCTCCCTCTCTCTCTCTCTCTCTCTCTCTCTCTCTCGCTCTCTCTCTAAGCTCAAAGCTCCTAGGTTTCTTAAGCTCAAATGAGACAACGGCGGAGGAAGAGAAGGAAAGAGTGAGATATCGGAGGGTAATTTCGTCCGAATAAAGGCGTCAGCACCAATCTCGGGGTCATCCCAGAGTATACGAATCGAAACGTGTCGAGTTCGCAGTGGGCACAGTCTTACCCGCCTTTTCCGTTTCTCGCAATTACCCCTAGAATTGGGAGGAAATTACTACTTTGCAATACCTGTGGCCTGTGGGCCTTGTGCTTTTACTCTTTTGACCCTACCGTCTCATTACCAAGTTTGGGGATGCCTTATAGCTAATAGCTACTAGAATTTTGGTCACGCCGAAAGAGAGAAGGGACAGGACTAGTTTGTGCTTGATAGAATAAAGTAATGTATGTGTAAATAGTAGTTTTGATCTTTTCGGAAAATTTAGACTAGAGTAGGAAAATCTAGAGTATTTCTTATATTTTTACTCTTAAAATTATGCTTATAGTCTAACGAGTGTAATGATTATTTTTGATGTGACGTTAGTTGATATAAAAATACTAATAAAATATAGATATTGAATGAATCAAATATTGATATAAAATTATAATTAAGAAATAGAAGTTCAGTGAAATATATTTTTATAAAGGATTTTTACAAATCATACCTTATATTTTATCTATTTTATGATTCGTAGCCTACCTTTGAAAAATCTATAACCCGATTTCTTTTTTCCCTATAATTATTATTTAACACCGTGATGTTATTTTAACTAACTAATGTATCAAGACATTAAGATACTCATACTATTTTTTTTATTTTTATTTTTATTTTTTTACCATTTTCTTTACTTATCTCCTCCACCGTTGTTACGTTTGCTGCCACATTTTCTTATTTTCTCTCTCCCTTATTTTTCTCCTCGTGATCATTTTTTTTTTTTTTTTAAAGAGAAAATAGAATAAAAAGATATAATATAGATATTTATAAGTTATTTCAAATATTATAACAAAATATTTTTTTACTGAAAATTATAGAAAGAAAAACAAATTATGAAATTCTAAAAGCCCGAGCGTCAAATATAAAATAGTTAAAATGTCGAATATGGTTTATAAAAATACCAAATATTAAAGAGGTTGGTCATTTTGGAACTTCTTTTAACGGCATCCCAAGGACTGACTCGAAGTAAGAGATACACGAAGGACGTCATACGTGTCGATCCGCGGAGCAACCGTCTGGTGCGTCGGTCAACTCGACGCCACGTCCGCTTCGTACGACCGTCACATGGCCGTGCACGGGATTCTCGTTGCGGTGCCACGCGCGTAATCTCGCCGCACGTACGGCGCGAGTTTCTCGTGTTGGACGAGTTGCCTCCCTCTCGGCAGGAGCTGTTTGGTGCTGACACATCGTATCGCATCACGTAAAGCTGGAAGGTTTTTTGACGAAAATAGCCTCGTAGTATGAGGAAAATAACAGACGGGCCCCACTTGTCTCGATGCCGTTAATCTTAGAGTAGATAGATTTGTCGCTTTACTGGGCATCATGTCGGCCCAAATTAACGGCTACACAGATCTGGGCTACCGGCAAACTACAACCGTTGTTACCAACTTCAAAATAAGCCACTTATTTTTTAAAATTAAAAAAATATATTTATTATTTTATATTTAAACATTTCATGCCAAACGTCAGAAAAAGTTGGGCCTGGCCCATCTAAAGCCTATGAACTAGTGGGCCCAACTAATGAAGCCACTTGTTGTATCTAAGCTTATAATAGCCCTCTCAGCTTCTAATGCTATCGTTTCATGGACCCTTTACCTTATCTTTCCTCAAATACTAAACCTATATGGGCCCCAGCCAGTTTGTTCTCAAACTGGGAGTCTGGGAGACATCGATCTTAGGGATTAGGGATAAACAAACAACGTAGACTGGTAACAGAAAGATAAGGGAAAGGAGACGCCATTAAAGATGAAGGCTTGTCCAGATAATGTTCACTCATTGTTGATATAAAGTGTATGCTTGGCCTTGCTGGTCATTTCCAGCCCTAATGATATATCCCACTGTTATACATCAAACCACCTTTGTGGAAGATGGCAAAGTCATTTAGGAGTTAGTTGGAAAATAAAGGTACGTAGCAACTCCAGCACTGTAGAAGAAGAAATGCATGGCTACGAATGCATTGGCTTTAATGCATGGAGACTAGTAAAAGAAAGCAACAGCACGTAGAGGCTGCCCTATTCGAGATCACGATACTTATCTTGTATATATTTCCCACGACCAACTTGGCATCGACTTAGCCTTGTCTTCCTAATTACGTGGACCCTATATACTATAGACGTAGTATAATTCTAACTCGCTTTTGCCTGACCCTATCTGCACGTTAAAAAGAGGGGAAAAAAACAAATAAAGATCGTCATGAATCACCTAACACTGCATGTGTCTTTCGAGGCTGTAAAGGATAAGACTATTTATGAGCATCATTTAGTGTGCTGTCGTTTGTTAAATAAACCATCGATCAGTGCTTCCATTTGATCTTAATTTTTGTACCACATATATATGTGCATCGTGTCAACTTGCCCCTGGACAAGTGACCATCAAGGATTCAAGTGGTGTCGTGTAGAGCTAATCGAGTTAGGCTGTTGCTTTTCTATGCCAGATATTATTTACTTGAACAGAACTGCGGATTATAGTTAGATTATAGGGTATATATATTTTATGTTACCCCTATGGTTATGCTTAAAATCAATTTATCATACCCCCAATTGGTTTACAGTAACGTATATTTTCAAACATAATGACTCATATAACATTATTAATTGTGTTGTCTGAGTAAATATGATTTTTGCACCTATAATTTTAAGATATTATTTTTTATTCAATGATAAATAATATATTTAAAAGGAGGTTAGATGATAAATAAGATTTGATGTATCTAATCTTAGATAGGAGAAGATATGAGATGTTAAAAATTTATTTAAACAATACTATGCGGTGAGTAAATCTAATGAAACGAGAATGCAATCATTATATTTTAATATTTATTATGGTGGAGAAATTCCTTCTAATAAATTTCTATTATATTTTTCTGCTTTTTTTTTATTAAGTTTAGATGATAAATTTAACATGAGGCTTGTAATACACTTTCTATATTTAAAGTGCATTTTTTTTAGAATTTTGTACTCCCCATGTCGGAGTACATGGCAGTTCCTGATAGGCTAGCAAATCCAAGGAAGATTTTTTCAGCTATCTGGCAGCCAATCAGAGGCTGCCAAGTAGAGGAATGAGGAGTCCACTCGTAGAATCTGTGGCTGCGTGCATTAGCATGCACTTACGGGTTCGGATCCATTCCAGATTCTAATCATTATAAACGCGATCCAACGCACAACACCTGTTACCTTATGCTCTTCTTCTCCACGCTTTCCTCAGAAGAACATAGACACAGCCCCATGCAAATCCAAGCAAGCATGTCTCCTATTGCCGGGCTACCAAGCATAAACAAGCCATCTCACCATCACCGCAACGACTCTTTCGAGCTCGAGATCTTCGACGCCAAGCGCTACTTCTCCGGCGGCACCGACGATTTCGCGCTCATCAATTCCTTCAAACCCAGGAAAGAAGAAGAGCCTCCAAAAACTACAACCAAGAGGAGCTTCGACTTGCGCATAAAGGAGAAAGAGAAGGAGAAGGAGAAGAAGTGCAAGCAGCCTAGCTCACCTGGCGTTAGACTAGCCGGCTTCCTCAACTCTTTCTTCAACCAAGCAGTTTCGAGGAAGAAGTCAACCAGTACTAAAAGGTCAACCATGGAGGACAACAAAGAAGGAAGATTCCTTTGTGGGAGGAGCAGCATCAACAGCTCTCGTAGCACTAGATTAACCGACGCCAAAGCCATCTACTCCTGCGAGAGCGGTGACTTTAGGGCCAGTTTCCTTTACCCCAGCACGCCATCAGAGCTTGGGGAGGAGAAGGGTAGTACTACTGATCACGACGAGTATGTGGGAAAAAAGTGGGCTTTGAACAAGAAGAGTGAGCTCACCCCATGGAGATCATGGAAGAGCAGCCGGAGGAATGAGCAAGAGGAGGCTGGTGATGGATGGGAAAGCGACTCCAGCTCGGATCTATTTGAGCTCAAGAACTACGACTCAGAGCCCTTTAAGAGATCCAGGAATCGACGCCATAGTGTTAATAATTAAGAACTCTGATCACCTTTTATTTTGTCTCATGTTGGTTGTGGTTTGTTTACCAATGATTGTGGATTTTACTTTTTTAATTTGTTTGGGGGAGTTCAACAAGAATGCAGGGTGTTATTTGTAAATTTCCTTAATTATTAATTAATAGATTTACTAAATAATATGGGCCGTGGGCTTAATAATTGGGCCCAAGCGGGTTTGTGGCTCGCTGGCAATTCTTTTGGCGCGCAAAGTGGAATAAATTACGAAAGAGAGGGAATTAGAAAACCCTCCAGGGTTGGCTCGCTGTGATCGCCTCCATGTCTATGGAAAACCCTAGCAACGAGAGGCCGGATGACCTCGAGATCACCTCCATTGGAGCTCTGTATCATGGTCATTGGGACAAGAAGTACTGGAGCTGCTCCAGGGTTTGTCATCTCTTCCTCGTTTTATTTCACCGATGATTTAAGAATCCTAGGATTTGGTGAGATTTCTTAGGGCAGCAGCGGTGTTGGTATAATAGTGAGGGATATTTAGATTTATCTCCTTTAGTAGGAAATCAATTTAATTAGAGTCATAAAGATCTGTGATGTTTTAATTTGATTGCAGTGTTGGTCTTATTTTGTTGTGGTTTTCTTTTTCTATTGGTAGGGAAAAGACCGTTACCCTTATCCAATTGGTTATAATGCTATACGAACTCATGCTGGGAATACATATAAGATCGAAGTTCGTGAAGGCATCAAAGGGCCTTTATTTGTGGTAAGTTTGGCAGAAACAAGATTGTCCTGGTTATGAAGTGTACGCCAGAGGCTTTCAGAATTTTCAACTAGATGCTATAAGTCTTAAATTTTGATAATTGGGGAAAAGTTGTATTCTTATTTGGCCTATCCGACAGAATTGAAACGATTGAGTCCCTTCAATTTGCAGGTCACATCCACTAATGGACATTCATCCACAGGGCAAACACCTGATATTGCTTGGGAGAACTTTCAGAAGAAAAGTGGTCCCAAAGTTAAAAACTGTCATGGGAGGAGGCTTTCTTCTAAGATAGATGGGGTCGAGGTAAGTTTGAGCCACTCATTTTATGCCTTTTGATGGATGTGATGCTTATGCTTTTATGAATGCATGCAGCTCTTTGGTTTCAAGAATCCTCTTGTTCAGAGATTACTTCGCGAGCTAATGGCTGATGTGAAAGAAGCAGCTGAGAGAAATTTGTTGTCCTTGAATATTACTGATTCTTCGCAATTAAACAATAAGGTTGAAACACAAAGTTCTAATGCATGTTTTGATTTGCCTGCCTGCTTGGGCAAGCAGCAGAGCACTCGAAAGAGAAGTATGAAACACCAAATGAAGGAAGGAAGAACAAAGAGGATTGAATGTCAAGATATACTTGTTTGTAAAGAAGGTGATATTGCAGAACAATCGATCAGGACTTATTCTCGTGCCAAAGATAAAAGTAGAGAGAAATTTAAGGAGAAACATTTGTCGGATGTTCTTCCAACTCATGGTATAGCAGATCATCTTAGCTACTCAACGGGACGTAGTAATAGTATAGCTGCTGTAAGTAATGAAACTTCCTGCAAACCTGGTTGCCATTTTCAAAATGATGCCAAAGATATTAAATTTGTTTCGTCAACAAACAATTATTTGGCAAAGGAGGATTCAAGAAACTCATCGCGACAAGTATATCCACTGGATGGGGAAAGCGACCTTCCCCTTCTAGCCAGAGAAGAATTGCCAGCAAAGATGGACTGTGGTGATTGTGTTGTTGAGAAACATGTTATTTCACTGGAGGAAAGCAAGCATATTAATGATTCTAGGTTATCATATATGGAGAGCAAGGCTTGTAATGCAGAAAACATGCTGGTATTGTCTTCATATCCTAACTGTTGTAGTGTTGTAAGATGCTATTTCATTGTCTTAGCAAAATTGTTTCAAATATTTCCTACAATACTGTGTAGGTCATGCATCTTTTGTTTTGTCTATAATGTTTACTTGTAAAGTTGCTATGAATATTTATCTTTAATTAAGAATGACAAGGTGGTTACTTCAATCTAGCTTACTGTTGCTGCAGTGCTCCTAAATTTTAATTGTTACCCCTGTGTCACACGTCGATACTTCATTTGCATGGCGGGTGTTACACTTGCTATCATATGGCATGGGGCAAGGAAGTTATGTTGCTTTTCCAAATATCTTTTGCTTGGATGAAGCATATACCTGTTCAATAAAGCTACGATGAGCAAGTAATCTATTTGTCTTTTTTTCAATGATTTTTCTATTTGTTTCCACCTTTGTTCTACCTCAAACTAAGCTGATTCCTGTCGATCAATTAGGTTATCAAACAATAAGCTAGAAAAGGGGAACCTTATAGCTGTCGTGAAAGATGGTAATAATTTTTACGAATATACTCCAATGTGTTTGTCCTGCCATGGATCATAGTGCGAAAGGTTGGAACTTCTGATTTCTTTGACATTACTGGATGGTGGCCCTTCTATGATTCATTTTTACATTTTTAACACCGTTTGCACTATCTTGATTTTCTGTTATTGAAAGGACATTTGTTGTCTAGATGTTGATGCTGAATTTACAATTTTCAAGGGAAGTTGTGGGAGCAAGAAGAAATGAAGAATGATCATGTGATTAAAGAATCAACATTTGTAGCAGACCCTTGTGACTCAGATGCTTTACCTGGAAGTATACCAAAAGAGTTGATTGACATACACAATCAGTCCACTCTGGAATGCATGCATCCCATGCCAGACGGAATTTCCTACCTAGTGAAGTGCACCCCGGATGACAGTAGTTCAAGGGTGATTAAAGATTCACTTCCAGAAGTCAACCCTTCTCCTGGTTCCTCAAATCCAAGTTCTGAAAGAACTGATTCAGATTCAACAGGACAGGAATTAGCAAAATCTATGATGGCCTTTTTGCTTCCACAAGCTGTTCCACTTCTTAAGAAGACTTACATTAAAAGGAAGTCTAGACACAGAAATCGGGAAGCAGATCCTAAGTATTGTTCCATTTTGACTAGGACCAATTGTACTGAGAAGGTTGAAAATGATCGCATCTCTGATGACATATGTGGAGGTAATGATTAATTCTGTAATATCTGATTTAATAATAAGAATTTTTGTTTTCTTATCATGTGTGCTAAGAATTTCTCAATTTAACTGCATGCTCTTGAAGTTTGTAAGAGGATTAGATGCTATCTGAAGTCTGAATTTTTAGTTTATATTTTGTAGGCAACCTTGAAGTGAAAATGCTTGCCCAAAGGTCAACAGAGAACATTTCAGAGAAAGGACTAGACTCTTGGACATTACTTCATGCCAACTCCCAGTGCAAAATGACAAAAGTAAAGCGTCCTATTAATGATAGCATGAAGAGTCAACCATTTACTGATATTTCAAAGGAGGCCAAGTCTGTAATTCCAGATAGCTTTGAGGATGAGCCATATGTCTGTGATGTCACTATGAAGAAGCTTTCACCTTCTGATCATAGTGAAGCCAATTATGGGCATTTCAATGAAACCAATCTAAATGCTGACTCTTCAAAGTCGCCTTTTAGCAGAAAAGGTGGTAAGGAGCACTCTAGTTGTCTTTTTGAGAGCAATGATATTGATGGTGTAGTTATGCTGCAAAATGAACTTGAGAAGGATGACACTATGTTATCTGATTCTCTTCTGGCTTGCTTGGAAGAAGAATTTAAGGAAAAATCAACAGTTGAGGAGGACAAGGTTTCTTGCCCTGCCTATCAAGGTGCTGATTGTGTTGATCATATGCTTGCACTAAATTCTGCCTCTGTCGTGCATGATGTTTCTCAACACTTCAATAATACTACAAATGATTTCATCCCCATTACTGTACATTTGTCAAACCACGGGCCTTCTGGAACTGATCTGGCTGATGATTATTCACAGGATTCTCTACAGAGCCCTACAAAGTTGAAGGATACAGATGTTTCAGTTATTAAGACAGAAAAATCTCATTCAGGTAATAACCATGGATGTTCCATTCAGCATGAGCTTATTTACTATGATGTGCAAACCCTGCCAGAATCTAGAGATTGTTATGGTCAAAATATAGAAGGTCTTACTGGTTCGTTACAGGCAAGGCCTCACCCTAAGGCAGCAGCTAATGCAACTGGAGATTCATCTTCATTTTATGCACAAAATACAGTAGCTCAGACTGAAGTTTTCCTGCCTAACAATGAAATAGGAGACAAGTTTCTTCATGCAAATAATTCTTCTAGGAACTATGACATTCTTCTTTCAGAAAGTATAATTTGTCGAAATTTTGATGATGCAGATCTCGAGAAATATGCTATTCCCAATACATCAAACACAGAAGAAAATGGTGGTTCTGGATGTAAAAAAGATAATGCAGAAATAAGGATTTCAGCTGCCAGGGATATCGAAAATAATGAACATAACCCTCTTTTGAAAAAATTGAAGAATACATGTGCATCGGAATCTGCCTTGTATGATTCTGCTCATTCTGTTTCTCAGGATTTGGTTAAGAATGCCACTGAAGATATTCAAGGTAGGGTTATAAATGACAATGCAGAGATGAGGATGGTAGCTGTCAGTGAAGTCAAGCCTGATGAAGATATGCCCTCTGGGAGCAAATTGGAGAGTATTTCTGCATCTGAATTCAATATATCTATTCCTTCATATGCCGGCCATCAAGATATGGTTAAGAATGTTGCTCAAAATGTTAAAGTTCTCAACTCTAATATTCATTTGCATTCATATTTTGAAAAGAATTGTCTAGATTCTGTTGATGATATTCATGAATCTCAGAGTTACTGCATAATGCAGCAGAATAGGAGAGGTATGGCTGGCCTAAGCAGGAAATCTGTTCTGGAAGCCTCTTCTTGTTCAAACCCGCGTACAAAGTTGATGGAGGATAAACGTTGTAAAGATATCTTCAGTGATAAACTCAAGAAAAGCCAAATGAATGGTCTTCCATCTCCTGATGCAGAAGAAATTACAGAATTAGGTAGTCCAATGAAGCTTGCTGGCTGCTACTTGCATCCCAACCCTGTATTGTCTATCATCTTAAGCTCAATGGAGGATTTCTTACAAATTTGTGTGTTGTGCGGCCTTTTGGAGGACTGCAATAGGTATCTTTACATATATACTGTTCCTCTTCTGGAACAGAGAGAAAAATGCCCTTCTTTTAGTGGTTACACTACACTTGTATTGCCTCCCCGGAATGGACTTTTTAAAGGAGATGTAAGCTGTCCACAAGTCTTGAATTGAACTTACGTCTATTTTACAGTATTGCATCTGCGACTTTTATATGTCTTCTTTTTTGCAGTTACAACCTGAACAATATGGATTGCAATTCACTCCTGATGGTCAGTCACTTGTCCTCTTGACAAGTATCAGAACACCTTATTGCAGGTTGAGCACAATCTGATTAATCTTTGTCGGTAAATAGCATTTGGCTTTATTGAATCTTGTTTGATGCCAATAAACCATAAACAACTGGCAGGAATCAAAGCATTAGCTGTTTGTGCCTCATGTGCAAGACGCAGCATTGTGAGAATGATGGTATAAAAATTGTCAAGACAAACTTTGGTTATGTTTCACCAGTTACCAGCTTAAGGGCATACGAGAAGATTTCCTGCATTTTAGTCTGTGAACCAAATTACCTTATAGCAGCTGAACTCAGTGGGAAATTGCATGGCTGGATGATGAACTCAGGATGGAGGTAATCTACCATACATTGTTCTAAATTTCCAATATTTTAATAGCATACTTTGGCATGGTAATTTCCTTGCAGTTTTCAGTTATTAGCTTCTAATTTTTCTGTGTTTAATGGTAATAAGTTTATATTTGGCTTTGGGTTCGTATAATTATTTAGTGCCTTATATTGGTATCTCTATGTTACTTGAATTGCAAAACAATTCTGTCATTTATTTGATGTATATTGGTCTTGAAGCAGGTCAGATCTGCCTATACGACAATAAGATCTCTGTATCTACAGTTAAGGTCTTATGAGACAAAAGCAATGTCCTAACTAGGCATTTCTCTGTTAATTTTACTTTAATTTGTACTTCCAAAGCAAAAACTATTTCTATATAATATACCTTTTATTTTGGTGGATGGTTATGCTTTCTAACCTTTATGATACATTGTCACGCTATTCCTTACCAATGCTTGTAGTTCTATCTTGGAGGAGTTCATGTTACCTAGATTTGGTAATATATCACCTTCGACAGTGGAGCTGAAAAGAGTATCAAGGTGTCGCTCCCTTGTTATTGGCCATGATGGGATAGGTGGCTTCGGCTTATGGTATGTTGAGTTCTTATACAGTATCCCCATATCTGGATTCATGCTATTTCATTACTTTATTTTCCCAAAGTTGAATGTATCTACTACTTATTTGCTCCTTTAGAAGTTAAGTGAAATGACAACTAGAAGCCTTTACTTCATTTTTCTCTAAAATATTTATCTTTTAGGGACATCTCAAAGCGTGCACTCTTGTCAAGGTTCTCAGCCCCAGGCAGCACAATCTTCCAAATTCTTCCAGTGGGCTTGGGCAGCTTGCGAAACATTGACATTCTTGCTAGCAATAGTGATATAGAGGAGAACTTAAAAATGATGGCAACAAATTGTTCTACAGAAGCTGGTGGAGATCCTTTTCTTATGCTATCGGGAGAAGACATAGCTGTTTGGCTTTTGGTTTCTGCTGCTTCAGCATCAGAGTTTCAGTGTCATTTTGAGGTGAAGGAACCTGTCGTAAGATGCTGGAGGCTAGCTCTTTTAGCAAAGAATAAGGTATTCATGGGAAGTATATTAGATCCAAGGTACATCTGCTTCCCTACTTTATCCATTAAATAGTGCTATGTTGAGTATGTTTTCTTTTCTTTCTTTAATAAATGTTGAGTATGTTTCTGAATGTAAAGATGCTTATGTCTGACTTCGCAAGATTCTTCTTCTTCTTCACTTGGAAGCTATGAGCCTCATATAAATGATCATTTGATATCCTCGGCTTCGACTATATTTATTTTCTTCTTCTTCTTCTTCTCTGTGAACCTCATAAATGATCAAATCGATATCCTCAGCTTCGATGATATTTATTTTCTTATCCTCAGATTTGACGATATTTATTTTGTTATATATCGCCAGAACATACTTAGTCAGAGATATTTATATCTTGCAGGGCTTCTGCAATTGATGTCTCAGCTGATTGTGGGATTGTTGGAACATTTGAAGGTCTCTTGTACAAGTGGGAGCTGTCTACAGGAAAAAAATTGGCCAACATCCATTGTTTCAAATGTACGTTGCACACATACTACTCCATGATGGCTGAACCTATTATGTTGCCTTCACTAACCTAGAATGATACAAATCTAGGATCTTGTCTAAAGTGAAGATCTCCTTATAAGAAAAAGACAACCATTGTTAAAAAGGACAAAGAGTCAATTGGCTGTCTGAACTGGGAAACAAGAATTTCTCCCATTTTCTTCTAATTATGAATGCAGAATGATACTTAATGGTCAATAAGAACTAGAAAGTGTGTATATATGGATACAGTTAATTGTCTAACATCAAAATTGAGCATAGTCAGGATCCCGCATGATTTATGATGAACTAGGTAGATTAATATTCATGGTTTAAACAACAAATTAGAGGCATTGACTTGAAGATCACATTTTCTTGACACAGTTTTTTGATTAACTTGGGATGCTCCACGTGCTCCATGTAATGTTGCTAATAAGGTGACATTATCTGAGTGCAAAGCAAATATTTTATGCTAATACTTTATTGTGATTCTATCTGTTGGAATCAGGTGGAAGTGTATCCTGTATTGCAGTTGACGCCCAGTCAGGTACAATGGCAGTGGCTGATAATAAGTGCCAATTGCTAATTTACGCCCAACCAAGGACAAGTATGTAAACTGAACTGTGCCATTTGATGAAGTCGATCACATTTCTGGTGAAATTCATCTATGGGATAATGAGTTCACCTCAGGACAAATATCGGGTTGTTGGCGGCACTATAAGAATACCTTCTGTGGTTGGTACAATGATTTTGCCGAGCAAAGAGTTGGAGCAATCTATTGCCGTGCATATAATGTATTCTTCTAGTTAACTGAAGCAGGCACTGCTCTTTTTTTTTTGGTATGTAAAACGATAGGCTACCTAATCATGGAATGCAGCCCTTGTATAGTGTCTTGATGTTATTTTTGGTCGCATAACATTCTACTGCTGTGTATGGTGGAATTGATAAAAGCACAAGTTAGGTTAACTCAATGTTGAGGTACACCACTGCTGAATGCTCATAGATGATATTTTTTGAAAAATAACTAGATTTACACGTTTGCATCAGAGAGGAGATTGTCCCTTATTTGAAGCCAGTGACAGGATTTTGTGCGTTTCACTAGGAGTATCACATGTGGACAGTTTAAAGATGATCATAATTGCGAATCCTCCTATGGCTCAAGTAAAGCCATAGCGAATTAACACTTGGGAACTCTGCAGGTAGAATATCTCAAGAATTCAGCAGTCAAGAAATTTGTATAGCGATGAGGTGCTATGATCATATAAACTTATCACCCTATCACACCAACACGTTGTCAAAAGCTGTTTAAAACTTTCATAACACAAATAAGAAATTTATTATTGGTGTGAGTATTAAATAAGAATACAAGCATCCGTTTCCAACTGCAAAAAAAACCCCTAAGCTTCTTAAGGAAGCATACAGCATAATGAAGAATTTCCTTTCGACAAAAAATAGAGGTATATCTAAGAGGTTCAGCTCGAATAACACTATAAATGGAAGGGAAATTGTACTGAATGATATCCAAACTGCCTTTCTACTTCCCCTTGGCTGGCCCATTGGGCACTTCAGCAGATGCAGTTGCAGCTGGGTTGAGCTCATCCCAAGCCTCAATCCAAGTGACCATAGCATCTGCAAGCTTAATGAAGTAAGGATCCACCTTCCCAAGCTTTTCTTTCACCTGCTTCGACAGCTCAATGTAGCACTGCTGAACGGTGGTGGCATCCTTTGAGATGGTCGCGGACTGGAAGAAAGGGATTATATCCTCTTGCCAGAAGATGCCCTTGTACTCCTTTTTCAAGTTCACAAAGGGATTGCTTGCCTTGCTATGCCAGATGTAAGGTAAGCCAGTCTTGACTCCCAATCCCAAGTGATCACAGATGACCTACATCATAATTACCAGAGTTCAGAAAATACTACCAATTATAAAACCTGGAAAGAACCAAGAATCCCTCTCAATGGGTCTCCAGTAAGGTGCACACAGACTATAATGGCATAAGAATTGTTGGAGCTTGTAGGGTAGTATTAAGAAAGACTGACCTTCATGCACCACCCTGCCCACATATCGTCGTAACGTCCAATGGGCTGGCCATCACCCATAAGTCCAAAGTACATTGCAGGGCCAATCAGCTCACGATCAAAAGCAAGATTCATACCGCACATTGGGAACAAGGTTCCCTTTGGCACAGTAAGAACAGCATCAACATACCTGGTAGGACCAAAGAGAGAATAGTTTAATAAATTTGTTGAATTAAAGAGAACAGTTTATTTGCTATGAAGCATCCAATTTCACATGATTGGGCACCTGGCATTTCTCTCACGAGGCTTGACAAGTTGGGTGGGAGCATCATAGTCAGGAATGTTGAGCCAAAGGCCATGAGAAACAGCTGTTGCGACACCCTCACGAAGGCTGAAAGGATATCCACGAACAAAGTCTGCACCTTCACGGTAGGGATCATACAGAGTGTTAAAAAAGAAGGGAGTTGAAGGGCAGAGTAGGTTCTTTATGTGCTGCTCAAGGGCATTGATATCTTTGCCAGATGGGTCCTTTGCAACCTATTTGAAAAGGACACATAAAAGTTTAGAACATATCAGCACAGAATGCCCAGAATCTTAACAATATTAAGATGGAGACAGCTCTCCTAAAGAATGACAGATAGCAAAATATAAGCACAGATTTACCAAAACAGGAATGTATGTTAACGCATAGAATAATAATCATAAAGATGGCTAGTTGCAATGGCATTATAATTTATCTGTCACTGGATCTAGAAACAAAAAGATTAGATCTTTTAATACAATACAATCATGCACACTAGCAATTTGATTGTCCAAGCACCAGCCATAATATCAACTGATGAATCAAAGCTGAAACCTTACTGCTGCTTAAGTTATTGCAGTGAATAAAATAACCAAAACTGCGCGTACTATGACAAGCTCATAAAGAGAACAGAGAAAGTGGACTGCCTACAAGATTGTATGCATACAATATCTAGATCCACAGTCCCAATTCATATAATTAGGATCCTGTCATCTAATCAGTCACTCTGACTATAAGAGTCATTTTAAACACACAGATCTGGAAGTTTAGGAACTACTCTGATCTCTTCACACTGCAAACTATGACAATTATATCTCCCCTAGACCAAAAATTTGAAGTAAAATACAAGCATTTGCATTTTTATTCAAGATTGTGTGTGTGTGTGTGTGTGTATGTGCAATTCACAACAATACGACCAAATCAAACGAAAACCAGTCGAGTAAATGCATTCACTAGAAAAGTCCTCCACAAATTAAAACAACAACAACAAAGTAGGCACAAAATAAAAATAAAAAACAAAAAATAAAGAGATAAAAAATAAGAAAAAGAGAACTCACGAAGCAGTCGTCGTCGATGGTGTAGATATACTTCTTCTTAGACACCATGTAGCCAAAGCATCTGCAAGCAGAGTCCTTGAAGGAGATGCACGATGCCTTGGGCCCCAAGATCCGATTGATATCGTTGCGGTTATAGAGCTCGTAGTCGAACCCCTCGGGTACCTTGATGGTCTTGGTGGGATCCCCATCCTGCACTATGATCAAGTGGTAGGGCTGGAAGAAAGGCCTCCACATCTCCAAGAAATCCAAGTTCCGGATCGTCGGGATGACGATATCCAACTCATCCTTGAGCAGCGGAGTACTCGGAATCGAACCCCCCGCCATTGCTACGCCCTTAGAGAGAGACAGAGAGAGAATAGAAGAAGAAGAAGAAAGAAGATGAGTGTTTTCGGATCTGAGAAGGGAACAAGGGAAATGGGGTGACTTTATAAAGATCGATGGGCACGTGTCGGTGGCTGCTACGAAGGCGCGGAGTTATAAAGAGAGGTTCGGGTTAGCAACCTGCGGGCGTCCGCATACCCTTTTTAAAAATTATTCAATGTTAGTTTAACTTTCTTTCTATCATATTAACCTAATTTAAATATCCTTATTTTCTAATACTTATAAAATAATAGTGACATTTAAACTATAGTGCTTAGTTAAAGCTTAAGTTGAATAACCTCCCCCTTTATTTAAATATATACCTCAATTTATGCGGACTAGAAGGAGGACTCGTTCCAGATTGGCGGATGGGAAAGGGGAGAATTATTCTGCGCTTTGAACAGGAGGTAATTACGAAATGCGGCACCGACACCGAGGGAATTACTATTCTCACAAAAATGTGCGGATAAAACTTATTCTCCGGTTTTTGTCCGGATCGGATAGTTAGGCGGGATTTTTAAATAAAACGACAAAAAAGAAAAGAAAAAGAAGAAATCCAATGTACCACACCACACGGTACTTGGTTGCCCGTAATTGGCTCCGAAAAGCTATTTAACCTTTTTAATTATTTGTTGTCAAATTATTTCGAATTAATTAGATCCACTTTTTATCCCAACTGAGTTTATAAAATAATTTAACCCGAACCCCTTAATTGCTGCCAGTGAATGGTTTCACCAGATCTATTTATCCCATTGGTGGATTTGGAATCTCATTTAATCCTTCTCCTCTCGCCAGATCTAATTAATTATTAATCACTATTATTTGGTAATCGAGCCACGACTCTTTTTACCAAGTCAACGCCCCCCCATAAATAGTATTTAATCTCGTTTTATGGAATCATGATTAAAGAGAAGATTGAAGAAAAGGTCGTCCATTAGACGATGGACGACGTGGGTCGACATGCATGCGACTCGACTGTGACACGTGGCCTCTCTTTTTCTCTTTTCTTTCTACTCTAACAACTACGTAGTAATTAAATTAATCAACATGAGAATGGTCTCATGTGGACTCACATGCCTTAGATCCGATCGAGTTATCTTATGCTATCTACTAATTATTCGACTTGCCAACCTATATAGTTGTGATCTACCATTATCATTATTATTAATATTAATATTATTTTAATCTTCTCCCTTTAATCTTTTAACACTATCTTATTAGCTTTATGACCTAAGATTATTATTTGCCTGACATGTAATTAACTTATCATTCATCATATGACTGAGCTTGACTCTTATGATAAGTTTCTACTCTTTGTTGCTAATATATATATATAAATATAATTTAGAGGATTGGTGGTTGGTATGGCATTGTAGCAAGGCTGGCCCAAGTGGAGAACAGACAAAAGTAAGCAGAGAAGAAAGAGGTGGCATAGGTGGATTGGGGACTAGAGTCCTCCATCAATCAATACAACTTGGAATTCATCTTCCATTGCAAGTCTTTGCTGCTCTCGCTTTGTCTTTTCTCTCTATCTCTCTCTCATTATTCCTATGTTTTATTAACTGTGATCATGGTACATAAATATAACAGTCTCAAATTAAATGCATGCATGCATGCATAGTATGTAACATAATATATGCATAGGATACATAATAAATAGTCAAATATTCGAGTAATTAAAGAGGAAACCTAGGTGTTCCACTATGACATGCATGCATGTGCCAGCTATGTTAGTTGGTATAATGCCAGCTAGAATTTCCATCAACTCCTCTACCTCTATCTCTCTATCTCTCTCTATAGTGTCAAAAGGGAAGAGAATAATTCATTAAAAGATGGAATAAATATATATATATATATATATGGTCACCTTCTTCTTTGCAAGTCCAGATGGATAGCTGGAGAAGGCAACTCCACATGGTGTTAGGTGGAAAGATGATGGAGAGAGATGAGAGAGTGGACAAAATTGAAGTAAATTTTTGGCCATAAAGGATCAATTTATTTTGTTTGAAATGGCCTACCTTCTCCTTTAATTCAAAGTTTGACAGATTCAATTCCAAGAGACTTTGTCTACTTTTCATCTTATATATTCTTATCTCATTGTTATTTTTCTTTTGTCTTTTGTAAAGACAAAGTCCAATAGATAGTTAGTTAGATAGTAAGATTATAAGTAACATTTGAAGATGAATCAAAAGTCTAGTCAAAGAGATATTGGTGCATATATACTAGTAGTGTGAAATATAGGATCTTATTTTATTTCTTTTTTTCCTTGGGATCATACCAATTGTGTGTCAAGTTGCACTGTATATATTGACTCCCAAGCATTGACAAAAGATTTACAATTTTTTTTTTCAGATAGTTGATGTGAGTTTCTAATTTATAGTTCAAGATTTTGTGAAAAAAGTTGGAGATTCACAAAAGAAATTAATTACTGAAACTAAGGTTTTTTTTTAATATTATAATAAGTTGGCAATTACTCAAGATTAAGATTACCATGTGGAAAAAGAAAATACTTCTCAACAGAGTAAATTAATTATTATATTGCCATAAAATGGATACTTAAATCTAATAGGGCCTCTAAATATTCAAAATCAAAATTGCAACTCTAATAAAAGGCCCAATATAAAGAGCCCAATGGCCCCCAATCTGATAAGATAAAAATCTTGGGCCTCTTACTTTTGGAGCCCATTTATAAAGCCCATCATATGGTGAGGCCCAAATGTAAAAAAATATAGACACCCAAATAATTCATTGTTTTGGTTTGATCTTAAGCAAAATTTGGATGCAAATCAAGTTCACAAACTTTGTAACATCAAATGATACTTTTGATTGATCAACCAACTGAAGAGAGAAGCATCATAATTTCTTTTTCTTCTTCTTCTTCTAACCAGTTGTTAGTAAAACCTATCTATCTCTCTTAGATACATATCAGCTGCAATTAGTAACTTTATCTATATCTCTGTACAAACTTGATAATCCTCACTTCTCCCACACTCTGATGTTAAGCCCATTTGGAGCTTCCACTCTTGGAAATTTCAGTATAACATTCTTTCCAACTTCTTCCCATCTGCAAGAAAATTATGGCAGATAAAGATTCAGATTACTTGTATATCACAAGCTTATTTTGCGTTAAAGCGATAAAAGATCGAATACTGACTTACAGACCTGTATCTAGTCACAAAGTAGTGAAGAAAAGTGGCGATCTCTACTGTGCCTAATTCTTTCCCTGGGCACAGCCTACCTCCTCCTCCGAACATCATAAAATGCTGATGAGACTCAATGTTCTTGTCCTGCTTCAGTTGTACAATTCGTCGATTAGAGAATTGCGAAAACTAGTAATATGATGAATCAATGCATTGAATATTTTGACAGTACTCACCAGCCATCTCCATGGATTGAAGCTCAAAGGATCAGGATACATGTATGGGTCGTAGTTGATCTCCCTCGTATAAACATAAATTCGCCAACCTTTTGGAATAACATATCCTGAAGAAACCAAAGTGTGCACACATCATCAGAACCGAGTCTTTTCTTCAACTACAAAGAGATTGTATGCCACCTTAGTCTACACTCACCATTCATTTCAACATCTTGAGTTGTTTTTCTGAGCACTCCATTAACTATCGTTGCTATTCTTAGAGTCTCAAAAATTACCTACAATTGAACAAACATGAATTAATTAGACTTCCAATTCACTGTTTTCGGCGAAACAAAACACAGTGGAATCCTAACCTACCGCACGAGTGAATTTCATGGATTTGTAGTCATTCCAGTCAATTGCATACTCAGATGACTTCCCTTTACAGATATCCAGATGCTCTTTCTGCGCGTAAAAGACAAAAATCTAATGAGCAAAGGCTAGTTGATGAACGAATGAAATTAAGTCATATGTGAGCATCAATTTTGTACCCTGAGTTCTTCGAGGGCTTTTGGATGATCATATAGATACTTAACGGCCATCATCGAAGTCGTGGACACGGTTTCGTAACCGGAATATATAAGTGCGATGATCAGATCAATTATCTGCTCATCAGAAAGTTTCACTTTGGCTTCACCATCAATCCTCAGGAGAGTATCTAACATATCATTGTGAGAGCATTGAGAGGCCCTTCTATCCTCAATGATATCTCTCAACATACCCACAAGTTTTTGCCGTGCCTGTATAGAAAAATCCATCATCCATGGATCACAAACTTGTTAACTCCTGCAAATTTGAATACTTTTTTTTTGAATTTTTTTTTTTTTTTAGTGATGGAGATTAAATTTACCTGGAATCCTTTGTGATAGTTTGTGCCAGGGAAGTTGATGGGCAGTGAGAGAGTTCCAAGGACAAGTTTGAATAAATCCATCTTTAAGGCCTCAGAGAGTGGACCAGCTTCTATACTGGCTATCTGCTTCAAAGCAGAGAGCAAAGCCATCTGAACACAAGCAAAAGAACAGTAAGTGATTTAAGATTCTTTCCACTATTTGAGAAGAAGGAAGGAAGAAAAAAAGTGAAATTTCTACAGACCTCCTTAGTCTTCTCTTGGATGTCAATGACTTTGCCATTCCAGTTACTGAGGTGGGATCTCATGAACTCATCAATCTTGGGCAAGAGTTGGTCTCTGATCATTGGAGGGTTGATGAGACTAAGAATGGCACCTCTCATAGCCTTATGGAGAGATCCATGCACTGCAGCAATGTTGCATTCCCCCAATATATCTAGCATGGATTGTGGATATCCAGGAAGGAAACCCTTCCCTTCATTCATTAGGATATATTTGTTGAGTTCTGGATCC
This sequence comes from Typha angustifolia, assembly GCF_048772165.1. Taxonomy (NCBI): domain Eukaryota; kingdom Viridiplantae; phylum Streptophyta; class Magnoliopsida; order Poales; family Typhaceae; genus Typha; species Typha angustifolia. The sequence continues at coordinate 1,314,724 of NC_133245.1, forward strand.
ATGCACACCACTGTTGGGCATCCCAGTATATGTGATTTAAACAAACTTCCATACCTACAAAATGGTGGAAGAAGAAGAAGAAGAAGAAGAAGAAGAAGAAGAAAAGAATTAGTAAAAAATTGCAAATAAATGTTACAAAAGCTGACCACTTTTGAAGAAATTTCCAGCTGTAACAGTGAAGAAGAAGGATCACCTTTTAGCAGACATAATAATGAACATAAACGATCAGAAAACTTTTGGGGAAGCCACTTTACAGCAAAAGCCACTCAATGAATTTCATAAAAAGGAAAGGAAATAGCACTTTGCGTATAGGATTATCTACCATTGGCAAGGTAGACAACCTCAAAAGACAACAATTCCCAAAGAGAGGAAAAAACCTTGAAGCAAATTTCAAGAAACTAAAAGCATTAAAAAAATACATGTTGGAAATTTCTTCTCTCCCTAAAGAGCTCACCTAAGTCTTTGGTTCTTCATGAAACTCGGGCCTTGCTTAAGGAACTCAGTGGTCTCTCCAAAGAGTGGCCATCCCATAGTCCCAGGAGGGAGGCCCTTCTTCCTGTACCTCACCTCATTCCATCTCAACAAGGCACTGCAAACTATAAGGATTCCAAATGCCAACCCAAGTACTACCACCCCAAAGGCCACCATTTTCTCTCTCTCTTTCTCTTTCTCTTTCTCTTTCTCTCTTTCTCTTTCTCTCTTTCTCTTTCTCTCTCTCTCAGGCAGCAGGAGGAGCTCCCAAAAACCACCTCAAGATTCCAAGGAATGTTATGGGGGTACTCCTGCTCCTCTCTGCTTGCCAAGTGTGTATGCCTATATATAGCCCACCAGATTACCTCTTCCAAATGAAAAGAAAAAGAAACTACTCTCTCTCTCTCTCTCTCTCTCTCTCTTTCTCTCTCTAGAGCAGGTTAAAACAGTTAAAAGGCATCTCCTTTCCAAGGAAAATGCTTTGACCAAACCTCCAAGAGAGTCAAAAATAAAAATTCAGAACTCTAGCAGGCCCATTAATTACCAACACCAAATCCTCCTGCATGTCTGGTCAAGAGGTTAGTTAGGAAAAAGCATCTACAAATGCTGCATATGAGAGAAAATGTTTTTAAGATGGGTGTTTGGTATCCCACATGGCAGTAATTTGGATGTTTCATACCTTGAGCCCTTCAAAGATGACTTTGAGTCATCCACAACAAAAATTCCTAAAGAACTGCAAAATATATTTAATATGATCAACAAATTAAAAGCCTATTGAGGTGGCACATGGGCTCCTCCTCATTGGAGCAAAGAGGGGGGAAAAAAGGAGGTGCATAGTACTGTCAACAGCATCAACAACAACAACAAAGAAGAAGAAGAAAAAAAAAAAAAAAACCAGGGCCTCACATGCCTGTCAAGTAGATCTGCTTATCCCATTAGATATACTCTGGCAGACTACCTTTTTGGTGCATGTGGATGGCAAAGCAAAATTAAATAAGAGTGGGTCCTATTTAACCTTCATTACTGTTATTATTATTATCTTTTTCTTTTTTTTTTAATCTTACTTGGTTATTAGATTCAATCTTTGGGATATATCTCTTTAACTTTCAATATTGAATACTATGTTAGATAGCCAATTGATGTAAAATCTTATAATTCAGTGGATAAGTATAAAGAATGAAAAAGAGCTATCTCCTCATCAAACAGATTGTCCATATGTTTTAAACTACTTGAGTAGTGTGTCAAATTAAAGTTTAGATGGCCTTTTGGTACTCTGATTTGCTTTTTGACTTGTGGAATTGAGGGGGACTTAGTTGTCTCAGAGTGGGGGAAAAGGTGGTTGGGATTGTGACCTAATAGGAAGGGTATGGTCCAAAGAAGATCCTTGGATGGCGATTTGACTGTCAAGATGCAGTTTCCTCTCACCATACCTTTTTATCTAATTGCCATTGGAATTTAATTGCTAGCTAGCTATAGGCATGCAAGAGAAGCCATGCACTCTTCTCTCTCTCCTCCATGAATGAGAGAGTTATTGAGGGGGATATGCATGGAGATGTGATAATGAGCTAGTTGTGTTAGGACGGATAGATGCAAAGGATAGATAGAAGAGATAGGGAGCAGTATCTATGGGAGTAGGAATGCAGAAAGGAAGAAGCCTAGCTAGCCAGAGAGGGTTACTCAGGTCCATTAATGACACGATTTTAGCTCCAATTTTTATTTTTCAGAATAAAATTTTATTCTACAACAAAGTTTATATCATCAAACTTATGGTAAAGCATATGAATGGGAGCTCTTCTGCATTATTTAGTAGTAGAGTAAGCCCAAGTATTACAACAGTGATGGTTCACCTGAAAATATTAATATGGACTGCTACCTTATACTTACTTGTATGATTAGGATCGTCTTGGAACTTCCCAAGCAAACACATTATTATCTTCTATCAAACTAGAGTTTACTCTGTTAGAAAACGATGGTATCTGAATCTACTATGCAGAGATATCCATCCACCATCAACCGTGAGCTAGGAGATAAAACGATAACGACGAACCAAACTTTTGTTTTTATGCTTCGGCATGAATCCCTATCACATCTTTGATCGCAACTCTCAGCAATCATCCTCTTCAACAAGTATTGCATGCAAATTAATGAAGTAGCTCTAGCTACATCTTTCCTTCCCCCCACATTAATCTTTGACGAGTCGTCCATAGAACGTACGATTGATTGCGTACCTAATAATGGTTATGAACTAACTTAATCATGGGTCCCATCCCCCTCCTTTTCTCCATTGGCCATATCTGTTATGATTATTTAAACAATGTAGTAAACTGGTGTGGTGTAAGAATATTTTGACTGAGTTACGAGAGTCAAACACACACATACACTACTTACACCATGACACGCACACACACACACACACACGAGGGGGAGGGGGAAGAATGTGGTTGGGTTTCACATCATGACATACATTAAAGTAGGGGGGGAGGGGGGATGTGCATGAAGGTACATGGGTCTATCAATCAAAATCCCTTTGCACGAGGGCCTCTTCCTTGTCTTCTTATGCTCTCCTCTGTCCCCATACGCATATCTTTCCTTTTCTCAATTTAATGCTTTTACTCTTACGAGAGATCTGATGAGATCTGATACAAGTGATCCACAGGACATGATATTATATCAATTTAAAAGATGAGGTATATATTATTGGTCCGTTCTATAGTTTTGCTCAACTTTTTTGAGTGAAATCTATCTAGTTTGAGGATGACAACATTAGGATCGATGTTAATTAGAATAGTAAGAAGAAACAGAGAGCATAAAAGTTGGGATAACTTTTTGGTGGGGTCTCCTCGTTTCAAGCACAAGACAAATTGACGAGGGAGATGGGAATGTATGCCATCGCCATTCACATGCGTGTCTTAATTCCCATCCATCTCTCTCTCTCTCTCTCTCTCTCTCTCTATATATATATATATAGGCAAAGTAAGCCATCTGTCACACGTACGTCCATTTGCACGAGTGCACCCTCTTTGTCTTCTTCACCTCCGCTCTGCCGTATCTATTGCCAATTAATGGACAGAGCGATCTTAGGGAGAGAATTTTATTTATTTTATTTTATTTATTGCGATAGCGTAGTTTTGGATTTTTACGTTAAATATATTATAAGTTTCTAAAAGAATATATAAGTACTGCAATTTTTTTAAAAAAAAAATAGGAGAAAATGATGAAAGAGAAATGGGCAGCGGTGATAAATGCGTGTCAAAAATCTGAGCCGAGCTGGCTATAATAAATGCCAGCCCTCGGATTGCGTGGCGGAAACCAACGTTGAGGACAAACGAGAAAGAGAAAAAGAGAGAGAGAGAGAGAGAGAGATTTGTTAATTATTTCATTTCTCTCCCCCCCCACCTTTTCCCTTTATTTTTTTTCCCGAAATTAATTAATTACTGCGAAAAATGTATGTGTACGTGGGGACAAAAGCCCACGGGAAAGGCTGGATAAGGGAAGCTTGCGGTCAGACTGTCTCGCTGCTCACACGTGTGCCCTCGACAGACGTGTTTCGATGTGATATTAAAATCTCTCTCCCTCTTATCTCTTCTAACTTTTTCTTTTTTAATATTTAAAATTAGTAAAATAGCTAAATAAAAACTAAATTACATTAAATTAATTTAAAGTACTTCCTCATCTTGCCCCCAAAATTAAAAAAAAAAAAAAGATCCAACCAACATGTTGGCATATGATCCTAAAACCATGTGTTCAGGTTCCCCAACTCTACCTTATTCACTATTGATACAAATTGAATGAATATTTTTTTGCTCTTATTCTCCACCTTTTGTTTTTAATCTTATGGTACTGTGGTCACTCTTAAATTAAAGTTTGGGCTTTTGAAACCATGTGATCCCATGTCCTCACATAAGTTAGGTTAAAGGAAGCCAGAGTGGGTGGGGGTGCTCCATGCCTTAATTAATTATGTAAAATTTGTTAGTTATCTCTGTGTATATTTAGGCTTTTTAGGAGCTAATTTAAGTCTTAGTTTAGATGACCTAAAATTTTAATTAACAATATGAAGGCTGGCTGGCTAATCATGAGCCTTGAATCAAGGCGAGTACTATGCACACTTTAAAAAAAAAATTCTACTCCTTGTCTTTTATTCACACAAAGTTTGATTCGGAATCCCTGGATTTTGGTAAAGCCTGGAATTATTTCATTTGGAGGATAGGGATAGATATCCTTAAAATCAGCTAGCTATTCACATGCCATGCCATGTAGATTAAAACAGCACTGGGCTCGACACTTTGACCTTTTTTCCTAGGAATTCTTTGTTTGTTTTCACACTAATAAACTTGGCTTGCATAGCCGATAGCCAATAGGATAGCCAATTAGGACCCGCGGTGGTAAAGTCCATATATTATTTTTAGACTCGTGTACCTGGATTACCATGTTTTTATGTTTCAATGAAACAGGGGCTGCACTCTGTTTGATAAGAAAAACAAAATATTCTGACGATTAAGAAAAGAATTCTCATTTCGTATATATATGTTTTCGGATTCTAATTCAAGAGGTATTTGCCATTTGAGTAAAGCCGCGAGTGTCCACTTCTTTCTCTCTAAAAGAAAAGAAGACAGAAAACATATCTTAGTTTTGCATACGGGTTAGCGATTCAAGTCTATAATTACAAAAATGTTAGCAATTGAAGCCCATGATCTATTAAAAAAGAAAAGAAGAAGAAAAGGAAACCCACAACCAGAAAAAATGTTGGTATACTTTTGGGCTTCAATGAGTTAATCATAAAATTAAAATAGAAGCATTTTTTCAATTCAGCCCAGCCCACTTATCTAATTTACCAATGGGGGCCCTTTATTAGTCCCCGATGTATGGGCTGAGATGGAGCCCGTTTGTTCTCGTTGCTTGTTACCCATGTGAGAGCCCAATTAACTCACCAAATTTTATTTTAGCCCATTATTATCAAGCGAGCGAGCACTAGAATTTTTTGTTCTCTTTCAAGTTACCAAATTTTGGACTATTTTGCAAAATATTCGCAGCAGGCAGCCGCCAGAGCTGGTCTTTCTTCTGGGACAAGTCAGAAGACCAGACCAAGAAGGCGATAGAGAGAGAGAGAGAGAGAGAGGGAGAGAGAGCTGGAGGAGTCGTCGGAGAAATGCCTACGATAACGAAGCTGTACGGCATGCAGGAAGCATCGCAGCACAACACCAGGGAGGATTGTTGGGTCGTCGTCGACGGGAAGGTATCGTCCCTCTCCAATCCCCACTGGCGACATTCGTTTTCTTCTCTCCGTTAGTTAGATCTCTCTGCTTCGCCCCAGTTGGTTCCTTTCTTTCTTGCCGTTTACCTGTTTGATGACATGCTTGTTAGACGTTTGATCATGGATTTCCGTGTATGCTGGTTTAATCGAGCTTTTGCTTAGAGGAATCCTGTTGGCCCAGATAAAAGGATGCCTTTCGGGTTTTCTAAAAGGGGCATCCTTGTTACCCTTATTTGGTGGCTGGAAATTATACCAAAATAGTTATGATTTTTGTATGTTACGCAATTTGGATTACCTGGCTTTCGTCTAGTCAATCCAAGAACTGAGTTTTTCGCTGATATCATATGGATTGAGAGGTATAATTCCAGTAAAGCGAGAAATATAGGTTAGAAAGTTGTCGACATAAAAGATATGGTTTCCAATCCAGTGGCAACTTGCCTTTTGATCTGGCGGTTGTATGTCGAAATTCTGATTTAAATCCGTGGACAAGTGATATTATTGCATGCTGTCTTTGGAACAAAATCTGTTTTTATATTGCGGGAAAAGATTTAGCAGATAGAGTTGACATCGGGTTAAAGTTGCTTGTTGTGTGACAACACACATTTGTGGTCAATATTAACTTTTAAGTAAAATGCATTTCATCCTACAACAAACACATAAGTGAATTCCATGCAATTAAGATTTCAAATCTGATTAAAACCCTCTTTTAAGTGGTGAATATTTGACTCCACTCATTGAAATTGATACTTTTAGTTCTCCATAGATCTTTAGGTATAATAATGGAGTTTAAATAAAAGCCTTGTTTAGATTCACTCTTACCTCTTAGCATTGGTGTACTGGATTGACCAGGCATTCATTTTCCAAGTGTTATTTACTGACTGAAGAATGACAAGAAACTAATTTACCGGATTATCATTCTTCACACATAATTAGTGATACATCTGTTAATGTACTTTTCTTCCTGCTTGATTTTTGAAAAATCAAAGTTTATATGACCATTTCTCCTCTTGTTCATACTTAAATTGACATAATAAAACTATCTGGTTCAAAATTCATGTAATTTTGTTTTGCTGTTACTTTTTCCTATCTCAAGACTCATTATTTACTATCCACCCTTGTTTCATTCATATGTACCCATAGTTAGTATGAAGATAAACTTTTGGAAGAATCTTTCAAAGAAGATCTGCAAAACATAAAAGGAAGCGTTCCTTTTAAATTCCGTGGACTGGACTTTTTCTTTCTATCTATTGCTGTCTCTGGCTAACGAAAAGATGGCAACTTAAGACAAGATAGGACCTTTTGGGCTAATCCATGTAAGAAACTTTGTGAAGCGCTAGAGTAATATTACACATTTGAGTACATCTGGATACTGTACTGTTTTGGAGAAACAGAGCATCCCCCTGTCCTTCAGCCATTGGGATGCTCAATCCTGATAATTGCATCACCAGCTTTGTTGCTGTGACAGAGACTGAGAATTCATGCTATAATTTAACTCATCATCCTTGTAGCTGTGTTTCAAATTTGTTAATTTAGCTATAAGCTAGCCATCCTTTTCCTTTTCCTTTTTCATTGGATGCAACTAGCAAGAGGAAAAGCACAAGATTCATGAAAAGTTTGCTTGGAAAACAAGTTTTCTGAAGGGACGCAACCTGTTCAGTTTTCTGAAGGGAAATCAGTCTGCGGTACTAGACTTATCTCAGGCAGAATTGAGTCCTTTCATAGAGTCTAATTGAGACGACACTGGAGTAGCGTAGTTCCATGATGAATTTCTACATAAGCTGATAACAAGTTTTAGCATGCAGTAATTTTTAAGGTACACAAGTTGAAAATGCTTTAGATAAATTCATAATTTATCTGCACATCTTTTCTGCGGAAATACATATGTTTAATAGTTGCACTTGCTCTCACTTCTGGTATCTTACTATTGGGAGCGTTATAAATCTGCCAATTTGACGTTTGGTTTGCAGTGGAATACTGGAAGGCTTTGGATCTTTGGATTTGTTCTGATTTTGAAATTAAATCTTCGTGCCTTAATTGCAGGTATATGATGTGACGACATACTTGGATGAGCATCCCGGAGGTGATGATGTTCTGCTCTCAGCAACTGGTACGTCCAAACCATATAACCATCAATCTTTCGTTACATTTTTGGAGCAAAGTCATCTTTTCTTTGTCCATTTGCTAATACTTGAACCTACTATTACTCTCACTTTGATATCTTGCAAATGTGGGGCTAAACTGATCTTATTGGCCTAATTTGTGGTGTGCTATTCTGAAGGAAGGGATGCAACAGAAGAATTTGAAGATGCTGGGCACAGCAAAAGTGCTAGAGAGCTCATGCAAGAGTATTGCATAGGGGAGTTAGACACCACTCCTACTATCCCGGAGCTCGAGATTTTTAAGAAGGACGAACATTCTGGTTTCAATTCCAAGCTAATGAACATGACCATGCAATACTGGGCCTTTCCCGTAGCAATTATCGGGATCTCAGTGATCGCTGCCGTCTTGCATGCCCGCAAGAAGTGAGATGGTTGGTTTGAAAGAAAAGAATTATTTTTTGAAAAAAACTGAACTAAATTATATCATTTGAGCTATGAATGCAAACACACCATTAATTTATTTTTGATCAGAGACATTAGTCAGCACAAATGGCGCAGCTGACTCTAAAATTAAAATGACTGCGAACAGCAACATGGAACTTATGCATCACGACATACTTAAAAATGTTACATGAATTAGACCTTAGTTAGACTTATTGTTTTTGTTTATCGCTGCTGGAGAAGAAGCTGTTGAGAGCTGGCATGACCTCAGGGGGCCGCTCGCTGAGGAACTTGCGAAAGCCGTGCTGGCTATACTTCTGGCCTTCTTCTGCATTGTCGAGGATCGCAGTGCTGCGAGCTGCCTTGTTTACCCTGCAATGTTATCAGCAGATATTCCATTTAGCGTGCACTTTACTACTCATAGTGCAAGACAATTTTATTGTCATATTTGCTACGATAAATCTCAAATGATATTTGCTGCAATGTTATCAGCTTTACTCTCTGGCCTGAATGATTTGGAATTAGTATCTTTGCTATGTTCTTCATTAAAACTAGAATGACAACAATGTCTTATAACCCAGTTAATAAACTATATTAGCTACATGAATCAAATTTTCTCTGTTTAGTTGTATCTTGCACATTGTGATATCTATTCATCAACAGGATCATGCAGATATTCATCATAGGATGTTCAATATGAATTGGAGATGTCTGTATCAGAACTTTCTGCTGACTTTGTTTGGTCGATCGATCAATTTGCTGTGGATGGTATGATGTAGTAACTAAGGCATACTACAACAATTATAACAACAATTAATGGAAAGAGATATCCTTGCCTGACATCAGGGTTCATGATAACATTCCTGGTGAGCTGAAAAATACATATGCTCCCCACGAAGGTCATCGCAGCTATCAATGGATACGCCTGATACATAAAATTCATACATCTATCCATTTATACATGTACCTATGACAAGAAAAAGAAAAGAAAACCAAACAAGAAAGAGAGAAATAATCTCACCTCAGGTCTCAACCAACGACCCATCTAAACGAAGAGCCTATTCCCAACTCGTTCTAAACTTTCTCGGAATTAATGCTTACCTTCTGCAGTCACGTATAAGGCTTGTAGCTGCATGTGAGACCTATATATATATATATATACATATATATCCATATATGAAGAGGCTGAAGGCAGTGGATAAGGATGAAGCTTCAAATCTCTCTTAACATAATTCTGTGGGCCGGTTCGGATTAGTGTTTGAATACTGGGAGGTGTAGTCAAAAAACTCAAAACCATGAGCTCCGCCTCCTGTTTCCCACCCCCAACCATGTAATTAATTATGGTCATCGGTGGCCATCTTTTGCCAACTTGGAACTTAGATCTTACGTAGAACTTAATGTGCCATATTTGGTACAACGTGGGTACGTGGCATGAGCCGTCTTAGCGTACGCCATGTATGCAGTCGTTGTAGATCTACATGGATGGCCTCTTTTATTCCCTTTATTCGCTGGAAATATCTGGCAAGTGGGGAGAATAGCCGGAGCTGTCGATTGCTTTGTCTGGGCAGTGGCGGCGGTGCAATCTAAGCACTGTTACCTCTTTTAACTCCCGACAAAGCGAACAAGTGGAGAAGAAGCAAGGCATATAGGATGTAGCCTATAGGGGAGGGGAAGAAAAATATCTACGAGAAAACAGTGAGGCGATTCCATCTCGGGGGATGTGGATGTCGTCTCGTAACTCGTATCTCTCGTGATAGCTAAATGGATTGGATCCGGACCGGTTTGGTGGATTGGATCCGCTTCCAGACATCCTGGCACGTGCAACTCACGTGCTGATAGAGTGGGTCTGCATAGGGCTGTCAAAATAATCAAGCCGGCTCGAGCTTGGCTCAATAATGCTCGATCAAGCTAGGCTCAAAAATAGGCTGAGCCGAGATTGATCATTAAAGCTAGGCTCAAAATTAAATTTGAGCCAAGCTTGATCCCGAGCCGGCTCGATCGAGTTGGCTCGATAAGACTTGAATATATACAATATGAGTAATATCAAACTAATCTAAACTATCAGATCAAAATCCTTTCACCCATTCAATCAGCCATTATTTTCTGATACAATTATCTTTATTGTTTGTAATTTATATTTTGGTTGCTTGTAGTTTTTTAACATAATTATCTTTATTACTTGTAATTTATATTTTAGTTGCTTGTAGTTTTCTAACCCATTTATTTTTATTACTTGTAATTTATATTTTAATAATATTTATATCTTTATAGTTGAATTAGGTTTTATTTCAAGCTTAATTACCTAAATTAATTCAAATTTGCTCACGCTCGAAAATAATTTGAAATTAATAAGGCGTGAAATTACTAATTTAGTAGTTCATTTAAGTTCAAAATTAGCTCAAATTATAATTATTTTAATTATCACAGAGACACGCTCGAAATTAATATCAAAAGTCAGGCTAGATCAAGCTCAGGCTCGTTGTTTACAACCCTGTAGTTGTTTTACTGAATTCCCCCACACAAGGGGAGAAAGAGAAGGGTTTATAGGGCAGAGAGATTGTTTTCGAAAAACCCGATTGAAGAGAGACCACTCCCCAACTTCGCCATGAATGTCCAGGTGCAGAAGAACACACTTTACGTAGGTACGCGATCTTAGTTGCCCTCAAGATGTTCGACTCTTTGCCTCACCGAACCCTTTCTTTGTTAGCTAATAGAAGGCTGATCTTTTTTTTTTATATAAAAAAAAATTTAGGTGGATTGGCGGAGGAGGTGGACGAGAAGATCCTGCACGCGGCGTTCGTGCCGTTCGGGGACATCAAAGATGTTAAGACGCCGCTCGACCAGGCGACGCAGAAGCACCGGTCTTTTGGGTTCGTCACCTTCCTCGAGCGCGAGGACGCCGCCGCCGCCATGGATAACATGGATGGGGCAGAGCTCTATGGACGCGTTCTCACTGTAAACTACGCTCTTCCGGAGCGCATCAAGGGAGGGGAGCAAGGGTGGGCGGCACAACCAAGTAAGCACCGTCCTATTCTTTCTTACTTTCCTTTTTCTTTTCTATTTTGATGAGTAATTTGGTTATTATCATATGTGATATAGTGGGGTACGAATCAATAATAGATAAAGTGGATCATCGTTGTGTTGATTTGTATTTTCTGGGTACTAATTTGATGTGATTTGGTCCAATGTCCACATATAATTTTAAACCCTAGGTTGTTTTATCCTCTCAAGATATGATTTTTGTGCTCGTTAGGAGCTGCAATGCCGCATATATTTCAGGCATTCGTGAGACTTTTCACCTTCCTTTAAATTATATATGTTCAGGGGTATGCAGGTCATGCGGAAAGACTATTAGTTTTCCTTTTGGTAATTTAACAACACAATAACTCTTCTTTTTCATTTCCTATCTAATATCCACTTCATAGTAATCTGTTAAAGCCTCGGATCTGTCCATAGGCAAGGTCAATGCATATATTAATTGACAAGCATGGTAAGCTCCGAAAGGCATTATTTTGTTTATTAACCCAGATATTAGTAGTTTGTTTTACTTCAAGACTTGCGTTTTGCAATTACACTATGAATGACATTTGAAATACCTACTGGACAACATTATCGGCATAAGCCTATGGAATGCTGGTATTGGCACATGCAGGCCTAAACCACAAAACGCACTACACATACTACAAGTAATATAATGCAATTAAGTGTAAGACTTCTTTAGTACTCCACGGTGTTTCTGGAACACTAGAATGAGACTACTAACTAGTGCTAGATTAAGTGGGTCTTATAATATAATTCTTTTTTTGGTCAAATATCTTGCAAATAGAAAATTTGAGCCATAGTATGCCTTTTTATTTGTCAATTGTTTTTATTGTTTGCCCTATCAGCAAAAGTTTAAAGTGTTGCTCTGGTCAAGGATTTTGTGTCAGTGTATAAATGATTGTATCAGAGTCATTATTATGGCCACTGGCTTGTGTACAGAGGGATTGCATTCTTTGTTGGGACACAATGTTGTAAGATTTTAACTGTTATGTGTTGAGTGTGTTGACTATATGCCAACCACCAACACATTGTGCAATATAAATGATTTCTTATTTCCCTTATTTATGTATTAGGTTTCAAGTTAATTGAAGATAGATCAGAAAATAGTTAGGTTATCAAGCTCACAGGAAAAGCTCCCTTAGCTTTTAATGTCAGTAATATTTTCTGTCAAACCTGTTAATATATGTTGTGTGTGTTTAATATACCAGCATGACCTCCTATTTTTCCAAATTTAATTATTTAGAAGTATGTTGTGTGTGCTAGGAGTCCTTATAGGTTTTTTCCATACTGGTATTGGTGAAACTCTCTCACAGGATAGGCTGCTAGCATATGTACTACTACCAACTACCAAGTACTAAGAGAAGCTCATATATTAAAGGTACCACTGATCTTGAAGTAGCAAACCTCTTCTATTCCTGCCAGATATTTATGTGCATAGACATGCACAGCTATGATCAGCAGGGGGAAGAAGTGTGTTTTGGAACACATTCACCCTGAGTTTATCTACTATCTCAATTGTAGTTTAGGATTATGTAATCTACGAGCAATTCAGAAACTTCCTTGGGCATGGACTATTGAGCTGTCCTGGACTACTTTGGTGGAATATAACTGCATGACCTATGTTAAGAAATGACCTTGCTCTACTTGCTAAAATGGTAAAATATCTGGCTCAACAAAATATCGGCAATGTTCCTTTTCTTGTAATATGATTTTCTTTCTTGTGGTTTCTGAGGCTTATACAACTTATATGTCAAAAAGTTTGAAATTGCTTTCTGCTACTATTGCTTTGAAACTTAGCGGGTGGATGTGGTTTTATGTAGTTTGGGCGGATGCGGATACCTGGTTTGAAAGGCAACAACAGGAAGAGGAGATGCAGCGTCTGCAGGCAGAACAGCGAGCTGCAATGGAAACAGCAGAGAAGCTGCACAGGGAGAAATTAGCTGAAGAGAGAGAAGGGGAAAAGGAAGAAAATACAGAAACAAAGGCAGATCCCATGGCTATAGCAGAGGCTGAGACCTTGAAACAGAGCAACTAAACCCTAAGAACGTTATACAACTAAAGGCCATGTGTATCGACAGACCTTCTAAGTATTCGTTACTTATTGTGCAGTGACGACTAATTTGTCTACCCCAATGAACTACATCATATGGCTGATTTGCATTGTCCTACTAATTCTTGTCGTAATATGGAATCCAATTTCGACCCTTTAAAAGGTTTTCTGCTAGAAATGTATCTCAGATGTTTCCTGGAAAATCTCAGATTGGGAACTTGTAAACGGGTTATGATTTTGAGGAAACTTGTTAATTTGTTCTTTCTTGAAGGCACTTTCTATGTTACACTACAGGCCCTACGATGATTTTCAATCCGAGTATGAATGACAAAACTCTTTCTGGTTCCAGGCCAGCATGTTTAAGTTCAACAGTGGACATATCTTTATTTATTTGGTTCCTTGGATGTTGTTGCTTCTCAATATTATATTTAGAAGTAAGAACCACCTCCATACTGAAGTGTTTAGTTGGAATTTGATTTTGGATGAGCATTTTCTTCTATCTTGACGGGGAGGGGACAAAACTATAATTCTCTCCAGGTGGATTCTAACCACAACAAACACAATCATTTTTAATTTATTTAAGCACGTTTAAATATGAGAATCATGAACCTTTAATTCGGTTGAGCAATGTCTATCAGATGGGGACTGCTCACCTTCTCCAATTTCCTTTCCTCCTTTTGCAAGCTATTCCTAGCATCAGTTGAAGTATCTATTATCTGACAAGGACTACCAAGCAATTACCATCTCATGGACTAACGTAGGATCTCAGAATTCTACCAAGTAATTGTCATCATAAGTTCACAGGTTGCTCTCTTATATGGTTGGTGCTGTTGTATAGTCCCAGTCAAGAACCAGATAGCCGTTGGAGAGTTCTCTTCAAACTTCCCGCCTTACTTCTTCAGCACGAATACTACTTTAGAAAATTAGACCTGAGAGAGAGAGAGAGAGAGAACAATGTGCAGAAGAAACGAGTATAAGAGAGGACTAGGCAAAATGGAGATGGTTGAGCTTCTTCATTCTTCTTCTCTCCTTCTGCAAAACCTTTTAGGTCGAATCAATCGAACCGCCTTGTGAGTTCTTACTAGTTTGCAGCAGTCTTCCTCTTCCTAAAATCGTCTGTTTAAAGTAAGTCCACTCTTTCCAATTTAAGAAGAAATTTCTCTTTGAATTTATAATATTTTGTGTTGTTTCTACTTGTAAGTTACTAACCCATCCATGATATGCTGGATTGATGAGAACATGATCCACATTTATTTGAAAATTTTGAACATCCTTCTTTATTTTTCAGTAGGAATTCTTTCTAAATTCTTTCACTCAATAAATTGTGCCTTATTTTCACAAATAAATAACTTTGACAAGCATAGTTAGAAAAAGAGATTGAAACCTTTGATCTAAATTGGTGTTACTTAGTTCCCATTGTGTGCTTCAGTTTTCAGAAAAAGAAAAGTTCCTTCAACAATGCACAATGTGTCTGACATCAACCATTCAGACTTGAGTTAAAAGACTTCATCAGTCTTGAGCTAGAGAATACTCTCAGTTTTCAGCAAGAGAAAGATAACTATCTCACAATTCTCGCATGTGATGTAATATTCCATGCAATGCTGTTGAAATGCTAGTAATTTTTAAATTCCAAACAAGCTATCTCACATTTCTTGCCAGTCGTAGTGCTATTATATTAATAGCTAAGTAACTTTTAGTGTGTCCTTGCTTCATGCTATCTGAATTCTTGCCACAGATAAGTTAACCATAAACGAAATGTCATTGCAATTAACAAAAGAATTCTGCTTAGAATTATAAATAAGCCCTCGTTTTATCATGTAGAGGTATCTTCTTGCCGTTTATTATTTCTGCATGAAATTGTGCGCATATCAACAAGCATCAAACTTACATTATTGATCACAACAAGCAAAATACAACATATTAAGCGCAGAATAAGCAAACTGCGAATTTTGGGTAAGAGATAGAACAAGGTTCTCAACCAATAACATCAATTAACATTCTTCCTGTTTCTTTTCATCCATTATTAGTGAGAGCGTTCATTTTGCTACAAACACTGGAATGGTACAAATAAATATATCTTTAACATGATAGGACAAGCGAAAGTTTACTACGATCACTAATTGAAATAATAAATCTCACTGACTTGCAATGACCAGTATACAAAACAATAAATACAATCTGGCTGATGTGCATGCTCACACTTGAAGCAACTTCTGTAGCAAGAGCTTATCACCCTGACTTGATTAGTCTATCCATGATCTTAGGACACAAAAATCCAGCTACAGATGCTTTCGACACTTTCTGTTGAAACTGCATAATAACTTGAATTCTTCTGATAGGTTTGATGCCATTCACTACACGTACATAAATAAGCACACCAACACCATCCAAAAAGCCACGATTGGAAGAATCAAGGGGCTTTTTGATAGAGGACTAGCATTAGGCAACCATGGGTAAGCATCTGGAGGTGGCATGACACAATTTTCACCATTGAAGTATACTCGTCTTGGGAATGCCCATCCTTTATCAAAACTGAAGGTAGCTAACTCCTTCTGGAAAAGAAGTTCTGACTGCACGTTCCCTAGTGGACCAGCTTCCATGAGTAAATCATTGTAGTACTTTACTCCCCAAAGCATAGCTGTGTCATCTGAAAAAGAGAAATCCATCCATTTTTGTCAAGTTCCAAGATATGCATTAATGCCATATCATCGCTTAAGAAGCATTATGAGTAATGACTATTGACTATCGCTACAGAATCTTGTATCAAAATACACACATCTGAAGCATGTGTGGTGCATCTTTGCCCAATTATATATTCATGAGTTTCTATAAAATATAGCCAAGAAGCAAGAATATTGGAGCAACAAGACAAGAGTGCATATTATAAAACATGATTGTAGGATGACTTACTTATACCAGCTCCATATGGAGTCAATGATTTGTAGTTGAAGCTAAAGAGCTTCGTGATATTGTCAAAGTTAGGATGCTGGACAACTAAATTCCACTGGGTATAATTCATGCGGTAGTTGAAGTTTGTTATGGTAATCTTCACGCGCCAATACTCCTTGTAGTTGAGTTTAACATGCCAGTGTATTCTTACTGGACACATATGAGAAGTGCATTGGACCAAAGGTTGGAAGCTGCTCTTTCCAGGGCCATTGATGGCAGAAGCTAGATAAGGTGAATCTCCCCTGTCAATAGTATATAAACATCAATTTCCTAGTAATAAGAAGCTTTCACGATAAAAAGAATGACAATGATAATATGTTACTCACTCCACACAGCTTCCTGGTTGAGTATTATTGTTTTGGCAGCCACAGGCGCATGTTGGGCAATTGACAATTGTGTCATTATAGAAAGATGAGAGGGATACACAGCATGTTGGAGTCTTCTGAGCAAGAAATTGGGAATATGTACATGTAACATTCCATGTCACTGCAGAAGAAAATTTTTCTTTGTCAGATATGAGAGTTGAAAGCAAAAACAAACAGAAAAAAGGTGTTTAGGTGGATAAGACTCCTCTCACTGTGGGGTTTGGGGATGGCAGATGTGTGCTTTTTTCACCCTATTACTGGATAGAATGTTTTAGTATTTTAATGACTTTAAACACTTCTGAATTACTACCAGACAGCGCAGATGCTGAACAAGTTGCATGAGAACTGTCAATTTAACTACCTTAGTAGAGATATATTGAAGTATCAACGTCCGACTTACTTAGAGCTTGGGTTGTTCTCCTTCCATCTTGGGTAACAAACTTTGTGGGCTTCACAATCTTCGCTATTCCACATGTATAACCAGGCCCTGGAGCTCGAAGTGTGAAATTTTTGGGGACACGGACAGTCTTGTTGGTAGTGCCAGCAAGACCTACACTGACCTGGAATGAGCTAGCGGCATTAGCTGGATCCTGAACCCATGAATTAATAACCCCTCCTTTGCAGCAATTTGCTATCTGCATATTATATGGAGTTCCTGGAAGTAAATCAACTATTGTTGGGTCCCTCTTACAACAATGTGGGATGTTCCCTTTAAATTTTGAGCAATCACCCTGCTCAGTAGTTTGTGCCCCAACCATTGACCAAATCACCTCCTTCTTTGCCCATGTCCATCCAAGTGTCCATCCAGGTGCTTGGATATGACGGTATTGTTGGAAATTGAACATTGTGACAACAGCCTGGAAGAGTAGACAGCATATATAAGTTCTTTGTATAAAAACCTATAAACAGTACACTGGTAGTATAATTGGCAACAATAGCATATCCGAGATGTCTACTGAAAATTTGAAGATGCCATCTGCGCTTATGTTTTTAAAGTCAGGGACAGTAGAATGAGGGAGTTCTGCTATCGCTAGATTACAATGGATTTTCTGGGTGTGATAACAGCCATTTGATACAATAAATACAATACTTAGTCAACAGCGCCATTACATAGTGAAACTTCCATGAGCGTTTAATAATGACAGAATTAGTGTTTACTTACAACATATCCATCGGGAGTCCACTGCATAATATCCCACTTAATTGTGATATTGCCAGTTGGGTCAAGTGAATCATAAGCTTCTGTAAAAATAATGAAGAGGATTCATCAGAGTTGGTTCAAATATTGTTTCTGTAAAACAGCAAACAGCAATCCATGCTAGCAAATTGGAAGTCGTGAAGCAAAAATTAGTTCACTTTATTCTAAGACATCCTCACATATTGACAAGGTAGAAGATAAAGTTTCAGGGGATAGAATTTTATCTTGATTCGTCGTATCCCTCATCAGATCTACTATTTTGAAGTATTTCTCATCCTTGTTCTCAGTCAACCCCTTTGACTACTTGATCTATAACAGATCTCTTACAATAGGAAGCACAAAAGTTGGATCCAAGTACTAAGTACATGTTTTTTTTTACTATATCAAGTGCTAGAAAAGAGAAATATAATAAATTTACTATATCAAATATACATAATACTCAGTTTCCCATTTCAGGAGGAGATCTAATTCATAGAGATAAGACAGTTCGGAACTAGTAACATAAATATGGGAAGGTTAGGATGCTTCTTCACTCCTATAAAAGATTATATTGATAGATTTGGAAGTACGCAGTCAATTGACCTGCAAGGACTAACTTATGGATCTTTAATTTCTCCGGCAGAGACCAAAAATCAAGCCGCATTGACATGCAATAGAATCTAAAGAGGGAATAGAAAGGAAACATCTTTTCCCGTTTCTCCAATTCCAACAGCCAAATGACGTAATTTTCCTCATGACCCCATCGATATATACCTCCAAGATCCAAAACCCAGGAGATGGAGCTGATCCATTAGACCTCCCCACCAACCAAAATAACAAATCCAATACTAAAAAGATCGGATCTTGATATGAACTTCATAAAAGAGGGATCTTGGTACGCACCTGTTGGAGTTGTACTAGAGGAGAGAACAATTAACACAAGAGAAGCAGCCAAAGGTGCGAGCTTTGAGATGGATCTGGCCTTGCAAAAGAAGGAAGAGGCGAAACCGACCTCCATTGTTGGGTTTTTAAAAGGAGTCTTAGCTGCAAGAATGCAGCAATGGAGGTGGGAGGAATAGGCAAATAGTAGGGAGGAGAGAAAGAGCTCAGCTCTCTTTCTTTCTTTCAGTGTTCAATCCTAAGATCTGGAATACAACTTAAAAGCATGCCCCTTTTGGTTAAGTCTCTCTCTCTCTCTCTCTCTCTCTCTCTCTCTCTCTCTCTCTCTCTCTCATTAAGTTTACTATAAAAATCCTCCCATTTGAGCAACCACCATTAGATCATTTGCTATAGAGAACAAGACAACTTTTCACTCTCACTTAATGACCAAAATGCCCTCACCATTACAAAGCAAAAGTATAGTAAAAAAAATAATTGCTCAATATATCCCATTACTTAATCCATATTGTCAGTAGTCGTTTACAGTGAATAAAAAGACACTTATAATTTCTCTTATTTTTTTAAATATATTAAAATCCGGTAGACTAATCATAAATTAGATAATATATAAATCACAATAAATTTAAAGTCTATATATAACACTTTAGTTAAAATTTCACTAAGTATCGATTTCAATATTTATCGAGATTCCAATTATTTATCATCAACTAGCAGCATCTCTGTTACAGTGTGATCATCCTAATTTCTTATCTTTCGTTTCTGAGATGAAAAAGAAGGTAAGGAAATATCCCTATCTTTGATGTCCTTTGTTGGAATATTAAGCAGGGGCAAATTTGGAATACTAAGGAAGACTAAGTTTAGTTAATTAATCACACTCATGCATGCCGACAGCTGAGGTAAAATATTTCTCTCTCTGTCGGTGGAGAAGTGTGAGTCTGAAAGAGTGAAACCAAAAAAAATAAGACCATCTCAATCGTTGAGTTGGTAGTCTCAGCGACAAGGCACCAACCGATGCGAATCTCCCTCTGGTTACCACCATCCATTAATTCCACCTTGGCAAATTCTATACATTTTAATTAATAAACACACACAGTGTTCAGAGTGGGGCCCAGCATGAATTATTGGAGCTAGAATGGTCTTCTACTCCATCTAACACAAAGTCTTCTTCACCTTCTTGCTTGCTTGGTATATCTACAGAGTGTTTTTGGTGTTGATGTTGAATAATGCATTGCCTTGTGTTGAAATGATTTTAACTGCAGCAAATGGAACAAAAATAATGTCTGGAAAACAGAGTAGTTTACAAAAGGAATGAAGGGAAACAAATGATTCTATGATTCAATCTTGAATTTGGTTAACAAAATGAGAGAATTAAGTACACCAACAACTTCATCTCTCTTCTCATTGTAACTCCAAAATATTTCAAGAAGTCCAGCTCAATCATGGCTTGGGTGAAATTAAGAAATTCCAAGACTCAGTAGAAGATTAACATATTCTAAAAACCAGCTAGGCTTTGCCAAGGAAACAGAAAGGACATCTATCTATAACTAGTGAAAAATTCAACGAAGGATCTATGGGAAAAGAAGACTGAACAACAGGAATTGATCTAGAATGGGAAGCAAATAAGTCTGATCCTTGAGCACCTTTAGGAACTTCATTTTCTCAGCTTCTATTAAAACCTCACCAGTTGGTTCATGGGCTCAGAGTGTCTACCATGAAGCAAATTATCCTCCTCTGATGTCATTTGAGCAGCATAGACTTCCTACTTTCTATTCCTTGTAACTATCATTTCGCTACTAATGCAATGTGCCAAGTTGCTCACTGTAAATTAGAATTCTCAAATCGATAGATAAATTGAATCTCATGGTTTATTTTTCTAATCACATATTTCTCTAGCTTTCCTTTGTTTAAGCAATGCATCACAGATGTTTGCAGTATCGGAACCATAACCTACATTATGCACTCTGATGATATTAGCACCACCCAATATCCCTGCTGTCAGAGCTGCAACAGTTGCAGGATCTCTCTCAGCGGGATTAATACGATTACATATGCTACCTAGAAATTTTTTCCTTGAGGGTCCAACTAAGATTGGTGCATGTGAAGCACCCAAGCTTTTTTTGGCAATCTCGCTCCGGATGGAAGGCAAGCCCATAAGAATTTCCAGGTTGTGTTCAGTTCCTTTTGAGAACCCAATACCAGGGTCAACAATAATCCTCCATAAGGGAATTCCTGATAACTCTGCTTCACTTACTCGTGCATATAACTCAGAAGCTACTTCCTTACAAACATCTTCATACTGTAAATTTTGATTGTCTTGCATTGTTGATGGATCACCTCTCATGTGCATCATAACATAAGGAACCCCGAGGTCTCCCACCACAGAAAGAATTTTAGGGTCAAGCTGCCCACCGGAGACATCGTTAACAATATGGATCCCTCTATTCACTGCTTCAACTGCAACTTCTGCATAGAAGGTATCCACTGATAATATTTTCCCTTCCACCTCAGGGAGTTGCACAACTGCATCCAAGACTGGAGTCAACCTTTGAAGTTCTTCTTCAACAGAAAGTCTTCGTGCGAAGGGGCGTGTGGACTGAGCACCAATATCAATGATATCTGCACCTTCTGAGATAAGCAATTTGACCTGCGAAACTGCAGCTTCCACTTCTTGAAACTTCCCTCCATCACTAAAACTATCAGGTGTCAGATTAAGGATGCCCATGACATGGGTTTTATTTGACCAGTCCAACAAACTACTACCTACAGGTAACACCCTCCTTAGTCCTTTCTTTCCAATTATATGTTCGCCTCCAAGATTCTGCCATAATTCGAAGAGCCCACCACTGCATTTTGTGAATGAATGCCAACTTGCTACTGTATCACTCTCAATAGATGATCCTATTAGATCCATAAGAGGTGCAACAACAAATGTTCTCTCCCAGATGCATTTGTGTGGCACTGTTAGATCCTCAGACTTGATCTCGAGCTTTCCATAGAAAAGGATGTCTAGGTCAATTGGTCTTGGGCCATACCTTATTCCCTTGGATCGCCCCAAATCCTTCTCGATTTGCTTCAGCACTTTAAGTAATTCATAAGGCCCAAGATTTGTGGTGCCTCTAATGGCAGAGTTTAAGAATTGAGGTTGATCAGTCACATAAGCAGGAGCAGTCTCATATAAGCAGCCATGTCTCGTGATGGTTATGCCTGATCTTTTCATCAGTTGCAATGCTCTATTAAAATGTTGGATTCTATCACCAACATTGCTGCCTAAAGCAATCACTATCTCCTGTTCTGAAGGACGAACCCCAACAGAACTTTCTGTAAACGAACGAATACATGAAACATGTGTGGTTGGTTTAGTTATGGAGCAAAGAGAGGTTCTTCGGCTAAATGAGGAGATACAAGAAGAATTATTCGAAACCGTAAATGCTTTAACTTGATGCTTGGCAACAGGAAGCATCTGCTTGAATCTTTCCTTGATGCAGAGCATTATAGATGGTAAGAGACAACGGAACTCATTATTCTGCAAGAGCCACCAAACGACCACTTTGAGTTGATTAATATGCAAAAATGAGGATAAAATATCAAATTAAAATGATGTAGAACGCATATACACTAGAAAATCATCTGAACGAGTACAAATATCTAGCAGATGATGGTCAGCAGATGACACAAATTCACATGAAAAGTTGGAATTTTTCCATGACAATCTCCCGTATCTTCTGTAAAGATTGAGCTCCCGTGACCATTATATCCAATATTTACCTATGAACTGGATCATTTGACAAATCCTACCCTATCACCATATAAGGATTCAAGGAGCAGGATTCTAATCGGTATTCTGTCGGAAAATCGTAAATAGAAAGACGAAACAACAACCTGTTAGTAGGAAACTTATCCCAAATCACCAAAATATAGAGGGCAAATGAAATATATGGGGAAAAAAACGCACCTTTGGGTAAGCAAAGGTTTCCGGGTGAGATTTCGAAGGAGTTTCGGCTTTGGTCGGGGAGCTGGGGTTTAGAGGAAGGGTTAATGGCACATCTTTATAATTACTATCATACCCTTTATCCTCGAGGCACTAAATGCAAAGAATTAGAAAGATACGTGGGCAATGCAGTAATCTTACTTCAGCGCAATCCATGGATTTTGTTCTCTCCTCTTCCGCCTTTTGGTTTCAACTCTCCCATGACCTTAACTCCACGGAGGTAACCAATTAATGGCGGCAGTGAGGAGTCTCGGCTTGTAAAACATCAAAGAGAGAACTTTCTTGAATCATGGCTTCTCTTCTCTTCGCAGTCCCTCTCCCTTTGCTCAGGTCCTTCTCTTTCTCTTTACTTTGGATGAATTGTCACTTGTTTAAGGTGATTGGTGGAGTATTGGGTTATGTTAAGTTCTCTAAGATCTTGCAAGCCCGTGAATCTTTTACATCTCCTTTTGTGGGTTTCTCTTAAAACTTTCTCTGCTGAGTAGAGTTGGAAGGATGGTGTAAGGGTTGTGACCTTTTGCATCTGGAGATTTGTATCATGATTTGTCATTGGCAGGATTTGAACAAATTTTCCCATATTTTCTCATTGATGTTTTGTGGTGTGAATTAAGGAGGTATGCCTCCACTGCGATCATGAACGCAATATTTTTTATTTTCCGTTTGGATGCTGGAAATCTTAGTATCTTAGAAAGAGAATAATTTTGTAGATAGTTTAGTGCTCCTGGAGAGGTAAAAGTTAATTGCTGTATTTGGTTTGTTGTTCTTGAACTAGGAGATACTATTTTCCTTGTATCCGACAAACTAATTTGATGTTATTACGTATGCATGCTTAATCCTGATTTATTCTGAATGGAATCAGTAGGTCACTATGCACTGTCTAAAGAAAGAACTTATTTTTCTTGTGAAGTTGTTACATTTGACTCTAGAATCACGTTCAAGTAGTATAAGACATAATACTATAACACTCTGTTTAATAAATTAAAAAGAAAAAGAGGGTTGTACCTTAAGATATTCACTCATATGTCGTGGTTGCTTTAATCTGGACAGGGGCCAATTGCACTGTCGGTCGAACCTTTCTCTACCAAATATGATTTACCATAACAACTTGAGACTGCATAACTGGTATACTGGAGCGGCTTCCAAGAAAAGTGCATCAAAGATTGAGGTGGAAGATGCAAGTGATGGAGAAACTAGCGTAAAAGATTCTAAGAGTGGTAAACGAGCTCCCAGACGTAGTAGAAAGAAAGTTGCTTCAGAAACTCCAGATGAGAGCTCCAAGGATACAATCAGTCTTGCAAACAAAGAGGAGAAAAATACAGAACTGGTATCTGCTGAAGAAACCAAAAAGGTTACCAGGAGAGGCCGAAAGAAAGGTAATCCTTTTGCTTTATCTAGTATCATAGCTTAAGATTCTTTGGTATAAAGCAGCAAGTTTTGCTAGTTATAGCTTGAGCAGTTAGCTTGATCGCATCTTGTTAAAGTGGTACGAGTAACTTGAACATGCAGGGATATCTTATTGTACTTCTCCTGATACTTGCAGCTACTCCTGTGTCAAGCTCAGAGGAAGAGAGTGTTAAACCAAAAGCTTCTAAGAGGAAAAGCAGAAAAAAAATTGACTCTGCAAAGGACTTGAGAACTAGCGAAGGACTTAATGATCTTGAGCCTACGTCCACAAATGTTATAAACGATGAAAAGGAGATGTTATTAAAAGAAGACGGTGGAGAGGATATTAGTTTTACCTATAGTTGGCCACCCCTTGTTTGCTGCTTTGGAGCAGCCCAGTTTGCATTTTTACCTTCTGGAAGGCCAGCTAACCGATTGATAGATCGCGAGATTCATGATGCGATGAAGGATATGTTCTGGTCTCCACATAAGTTCATAAGAGCACCTGGAGGGCCATCCTCCAGTGTTGCAGTTGCTCTCGCAGCTATAGGTGGTCGGGTTGCATTTATGGGAAAACTTGGGGATGATGAATATGGTCAAAATATTCTCTATTATTTGAATATGAATAATGTACAGACTCGATCAGTGACAATTGACAGTTCAAAACCTACAGCAGTATCCTGCATGAAGATTGTGCGAAAAGGTGGTTTAAGAATGAGCTGTGTTAATTCTTGTGCTGAAGATAGCATTTTGATCTCTGATATCAACATTGATGTCTTAAAAGAGGTAAAATATCTATTTTCTCAGAGACACCCTTTATATGCTAATGATGCCTTTTTTCTTGCTCACTTCCTGTATGTATGTATTAGTTTTCCAGGCCAGTTATCTGGTAAATCTTGAAATATTAAGGTTTTTATTTATATGATATGCATATATACTGAGAGCCGAGGGAATACTAATCTAAGTGGCAGAACATGCATTTCTGTAATTAATTGCCACTCTTCTATAGAATCTCAGTAACAATATTACCTGGCATGATCACTGATTGTGCAAGTGGCATCCAAAACTTTTGTTAGACACTGTAAGCCTGATTTTTTTTTCTTCCTTAATGACATCCTGCTAAATAAACGTTTGGAAATTGAAGAAATAGTGAAATTATGGTATCTTCTTATGTAGTCAATGGAATCTAATATTAATATCTAGCAGGGTAGTGTGAAGAAGGCCAAGTGGTCAAAGTTCGCAGAGAAATGGTGCAGTCCGTAACTGACCTTTTCTGCTGTGGATGCAGGCAAAGATGTTCTATTTCAATTCATCAGCCTTGCTTGATCCAGACATGAGATCAACATTAATGCAAGCAATCAAGATTTCAAAGAAATTTGGAGGTGTCATATTCTTTGATCCTAACCTTCCGTTGCCTCTATGGAAGTCCAGTGAGGAAACTAGGTCATTCATTCAGGAAGCATGGAATGCTGCTGATATTATTGAAGTCACCAAACAAGAGCTTGAATTTCTCTGTGATATTGAACCTGTAGAGAAATTTGATACCAAAGATAACGACAAATCTAAATTCATCCACCACAAGCCAGACGAGATTATGCGTTTGTGGCATGATAATCTCAAGGTCCTATTTGTGACAAATGGAACATCCAAAATACACTATTACACACAGAAGCACAATGGATGGGTCCATGGGATGGAAGACCCACCTATTACTCCCTTCACCTGTGACATGTCAATGTCAGGTGATGCCATTGTTGCAGGTATGAGATTTATAACTTGCACCCTTTCTGATCGATGGTGATCTTTGATGCAATAGAGACTATATATAGCATATTTTATTCAATTGCAGGCTGATGCTCTTGTTCTTCATGACATTTTTTTTCCAATTGAAGCATCGATATCCTCATGCCCTTTTCTTCTTATTTCAGCTCTCATGAGGATGTTGACAGTACAACCGCATCTAGCAACTGATAAGATGTACTTAGAGCACATGATCAAGTATGCTATTGATTGTGGTGTCATTGACCAGTGGTTGCTCGCACGAGTTCATGGGTTCCCTCCAAAAGAAAAGCTGGATATCTCCAACTCTGAACATTATAGAGTAAGATCCATGACAGAGAAAGAATATCGCACAGAGAAAGAATATCACAAGATGGAAGAAGTTGTTGCCTGATTAAGGTTTACATGCTGGATGGCTGCCCATTTGGGAGAGGAACACCATACAGTAGAACTTATTTGGGCCGATCAAGATGTGTATGTTGGTTGACCAAGTTTTGTCTGTTGGTCTTACACATAACTCGAGTTGGCATGGAAGCATAAATCAATTTTGAGATCCGTAAAATTGACAGAGCATAGGCTGTGATAGTTTGAGCAGTTAGTACTAACATGTCATGGCACCTGAAGTGTCTAGGATTCATGGAATGCTGTAAATGTAAACCAATGTCCAAAAACCTTACATTTAATTAATATCAGCTCCTTGATTGTATTCATCAACCTCAGTTCTTTTACAATTATCACTCTTGATGAGTTCAACTATTGAAAGTAACAACAAAATCCTTCTCTCTAACTCCATGTAAATATCTCTGACTGTTGCGTAAGCCCGTTATTAAACTCCAACCTTTTGGCCAATAGACATGTAAAATTGTGGCCCTGAGTCCCTACAAGAACAAAAGGAGTATTAACCAAGCTAAAAGCTGGCGAGAACTTCATGAGTTAAACTGCAGAGAAGAGCCAGCATCATCTGAGTCAAGCTTTGAGGCAGCTGGCTTGTCCAAGAACCAAACCAACTTCCCATCAGCAGGATCAACCATTCGAGCAGGTGACGAATATGCATTGAATTTGTGCTTATCCTTGCCCGATTCAGCAACTGCAAGGAGAATGGCGTCGGCCTTGTCTTCGCCTGCAGCCACAATGGCCACATTTGATGCAGAGTTGATAACAGGGAGCGTAAAGGTTATCCTCTCAGGAAGGGTCTTTGGAGAATCAATGAAGCCATTCACTTCATGTACATAAATAAGCACGCCAACACCATCCAAAATGCCATGATCAGAAGAATCAAGGGGCTTTTTGATAAACGACTAGTGATGTGAAACTATAGATTGGATGTGATATGGAGAAGGTGGATGCATGAAAGATGCCAACCAAAAAAAGAAGAGATTTTACACCTCCGCCTTTAGACAATAGGTTCACACCAATTCTTACAAAGTAGATGAAAAATTAAATTCTTCGTTAACTCTAAAAATGAAAAACAATGGATGACCTTACAATGACAATAAGCGAAAAACACTCTAAACAAATATAACTCAAAATTATATTACTATTTAAGGGGTCATCAATTGTCGCCGTCTCCTACAGCATTCAGCAACCATGGATAAGCATCTGGAGGTGGCATGACACAATTGTCACCATTGAAGTATACTCGTCTTGGGAATGCCCATCCTTTACCAAAAGCGAAAGTAGCTAAGTCCTTCCGGAAAAGAATTTCTGCCTGCACGTTCCCTAGCGGACCAGCTTCCATGAGTAAATCATTGTAGTTTTTTACTCCCCAAAGCATTGCTGTGTCATCTGAAAAAGAGAAATCGATCCATTTTTGTCAAGTTCCAAGATATGCAGGAAGACCATATCATCGCTTAAGAAGCATTATGAGTCATGACTATTGTCAAACGGTACAGAATCTTGCATCAAAATAGGCAAATCTGAAGCATGTGTGATGCATATTGCCCTATCATATACTCATGAGAATAGAATAAGGGAGTTTGATTGTAGATAGAAATGATCTTTTTTTGCTATTATATCACAGATGATTAACAACACATCAATGCCAAGATTCTATAAGACAGCCAAGAAGCATGAATATTGGAGCAACTTAGTTGTAGGACAACTTACTTATAGCAGATCCAGGTGAAGTGACTGATTTGTAATTTAAGCTAAAGAGCTTAGTGACATTGTCAAAGTTAGGATGCTGGACAACTAAATTCCACTGGGTATAATTCATGTGGTAGTTGAAGTTCGTTATGGTAATCTTCACTCGCCAATACTCCTTATAGTTGAGTTTAACATGCCAGCGTATTCTTACTGGACACATATGAGAAGTGCATTTGACCACAGGTTGGAAGACGGTTTTTCCAGGGCCATTGATGGCAGAAGCTAGAGAATCTCCCCTGTCAAATAGCATATAACCATCGATTTCATAGTAATAATAAGAAGCTTTCACGATAAAAAGAATGACAATGATAATATGTTACTCACTCCACACAGCTTCCTGGTTGAGTTTTATTGTTTTGGCAGCCACAGGAGCATGTTGGGCAATTGACAACTGTGTCATTGTAGAAAGATGAGAGGGATACACAGCATGTTGGAGTCTTCTGAGCAAGAAATTGGGAATATGTACATGTAACATTCCATGTCACTGCAGAAGAAAATTTTCTTCGTCAGATATGATAGTTGAAAGCAAAAACAAACAAACAAACAAACAAAAAGGTGTTTAGGTGGATAAGACTCCTATCACTGTGGGGTTTCGGGACGGCAGATGTGTGGTTTTTTCACCCTATTACTGGATAGAATGCTTTAGTATTTCAATGACTTTAAACACTTCTGAATTACTACCAGACAGCCCAGATGCTGAACAAGTTGCATGAAAACTGTCACTTCAAGTACCCTAGTATAGATATATTGAGGTATCAACATCCCACTTACTTAGAGCTTGGGTTATTCTCCTTCCATCCTGGGAAACAAACTTTGTGGGACTCACAACCCTCGCTATTCCACACGTATAACCAGGCCCTGGAGCTCGAAGTGTGAATTTTTTGGGGAGAAGGACAGTCTTATTGGTAGTGCCAGCACGACCTACAGCGACCTGGAACGAGCTAACGGCATTAGCTGGATCCTGAACCCATGAACTAATAACCCCTCCTTTGCAGCAATTTGCTATCTGCATATTATATGGAGTCCCTGGAAGTAAATCAACTATTGTTGGATCCCTCTTACAACAATGTGGGGTGCTCCCTTTAAATTTTGAGCAATCACCCTGCTCAGTAGTTTGTGCCCCAACCATCGACCAAATCATCTCCTTCTTTGCCCATGTCCATCCAAGTGTCCATCCAGGTGCTTGGATATGACGGTATCGTTGGAAATTGAACATTGTGACAACAGCCTGGAAGAGTAGACGGCATATGTAAGTTCTTCGTATAAAAACCTATAAACAGCACGCTGGTAGTATAATTGGTAACATTAGCATATCTAAGATGTCTACTGAAAATTTGGAGATGCCATCTGCGCTTATGTTTCCATTACGTAGTGAAACTTCCATGAGCGTTTAATAATGACAGAATTAGTGTTTACTTACCACATATCCATCGGGAGTCCACTGCATAATATCCCACTTAATTGTGATGTTGCCAGTTGGGTCAAGTGAATCATAAGCTTCTGTAAAAATAATGAAGAGGATTCATTAGAGTTGCTTCAAACATTGTTTCTGTAAAACAGCAATCCATGCTAGCAAATTGGAAGTCATGAAGCAAAAATTAGTTCACTCTATTCTAAGACATCCCCACATATTGACAAGGTAGAAGATAAAGTTTCAAGAGAGAGAATTTTCTCCTGATTCCTCGTATCCCTCATCAGATCTACTATTTGAAGTATTTCTCATCCCTGTCCACAGTCAACCCCTCTGACAACTTGATCTATAACAGATCTCTTACAATAGAAAGCACAAAAGTTGGATTTAAGTACTAAGTGCGTGTTCTTTTTTTTTTTATACTATATCAAATGCTAGAAAAGAGAAAATTAGTATATTTGCTATATCAAGTATTCATAAAAATACACTCCCTTTGCAAATCTAGAATGCTCCATTTCCCATTTCAGGAAGAGATCCAATTTATAGTTCGGAACTAGTAATATAAATATGGGAAGGTTAGGATGCTTCTTTACTCCTACAAAAGATTAAATTGATGGATTTGGAAGTACGCACTCAATTGACCTGGAAGGACTAAACTTATGGATCTTTAATTTCTCCGGCAGATACCAAAATCAAGTCGCATTGACATGCAATAGAATCTAAATAAGAAATAGAAAGGAAGAATCTTTTTTCCCGTTTCTCCGATTCCAACAGCCAAATGACGTAGCTTTCCTCATGACCCCATCGATATACCTCCAAGATCCAAAACCCAGGAGATGGAGCTGATGCACGAGACCTCTCCACCAACCAAAATAACAAATCCAACACTAAAAAGATCGGATCTTGATAAGCACTTTATGAAAAAAGGGATCTTGGTACGGACCTGTTGGAGTTATACTAGAGGAGAGTACAATTAATACAAGAGATGCAGCTAAAGGTGCGAGCTTTGAGATGGATCTGGCCTTTGAAAAGAAGGAAGAGGCGAAACCCACATCCATTGCTGGGCTTGTAGAGGAGTCTTTGCTGCAAGAATGCAGCAATGGAGGTGGGGAGGGAGAAGGAGGAGGAGAGGAGAGGAGAGAGAAAGAGCTCAACTCTCTTTTTTTCACAGTGTTCGATTCTAAGATCTGGACTACAACTAAAGCATATGCTTTGGATAAGAATGTCTCTGTCTCATTAATTTACTATAAAAATCTTTCATTGGGCGACCACCATTAGATCATTTGCTATTTTATTCAATTGCAGAATGCAGACTGATGCTACTGATTCTGGTGTCATTGACCAATGGTTGCTCGCACGAGTTCGTGGGTTCCCTCCAAAAGAAAAGCTGGTTATCTCCAACTCTGAACATTATAGAGTAAGATCCATGACAGAGAAAGAATATCACACGATGGAAGAAGTTGTTGCCTGATTAAGTTTTACATGCTGGATGGCTGCCCATTTGGGAGAGGAACACCATAGAGTAGAACTTATTTGGGCTGATCAAGATGTGTCTGTTGGTTGACTAAGTTTTGTCTGTTGGTCTTACACGTAAGTCTTGTTGGCATGGAAGCATAAACCAATTTTGAGACCCGTAAAATTGACAAGAGGCATAGGCTGTGATAGTTTGAGCAGCAGTAGTAACATGTCATGGCACCTGAAGTGTCTAGGATTCATGGAATGCTGGAAATGTAAACCAATGTCCGAAAACCTTACATTTAATGAATATCATCTCCTTGTATTCATCAACCTCAGTTCTTTTACAATTATCACTCTTGATGAGTTCAACTATTGAAATAACAATAAAATCCCTCTCTCTAACTCCATGTAAATATCTCTGACTGTTGCTTAAGCCAGTTATTGGACTCCAATCTTTTGGCAAATAGACATGTAAAATTGTGACGCTGACTCCCTAAAAGAACAAAAGGAGTATTAACCAAGCTAAAAGCTGGTGAGAACTTCATGATTAAAATTGCTGAGAAGAACCAGCATCATCTGAGTCAAGCTTTGAGGCAGCTGACTTGTCCAAGAACCAAACCAACTTCCCATCAGCAGGATCAACCATTTGGGCGGGTGGCGAACATGCATTGAACTTGTGCTTATCCTTGCCCGATTCAGCAATTGCAAGGAGAACGGCGTCAGCCTTGTCTTCGCCTGCAGCCACAATGGCCACATTTGATGCAGAGTTGATAACAGGGAGCGTAAAGGTGATCCTCTCAGGCGGGGTCTTTGGAGAATCAATGATGTACGTAACCCAATTGTCTTCAATTCTGAGAGCAGGGTGGGAGGGAAACAATGCAGCCACATGCCCATCTGGGCCCATCTCGAGGAGGATGAGGTCGAACTTGGGGCAATCCTTGCTCACGGAGACGTCAATTGTCCGAACTCTTACAAGCTGGCGTATGGCAAATTCATACTCGTGAGCCGCTGTCTCCACGCAGACATTGTCATTGATGGAGCACACATGGCTGGGGGGCACAGGTACCTGGCAAGTATGTTACATGTAGATGCTTGTTTCAGGATATGAACCATGATAAACTGACAAGTACAGCAGCTGTGAGCCAAAGAAAGAACTTCTCAGGATAAGTAGAGCAGCTATTTATCAATTAATTATTTACCGCATGAATTGTGATAAAGAATAAAGATCCTTTGAGATACTTCAAAATCCAAGCGAAACAAACATCACACCAAGAAGATCAGAGACAACTGAGAGAAATGTGCATCCCTGTATTTCCTCATATTATAAAGCAAGGACTGTAATAGTTGTCTTGGGGACAGGCCCACCACAACTATTAAAGAAGGTGTGTACTTTCTTAATCATGACAATTAGCGCAATGAAATGAAGATTCTTTGAACCACTTTAAAATGCTACTAGAATCACTGTGGCTAGTTCTACAAAAGCAAATAGAACATAGGTTTGTTTAGCGAAGTCCATCAAATGAAGATAACACACATTGTTAAGTTTGTTTAGTACATTGTGTAACATTAATGTATGGTCTTAATCATATACCTTGGAGAGAAACGCGTCCTTCACTTGCTTGTAATTGCTATCCATGTGATTCTTTGCAACTGCCCGTTCGTCAGTGAAGAAGATGTGCCATTTTGACCAATCAACGGTCCAGAGAAAAGGAGTTCCAGAGAGTTTCCTATATCAATTCACATAACATTTATAATGTTGATAAATAATCCAATGCAACAACCAATATAGTAGTTTCAGGAATTAGCTTTTACCCTATCAAATCGACCAGTGACCCTCCAGATAGAGCAATCGCAAATGATCCTCTCTCCCTCACTGATATCTCAGAGATGCAAGCGATGTATTCTGCCAATTCAGTGGTAAGATCATCCAAATTACTGTAAATTCTCAAGTCGCGTCTTTCCTTCAGATCACCGCAAGCAGCCATAGTTTTGTCAGATTGCTAGAGTTCAGCTAAAAGAGCACTGCTTAAAAAGATCATAGAGAACTGAGTCAGAAAAGGTGAAACACTTAGCAGTGCAAGCGCCTTTCCTTCAGAATGGATATTTACATCCTTATCACAAAACCATATTAGTCAAACATTCACCGCAACTAAATGCGAAGCAATTCAGTTAGGCACTAATGTTGAAGTGAACTAACCAAACTGACCAACCAGGAAGGACAAAAGAAGCTGCATTGAACTTTACAAATAAGCAATAACATGATGAACCAAAGAAAATCATATCCTTAGGCATACCAAAATTTTCTATGCACTGTCATGTGTTATGATCAAGCAAAATCTAGGAACAAAGATCAGATGCATAGTGAAAAATATACTATGTTTCCAAAAGAAATGGTTATACCAACAACAGTAGTAAACTATTGAAAAAGAAGAAGCATCTTTGTGAAAAAAGAAAGAAAGATAAGGAAGAAGGAGAAGCTTCTCTAGTGTGATCTTTCTTACTCTCATTACAAAAAGCAATTAGAGAAAAGCTACTTAGATAATTAGGTACAAGAAATTTTAGGCTGAAAAACTACTGAAAACAACATTTTAGCTTCTACCTTTCAAATGAAAGCCAAACCAAAATTCCTGCAACCCTTCAGTTTGTAACAAATTTCTCAAATCCGACAAGTTAAGATTCTTGAATCATATTAGAGAAAGGAACATGTCAGGAAAAATCCAAAGTAGTCGTTATCTCATAGCAGAAATCCTTCTCGATGTTCCAAGTCCTTCAGTCAAACAATTAGCAGGGCCAAACCATAAAAATCCAATAGTAGTAATATGAGATTAAAAAACACCAGAAACAAAACAATGACAGGTCAAGGTAAGCTCAGGAGGATATTTTTTTTCACTACGATACATAACAAAAGGTAAGAAAACGAACGACATTTCACATTGGGAGGATTCTTGTGGCCTTTCCCACTATTAACCCAATCTCCCCCTTACCCCAATTAAACAAAACAGACAATATAGTAAATAGAAAGAAAGGAAAAAAAAAGTGACCCAACTTTTTTATTTCTACGACATAGAAAGAAAGAAACAAAGAACTGCCAATGCTGGATAAACACAAAAGATCATCAATTCCACCAAAAGAGAACAAACCCACATATAGAAACTCACATCTTAATTCATAGCAAACCAACCAATAAAATCTCTTTAGTACGAGAAGAAGAAAACGGAAGGAAACAAAGGAGAAGAAGAGAACCCACAATATGAGGAGAGCAGAGAAATCGAAGGTGGGTGCCATCAAAACTTATATAATAATCCATTCTAAATCACTAAACTAATTGGAAGAAGTCACTTTAGACTCACCTCTTGATTTCCTCTCTCTCTCTCCCCCCTGTGCGGAAGAAACTAGCAACTTGTTAAGTATTCTTCAATCTTTATAGTAGTCGGCAGCCAGAAGGAGAATATAATTTAATTTAAAAAAAGATCCAAAGACTTGGCTTTGGGTAAAGAAGGACAGCCTCGAAGAGAGAGAAAACGAGAAGCAATCTCCTCTCTCTTTCTCTCTCTCCCCCCAACTGCTCGTTACTACGTGTACCCAAACCTCCTACACCACTTGTAAGATAAAATTGCTGGCTTTCGTCGAATTTTATTTTTATTTTTATATACAGATTATTTACAAAACTACTTCAGTTTTAATCATTTAAGCAATCATATAAATTCTTCAAGTAAATCGCTGTCAGAAGTTCATAAATTCGCTCTTTTTATCAACATTTTCTATTACTTTAGAACAACTTTTTAAAGTTCTTTAAGACAAGAAAACTCTCTTACCGAAAACAATTCTCTTCCAAAATATATTACTATACAAATCAATATCTTAAGAAGCAATTTATTAAAATATTTTCTCAAACAACAATTTATCCCACTTACGCGACACTCATATGACAACAACTATAGTTATTTAGAATATTTGCTAATGCAATTAACTAGTGGAATTAAGTCACAAATCACGTTAAGCAATCTCAACCCAAAACACCCCCTGACTTAATGATATTTGAATTCATATAACTTCTTGGTGTGTATATCGTGATTGTAGTGCATATTTGTCTACTTGAAAGGACATTATATTAATCTGGAGAGGGCGAGGACACTTGTTCGAATGAGCTGTCGACGTGTGGACGAATCAGCTTTGTGTCAGTTGATGCTCACATCTAACTTCTCATCTGAAGATTCCTATGAGAGAAAAAGGTTCTGTTCCCATTGTCCTTGTCTCTTAAACACCACCATTTGGTTGCTTAGTTTACTATCCTTCTTCAGTATCTAACCAATCCTCCACTCTTCCTCTCTGTCTCCCCTCATGTCCACATAATGCCATCATGGTACTCTAATTGGGCCATTCCATGTAACTCTGTTTTGAACTCATTTTAAGTTTGTCGTCTGGTAGGTAGCTGGTATCTAAGAGAAGCACCCATGCCCATGAGGAGAAAAAGAAAGAAAGAAAGAAAAATTTATGAGGTAGGGATGGTTACTTCTTGGAAAGAGTTGTGCTGACAAAAAGTATTTCTAAAGGAATCTAATCCAATATAAAATCTCAAGTCTGACTCTGGATGCAGTAGATGAGCTGGATTCAGCTACTGAAAGAATTTATTGGCCAAGCATGATGATAAGTGGAGCTGGCCCATATTTTTGTTAAGTTTGAAATGGTTCCTCGCTTTGAATTCAAGGTTAAGGCCCAAAGATTTATTGGGCTGGTACCTGCAATTAGACCTTTTTTTTTCCTTGGAACCATGAACTGAATGCAATGAACATATAATTCAATTTTAGCTTCTTTTGCTCTTCTGCCAATCAGTTCAGTTTTCCAGTATCGGCATCGGCCGGATAAGTTAACGGAGGTATTGTGAACATGAGAGCATGGCAAGCATGACTCATGCATTAATCATCGACAACCATTTTGGAAGTCCTTTAATTCAGACATGCTTACATTAATCATTGTTGGTGGAGATAGGCCTTTCCATGAATCAATGTGCCTTTCTTTATGTCCACAAGTTTCTTCCTCAGTCTGTCTTTCTTGTAGCACATTAATGAGAAGGTTGTCCTAACTTGTAGGCAAGAGATAAACATCAATTAATTGACAACATTCACATAGTCAAGCAAATTATTTGAGAGGCATTTCTAGATTGATCAAGTGCTAGCCATTAGGAGAATAGCCAGGCAGGAGAAACTTAGTCTTCGATTAGGCAAAGTTCCTCTTTAATCGACACAATAACAAGGACCGAGACAAAGACAGAGAGAGACAATTTTATCTTAGATAATTGCTCAATCATTTACATGGTAGAATATTTCGATTGTTCATACTGTCAGTCATATCGGAAGGCCTCATTAATTGATTTTAATTGTGCGTAAATTATCTAAATCTGAGCCAAGCTCCTTACCATCATATTGCAGGCTTAGAAGCTGGACTCTTCACTTTGATATTTGAAATATTTTCTCTCTATTAAAATAAGTTGCTTTCAGAGAATATGTACAGAGGAATTCCTTTGCAGCTTTCAGAACTATCTGAATGCTTAACACATTTATATCACTGTATGTATATCAGAAAATGAAGCACACCAAATCAAATTTCGTTGTATGCTTGCTTAGGTGGTAGTAATTCTCTTATCCATTTGAGATTAGAAACTTTACTGCTCTATCCATTGCATCCTAGCAAACACTCCTTTTAGGGTCTTCTGAGAGATTATAGAACAATAATCAGGTCTGCATACTTGTTATTCTGGGCCCAAGTCGGTATTTGTTTCTTTCTAAGGTTTCGAGGTAACTAATCTAATCCTTTTTGGTACAAACACCACTAGGAATTTAATTTAATTTTTTTGTCCATTTAATGGTCACCAGAGAGAATCTGGATGACAGCCAATGTAATGCTAGGAAGGGTATAAGAACATTAACTCTGCTATAATCTCCATAAAATAAACCTTCTCTGGATGAAGAAAGAATTTTTGTGAAAGTGGATTAGCACACAACTTTTCTTTATAAGTCCAATTAAATGATCTGAGTTGCTTCTGTGATCTTCTATCATTTGTCCAAAAAGATCCTTATTCCATGCATTTTCCTATCCAATACAGAGGACCGAAAACAATCTTATCTATTGCGTTCTTTTCCATTTCAGACATTGAAATCTTTCAACCTTCTTCATAACATCCAAATGGACTATTGAGGACTTTCCAAGGAGGTGTGCTTCCTTTCAAGTGACTTTGATAATTAACCACCTTCTGCACTATATTTAGCAAGTCTTGAACTTTATGAAGACTAGTTCCTTAAGCAATAGTTTGGAGTACCTATGACTTCAGCAACAGCAACTTGCAGCAAACCTTTTTTTAATTCTTTTGGTAGATTTTATAACCAATCAGCAATCGTACCCTTCTTCACTACACGAAATCAGCAAGAGCGACAACCGATTTAGTTTAAAGGTTAACTATTCCATTGACTGAACAGACTAAGCGTCAAATTATATGCATGGATTAATAGATAGTCCAGCATATCACTATCCAAGGATATTTTCAAGCTTCAGATAAATCATCAAATTGATAGTGAAATCTGACTTAGGGTCATGTCCTTTTCATAATTCTTGGTCAGATTATCCATATATATCAGAATCTTGTTGCATTCAAAGTTCAAAACAGACAATTATTGGTACATGGTTGGTTACCTTCAAAGGAGAGTTTTGACAAGAAATCTCTGATCAACTTCAAAGTACTTGCACCCATCGTAGTGTACTCCCCTGTGTATTGAGCACAAATGTTTTGAAGGATTGTGAGGAAGTACCTCTGCTTGTGAGTACTAGACTCACCTATTTGCAAATTAAAATATCTAATTACTTACTTAGTTACTTAGAATATCCAAAAAGATTCACCGTCAAGGATCTTGGTCTCTAAGAAGTGTCTGATTTAATCCAAATATAATATAGCATAAACGGGTCGTGCCGTTGGATATGCTACCCACTACAAGACTCCTAGCGTCCATGATGTTGAAATGATGATATAGGATAATAACAGACACCATGCTTAGTGAAGCCATGCAATGTACTTGGTCATTAGCCCCACCAGTCCATACAACTTGGTAGTAGAAAACTATCAGAAGCTGATCCCTTTTGCGCTGAAAACCTGAAGAAGCCCATAGGAAATTGCATACTAACTATAGGATTCCACCTTTACTCTCCACCAATCAATCAATATATTATTGGAAAAAGAAGCAAGCTTTCTGCCTGAGATATGATGACAATCATAATTAGCATGATTCACGAAAGTGGCCATTTCGTTGTACTGTGCAAGCAAATACAATTATGACAGCATGCTCAGAGGAATGACTCTTTCTAAGTAATGAATGTGACAGTGATGATTTTGTCACATGCTTCAGAGTTCCTGACCTCACCCCTTCAAATCATCAGCTTTAGGATGAAAGACACTTGAATTTTTTCTAAGTAAAATGCCTTCTTAACTGACTAAAGCTTTTAAGTCTTCAGTCAATCTATGTCAATATGGAGGTTTTGAAACTTGATAATTTCTTATGCCATGGCTATTGGTGAAATCACTAACACATTCAATTGCCAAAGAGTTATTTAGTTGGAATCTCCATTATTTTGACCATGTAGGTCCCCCGCCTTCACAAAGCTTGGAAAGGAAATGACTTAGAGAGTGATTATAGATGGACTCGAAGTGGTGGTCAAAGGGATACAAGTCTCTTTCTAATGTATGCTGTGGTCAAGACAAGAGAAATTCGCTTCATTGGCCTTCACTGCTGCCCATATAAACAAAAACATTAACAAGACAAATGCAGGAGCCCAGGAATAAGTAGACAGAGGTTGATTAAATCATGCACAGGGAGAGGAGATATCATGTGAAATGCCTTGAGAGAGATAGTATATTCAAATCTCATGTTCTCTTCCTCCATTTCCCAGACGAGAAAAGGAAACAGGCTTTCCAGATGCTTCAAATATTCTATCGGTGATTTGTGTCCCAGGAAAAAAGAAGTATCTTGGAATCATATCATAGGGTTGGATTCTTATTCCGCAATCATTTCGTGGGAGTTGTACTGTAAAGTCAAATCAAAGATTAGTCTGCTGTCTTCTTTAGGAAGTAAATCTAATTTAGTGGATGACCAACAACTCTAATTAGCATATAGTTGTTGTGGAGTGTGTGTGGAGCCATGCTTTATTTACACAAAGCAAGATTGGGTAGATTATGGGAGCTAATTAACGACGATTCTGAAATATAAATTAGGGATGGGATATTCTGCAATACTGATAGTAGAAAGCTCTTATGAAAGCCATTTACATTAATAGATAGAGATACAAGAGGAAATATTTCTTCCACCTCTATACCAAAAGATGTATACACTAGTTGGTTCAGACCCAGAGTACATGACCATACACACCACAAAAGGACCCACCCAGTTTGTCACAAAAGACATGCACAACTAGGCTTCCTCCATATATAACATCATATGGAAAATTATATCACCTCATACAAAAAGGAAAGCTACTACTAGATACAAAGTTACAAAATATTCCTGGAGATGACAAGATTATCATAGTCTCCAGATACTTCTTTCAGAACCTTGGAATGGCCCTACAAGTCAAAGGATTCTTCATCTCTAGAGACATGTTCAAGCACTCAGTGAGGTCCACTCCTGTCTCTGATGGAACCCAGTTGAAGCTTTGAAGAAGCTGAGCAAGCCATAGCTGAACAGTGGCCAGGCCTAAGGCTTTACCTGGGCAAACTCTCCTACCAGACCCAAATGGTGCCAACCTCAGATCAGAACCTAAGATGCTTACATCCTCCAACATGAACCTATCAGGGTTGAATTCATTAGGATCGGACCAGATGCGCTCATCGTGCGTGATCGCCCACATGTTCACCATCGCGGTGGTGCCGCCCGGGATGAGGTGATCGCCGACATAAGTGTCATGAACGGCGAGACGAGCCCAGGAGAGGAGAGGGCCAGGGGGGTGCATTCTGAGAGTTTCTTTCACAATAGATTGCAGGTAAGTGAGCTTAGGGATGTCGAGATCTGAGACCTGTCGGCGAGAATTCCCTACTAGTGCATCAATCTCAGATTGGACTCTGGATTGGATGTCTTGGTGCAGTACCATTCTGGCCATGATCCATTCCAAAAGGATGGCCACTGTGTCTGTTCCTCTAAATATCATCTCCTGTAGTTAAGAGAAGCCATGCAAAGGTGGTTGTTACTGCTCATCCACAGTAGTATGAAGGCAAAAGGACCTCATCAAAGCAACCAGGATAAGAAGAGGAGCAAGAAAAGGAGAGGATGGTAAGAAAAGATCAGCTAGTGTCCAAAAGCATGACAGGCACTGGAACGTATCAGACACCAACCGAAGCACCAATCATGAACACTAGGAATAAGCTTTAATATCGTCATCAAAATCAAGTGTGCAACTTAAGCAAGTCAGCATCAAACTTGCATAAAATTATGATTTGGCAACGCACGAAATATAATAATTTACAGAGGATAAGACCTGTTTGATTACTTAAAAAGCATGTCGAAAGCTCAAGTCAAGGGAAGTAAGTTAAGATTAAATTATGACAATCGAATGGATTAAACAAGATAAAAAAAAATTATTCATCTTTTTGGAAAATGGAACGTACCCAAAGGACAGCGACCATGTCAGTTTCTGAGAGCCTCTCCTCTTTCTCTAAATCCAACAAGACATCAACAAAATCCCCCAAATCTCCACCACCATTTCTACTCTTCATCCTGTGCTCATCTATAATCTTTCCCACAAACGCATTAACCCTGGCCACTAATCTCCTACACCTCTTCCTCACACCTTGGAGATCCAACCACCGAAACAAAGGGAAGTGATCTCCCCAATTGAACACACTAAGCAAATCATACCCCTCCCCAACTAATGCTTCCAATTCCAACCCCTCACCCTTCGCAAAATCGAATTTTTTCCCAAAAACACTCATCATAACATTGTTTAACGACCCAAAATGCAACACCCTCTTCACTTCCACCACTCCGTCCCTCTCCATTAGACCCTTTACCTCCTCCACCATCGACCTCCCAATCTCCGTCCTATGCTCCCCAAACGCCGCGATCCTCCGGGGACTAAACAAGTGGGTAGAAGATATCCTCCTAAGATTTCTCCAATACTCTCCGAAAGGAGCGAAACCCATGGCGCGGTGGAAGAGGAGCTCGAAAGCCGACTCCTTGATCGGGCGGTCGGCGAAGGCCGAGCTGTTGAGAATCTCCTTCGCCGTGTCCGGGTGGCTCGACACGACGAAGCGTGTGAGCCCGATAGAGAAAGCCATCAACTGGGTCGCTCCAAAGGATAAAGATAACTTCTTGAGAATCCGGTGAGCGGCGGTGCCGGAGAAAGCGAGGAGAACGCCAGAGGGTCCGGGGATCGAGTTCTTGGACTTGGCTATAGCCCAGGCGATGCCACCGGGGTAGAACCAAAGGAAGGAGAGCATAACAACAATCAGAGCGAGGAGGGATGGGGTTTTGAGGACCAAGAGGTGGACGAAGGCAGAGTCGAAGTCGAAGGAAGACATCCTTTGAGGGGAAATGACGGTGCGGGTAGTTGAGCAAGAGGTGGAAACTAAGGAAAGGAGTGTTTTTGGAGAGGTCGGAGAGAGAAAGGTGTCTCCCTAGGTACAGGCAAACAAAGAGAGAGAAAGAGAGAGAGAGGGAGAGGAGTGGGACGAGGAAAGAAGAGCGTGAGAGGGGGGACGTTTTATAGCGGGGAGTGGGGGAGGGAGGCTTAAAATCTTAACCGTGGTTAATTAGCTCATAATTAATTATGCTGTCATCTAATACATGAAGTAGTATTTTTAACTGGAATTTTAGTGCACAATTTTAGAGCGACGGGGTAATTTGTCGGGGTGGTAGAAAGTTAACGGCGGTTAGAAGAAGAGGAAGAAAGATGCGTATCTTGTCAAGCTCTACTTTTTTGTAATCAATGTTACCGATTTGCCCCTACCATTAGGCTACAAGGACAGCTCGTACCAGAACAACAGTTATTTTAAGTCGGTAACGAGAAACAACATGATGGGTGATGAAACGTGGCTAAATCACGACCGCCTGATGGATTTAGCTGGGACACACAACACGTGGCAGTCTTTCGATGCGCCGACTTGATGCGCCTGGGTCCCATCCGTCGCAGCGCCGTCAAAAGCAGCGCACGCGAGTCCTTTGCATGTTACCGGTCTCATATATAATATTAACGGGTAGCGGATCCCCGCTGGGATCCGCTAATCATGCTAGATATAATTCTCCTGTGAGTCTTTGCATCATAATAGATAAATAAATATCGTCGTCATGCTCGTCTAGGATGCCACGTAATAAATTAAATACACAAAGGTAATTAGTGGAGCTACGACAACGATTAAATTTGGACCTTATAGCTTTTTCAAGATGTTAGCAACCAACGGTCGAGATGTGTCGGGTGGTGGACCACCCCACTTTGTTGTTGATCATGGTGGTAGATCTTTTATGATGGTTCTACTTGGGTCCTTCCTATTTCTCCATAGGAATCAAATCTACTGCGATCGCCACTTTGATGCATAATTGACTCATCATCTATAAAATATAGTAGACCTAATAGCTCAAAAGTAAGAAAATGATAGACATTATTCGAGTTAATCGGTGATATATATAAATATATATTTTAAAAATCATCTTAAAGGTTACAGTATAGATTTCTAAGATAGTAAAACTGGTGGTAGATTATTACCCCTTCTTAACTAATGTTACCTTTCATAGGACCCTGTCACTGATAATGCTACATATATATATATTCTCTTGTCCCCCCTGACATTACAACAAGTAATTAAATTTGGGCAGGGTGTGAAACATGATGTGATAGCTAATCTCAAAGCATAACTGGACAAAAAGAGGATGTCAAAACGTTAGATTATGTGTTCGTTTAAGATCATGCAGACTCTTCAAAAGATGTTTGATATCTCCTTTTCCCGAATAGTAAGATTCTCTTGTAGATTGCGATAACGAAGAATAGAATCTGGACTACATACTCGTCGCTGTTCTTAAAGCAATTAAGATCTTAGATCTATCTATATGATGGATGTTTTAACCTTTACTTATAACACATGCAATTCTGGATGGCAACATAGACTCAGTTAATTCCCTTGATTTTTTCTTTTAAGAGAGAGAGAGAGAAATAAATACTCAGTGGTGTTTATGATTCGAACCCGAGAATATTTATACAACATCTTTGCTATAGTTTCTGAGTTATTTCTAAATCTGAACTAAGTTTTATAAGTCCAAATATGTGTGAAGTTTTGGACCCAAGTGGCTCCTATTGGCTCAGGTTAAACCTAAAATGTCCTCATGATAAGATATTTAGTGGGGATTCCACTAATGCATCGACCGTGCATATTTGATAACTTTTCCTATGTCCGAGAGAAAAATATATGTTCGGATCGAAATCAAACCATCATAAGATCTTAAGTCTCCTTCGCTAATTGAATAAGTTTAATATTGGTATGAGTTATTCAGTCTTTTTTTATAATATTTATAATGATCGGAAGAGAAGACTAAGCGAGACGAAAGAGAATAAAAAAGTGGTTAGAGTAATTTTTTTCTAAGGATAAAATATTAGTTAATAAATATAAAAATATGAAATTGAAAACAGTGATAATTAAAAACAACTAAGTGTAATTAATCCACACAAGACAACAAGGGCGAGTACTGGATGCACAAATGCCACCATTATGCCAAAGTTGTTATTTTTATTGTCTTAGTTGTTGTTGTCTTATTCTATATCGACGTTCTGGTGAATCGGAAACGAGTCATTTTGGTTCCTTTGCTCGGGAATTCCACGCACAGCTCCACTGCTCTGATGCTTCCTCAGATGTGATCTCCCCTCTTTTCACGCTCTTGATCGATTTTTTTCTTAATTCTTATTCTTTTGATCTTTTGCTGGCTACGACCGTACTGAGGACGATAAGTTTCCATTAAATGACCACAGAAATCGAGGGCAAACGAACAAGTCTCGTCGCGGTTGAGCTCTCGTCTCGTGTGGCCAAGATTCTCGGATCATCTTGCTAAGTTTTCTCACTCTCCTCCTCGTTTCTTCTCGTTCGGATCGACCATCTTCGTCTCCTTCCTCCGCCATGGGGAAGAATTTTCGGATTAAAACCGCCGCGAGTAGTCGGATGCCGTTGTTGAACCATGAGGTACGTTGGAGACGAGGAAAGGTGTGTGTGTGTGTGTTTTTTTTTGTCCGACGTTAAAAAAGAAGGTTGTAATGACGCAACAAACATCTGATCATTTTGTCCTTGCCTTGCTAGTGATTCTTGGAATTGGGCATATGGGTTTAGCTTAGCTTCGGATTTTTCTTTGTTATTCTTGATTTCTTTGTCCCTTTCTAGT
Organism: Typha angustifolia; assembly: GCF_048772165.1. Classification (NCBI taxonomy): domain Eukaryota; kingdom Viridiplantae; phylum Streptophyta; class Magnoliopsida; order Poales; family Typhaceae; genus Typha; species Typha angustifolia. Next base: position 1,359,027 of record NC_133245.1, read on the forward strand.
AAATGATTGGATACAATGATGTTTTGGGTATGTCGGTACTGTAGGATTAGCCGTAATTTTTTTCTTTTCTAATGTGTTCTATGAGTTCTATATTTGGGCTCTGATTTGGGAATCGTGAACAACTCATCAAATTAGGCAAACAATCCTTCCGGCTTTTGATGCCAGAAATTAATTTTTGTGTGGTAGTTGATGCTAATCTCGGCAGGTCTTTGACTGTGCGAGAGGATTTCTTTTCTAATTTCGTCAGTTAACTTAAAAGATTCTTTCTTTCCATCTCCAGAGTCCAATATCTTATATCTAGCTTGATATTAGGTACGGGTTCTCACAGCAAAATCGTAACTTGTCAAATGCTTGGACTTCATGCTTTTTAAATGCTCAACTATCTTCTCAGTTACATATGGAAATTGCTTGTTATCTCGATCAGTTTCATAGTTGCATACCTCATGAATGCCAATTACACTATATAGGAATCATCCAACCAGGGGCTGTCAGATCTTGAAGAGGGTAGTGCAGTTCAGGTGCTTCTGTCTCAAATTATCTCCCTCTTTCTTGGATGCTTAAGTTTACTATACTTTTTAGTTAAAAATGTCACTGACTGTACTGCACTGTGAACCTCAGCCAGCAAATGTCGGGTTTTGCAGAGTTTTTCGGCTGGTAAGCCAGTAACCTTTCCTCTCTTTGTGTGCAATGACGAAAGTGTTTCTGAGTTTATTGACTCGTGATTTTGCTGCAGGCAAAACCTGATACCGGTATACTGGTTCTTGCCACCATAGCATTACTGATAGCATCTTTTAGCAGTATTCTAATTGTAGGTACACTTTTCTCATATACTTTTATTGGTTTTTTTTTTTCTGATACACCACCTTGAGTTTTTCCACTAGGGTGAAGCCTTGTCTACCAACTAATATCCATCACTTGTATAATTCTATTCCATTAATGAGCTAATCATCCATAATTTAAAATAATTAACTAGCTTGTTTACTTTCTGAGCCAATTATGCTTCAAAAAACATTCTGTTATACCATTCAAGGATTTTCATGATATAAAGAGTTAAAGACAATTAGAAGCCTAAAGCACATTTGAGTTGAACTGAATGTGCCGTTTGTCTCTTCCTATAAGTAACTTTATATTACTTCCTGTCAAACTGCATGTCATGTTTTCTCATCGGGAAGTTTTTTAATCTGAAATTGCAGCCTAAATATGGTGGAAAGATAATAGACATTGTGTCAAGAGATGTTCGAGAACCTGAACAGCGAGCTGAAGCTTTCAATGCAGTGAAGAACACTATAATACAGATTGTGGTTATAGTTGTCACAGGGTACTTCCTACCTTCCTATATATACATTTTTAAAATCCTCATTCTTAGTGCGGTACATGTTCCATACTGCTTACTTTAATTCTCTTATCACATATATGTCATTCTTCTTATTCTTTTTCCCTGCAAAAGATTTTGCACTCATCTTTGATTTCTTTTGATACTGCTAACTGCTGAGTTGATACTTTAGTCTTTTAACAAAGAATTTTTTAAGTTTCCTCCCTCCGTAGTGCTGGTGTTTGGATCTCATGTACCAAACCTTGTAGTTGAAATGCATGTGTTCAGCATTTATGTGGCAGATCCTTACCAGCCGGTGTTTTTGACTTGGTATAAATAACTACTAAATCATGCATAAATGATGTGTGCAATCGTGTATCTGCACATTCTGCACATGCAAGTTTCATACATTGTTGTTCCATATTTAATTTTATTTGATCTTCCAAATTGTGATTCTTTACAATGAGAATCTAGATGAACACAAGAAGAACTTTTAGGCTATGTTTTGATTCTCTAATAAGACCTTATTTGATAGATAGTGTTGCGCGTCTTAGCTCAAATTATTTCTTGCTCAAATTTGTCTTTTTATGGAATGGTGAATTTCCAGCGGGGACCTGTATCAAGTTTAGAACTGATATACTAGAACTTGGATTCATAGAATGAGATCTTCGAGGAAGAAATGATATAGCATCTACATTCTTCTGATGATTAAATTTTAAAGTACAAGAGCATTGCTATTTCTACTGCCTCAACTTTGCACAATAGTTTTAAAAGCAGCATATTTTCTGGGACTTTCCCATGATGGAATCATGTTTTGCTTCTTAGACTCAATAAATTATTGAGACATTGATTACAGGTTAGTATATTAAGACAAATCTGATAAGTAATGTAGAGCATTTTTTCAGTTCGATTTGCACTGCATTGCGGGCATGGCTGTTTAATTCTGCCAGTGAAAGAGTAGTTGCACGATTAAGAAAGGACTTGTTTGGTCATCTTATAAACCAGGTAACTCCTATCCTCAAATTTTCTTCTGTAAATTTTTAGTTCCATTCAAATCCATCCCTTTTCATTATTTTCTTGATATTTTTTGATAGGAAATAGCATTTTATGATGTGACTCGAACTGGGGAGCTTCTAAGTAGACTCTCTGAAGATACACAGATCATAAAGAATGCAGCAACCACCAATCTGTCGGAGGCCTTGCGCAATATTACGACGACGCTTATTGGTCTTTGTTTTATGTTTGCAACATCAAAGAAATTAACATGTAAGTGTGAATGTCTTCTGAGATTGTTGAATTGCTTTGTAATATGTGACTGTAAACGTATCTTTAAGGGAATGAATTTATTGTTGTAGTGATAAGCTATAGCTAAATATGTCTGGCCAATGATCTGTAGACTCCATCCATATAAGCTATACCCGTTCTATTGTTTAAAATACTCGAAAGTTGACAAGCTATTGACCATATAATCCATGAAGAGGGAAGCCTTCTATGTCTGTCAGAAGCTAGAAGTCCTGGCATAGAGGACATAGCCATATTTATGGGCCTCAACCTATATCAATTGACTTACTGAGACTTGTGATCGTGGGAGCTATTATTCTATTGTTTTTCTCAAAGACAGAAAATATTGATTGAAGTAGGGATATTTATTTCTATCTTTATGTACTTATTCTGAATCTCTCTACGTAGATCTTCACAAACATTGATTGAAGAAGGGATATTTGTGCTTCTTCCCAAGTTTTGCCTTCTTGTCTCTCCTTTATGTCTTAGTTCTAGATCTGAGCCATCAAGGATTCCAATTCCGTACAGAAGATGCTAACTGCTTCAGATTCTGTTATCAATCAAAATACTTGTTTTGTAAGAAAAAGTTAACTTGTAGTTGTTCTGATAAATGTGTCACTGTTCTCTTTCAACAGTGTTGGCACTTGTTATTGTTCCTGCTATATCAGTTGCAGTGCGCAAGTTTGGGCGTTATCTTCGTGAACTTTCACATAAGACTCAGGCTGCAGCAGCTGTAGCTGCATCCATTGCTGAGGTTTGCTCAAGCCATGTTACTATGTCAAGTCGATTTATTTGGTGATTATGCCAAAACAGGGGAAAGAATTTGGTGATAACATGCTTTGACAAAAATAAATTAATTTCCAAAATAAAGGATAGGTAGTAACTGATATTAGGGACAAGAAATGAAAATTAGTTCCAATATCTTTACTTTGACATCATCTAGAAAGATTTATACTACTTTGAAATTGGAATACAGTTACCTCCACAACTTATCAAACATGAACTACAATCTAAATAGTGAGTTTTCAATCCAGGAATCTTTTGGCGCTATACGCACAGTCAGATCCTTTGCACAAGAGGATCATGAGATTTCACGCTATTCTGAAAAAGTAGATGAAACTTTGAAGCTTGGGCTCAAGCAAGCTGTGAGTAATTGCCTGTTTTGTAGATTTGAATGTGTAAATTCGCATATTCTGATCATTACTCATGTTTTCTGTAGAAAGTTGTTGGTCTCTTCTCTGGAGGTCTGAATGCAGCATCAACATTGTCGGTCATTGCAGTGGTGATATATGGAGCTTATTTAACTATATATGGCTCCATGACAACTGGTGCTCTCACATCGTTCATTCTTTACAGCCTTACAGGTATATTTCGGATTCTTTAATGCTAACCAGAGTTATCTATACATCAGCAATGATCTTCATACATGTTCAACAATGAAAATTTACCGAAAGTGACTTAATCTTGTCACAAGTCAACTGCAGTTGGTTCTGCGGTGTCTGCCCTATCAGGGTTATACACGACAGTCATGAAAGCTTCAGGTGCAAGCAGGAGAGTTTTCCAGCTTCTGGACCGTGTTTCCTCCATGCCGAAGTCTGGGGATAAATGTCCAATAGGGTTGGTGATCCGTGAGCCCTAGTCTTCTTCTTATGAATCTAGTATCCCCCAAATTATTTTTGTAGCTAATAAATGTTCTTGGTTTTGGTGATAGGGACGAAGATGGAGATGTTGAGCTGGATGATGTCTGGTTTGCATATCCTTCTCGCCCTACTCACATGGTTCTCAAGGTAACCACCATTTTTTTTTTCAACAGATAGTCAAATTGAGACCTGTCATAATTTTGGTTGTTTGGATAATCTTTAACTGCAATTGGGAAATGCTGCTCCTTTTTTCCTTTTGACGAAATTGTATTCATGTGGGCATATACGGTGAGAGCAGGTTGTTCTGCTTTCTAAATTGCCAGTGAAGTGGATGATATATCTATGTCAAAGAAGCATTTAGGTTTACTGTCCTTGGGAAACTAATAGCAATTACTTCAAGTCCAGAGCAGACGGATATGCTTTTAAAGACCATATACACATGTTATTATAAAATTAACTAATATTGCATCTATTTCGTTCTGATGGCATTTCTGGATTACTATTTCTAATATAGCAATCAGAAGGAATGTATAGTACTAGCTCTATAAGTTTTGAAACTGGTGCATATCTAAAAGGATTTTATCTCCAACGTTTACTAACTGCAGGGGGTTACATTAAAGTTGATGCCTGGATCAAAGGTTGCACTCGTCGGGCCTAGCGGTGGTGGAAAAGTAATTTCCCTACTTGATATAGATATACTAGTCTTTGATCTTTTTGAACTTATAGGATTTCTCTAACACATTGCATATGGCATGCCCCTGCAGACCACCATAGCAAATTTGATTGAACGGTTTTATGATCCACTCAAGGGGAAGATCTTATTAAGCGGTGTTCCACTGGTAGAAATATCACATCATTTTCTCCACAGGAAGGTAATATCCTTGGTCTTTGTTGTGCTGCTTCTTGAAATCCTGAGATTTTGCAGGTCCATCTGAAGTTATCTAACCAGTTCATCATGTGCCATTGGAATTTAAGCTTGAGATAATAGCATTTTCATGTCTAAATTTGTGAAGAGTTGTATGCATGAAAAATTTGCTGCTTGGAGTGATGAATTTCTTAGAACCGAAATGTTATGAGGTTGCACATCCATATGAAAAATAGGAATTAATATCTTGAATTCTTGGTCCCATCTCTTTACATGGTATATCAAATTCATGATGTTACCTTGGATATCTGGCAGTTACAGTCAACTGGTGAATGCAATTGGATTATTTAGGTCCAATATCTAGAATTAATAGTAGGCATTTATCAATATAATTTATTTTGCTATGGTAAGAGAATGAATTAGAGAGTAGAGAAAGAGATCTTAGAGAAAGGGGAAGATAACATTGACTTATAAATACATTTATCTAACCAAGACTATCCCGTAATTGTCCATAAATTGTGCAAATTCATCCCTTCATTTCTAGTCAGTAGTCACCGAAACAATGTTCTAAAATGTTCGGCAACTGGTGATGCCATTGGATGAGACAATTTTGTATGATTATTTCTAATTTGTCACCTTTGCATTAAAATTGGGATCTATGTAGTCAAGCAATTGGTGCATAGATCTAACAAATAAACTCTCCTGAAGATAGAAAGGGTTGAAAATCTGAAGTCAAATGCAATCTGCTGATAGAGTACTGGTTTTGAGAGTTTGATTATTTGTTTTAAGTTGGAATTCATAAATTTTATTAGTCTTAGTGTAATTACTCATGATCAATCCTAACATTGCAGGTTAGCATAGTGAGCCAGGAACCTATCCTTTTTAACTGCTCCATTGAAGAAAATATTGCTTATGGAATGGAAGGCAATGCTAGCATTTCTGACATAGAGAATGCTGCTGTAAGTTTAATATGAGCATGCACTGGATCTTCTCTAAAGATGTATTTTGTAACTATATCTGCTAATATGCAGAGAATGGCAAATGCGCACGAATTTATATCTAAATTTCCTGATAAATACAAAACCTTTGTTGGTGAACGAGGAGTAAGACTTTCTGGTGGCCAGAAACAGAGAGTTGCTATTGCAAGAGCCTTACTCATGAACCCACGGGTACTTCTCTTGGATGAGGCTACAAGCGCTCTGGATGCCGAAAGTGAATATCTGGTTCAGGTATAACTAATCATTCCCTTTGGCAGAAACTTGAGATTTCATGAATCAGTTCTACGATCAGTCAAGGGTGACTACTGAATTATTATATCTTTCTGGTTCTTAAATGTCGTACTTATATGCTCGTTTACTTCCTAGTTCAATAACTACTCCTCGGTATGCTACAGGATGCGATGGATTCTCTAATGAAAGGAAGGACTGTACTCGTGATAGCGCACCGGCTCTCGACGGTCAAAAGTGCAGATACTGTTGCAGTTGTCTCCGATGGCCAGATAGTTGAGAGTGGTACCCATGATGAACTACTCAGCAGCAATGGCATCTATACAGCACTGGTGAAGAGGCAATTGCAAGGACCCAGAGATGAAGATAATGGAGTATTAGCCATGACCTGAATGGTAATTGATGATGGCCTACTCAGTTTAACCCTATTTTCTCTAGTAAAGATAAGTACAAGGATGACTTCTTAGAAGATGTATGAGGCAGCAAAACATATCCTCACCTGGCAAAAGAATTGCCCAACTTGGTCTTGTTAGATGATGGGATGAATTTGATTTTTCTCATTATTGTTGATCCTCTCATTCATAACTTGCCATGAAGAACATTGACAATTTGTTTGCCTATAAAACCTTTTTTTCTTTCCTCTGTTACTCAGAATATCCAAGCAATTTAAGGTTCAAAGCCACCTTTTCTTATTCACTGGTGATTACCAAAGGAATACAAAGCAAAGCTTCTTATGTTTGATTGAATTCACTTGTAGTACTATAGAAGAGAGATGCAGCAACCTGATATCGATAACCTTGTTAATTAACAAGCTTCTTCCTAATTGAATCGGGTTTGCCAATATAACCTTGTTATAGGCTAGCATCTTTGTTTAGCTACTGATTGGATCGAGTTGCTTACCCGGATCCGATACGTTACCGCCCGTAACTGCCGGTAAGACGGTTGCTGAACGGTGAACCCTTGCCCAAGTAATCCTCCCCGCTACTTTGAATCGCGACCGTCCACGCGTCCATCCATCGATCTTTCTCGTATAAAAGTTGATTGATTTGTTCTCGAATCTTTCCTCGTTACTCCTCGATCGAGAGAGAGAGAGAGAGAGAGAGAGAGAGAGAGAGATGGAAGAGATGCTGTCGAAGGCGTACCGGGGTGACTCGGGTGTGCCGCACTCCGACCCGGAGCGACTCGTGGCGACGTGGTCGGGATGCTTCGCCTTCGCCACCGTCGCGTGGTTCAACTCCCAAACCTCTAACCTCGCAAGTCGCTTCCGCCTTAAGTGAGTCACACCCATCTATCTCTTTCTCGATTTCTTCCTTTCGATCTGTATTAAAGGTTTAGCATCGGAACTCTCTTGATCGATAGTGCGTTACGTTGCCAGTTATTTGTTCGTTAATTTTGGAGCTTTGATCGGATTAGATTAAAATTACCGATAACATTTGAATTTTTCGGATTTAATGAAGCTTTGATGCACTTAAGCAGTGATGCCCTTTTTCTATGTGAACTTATGCTTCGTAGCATGAGGGAAATGATTCACTTTCCCGTTTCATTTGCTAAATGCTTCGACGCTAGGAAGTAGAAATTTCTCTCTTTATTGGTATGGCTTTCAGATATTATCTTCATTATTTAATATGCTTTCAAGTCATTATGTTGACAATGTCAATGGTTCGCTAGTTTTAGGAGTTGGGTTTTAATCAAATCTTTTGTGGATTCCGAGTTCCTTCCAAGATGCTATTTTATGTAAATAAATAAATATAGACGTGTTGATATCCACAATTCTTGCATGCTTCAACCAGTTGATTCAAACTTAGTGGCATTCTGCCTTCTTTTATGAATTCTGATGATGGACTCTGGTACGCTGTGTTACTTGGAACTCTTCCCCAGTATCTAAGGTTAGTCATTTTGGTTGGCAAAATGATGTGAATTTTCTCTTGTGGAATATAAGATGAATTGCCCCAGCTTGCGATTTCTATCTAGTGCACCTATATTGTGGGATTTATCTCATTATTACATACATTTCCTGTTCTTCTTTACATAGTTTTGTACATCCTTTAATATTGATTAATATTTTTCTACAGCTGGTCTGATAAGGCCATGATGTTGGATCACCAGCAATGGAAGAAAATACTGGACAAGAAGCAATACAGGGGTAAAAGGTCAGCCTCCAACTTCATTCATTTCAGATTTGAATTTGTCTTCTTCATCATATTGCTTCCGAATTTTTCTTTTTTTAATTCATCGACTGTAACATGCTTGTATCTATTCAGAATTTCAGTGCGTTATTATTAAACTTTATTGATCTGCCACTTACTAACATTCTCATTGTATTCTTCTTGTTTTATGTTTCAGTGGAAAGAGTAAATGAACAAGCTCATGACATGCCTAATAATTGGTTGGCTATATACTTCAAATCGCTGCTCATATCTTGCTTCATCTTTCACTCCGAGTAGAGTTACATGAAATAAAGGCATGCTCATAGTTTGGGGAGATTTGTATACTTTTCTCCATTATGGATCAATGTAAATGAGCTACACGGCTCTGTATGACAACGGTGGTTCTGTTTTTCCTTCGTTGAGCTTTTATCAAACATCTTGAAGATACTTTGTTTTAGATTTTTGACACTAAAACTTTCTCTGTTGCTGAAGAGGTGAAATGATCTATTAGCAAACAGGGAATAAAGATTTGGTTGTTGCTGTCGGTCGATGTTTCTAGGGGAGATTTTAAGTGTTCTTCAAAATTCACGTATAGTTCAATTTTTGTGCAACTGTTGGACAAAAGTTAAAAAGAACAAAATTTGTGCATACCAGGGAATGAGTCTTTTTTACCACCTCCATTCCTGCACATATAAAATCTCCATTGGACTTCCGAGTTACATGAGGATGTCTTGATGTCCCCCTATACCAAATGGCCAGAGCTTCATTTATAAGCATCTTGATTTTATAAGCAGCCTGGAGGGGACTCTCTCTCTCTCTCTCTCACACACACACACACACCCCAAGCGTTGACAATAAGAACTTTGATGTAAATATCCACCCAATATCCCAATTCCAACCAGCCCCCATTGGAATCAATATTATGACTGCTCAAGCTCAGCCTCAGCTTGCGAGTCGTGAGAACGCTGACCCGAACCCGAATCAAGCAATAAATGAACTATAGTTTCAGTCTCAGGCCATGATCATAAACTCATAAGTTATATTTCTTTCTCTTTTTTTTTTAAAATAAAAAATAAAAAAAGCGAGTTATATATAAAAAGATTAATAAATTCCAAAATTTCTCGTTCACCTGTTGTTAAACTATACACAATCATCTGATCGGACGGTCGTCATCGAGTGTAAGACATAAAAACCTACTACATCTAACGGTCATAAATCAAGGAGACGTAAAGCCTACACCATCTGCTGTCTATAAATTCGCGAAACCCTACCCTCGGCTTTGCTCCTGCCGCCGCTTTACACATACAAACCCTAATCTCTCTCTCGTCGGAGAAGATGGTGTCCGGTTCTGGAATCTGCGCTCGCCGGGTGGTGGTGGACGCGCGCCACCACATGCTCGGCCGCCTTGCTTCCATCATCGCGAAGGAGCTTCTCAACGGTCAACGCGTAGTTGTTGTTCGATGCGAGGAGCTCTGCCTCTCCGGTGGACTCGTGCGCCAAAAGATGAAGTATCTGCGATTCCTTCGCAAGCGCATGAACACTAAGCCATCTCATGGCCCCATCCACTTCAGAGCTCCCGCTAAGATCCTGTGGCGCACCATCCGAGGGTAAAGATTTGCTCTCGCTCGGGGTCGGTTTTAGTAGATCTTTTGTTTATATAACTCATTGCATACATCTTAGGATGATTCCTCACAAGACGAAGCGTGGGGCGGCTGCGCTGGCCAGGCTCAAGGCGTACGAGGGAGTGCCGCCACCGTATGACAAGATGAAGCGGATGGTTATCCCTGATGCACTCAAGTAAGTGACAGTGATATACTTTGAGTAGAAAGTTTTGATTTTTGATAGTATTTTGAATGCTACATTATGACCTGGTTGTAAATTTTGTATTTTTAGGGTGTTGAGGCTTCAGCCTGGGCACAAGTATTGCTTGTTGGGACGGCTTTCCACCGAGGTTGGATGGAGCCACTATGATACCATCAAGGTAAATACATCTACTTTCTCTTATGTGCTTATGTGTGCTCCTGAGACTACTGTTTTATTTTGGTAAATGCAATATGCTGAACATTAGTATCTTTGTGCGATTGGTACTTATCTCAGTTTGGCTATGATGCTATTTTTATATGGATCGTTTTTATATGATTTGTGTATGTATATAATACAAATCAAGGTCTTTGTGTATGCGCAAGCATGACTTGTTGCTTAGTTAAATGCAAGTTTCTAATATCACTTGTTCTGGCACCGATCAGGTTGTTGAAATATTTGTTTCTTCTTTTCTTCTCTTGAAGGGATTAGGGTCATAGGGGTTGTTTATCCATTAGGGAAATATCCATTTCCTCCCTCTCTCTCTAAATGGAGGATGAATCTCACTTTTTTCCCCTTTTATGCTGTAGATTCCTCTGCATTTTAAGTGCCTCATTACCTCCTCTCTTTTTTCTGTTAAGGTCGCCTTTTATGTTTCCAGCAAACGCATCTGTTTGATGATGCGCTAAGATATGAATCTGCTGTTGGTAGGGTATCATGTCAGTGCTGCTCATAATGTTTAATTATGGCTGGTAGTCATATTGTGGACCTCCAAATATTTTTATTTTTGCATGCAGATGCTAGTGCTTCACACCTTCATGGGATACCAATGATAACTATGTCTATGTAGATTGTTGGTACTAACATATTTAATTTCTTAGGTCTCATATAAGCTATTAATTGATACAATCTTGTGAATATAGGAATTGGAGGAGAAAAGAAAGCAGAAGGCCCAAGTTACATATGATAGGAAGAAGCAGCTTGCAAAACTGCGCCTGAAGGCAGAGAAGGTTGCCGAAGAGAAGTTGGGACCTCAACTTGAGGTTCTCGCACCATTGAAGTACTAATAGGATATTTTTCTCTGTGAAACAATTTTGGGGGAGTAATTTGTTATTTCCTTATTTCAGAGGTTGCTTATATCTTTGTGGCGTATAACTTGGCGATAGCTTTGGTTCTGTCTGGTTAGTTTCTGTTTAGGTTGAATTGCTTGTGCGAAATGTTGCTTTACTTGATGTATGCACTTGAGAAACTTTCAATCCCTGTTCCATTGAATTTGCCTACATCTGAATGCCTGCCAATTGTGTTATTCTTAGAAAGATGTGAATCATGTTGCATAGACACCTGAAATCCTTTTGGTGGGTTTGCGAATTTGTTCAGAATTTGGTGTTTTAATTATAGTTTGAAGCTTTATTTGCTATTATTAATTCATTAAACAAGATTTTGAACATAATGAGCATGCTGACGCTGATCAATCAACAGATGTATGCTTCCTATCTATCTTCCTGTCGAAGTCTTCACATTGAGTGTGCCTCAATTATTCATTATGTTTTAAAGCACGAGAGGACTGCCTGAATGTAATGACGAAGCTGATGCTCCGAAGGAGTACAAAATCACTAAATGTTTAAACCGATTCTTTCTTTAGATTAAAGCTGGTAATTTTGGCATTATAATTAACATGGCTGCAGCTTTTGCTTGTGCATAATTGAGAGTTTTGACATCAGCAACTTTTAAATTGGTTGGAGGATAGCGAAAGAAAACAGAGGCAAATTACAGAAACAAATGGGTCTCAGTTAAGCACCAATTGCTGACACATGGGGAAAGAGTTCTAATACAACTGCATAAGTCAAGAGAAAAGCTCTCCGATTACATGATTTATTTCACCATCACCAACTTGCTGATGCAAGAAATATGCAGTGCAAAAGCAAATAAAACAGAAAACGTTTCTGGCGTATGACTAAAGCCAGGAAAACTAAGAGCACAGCTCTCAACATAAATGCAGCAGCAAGACATGTAACTGCTTCGCCATGATCCCACAGCTCCACCTGGTAAAGGAAAACTTCAAATTAGTTTTCTTTCTTACACACTAAATGATTTCAGTAGTGAAGAAGGATCTAATGTCAATGAGAAAACATAAAATAGACTATTATAAAGCAAAAAAATATTGGTATTAACTTTCATGCATCAAACGGTTTTAATGTATCAATGATCGTAAAGACCTTGTTGAAGCGATTCTGGAGATATTAACTGAGAGGAATGGGGCCCCAAAACATCACTTAAGAACTGCTCAATCTATAGCATGCTTGACCTAGCCAGAAGTTCATTGTGCCAAAAAACAGTAAAATTAACTAGTAAAAGATCTACTAACAATCTATACCCACATCTTTCTACCTTGTTCTCTCCAGCAAACTTCAAAATTATTATGAGATTCAGCAACTTTTCACACCAGAAAATCACTCACTTTATAATCTTCAGTTAAGAGTGGGACCACATAGAATATGCAACTGCATATTGGATTATTACGCGATAAGTCACTATTTTGTTGAATAGGTACAGAAGGGACTCATAAAAGAAGCAAAATTGAGCTAGGTTAACAATTAAGGAACAGCACACATGGAGCATACTAAGGTTGTAACAATAATGGCATAGTGGGTACTAAGGAAATCCCAAAAAATGCCTCAGAATGGAACAAAGGCACAAAGGTTTTAGGTCATCAGTAAATCAACTATATACAATGACCCTTGTGCAATATCCAACAGTAAAATACTTCGCTTCATTGGAGCTTTCTTATTAAATCACTTGGAAATGTTGATCTGAAACGGTTCGGAAAGCCAATATGATCCAGCAGAACGTACTGTACCATACAAAAGGAAAAGATACTACTGTCAGTGTACATACATAAAGGTACAGCAGTGTCCCTTTAGAAACATGTTAATGAATGTTCTCTCCAAATTTATCCTTGATGTCTTGCAACCCCAAGATATCCTTAAGAAAACCTAGTTCCCAAGTTGGTTATTAAAGTTGATGTTACAAGCTTACTGCATATGCAACACAAAAACTAGGCTATGCATGAATCAGGCAATGCTACAGTGGCCCTTTAAAACATCTTTGCCAGACAGTGTTCACACAAATTCCTTGTATTGCTATAATCAATGTCAGAATCAACTTAATACAGGATTTGAATATTTTTAGGCGAATGCAGGAGTCGATCTGTAAATATAGATAAATCAGATTGCAAATGACAAATAGGGAAATGTGTAAAGTGATATGAAAATCTCAACAGAATATCAAAATAGTACAACCAAATTGGACTAACTAATCAGAGCAGTCTTCGCCAAATACAAATAACACACAATCAACAACAAAACGTACATAATATAAATAAAAAATTGGCACTAGAAGTTTATAAGTGAGCTAACAAGTCGAGCTTTTCCAGCAAAACCGAGTTCTTGCTCATTCATATCCTATTTATCCCCTGTGGTAATATAGAACCATTTCTCCCCATCAGATAATTTAATACAATCTCTGTTTACATGCCAATATCCTATGTTTCTAGTCTCTAGATCTATCCCCAAAAGACCCTCCCCATGTACTCTAATCTCTTAGCTGAATGTTTCAGGTTCATTTCCTGCTTTGCATAACTAAAATTGATTTCCATAATCAGATCCAAACTAACGGGTGAGCAGAAGAAAGATCTTCAGAGGAGCTTTTCCCTTACTTCCCTTCAGAAAGAATAACAATTGATATCTTTAAAGAAGTTGCAAAAGGAACCCTAATTTAGATAATCGCCATTCACCAGAATCCTTTGGCGGCAGATTAAACGGAGGTGTTTTCTCGTAGATTCATCCATTCTACAAGCTATACTCGTGTTCAAGATCAAAATAAGCATCTTTGCCTCCATCGAAGTCAGAAAAAAAACCTAATCCAAACCTCAAAAATCCGAACATACACATAAAAGAACAAAGGATTCATCACTGACCTCATTTCTGGTACTCGCCGCGCTTGACCTCATCCATCTCAATAGCCGCCGTGAGGTACACCCTTGGGAAATCGGCGGCGGGGTCGAAGGTCTTCTCCGCAATCATCTTCTGCACATCGGGCTTCCTCAGGATGAAGCGGCGAACCGGCGGGCGATCTCGGCGGCGGTCACGAGTGTAGTACTTGATATCGAATACCGTCTCAGGATCGGAGGTGGGGACGATAGCCTTCGCCGGCGCCGTCGCCGGGCAGAACCGGCGGTACTCAAGGGCTCCGGGGAGGGCGCTCCGGTACTCCGGATCGGAGCAAGGGCCAGTGATCTCCCAAGGTTTCTTGAAGAATCTTCTCAGGTTTTGGAAGACGGATTTCACGGAGGCGGCCATTGGAGGGAGGAGGAGAACCGTGAAAGAAAAAGATGGAATTTTGGAGAAGACGGGTGCTTTTTTATACTCACTACTTTGGATATTTATCCTCTGGTAAATCTAAAATTACATTTGCTTTAAGTTTGCATACTAGTATATACTTACATATATATATATATATATTATCAAACATAATATGATTTTCTTATTACTACTATATCTTTTTTTGTTACACATATATATGAGTGAGCATTATTTATAAATTAACCATCCAATATCTACGAACAATAGTCAAATATTATTCTTTTTCACGACCTGAGTATATAATGCATAATCTAGAGGGATTGATAAGAGAAATGTGGATTATGTCGTATGCTATTTCTTTCTCTCTAACTAATGTTGTTTAAATTTAGAATTAGCCTCATAATATTTGAAAGAACAAAAAAAAAAAAAGAAGAAGAAGTCAATTTTGAGATCTAATTATGACCAAAAATATTCCTATTTTACATCGAAAATTAAAAAAAAATATGAAGATTTTAATTGAGGGATTAATATGAGAAATTGGTGGATTATACTCTATATGCATCGGAGAATGCTAGTTTATGGTACTTTTAAATTATGAATTAGCCTCATTATATATCGAAGAAAAAAAAAATTCTTCTAAAAAGTCCAACTCTAGGCACTATATTATCCGATATTAATACCATATTTTATTTTTTCTCAACAAAAAAAGAAAAAGAAAAGCCTATTTTGAGGTCCAATTATGATCAAGATAACTCATCATTGGATAGATGTCAATCTCCTGGATTCATCTCCGAAACTAATTGGATTACAGAGATTTTGACGAAATCTCGATGGTGGAAGCCGTTGAAACCGAACTCAAGAATCGGCTACGCATTGTCCTTTCAGATCATATGTTAGACTTAGAGTCGTCGATGACTCCACTTTTACTCACCAGTACGGATTAGAAAATAATCGTCTATTTAAAGCTCAGTTAGCGGAATGCGCGTTGCCTGCTCTCTTTCGCTCCTCTCCTCTCCTCTCCTCTCCTCTCTCCTTTCCCTCATCTATCGCTCTCTTAAACCCTAGGGTTTTTCTCTTCTAAGTGAAGTATATCGTCCCTTCTTCCGTGTATTCTTTCCTTCCATCGGTAAGATCTCCTCTTCTTGCTTGTTATCCGTAATTCTACTTGTTAAAGGTAACATATCTTTTCCTTCTCTTTTTTTCCTACGGATTATTCTTGTCATGGGTATATGTCAAAAAGTGTTCCTTTTTTTCTAAGAAAAATTCTATAACATCTTCGCTTTTCTCTTTGGTTTGCCAACATGTAAAGCTTGAATGTGCGTTGTTGTTCTTCTTTTGACTCTTTAACTCTGATTAGTTCGTTTGGTATTTTGTGTTTGATTTTCTAAAAGTTCTGAACTTGATGGTTTTGGATCACCTACATGAACTCAGGCACAATGTGATCTTGATTATCCCTACATGGGTCCTTCATGCCCACTTTGGTGGGCTAGCAAGAGTATCAAAGTGATTTTTGTTGCTCTTCTTTTGTTAGATATCGGGATGTCCTGTTTGTAGTATCATTTAGACTTACTGGTAATGAATCCTTTTCTTCCTTCTGTGTTTGTTTATATGTCGAATTAAAGTGTGATTTTCTCTTTCTTATCCTGTCTATTATACTGTCTATACCTTTTCTAAGAAGAGCCATTGCCTTTTAAATTGAGTCTCTTCTTGAGCTGTAAATTCTGGTACTACTTTAATCGTGCAGACATGGCATTGCCAAGTGCTACTCCTGCTTCTCTCGTATCTCTAGATCTGGTACCAATTGGTTCTTTTGGTTTATGTCTTGTTTCTCCCTTCCTATTTCTCCTCAGAATATTACTTCCATTCTGTTTCAGATGAAGATTGTAAAGATATTTGTTTGTGTATATTATGATCATATGGATCAATTTCCTGAGTACATTGACGGGCATTATCTTGAATCAAGCATTATTTCTCGCCCAGATGCCAATGGAGTAATGAAATCAGCCACAACATTGCAGGTGTGCTTCTAAGACATACAAACTGTTGTCTTACTACTAAATTAACAACTTTTATTCTTTAAAATGTCAATGTTTTAATATTCACATATCATTTACGCGAGAGACTGAATATTATACGACAAGTAAAAGATTGTCCGCAAGATCTATGGTGTTGTCATGGAGAATGTCTAACTTACTCATGCAATGTTCCATTTCACTGATAAATATTTTTACTATCTTTTTTACAAATATATGAGTATCTAACTGACTGCATCGTTCTGGCTTTTATTCGTTACAATCTCTTTTGCAGGCCATCAAAGATTTGATCCTATCATTGGACTCTAAGAATTTCACAACAGATGTACACACTATAGATATACAACCCTTCTACAAAGAAGGTCTACTGGTTTTAGTCACCGGAGGTTTGACTGGAAAGGACACCGTCAGACGTAAATTTACGCAGTCCTTCTTTCTAACCGTACGGGAGGGCACAAGATTCTATGTCCTCAATGACATTTTCAGATTTCTGGATGAAGGTGAACCAACGAAAACCAGTCATAAGTTAGCTGATGCTCAGCATTCTCCGCAAGCCCCTGAAATTGGTATAGGTAATTTGTTTTTTTCTACTATAGTAGTTTTTTAGTTGATAATTTGGAACTAATATTGCTCCTCTATTGTTTGACAGATTCAGAAAAGCTGGATGATAATCATATTCTGGGCAATGCACTAGTAATATCTGAGCCAGAAGCTGATATTTCGGAGTGCACTTATGTTCAGTCAAAAGATGGAGGCATATTTGTTGAGGATACAACTAATGTGGATCCAGTGGTTGATGGATATATCAACGCTCAAGCTATTTCTTCAGATACAACTCCTGTTGCTCAATGTGATGTGCCTATGATGGTTCATATGCATAGCAAGACACCAACAGATTCCACAGAGACAATTATTTTTCAGCAAGACATGCCTAAGGCTAATGCCGCACATAGTGAAACGCAGACTGTTTTTCTGGATACAGAACCTGTTGTTAGGCAAGATGTGCCAGAGCCTGTTGATGAATATGAAACAGAGAAAACATACTGCGATGAATCTCGTATGCTAGCAGATGACATTGTTAGCTTTTTATATGAAAGAGCACTAGGGGAAATCAATCACGTGGTAGCTGATGGCTCTAGTGATGATGCTTCACAAGCTGCCCAATCCCCTGACTTTGGTATAAAAACTTCCTTTTGTAATTTCTATAGTATTTCTTTAACTGACAATTTTGGATCTATTGGTGAAGTTCTATCCATTTGTCTTATGCAGAGTTTGGACCTTCTGATAGTAGCCATGTAACCGGCACGGAGATAATAATTTCTGAGGCAGAGGATGATATTTCACAGGACATTTATGCTCATTCAGGAAATGAACGTGTAATTGTTGAAAACAAGGCTAAAGAGGATGAAACATATATTAAGGAAAAATCAATTTCTCTGGATAAAACTGTTACTCAGCAAGATGTGCCTAATACATCTAGTGAAATTATTACAGCATCTATGGATACAACTATTGTTCAGCAAGGTGTGCCTGAGACAATTGAGCCATATGGGGAAACACAAACCGTTTCTGAGGACACAATTCTTGCTATTCAACAAGATGCGCCCCAGTTCATTGGTGAATGTGAGGAACCAGAAACAATCTCTGCAGATAAAATTCCTACTGCTCTGCAAGATGGTCGTCCGACGTATGCTGCAGTTGTGAGTTCCTATGCTGCTTTGCTAGAAAGAAACTGTAACTACTTTTTTCTTTCGTCTAGTCACTCAGGTCACCGAGGATTATCCTGATTTGCAAGTGACTGCCCTATTGGTGGTCACTTCATTTTAAGTTGCCTTTTCTAAATAATCTTCCATGCTGACCTCGTTTGTGCTAAAGAATTAGTAGTTTCTTTTATGAATGGTAATCTTTAATTGTATACATTGATTTCCCCTGACATCATTTTACTTCTTCACACAATTTTAACCTATTGTGTACTATACATGCAAGATCATCTTTTGAACACTTTTACTTTTACAAATTGGTATAGGTGAGATCTGCAAATGGGGAGCTATCGCATATCCTCAGAGACCTCAAGAAACCAACTGTACTAGTATCCAAGCCTACTAACCCTCGCCCTGCAATTCCAGCTAGTACTAGCATTTCAACCTCTGAAGGTTTGTCTCTTTCATTTGGAGTCGACACTACGGTTCATAAGTCTTATGTTCTAACAATCATTCATTGTGGCACCTACAGTAAAGGGATACTCCATCTACATTAGGAACTTGCCTCTAGATGCTACAATTCCTCAAGTTGAGGAGGAATTCAAGAAATTTGGACCTATTAAGTTTGGTGGCATCCAAATCAGAAGCAATAAGGTGTGTGGCAGTTTTTAATGTTTTTTAACATTGTGCTTATTTTTATATATTATACTAAAACTTACTCTTCTTGCATTTATGCTTGCAGATTGAGCGTTTCTGCTTTGGCTTTGTTGAGTTTCAGTCATCACTTTCCATGCAGTCTGCAATTCAGGTGTTTCTCTGAATTCTAAATTATTCCATTATTGAAGATAAGACTGAATTAACTTTCTCTACTCTAATTATTTAAAGGTATGCATACATAAGGAAGTGAGTTCCTATTCCTCACTTCTTCCTTTGGGACTAATTTATCCCCGTCATTTGCTGATATATGTCTCTTCGGCCTTCTCTGCCATTACATTATTATGAAATTTTGAATGTGTCTCTACTATAGTAAAGTATCTTAACCTTTGAAACATTAGGCATCACCTGTCATGATTGGAGGACGCAAAGCTTATGTGGAGGAGAAGAAAGCCACAACACGAGGCAAGTACAAATTTAATTTCCATTTTATAACATGCAGAATTATCATAACATGATCATGTTAACTTGCTTAGCTATCTAACTAGTGATAATGTGTGCCTCGTATGTAAGAGAAAACCAAAGTTTTTGAATTACATTATAGTAAGAAATATTAAAAGTATCGTAATCCTGGTTCAGGAAAATGGTACTAAGTGAACATTCATATTTTCATTCACTATTGTTGCATGTACAATTTGCTTTCATCACTAGAGTAAGATGCTTTCTCCTGTTAATGGAGTGGTTATGTATGGAACCCTGGGAAGCATATCAGCGGTGCATCTAGTGAAAATTTGCATCTATGCTTTAGTAACTATGTTCATATCATTGTTATGGATCAGCAATATATTTGTTGGAAAAATAGGAAAAGTTCTGTCCGTTTACCACCTTGCACTTCTTAAACAGACCTCTCTCTTTTGCTTTTTCCAGCTTTTAGTGGTGGTCTTAGTAAGAGCAATGGTGGTAACTGGAGGGGATTGTATCTAACTACAAGAGATGGAGTTCAGAATGATAAATTCAAGAGTTATGGAAGATTTGGCATCACGAATGGTTTCGGAAGGAAATGAATACATGAACTTTAAGGAGTATGCATGCTGACTTCTGGTTTTTTCCAGGTGAAGCTGGCATAATGAACTAGTGTTCTAACAGGTAAAGCAAAAAAAGGGAAGAAAAACAAGGAATGGTTAGAGAACCCTTACAATAGGTTATCCTTAAGAATAGAATGTGAAAGTAGGAAATACTTGTTATTGTCAAAGGAGAATACTTTGTTTGTTGATGCATTGCCTAAAATTCCAAAGGAATTCTGGGTCAGTTGCTATTACTACTGTATTTAATCTATTTTCTTTCAAATCAAGCCTCTTTTTTTCACGATTTCTTCTTAATGTTTTGGTTGCAACATATTCTCAATCTATGTGATTGCATCAAATGCTAGTAGTGACTCCAATCAGTTGTGTGAGTAATTGTACAGTAGTACTTTTGGCATTTCTATGGTGCAGCTTATTGACTTTTGAGTGTTACAATTTGGATAAGGAGTCTTAGTTGTTCAGCCATGGATTCTTGCCTACTTATTGCATGAAGATACAATGTTCAACTGCTAATGTTTTAGAGTATTGCCTTTTGTACCAGGTATCCTGAATAACCTTTATTTACTTTATGTTTGGAATTTCCTTACAATTGTTGTATTACAAGGAGGGTTTTCAGAAATTATATATGCCAGAGACCATCCATCAATAGTGCCTCATTAGAAGATACGGCTAACATCATGCTTGTCTTGTATACAAAAAGAAGAATTCAACATAAACAGAAGAACAGGATGAAGATATCTAGTTGACAGTACTACTCACTGCAAGATGTAGCCTGATAAGATGATGATGCTCCTCAGTTTGAGCTCTGCAACTTTGAAACAAAGCTAGATGCTGCGAATGCTGCTGATCCACCAGCTACACTGACCAAAGCCACCAGGACCTGCAGGACCACCTCCCATGGATACTGCTCCGGCACGACGTAGACGCAAACCGGACCCAACGCAAGCAAGAGAAGGCTCAGGCTGAGGAGAGCTCCAGGGGTTCCGGGGTCCGTCGCCGCCGATAAGACGCCGAGCTCCTCCGCCTTGGAGAGAAGGCCTAACCTCTCCACTGTGGATAGCGAGAATCCAAAACTCTCAGCTGCAGATAGTAATCCCGCCTTCTCTGCCTTGCTTAGGAGCCTCAGCTTCTCCACATTAGTCAGAAGCTTTATAGGCTGTGCTGCGCCATTGCTTATCTCTCGCGGCCCGGGCTCGCCGACCGGGAAGACCGTCGTTCCCTGCATCGTATATACATATATATAACTTTCTATTGAGGTGAAGGTATTCGATCATTCAATTGGCAAACAAAAAGATTGGTTGCATGCATTAAAATTTAGATCATTCTATCTTGTTCACTCCTAGTAGAGGTTTCTTGTAATTGAATCTTTTAACTCCAATTTGAGATGGGTAAGAAAAATCTCACCTTTCTGGTGCCAACTCGGGTTCCGGTCTTCTGGGTAGCCATTGATTTGATCAGGAGAGGGCCTCGAGCTCTTGCCATGGGAGGAGAAGGTGAGAACAACATGGCTCTGGTGCTGTGAACTCCCACGGTCTCCATGAGAACTTCTCACCTCTCTATGCTCTTCTTCTCTTACTCCCCTCTCCACCTCTCTTTCCCCCTGCGCTATTCGTGGCCACCTCTGTTGTGGATAGCAGCATCGGACACGTGTTCGCAGATGGATGGATTAGATCTAATACTGGATTCGCTAGTTAATAGTATTAATAGTTCTTTTTTTGTTTTTCAAATAACTAAGACTCCATGGCCCAATGGATAAGGCGCTGGTCTACGGAACCAGAGATTCTGGGTTCGATCCCCAGTGGAGTCGTTTTTACCTTCGACAAACTTTTTACCTTTATAATTCTTATCCACGAGGGCCCCAATGGTAGTCCGACAAACTTTTTACCTTTATAATTCTTATCCACGAGGGCCCCAATGGTAGTCATGCAAACGTGTCGAAAAATGATATGCGAATTGTGTGTATTGTATTCTTTCGGCACCAGCTGATCCCAAGAAGTTGATCTCTTTTTGGAGTAGTATTTTCGTGATTAACACCAACATTGGACCCATTATATAATCAAGCTCTCGGCTTCTTATACATCTCCAGCCTCTATTGCGACCAAGTGATTTGGAGCAGAAAGACACAGTGAGAGAAGAAAAACCCTAACCCTAGAATTCCATCGTCATGGCTAGTGCTCCGGTGGAGAAGGTTAAGGAGTTCTGGAACTCCCAGGTCAACGACGAAGAGAAGTGGGCGGTCAACTCGGTAATTTTCTTCGCCTTCTCTTTCCCCTTCCATTCGTCCCCAAATATTTCTTTCTTCCGCTCTTGACTGAATCATACTCTAGGTTAGTATTTTCCAGTTTAATACCTATCAGATTTGTGAATCTTTGAAACTATTGTCACAGAAGGTGCTGCGTGCTTTTGGGTTGTTCGCGGGCTCCGTCTTTCTAATGCGTAATTTTGGTGATCTAATGGCCATCTGAAAAAGAAAAATGAGAAGCAATTTTTTGCTTGTGATTTCTTGCTATCCATTCGGAACGAAATGGTCTGAACTTCGATCAGAGTCTTGGCTTGAGATGTTATATTTGCTTGAATGATTCTGTTTTTGTTATTAGCTAAAATGTAGTTGATCTGCCATTCTTATGTTTTGTTTAGTTTGATAATTTTGTCTTCAAATGATTGCTAAGTTTCATTAAATCATTGGCCTCTTTTCTAAAATTAGTTGTCAAGTTCTATTTGAATGTCTAATGTCCATTATGGTAGTGTGCAAGGCTCATCTAAGTAGGAAACTCAAATATGATTAACAGTAGTTTGGCTTCAGAGTATCTCTTTTGGTAACAGGTTCATTTTAATCCTACTCTCTTATTCAAATAAGAGGATTGGCTCTGTTAAAAGGATATCAATCCTTTGTGCCAAGTTACTTGCAGCTATTTTTGATAGCTTATAGCCTATGAAATGCAAATATAATTCACAGTCTTGATTTACAAGTTGACAGTTGACACTTACATATATTGCAAGATGTTCTTTCTTCTTAGGGCACCTTTTTCCAACTAAATCAGGTTAGAGTTTTATGGGCTAATGACAGTTTCCAAACTAGTTCTATTGCAAAAACTGTGATTATACAGAAACCAAGGTACTGGCTTAACAACCACAGGATCCATTCAGAATCAGGGTCAATTTCCATGTAAAGAAGTTTCCGCAATAGCTGGTTGGTTACTTTGTCCAGATTATTACAGAGGAAATTTGTGCTGTAAGAAATCAAACTTCTCGTGTCTGATTCTTCTTTCTGATGCTGCTGCTTTTCTTGAATCACATGCAACCACTGAGTTCCAGAAATCGATAAATTGCTTCGTTTGAACTTATTGTCAATGTAGAGTCATATTACTGGTCTCATCTACTTCCGACGCTCATACCTATTTAGGTATGAATTCAGTCATCAAGGCGTCCATCTTTTACCCGTAATTGTCTTCAATCTCAACCTGCTTTATATGCATATATCTGCAGCTTGTTGTTTGGATTTTATATCTGTGTTATCTATTCTAGATTTTGGTACTCAGTAGTATTTAAGTCTCTTCTATCTCTCTTTCAAATCTGATTGTGGCACGCTAGGTTATTGAACTTAATGGTGCATATGGGTATTGAAGGTTAGACCTACCCTCTTCTGTTGTTTTCTCTTGAGATCTCCCATTTCATTGCACTGAGTTTTCTTAGATTGGCATATTTCATTCTTGGATTATTGAGAATTTGTCTATGCACTCGCCTGAACAATAGGCCAAGGTTTATTGCTAACTTTTCTCGGCACATGTTACACATTTATTGGTCCATTAGATCTTCTTTCATCCCTGTCAGCCACAAAATTGGTAACAATAATATTCAATTGGTAGGCATCGAGATGATATAATCATACCAGTCGTATTCTTTGCAATTATATATATATATATATATATATATATATATATATATATATATATATATATATATATATATATATATATATATAATCTGTGGAGAGATGGGACCCCACTCAAGCTTATTTTCCTCCACAACTAACAGTTGCTAGGTAGTTAATTTGAATTGTATATCTGTCACTAATGGGCTTCTTTAAGATCCTTTTGAAGTAAAATCAAAACCCATACTTCAAATAGATTTTGTTATCTAGGCTGCAATGTGATTTGCTTCACAGAAAATATAGGATATGCGAGCAAAAGGAAGTAACAGATTAGGAGGGGAATGTCTTCATTGGTGGTGAGGACAGTGGTTGAGGATGTTGACGAGGAGGAGAGAGTTATAAGGAGCTAGAATCTATCTATATGAGGCGGGAGAGGTGGGCATGAGGACTTGAAAATGTTCATAAGCAAGGGCAACGGTGTGCTCTCTTACCACGGTAATGGACTCACAATAGTTGGGGAAGACAACATTGTTGTGGCGTTTTCCGCGCGGTAATGCCAATAGTAGCAACAATTTGGTGGGAAAGAAAAGATTAACACCTTTGAAGAGCCGGAGGCCGTCAGACCGTCGGCCCAATGAGCCAAATCTTGTTCAGCGTAGTCCACGTATCCTTAGCAAAGAACAAGTGAATAAGTGGAAGATTGTTTCCTCTGATAGGGTAGGCTCTATGCGAACCCAAGCCTAACCTGACTAGGACTAGTGTGGTTGGGAGTTTGTTCTAACAGCAGACTCAATTTGCCGAAGATAGCAATAGACAGATTTAGCGGTGGCTTGACTAGCAGGCTGTCATGCTTTCCTATAAGCCGGATATGGACAGATTGGACAGATTCCCCTACCAACGAGGGGCCCAAAGAGGAGTCCTCGTATTAAAGGTAAGTGATCAAAGCCCTCCTGGAGATGTCAGTTTTGACTGCTTCCACCCTCTTGCACGCTCGTGATGAATTAATGTTTGTTAGACTAGCGACTTTTGTAATGCCCATCGATTATTTATACTGTTTGCCCCCACCTAATACTTCACTATGCAGTTCAATCTTTTTTTTTTTTCTCTACCTATCATTTTTCAATGACTTAATATTGCTGAGCTCCAGCTTGTGGAGATCTATGCACTCTCTCTCTCTCTCCAAAGAAGTTTGCGCAACTTTGTGGAATTCGATATATCTGTTTTCGAATATTTTATGGGAAGCAATCTTGGTCTCTTTTGGTTATTTATATTCCAGTTTCTTGCACATTGGATTCTTTCATTTATTTTATACTTGTTCTTTCTCAGGGGTGTTTGTCTCTCGTCAATTTCTGCGGCAGTGAGAGGGCTTTATTTTGTCGTCCCCAACTCCCAACTCGATATATGTCTTTATGTCCAATCGACCACCCTTCTATAGTTCTATAGTGCCAATTGCAATGTATGGGCTCAAATGGTCGATCCATCAATAATAATCTCCCTCTTATTCTCCTCCTCTTCGGCTTTCTCCTCCTTTTTTTCCTTTACGTTAAAACTTAAACAAGCTTCCACTTCTCGCTGCCTCACCAGATATCTTCATTTTAGTATCACCCTAAATTCGATTACTCCCAGTTGAGTACTAATTTAGCCTTTTAGTGGCGATAAAGTTGGCAATGCTCGCAGAACAACGACTCGTGGCATATAATGACTCGTCGCCAGGTCCTGTCATCTGATGCTGACTTGCAGAGACAGAGAATCTTAAGAAGATCTCGAAGGCAACTTGCGTGTCAAAGCATGACGTCATCGGAAACTGATACGTCGCCACATGTCGTTCTCCAACTTGCCCACAGCCCGCCCTATTCCTCCCCAGCCATGGCTGCCTCCCGCAATAGCACTCCCTCTTTTCCCGCGCCCACGTGGATGCACCTGGATGGGGTTATGTGCAACTGGTCCCATGTCTGCCGTGATGTCCCTCCACAGTCATCAACCACGTGGCGACAGAACGATCGTAACTTTGTAGGTACGTGTCATCTAGTTCTACGAAAAATTATTATTGAGTTCTATGACCGAATTGACTGTCCTATGAATAAAGTATATTATAATATTATATAAATATTACAAATATTTTAATATCCCTATCGCTTATTTCTGATGATAAATGATATATAAATTACAGTGGTGGTTTTTAAGTCAAATTATTTTTTTGACCCATTTGTTGACTTAATACATAGGATAATTTATAACATATACATATATAAATGATTGCACAAGTCATCAATTTTGTTTAATATAAATTATCTTTCTGTGATTGATTTTATGTATCATTTTCTTTTATTAAATGAGATTGTTATCTCATAAAAGTGATTCTTAGAAGCACCCACATGAACTATAGTCATCTAGTTTTATAAGCGTGCAGCCTCCAACTCAAAAATATCATAAAAATCTTAATTAAAATTTTATTTTTTTTAATTAAACTTATAGACTCTTCTCTCGTGGCTCACTGTTTGCGTGCCACGTCATTGATCAACCAGTTGGATAGCTTAATTCACAAAATTACTTCTTCGGATCACCGACGCAGGAAATATGATAGATTTGTAATTCAAGGAATTCTTAGGGAAGAGATTTAAATGCAAGAATAAAAAGATTGATGCTTTATACTATATATATAGATAGATAGATAGATATACCGACACGTGTCGGTAAGAATAAAATAGCTCCAGCCCGGAGTTATGGAGGAGCGGCCACGAGGAAAGCAGCGATTAACGTTGTGTCGTGGGGTTTACGAACCGAAGGCCCGTCTCGGTTGTACGCTGTTCTACCATGCCCACGTGTCGGTGTACGTCTGGCGCCACATCATAAGCTCGGGAATTCATGGGGGAGGAGACCATTGTTTTGGCGTCGCCGCTGTGTTCCCTATACGTTCAAGTCACTGGAGCTCGACACGTGGCTTTAGAACGAGGTTATAAGCGCTTTATAAAGAATCCCTAATGGCTTTTCCCCCTCGCCTCTTCGGCTCCTTGTTCATTTTCGAATAACTTCGAAATCTGGCTTCTGGGTTTTATTGTGTTCCTGTAATAGATGAAGAAATCCAAGTAAAGTTCGTTCCTTGGAGGGCGTACAGTGCTTGTTCCCATGGCGGGAGAGGCAGCGGAGGAAGAGATAGAGGAGGTCTCCGAGCGAATTGGAAGCTACCCGAGAGACCTTTTGAGGCATTTGAGCGAGATTAATTGCAACGAGGAGAATCTAGAAAGGAAAGGAGACGACTTGGGAGAGATTGATATCAACCTGGGGTTGTCATTAGGTGGATGCTTCGGAGTAGAGCCCAGTAAGGAGAAGAGATTACTCCGGTCGTCGTCGGTCGCCGGGCTCTCGATTCCTCCCGTGGAGTACGATTTCCTGGAGGTTAATTTGCTGACGAGGACGACTTCTTTGCCGGCGATGGCGGCCGACGATGAGCACAGGAAGAGGAAGGAGTTGCAGAGCTTGAAGAGGATGGAGGCCAAGAGAAAGAGATTGGAGAAGAGGAATTCCAAAGGGGGGGAAAGAGATAGGAAGGAGGACAATATGGATGAGGAGATGGTTACTGAGCAAGGTCCCAAATGCTTCCCCTTGATGTCCCAAGGGTCAATTGGATCTCAAGGGAGTGGCTTCTCAAGTTTTTCTAACCTTGAAATCCAGGAAACGCAAGGTACCAATTCTTCTCTAAATTGATCTGTTCAAATGAATCTGTTAATATTTGTTTTTCATGTCCTTCATACATCATCATATTGTCTGCATTTGTTCCATTTGCTGATAGATTTTGGTATGGGCTTGTTCTCTCTGTCTTCTTGCTTTCCATTTGTTTGGGAGCTATTTATCCGGGGAGTTGGTGGCTGGTTTTATTTATTGTTTCCTTGTGGAAACTCTACTTGATTGTTCCTCAATGTGTTTGGCATGATATTAATTACTTCCAGTGCAATTTGCAGTCTTTTGGTGTTGTTAATCATTAATTAACATTTGTTTACTTATTTGCTTGTTGCTTGAGGAATGTTACATTGTGGTTTCTTAAAGCTTTATGTCGGCAAGTTTCTCTCTTTTAGTTATTCAATTTACTCTCGATTCCTTGTTGGAAAGTGGAATACAAGATAATGGAAAGAAACAAATTAATGCGCATTGATTCACAAACAACTCTTCGACAAAAAAGTCCTCTTTGTTTTTCTTCAGAGTAAATATATTCTGCCTAATTATACTGTATCAAAGGATTACAGAACAACTTCAAACATTGTCATCCTTCATCGGGACTACATTTTACCTCAAATCTCTTGGTGATGTCAGGATTTGTTCAGGATTCGGTACTTCTTCATTTTCTCAAAAAGGCTGCAGATGAGCTTCATTTCCTTCTATTGCAAATCTTCTTGCTGTCCTTACTAGCTAGTGTACGTAATAAGAGGAGAGTTGTGCTCAAATTCAGGATTATATTAAATCTGTCTTTTGCTTATGATCGATCCCAATTTGAGTTGCGATGTTGCTTCCTACTGGAACACTTACATATTGAGGTTAGAACAAGAGTATCTGCCAATCCTTTGATAAGTCAATGAGACATTTATTTCAGACATGGAAAGAAATCAAAAGCGAAACATTCAAGTCGATTATATTGGTAAGCCTGCATTTTCTAGTGAAGTTATGTTAGTAGCTTATATCACCTGTGGTAGTTGCTTGTTTATTACTTGGGACATTCATGCATGTATCCTTTATATTCCCAAATGATTAAACTCTATCCTTCTAGATAAATTATTTATGCCAACCACAAATTATCTTGATGTGGTAATTTGACTAGTGATGCTTTCATGCTCATCTTATCTGGTTGCTGGCCTGATGCTTCTTATTAGGTATGTGGAACTGAGCCTAGGTCACAAACACTTAGATCAATGATTCTTTGCACTAAATTACAACTGCGATCATTGTCCATATGTGTTGTATTGAATGTTTAGCAATTAGCAGCAATGGAACATTTATATATGTTCAGACTTTCATATTCTGGTTGAAAACACAAAGTTCTGATGCCATGCAGCCCCACAAGTAGGTGGAGCCTAGAAGAGTAAATTGATAAACGAATCACCTTGTGTCACATATGCCTAAGATATACTGCACTTGAATTAATTGCCGTCCTGTTATTTTTTCAAAGTTTGGTCTCAACATCTGGATTCTATGTTTAAGAACATGACCTATTTTACAGAGGTCAAGAGGCCGCCTTCGGTTGAGCATAACGAGCACAAGGCGGAACCTAATCTAGCAGCTGGTATGGTGCGAAGACTGCATAACTATGCCTCCGGTGAGACTGGCCCAACTGGAAAAGCCGATCTAAGAGCAAAGGAGGCGGCGGTAGAGGCGAGAAAGGGCATGATGGAGGAGATGCCATGTGTGTCCACAAGAGGAGTCGGCCCAAATGGGAGAAGGATTGAAGGCTTTCTCTACAAGTACAAGAAAGGGGAGGAGGTGAGGATTGTCTGTGTCTGCCATGGCAACTTCCTCACGCCGGCAGAGTTTGTGAAGCACGCAGGAGGCGGCGATGTGGCTCATCCTCTTAGGCACATCGTCGTCAGCCCCTCTCCGTCTACCATTCTATGATGACTATGCTCCTCTCCGATTACTTCCGTTGGGAATCACAATCTTTGTCCAAGCTAATTTGGAGTGATTAACAAAATGTCATTTAAACCTGCGAAAGAACAAGGATTGAACTAAGTGAAAGAGCTAAAGAACTAAAGAAGAAAATGTTTCTTTTCTTCCTGTTTACAGTCTTTGAGTCTTCTAGCAAAGTAGAGATAAATTTTTTTTTTTTTTTTTCTCCTTTGTTTTGTTACAACTCGTTCTTTGTGTTATCAAGTAGGAAAGCTTTACTAGTATCACAATGTTGCATATAAACTCTGGAAGGAGAAATAAAGTAGATTTTTGAGGCGTTCATTTCTTGCATGACATATAATTCTTCCTCATATCATCCTTATACTAGCATTTTATTTCCTTTTTCTGAGACGAAAATGATACTATGATACCAAATTCGAGGTCAGCTGCCAAATCTTCTTCAATTCAGATTTGGGTTACCTTAAGAACACACTACATTTTAGTAATTTTACGTACGATTAACACCCTATTTTTCGGGTTTTTATAATCTGACTCTGTTTTGAATATAATTTTAGTTTCTACGAAAGTCCATGAAAAGAACCTCGAATTTTCTAATTGGGTGCTCCCCTTGACTTTGGGCAACGCATGGTTTACGTGGATGTCCTACATTGGCGGACGTGAAGTCTACCCAGGCGAGTCTTCATTTACGAATTAATCGCTAGTCCTGTTTAGATAAAAACGAAAGGGTGAGATGAGCATCCGATAGGAACACGAGAGGATCCTATTAGTTATTCCTGCCGGATACTCCAATCCCGCCCTCCTATATAAATAGCAAAAGCGGATAAGAAAAGCAGGAGCGAGAGAAAGACTCCCTTCTTGGTGCCGGAGATCGAGTAAAGGAGGGAGAGATCGAGAGAGAGAGAAAGAGATAGCAATGGCTTCATCCTGTAAGAATCCATCATCTCAAGTTAGATCTCTTTTAATGGTTATATTTCCTTATGCTTATATCTATGTTTGAGGGGTGGGGTGAGATTGATGTTCGTACATTCGTACTCACTTGCCTAATGATTAGATCCGATTCTTTGGGGAATTTAAGTGGAGATCTGCTGCTCGTGATGCTTTAATTCTGGTTGTGCTTTTCATGATATTATCGTTGCAATTCGCATTGTAATCGCAGTAGTAAGGATCTTGATAGATGTAGCTGATGGCAATTGCTATCCAGAGTGGAAACCTAGGGGAGGTTTTCTTGTAAGATTCATGAAAGACGTAAGCTTGGTGGGTTTCAAAACCTAGGCTTTCGTCGGAGATTTACGAGCAAGAGGGGAATAATTTATGCTTGATGTTTCCTGGTTATTTTCAAGGACTAATTGCCCAAGAGTTTCTGTTGTGAGATTTATGTGGCTTATCATCCTTCACAGGGTGTATCCCTTTCCTTCTTCTACTGATCTTCGAGGGAATTACTGCGAGACCATTTTATCCGCTGCCCAGTAAGATGGAGAACAAAGATAAGAAGCCCCTTCAGACATACCGACCATATAACATTGCTCATCGAGGATCTAATGGGGAAATTCCTGAAGAAACAGCTGCTGCTTACATGGTAAGACACATTCTTTGACGGGTTTGTATATCATTAGAGATGCATTAGTATGCAAAACTTCAAAAGCGAAGCTCATTCTTTTGTCATCAGATCAGCAATGACTACACTGTTATGCTTACGTAATCTGCCACTACAAATTTCATCTTGCAACATAGCACTATGTTGCGATGCTTGAAATTGCAAAATTTGAATGTTGCCAAATTTACAAGTGTGTAGTACTTGTTTTTGGTTCTTGCAGAGAGCCATTGAAGAAGGCGCTGACTTTATAGAAACTGATATCCTTGCTACTAAGGACGGTTCACTGATATGTTTTCACGATGTAATACTTGATAATATCACTGACATTGCCGAGCATAAGGAGTTTGCTGATCGTAAAAGAACCTATGAAGTCCAAGGAGTAAATACTACTGGGTGGTTTGTAGGTGTGCACATCTTGCATCTCCTCTCTTGTCAAGAATATACATTCAAATTCATATACTCATGTTTATTTTTATTTTCTAATTTATAGTAAACAATGTTTTGCCAATGCCAACTGCTTCAAGGTTTGTTATTCTGGCCACTTGGAGCCGCCTGTTTTCGGCACTTTATTTAAATCAAGACAATAATAATGCTTCAGAAGCTCACCCATCATGCAATATATAATTGAACTATCAAAATAGCGTTGACAGATAGCTTACTTTTAGTGTGTGTGATCATCAGGTTATTATGTTGAGGAGTAAGCATTCATGGAAGTTGTATACTTCCAGTTAGATAGATTAGTAGAGGCAATGGAAGGAGAAACTTTAGAAAGATTATAGCATGGGGAAGGTCAATCCTGCTACACTGGGATATGCTAAATGGCCTCACACTAATATATGGAAGATCTTATTGGAACTTCATTTTATCCTCTGACCTCTAGCATCCTAACCTATCAGAACAAAAACTAGTAACTGGCAGAACTTATGAGGGAGTGGACACTCCTATATCAAAAGATTCCCTTATGGAGCGGAACTTTCTCGGATGACTCACCAAAGCACGAAAGCCAGGATCATAAATGATCCTCCTGAAACAAAATGCCATAACTGCCATATAATACTTACTACAAATCAGTTCGTCCAGTTGGTAGAAGTAATTAGTAAGGCAGATATTTTTTTATGGTAAAATATGCTTGTTCACTTGATTCCTATTGTTTACCTCAGTGATAAGGCTGATAGATCGCAGCTTAGCTGCTCTTCTAACTTTAACTTGGAAGACACTATAAGCCTTTTTTTTTACTTCATTTACTACATTTGTATGCACATATATACTTTTTGTATCCATCTATGATCTACATGTATTTTGTACCAAAAAAAAAGTTTATATTGTTCTTAATCAAGATATTATATGCATCATTGTCATCCAAATCTTTCTGAACAATATGCAATTGCTATAGACTATAAATCAACTTAATTACGAAGTCTCACACACCTGCAACCAACATTGTAAGAGTTTGTTCCAGAGTTATTAAATAATTTCAACAGAGCAGATTATTCATTTATGAGAAGCATCCGAGTCTACAATATGCCAGTGTACTTGCCTACTGGCATTTGTTGACCATATTGCTACACCTGAAGTTGATAATATCATGGTGTGATACAGAGCTATTAAATCGTTTCAAACCTTACTCAACTTATTAGTTATTGTTTATGCTTAACTCGCTCTAGTTGTCTTCTTCATGGTTTCCATCGTATTAAAAAATAAAGAATTTTGTTGCATCCTTTTTTCTATATAATATTTCTGAATTTGGTTTATATGCAGTTGACTTCACACTCCAAGAACTTAAATCCTTGAAGGTGAAGCAACGATGTAGCCTCAGAGATCAACAATATAATGGTATGTTGCATCTTGGAGCCTTATATGGTCCTTGCTTCATTCTAAGTTTCTTTACTCATATATATACATATACATACATATATATAATTTAGTGTATTATTCAACTTGACCTTGAGTACAGTTAACTTTTAGTCATATGCATTGGTCATGTAAATTAGGTATACATGTCTCTTATTTTGTTGTGGCTTGAAGGAATGTTCTGCAAGTCATTAAATATCAAGCAGACAAGATTGATGATTAGGTTACCTTGTCCATGGCCTTGTTCATCTTTCCAAAATTCAGTTTGAGATTACTCTAACCAGAGGACATTAGAGAAAGAAAAAAGGAACAGAACTGCTGCTGGCAGAATATGTGAAGATGGCATCTTAAGTATTTATGACAAGATCGAGGCTTATCTAATCAACCGTCTGATGTGAACTTGCTCTGATTAATAGATCAGAAGACATTAGAGAAAGAAAAAAAGGAACAGAACTGCATGCTTGCAGAATATGTGAGGATGGCATTTAAGTATTTATGACTAGATCGAGGTTTATCTAATAAACCGTCTAATGTGAACTTGCTCTGATTAATCGATCAGAGGACATTAGAGAAACAAAAAAGGAACAGAACTGCATGCTTACAGAATATGTGAAGATGGCAGTTTATGTTTTTATGACTAGATCGAGGCTTATCTAATCAACCGTCTGATGTGAACATGCTCTTATTTTATAGATCAGCCTTTTGATTAATTGATCAACATAAATCTTGGTGGCTTAAGCTGAATGCTTTTCATGTTCAACTTATAGTTTAATATTTTGCATGGATGCTTGAACTGTATGTTGCTATATTCATTTCATTTTGTCTGTTGGGAGTAGGTACACTTCCTAAATAGTTATAGCTGATCCACAATGTTTTGTAGCATGGTCTAAGCTGTCACATATATAGCTGCATATGCATATGGCAATCCTCTAAATGGTAAGGGACCACATGGACTGCATTATACTTGTGCAATGATCTGTAAAGTTGTTGGAGTGCTCCATGGAAAAACTTAGTGGGCCTATACTCTTGGCTATACTTTCCAAATAATGGGTCCAGCCAGATTGGATTATTATCCTTTCCATCTACTTGATAACCATCTAAAAAGAAAAGCAAATATTCAGAGGAGGAATTTTGGTTGGATATTTTTAAAATATTGTTCACATGGACACATTATTATACAGTTACACTTGATTTTCATCTCGGACATGAAGCCATAAAAGTCAGAGTACAGCATGCATTTGATTGCATTGAATCTTGAGCCATCATGGGTTGAGGCTCTGCAAGTATAAGATCAGCCTTGTAAACCTCAAAGGAAAATGGCCCATTGGCCCTTTACCGGCCCAACCACCTTTATGTCAGTTTTGACCACTATTCATCTACTAAAGGGGCTTCTTAATTGATATCAATTCTTCAAGAGACATAAATAGGGGATGCAAATATCTTTGCTAACTCTGTAATCATGTTCAAGTCTGTTCATAACTATCTAGATGTCATTTAACAAGCATAAGCTGTGTCAAGTTTGAATTGAATATCTGAGAAACTAGTCTGTTAGGATAACTGGTTCAAAACTGACATATCAAAAGTCAGCTACAGTCCTTAGCACAAAAAGTTCTCTTCGCTACTTAGAGCATGTACTCTGCTTAATTTGGTTACTATGTTCTTCTTTAAAAATTGTTGTCTCCTCTTATCTAGGGAATGCTCTTTTATTCTTGATATGCAAGAGAAGCCATTTTTCTTCCTGATGTTCACAATTGCAAATATTGTTCTCATATTGGAACGCAGGGAAATTCTCCATTATTACATTCGAAGAGTTCATCTCGATTGCGTTAGATGCCAACAGGATTGTTGGAATATACCCAGAGATTAAAAATCCAGTTTTTATCAATCAGCATGTAAGTGACTTTCACCATTGCAGACGAACCCATTATTCTGAATGATCTAAAAGTTTTACACGATCATACTATTTTTGTAAACCATGACTAGACAACAACTGATTTTACCAATACAATTTTATATTTGGGGGTTTATCTGAGTTATTGACTCGAACTATAGGAGGATTATTTAGATAAGTATGTTAGTTATGGTAAAGGAAAAAAAAAATTCAATAATGTTGCCATTTTCAGTATTAAGCACTACTAATCCTCCTCCTCCTCCTCCTCCTCCTTCTTCTTCTTCTTCTTCTTCTTCTACTAATCCTTTTTTTTCATACCGTCCTTTAATGTATTAATGATATGGTTTTATTTTCTATGTGAAGTTCTCTAAATGATTAATTAGACTTATGGCAGGTCAAATGGGAGAAGGGAAAGAAGTTTGAGGACAAATTTATGGAGATGCTCCTGAGGTATGGGTATAAAGGTGTATACCTGTCAAAGGATTGGCTAAAGCAACCAGTGTTCATACAATCCTTTGCTCCTACTTCTTTAGTATATATCTCAAACTTGACGGACTCTCCGAAGATTTTCCTTATTGATGATGTTACAATTCCAACTCAGGACACCAATCAGGTTTAGAATTTTCTGCTTTTAATAATCTGCTCAAGATCTCCACTCTATTATTTTTTTCCTTTAAATTGTAATCTTGACATGAAGGAAAATCTGCTAGGTAATATGCAATTTGATGATTCTTGGATTTCACATCTTTATGGTTGGATCATTTGTTGAATGTTTGCCCACTATTTTAAAGATAATCTGTTTCATTAATTGTGCTGTGATGGTAAACTCTTTCTAATAGCTTGTCTCATTTGTTGTGCAGTCATACTGGGAAATAACTTCAGATAGTTATCTGGAATATATAAAAAATTATGTAGTCGGAATTGGTCCATGGAAGGACACCATTGTTCCTCCAGAATATAATTACTTGACTACCCCCACTGATCTTGTTGCGAAAGCTCATGCCCATGATCTTCAAGTAAGCTATTTTTCATATCTTTTATACACTTCAGTTTAAATATTTACTTAGCTTCCCGCAGTTAATTAATTTACTTGGCTTTCCAGTTTTGAAATGATATTTATAGTATATCACCAGTTACCATGCAATTCCACTTTCTGCTGGTTTTGTCAATCTCTTAATATATTTATTCTGGTTTAAAATTTAAAAGGGATGTCCTTCTAGCATCTCGCGAATACGGGTCCTGTGGATAATAAAATGGAAGTGCCCTACCTTCATTATTGAAGAGACTGCTTAAACTATTTTATTATTGAAGAGGCTGCTAACAGTGATCAGATTGAAATGTTGAAACTCATAAAGTGATTCTCAAGAAAATGATAATTCAAGATAAAAAAATAGTCTGGTTCTTTTCTGTTCATCTGAAAAGGGTTCCCAATAATCCTACAGCGTCAGGTTTGTCTGGAAAAAGAGATATCTGTTGAGACACTTTACCTATGATGAAAGATCAAGGAAAAAACATTTTAAATGGAACAACTAATCTCATGGATAAGGTCTAAGTATGTCTTGTTCCTGCAGTTCCTGATATTTTTCTCTTCAGAGTCTGGTGTATAATAAATGCATGAATACATGATAGTAATGTTATACAATTTTATTTTTCTTCTCATTAGCTCATGCATTACATGTTTAAAATTCTATAGCAGTACATGAAAGTACCACCTTATAATTTTTCTGCAACTATCAGTAGTAGGCTGGCTGTCGTGACTATGATAAACGCGAACTTATGATATGGTGATCACAGGTACACCCATACACTTACAGGAATGAGAACAAGTTCTTGCACTTCAATTTCCATCAAGACCCATATGCAGAGTACGATTACTGGATAAACAAGATCGGTGTTGATGGATTATTCACAGATTTCACCGGAAGCCTTCATCAGTATCAAGAGTGGACAGCTGCATCTGCCAAGGATGAGAAGAATGCAGACGGCCTGTTGCATGAGATTGCCCTTATGATTTCGTCTTACAACAGAGACTGAGCTTTTAGTTGGGCATGGTAATATCTATTTGCTCTTCAAATGTGTAACGTGATTTATTTGGAAAGACTCTTATTTGTTACCCGTAGTTATCTTATTGCTAGTTGGTCGGAATAAGAACTCTGGCCTGAATTCTTATCCTTCATAGAATTCAGTTGCCCGTTGAAGGGGCAGCAATAGGGCCAGTCACTTATGTTGGTTCTACTATAGGTATTGCCAGAAAATAGAATATTCTTATTTTATTACATAGCAAAATAGCACGTATAGCTCTAAAGATGCTTACGATTTCTCATATTTTCTCTCTGCATTGGTGTACAGAGAATATAGTGGGATAACGTAAACTGATATATTTCTTTTTTGGATAGAATTGAATTATGATCAGGCAAGCAAGCCGATAAAAATAGATTCAATGTAAACTATAAGTTGATCGCTGAGATATGTAGATTGACTAGTCTGTCATCCATCCAACTTCACAAAGAATTCTGAATGATGAGTGTACAAAATCTTAAAAAGTTGACAAATAACTACAAATGTATACATCGGTAATAGAAATATCATGCCAGGAGTGAATCATCCTGAAAGATTTGATCAGATAACGCTGTAGACTAACGGAAGTCTTAATATGACCTCATAAATAATTGCTCGCATGGCATGGCTTAAATAGAAGGCCATTTTAAAAGGGCATGACAAAAAGAACAGTCTCTTAGATGGCTCCAAAGACTCCTAACAAGAGTTTTGAGGCATCAGCAAATCATTTCTAATCAACCATTTGAAGTGTGGTCTCCGTTGTCCCAGTCCTGAAAAGATAATCAAAAGTTTAAGCACAAATTATCAAATCCAAACTTTATTTTTACTCCAAAATTAACAAACTCACCAATCTATCTGGAATAGCAGCTCCACATAATCTTTCCAGTGAGATTATTGGCTTTGATTAGGCAGCACTACCGTTAGGTCTCCACGAGGAGACAAAACCCTTGCAGAAAAGTACCAGTATTGCTCAGCAGTTGTTTGAATATCACCATCAGCATTCAAAAATGTACTGTAAGGGAGTGCAAAGATTGTTCCGGTAATTCCAATATATGAAGACCATAAAGTCTGGCGTCTGAGAAGTCCATAAAGCAGTCGAGCTTTCTGTTTCTTTGTTGAGAAAAGAAAGATTCTCGCCACAAAAAAACCAGAATTACCAGCAGAATTTCCCAGGACTAATGACCTATCAGCTTCTTATCCTCCTGCCACACCCTATAGATGAGATACATCACGTATATGGCTTCAATACAGTATAGCAGTCTAAGTCGCTTCACAGGAAGAAATACTCTCGAAGCTCCTGTAGATTACCTAAAAAAAACATAGTTTCAAGTCACATACAATAGAATTTACAAGGTTTAGCATAGATGAATAATGTGGAGTAGACAATTATTTTCACAAATTGTAAGCGCAAAGTCTCAAGTACGCACCCAACCAATCAAGCACGCAAACATTAGAATGTTTGTGACCGTATAGTAGGAACAAATTACTTCAATGTCCGACTGAAACCTAAGGGTACATCAGTCACTTCAGACCTGTGAGACCTCTGAGTTCTGATATGTGCCATTCACCTGCATCATACATTATATGAGAAAATTTTTTGCCATATGACAAGAAAAATGAATGGAGAAACTACAAAGGAATTTGACTTGAATCTGGGGAAGAGTTTATCAGAAAAGAGGCACATATAATTTGATATAGTGCTAAATTACAAGAGAAGATTATTTGTAGAATACAAAAACCCTGTATTCCAGGACTAAGAATCTTCTTTAAGTACTAAACAAAGCAAACACTTTTATGTCTATGATGTTGATCATGAAATAATTAAGTTTCATCATTGAAGATATTAATTAAGCTCCGCAATTTCCTTCTTTCTTGTTGCAGTACTAGTACTATTTGTCAATAAATTCTTTTGTCTTATACTTAACCTTCTAATATATTTAGACCACAACACAAATTTGTGAGATTTAGTAAAAGAATAGTACAAATAGACAAAGCATGTTACTTTGAAGAGTTGAGAGAAATCTTTGCTCTGGTTATTAAAGTTCTTTTCTTTTTACCATCCTAGCAGAAAAATTAGAGAGATATGGTAAACATGTTGGTAAACATAAAGAAATCAACGTTAAATAAAGCTTATATTGTAGCTTGCTTTAAAATATTCAACATGTAAATTTATTATACTCATTTCCCTTACCTTTCTAAGTTGGAAAAATAGAAATCTTCCTTGTATTGTTAGCTCTAATAAGGTGGAGGTCGGAGTTCTCTTAGCCGTCCAACAACTTGCTTCATTGTGGGCCTAATGGATAGTGAATCAACAGTACACTTGACTCCCAAGTGCAATGTTTCTACCAAGTCATCATGAGGAGCCACATCCCACAGCCCCTCGGTGAAGAATTCACGAGCGCGGCCCTTTTCCAGAAGCATGCAGGCCCAAGCTACTATATTGAAACCATTTCCATACGGAGAGAAAGATGGATCCAATGCTTTCTTGTCAGAAATCAGTTCCAGTAATACCACACCATAGCTGTATACATCTGCTTTATCAGAAACCCGACATGTCATCGCGTACTCTGGAGCGACATACCCAAAAGTTCCAGCCACACCGGTAGTTGCATGAGTTTCAGAATTTCCAAGAAGTCTTGCTAATCCAAAATCAGAGAGATAAGCATTGAATTCATTGTCCAACAAAATGTTGCTTGGTTTAACATCCCGATGAAGAATGCGAGGCAGGTCGTGCAAATAAGCAAGTGCGCATGCAATGTCCAAAGCTATCTTGTGAAGCATCCTCCAATCCATGGGTCTCTTGGACCTCTCCTGTATAAACCGTTCCAAATTACCACCTGGAAGATAATTATATATGAGAAACATCTCTGCATCACTGACATGGCATCCTATCAATGTAACAAGATTGGGATGCCGCCACCTTCCCAGAGTCTTGATCTCTGCATGGAACTGTTGAGCACCTTGGAACCTTCCAATAGCAAGTCTCTTGATAGCCACTAGAACCCCCGGTGAAATCTCAGCCTTGTATGTTGCTCCAAAGCCACCACTTCCAATGCAATTGCTTGCGTTAAAACTCCCTGTGGCACGAACAACACTCTCATAAGTCAGTGGAACCCCTATATCCACAAAAACAGTGACTTCTCTTCTTGCAGAAGACTGATTCGAGGATCTTGGTGCACATTTTCTTGTGTATATATATAGGCCAATCAGTGCTAAGAGGACTGAGACGATGGCAGAAGCTGAAGTAATAGAGGCTATTTCAATAGAACTGAAACCACTACTGCCATTGCTAATAGGTGAGCTCCCTGGAGGTGAGTCAGTGTACGCTTGTGAATTCTTGCTATGTGCTTGCAAATCTGTTGGTGGGATAGAGAAAGAAACCATTTGACATGATCGGAATAAAGGGTTTCCGAGGACACTACTGCATCCAACAACACTGGCATTCAATGGAAACAGCCCAGACAAGTTATTAAACGACACATTGAACATGGAAAGTGATGTCACATTAGAGAAAGCAGAAGGAATGTTTCCAGAAAGCTTATTGTTGTTGAGTAACAGGACAGTGAGATTTTTCAAGTTCACAAGATCACCAGGAATCTCACCAGAGAGAGAATTCGATGAAAGATCCAAAACTTCCAGTGATCTCAATTGATCCAATCCAGAAGGTATCTGACCACTAAGATTGTTTCTGGATAAAGAGAGATACTTCAAGCTCTTTAATTGGTTAAACCTTACAGGTATTTGACCCTGAAGCCAGTTCCTACTGAAATCTAGAGTAACGAGATTCTCCAACAAAGCAAAGCTCGGAGGAATTATCCCAGAAATTTGATTGCCAGCTATTTCCAAAACCCTTAGAGATGTGCACATGGAACCAAGTTCTGTTGGAATCACACCAGATATCATATTGTTGCTAAAGTTGGCGATCAATCCATTCAAGTTGCCACACTTTTCCAAGAGAATAGTGGCTAGCGAACCCATGATATTATTCCCATCAACAAGAAATGCATAAACAGTTTGGCTTCCATATCTATTGGTAGAAAGTGGCAAAGATGGCAAAGAACCTGTAAAATTATTATTTCCAAAATTATGGTACACGGTGAAATCACCTCCAGATTCAAGAACCGGCAAAGATAGTCCTGCATAAGTTCTGTCTGCAAAGAATGAAGAATAAGCAGACAACAGGTCACCGAATGAGGACTGAGATACGGCACACTTTTTGTCAGTAAACCTTGGGATGGAGCCTGATAACTGATTCCCACTTACATCAAACACCACCATACAGGGGACGACAAGCTCCTCAGATAGCCAACCTGTCAACTTATTGGAGCTGAGATTTAGGAACTTAAGATTCTTGCACTTGTGAAATGCTCTTGGAATTCGTCCAGTGAAAAGATTATGACCCAAATTAACCATTTCCAAGCTCTCGCAAGTACCCCAATTGCTCGGAATTGCCCCTTCCAGTGTTCCCCTTGGGGCCCAAAGTACCTTAAGCTTCGGCAGAGCAGTGATTTTTTCAGAAATACCCCCTTGAAAAGCATTGAACTCATCATTATCAGGATACCCTGAAGACTCAGCCCCACTTATTGGATTAAACTGATTTAAAAGAACAAGAACAGATAGATTGAGGCAGTTTCCGAGCACTGCAGGAACAGGGCCGCTCAAGCTGTTCCTAGACACATCTAAAACTTGAAGCTTTGCCAATCTTCCGAGGTCAAGGGGGATGAAACCGTCAAGGAGATTCGAAAACAAGAGCAGAGAACGGAGCTGAGTACAATTCCCCAAATTGGAAGGAATGCCACCGACTAACAGATTACCCGACAAATCTAGTCGTTCGAGACTCCAACAACCAGCTCCAATCTCATCGGGTATTGACCTCCCGAGATGGTTAAAGGACAGGTACAACTCCCTCAGCTTAGGAAGATTACCGAGAAAAGTCGGAATGGAACCATTGAGCTGGTTTCCAGAAAGGTCTAGGGTTTCCAAATCCACACAATTCGAGAGGGAGAGCGGGACCGTACCAGTTATCAGATTCGAGGCCACGTTGAGAACTCGCAATTTACGAGGGAATTGAGGTGGCAGGTTTCCAGAGATAGAGTTCCCTTCTAAATCAAGTACCTCCAGTTTCTCCAGCCCCCAGATCTCCACCGGGATCCCGCCGTAGAAGTTATGGAACGGCAAAGAGAGAACTCTAAGCTCGGAGAGGTTACCTACGGCGGCGCTCAGCTTTCCAGCGAGCCTCCGGTTGGGATCAGCGCAACTCCGCCCAAAAGGACCAGATCGGGAGCAGGAGAGGGAAGGAGACCCTTCGGCCGAGATGTTGAGGGAGACGATTCTGGATCTCGAGTCACAGGTGACTCCTGGCCAGGAGCACGGGTCGCCGCCGCCGGCGCCAGACCACCGCCGGAGAAGCCCACCGGGGTCCGAGACAGAGCTCTTTAGCTGGAGAAGTGCCGATCTCTCCACGGCGCGGGCGTCCAGCGCCGATGAAGACGAAATCAAGACGGGGAAGAGGAGGAGGAAGGAAAGCGCGGAGACGAAGGTTCCGACGGCGATTCTCCGGCGAGGCTCCATGGACGATCGATGCCTGTAGAAATCCTTACCCTAACTTGAAGCGGAAGAGAAAAATTTACATGGAGAAAAGTATAGAAGAAAAAGAAGAAGAAGAAGAAGAAAAGGACTAAAATATAATTTTGGAAACTACAGGCGGGGTTTTGATGTGGAGGGAGAGAAGAGGACTCTCTTAGTGGGTTGAATAGCTTTTCCTCGTCCTCGCTTCCTTCTTCTCCTTCTTCTTCTTCTTCTTCTACTGATACTTTTCCTTTTTCCACCATTATTTAACAAAATTATTATTAACTTCTCTTTTTTTTCTTTACTGTGCTGCTCGTGCTTCTTCCACCATCTCACTTTTCGCCCCTGTGGAGGAGGGGGTCCACTAGAGACTATAGACTAGAGCAGCTGTTCCATTCCGAACAGCGAGAGAGAAATGCTAAGCCCAAACCGAAGTGGGACCCACGTGATGAAGCCATCGGAGGGACAAGGATTCGCTGTCTGGTGTTCGCGGGAAGACACATGAAGGGTTGTGGTGGAAATTTTTCGAGCGTGTGGGCCCGACCTGGGTCAACCAGTGCGTCAAGAGGAAGGCAGGGCGGCCACCGTCACGGCGGACCCACCGTACAGACGTGGCAGAAAGGGGTCCACGTGAGCTCGGCCCAAGTTGGCTCCTCGATGCTGGTCGTGTGCTTCTCGTGCGATTGAGATAAATAAAATAAAAAGCTTGTAAAAATCTGGTAGTAGAATTAAATCTAGGAGTAGAGATAATAAAATATTACTTCAAAAAAATGATTGGTAGGTGTTTGAAGGAAGGTTAGTTGGTTAAAGATTAAAATGAT
This sequence comes from Typha angustifolia, assembly GCF_048772165.1. Classification (NCBI taxonomy): domain Eukaryota; kingdom Viridiplantae; phylum Streptophyta; class Magnoliopsida; order Poales; family Typhaceae; genus Typha; species Typha angustifolia. The sequence continues at coordinate 1,402,395 of NC_133245.1, forward strand.
AGATCCGTGACTTAGTTGGTTAAAGGTTAAATGATAGATAAAATGATTGGTATTGTAGTAGTATAAAAAATAAAGGCTTTCTCAACATGGTCCCCAGATTGCAGTAGTTTTTCTTTCACAGGAGGACATAAATAGCCCATTAAATTAATAACTCACTGGATTCACTAGGTAGAACTCTCAAATTTTAAACCTATTTTTATCTTCTCTCTCTCTCTCTCTTTTCCCCCCCTTTTTGCATCATATGAGGTAAGCCTTTGTGTCATTAGAAGGTCCACATGTGAGACTTGTGACCTCTTTGTTCAAAGAAAGGAGTGGGAGGTGGGTTGGACTGTAGCCTTTTTGAAGGTGAAGGAGACTGGAAAAGCATCTAAGACAAGCAATTTTGTGTCCACATGAAGAAGAGTATTGCAAGGGTTATATTCTAGTACAGCTGATGCATAGAATGGAAGTTAATGTTTCTTGATCCATGAGGGCCCATCTTGATTTGCCTTAATTGATACTTTTATGAAAGAAACATTGGTGAAAAGAAGAAAAGAAGGGTTTATCTTCTGAATAAAAACTATAGAGGCATTCAATTTGAGCTTTGATATAATGTAGATCATCTGATTCATTTTTCATCCAATTCAATGGTAAATTATCACAACAGGAGTGCACTTTGGGTTGCTGCTAGAATTTAATAGATCTGCAAAAAAGAAAGATGTAATTCTTCTCCACCATATATTTCAGTCTGCTTTGCTGTATAAATAACATTTTGCATAAGACTGTTAAAATCCTCAGCCATGTACAATATTTTTCATGTCTCAGCTGATCATTCAACTAGAATGGAGTGTTTAAGCTCCACATTCCAGCATAAGCAACAAATTCCCTGGCATATGTGTGACAAAAAGATATTAATCAGTAAGCGAAATCTAATTGCAACCTGTAATTTAGTTTCCATTTCAAAAACCTTGAGGTACACAGCAATCTACATGGGCTGAACATTTCCTTTTCCAGCGTTTCAGATACACTATATCACAATAACTAAAGATGAAGCGATCACTATGGAACTCAAATTGGTTGCAGCCAATGCCCCCAGATTATAAAATATGTGACAAGAATGAGCTACCACACATCAATAATCTGCTGTAAGCACCAATCATCATCTAGAGGTTGACATGAAATCATCTCCATATTATACCTTCTTATAAGCAGTTGAGTGGCATCCCTCAAGTCCATTTGAAAGCTATATATAGGGTTTGAGTTAAGATATGAACAATCAGGATAACTATCTAATTCAATTTGGAAGGAGTATGGAAAGAATCTCAACCCTGGAATGTGTCAATCGTTGTACAAGTCCTTCTGTTATGCCCAATTTGGTTACATCGAGTACAGTGCAATGGGCGTACTTCCTTTGACTGAAATGGCCTACAAGCCCGTTTCTTTCTAGGTGGATCATGTATTTCACCCCATGTCTGGACATCTGTGTCATTGCTTTCTTCGATACACTCATAGCCATTATCTGTGGAAATAATATCCCTTTCTGGCTCAGTGCGCAGCTCTTCCAATGCCTTCTCCCTACCAAGGAAAGCCCTCTTGTATGTGATAATTATGCCATACTCTTGCCGAATGTCATTCAAAATTTCTCTTGGCTTGTAATTTCGATTATGACGAAGCTTGTCTTTTATACAATTAGCTATCCATTTTGCTGTTGCTTGACGATGGCCAGCATCTTCTGTTCTGACACAAGTGTGTTCTGGTGTTAAGGTTCTTATCCTAAATGTGCTGACCTGTGGGAGCTTTGATGCATGTACACGCCATGTGCACCCTTCTGCAGCACACCTGTGATATTACAAACCCAAAAGACATGATTAAACAACAAGTCCAGTACTACTGAAAGGATAGCAATAGACTTAAATGCAAGTGTATTAGCATGTTGGTGGTTGAAGCAGATGTGAAATGGCCTCTGATTGATGGGTTGGCTGGTGATAAATGTGCTAAGATGAGATGAAAGTGAGGGGACAGAGATTTATGTAGTCCCACCATAAGCAACTATTCTTCACTAAAAACTATGTAAAGCTTCATAAACAGAGTACCAGATGAGAAAAGCTTATATAAATATCTTCTATCTGAGCAGAACAAGGGTGCATGCTGACTCACTTGCGGAAAAGGGGCATGGTCAGAGTGCTCAGCCATGTTAGGTTAGAGTTGGGTTGAAAGCTGCAAACCCAAATGCAATAGATCTATAATTGAGTTGTGGAAAAACTAAACTTCTGCAGCAATTCCATATTCAGATGAATGTAGCACTGACTTAAACCATTAATCAGCCAGTGGGATGTGTTATTTTTAAGTCATTTCAAGGATGGGATGAAGGCATGAAGCAGCCATGTGACACTTAAATTAGTGGCTGTACTGGTAAAAAGAATAGCTAATATTACTAAAGTTGGATTTCCACAAACTCTTCTGTCATAATATACCTTCTAAATCTAATTCTGCAGTGCTTACAGAAGGCTTCTGATGCTATCCCAGATACTCCAAGCATGATATATGTATACACTTCTATACTTTTGGAATGTATTCTGCTGCAAGTTTTCATATAAGTTTGCAACTACATAACCTATATCCACAATCTTCAGTTCCATGCGTCTGTACTATGGTGTTGAATTGAAATTTCAGTTTTCACCATATCTTCAGCATGGCCAGCAATTTCCATCAAGAATTTGATTGAAATAATGACAAATTAAGGTTCACAAAACAGTTGATAAGTCAGGATGTACAAATGAGTTATAGTAACAACCTGGCTGTGACACGACGCTGATCCGACCTGATCATATGAAGCTCAAAATTTGCAGCAATGGCAGCACTTGTCAGCGAGTTGCGAAATGTCTGCACATCTTCATACTCCTGACCAACAACCAACGACTGAGAGTCTCTCTGAAATATCTCGCTTGACATGCATGGGTTGACGGATTCATGCCCTACATACCCTCTTCTCGAGGATGTCGCAGAGGTGCTCGGACCACTGTGGCTATCAAGTGGTTCTTCTCTTGTCACCATCGCCATTTCTCTGCAAAAATTTTCCCTTAAAGCTGACTACTTGAAGAACTTCCACATAAAACAGTAAAACGCACGACAGTGTGACTTGAAGAAACTGTGATAAAAATAAGAACAAAAGAAACACAATTGTCGGGTTGCCTATTTAGCAAAAAGAAAAAAAGAGGTTACTTTTTTTATGTTAGTTTACAGAAGAAGCCACTGAAAAGTACTTCTATATTGAATTAAATGAGTAGTAATGATCTGAAAAAAAAAATCCAACTTTTCATATAAGCTAATGATAATTCTGGGATTTGGGTTTAAGGTTGGAGTTATACCTGACTGCATCTAATGCAGCAGCTTGAGAGGTGGCGGTGGGCATGCTATCCTCCATGGCGATGCCTTCTTCATCGCTAAAGAGAAAGATTGGGATCTTGCGATTGGAATCGAACTCCTCCATCATAGTCCTCACATCGTCGTCGTCCTCCACAGAGACGAGGCGGGCGTCGAGGCCGCTCGATACGCCGTCATCGGGGAGCTGGAATCTGACGTCGAGCGATCTCGGATCAGCGTCGCAGATCTCCGACATCTTGGCGAGGAGAGATCGGAAGCTTGCTGACCGTTCGATCGTGACCAAACGAGTCTTCCCACCGACGTAGAACGCCCTTCCTTGCTCTCTCACGAAGCCACCGCCGAAGCTACACAGGAGCTTCGCCTTCTCCCCCGCCATCGGCACACAAGATCTAATCCCAACCCTATAAATGGATCAAAGGGGATATAGCGAATTGGAATTGTAACAATTCGATCTCGCCGGCAAATACAGCTCCACCGATCAGAGAGGAGGGAGATGAGAAGAGGGGTAGATGGGGAAAGGGGCATTTGGGGAATGGAAATGAGCGGAGAGAAGAGTTAATCTGGAAAATTTGCGGAGGGTATTACGGTAATTTGGGTACTCCTATGGGGGTATAATGGGATTTGTGAATACTTTTATACAGTGCGTTATCCTCTATCCACGGTCTTCATTCGGTGATTCCTCCACCAGATAGTATTAAGATAGAACGAGAGAGACAGAGAGAGCTAAAATGGAGGGAGCTCTAAGCAAGAATGCTTCCAGGATTGGAGTTCAAGGCGTCCATGGTAATTTCTCTCTTGTATCTTTTTCTGATAGATTCATGAGAAATACTAGTGAACCCTGAACGATTCTGATGCACTTACTAATTTTTATGCTATTCCATAGTTAGTGCAGTGATCATAGTGAACTGTTCATCTGATTCATTATTTGTTTGTCCATGGAAATTGTTGGTGTGGAGAAAGAAAATGAAGGAAGAGAATGTATTTTTGAGGAACAAATTCTTTTTGAACTTATGAGTGGTGCTTTTTGTTGTGTTTTATGAGTCAATGATGGAGTATGAACTTCATTATGTAATTTTGGGTTTAATGAGCTATTCTATTGGTCGAATTGAGGTTGGGTTCTTACTGTGTTGTCCTTGATACTGGTTCTATTGCTAGATTTTGTGTGGGAGTCCATTAACCTAGCAAATCTATGGCCTAGGGTTCCTGCAAAATCAAGATTGGTGGGGATTTTCTTTTTTCGGTTAATGCATGCTTATAGCTCTTGAATATGCTCTGCATTTGTGCACCACTATTGATTCCTTTTGTTATCATCGCAATGCAAGTAAATGAATCCTTGTATAATTGGACATGTTTAATGGTTTCTTGTGTATAACCTTTTCCTGGAAGGTAACTTCAACTAATGTAAAATTCTTGGTAGCGTATATATAACCAATCAGATATTGGAACTAGGAAGTAGAAGGAACTTTAAATTGTTCTTGACTTAAACTAGTTAGAAAATGATGTCTTTTACATGGACATTCTGAAACTTGAAAATAGCATAATGCCATCTACTTCTTATAGGCAAGCAGTTTCGAAAGTTGTATAAGCCAAATTGGTACTTTACGCGAAGAGCAATATCCACTGCCAGTATTGCTTGCTCAATATCATTCCTTGAACCGCCGGAGAAACCTAACAAGCGTAATGTGAAGGTATCAATGTTTCGCTCCTCTTTGTTCTCAATTCTCAAATCTAATTCATTTGCTGGTTTTCTACTTTGCAGTTCTTTCTGAGATAAAAGGGCTAGAGTTCCAATGACAAGAATGATGTTGTTTCCAATTCTAAACAAATATATGTAAATCCTCATCGCCCTAAAGTCATAAATTTTGGAGTGACCTGAACGTAATTAAGCTTTGTGTTTGTTACTTTTGAGTACCCAGTTATCTAAGTTCTGGAGAGATCTTATTGTTTGACTTTTACCAATCACAAATATTCTCTGGTGAGGTGTTGACAAAGACCAAGAAAATAGGACCATGCCTGTGTTGTTAGATATGGTGTATGACTTACATTTTCAGGAATATTTGAAATATAAATTGATAATGTGCTAACTAAGAAGTATGTCTAAAAGTCTGTATATTAATGGAATTAAGTGCTGGTAAATGTTATTACCTCAGGTCTTTGCTGTTAGGAGGAGAAGGGCATATCTAAAATCTGATACATATGTTCTCATAGAACCTGGTAAAAGCGAAGAGTTCGTTTCGGAGGAAGAGCTCAGGATCAGATTGAAAGGCTGGTTAGAGAATTGGCCTGGAGATGGCTTGCCTCCAGATCTTGCAAGATTCAGTTCCATTGATGATGCTGTTTCTCACCTTGTAAAGTCTGTTTGTGAGCTTGAGATTGATGGAGAGGTGGGTTCAGTACAGTGGTATCAAGTCCAACTGGAATGAAAGACTCTTCAGCACATAGCAAGTGTAAAGAAAACTATTCTTCTTTCTAAATTTTTTCTTTGATCTTATGAGAGAGAGGAATCTTTACGATGGTAAATCTTATTTGGAGTCTCAATGTTTTTTCCTCTTAGAAAAAAAAATGTCTCATTACATACAATTAGTGATAAATCTTATCTAATATTGAGTTCTTATCAGATCAATTATATCAGCCGTTTGGATAAACAGAGAGAAATCAAGGATAAGTATTTATAAAGTGTGAGGCAAAAAAAAAAGGGGGGGGGGGGGGGGGGGGGGGAAGGGGGGGAATCACTGCATCCAAAGTCTATGACAGGAGTGAACTGACAACAACCTGTAAGGACTATTTTGGTATCTATTAGGTGGTTGGTTGTCTGCAATCCGAGTCCGTGCCGTATCCAACGGCTAAATTGCGTTATACGTCAAACCAGCATTATGTACGGACTAAGACTTTTCCACCGTGTTGACGAATATGAAAAGTCAAAGACGACTCCCGGGAAAAGACGAAACAACGCGGAGGAGGAGGAGAAGAGGAGGATGGCGAAGTGAAAGGAGAGGGCAGAGTTTAAAGGGAAGAGAAAAGAAAGGAGAAGGAAGCTTCAGGTCATCTCATCTCCCCCGTCGTGGGTTTTTGGTTTTTCCCATCTAGAAGGATTTTGGTGGATTTCCTTGTTGTAGCGCAATTCCGTAGAGGTTTCCTTCCACTTTTGCTTGTCTTGTTCTTCTTCTTCTTCTTCTCCTTTCGAGTCTTGTGCTTTGATTGAACGACTTCGTTGTTGATGCTGGTGACTTCGCCTACCTCCAGTAGGGCCTTCTGTCTTCCTCTTTGAACGCCGTGCCCTAAGAATTCGTTTCCACGATCTTAGGGCTTCAGTTTGCTGTAAGTTTCTTTAGCTTGTTTTGATTGCTTTCAGCTTTTCTTCTCTTGTTGCCGGATCGATCTCTGGAAAAAAAAATTTGATTCGTTCCTCCAATTTTAGTCGAACTGTATTGCAAGCTGGGGATTAGTGTAGTAATTTTCTAATAATTCGCTTGTTCTTAAGCTAGTTATTGCAATATACCCAGGTTGATAGCTGAATCACTTCTGTCAAGAAACCCTCTTATTAAATTGGCTGTTCATCCAAGTATATTTCCCACTATTTATTTGGAATTGCTGCGATATTCTTTTGCTTTGCCTGTGTTGGATTTCCTGTCCTGATGAGGTAATCTACTATGGCTAGATGTGCATGTGAAAGCCGTTGAAATGGGTGAGGGAGGTAAAGAAGTACTTAACGATGACATGGTCAAAACCATCGGCAATCTAGATACGGGCTACTCGAACATGAGCCTTGCAGAAGAAGAGGAAGTTGTCATTGATGAAAAGAGGCTTAAGTTTTTGCTGGAAAAGGTCCTCACTGTTGATTCCAATCACTCCATGATATGCTGTTGTGATCCAGAAGAAGCATCAGGGTATTTGCAGACCGTAAATGAAATTCAACAGCTTATGGAGAATTTAAGAAACTTTCAATTCAGCAATGAGAAGAAAGATAGGAATGAAGCCTTAGTCCGTGCGGATGACATTCTTGAGATGGTGATGCCAAGGATTGAAGAGGAGTTTGTTCATCTTTTGGTTAACTACCAGCAGCCGCTGGAGCCTGATCATATGTCTTTCCGTTCGACAGAAGATGATAGTGTGTATGACTACTCAAGTAGTTCTTTTGGTGAGGAACCAATCGAGGGTAAAATTCAGAGCGATTCTAGTGCAAACTCAGAAGAGTTTGTTGTTGATTTGATCAATCCTTGTGCACTCTCCACCATCAAATCCATCGCAAAGTTAATGTTTCTGTGCAACTACGACAAGGAATGTTGTCATGCTTACGTAAGTGTCAGAAAAGATGCACTTGATGAATGCCTTTCAGATCTTCGCATCGAAAATTTGAGCATCGAAGAACTGTTGAACCTCGATTGGAAGGTCCTAAGTGGCTTGATAAAGAGGTGGAACCGAGCACTGAAGGTATTCATCCGAGTCTACCTTGCCGGTGAAAGACGCCTTTGTAATATTATTTTTGGAGACCTTCTGAAATCAGTAGAAGATTCGTGCTTCATTGAGATCTCTAAGAGTTCATTTGTGCAGCTCCTCAGTTTTGCTAATGCTATGGCTATTGGACCTCCGAAACCGGAGAGGCTGTTCCGGAGACTTGATATGTATGAGGTTTTGGATGATCTTCTAATTGACATAAAATCCTTGTTCCCAGAAGAGTATGGTTATAGCATCTTAACAGAGTGCCATGAGGTTTTACTTGGGTTGCGTGAATCAGTGAGACGCACTTTCACGGATTTCAAGTATATCATCCGGTTAAACACATCAACCACTGCATTTCCTGGAGGTGGAGTACATCCTCTTACGAAGTATGTCATGAATTATATGAACACCCTTTCAGATTATAGTGAGACTCTCGTTTCACTTCTTGAGGATGAAAATGGTGACAACCAGTATTCATCAACTGAAACTGATGGGAGAAAGAACGTGGGTTTCAACCCCTCTGCTATGTCCTCGCATCTTCTTTCACTGACTGATGCTCTTGAATCAAACCTTGAAGGTAGATCTAGGTTGTACAAGGATGATTCATTGCAGCATATATTTATGATGAATAACATCTGTTACATGGTTCAGAAGGTTAAAGATTCTGAACTTAAAAGCTTTCTCGGTGACAATTGGATCCGTGTGCATAATAGGAAGTTCCGGCAGCATGAAATGAGCTACGAGAGAGCCTCATGGAGTTCAGTACTCTTTTTCTTGAGGGAAGAGGGTATCTGTCCTCCTGGGACTAACGCACCCTCAAAGACTGTCCTTAAAGAGAGATTCAAAGGGTTCAATCTTTCTTTCGAAGAGGTTTATCGCAATCAGACTGCATGGCTGGTTCCAAATGTTCATCTTCGAGATGATCTTAGAATCTCTATATCACTGAAGGTCCTACAAGCATATCGGACATTCATGGGAAGGTACCGCAGCCATATGGATGGCGTGAAACACCGAGAGAGGTTCATCAAGTACTGCGCTGATGATCTGGAGAAGTATTTATTGGATCTTTTTGAAGGGTCACCAAAATCGCTGCAGCATACTCAGCGATGGTGAGATTCATAGGTAGATCAAGATTTGCATGGTCCTTTTCCCTTGTTGTGTGTATTATATAATCATCTTAAGTCATTCAATGTCTGTGAACAAGAGTTCTTCATGTTCCAATATCCAGTGCTAAAGGTGCAAGGAAATTCAAAAGAACTAGGGACTTCCACTATGTCCCATATGCATATATGTTGTCCTCTTCACTTCTCTACAGGCACTCATTGTAAATGACCTCTCTGAGATCGAAGTTTTATGCACCTTAACTGCATGAAATCTTCTGCTGCAATTTATGTATTGCTAGTTTGCTAGCATGCATCTTAATTCAACACACAGGAAAAAAGATCAAATCAGCAGTTGGTATTCTAAAAGTAAACATGCTTCTAGTTTGGCAAACAATCATTTCAGAGATTGCAAATTCACAATTATTCCAAAGGATTAAGCTAATAGAGATCAGTAAATTTATTACAATGAGAACAGAAGCTAAGATGTTCATGAAAAAGCTTAAATTTAATGTTCTATATCCTCCTCCTGGCCTAAGAGAACTGTCAAGGCCAAATTATGATTTAAAAAAAAAAAGGAGAGAATTATAGTAAGACTTTTGAACTACTGTTTATTTTCATATGCATCCCTCTACCAGTACTGATAAAAGAATCCCTTATTCAACTTTTCTCTTTTTACAATCATAGCTAATGATAATAATAATCTAGGAGGTCTAAGTATAATTATTCTTTAGAATAATTGCAATAACTCTTTAGTCTTTTGGCCAAGTGACAAATAAGGGATAATGAGAGGCACTACTTCCCCAAATGCCCTTGCAAAACCCTCTCAGCCTCTCTTCCTCGCCCAGTTATCTTGAGGGGTATTTTTGAGATTTGAGAAATTTAAATTATATTTTCTAATTAATTTTACGTAAAATAGTCTGTTTAGCACGTATAAAGAGTATGGATAAATATTTTAACCCATCTAAGATACCAGTATAATATATTCTAAATCAGGATAAGATAAATTAATCCATAAAAACTCGGATAAGTCAGTCGCCGATACTAGCTATAAAAGCACAGATTGACCTTTCTACTCTTTCACCACCCTCTTCTTCCGACCCAGTTCCAATGATTGATAATTTTTACCAGCGAAAGAGAACTCTCATCGGTTATTTGGGGTCTTCCCCTATACCTTCGTCTCCCTTGAACTGCTCCTCGATCCTTGGATACGAACACCTCTACGTTCCTCTCCGTCTCGTCGTCTTCTAATTGTTGGTCTTCCTGGACGCGGAGGTGAGGCCTTCTTCGCTAGCGATCTTTTGATTGGTTCTCTCTTTTTTCTAGTTTTGGGTTAGTAATTATGATCAAAGGACACGGGGTTCTGTTCTTTTCTGTTGACATCAAGCAATTGGGTTGTCGAATTGTTCATCCTGGGACTAAGCTGATTTGATTTTATACCAAGAGTTCTTGTTTCACTCAGATTTTTGGTTTTTTTTAAGAGAAGGGGAGGTTGTGGAGTTTTATACCGGTCAATGCCTGCAGTAGCTAGTAGTTTTGTTGTGAAGAAGCAATCCAAAGAAAGATCTTTAATTTTGGTGGAGAAATTGTTTTCTATTTTGCATCATCTATATATATATTTTTTCCCTCTCCTAGATGATGGACTCGATCTGTTGCACATATCAGAGACATCCATTTAAGGCTAGAAATAGAGCTCCAAATCTTTGAACCATGAGAAAGGTGAGTCAAATCCCCAGGACACAGCAGTCTTCTTGAGTAATAATTTTGTCAAACAGTTGGACAATTGAGGGGTAACTGAAAAAAAAAAAATCATCCATCACTTTAACAGGTGAACCTTCTAATGCAACACAGACTAATTATGCCCTGTCCTTAAAACTTTCTGAAAGTGATTTTATGAGGTCCACTTATGAATCTGGAATGTTTTAGATCATACAGCTTACAACTTCCTTGAATGACATTAGATAATTGCTTTGAATCACAATATATAATTTAGTCAAATCCATGTAGGGGGAGTCATGATTCTAGTCTTGTCATTAGTTTGCTTAAAGAAGTATACATTTAATTATTCCATTTATGTAGCTTATTTTCTTCACTTTCAGTGAATCTTATTTGTGTTCTCTTGTGTTGGAATCAAACTTTGTTAGGTTGATATGCAGTGAGGACTTTATGCTTGAAAGATACAAGTTCTAATGAAAAACCAGCGGTCTCCACTTATACCATCTGAGCTTCCAAAACCTGCTTCTTTCCGTGAAGGTGTTAAGACATATAGCATTGAGAATCCACTTCTTCCTGGATTTGGGGTTTCAAATTTGAAGAAAAGAGGTCATGGTAATCGTTCATGGATACAAATAGATAGAAGTGGGAAATCACAAGTCATAACTCTTGATAAGGCAAATTTGATGAAGGTTTCCGGTTTACCTGCAAGAGACCTTCGGCTTCTGGATCCACTGTTTGTTTATCCTTCAACAATACTAGGTCGAGAGAAGGCCATTGTTGTTAGCCTTGAGCAAATAAGATGTATAATAATGGCAGATGATGTTTTTCTCTTGACTTCATTGGATCACTCTGTCTCTCGGTATCAATCGGAGTTATGCAGAAGACTTCAGATGTCACAAGAACAAAGTGGTATGTTTTTTTCTCTTTTTATCTAGAATTAAATTTGGATTTAGTGAAGTTACATTTGTTTTATAAATATAGATGAATTGTATGTCTAATCATATAATCTCTGTGGATACAAATTGGACTGGTTAACTTCAGCATAGAATTTTATCTTCCTCAAACAAACTTAATTCTGTATGATGTGCTTATGTTGTAATACTTTCTTTGGCTTCAAGATGATCTACCTTTTGAATTCAAATCACTAGAGCTTGCGCTGGAGTTAGTTTCTGCTTCACTTGATTCTCAGGTATGCTCTTGTTGTTGAAGTCGTCTACAACATGTGACTTCTGCTCTGCTCATGGAGGAGTCCCTCATGTTATAGACTAAAATTGCTACTACTACACATTTATTCATAATTTTTTGAACTTTGGCGGTATGTTTCTGGTTCAACTTTGTATAGTTCTGCATTATAAGAAATTACGAGTAAAAAATTTATGATAATCCATTTAACCATCTTCTCGATTTATATTAGGTAACAGAGTTAGAAAATGAGATATATCCTGTTCTAGATGAACTAGCATCTTCCATTAGCACTGTGAACCTTGAGCATGTACGCAGGCTCAAAAGTCGTCTTCTTGCCTTGACTCACAGAGTACAGAAGGTATAATTTCCATATTTCTTCTTTTCTCACATAGATTCATAGAAATTTTTAAATTTTTTATTACTAATTTCCTTTTTCAGTATTAAAATACTAGACCAATGTTCCAGGTCCGCGATGAGATAGAACACCTCATGGATGATGACGGAGACATGGCAGAAATGTACCTAACTGAGAAGAAAGAGAGGACGGAGGCATACTTATCCACTGCTAAATATGTTGACACAGTATCGGCAAGCAACTGGGTCACAAGATCAGCACCTGTATCACCTACATGTTCTAGTAATGGACAGCTGGGAAAAACATCAGGCAGTACTGTAATGAGCTTTGACAAACATGGGAGCTCTAAGTGCTCATCTAGTAGTGGAAGTTGTGTCGAAGAACTAGAGATGTTACTTGAAGCCTATTTTGTAGTCATAGACCAAACTTTGAGCAAGTTATCTTCCGTAAGAACTTTATTACTGTTTTAAGATATTCATTCTTTTTTCTCATTCCCTGTGAGCATTCTAAATTGTATTTTGCTTGTGGTCTCTCAGCTCAAAGAGTACATAGATGACACCGAGGATTTTATAAATATCAAATTGGTGAGAAGCAGATGAGAGACTCAATTAGATCTCTTCAGAACCATTTTAAGAATGGGCCCTGATTTAGACTTTATTTTATGGTTTTAACAGGATAATGTTCGCAACCAGCTAATCCAATTTGAATTGCTGCTCACAGCTGCCACATTTGTCGCTACAATCTTTGCAGTTGTCACAGGTGTTTTTGGGATGAATTTTGAAGATTCTGTGTTCTCACATCCATCCAACTTCAGGACAGTCCTGATCATATCAAGCTTTTCCTGTGCAGTCATATATATCTCTTTTTTTCTATATGCTAAATACAAAAGGCTATTGCCCTTGTAAGATAGTATCCATCAGTGCAAACTCTTTTTTTTTTTTTTTTTATCCCTCTCTGTTCTATAATTATTCATTCCTTTCTCTTGTAACTTGTAGTTATTGTATACTTTGATTCTTGCATCAAAGCTATTGAATTTGGTGCTCCTTTTCTTGTATCTGTGAATTTTCTTATCTGTTTCTTGAGTTTATCATTAGCTCGAACAATGGGGGAATTTGAACCAAGAACATGCCTAATGAAGGGTGATATCTCTATTACTAGTAACATATAGTAGATGTGTTTTAAATCTTCGCCACAACGGAAAACAATCACAGCCTTAAATACCATCAAACTGGCCTGAACTGGCTAGCTGCTTGCTTAAAGTCAATTATGGTTTAGATTGTTTCATTGGCAAGTGAAGCTCTGAGCTTTGAGATATTGCAGGTGATCGACTGCTGAATACGAGTTTTTGTCTGCATGGTTATCTAAATCGATGCAGCAATTATACACTTTCAAGTATTCTTACAGTTCTCAGCACTCGCTTCTTCTTATTGAACTAAAGAAACCAAAACAATGGAAGCATTCCAACTAGCAAATTTCCAAACAATGTGTTTTGAGTACTTTTTTCCATCCAAAATAGGAAGTTAAGTTCCATAAAATCTGAATTCTTAAAATCCATAGGTCTTCTATCTTTCTGAAGCAATAGAACATCAGCTGAAGTAGAACATAGAAATCCTTCAAGACTATTTCACCTGCTATAAACGACAGAAGAAATTTTGCAAAATTAAACAGGAAGAAATTGTTATGAGCAGCACCTCTGTTAGATAGTAAACTCTGGAGGAACATCTTTACCCTCATTTTGGAGATATCTCATCATACTTTTTCTCCTAAAAAGAGGTGCAAATTCTCAAATTCCCACTATTTAATGTATCATCAAGGATATAAGCAAATATAAACTCGCACACAAGGAACCTCATACGGACAAAGTGTGACAAACATTTTTTTCAATTTCCATTAAGACGAGAAGGAAATTTAGATCATTATAAAGCAAAAATAATAATAAGAAGAAGAAGAAGAAGAAAGTAACAAGTACACCGATAAATCCAATGCTTGAATTTGCTCTCAGGATAAAATTGATGTCCTAGAACATCAACAGATTGGTAGAACATTGCACCACAAACACTTCAAGCAATGTTCGCGTCAATAAATAGAAGAGACAACCAAGAGCTATAGACACCGGAAGAGCAGGCAGTGCCTTCCGGTACAACGACAATAGTAACAGAGTGACACCAAGCCCTGCTATAATCGCAAGATAACAAGCATATACCGTCATGAAATCGAACAATGCCGCCCTCCCCACTAACACGCTGTAGAAGATGAAGTCCCCCAATCCCAACTTGATTGCTCCAGATGAACCCAATCCAATCCCTTCCAAGACTTCTTCCTCCTCCTCCTCTCTACGACTACCACTATTGGGTTGGGACTGTATTAAAGGAGTGCTCAGCTCAGAAATTGAAGGTCCATTTGTAGATTCCTCTTCAACCACGACCCTCGTCTCCGGCAGTGGATCCCCGATCGCAGAACCATTGGAATTAGCACTTGGGTCAGTGCCAAAATCCCTCCTCTCTCTCCACAACCCTCTCGTTGACCCCGGGCGATGCACCACAGGCCGCGCTTCGTACACCAATGCTGGAATCTCCTCGTCCCGTGAGATCGCGAGCTCCACAAGAAGCCTCAATGGCCCGCCGGGTAACAGAACGGCCGCCAAATCGTACAGAGAGATGGCGACCAAGAGAGCCCAAGTGGTCCACTCCGGCAGTAGCGTAAACCAGTAAGCAACCAACACACCAATGACGACCAAGTACGCCTGGTTCACCGAAATGGGCATCTTTGACATGAACACGGCCATGACCCCAACGACCGCGAAGTTGGCCAAGAGGACAAGGAAGGTGATTGCATCGACGGGGATGTCGAAGCGGCTGAGGAGGAGGAGGGAGATCTCGCCGCCGAGGAACCCGAGGACGATGAGGGAGGAGAAGGCCATGTAGGATTTGAGGAAGCGGATGAAGCGGAAGTAGAAGAGGAGGACGAGGAAGAAGGTGAGGAGGGTGACGAAGAAGATGAAGATGATGGAGGTCAAAACAGCGGTCTTGAGGTCGTCAAAGATGGAGGAGGAGGCGGAGGAGGAGGAGATGGAGGAGAGAGGAGAAACGGAGGAGGAAGAAAGGGAGACGACGAGGAGGACGACGAGGAGCATGCAAGAGGAGACGGGGGAGACGATTCGGATGATCTCCTCGCCGAGGGAGTCGAGGACGCTGCCGCCGGAGTCTGATGGTCGGGACATCTTGAGAGGAATGGATTTGGTGTTGGATTTGGCTCTCCTTTAACCCAGTCGAAAGACTAATTTCCCTTTCTATATTTCGTTTTTTTCTCTCTCTGATTAAAAATCCCAATATCAATATCAAAGCTGTTTCCACGTGTTTCAGATCGACCGCTCCATTCAGATCATCCAACGGTCAACATAACTCCAAAGGAGACGGCTGCCTAGGATTCAGTTATATATAACGCTCTCTCTTCTGTCTCTGAAAGCCCTCTTCGCCAAAACCTCTCGAAGGTAAGCTCCGCTAAAACCCTAATCCTACTTCGTAACTACGTCATCTCCAATCCCCTTCTAGATCTCCCAAGTCGCAATCTTTCTGATACGATCTCGCTCTTGTGTTTGAGAGGCTATGCATAGATTTAGGTTTCGATGAACGATAGAGCTATTTGCTTATGGCTCTGTTGCTTTTAAATCCTTCGTATATCTTTACTATGAAGTCGTGATTGAGATAGTGTGATTTGGGGTTTCTCCGCAAATCATAATATCGTCCTTGTCAACGGGAATCTATTTATGTTTGTTACCTTTTAAGATTCATATCTTTATGGTAATCTCTATTTTATAGGAGTAAAGTAAAGTTGGTTCCTTTTTCCTCCTTATGTGTTTTTAACTGAATCTACTACTATTTCGGGGAGTTTTCTGATGTATTCCTTCTCCCTTTTTTCTTTGTAGTTTGGTTTCAGATCCTAAACAATGGCTTTCGCTCGTAAAGTTGGTAATCTCATTAAGCAATCTATTAACGCTAATCCATCTCTCTACCAAGCAATACGATGCATGTCATCCTCGAAAATCTTCGTCGGAGGTTTGCATATCATTTTTCCGACCACTTCTTTTGCTTATCCTCTTTCTTTGGTTTAAATAGCTTTTAATATCCCTAGTAACTCAATTTACCAGGATTATCTTATAGCACAGATGATCAGAGCTTGAGAGAAGCATTCACCGGCTATGGTGAAGTGATTGAAGGCATGTGTTATTTTATTTCCTCTAGGAGACAGTACCTTTGTGAATTATATGCTGGAATAGATTTACTTGCTTTGTTTCTAATGTTTCTTTTTTTTTAAAAAAAATTGGGTTCTTGCAGCTAGGGTTATTATGGACAGGGAAACCGGTAGGTCAAGAGGTTTTGGATTTGTTAGTTTTACATCTAACGAAGAGGCCACTGCTGCTATCACTGGCATGGATAGTAAGGTATCTGCCAAACTGCATTCCTCTATTTCGATTTTCATTCTTGAAAGAATGATTAATATAATGTTTCTAATAATTCTTGGTTTCAATTATTAACTTGCCTGCCCACTTTGGAATAATATGTGCTAGACAAACACTACTTAAGTTATATTTCTATTTATTTTCTACCAGTACCATTACTGTTGAAGAGGTAATTGCTTGCAATAAACATGGCACCATGTATCAGAATGGGAAATCCTACAATTACATCTCAGGATGTAGATGCTCATTACTTCACCATTACTTCATTATTAGGTCAGATGAATTAAGATGAGTTTGGAATTTTAGATCCTCTCTTATTTTGTTCTTTCAAGTAGGAAATTCGAATGAGAATATGATAAAGAAATCATGATGCATAAAGGAACAAGCAGATGGAATTCCATTGGACTATTTGGTATATTAGATATCTGTTGCATATTTTGCAATTCAAATATGTCACTCATGTTCTCGATGACATTTCTTATACAGTGTTCCATCTGTTTGTTCCAATTGTAGCCACCTATTATCCTTACATCAACATTTTTTATTCCATATTATGTGTGACGTTATTACTCATTAGTGATCAAATGAGCTGCTGTTATTAGGAGCTACATGGCCGGCTTGTCAGAGTTAATTATGCTGCTGAACGCAGCCGTGGTGTTTACGGTGGCGGCAGCTATGGTGGTGGTGGCTATGGCGGTGGTGGCTATGGCGGTGGCAACTATAGTGGTGGTGGTGGTGGCTACAATGAAGGCAGTTATGGTGGTGGCTCCAGCAACTATGGTGGTGGTAACACTGGCTACAATAGCAGTAGCGGTGGATATGGTGGTGATGGTGGCAGCTATAATGGAGGGTATGGTGGTGGATCCAGCAACTACAGTGGTGATAACGCTAGCCATAACAGTGCCAGTGGTGGGTTCAGCGAAGGCAGCTATGGTGGTGGTAACACTAACTATAGCAGCAGTGGAGGGCCTGGAGGTTATGGTGGTGTTGGCGGTACTGGCGGCAGTGGAAGTTATGCCAGCAATGAAGGTAATTTTGGTGGAGGCGGCTACAATTATGCAGGTGACAGTGGAAAGTATCCTGCTAGTGGAGATGTTACCTACACTAGTGGTGCAGCCGGTGATAACAATGGTGGTTATGGTGTTACCCCTGGAGGCAGTAATTACAATGTCACCAGTGGCGGAGCTGATCCTTATACCAGTGGCACAGCCAACAATAGCTATTCCAGCAGTGGTAGTGCTGGTGGATATAGCGGTAATGGCGCAGTTGGAAATTGAATTGGGGTCAACGCAGTAGAATAGCGATCCTATCTGGTAGCACCAACAATAAGCTATGATAGTGGCAGCCATGATAAACTGTTCGTGAGCAAATATAAGGATGAATTTGATGAACCTCGCTTTGCTAACAAAGACTGCTGAACAATTTCTCTTGTCATGTTGTCATCTTAATTTGTGATGTTGTATCCCTTAGTTTTAACCTAAGGACAATCTTTTATGGCCATGTCATTTCTTTCTTCACCTTTTAACTTTTTGAAGTTGCAATGTCTCAACAATGGAACAACTCCACCGTGACTAGATTCTTATGAATTTTTCTACCAGTCATATGTTGAAAGATGCAACATGCTTGAAATTATGTACTAAATATTGATTGGTCTTTTGTGTGAATGGCTATATTCTAGTTTATATCCTTGCTGATAGAAACAGAGTTTGTGAGACATATTGACTGAGCTGATAAGGTCTGTGGCTAGCCTTACAATCTTGGTTAGGACGTTGATTAAATTTTTGAATACCATCTACAGATCAAGCTTTACTAGCTTGACTGATTGGGTGAGCGTCCAGCAGCATCCTGTCTGAGATTCCAATTAAATAGTTTGATTTTTGTTGGACTCCATTCAAATTGCTGTGATCTAGAAACCAATTCTTGGAATACACATAGGAGAGTCGCAAAGAATATAGTATAGACCCGCATGCTCTAGAAAGCTTCACATATCGATCGAAGGGGAGGAAAAAGAAAAGGAAAGCAATTATTTTATCTTCTAGTAAAAGCTTGAAGGCATCGCTTAAGCTCTAAAGAGATCTATTTTCATTTTCGTTTGCTTAATAAGATCAAATGGACACTACCATCAGATGAACAATGGACGAGGATAATTAATCGTCCACTGAAAACAAAATTTTTTGAGCATGTATAACGGCAGGTGAGCCTTTTCTTGTTCTTTCTACAATCTGTTGGATTAGCATCTTACTCTCATCGTCATAGTATTCATCTTCCATGTCTCCATCGCTCTCGCTGAGTGCTGCCCTTTCGAAATGTTTTGCACCTGTTGTTAGCTTGCATTCAGCACCATCTTCCATGCCCCAAAGTAAACTCCGATCACCTGGATATGATTCATTTGTAGGTGCTACTTCGATCACATTGGTGGCCGAAAGCATGTTCCCCTCTGAATTGGCAATTTGCATGAATTCTTCATAAGCTTCATCATATGCATTTAATGCATCTCCAGATAGGTTTAGACAGAATGGTTGTGAGACCAAAGGGCTATCTCGTCTCATCAAAGTTGGGCTTTCCTGGTTGGAAGAAGATCCCATATCACTATTTGAGAAGGGTCCTTCCAAGAAAACGCGCTCCGCTTCCATCCTCTGCAGTTGCTTCTGGCTTTGGGCAAGTGATATTTCAAGCTCCTTGATTCTTTCTTCTAATCTGTGTTGGATCACCTCGTGGAGGCGTAAGCTGAGCTCTGTAGGTGAAACCACATAATTAACATCATGTGCGCAACCTGTAGAACTGCTCTTGCTATCCTGATCATGGTCATCCTCACTTGTGTCATCTCCACAATCAAGCACATTGGCTCTTAGTTCTCCATGAATTACATCTCCAATGAACTCTTGCTCAACCTGCAATAATACATAAAAGGCTAAAAATTAGAAGCATGGGATGTGCATTAGATGAGGTGTAATGGACATTAACAGATGATACCACAGATAAAACTACAGAATACTCACAAATGGGAAATGGAATGCAAAGCATACATGCCCAGTTAATGATATCAGATAAAGAAAAAAGATTCAATTTTGTTTGTTATCCATTTCAATGGGGAAAAGAAGAAGTCATAGTTATTATAATGTACTTTAAAGAACTTAAAGCACATTTAAATGACGCAGAAAACTGATGGATGAGAATTTCCATATTACGAATTTACAAAGAATTGTTGTAATCAACAAATTCAAGAAATGCAACAAATAGATGGCAATTTTTTTTGTTGGAAAAAAACAGGAGTTTTAATTATCTTTAAGGCAAATAGGAGATTTAAGAAAATGAGAAACACCCATATTTCGGGTACAACATCCCAAATGTATAGCAAGAAAACCACCCAATAGTAACAAAGAGAAGACATTGACTCAATTAAATAAGTCATAATAATATAAAGAGGCATGGAACATCAATTATATAAAAATGAACAGATCAATCTCTCTGGAATTTCTAGAGCCACCATATGCAAGAACAACACCCAAGTATAACTCATAAGAAATACCACTAAAGACATTACACATACACAGAGAGCTAACCTAATTTATTTTCATGTCAAAGAGTATTCATATCAAATCAGTGCAAACTAGCAGTTTTGCCTATCTACTAGTAGGATTTAGATAGTAGGTCCTTTGTCTACATTTGAAGGCAAGAAGGGCTACAATAGTGACCACCTAAATGCAGTGTCCACATGTTATATGGCCTGATTTAAGTTCTAAAGTTGAAATTTAATGTTTGCCAAATTTCTTTTGCTTCTGCAAATGTTAGTTTGCTTATCAATGGAAAGCTACAAACGCCAATAATGTTTACTCAAATGCTATTTCAATAATGTCAACAAAATGACAACATACCTACTTTGACAAGTGAGACTGAAAAAAATCGCATACATTTAGGAAACCCTAGTTCCTAATACAAGATATAGTGGATGGTAAAATAGTGTTACAAAATTTTGACAAAACGGCAAACTAGCATTTAATTGTGTTTGTAAGTGGTACAACTTTAAGGAAAAGTAGGTTCAGTTCACACCTCACCGAGGGCAGATATTCTTCCTTCAAGGCTGTTAGCATTCATGTTCAATTCCAATCTCTCCAGTTCAGCTTGAAGCTCTGCTTCAATCTTGCTCATTGACTCACCTTCGGTAGTCTGAGGTTGGTTCTGCTCCCCTATATTTACCAAAGGAAAGTAAGAAACTGAAACCTGATTCTTGGAAAACTTAATAGTTCTTGTTTGCATTGCTGCAAATACCTTCCGCATTTCTACTAGCTTCATGAATCACTTCATTGACGGTCAGAGATTCTTTCATATCCAACTCCTCCTGTAAATCTTGAACCAAGTTCTCTGTCCGCTTCAACATGTCACTTAGTTTCTGTACTTCCCTTTTATTTGATAATACAGAGGACAAAACGCCAATTGTGACTCCGATAGAGAAGAGAAACATTGCATCAAGTGAACCTGGGAACAGATGGTTTGTTTCAGGATGAGAAAGTACTGAAAGACACTTAACAATGTAGAGATAATATTGCAACAGTGAAAATTGGATTATCACATAGCAGCATTGCAACAGAAGGTAATAAATGCAATAACATTAACGTTATCTGGATCTTGACAACAAAAAAAGGAATTATCAAGCTGCATAACAAAAAGAAAGAAAAGAAGAAATAGAAGAGAAGTAATTTATAACAAGAGGAATATGAGAATGGCTGCAGGTTTTTCATACTTGAACCTGCAAGATATGATGGTATATCAGCAAAATTTCCTGATGCAAATGCATACTGTTAAGTAATCTAGGAGGGGTTCATAAATTAGTTGAGCAGGTCTGCAAGGAAGCCCACTGAGAATGATAGCATACAACTTATGAAAATAATCGTGAGCCAATTAGATACCTCAGGAAATGACTTGATCAGATACAGAAACAACTAATATGATGCTTACTAAACATCCCTTGTCGACCAAGACAACCAAGATGATGAGAAAATTTCTATATATATATATAAGTTATGGTTCTTTAAAAAAAATTACATTTCAGCAACTTGACCAAAACTTGAGTTCCTTATAATGCTATAAATGTTATTAGAAAGTATTAGGAAATGGTAGTTAAATTACCTTGTGAATGTGAGTATTTGGTCATCCTCTGAGAGTTGGATATACCCAGTCTGCTGTGCTGCATATCCCTGCTCTTCCGTTTTGATTTCCTTATTTCAGGAAGAGGAGACATCCCAACTACAGTTTCTACTACTCTCGAACTCTCTCTATCAACCTCCTTCTGCAAGACAGTGTCGATTGACACAGACAAAGGTTCATAGCTTGACTTACTGATTATTTTGCTCCCGTCTGTTACGACAAATGGCCTCATGGATGTAGTTGGGGAGGAAAATGAACTGAACACATACTCTTCGATTTCAAATTTCTCATTGTACAGCTGAGGGATGAGACAATTCTCCATAGAAAAAAGGGGTTTCACAGAAGATCTGCGAGATCGCTTGCTTCTAATAAAGCTTCGACCTCTAGCAGAACCATAGCCAAGTTTAATACACTTCGGTGAAACCTCAACTGCTGAGGTATCTACAAACCCATTCATCTGATTTCCACATCTGCCAGAGAACCCGCCACTTAAGTTCATATTCTCCTCGTTTATGTGAGAGTCATCCATTTTAAAAATCCATGGCTGCAAGCTCAAAATAGAGCTAGGATCTTGTACATACTCCTCTGATAAACCAGTTGCATTAGTCGCACTATTTGAAGTCATTTTATTCAATGAAGCATCAGCCCTTGATCCCAAAGAACTTTTAGGAGTATTACAAGGAACCTTTTCCGTATCCAAGGAAAGATCTCCAGAAGCTTGTCTACAAATCAATCTGCGGAAGATATTGCTTCCAGATTCCATTCTCTTCTGATCATTGTTCTTATCCATCGAACACTTTAGCTTCCTTCCAATGTGGGATACTCCAAAATCAGCTCTTGCCCTAGTCGCCTGCGCCACTCACTGCCACGGCTATCCACAAGCCCAAGTATGCTCCTCTTCTCGCAATATCAAGAAGACAAATCCGAGCCTCTCGGTCTTTAAAAGTCTCGTTTTTCCCATTCAATGGAGAGAAAAATGACCCCGAAACTTAAACCCCAGAAAGCAATCCACACCCAAATGAGAGAAACATCTCCAATCATTGTGAACGAATAGCAAATACCCCGCCCTAGGACGACAAAAGTTTCCAACTTTAAAGCAAAATGAGTAAATGACCCCGCCCTACAGAGAGAGAAGAAGAAGAAGAAGAAGAAGAAGAAGAAGAAGAAGAAAAAGAAAAGAAAAATCAATCTTGGCTTCAGAGGCCCATTCCGACGAATCATCAAAACAAGTTCTAAATCAGAAGAAATCTAGGAAAAATCGAAGAAAAATTTAGAGTTGGGTCTCTCACCAGAGGGGGGATAACGCAGCAACCCGACCACCTCGCAATGCCGAGAAAGTGAGGGGCCAAGGATTGAAGCCACTCATCCGACAACAGCACCCACTCGTTTCTCGGCTATCTCCCGATAGCTCACCATCAAATCCCAACCTGAAGAAGACAAAGGAGCCGAGATTTTTCTTTCCTCCTCTATTAATCTCCTCCTGTCTCGCATTGATGAGACTCATTCCGAGTACCACATTGTTGTGGTTGCTTTTGTCTATTGGTGCTCGACAACTCCAATGGGCATGCGCTCTTACACTTGAGACATGGACAATCTAGTACTGTTAATCTACACCGTTCAATGTCAAGATCTATCATCTCAATCACTAACAGGATATCTTTAGGTTGGATTCAGATTAGATATAATAAGAGAAATAGTATAAATTGAAAGGGTAGGAATGTCTCATTGACCACATAGTTTGGTTGTTGATAGATACAATACTTTTACTTGTCTTCGATTTTTCTTTTCTCATATATTGCTTGTTTTAAAGTAGAAGCAAAGTGTGGGGTCTGGGTTGGTTGTTGCTTTCTTGAATCTGATGGATTTTTAGTTGGCCTTTCTCTTTTGGCCCACATACTCTTTTTAAGATTTAGCTATTTAATATTGACAAATATCAATGATATTATTCAAATTTTGGAATGATAAATATGGTTTTTTCTTTATATGTATTTAAAATCCAATAAAATGTTTGAGCTGTCATTCTCCTATAATTTATTTTTAATGCACAAAATTGTAATGCTCAAAAGTCAATGTAGGAGAATTTGGTTTTTTAGAGTTCTTGAGTATATAATTATAGGATCGGATTGAATTCAGTCTTATCTTCTTTTTTTCTCCTCCAAAAAAGAAATGAATGAAGGAATTGAAAAATAAACACAATTTCACATACTTTTACCAACTGAATTAAATTGAATTCTTTTTTTTTTCTATAAGGTATATATATTATAGATTTCATCAACTTGATCGATCCTATGTTTCATCAAAGAAGGGAGCAGAAAACTTCTTTTTTTCCGAAGAAAAATGAGAGAAAAAGAAGAAGGAGCAACCATATAAATAGGGTCGCTGAGTCTCCACAATATTCCATGAATTCTTGAAAAGATTAGTTCATGTCATAAAATGTTTCCCTTAATTATTCTGCATTAACACTTCAGCATCAGTTTTGATTCAGTTCTTTTCTGAATGGGCTTATCCTTCTTGAACTGAATGAGATCTGAACATGTCTTCTGAATCATCTCTGATTGTATTGTTCCACATCCTTACTGGCAAGAAGAAAGCTTTGATGAAAGACCAAATGCTCTGCCGCTAATTCAAGGTAACGAAAAATAAATAGAAGAACATGTGATTAGTTCATGAGGATAAAATAATCATACATCTAGATCTACAATAAGTAGACATAAATGTATATATATTTATAAGAAGCTCCATGTTTTTTTTATTGTATTTATCTTTCGAATGGATAACTACTTCATTCAGCTGAAACCTGTAAGATTCAGCATCACTTTTGTTTATTTTTCCAATCTTCCATTGTTCCATGAAAACTTGACCTATTTACCAGTTTTAAAACAAAGGAGTCAATAAAGACATAATTGTGTTTATATTAGTCGAAAATATCAAATGAAAACAACAGTACAATCTAGAGGACAACGAAGAGTCATTACTCATCAGTGACAACATATTAATCCAAACAGAGAAATGAAACGCTGAACTCAATCAGCTACCGTTTCCCTACATATAGAAGAGAAAATTAGAAATAGCGAAACAAAGCCCCAAAAAGTGAGAGAATTCGATAACAATCCTTGCATTCCATAGGCCATACTACCTAATAAAATAGAATCATTGCCAACTCTCTGATCACAAACCAGTCGGGTAACCTCACGTCACAAAGATCTGGATTTTAATGATTGTATATCGTTCAACCTCTCAAGAAAGCCGCCAGTGAGAACAAGACAATAAAAAGATAAAGAACCACCTTTGCCTCTGGAAGAAAGCCACCATCACTGTTATCAGTTATGCTGCCTCCTGAGGGGCTTAATCCTCCAAGGAATGTTCCAGTGGGTGGACTGAAGGTACTGGGTGTTGTTGAACCTGGAGTGTTTGTGGTTGTTGGGGTACTTGTACCTGCAGGACTGGATCCAAAGAAAAAAGAAAGAAATAAGCAAAGGAGAACAAAAGGAAAAGGATCCAAAGCTAACGCAATTAGCTCAAGTATATATATAATTATTTAAAAATTAGTGAAAACAAAAGGCTTTGAGATTTTGTGATACAGAAAATCCCAAAGAATGAAAACAAGCCTAAAAAACTTTAAGATGTTATTCTGAACTCAATAAATACATCTCTAAGGCCACCAGGTTAATGCAGCTATTAAACAGATGAAGAGAGATAAATCCCAAAGTGGCTCAGTATTCCCTTCTAGTGAGATCTGATCCCTACTGCAGCATTCCAAATGAATGAGTAAGCTACAAGTGTTAGGAAGTGCAGCCAGAAGGAAAAAGAGCAAATGAAAAGAAAGTGGAGAAGAAGTTGTTTGAAGAGCATGGAACAAAAAAAAAAAAAAAAAAAAAGGACTTTTAATTGATTGCTATTGAAAACTTCCAAAAATATCATAATTGCTACTACATTTTTTTAAATCAGAATTGCCATTAAAATCTTTTGACTTTTTTAGAATTGTCATTATGGTTAAATTTTAATAGAATATTTGTAGCAGATTATTCTTAAAGTTAATAAGCACATATAAATGACTAAATACATCCCCTTTTAAAAGTTTAGAGTGTAAATATTTATCAAAATTTTTTAACTCGCATGAAATGAGATATACTTCATTGTACTATAGTATTGGATATAATATTAGATAGTTTTTAAACTATGTTAGTAATTCATGCAAGAGTAAAATAATCTTTTTTTAGATCTAAGTTGTTTTCTAATCATAATTACTTAGATTTAAACAACATAAACATTCTTGAAAGAACATAATAATTTCGGTGATAATTGAAATATTTTCAAAGCCAGCCAAATCAAATAAATATACCTGGAAGTTGCAGGGTATGTGCAACCACCACTGCCTGAAAACAAAGAGATCAAAGTTAAGTTTTATCTCAATATGCATCTAAGCTACCAGAGCAGGAAATTTTTAAGACTAACTTGGATCTGTTGAAGTGGCAGTGGCAGTGCCTCCAAAGTCACAAGACCCTTGAACTCGCCCTTTCCTCTGATAGTAGCTATTAGCAGCATAAGAGCAGTGGGCTTTCACAGTGTTGGGATTATAGCAAGCCCCATTCTGGAGAAGAGGGCTGCAGTCAGCTCCAGCTCCACAAGCATAGTCTAATGTCTTTTGCAGAGCAGTGTCACTCTGATCAGACCTACACACACACCAAGCAGCATCTTCGACAACAAAGGAACAACTCAGTTAATCCACCGAACTAGTCAAAATTTCAATATAAAAGACAAGAAAAGAAAAGGGGTTCAATGCTACAAACATGCCCCATAGATCATTGGGTCTTTATAGAAATACTTTCTCTATGTCACTATCAAATAACTTCAGACAATCTACATTTTATAGAAGCCAACAAATAGGAAGAGTGAGTGAGTTAAAGCAAGTTGCTTACTACTTGATCTAAGGCATCATAACATTCAATCTATATGTCTTATTTGAAAAAAAGAAGATGGGTAGGACGTAGAGCTTACCTGATCCACCAAACATGGCTAACATGAGCACAACATACAGTAGAGCTGCCATTACTGAAGAAAGATGGAAGGAAATGCAGTGAAGGATGGAAGTGATGTTTTTATTAATTTTCACCAACTCTATTCTTTATTTATCTGGCTTTCTGAAGAGTTCTGTCCTCGGGAAGTGAGCTGCAATGTCCTCATGCTGTGAGTTCCATTAACAGTAATAAAATCCATGTGTTAAGTAATGGGATTAAGAGGAGATCTAGACTAAACCAGATCTTGGAAACCTGATCCCGTCCAACTCAAATGCAGGGATTTGTTGCGACCGGGGGTACTTGGCAGCACATAATAGGCTCCCAGACATTCATTTTGGGCCTGGCTCGTCGGACCGGCCCGAGGGCTGATCCGTCCAAACCGAAACTTTCATCTTCTTTCTCGTTCTCCTCCTCCTCCTCCCTCCTCACCCTCCCCGCCAATCTCCTCTTCCACCTCAGTCGCTCCTATTCGTCATCCCGCCTCCACCTGCCCGCCCTGGCCGCCGTCGGCGACTCCTTCCTCCAGCTCTAGAAAATTTATGCATCAACCTGGAAGAAATTTATTGCAATTGTTATGAACAAGACTGGGTCCAGGGTAAGGAAATTTGGCAAGACATGGACCGGAAAAAAAATCTACAAGATGTTCTGTAGTTCCAGTATTAAATCTTGAATCAAAATGTGACAAGTACCACTCACCAGGCATGTCTCCAACAAAAGAAAGGAGCTCATTTAGATTAAACTTTTGTACTATGATTATTCAGAAACGTACATAATATGCATAACTACGAGTTACAAGTAGAGTGATTTCCAGCTGCATTTGGAAGGAAAGCAGAGCTCCCAGCTTCTCCATAGATACTCTAAAAAATTGGTTTCTGCCACGAATATGTCTAAAGATCCTTCCATTCCTCCAAGTCTTTTCTTCCACCAAATAATCACATTGTAAGACCTCATCTAAGCAGGAGGTTTTCTCATTAAACAATAGATCTCATCAGCCAGTCTCTGAGGACGAGGACGTCCTTTTAGTTTTTTTTTTTTTCTGTTAGTAAAGTCAACCAAACTTCTGGAGGCTTGTTGCTCATGGCTATTCAAATTAATAATTCGATTGCTGTACTACAGAAACTTTTACAATGAGACATGTAAATTTCACAAACAAAAAAAGAAAAAAGTGGAAGGAAGAAAACTCCTCCTCGTGTGTAGTGAATAAATCTATACAGCATCTGCACTTGATAACATGCCAAGAAAATGTGCTGTCATCTGGCATTCGGTGGTTTCGTTCAAGTTGACTCACTTCAATGCAGAGAGTCCTTCTCCACGAGGCAAACTTTTTGATCCAGCTGCCACAACAGAAAGACACTCTTTGGAAACCTGCCATCACAATGAATCTATTAACATGTATGAAGAAAAATTGTGACACATAAATTACCTGAGTTCTTGTTCCTCTGCTTCAGTCAACTTCACGCCCTCAAAGATATACTCATGATCAATAATAACATCCCTAAAATTGAGAACATCCGGATTTAGAAATAACTTGATCAGTAGTTTTATCAACGATATACATATTTACATCTAATATACCAAACAGACTGACAATACTAAGTTCTATTAGGCTTTCTGACATACCAAATCTTTTACCTTGATAAGTATGTACAGGTTGTCAAAAAAACTCGCAAGCCAACTTGATTAGTATGTACAGGCTGTCAATAAAAACACGCTAGCTCGCGAGACTCGTGAGGTCGGCTCATTTAGAGCTGAATTTTTTAGCTCGAAAGGTTAATCGAGTTGAGTCAAACTAAAGTCGCGCTAGAGCTCAGCTCGAATATGCTCACTATGTAATATATGAGATGATACTACATATATATAGACTAAAATAAATGTATAAATATTATATCGTATAGTTGGTTAAAGCTTCGAATCCTATAATATACCATTTTTTCCATAGAGATTCTTTAACTCATTGCCATATATCCTATTAAGCTTGGGATACACAAAGCCTTAATTAACTATTCATAATATAATAAAACTCAAAATTTATTTAATAACTCCATTTCGAAAACTTTCAAATACATAAATTACCTTAATTATATAATCAATGTCTTCTAAATATCACTAAAACAATATTTAGCTTTTTAATTTGAAACTAAAGACCACTACTATAGCTAAAAGTATAAAGGCCAAAATTCTAAGTAAAAGTAGAGTTCGGATGCACACGTTCATTCGCCACGCTGACTAACATCTAAAATGTTAAAAGAGTTTAATGATCTAACTACTTTAGCTTAGTGAGTGAATCCACTCAACTAGAAAAAAAAAATTGTACTGTATCTAATATAAAATCTTAACCAAAGCTTAATAATTAATAACAATAGAATGCTCGTAATATGGATAATAAGCATAAGTTATGATAGCACGATTAATAAGCTAACAACATGCTTAATTTCATTATATAAGTTTTCTCAATAATATTGCCAACTATCTTAGTTTGAGACTATGCCTGTGGATCCACATTGACTAGAAATCAATGTTTTAAAAGGTAGCTGTAGGTGGTGGGCGATCACTTCTTAGGCGTTAGCCTAACGCCTAAGCGAGAGGCGGGTGACAAGACAATCTAGCATTTTTAATATAAAATATATATATATATATATATATATATAATATACATTATATACTCATCTAGTTGTATGAACAAATATTTAGGGGCTTCTTTGTAAGTTTGTATGTAAAAAGGGGAGAAATTGAACGAAAGAGGATAACTAAGTGGCGAATAGCTTGCATGCTAGATAGTCCTTGTACTTCGAGTAGTAAAATCATCTCCCCGTATAACACCTTCTCCAATTCCATTATTACCCCTCGTTTCCCCTTCCATATTCCCATGACCTATCTGAATAGTGATTACTCTCCATTCTTCTTAGCAAGGCAATCAGTGTGCCGCCCAGCCATGGTAGCCAACACATCCACCATTAAAAATACTGCTAGAAATCACTTTAAGATGGCTTATAAGTCTTTTCTCCTGACTGATCTGATTAGTGTCACTATGTGATAAACGAAATCTACATTTTTCACTAACCGTGGAGAGTGATTAAGGTCACCTTAGAGAGACTCCTAGTTTAGCTTGGGACTATTCCCTAATCCTACCAGAGTCACCTAAATGAATTGTAGGCTGATTAGAAATTTGTTCCCCTAGACTTTAAGATAAACTTGAGTCATCACAAGAAGATGCACGAAGAATATCTATCTTAGGTTAGTTCTCAAAGTCTACCTACTTATAACTCATACCAAGCAAGCTACTCATGACCAGTATATATTAGCTACTTGCACGATTTTATGAAATTATATATGGCACGAAATATAATAAATCATGAAACTAATAATAATACACAAAATGTGAAGACAATATAATAATATTATAGAAAAAAATATGAGAAGATAAATATGTAAGTCCCATCTATAAATATGAGTGCAAATCTTCACCTTTATCTATAAATAAACTCTTATTTTAACAACAACCAAAATTTTCTGAATTTAAAACCAATTAAATTATTAAAATTGACTAATTTAAGCCCAGAAAGACAAGTATGTAAGAGAGACAAGTATGTAAGGGTTGGGCTGAGCTGCGGCCGGCCCATAGCCCACACATTCCTATTAATAGGGTTGGGCCAAGGACCAACCAACTAATATTTATGGGCTAAGTTGCGAGCTAACTTGTAGCCCACCACTTATTAATTCAGGTTGGGTTGGATTCAAAATTAGACCATGAATATGAGCTCAAGCCCAAACTTCTTTCTCGAGAAGATCAACAAGAGAGAAAGACAAGTATGTAAGAGAGGGAGAGAGAGAGATTGCCGACTATCTCAGTCGTTGTCAGTCCGTTGACCACACTCACGTTTTCCACGCAGCCTCAACAAGCCGAACAAGGAGAGTCTAGATTAACCATGATTACTAGTGGTGCGAAAGATCCTAATCATGACCGACGGCGATTTGAACCACTAAGGCTCCAAAGGGAAGCATTTCCGATACAAGGCCAGCAACGCCTAAGCTTCTAATATTAGAGTAGTGGCGACCTGAAATTGTCGACCGACATATTTTGTAGTTGATGCTGTGAACACCAAAATTAGGTATTAAAAATCTAACCCATTAATCTTTAATCAAATTTGTGGGGTGGGGGAGAACTCACTGACGGCTCATTTGGTGAGGATAATTTACTGCGGCAACGCTTCAACGACACCACCTCAACAACGGCAACTTTAATGATGAAGGGAAGGAAAGCTAAAGGGAATAAGGAGATGACTACCACCTCCTTGGGGGAGAAATAAGCCTCGACTTTTATAAGGGAAGAGTTATTAGGGTTTACAAAATCTATCCCTAATGAAATTGCCGGGAGGATTTCATTTCCTTCCGTCTCTGAAAGGGAGAAGGAAGTGGAATAGTGTAGCACATGCCACCCTCTCTTTTTTTCTTTTTTTTTAATGTTACATAATTGACCTTCTTTTCACAATTTATTAAAATTCTATAGAGATTGACAACATCTGTATGTGTTGGGAGTTTTTATACTTCATACTATTTGTTCTACAAGGATCTTACTTGTTATAGTATTCAAAGAAATAAGACATCCAAACTTCAAAGAAAAGGCCTAAATCTATTGTAAACCATAAATAATAAAAAAAACCTCTTGTCTTTTATCTGCCATCAGATTTCATATTTGGAAACTGTTTGAGCCTATAAAAAGATGAATCCTAAACAATATTTTTGGTTTCCATACATGTGGTGTTGTCAATAATGTTAATGGCATGGATCTTCAAAATATATATTTAAGATTGAGATTTTGAAGGCCTATATACTTGGAAAAGTATCCTATCTCAATTCATAGATAAAACACATATATGTTCATAATTATACACAAAACATAAAAGTAATTCCAACTTCCTTTGACCAAGTTAACTCACTCCACCTATGACTACTCTGTTATTAATCATTCAGTTACTATGGTCTGATCAAATTTTATCACTTGTTTGGAAGAAATAATAATAGAATGATGCAGAAAAGTTGCATCAAGATCAAATTGAGAAGATAGGAAACTCAGATCTGAACTATCATCTTTTTCAAATGCTACGGATCTTTGAATGAGCTCCTCTGTAATGAATAACAAAAAATCAGATAGCATCCTACAGAAGATAAAGAAATAGCAGACTAAGAAACTCCAAGGGCCATTCCCTCCTCATCTGTTAACTTGGGTTCCGTCAACAATACCAAAAAAAAACAAATATATAAACAAAATGATGAATAGTAAATCAGGAAAAGAATTAGAAAAAGATGAAAGAAACAAGCATGCATCCATTATACTATACATTATATCATATGCCTTAAACATTTAACCAGAAGAAGTAAAATGTCTATGTAGTCACATGATAAAGTATCCAGACTATGTTCAGCAAAGAATCTTACAAACTTTCAGAAAAATCAAACTATGAATTTATTTGGTTGCATTAAAATCTGTTTAATGACAGCAAAATCTTTATCTTTTAATATTTCTGTTGCCTAATATATTATATCTTTGTAATGGATGAATCATCCTCATTTTCTTTTTCTTCATCTGACCAGAATACACAATTTAAAAAGTATGAAATCTAATACCTTTTGAGTTCTAGCTGCATCTCTTTCCCTGATGTTCCTCTCCAACTGAGAACTTTCCTCTTGATCTTTCATCCTGGATTCTTCTGACTAAAAAAAGCAATGAACACAATTTAAATTTATCAATTACTAATTTTCAGTTGAACGTCCAACAAAGAGCAGATATTAGTTTCCTGCAGGTTACTAAGTCAACAAAATAACTAAGTATAAAGGAGGTTCAAACATTCCATAACTCGAACTAGGTTCACAGTATATAGATATATGCTGCATGAACCTAATAAAGAATTTGAGCCCAATTCAAAATCATAATCCGAAATGTAAAGTATAATCCATAGAAAGATGTCAAGTATCATGTGCAAAATTACTATTATCCTTCTCCCCCCCATATTTGTAGCACCTTTTTCTCTCTAATATAATCTAGTTTCTACTTTCTAATATAAATCCCTTCCTTTAAACTTCTGCCACCTTCCCTCCATATGTATAACACCTTTTCCTCTAGCTACACTAGACTTTCTGCTAGAGCAAATACAAACCTCTCCTTTATTAAGTTGGCCCATTATAACCACATAATCCAACCGTCCATGTAATATCAACCTACCAGGCTAATGATCTCAGATGATACTCTTTTCTTCTTACAAGTACTTCTGACCAAAATAAAAGCATTTCTAAAATAACCTTAAGGAGTATCACTCCATTCAAACATTATTTTTTCAAAAGAAAAGTAATTTACATTGTACCTCGAAATCATCCTCCTTGTCGTCCATGCCTAACATATGCCTCTGAACATGTCGCTCACTCTCTTCTGTTGCCACTTCCTGCAATATTGTCCAGTCAAAACAGAAGTAAGGAACTATTGTGAGAGTTGTTAGCCTGATATCAAACCATAAGAAACATAAAATGAGAAAAGGTAAAACAGTATGCCTCATCTTCTTCATTGTCCTGAGTTTTGCTCTTTCTCCTAAAACGCTTTTGGTGAGATTTTACTTTTTCTTGATGAGAAGTTGTAGTATTAGTTGTTACTTGATCACCACCACCATTATCACCAGCATCCAATAGCCTATAACTCCTTTGTTTCTTTGCAAGTTGAGCTGCTTCCTTTTCCACTTTCTGGTAACTATGGATAGCAAAGATACAACCATGTAAACAAGGATATCCAGTTTCTTTAAACATTATTCACAATTAAAACTGAAGGTGACTCAAACATTATTCACAATCAGAATAATTCAGTTTCTTTAAATATTATTCACAATTAAAATTGAAGGTGACTCAAAATATTATTTACAAGCCGAATATACTTATTTATCTAATTCTTTCAGTGGGGTCTCAAACATAACTAGAAACAATACGAGAAATGAAGTTTTGTGCAGTGAGAGCATACACTCAAACCGGATTGCTTATGTGGAACCTTCGCATATAACTCTTCAGCAAATGAGCAAGTATCTGCAGATGAAGAAATTCCAAACTCTCCAACCTTGCTCACCAGTTCACCAGGTGAAGAAGATTCCTTGGCTACAGGAAAGGTCACATGTTTTAACAAAAATATTAACTGACCTCCTGGAGCGAAGTTCTCATTTACAACAGACAGTGTAAATTTTAAAACCTACCCAAACGAATAACACACTGTACGACCACACTTTTGGAGTAGCCCATGAGACACATCAGCTTATCCGAGACCCATGTCTTTAAATAGCTATCGCTTGCCATTACTGTTTACTCTGCAAAATAATACCGATATGTTGTAGGAGAGGAGAGAAAGGTAGGATAAAAATACAATACTGAATAGCAAATAGGAGAAAGAGACGGCATGAAGGGAGGATAAATCCACAAATA
Source organism: Typha angustifolia (assembly GCF_048772165.1). NCBI lineage: Eukaryota > Viridiplantae > Streptophyta > Magnoliopsida > Poales > Typhaceae > Typha > Typha angustifolia. The sequence continues at coordinate 1,436,628 of NC_133245.1, forward strand.
TCAAAAACAATTTATCATAATCATACCAATCACCTTTCAGAAATATAAAACGCAGACTTGACATAGAACATAGAAGAAAGAACGACATACTAGAATAAAAATCACCCAAACTAGTTAGTGCCGTCGACAACTGATGACTATCCCGGAGAATAAGAGAATCTTCAACAAGAACTTCCAATGTAATTATCTGTGCGAACACAATAAACTTCAATATAATCGACCTAAAACAATCTCATATGAAAGAGGATCGATGCAAGAAAGCAGATATTACTGACAAATCCCCAAACAAGAGTTATACGAGAAAGAGATCAAACGAAATCAACCACAAGATTCAAAAACCGAGAGAGGAAGGCATACCGTCTACTCTACTCGAATTCGAGTTCGGGCTCAATTCCTCAACCAGATATGCCTGAATAGAATCACGCCTTAGATAAACAGGTGTCGACCTCTTCGTGGACAGCAACGGGGGAAAGGAAAGAGGAGATGAGGGTAAGACTGGTGTTATCTCTTACAACCTAGTCCGTTAAAACAGATTGATTACTATTTTGATCTAAGACATCATCACATTCAATCTATATCTCTGCAAAAATTAAGAAGCTAAAAAAGATGGACATGACATTATAGAGCTTACTTGGTCCACCGAACATTGCTAACAAGAGCACAACGTACAGTGGAGCTGCCATTACAGTAGAAAGATGAAGGAGATGCAGTGAGAAAGAGATGGAAGTGATGATTATTAATTTTTCACCAACATTATTCTTTATTTATCTGGCTTTCTGAAGAGTTCTGTTCTTGGGAAGTGAGCTGCAATGTCCTAATGCTATGAGCTTCGTTAACTGTAATAAAATCTATGTTTTTTCTTTTATCATTAGTGACTTGGAATGCAAATATGGGTTAGGCAAAAGAAAATTATGTTTTTTTAATAAATATATTAAGTTGTCTAATTTAGATTTTAAAGAACTTGGGTTGAATAATTGCTTTGAGCCAAACGCTATCTAAATCTGCTCTATATTATCACATCGTTGAGTTATTTCTCGAAGTCGATCACATTATCGAGTCATCGACTAAATCGAGTAACTAAATTATTAAATAATATTTTTTATAATTTTATTAAGAATTGGAGTTCAAACCTATGGGCTCCCAACTATTTTTGGGCCCGAAACGGCATGTAGGCCCGGCCCGTGGGCTGATCCGTCCAAACAAAAGACCTTTGTCTTCATTCTCGTTCTCGTTCTCCCTGCTCACCCTCCCGCCAATCCCCTCTTCCACCTCCGCCGCTCCTATTCGTCCTCTCGCCTCCGCCTCCGCCTCCGCCTCCCCGCCCTGGCCGGCGACGGCCATTCCTTCCCCCGGTTCTAGGCTAGGCAAACTCCGGAACCCAAACCGGCCCGGCCCGGCCATGTGCACCCACCCCTACTTACGCAGGCCGAGCCCAATCCGTATAGGGTTCGGGATTTAGGCCTAATCTATCCTATAATTAACCCTTAGACTAAACCTCAAATCTTAAACATCCTCCTCGTCCTCCCCTTTCTTCTTGGTCGCCAATGGTGCTCTCTTGAGCTACTTTCAAGAGAAGTGAAACCCTATCCGGAGCTGGACCGCACAACGAAGAAAAGGAGAAGAGGGACGGAGCTTTGAAGCGGAAAGGAACCGGCTTTTAGCTAATTGGGCGAGGTTGATTGCTCGTTTGCGAAGGCAGCAAGTTTAACTTATTATAATTAGCTATAGTAAGTGATTGCACTGTTTAATGATCGGATGTTTTTCTACTTGAGTTTTAATGTGTTGCCTCCTGAGTAATTTTCGTATGGACTTCATTAATGGTTTAGCATCAGTTGGGTTGGAGTGCAGGCTTCCTCGCGGGCCTCTAAATAAGGGTTTCTCGGTTTGATTCATATCCGTTAAGTATTCGCATTACAGACCGTAGTACTTGTATATGCGCAACATCTTTTGTTATTCTTTTGTTATGTAATTTTAGTTTTATATTCTTTTGTTATGTACGATTAATATAGATACTTGTTTGGGCCAAATATGACTTCATATTTTTGCCATTTTTTTAGTACCGATTTCTGTATCTAGTGCATAAATTTGGATATAGATATTGGTGGGCTGTTGTTCAGATAATTGTTGTGCTTTTGAAATTCTTCTTCACGTTTATTTTTGTTTTTGAGTACAGTTTGAATTGTGGTTCCTTTTAGTCATGATTCGATTGTTTCCTGACCCTCGTCCTCACTCTAATTGATATGACAGGGTTCAAGTGCTATGGCTTCACATTACCAGGCAGCACCATTAGTTGCTTCTCCTTCGTATCCAAACTCCATTTCTTGGTCGAATGAAAACTTGGTGGCTATTGCTTCAGGCCATCTCATCACTATATTGGTATCTGCACGATGCTATCCTTGTGATTACATAGTATATTTTTCTATGTTCTTGGAAATGGTGTCTAATCTCTTAAATTGTTATTTATCAAGTAAACCCTTTTGTGCTTCTACCAGAATCCAGCTTTTCTCGTGGGTCCTCGAGGACTGATTACACTTCATCCTAATAAGCCATTTCCTATAGGAGTAGTGGACAGAGAAGGTGGTGTTTTCTTTCAGTCTTTTCATTTTTTTCTGGTTTATAATTATGTATTGTCAACTCATTTATATTATTATTTTTTCTATACATTATACACATACCTTTTATGGTATGGAACCAGTGTTAGGCCATAACATCATAGATAGGAACAATGACCTACTGCTTTGCTCAAATAGGATGGAACTATACTCTCAGATTTGGAAAATGTTAATCAGCTATTGAATGTGGTTAAAGCTTCGAAGTATAAGCTCTAGTGGAATGAACTATGGACTACTTTATACAAAGAACAATGGATAGCACAAAATCCTTAATCTGTTTTTACAGTTGTCGGTTTTTCTTTTCAGTACTATGAACATTGCATGAGGGGCCAGAAAGTTTTGTTGAGTAAAGTGATTGAAATACAAAATTAACGAGCTGGGACAAGGATATATGTAAACTTGGATATAAAAAAATTGTGGAGTTTTAACTTTACAAATCAAACACAAACAGGCAAGTCACTAGAAGGGAGCCAATATATTAGATTTGAAACTCCAGAATCAGTATATTTTAAATATATCTGGAAGAGAATATATTTATACTTCCATATTCGTGTGGGAATATGAGTTTAGAGTTGATTGTAAGATTGATGCTTTCTTGAGTATGCATCGGGTAAATTGTTGCAACATGTTTGTTCTTGCAATATGAAAATTAATAACTATGTTATCTTTCATGTATTCAATCATCTTTGCTTGATATGAAGGTTTGTTGGAACTTTTGCAGATCTTCTTGGTCCATATTTAATGCCTACTTGTTTATCACGTGATGTCCGTCCTTGTGTGCGGTCAATTTCATGGTCTCAACCAGGATTTGCTCCTAATTCAGGGTATATATCATTTTGTTTATATGATTATATCTTTTTCCTGCAATTTTTTGATCCCTATAAATCCTCGATGTAGAAATGTTTTTTGTAGGCCCCAATAACCTAAGCTCTGTGTATTTGTAATTGGCCTTCAGATGTTTGCTGGCAGTGTGCACTACTGATGGTCACGTGAAGCTGTATCGTGCTCCATATTGTGAATTTCATGCTGAGTGGGTTGAGGTAGGCATAATGTATTAAATTGTGAGTAAACTTGTATGACATGAGGAATTCTATATATTGACAAAATGTATACAGTGGCACCTTGCAACTGGAACACTGTTCAAGACAGCTATCCAAATGAACTGGATCGCTTTCCTCTGTCCAGGCAGCCTCCATATCGCCTTCCAAAAAAAAACCAACATGCCTTATTGTTTGCAGAATGTCTGGAACTATGATGAAGGTTTCATTATGGGAAATAGTGAAAGAACTTAGGGAACAATTTACAGGACTATATTATGGGAAAAAGGCAGAGGAAGTATTCAATAAGCACAACCCCACATTTAGAGATGATCAGAATTCTTTTCTAAACAAATGTTGATGGTCTTAGTAGGCAGCTTGTTTTATTTGCCTAAGCAAGGTGGAAAGCATCTCCTAAAGAAAGCCTATAATTGTTAGTAAGGACCTAGCTTACTGCCATTAGATGAGATAATAGTTCGTCCATGTCAAGGGGTTTGTATGTACTGTGTAGTATTAGATGAAGACATGGAATCTTAGTAGGCAGCTTGTTTTATTTGCCTAAGCTAGGTGGAAAGCATCTCCCTAATGAAAAGCCTATAATTGTTAGTAAGGATGTAGCTTACTGCCATTAGATGAGATATAGTTCGTCCTTGTCAAGGGGTTTGTGTGTACTGTGTCGTATTAGATGAAGACATGGAATTCTTGGATCCTATATTGTTGATGGCTTTCCTACCATTGCTAGTAGTAGTCTTGATTTTCCTTACCAAGGGAAGGATTTGTATAGCAGTTGACTTTCCTGCTCTGTGGCTGAAGTTCCATTCTTTCATTATGGGAGCTGCTTTACTTATGTTGGGCAATTTAAGAAATGAGGTACATCTAGTTACTGCCCGGGCTATCTGCTGTCAGCTGAGATTATTGATTTTCACATCTTGAAGTTACTTTATAGTTTAATTCACTGCTTTCTTCTTTTTTTTACTCTCTTGTGGCTTCATATCTTTTGCCATATTTCATGTTTTATACTCCAATCATTCTTAATATGGATGGCACAATTTTGATGTCCTTCTTTAGGATGATTATTTTCATGAGAAAGTTAAAACATTTTCTGCTTATCTTGTATGCCTCATCATTCTCTTATCTGTTGTAGGTTGCAGACATCTCCATCCTGCTTTATGAGCATCTTCAAACTACTAAATTTGGAGAACTTAATGCTTCTTTGGCATTGGTTCCACATGTGAGTTCTGTAACAGATTCTTTGATATAAATTAAGCACTACTACATTTAATGATTTCAGAGAAAAGTATTTAGCTCCTGAACTTCCTTTTGTCTTTTCCCATTTTACCTTGGAAAATTGTTTTCTCTTATTTCAGAAGCAAGTCAATGCAGATTGCATAGCTGACATTTCCTGCAATGTTCTTCCAGATAGAGCTGGACACCTTGCAGCATCTGGTTCAAATTCTAGTAGCAATAACATAAAGGTTTCTTTAAGTCCATGCTCCTGGTCGAATTTAGGTTCTTCACATGAGGTGTTTAATTTTTTTTGTTCTGGAATGATTTTTTTTACACCCAATGCTTCAAGGGACTGAAGCTAAAATAGCTTCTTTTTTTGTGCTGTAAAATACATTATTATGTAATCTTAACACAGTAATTTTTTACTAGATAGTCTGTTTAGTTTGTTACTATATAATTGCAGGTTGTTGATGCTGGATCTTCAAATCTTTTGGTGAATGGCCAAAGATTTTCACCAATATCTGATGGAAGGTCAAGTAAAAATAGAAAAAATGATGTTCACCCTCTGATCACAGCAAACCAATATGCATCTCGAAGTGCAGTTTTATCATCCCTCATAGTCACTTGGTCCCCGATACTACCATCACACGGAAGAAGTCCTTATGTCTCCAACAAATGTACTATTCTGGCTGTTGGAGCAAAGTCTGGTGATATTTCTTTTTGGAGAATCTGTACACCCCAATGCTACACTATAGAGCATGGTAGGGTTCCCATTGATGCAATGTTCGTCGAACTTCTCCAGGCTCATAATTCATGGATTACTGCCATTAGTTGGGGAATTTCTGATGCAAGTTCTTCGAAGCCCCGATTAGTTTTGTCTACTGGGAGTTGTGATGGGAGGTGATTTTACTTTTTACTATTAATTAGTTATGCTCTTCTTCCATTCTTATTGGTTAGGTTTCTAATTTGTAGTTTACTCTTATCAAATGTGATGCATCTACATGCACTTAGGGTATACCACAAGATGTAGACAGGAGGTTGCTATTAGTAGTTAGGCTGTGGCTAAAGGCATTTACTCCACAATGTTTGTGGGGTTGAGGGTAAGATTCACATGAGCATAACCCTATTATTGGAGACTGGAGAGGCCACATCTATGGCTCCACCATGACCACTTTGGTGCAGCCATGCAAGGCACAAACCTATCTCCTTGGCACGCTAAGTGACACATTCTAGTTAAGATTTCTGCGGTTAAAATTTGAAAGATGAATTAGTCATGTTGGTTCACTTAGTAGTTTTTGCATTGACCCTTGCAACCATCGAAGCTTAAGGACTTAATTTTGTGCGACATGATTTATTTTTGGGAAACAATAATTTCAATAGAATTGCTTTGACCTAGTCTTCCTCTCCATTTGAACGTTTTAATTTTATCTATCTTTTCTGGTAGTTAGATGGTTTACATCTAGTTTGCCAACGAAACTACCCCTGGTTCTTAAAGAGTTAAGGATTCAAGAAAATATGAAAGCATTGGAGGGCGTCAAGGCATGATACCGTTCTACCAAACTGATTTTGCAAACACATTGTACATTTGTCTCTAGTGAGGACAGTTGTTTATGTTATTTCCTTGAGCTTTAAAGATATTGTAAAAGAAATAAGTGAGTTTGGTATTCAAAGTTGTTCAGGAAGAGATTAGACTTTCTAAGATTATGACTGTTGCCTTCTCATGATTTTAAACATAGTATCTTTTCTACTAGTGATCTATCATCGAGCTCTTAGAGGAGGTAAAAATTCATGTGATCTCAATAGTGGGATCAATTATTGAGCAGCAACATTAATCAAAAGCTTTGTTGTCCTCCTTTATATAGCTAATTGAAAATATAATATATTCCATTAAATACTCACGTCAAGGCATATGTATTAAGATCTATGAACAGTTCTTTATTTTCAGTGTGAAGGTATGGATTGGAGATATTGAAGGACTAATTCGATCTACAAGGCCAAGTGGAATGTTCTTTTCCTTGTTATTTGAGGTAACATTTTGCTGTCTTTAGCTCTTTCCTTCCTATTTTGCCTGAAAGGGTTGACAGAAAGGTCAGATCATGTAGCATGGGCATGAACAAGGAATACTGTTAATATGCTATGTATATACAATTATTCCTTGATCTATTGGACAATATATGATATGGGTATAGGAATAAAATCAAATACTATGCATGTAATATATGCCAGGTGCTGTTTTGTCTGTTTTAGTAAAGAAGACATTTCTGTGACCTATGATAATAACTGGAAAGCAACTCCTATTATTTTTAGTATAAACAAGTTCGAGTAATCAACAAGAATCAATAATTTATAACACATCCACACTTATAATTTTGACAATGGCATTTGACCTTACATGTGTCATCAACCTTTGTGCCAATGATTAAGTTTACCATCCATCAAGAAACAAGCACCCTGACCTCCAAGTGGAGTAAAATACCCAAGTCCTTCTTAAATGTAAATTTTTATAGAGCATCATATGGTTCCCATTGTCTTGATTCTTGAAGACATCGACCTCAGCCTCTGCCATAAAGTATCAAAAGAAATATCTTTACTGTGTCCATAGCATTAATATTTTAAGTGCATATTTGATGGGAAGTATCTGCATATATCTACATGCCAGATTTGACAAGTATTAGTATCCAGTGTGTATTCAGGTATACATGGGTAGGACATTAAAGCGACCTTTTCTAATAGCTCTGAATTCAACATGTTATTCAATTTCTTTTTTCTTGAATAGGTCAACACTGTCACCTCTTCCCCAGTTTCAACAATTTCAATGGTTATACCAGTTCAAGTTCAAGATGAAGTTCATTTGGCAATTGGAAGAGGGTCTGGATCACTTGAAACATGGAAATGTAACATATTGAGCAACAATTTTCAGTGTGTTGGTATCCATGATGCGCATGACCAAGTGGTATATCTACATCTTAACAGAGTTTCATGTCATTATATTAAAGTAGTAGTCAATATTTTTCTGATACTACTATAGGTGACAGGTCTAGCTTGGGCTTTCGATGGCCGTTGCTTGTACAGCTGCAGCCAGGTCATTTAACCTATATACTTATGAGCTATTTGTCTTTGACCAATATCCGTTGGTTTCTTGTGTGCTTATAGAAAAGTGATTATATAACATCTATAAGATATGACATTCTCCAAATGACTAGTTTGCTCTAAATTTCTGTCATTTATGAGCAATTATAGCTGTTGATTTTTGAGAAGTCAATCTATAAACTTCAGTCATGTTGACATACTTCCTTAGTAGTTATACTGTTGCTCTTTTGATGCTTGCCAACAAATGTATCTTTCTAGGCAAAGTTCGTCATTGTAATTAACCCATTGTATGACAAAGTTTATGTGTAAGTTAAGCCATTACATGCATTATCAGTTTCCCTTGACATGCATTAACTATCTAACTATTCATAAATCATCACAATTTAAATGGCAGACGGATTGTCTGGCTCCCATGACAGTCCACAGAAAGTAGGATTTACTGTCTTTCACTATTTTGGACTGATGAGGCTGGTCCATTCCATAGCTTCACTCTGACTTATCTCTCTTAGGACTTGTTCAGTGAACTCAATTTTTTTTTTTTTTATCAACAGGATAATTCTATCCATAGTTGGATCTTGCATGGAATCCATGTAAAAGAGGTTCCTTTCCCTTCAAGTTTTCCTGGGCTCAAGAACTTGACAAATGTATGGCAGAATGCATCGCATTTTTCTTTGAATTTTCAGCTTTATTTTTCTAGTTTCTTATGGAGTATGAAACTTATATGCAGCTCCCACAATTATCTGATCAGTGCTTTGGTCTTGCACTAGCCCCTGGAGAATTGATGGTTGCCGTGGTAAACTTGACTCAGAAACGCCTACAATTTTATCATTAATTTCATCTTCTATTTATTTATTTATTCATTTATGTTATTATTGCGTTGGGAAGAAATATGAGTGATCAGTAGATTTCTATAAGAGAACAACCAGGCGAAGGTTGCAATGTGAAAATTCATCTTAGTTTCAAGTTAGGTAGATTGACGACAACCACAGCCACCAAACCTTTGCTCCCAACTATATGAGTCAACTTTGTGGATTGACTAGTGTGAGGGTAGGACTGATGGTTGTTGTATGAGGAACGGGTGAATTTCCTACAGCAATTAGTGTGAGGGTGGCTTCCGAAAAAATTTGTGGAGTCCAGCAGCTTTGCCACAGTTTTTTCTAATTCTTCCTTGTCTTGGTTTAGTTATGGCTATTTTACATTATTATGTGCATCTAAAAAGGATGATCTAATAGTATTTCCTCACTTCAGGTCCGCAGTTTTGATGCCAACCTTTTGAATCAAATGTATCAGGCCAGGTGATTTTTGTTTCTTAGAAGAATGTAAACTATGATGGAGTACATATCATAAGACCGTCAGGTGCCACTCCTTGATAATATGATAGATGTTTATGTTTCATTTTGCAGCTAAATCCTCTAATTCACAACTTGCAGGACTCAGAAAGCAGTGGTTGAATTTTTCTGGACTGGAGGGCAGCTCCTTGAAGTTCCACCAGAGAAGAACTTGACTTGTGGTACCGTACCCTCAGTTTTATCTGAGAGGGATTTCTTGTGCTGGGAATCCAACATTTTGTGGTCTCTCAAAAACTATGAGGACATAGATAAAATGCTTGTCCTATGGGATGTTATAACTGCATTACAAGCATTCAAGAAATCTTCTACTACCTTTGTGGAGAATTTACTTTCAAAGTGGATCTCATGTTGGTTTTCGGATGACCAACCAAGTGTTTCTGTTGAGAAGATTTTGTTGCGTGTACAGAGTATGCTGTCAAAGGTCTGCTCTCGCAAAATACATCTTCTCAACATTATTTGTAGGCGATTAATGTCTACTGAGATGACTGCTGAGTTACATAACTGGGGGCAGCATAATTTCAATGAGATCAACAACAATGATAAAGAGATTGATTCGTGGAATAAGTATCTCGTCAACAGTGAAAGAAAGCAGCAAGAGAGGCTTGTGGCCTTGACTTTCAGTACTGTTTTGAGTCGTGTGGCTTGTTTATCCAATGAGTTTTCAGTTGATACGTGCTGGTTCCCAGTTGGAGTGGCACAGATGGAGCACTGGATAGTGCTCAACAATGAAGTGGTGGACAATCGACTTAAAGTCCTCAGGTCAGAAATTAGAGAACTAGGAAGCAGGTAATCACTGTTTTTTTTCCCATCCTGACTGTTGCAACATAATTTACAATTCTAGAAGTATTTTTCTCCAAATCTCAAGTATTCAGTATCTTCAATGCAAAGGAATACTTTGATGCTGTTACTATCGGTTCTTTGGTTTAAATTTTATTGATCCTTGCCTATTCCTCTTATCCTCTGGTTCTTACTTATCTTTCCTCCTCTCAGGATCAATTCTGTGTGTGAATATGCGACCAATGAAATCTGCAGCTTTTGTTCTGCATTGGTCCAGTTTGACTCGCCAGATGTTGCCTGGTGCAAAGGCCACGAGATCGAGAACAACACAACACAAAGCCACAGGTTACCTAGGTGTGCCGTTTCAATGCGGTTGTGTTCTATCTCTGCGCCATTATGGTTTTGCATCTGTTGCCAACGGTGGATTGACAAACTGGCACCTCTGGCATTCTTTACCATGTCAAAGTCACCTTTAGACGTTAAGGATGGGAACGAATACCTTAATATCCATGGGCCTTCTCTTCCATTATGCCCCTTTTGTGGCATACAATTACAGAGATCCATGCCTGAGTTTCTGCTCTCGATCTGCCCAGTGTAAAACTAGCAGCTATGTATATATATATTATTCAATGTAACAGTAAATAAACTTTCTATTTATCTTAGTTCAGTTTTAGGTATTGATTTTGTGAATATCTGTGGCTATCTGATCTCTGTCGGTTGTAGATAATGTTATAATATTAGTTATCGAGTTGTAGAGTTCTTTTCATTAATTTCTGAAATTAGAGCAGCAGTTGTAATGTAGACAACGTCCATTTAAACAGCACGATCACATTGCCTGCCATGCTCATGCTATTAACCGACAGCACTGGCTGCCATCTGCTGAAATTGTTCTCCAAAATATGCATAAATCTTACTAGCGTCATTGAATAATTTGGTAACACCATGTCAAACAATTTTCAGCGAGGTGCATAATTGTTCTTTTGAAACAAGTTAGCCAGTTGCTTTTAGGCCAACAATGAAGAACAGTTAGTATAATGATCCCACAATAAGATATTCATGGATACACAGTTTCAAAAACATTTTAACACAATAATGAGGAAAGGAAAAAAGAACATCTCCACTGCTGCCACCATTTGCATCCTTTGACCAAATACAGGATGCTTTTCAGACACCAAAAATAGTGTTAAAAGGGAATAATACCAAATGATGTCCATTGCACCCTGATTAGGGGAACAGATCATATAGTTTATGCATTAATGGAGAAACTATTGTCCGATAGACATCTTAAAGACTAGTGCTGCAGAATTACGCTTGTTGCTCCGTCGAGCTGGGAGGAAGCATCTCACTAGTGCTGAGACAAGAAATGTATTCATGATCAAAACATAGTTTGAAAAAGACAAACCAAAATTAAAGAGATTTAACATACCTCTGGCTCAGCAGCTGCTTTAGCCTCCTCACCTTTAAATCCATCATCACCTGCAAAGTATTTTGGCTTTCAGCGTAGAGATGGAAATTATTTTTCTCACTAAACATGAGCTGGAACCGAACAATGAATAAGAAATATGATCAAAAAAAGAGGAGAGAGAAAGTATTAATGTGTGGAATGCTCTGAACTAACCCTATTTTATAGGACATACAAATCAAATAGGCATACCTTCCATAACTACAGTTATTGATGTGACCAAGAATGTTTTTGTGTGGTACATTCCTAAAGAAAAAGAGAAAGCCCTATATCCTTGTAAATTTCGAAAATAAGAGAATGTTTGTCCCAATACAAAAAGCGCCTTAGGTATATCAATCCTCCTATTAAGTTTAATAGTTGTCAACACACTATTTTTAAACTTCCTTTGAGAAAAAAATAATTTTTAAGCATGAGAACAGAAAAAATGATTATCAACTCTTGCAACATTTTATTGCACATCTCATTTCTCTCTATCCTATATATTTTGCGAGAAGTTTCTCCCTATCCTGTATTACCTCCATCTTCAGGTAAATCAGAAGTCCAGAGAGTAAGATTGTCTCTCAGCAACTGCATAATCAAAGTACTATCCTTGTAGGACTCCTCAGTCAAGCTGTCCAGCTCTGCAATTGCATCATCAAAGGCTTGTTTGGCCAAATGGCACGCCCTAAAAATGTTCAGATATTATTGAAGTTACAAAAGGCCAAAAAAGAAAAGACAAAATGCGTGAAATTTTTAAGGGTTCAAATATACCTCTCAGGTGAGTTCATAATTTCATAATAGAAGACTGAGAAATTTAGTGCCAGGCCAAGTCGAATAGGATGAGTTGGAGGCAAATCAGAATTGGCTGTGTTTGACGCAGCCTAAAGAGGAAAGATGTTAGAGAAAATAATTATGGTATGAGAACAACAAAATATTGGACATGCCTGGTAGCCTTTCATGGATTGCTCAGCAGCTTCTTTTCTTTCTTGATCACTCTTAAACTCCGCAAGATACCGGTAGTAATCACCCTTCCTGCAATAGAGTCGGTACATTAGTAGTAGACTGAAAAGGACCAAACCAAAACAACACCGATAATTCAACTTCCACTGGTGGCAGCATTTAGACTGCCAAAGATTCACCAACTAACAAGATAGAAAAAAAAAATCAAGGTCTAAATTGGGAATGCATAAAAACAGTAATTCAATGAACCTATTTCATACATTGAATGAATTATAACAAAATCGGTTGAAAACATGGATTAGTCACTTGCACATTTCAGAATGCTTCCGTGTATCCACTATTGATTTATCCAGTGCACCCAGCTTCTAACACTGCATTATCAGTGTAAATGAAATAATACTGAACAGAAAAATCAACTAATTCCCAACAAGCAATATATCCACTTCAAAATTTCTTTCAGAAGCCATGTCCTATACAAGTAAGATGATAAAAAGAAGTGTAAAACACTCTTACAGACATAAACCTAATTCCATTTCCTGTTTTAGGGAGTACATAGGAAGCTATAAGTCTACAAATATTTAACGATAAAAATAGGAAATCCGAAATTTTAGCAAAATAACAAATAATAAATCAAATCAAAATGAGATAATAGCTAATCACTGCATAAAGTCAAGTAGCACAAACACTTACATCTTGTAATAAAAAACAGTAGATTCTCCAGAGCTAGAAGATGGAATCAGATGCTGATCTATGATAGACAAGATGTCATTGCATATCTTAGTCAGTTCCTCTTCTACCTTCTGACGGTACCCTTTTATTAGTTTGACATTCTGCTCATTCCCTTTTGATTCTTCTTTCTGCTCAATAGATGACATGATGCGCCATGATGCTCGACGAGCCCCAATGACATTTTTATAACCCACCGAGAGGAGGTTCCTCTCCTCAACTGTCAGCTCCAAATCAAGCTTCGCAACATTCTTCATACTTTCAACCATTTCTGCATCAATAAATTGAAATCATGTTTTGCTACTAACGAAGTATGTGCTCTTCCACGAATGTTGCTCTGGATATAAGCCAAGAAAGACGTCTACAAAAATTCGTTTTTCGTGAGTTAAAAACCTCATTTTGTGAAAAGGAAAAGAAAACTTGAAGATTATCTTAACCAACTAGTTTAATAAAACATTATTTTCACAACCATTTCTAATTCTACATTCCAACTTACCGAGTAAACAGATCACAGAAACCATCCAGTAAGCTTCCGTCAGCATAAAGTGAACGCCAAGTCATTTTAATACCGCCCACTCATTCATTAATTTCCTTTCTTTTCTGTTGGTTTCTCTTTGTGCAGATCGCCAGGGTAGAATTGGATTAGCTAATATCAACTAGAGAAGTACATTATCTACCAATGCCTCATTTCTTATTCTTTTTCAAAAAACATATCAAATTTATACAGTGATCGACCATTAAATCAGGTGCATTTGCAACGAGAAATCGAGACGTCATCCAAAGACTTAGATCCAGAGGATACAAGACTTGCTACAAAGATAAAAGTTAAAGTTTTGCAACAAAAAGCCAAAATAATATGAAAAACAAGCAGATTGACGCCAAACATAATTCGGAATGGACGTAAAAATCAACAAGAAAAAAGCACGGATTGAAGAAAATAGAGAGCCAAACCGTATGAGATCACACGGATCGGAGCACTCACCATCGTATCTTTCCGCTTGCTCCGCGAGCTTCGCCATGTAGACATGGTTCTCTCTCTCCATTTCTCCACGCCAAAGGGAAGAGAGAAGCCTTCGCAAACCCTAATAAGAGCTCTCTATTTGAGAGAGAGAAAGAGAGAGAGAGAGAGAAGAGAGAGAGAAGAGAGCGTCTGCGACGAAGAGATCCGAGATCGCCGTGGGGGGGGGTGAAGTATTTATTAGAAGATTAAGGACGTTAAAGGTCACAATCAGCCGTCCGTTTCTCCGAATCCAACGGCCTCCGAGCGAATCGTGATGCGAAGCACGTCGGGGTTGCGTTGGTCGAATCACAGCCGTCCGTTGTCCCCGTGATTTGAGCATGGTCAATGATCCGGGAAAAGAGCGCTTCGGCTCTTCATTTTATTTTCATTTGGTTTGGGCTGGCCCATGAATTTGTATGTCGCCCAATAGTAGCCCATTAACATACCAAGAACTCAAATACTTATCTCTGGAAGTCGGCGCCGTCGAGGTGATTAGAGGTTTCCAAGGCCGACTTTGCGTCTGCTTATTATAACATCGTTCCCTATCGGAAGACCCGTTCGATTCCCATCTCGCACGAGAAATCGTTGGATCCGCAGGAAGCGGAGAGAGCGATGAAGGAGACGAGCTCATCGGCGAGCGATCCGAGGCAGCCGTCGACGGCGAAGCCCTACGTGCCGCCGACGCTATCTCCTCAGGATCTTCCCATAGACTACGCCGGGTTCCTCGCCGTTGTCCTCGGTGTTACCGGCGTGATGTTTCGCGTACGTGTTCTTTACTTCTTCTCCGATCTGTTTTGAGTCTAATATCCTCTTCTTATCCTTTAGATCGATCAATATCTTGCTTGTTAGCTTCCGATCTATTGTATACGCCTCCTTGATGTCTTAGTCTTGATTACTTCGGTTCATCTGTAACCAGAGAATGGATCCTCTTTATTTGTTAGATCTGTAACTTATTTTTAGTTAAATGCGAACTCAAAAGGGGGAAGCAGGAAGAGAAGTTAGGATATCTGAGATGTTTATGCTTGAAAGCAACCAACTAGATCTTAGGTTTGAAAGAAAACAAAAGAAGAAATTCCGGCGATTAGGATAATGAAATAAGAGGAAAAGAAGTGCTTGAAAATCTCGTCCTCTCAATTTGTGTACACTTTTTTCAAGTTCTATTGCGGGTAGTATAAGATTCTCTGGAGTTGATTAAATTTTCTTTATTCAGGCTGTTCATGGTATTCATCAGATGTACTTGTTTGCTGTTTATTTTAGTTGTTGTTATCTATAACATTGTTCCCTGTTGACATCCTTTCTTCCTTTCCTCCAGTACAAGCTTTGTTCATGGCTGGCTATAATATTTTGTGCCCAGGCTCTTGCAAACATGAAGAATTTCGAAAATGATCTTAAACAGATATCTATGGCTTTTATGTAAGTAATATTTTCCTTGTTTATTTTCTTCCATTATATCTATTAAGATCATGATGCATATTTTCTATTGGATCCACCAATGAAATTACAAAGTCAATAGTATGTTTTTATATTGTGTTGCTGCATATCTTTATGTTCTTCAACTGTGACTAGTTGCTGCATGATTAAGAAGCTTTACTCTAGATCAATGTGGGATTGTAGAGTCATGTCATTGACCAGTTTTTTAAGAAAAAGTAACGTAATTCTTTGTTTCCATTTTTTAAGGAAAGAAAAGCTTAAGTAACAATATCCCTCAGGTAGCAGCTTCAATGTCTGTTATAAGTTATAATCAACCAACACATGAAGTAAAGAGAAGATACCATAATGCACATAACATTTTAACTGAACTTTATGTTTTCATTCCCTATAAAGAACATAACAGTACATTCTTTTCCTCAAAAGTGTTGCCTTCAGTATTCTCTTTTACTCCTTATCACTAATGAGAACTTGTTCTTTTGAGCTTTGGTTTGAAAATTATAAATTCATCTTCTTTTTCATTTGTGCTTCCTAAAGACCTGACCAACATAAGAACAAGCCGTAGTATTAGTTATTAAGCCCTTCCAATTATTTCCCTTGTATCATGCGAAAATTCTTTTATTTCTATGCAAACGTATCACCAAAACTTTGCAGCTAGTCCTTTTCCCCCTCTCTTTGATAGGTAATGGTGTTAGCCCTCTCTGCCTTAGGTCATCCATCTGAGGGTGGTTGGAGTGATGTATTGAGAAGTACAGAACAGAGCATTAAGAGGGTGGGTGGAAGGGTAGAAGGGAGGTAGGGTATTGGCTCACCTCAAGCTTAGGACAGGGTTGAGCCCCGGCCTGTCAGTTGGGGCTTTTCAAGTTGGGAATTGGGCTCGGACTTCCAAAGTGATTCATCCAATCCTAGTTCGGATTGTGTTGGGCCATGGTCTGGAAATTTTTGTTTGGACCTACGGGCTGGTGGTGGGTACCCTTGTGTAGTCCATCCTATACATTAGCAGTGGTTACTTAAACAATATCTTTTGTCTATTTCATTTTCTTTTTGTGATATGCATGATTGCATGTGATTGCCTTATAACAGCACCTAAGCTTGCTGATCTTACTGTTTAGTTTCTCTAGATTATTGAAGACTTATTTTCCAGAGAAAACTGCATGTGCAACTGTATGAGTTACAGTTGGTTGACACTGAATATCATGGGAGATGGTCAGAGTTTAGTTTACATAGACAGGTTAACATGACATCTCGATGATAAAACTGAAGAGCAAAAGATTTTGACAAGAAAAATAAATTCTTATTATTTCTTGCCTTCGTTCTTTTTTTATTTGGTCTTTCTTAGTCCTCATTGAGTTTAATTTAATGAGCAATATGTGGAAGAAAACATTAAATCTCAAATGGATGGGCAAATTCTTGTACATATATTTCAGTTCCTTTTCTGCAGCATTAAATCTGTTAGTTTCTTGATGCAACAATGTAAAGTTTAGGAGCTGCGAATGTATGTTATTCTAAGGACTTACATAACAGGGTGTTACTGATGACTCTGAACTGTGCCAGGTTTGCAGTCATGGGTTTGGTTACAAACTACTTTGGGCCTTCTCGTCCAGTCACCACGAAGCGCTAGATTTAGGTCTGCGGAACTGTCACCTAATGTTAGCATAATGTCTTGGAGCTTGATACAGGCATTGAGCATCCACAAAGCGCTAGTTACCTATAACAGGTCAGAAAGTGCTTGTTTTCTTGAATGTTATATTTGCAAGGATTGTACGAAGATTACATTGTTTCATGTGAATCTGTATTCGGGAAAAATTCTCGCTTGGATCTTGAATAGCTTATCATAATTGTGTGTTGTTTATTGTTTAATCGGATACCTATTATAATATGTAAGATTTGTGCTGCGCTTGATTTATGCCCATTACTTGTATAGCTATGCCCATTACTTGTATAGTTGTATATATTATATGAAAGAAGATGCTAAGTAGGGGCTAGTTACCTGTAACAGGTCAGAAGGTGCTTGTTTTCACGATCACATTGCTTCATGTGTTTTTGGGATAATTTCCTCACTTGGATCTTTAATATCGTATCATAATTGCATGTTGTTTATTATTTGGTTGGATGGTTATTATAATCTGTAAGATTTGATCAGCGCTTGATTTATGCGCGTTATTTGTAAAAAAAGAATTAAGAAGCTTATCTGATGCTAAATAAGCACATTTTTCTTTAGCTAGCGAGTTAGCAAACAAAAAAGAACAAAATAGAGTAGATAACATGGGTCTCACTTCACAAATTTTAAAGGCTAGTTAATTCTAAGTAATATTTATATGAAAAATAATGGTTTATATGATTTATTAATTTTAGAGAAACATACGGACAAATAATAGATTTTTTATGAGTATATGTGCTAAAAAGTATAGAGTGAGATATGTTCTTATATCTAGGACTGTCAAGCTTGACAAGTGGCTCAAGCTTGGCTCGGGCTCGGCTCAACTAAAGCTCAAGTTTATCTCGGCTCGATCAGAGCTGAGCCAAGCCTAAGTCGTTGAAATTGGCTTGAAATTAATATTGAGTCGAGCCTGAGCTATACCCGACTTGGTTCGATAACCTTACCCATCACCCTCACCCATCACCCTCGTCCACGAGACCACCACCCATAGCCTCACCCCACATGACCGGCCCACCCTCACCCTACCCTCAATTATCCAGCCTCCTCTTCGTTGGCCTCCATCGACAAGCCCTCACCACCTCCTCCTCTCCATCGACCTCTATCAGCAAGCTGCCGCCATCTCATCCCTCTCCGTCGGCCTCCATCGGCAAGCCATCGCCACTGCGCCACGTCCTCCTCTTCGTCGGCCTCCTCCTCCTCCATCGACCATTTTTGCCAGTGTCTTTCGACGAACTCCTCCTCCAGCGACGTTAGGCTCGGTGTCGACCTCTTTTTCTTCTTCTACTCCGTCGGCTTCCTCCTTCTTCATTGACCATCTTCTCCGGCCTCCTCCTCTATTGGCATGTCATCTCTTACTCTTCCTTTGATAAGCCACCGTCCACGTTTCCACTGCCCACGCTGCCATCGCCTTATCCTCTAATCAAGCATGAGCTCTGCTCGGGCTCTACTCGGGCTTGGTTAGGATAAGCTCGAGCTCGGCTCGAGTTGAGCTGAGCCGAGCTTAAGTAAAATTATAAAGCTCGAAAGTAATTTCATACCGAGCCTGAGCTGGAGCCGGCTCGCTCAGCCTCGGCTCGTTTACACCACTACTTGTATCAAGCTGCCATATGTATTTCAGGCCTAATAACTTATATAGATAAGTTGTCCTGTAATCAATAGATTATTTTTTAAAGAAATCAATAAATTATTAACTGCAGAGATCATTGAGGTCGGAACAAATAATTCAGTTTTTCTTTTCCTTTGTGCTTTAAAAAAATGGTCCTTTTTTTATCTTTCCTTTAAACCACGTGTTTTCTTTTTTTGGTTTGAGGCGACTAGGAAATTGCATCCATTCGTACAAAAGAGATAAACAAAATATAATAAATATAAATAATAAAAAAAAACCATAAAGTCATGGCGGCTCTAAGTAACAAGTCATGATATCAATTTGTTCGTCTATAGGACGTTTTTCCAGTCATTTGTAGGAGCGATCGGAGATCCAAAATAATAATAATAATAATTTGTACGGCGGAAACTTTTAAAATTGTTGTTTTGTTGCCCCTTAAATCTCGACTAAGATAAGACAAAAATGTGGTACAGTTATTAACTATTCAGGCACCTGCTAGTTTTACCAATAAACAGTGATTGTAGTTCAACCACCACATTGTTATACTTGTGTCAGCTCAAGATCGATCCGAACTCCAAAGTGCCCGTAATGGCCTCTCCTCATGTCCTGGTCCTCCCATTCCCAGCCCAAGGCCATGTCATCCCCCTCATGGAGCTCTCCCACCTCTTGGTAGCTGAAGGCTTCAAGATCACCTTCGTCAACACCGACTTCAACCACGACCGAGTCGTCGCCGCCTTGCTTAACGGAGGAGGAGACGTAGAGGAGGATCTCCGAGGCATACGTCTAGTCTCTGTTCCAGATGGATTGGAACCAGGCGAAGACCGAAACAATCTCGTGCGCTTGGTCGAGGGCTTCACGACCACCATGGCGAAGCACTTGGAGGAGCTGATAAGAGAGAACCGCGAGTCGGACGACGAGGAAGAGAAGAAGATGACGTGGATAGTCGCGGACGCGACCATGGGGTGGTCGTTCGCTTTGGCGAAAAGGATGGGGTTGCGGGTCGCCGTCTTTAATCCTGCCTCCGCCGGTTTGCTTTGGGTGACGCTGAGCCTTCCAAAGATGAAAGAAGATGGAGTAATTAATGACGAAGGTAAGTCTTTTTTTTTTATTCTTGTTGAATCTAAAAATAAAAACAGAGAGGAGTCACGAATCTTAATTCTCTAGTACTGAGATCATTAGTTGCAATCCGTGCATGCAGGTCTACCAATTAAGCAAGAGATATTCCAACTGAAGCCCGGGATGCCACCCATGAGTACGTTGGAGTTCCCCTGGAACAACGCCGGCGATGCCAAAGTGCAGAAGACCGTTTACCGATACGTAGTCCATAACAACCAAGCAGTTAATCCAGCTGAAATCATCGTAAGCAATTCCTTCCATGAGCTTGAGTCTTCTACCTTCACTCACTTCCCCAAAATAGTACCCATCGGGCCGCTCCTCGCCGGCGAACGGTTCGAAAAGTCTGTCGGGCTTTTCTGGCCTGAAGACCTGACCTGCATGACTTGGTTGGATGAACAGCAATCTAACTCTGTAGTCTATGTTGCCTTTGGCAGTCTGACAATCTTTGATCAGGTTCAATTCCAAGAACTCGCACCGGGGCTCGAGCTATCCGGTCGACCGTTTCTTTGGGTCGTTAGGCCCGACTTTACGAACCAGTCGAGCCAGGACTGGTTAGAACGGTTTCGGGCTCGAGTCTCAGGCCAGGGGAGGATGGTGAGCTGGTCTCCTCAACAAAAAGTACTAGCTCACCCTTCTATTGCGTGCTTCTTGAGTCACTGTGGATGGAACTCAACCATGGAAGGGGTGAGAAATGGAGTCCCTTTCTTGTGTTGGCCTTACTTCAGTGACCAGTTCTTTAATCAGAGCTACATCTGCAATGTGTGGAAGATTGGTCTGAAGATGATTCCTGATGCAAAAGGGATCATAACTAGGGAGCAGGTCAAGGGGAAGGTGGAGGAGTTGCTTAGGGATGAGGAAATGAAGAAAAGGGCCTCGATGTGGAAGGAGATTTCTGGTAGGAGCATCAAAGAGGGAGGGAGTTCATATGAGAATTTCCAAAGGTTTGTAAAGATGATGAGAGCATGAAGGTTGTTTCTATGGCGAAGTAATGATATGGTTCCCGGGAGGGGGATGGAGATATTGACCATTGTTGTATGCTAAATTGTGTTAATTCCCAAGCTGTTTGCCGTTTCCATTTTCTGGGAATTGCTCTTCTTTCTTTCTCTAAGAGAATCTCCTACAGATGAGGCTCCGAATATGGAGTTAAAATTGGAGTAAGAGCACGGTACACTCTAAAGACTCTATATTTATTAAAAGAATAACATAATATTTATATATTTATATTAGTTATTTAAAACTATTTAATATGTCCTCTTAGTGTTATTATTTTTTCTTAAAAAATATATGGTTAGAAAAATTTTATCGACATTTTTAAAATAAGACTAATATTCAATAATTTCATAAGTAATTTTAAATTACTAATTTTTTAATTAATCATATCGAAATTAATTTAATATAATTTTTATTTGATGTATTTCATGTTTGATGTATTTTATATCTTATGTATTTTTAATATTTAATATTTATATTGGGAAATAATTTTAATTAATTATATTTTAGTACATATAATTTATTAGACTAATTTTTATAAATAATAAAAATTTAAAATATAATTTAAAATTATACTCATTTTAAAGCTCTCGATGAGACCTTTCTAATGATATTATTTTTGTTAAAAATTAATTAATAAAATTAATTATATACTCAGTTTAACTAATTAAATTATTTAATAAATTATATAAAAAGAATTAAAATTGTTGAATGTAATAATTAATAATCAAATTTGGTATTTTTAAGAAGTTGAAATGACAAATAGAGTCGGGCTACATTTTTTTGTTGGGGCTTCAAATTTTGAGCTCCACTATTGCTGGCTCTAAATTTAGAGTTAGCATTGGAGTCCGATTGGAATCGCTCTTATTGTGCCGTAAACTTAATTTGTATTATATTTTAGCAACCAACACATAAGTTAAACGGAAAATACCATAACACACAACATTTTAATTGAACTTTATGTTTTCATTCCCTATAAATAACATAACAATACATTCTTTTCCTCAAAAGTGTTGCCTTCAGTATTCTCTTTTACTCCTTATCACTAATGAGAACTCGTTCTTTTAAGCTTTGGTTTGAAAATTATAAATTCATCTTCTTTTTCATTTGTGCTTCCTAAAGACCTGACCAACATAAGAGCAAGCTGTAGTATTAGTTATTAAGCCCTTCCAATCATTTCCCTTGTATCATGCGAAAATTATTTTATTTCTATCGAAACGTATCACCAAAACTTTGCAGCTATTCTTTTTCCCCCACTCTTTGAAGGTAATGGTGTTAGCCCTCTCTGCCCTAGGTCATCCATATGAGGGTGGTTGGAGTGATGTGTTGAGAAGTACAGAACAGAGCATTAAGAGGGTGGGTGGAAGGGTAAGAGAAAGGTAGGGTATTGGCTCACCTCAAGCTTAGGATGGGGTTGAGCCCCAACAAGCACCCACTTTCAAAAATCACGCGTTATTTATGTGGAGAGATCTACGTGACTCTAACATAATCTGTCAAATTTATTAATTTTAGAGGAACATACGAGCAAATAATAGATTTTTTATGAGTATATGTGCGAAAAAGTATAGAGTGAGACATGTTCTTGTATCTAGGGTCTCAAGCTTAACGAGCGGCCTAGGTTTGACTCGGGCTCGGCTCTGAGCCTAAGCTGTTAAAACTGGCTCAAAATTAATTTCGAGCCGAACATGAGCTAGAGTTGCTTAGGCTCGGCTTGATAGCCTTAATAGCGTAACTAGACAAGATCAAATGGCCCAGCCCGCCCGTGCCCAGCCCGGACCCGGTTTAGGCCCGGCCCGGCCCGAGCCCGAACTACCCATGGGCGGCACGGGCCAGCCCTTTGCCCGCCCGACCTGGCCCGAAAGTCCGCCCGTTTGGCCCGCAACTAAGCCCGCCCGTTATGCTACAGTGGCCTGCCCATTTGCTACAGTACCTTGCGTTTTGCTACAGTAATTTACCACTGCTACAGTAAATTATTTTGGTATTATACCGTTTTGCATTATTTTAAGCACACCTTTAAAAAATTTTAATTTATTTTAATTTTTTTAAATGAAGGAATATAAATATTTTTTTTTAAAATGAGCTAATAGTTAAAAATTCTAAAAATAGCTAAAATATGGGTTGGGCCGAGTGATTGGTGGGTCGGGCCAGCCCGGCCCGACCGACTAGCCCGATCTCTCACGGGCCGACGGGCGGTAACGGGCTAGACTATTCTAGCCCGGCCCGAACCCGGCCCGGCCCGAGTTATTGGTGGGTCGGGTCGTGAACAAATGTTTAAGCCCGGTTGGCCCGAAAAGCCTGGCCCGAATCCGGCCCGGCCCGCCCGATGATCATGTCTAAGCGTAACTCATCACCCTCACCCATCACCCTCACCATTATCCACCCGACCACCACCTATAGCTTCACCCGACGCAGCCTACCCCTCATCCATCAGACCACTACCCATAGTCGCAGCGACACGACAGCCCACCCACACCCCTCTTTTAAAACCCATAACTTATATAGATAAGCTGTCATATAATCAATTAATTATTTGTTAAAAAATCAATAAATTATTAACTGCAGAGATCATTGAGGTCGGAACAAATAATTCAGTTTTTTTTTCCTTTGTGCTTTATAAAAGAAGTGGTCCTTTTTTATCTTTCCTTTAAACCACGTGTTTTCTTTTTTTGGTTTGAGGCGACTAGGAAATTGCATTCATTCGTACAAAAGAGATAAAACAAAATATAATAAATATAAATAATAAAAAAAGCCATAAAGTCATGGCGGCTCTAAGTAACAAGTCGTGATATCAATTTGTTCGTCTATAGGACGTTTTTCCAGTCATTTGCAGGAGCAATCGGAGATCCAAAATAATAATAATAATAATTTGTACGGCAGAAACTTTTAAAATTGTTGTTTTATTGCCCCTTAAATCTCGACTAAGATAAGACAAAAATGTGGTACAGTTATTAACTATTCAGGCACCTGCTAGTTTTACCAATAAAGCAGTGGTTGTAGTTCAACCACCACATTGTTATACTTGTGTCAGCTCAAGATCGATCCAAACTCCAAAGTGCCCGTAATGGCCTCTCCTCATGTCCTGGTCCTCCCATTCCCAGCCCAAGGCCATGTCATCCCCCTCATGGAGCTCTCCCACCTCTTGGTAGCTGAAGGCTTCAAGATCACCTTCGTCAACACCGACTTCAACCACGACCGAGTCGTCGCCGCCTTGCTTAACGAAGGAGGAGACGAAGAGGAGGATCTCCGAGGCATACGTCTAGTCTCTGTTCCAGATGGATTGGAACCAGGCGAAGACCGAAACAATCTCGTGCGCTTGGTCGAGGGCTTCACGACCACCATGGCGAAGCACTTGGAGGAGCTGATAAGAGAGAACCCCGAGTCGGACGACGAGGAAGAGAAGAAGATGACGTGGATAGTCGCGGACGCGACCATGGGGTGGTCGTTCGCTTTGGCGAAAAGGATGGGGTTGCGGGTCGCCGTCTTTAATCCTGCCTCCGCCGGTTTGCTTTGGGTGACGCTGAGCATTCCAAAGATGATAGAAGATGGAGTAATTAATGACGAAGGTAAGTTTTTTTTTTTTATTCTTGTTGAATCTAAAAATAAAAACAGAGAGGAGTCACGAATCTTAATTCTCTAGTACTGAGATCATTAGTTGCAATCCGTGCATGCAGGTCTACCAATTAAGCAAGAGATATTCCAACTGAAGCCCGGGATGCCACCCATGAGTACGTTAGAGTTCCCCTGGAACTACGCCGGCGATGCCGAAGTGCAGAAGACCGTTTACCGATACGTAGTCCATAACAACCAAGCAGTTAATCCAGCTGAAATCATCGTAAGCAATTCCTTCCATGAGCTTGAGTCTTCTACCTTCACTCACTTCCCCAAAATACTACCCATCGGGCCGCTCCTCGCCGGCGAACTGTTCGAAAAGCCTATCGGGCTTTTCTGGCATGAAGACCTGACCTGCATGACTTGGTTGGATGAACAGCAATCTAACTCTGTCGTCTATGTTGCCTTTGGCAGTCTGACAATCTTTGATCAGGTTCAATTCCAAGAACTCGCACAGGGGCTCGAGCTATCCGGTCGACCGTTTCTATGGGTCGTTAGGCCCGACTTTACGAACCAGTCGAGCCAGGACTGGTTAGAACGGTTTCGGGCTCGAGTCTCAGGCCAGGGGAGGATAGTGAGCTGGTCTCCTCAACAAAAAGTACTAGCTCACCCTTCTATTGCGTGCTTCTTGAGTCACTGTGGATGGAACTCAACCATGGAAGGGGTGAGAAATGGAGTCCCTTTCTTGTGTTGGCCTTACTTCAGTGACCAGTTCTTTAATCAGAGCTACATCTGCAATGTGTGGAAGATTGGTCTGAAGATGATTCCTGATTCAAAAGGGATCATAACTAGGGAGCAGGTCAAGGGGAAGGTGGAGGAGTTGCTTAGGGATGAGGAAATGAAGAAAAGGGCCTCGATGTGGAAGGAGATTTCTGGTAGGAGCATCAAAGAGGGAGGGAGTTCATATGAGAATTTCCAAAAGTTTGTTAAGATGATGAGAGCATGAAGGTTGTTTCTATGGCGAAGTAATGATTTGGTTCCTGGGAGGGGGATGGAGATATTGACCATTGTTGTATGCTAAATTATGATAATTCCCAAGCTGTTTGCCGTTTCCATTTTTTGGGAATTGCTCTTCTTTCTTTCTCTTAGAGAATCTCCGACCGATGAGGCTCCGAATATGGACCCAAAAATGGAGTCACTCTAAATATACAGTACTCTATATTTATTAAAATAATAATAAATATTTATATATTTATATTAGTTATTTAAATTATTTAATAAGCTATTTTAGTGTTATTATTTTTTAACGGTTAAAAAAATCTAATTAAGATTTTTAAAATAAGACTAATATTCAATAACTTCAGAAATAATTTTAAATTACTAATTTTTTAATTAAACACATCGAAATTATTTTAATGTAATTTTTATTTGATGTATTTCATGTTTGATGTATTTGATATATTTTAATATTTAACATTTACATTAGAAAATAATTTTAAATAATTATATTTTAGTACACATAATTTATTAGATTACTTTTTATAAAAAAAATTTAAAATATAAATTAATTCAAAAATAATTTAATATTATACTCATTTTAAAGGTCTCGATGAGACCTTTCCAATGATATTATTTTTGTTAAAAATCGATTAATAAAACTAATTATATACTTAGTTTAACTAATTAAATTATTTAATAAATTATATAAAAAGAATTAAAATTACTGAATGCAATAATTATTAATTAAATTTGATATTTTTTAAAAAGTTGAAAAGACAAATAGAGCTGGGCTCCATTTTTTTGTTAGGGCTCTAAATTTGGAGCCCCACTATTACTAACTCTAAATTAAGAGCTAGCATTAGAGTCTAGTTGGAGTCGCTCTTATTGTGCCATAAACTTAATTTGTGTTATGTTTTAGTGACCAACACATGAAGTTAAACGAAAAATACCATAACTCACAACATTTTAACTAAACTTTATGTTTTCATTCCCTATAAAGAACATAACAATACATTCTTTTCCTCAAAAGTGTTGCCTTCAGTATTCTATTTTACTCCTTATCAGTAATGAGAACTTATTCTTTTGAGCTTTGGTTTGAAAATTATAAATTCATCTTCTTTTTCATTTGTGCTTACTAAAGACCTGACCAACATAAGAACAAACTGTAGTACTAGTTATTAAGCCCTTCCAATCATTTCCCTTGTATCATGCGAACATTCTTTTATTTCTATCCAAACGTATCACCAAAACTTTGCAGCTAGTCCTTTTCCCCCTCTCTTTGATAGGTAATGGTGTTAGCCCTCTCTGCCTTAGGTCATCCATCTGAGGGTGGTTGGAGTGATGTATTGAGAAGTACAGAACAGAGCATTAAGAGGGTGGGTGGAAGGGTAGGAGGAAGGTAAGGGTATTGGCTCACCTCAAGCTTAGGACATGGTTGAGCCCCGGCCTGTCAGTTGGGGCTTTTCAAGTTGGGAATCGGGCTTGGACTTCCAAAGTGACTCATCCAATCCTAGTTCGGATTGTGTTGGGCCATGGTCTGGAAATTTTTGTTTGGACCTACGGGCTGGTGGTGGGTACCCTTGTGTAGTCCATCCTATACATTAGCAGTGGTTACTTAAACAATATCTTTTGTCTATTTCATTTTCTTATTGTGATATGCATGATTGCATGTAATTGCCTTATAACAGCACCTAAGCTTGCTGATCTTACTGTTTAGTTTCTCTAGAGTATTGAAGACTTATTTTCCAGAGAAAACTGCATGTGCAACTGTATGAGTTACAGTTGGTTGACACTGAATATCATGGGAGATGGTCAGAGTTTAGTTTACATAGACAGGTTAATACGACATCTCAATGATAAAACTGAAGAGCAAAAGATTTTGACAAGAAAAATAAATTCTTATTATTTCTTTCCTTCGTTCTTTTTTTATTTGGTCTTTCTTAGTCCTCATTGAGTTTAATTTAATGAGCAATATGTGGAAGAAAACATTAAATCTCAAATGGATGGGCAAATTCTTGTACATATATTTCAGTTCCTTTTCTGCAGCATTAAATCTGTTAGTTTCTTGATGCAACAATGTAAAGTTTTGGAGCTGCGTATGTATGTTATTCTAAAGACTTACATAACAGGGTGTTAATTTATAAACATATTAAAAGACTAAGGGCTGGCTTATGATTCATAGGTTGGGCTGGGCTCAAGGCCTAGCCAGCATTAGTGTTGAGGAAGTGGGCTGCGGGCCTACCCACAGCCCACTAGGCCGAACAATAGGGTGGCTACAGGTGTGGGCCACGGCCCACCCTATAGCCTGCCTAGAGATGGGGTGGGCTAGGCTTATGAGTCCAATCCACCACTACAACCACCAAAAATAAATTTGGGTGGACTCCGCTGAGCCCAATCCACCGCTAGCTATGGGCATGGGCCACAGCCCACCACGTAGCCCATAGAGGTCAGGTGGATTGGGCTCACAAGCCCAGTCCACCGCTAACTACGGGCTTGGGCTGCAGCCCAACTCGTAGCCAACACAAGCTGCTGGGGGTTTGATCCAACCCCCACCTAGCTCAGTCTTCTTTTAGAGAAGAAGACTGAGATAGAGAGATGGAGATGGAGCTACTACTACCGATGATCACCGTCGCCAACAGCCAAGCTCCACCGGCTCCCCAAAGTAAACGGGGTCGACTTGGGTTGAAGCCGGGGTTGAACCATCAGCCAGTGTGGCCGACTGTGAGGAGTGAGGAACTCCATGGCCGACGACCATGGAGCTTCCTAACTTAGTGAAAATGAGCTCGAAGCCCTCATCTCAAGTACCCACCTCTTCCATGTGAAGAGGTGAGTCGATCGAGGTTGATGTGCGAGGCCACCACCGGCCTGGTGATAGGAGGCGACATGGCATTGCCTTCTATGCACCTCATGGGTACCCAAATTGGGTACCCACGGTAAGAGGCTGATGCGAAAAAACTTTCCGGGCCAGTGGGTAGTCGACCCAAAGTCGTCGGCCGACGAATTTCTTCGGCGAAGATATAAATGAATATACTACAATTAACTATGATTTACTAAGCAATATTCAAATTAATTTAAAAGGGGGGGAGGAGGCTGACCAGAGAATTGAGGTCAGGGGGTTTTGATTGGCCGTCGACGCTTTGGTGATCCACTGTCCGCAACGAGATCTTCGGCGACTCGAAAAAAGAAAAGAGAGGAAGAGATGGAAAAGTGAGAGAGAAAGACAGCGGAAGAAGAAAACACGAGGGGGGTGGAAATATATATAGACACGAAGGGAAGAGTGAGGGTGGAGTGGAGTTCAGCTCCACTCTGGCACCTCTCCCACCTCTCGCAACTAACTGCGAGAGATGGGGTAGAGGAGGACTGGGTCAACGCACGCGCTGCGGGTAGAGTGTCTGCAATGCTTCTTTTTTTTTTCTTTTTTTCTTTTTTTCTTTTGTTACAGTGTCAGTTGGGACACCGGGGCTTTTCAAGTTGGGAATCGGGCATGGGCTTCCAAAGGAACAGGTTAGAAAGTGCTTGTTTTCTTGAATGTTATATTTGCAAGGATTGTACGAAGATTACATTGTTTCATGTGAATCTGTTTTTTGGGAAGATTATCTGATGCTAAATAAGCACATTTTTCTTTAGCTACCGAGTTAGCAAACAAAAAGGAACAAGATAGAGTAGATAACATGGGTCTCACTTCACAAATTTTAAAGGCTAGTTAATTCTACGTAATATTTATATAAAAAAAATAAAGGTTTTAAAAAGAAACTGTGTTTTGAGAGTATATATTTATTAATTTTAGAGGAACTTACGAACAAATAATAGATTTTTTATAATTATATGTGCTAAAAAATATAGAGTGAGACATGTTCTTGTATCTAGGGTCTCAAGCTTGACGAGCGGCCTGGGCTTGACTCGGGCTCGGCTCAACCTTGATAGCTTAACTCATCACCTTCACCCATCACCCATCACCCATAGTCTTACCCCCACGCGGCCTACCCCTCATCCATCAAACCACAACCCATAGCCTCACACGACAGAGACAGCCCACCCTCACCCCTCTTTTAAACCCATAACTTATATAGATAAGTCGTCCTGTAATCAATTAATTATTTCTTAAAAAAATAAATTATTAGCTCCAGAGGTCATTGACGTCGGAACTAATAATTCAGTATTTTTTCCTTTGTTCTTTAAAAAAAATGGTCCTTTTTTATCTTTCCTTTAAACCACGTTTTTTCCTTTTTTGGTTTGACGCGATTAGGAAATTGCATTCATTCATGCAAAAGAGATAAACAAAATATAATAAATATAAATAATAATAAAAAGCCAAAAAGTCATGGCGACTCTTCGTAACAAGTCACGATATCAATTTGTTCGTCTATACGACGTTTTTCCAGTCATTTGTAGGAGCGATCGGAGATCCAGAATAAAAATAATAATATTTTATAGGGCAGAGAAGCCCCTTAAATCTCGATTAAGATAAGACAAAAATGTGGTACAGTTATTAACTATCGAGGCACCTGCTAGTTTTATCCATAAAGCAGTGGTAGTAGTTCAACCACCACACTGTTATACTTGTGTCAGCTCAAGATCGATCCAAACTCCAAAGTGCCCGTAATGGCCTCTCCTCATGTCCTGGTCCTCCCATTCCCAGCCCAAGGTCATGTCATCCCCCTCATGGAGCTCTCCCACCTCTTGGTAGCTGAAGGCTTCAAGATCACCTTCGTCAACACCGACTTCAACCACGACCGAGTCGTCGCCGCCTTGCTTAACCAAGGAGGAGACGAGGAGGAGGAGCTCCGAGGCATACGTCTAGTCTCTGTTCCAGATGGATTGGAACCAGGCGAAGACCGAAACAATCTCGCGCGCTTGGTCGAGGGCTTCACCACCACCATGGCTAAGCACTTGGAGGAGCTGATAAGAGAGAACCGCCAGTCGGATGAGGAGGAAGAGAAGAAGATGACGTGGCTAGTCTCGGACGCGAGCATGGGGTGGTCGTTAGATTTGGCGAAGAGGATGGGGTTGCGGGTCGCCATCTTTAATCCTCCCGCCGCCGGTTTGCTTGGATTGATGCTGAGCATTCCAAAGATGATAGAAGATGGAGTAATTAATGACGAAGGTAAGTTTCTTTGTTTTTTTATACTCTTGTTGAATCTGAAAATAAAAACAGAGAGGAGTCATGAATCTTAATCCTCTAGTACTGAGATCATTAGTTGCAATCCGTGCATGCAGGTCTACCAATTAGGCAAGAGATATTCCAACTGAAGCCCGGGATGCCACCCATCAGCACGTTGGAGTTCTCCTGGAACAACGCCAGCGATGCCAAAGGGCAGAAGACCATTTACCAACTCGTATTCCATAACATCCAAGCAATTAATCTAGCTGAAATCATCGTAAGCAATTCCTTCAATGAGCTTGAGTCTTCTACCTTCACTCACTTCCCCAAAATAGTACCCATCGGGCCGCTCCTCGCCGGCGAACGGTTCGAAAAGTCTATCGGGCTTTTCTGGCCTGAAGACCTGACCTGCATGACTTGGTTGGATGAACAGACATCTAACTCTGTAGTCTATGTTGCCTTTGGCAGTCTGACAATCTTTGATCAGGTTCAATTCCAAGAACTCGCACACGGGCTCGAGCTCTCCGGTCGACCTTTTCTATGGGTCGTTAGGACCGACTTTACGAACCAGTCGAGCCAGGAATGGTTAGAACAGTTTCGGGCTCGAGTCTCAGGCCAGGGGAGGATAGTGAGCTGGTCTCCTCAACAAAAAGTACTAGCTCACCCTTCTATTGCGTGCTTCTTGAGTCACTGTGGATGGAACTCAACCATGGAAGGGGTGAGAAATGGAGTCCCTTTCTTGTGTTGGCCTTACTTCTGTGACCAGTTCTTTAATCAGAGCTACATCTGCAATGTGTGGAAGATTGGTCTGAAGATGATTCCTGATGCAAAAGGGATCATAACTAGGGAGCAGGTCAAGGGGAAGGTGGAGGAGTTGCTTAGGGATGAGGAAATGAAGAAAAGGGCCTCGATGTGGAAGGAAATTTCTGGTAGGAACATCAAAGAGGGAGGGAGTTCATATGAGAATTTCCAAAAGTTTGTTAAGATGATGAGGGGATGAAGGTTGTTTCTATGGCGAATTAATGATATGCTACATGGGAGGGGGATGGAGATATTGACCATTGTTGTATGCGAAATTGTGTTAATTCCAAGCTTCATTTCCTGGGAATTGCTCTTCTTCTTTCTTTCTCTTATTGTGCCATAAAGCTTAATTTGTGTAATAATTTTACCAACCAATACATGAAGTTAAAACGGAAAATACCACAACACACATAACATTTTTATCTGAACTTTATGTTTTCATTCCCTATAAAAATAAATAATAAAACCATACATCAATGAGAACTTGTTCTTTTGATCTTTGGCTTTGAAATTATAAATTCATCGTCTCTTTCATTCTCGCTTACCATGGACTGGACCTACACAAGAACAAGCTCTAATTTTATTTATGAAGCCCTCCCAATCCTTTCCCTTATATCATGCGAATATTCTTTTATTTCTATCCAAACATGTCGCCAAAACTTTGCTACTCATTTTCCTCGTTTGTTTGATAGGCTAATTAATGGTGTTTGCCCTCTGCCATGGTCATCCATCTGAGGGTAATTAGTTGGACTGAGGTATTGAGAAGTTTAAAGGAACAGAGAATCAAGAGAGTGAGTGGAAGGTTAAGAGCGAGGCAGGTAGGACGGGAGGAGTTTTATTTTTAATCTCCTGAGTGAGAGCTCTGTCAGATCTTAGATAGACTCTGCTCAAATATAATATTTATTAATATTACTGGATATATTTAATAGTTTCTGGTTCGGCTCAGAAAAATACTTAGATTGTTTTATAGCTTAGCAGGTTAGGCTCGTGGTCGATCAGTCCCAACTCGGCTTGAGCCGAGTCGAGCCGGAACCCTAAGCTAAGCTCAAAATTAATTTCAAGCCAAATCTCAGCTAGGGCCATGTCATCCCCATCACGGAACTCTCCCACGGTCCCAAAGAGGTGGCTGAAGGCTTCATGGTCACCTTCGTCATCACCGACTTCAACCACGACCGAGTCGTCGTCGCCGCCTTGCATAACAAAGGAGGAGACGAAGAGGAGGAGCTCCGAGGCATACGTCGAGTCTCTGTTCCAGATGGATTGGAACCAGGCGGAGACCAAAACAATCTCGCGCTCTTGGTCGAGGGCTTCACGACCACCATGGCGAAGCACTTCGGGGAGGTGAGAAGAGAGAACCTTGAGTCGGAGGAGAAGAAGATGACGTGGTTAGTCGCGGACGAGGGCATGGGGTGGTCCTTCGCTTTGGCGAAGAGGATGGGGTTGCGGGTCGCCGCGTTCAATTCTCCCATTGCCGCTTCGCTTGGAGCGATCATGAGCATTCCAAAAGATTAAAAATTATTGTTTGATTTGATCAATTAAATCTAAAAGATAATATTTTAAAAAACTAATCAGACTCAGATACTGTCTATACAGTCTATTAGCATCCACTTAAATCAAGTGCATCTAGCTATTCCAACTTGACTCATCTTTTTTATCTTATTTCAAACTTAACCTAACCCTCAACTCATCTTCGTCCTCTCATTTCGACTCAAATCCAACTCCAAATCATCTTCTCTCTTGTGGTGTCGACTCTAATTTTTTTTTTCTCTAGCTATGCACCTGGCTATCATATGTATTATTATAAAATATAACTCATTAAATATTTATTTAATAAGTTATAAAATACAATAACTTTACAATCAACCAAATAAGTTATATATTTTTAAGTACAAAAAACTAAACAACCCCGATATGCATATATAGGTTTATTATGGCGGACTAATTATATGTCAAACAATTCAAAAAAAAATTGATAAACACTAAATGAGAAACAAATTGAACACTTTGTGTTGCTTAGCTTCAGGAATTGAAAGCGGTTAAAGTTGCAGTGGAATGTGAAATATAGTAAAATAAATAGTCAGAGTAGATTATTCTCCTCATAGAAAGCCAGCTCGAGCCAGCAATTCAAATAGTCAGTAGAAGGAAACTGAACCACTCAAAATAGCAAGTGATGATTAGAGAATTGTCTTTTATGTCATAATGATCACACTAAGTAAGCATTCCATATTCCCCATCTATAACTTAATTACTTGCCAAAATGGTTGAAATTAATTTTCAAACTTATCTAGTCTATTCTCTCTCTCTCTCTCTTGTTAACTCGTGCCTATAAATTGCGGTTAGTGTAAGTTGGTTCCATCAAACATGGTAAAAGAGAGTAAAAGTTCAGATTCCAAGATGAAGAATATGGGTGTGGTTTGTGTTGCAGTTCTGGCCATGGCTTTGCTTTTCTCCAAAGCATTGGCCCAAGGTTGGGACAATGCGTTTGCTACTTTCTACGGGGATATGTCTGGAGGAGAAACCATGCGTAAGCTTCTCGATCTCTCCTCGATCCAACTCGATCATAAGAAAATAAGTTCAAAAGTGTCCGATTAATATATAGATAGATAGATAGATAGATAGATACGACGGAAATGAGAATATTTTGTTACACTTATGCAGAAGGAGCTTGCGGCTATGGCGACCTCTTCAAGCAAGGCTACGGCCTGGAGACGACGGCCCTGAGCACGGTGTTGTTCAACAACGGGCAGACCTGCGGTGCCTGCTTCGAGGTCCAGTGCTTCAACTCGACGGAGTGGTGCGCGCCGGGCACCATCACCATCACGGCCACCAACTTCTGCCCCCCGAATTACTCCAAGCCCAGCGACGACGGCGGGTGGTGCAACCCCCCTCGCAAGCACTTCGACCTCTCCATGCCCATGTTCGTCAAGATCGTCAAGGACTACCACGCCGGCATCGTCCCGGTCCAGTTCCGCCGCGTCACATGCGTCAAGACGGGCGGCATCCGGTTCGAGATCAAGGGCAACCCCTACTGGATACTTGTGCTGGTGTACAACGTGGCCGGGGCCGGAGACGTGACGGCGGTGTCGGTGAAGGGGTCGAGTACCGGCTGGATAGTGATGACGAGGAACTGGGGGCAGAACTGGCAGACGAACGTGCAGCTCGTCGGGCAGAGCTTGTCGTTCCAGGTGACGACCAGCGACGGCAGGATGGTGGAGTCGGATGACGTGGCGCCGGCGAACTGGCAGTTCGGGCAGAACTTTGAGGGCAAACAGTTCTAACGCGATCTAGCGAGAATGTCAAGCTGCAAATCATTGCTGGTTCTTTTTGTATAATCTCATCGGTTTATTCTATGCATCAATTGCTTGAGTTCTCAAGTATACAATAATATTATAATATGAAATAGTAGGTTCGCATAAATTCGTCTCTCTTTAAACAATAAAATTATTTGGGAAATTAATTAAAAAAACACAGTGTATAACAGAAGGTAATCATATACATTAGTTAAGTTAAACTATAAGCATAAAAAGTCAAATGCATTTCAATAAACTCATCTTCTCCGTTAAAAATCTTTTCCAAAAGACTAAGAGTTGGTTGATCTCTCTTATTTTCTCTCCTTATATTTACTGTGATAAAGACTCTAAATTATAAAAATCCAAGGAAGTGAGGTTAAAGAAGGGATGTGAGGTTTAAAAAGAAATGGAATATTCTCAAAATAAGTTTAACTCGCATGTTTTTAATGATTAAAAAAATATATAAAACACAGATCAATTAATAAATATTAATTAAGAAGAATATAAATAATAATAATAATAAAAGACACCGAGTTTTGAATCACTTATTTTTATATAAAAAAAAACAAGTATTCCAAATTTGACACGATATCAGTCCAGTTATTCTAAAAAATGAATTAAAAGATCATTGGATATGCATGTAAGTAATATCTAAAATTAGGGAAAACATAATAATATTACAACTTTGTAATCAAGTTCATTCTTTCATTTAGCTTCCACCTGCAGATAATAAACCTTGGTTTGTTCCCAGGATGGAGAACGCAGGCATGGTGATAGTCTAAATTTAATCCAACACCAATTAGCTGCAAGACTTTTACATCTTGGTAAATCCTTTTAAACCATTCTAATGAGGAAATGATACTATTAACTCTTCTTGATTGCAGAAGAAATTTTATCTGCCAACATAAACACAGCCTCAATTATGAAAGATGCCATGAAAATTGTAAGACATGAAAAGGAATTACACTATAAGGCTTACCGTGCCTTAGAAGTCGGGCTTGAAACCTTGGCTCCTTTGGAATTGTCTTTGGCCTCGATGACCTTGAATGCAGATCAAATAATATTTAATAAGTTGTGACAGATCAAAATGAAATGAATTAGAGGGGAGAATAGAGTCCTGACATTTTTGGGATGAAGGGCCTGTCAAACTTTGGCATGGGCTGAGCTCTTGGTACAAGTTCCCTTCTGAGCCTATGGATCTCTTCTTCTTCTTCCATCTATATAAGATAATGTAACATAATCTGATACATCACATGCATACAACTAGCCTTTACTCCTCTAAATGTCCTTTTGGATCTATGATTCATACCTTTTGCTGCATTTCTTTCTCCTTGTTACATTGCTCGATGAGGCTGATATGTTCAGCAACCTGAGGGAGTAAATGACAGAGGCCATCAAAATAATTTTTATGCCTCTGAGGAGATAAGATTTCAGCAAATAATTTCATGGTCTCATGAATTACTTACTTGAAGATCAAACTCAGCGCGTTCAGCTGCGCGCACGTCAGTGTGAAGGATGAAATCGATCGATTCGGTTGGTTCCTTTACTGGAGGCTTCAACAAGCACTATGTTTCATCAAATGTTTAAGTGGTCAGGGCTAGTGTTTTTGTCCATTTCCAGCACAAAGTTTTTTTAAGTATGCTGAATGAAACATAGAAAAATATCTAACTTCTAATGCATGAAAAGGAAAATGAAGAGGAGGAATGATCATGGAGACTTTGTCCTTACTGTCTTTGTGGCTGAAGAAAAAGGTGTGTGCATGCCTGTGAGATTGCAACTAGAGATCTATTCAGCTATGAACAAATAAGTTCAATAAAATCGAAATTTGTAATGGCATACCTCAGGTTCATCTGTGGTCCATGGAAGACCTTGTGCGATTGGTACGCGTAGTTTCTCCTCCTCCTCCAATATTTCCCTCACTTTGTGGAGGAAATTCTCTTCTTTTATCCTTCCTCTTTGCTATGAATGCAATCAGATTATAAACAGTTGAATAAAAAATAAATTCAAGAAATCAATGCCATTTCACAAATATTGGCATCCAGTAGCTATGAAGATGATCATTTTCAACACAAGAATGGATAATGCAGGCATATATATATATATGGTACCTCTGTTCTTAACTTGAATGGCTGCTGGCTTGTAACTCTTAGCTTCCTGTTCCACCTCCTTCCTGAGGAATTAGTGTTCTAGAATTTACAAAGAAATGTAAAAAATATG
Organism: Typha angustifolia; assembly: GCF_048772165.1. NCBI lineage: Eukaryota > Viridiplantae > Streptophyta > Magnoliopsida > Poales > Typhaceae > Typha > Typha angustifolia. The sequence continues at coordinate 1,473,604 of NC_133245.1, forward strand.
AGCATAATTAGTCGCACCTAGCAATCATAATCTAGAATTAAAACAAACAGATGAGACTTCTCATACATTGCTTATATTTCTTTGCCATCCATCCGACGTACTATTTCTCCTGTTCAACATAGATTTTGAATCAATATGCATCTATGGAAGAAATCTAATAAATTTCTAGATTGAACTCAATGCAACATAACCTATCGGCACCGCTGTCTGCCGCCGAAGATCGCTCGCGGCAATCTCTTTCGAAGTCGTCGGTGGGGGTAAACTCCGATGAGGAGGAAACAGGAGAATACAAAAGCTCAGTTTCTTCGGCTCTTGGTGGTTGTTGCATACAAGGCAAAGCCCAATTCATCACTCTCCTCTTCCTTTCCTCTGTATATTCCCCTTCATGATCATTTGAGAGGGAGAGAAGCCTCTCAAATGCCTTCACCAAATGCATCACTCGTCCGGCCCCGGGCGCCGGTATGCTGCTCATGTCTTCGTCCAGCATCACACTGCTCATCTTTGAACTGTGCTTAGGATCTTTGACAACGGAGATTTCCCCGCTGACCCAACTCTGTTTTGATTCATTTGATCCAGCGTTGGATTCATCAGCACTCGTCGGCGACGAGACGGCGACTCTGATTCGCTGTTCTTCTGCGAAGAAATCTTCTAACGGTGCGCGAGGAGCCTTGCAGACTACTTGGCTATTCTTCTTTGAATCAAAATCCTTTAAATATTCCAAGGAATTCTTCTTGGTGGCAACAAATTTCTTATCTTCCGACGAAATTCTTATCCTGGGCTTGGTAGAACTTATGGGTCTCCGCGAGCGACCCGAATTCAGAAGATTTGGATCAGAATTCTCAGAAAGCTTCCAGCTTTGCGAGGTTTGAATTCTCCGGCCATTAGATTTCTTCGCCGGAGTCCCCATTCTGGTGCTCGTGATCATCAAAACGGGTTCGGGAGTCGATTATAGCGGAAGAAATGGATTTAAACAGATGTAGAATTGGAAGTAATACTGATCGGAATATAAAGCAGAGGAAGATAAGAGCGAGATGGTTAGGGAGCGCAGAGGAAGGAGGAATTGGAACGTTGGCGGCACACTGTAACGGCTAGTATTGTTGAGGGGGGTGAATTAGCGATTTAAGAGCGGCTTAAGACGCCTAATTCTATTCGCGAGATTTTAGCTGTTAATAAGCACGATTTTATGGTATTTTTTTCGAAATAATAAGAGTAGTTATTAATTAAGCACACGTGTATTACGCATAGAACTTCAGGGGATTATTCTATTTATACCTGAACTTATTCATAAATTCTCTGAATTTTTTATTATCGATATATATTTTTAAATTGAAAACAATTATATATATAATAATAATAGTTCAAAATTCTAAGTGAAATTATACTTTACTATAGCAACAATAGCTTCTAAAATTAACGAATCTGCCAAAGTTAAACGGATCCGGGCTCGAATTCTTTAACTACCCGAATCCGATACTACGGGGGGTTTGGGAATTTATTGGGTAGTGTAACTGCGTGCGGCCCTCGCTCTCGTGAGTCGTGACCCGCCTTTCCGCCTTTCCAAAAGCGTTGCCGCTGAGAGTGGTAAACGAATCAAAGCATTACCACCGTGAGAACTGAGAACCATCCGGTCCGGAGAAAAGTACTGACGAGGTGGGATTCGAAGGATTTCGCTCGAAGCCCTAAAATTTCCGATCGGAGTAGTTTCTCTTACGATCCTCCCCCCGACTTCGTAAGATCTCGCCTCGTTTGCCTATTCGATTTCGAAGTGGAAGTTGGAGGTTGGTTAAAATGGTTCGCCATGGAGTAAAATGATTTGGATTTAGGCCTCGATTTCGTCTCTTGCTTGTTCCTTTTTGGATGATTAATTCTTCTGTGCCTACTGTACTGCAAAATTTGATAATTTTATTCTACAATACAATGGACTGCTTGGTTTCAAGCTAGCATTAGTTCTATAGATTAAACAAGCCGATTTAATGAATTCTTTTTTTCAGGAAAGTAGTTGAATTCTTGTCTTAATGCGGCGAATCTTGCGATTTAGATGTTTCTAATAAAATTAAGCGGATTTATCAAGTATTGAACTTCTTTCGGATGCTCGTGGAACTGCAAAGATTTGTATATATATATATATATATGAGAGAGAGAGAGTGAGTGAGTAAAGAATAGGAAAGTAGATCTGTGGTTGAACTGGAGAAAGGATCTTCAAATTGCGGGGAAATTATTGAAGAGCAAGACAGAAGAGGCTATTTCGTCGAGGAGAAGTTAGCTTATACTGACTTTAGCATTAATCAGATTTGGTCCTTACCTGGCACCTGTGTGCTCTGTTTAGAATTGCTAAGTATGTCCTATTGTTGAGAGATGAAACACAGAAAGCAAAAAGAATGAAAAATAATCACAAGCAAGGAGACACAGATTTTACATCAGAGTTATATTCACTGTAGAAAAAAGAGTTTAATAGGGAGAATGTCTTCTCAATCCAAAACAAAGAATTTTGTGTTCTTCCGCCTTTTCTTCTTTCTACAAAGCTCTCTAGGTTTCTCACAATGTTGTCACGCTCATACAATACCAAGGAGAAACAAGCAATATATAGGTTTTTAAAGAAAACCTAACCCACAATTCCTGGGCATGGATGCCCGATGATGAACTCTGTCTTTCACAAAACTGTTCAAAGCTCTTTTGAACGTATGTAAAATGCTTGCTTTTTGGAAATACCAGTTTAAACATCTGGAGGTCCGTTCGAATACCTAAAATAGTGAACCCATCCGAATCATGAAGTAAAGGACTCCATTCAAATGCTTAAAGAACCGTCCAAATGCCCAACTGAAGATGAATTTGATTCATTTCCACACCTCTCTAGTATTTAATTGGGTTATTCATTGGGAACCTTCATGCACTCTTTAGTTTCTAATCTTGTCATTTTAGTTTTTCCTTCTTTTTGCAGAACTACAATTGGTCTACGGCTAGAAAGATAGAATTTAGAATATCCATTTTCGTTGTTTTTGTGGGTTATGATTTATCTGTACATTCTCATCCTGATTTTTTATGTATTTGAACTCTTTGTTTGGTAGTAATATTTTGTTATTTATATATGAAGCAGAATTACGCTCTCTTTGAAAGAGTGAATATATTGCATCTCCTACATCTCAAATATGGGCGACTATGCAGATAGATACAGGATGTTGCATCCTAAGTGGAACATCACCTCACTTGATGTCTCAGAAACTTGGCCATTGATTGTTGCTTCCCTTACTGTGGCCTTTATTGGAGCTTTTACATTATATTATGCTATTAATCAGTTGAAGCAAAACGTTAGCCTGAGCTTGGTGAAGGCTGTTAGAGCAAGGTCAAAGAAGTACCGGAAATTAAAAAATAAAGTCCCTGTTGCTTCCCATGTTTGGAAAGTAGAATCTTGTTCTCAAGCCAAAGGTCTAAAATGTTGTGTATGCTTGGTATCTGTTTCACCACCTCAGTATCTTGGGGAGAATATCCACCGTTGTAATATTTGTGGTGCAACTGCACACATTAATTGCTCAAAAAATGCACATAAAGATTGTAAATGTGTTTCTATGGCTGGATTTAACCATGTAATCCACCAGTGGGCTGTACAATGGATAGAGATGGCAGATAGATCTGAAGATGCTTCCTTTTGTTGCTATTGTGAAGAACCTTGTAGTGTAACTTTCCTTGGTGGCTCCCCAACCTGGTATTGCATGTGGTGTCAACAGCTAGTGCATGTTGATTGTCATGCTAGCTTGGCAAAGAAGACAGGTGATATATGTGACTTGGGCCCATTTAGACGACTCATCTTGTCTCCTCTTTGTGTAAAGGAATTGACTCGAGCTGGAGCTACTGGAATTTTGAGCTCTATTACTCATGGAGCAAATGAGTTGGCATCCACAGTACGTGAACGAATCAAGAGTCATAGCAAAAAGTATAAACAAGGTATTGAGGTGCCTGCTGGTTCTGACAGCAGAGAAACTATAGACTTATCCATTGAGAGGAAAGAAGATGCTCAGAAAAAACCCAAGATCTCTCATGAAACTGAGAATCATCACAATGCTAAACATGATGCTAATTCCATTGAGCAGATGGAATTAGATACAGGAGGAAGCATGTCACATGTTCAACATGAGGAATCTCAGATACTAAACAATGGGAAGTATGAACTGAATGATTTGCCTTCTGATGCTAGGCCATTGCTAGTATTTATTAACAAGAGAAGTGGTGCCCAGCGTGGTGGTTTTCTAAAGCAGCGTCTGCACATTCTTCTAAATCCAGTACAGGTTGGGACACTAAACTACCCCCCCTCTCTAACTTAGGAGCTATTCGGAGCCTTTAGCTTTGGGGTACCCATGAATTTCTGAAAGTCAGATTATTTTGATTCTTCATGTTACTGGTTGAAATGTTTCTATGGGAGCAATTCAATCCAGCAACATCTAAATTTAGTGAATATGGATGTATATTTGTATTTTGGCAGTGTTATCTGGACAGGGATACAGATTTAAATGTCTGTCCAAATAAATATTCAAATATCTGTATTGCTTAGTATCTCATAAAACAATTATAGATCAAATTAATATGAATCCCTAGTTCTAAACTTTGAATCACCAATTTATTATTTCTTGATATTTTATTAGGCCAACTTTTAAGTGGTCACCCACTTATTTTTTGATACATATAAAACTAAAATGGATTTTAGTTGATACTGGATTCATTGCCAAATCCAGAGAAATGGAACTAACACAAGTTGCCAAGTGCCAACTTTTAGTATCCCTTTTTATCAAACTGCCATCAATATGCAGATATATGTTTGCAGGAAAATGTAGCCTTGGTATGGACATGATATCCTCTGATCTGCATCCATTCTGTTCTCTTCCACACGATGCTGTATTGAGTCAATTCCAGTGCTCCAAGACGTCGCATAACCTGCTTCATGCATATCTAAAATCTGAAATTCTGGAGATCTTGATTAGACATTTTTTGTGTTATCTCTACTGACCATAGTTTCCTTGCATAGTTTTTCTTTCCAGTCTAGATTTAGTATTTTCCTTATTTTGCTAATTTTTTCTTATTTCTGCAGGTCTTTGAGTTGAGTAAGTCACAAGGACCAGAAGCTGGTTTAGCTTTGTTCAGAAAGGTATCTCATTTCAGAGTTCTTGTTTGTGGTGGAGATGGCACTGTTGGTTGGGTTCTAGATGCCATAGACAGACAAAAATTTGAATCTCCTCCCCCTGTTGCAATACTTCCAGCTGGTACTGGAAATGATCTTGCAAGAGTGTTATCATGGGGTGGTGGTCTTGGTGCTGTCGAGAAGCGAGGAGGTTTATATTATGTTTTACATCATGTAGAACATGCTGCAGTTACTATCATGGACAGGTGGAACATCACAATTAAAAATATGCAAGCCAAGCTTTTCTCACCTCCAAAGTTTATGAACAATTATTTTGGTGCGTGTTGCAATTTCTTTGCTGGGAATGTAAATTATCAGTGGATAATGTTGCATTGGTAATTTATCAGGCGTTGGTTGTGATGCAAAGGTTGCTTTAGACATCCATAATCTGCGTGAAGAAAACCCTGAAATGTTCTACAATCAGGTATGTGTATTCCTGTCTGATTTTTTCCCACTTTAATTGGCATGTTACCCTTACCTCTATGTAGATATTTTCTCAAATAGGTTTTTCTATCAATTGACAGTTGAATTGCTCAACTGAACTTGCTGAAGTTCTCTACATTGCATCTTATTTTATCCATGTTCTCCGGTATACATATTTGAAGTGTTTCTTGCATCAAATAGCTATTTTTTCCCCTAGGTGTGAGCTTTAGCGCAAAAAAATAATAAAATAAAATAAAAAATCTTAGTTCGTTGTCATACTACCTAGTCTGAAAAGAGTTATTCATGTAAGTATTACATGACATGTAAATAAATAAATATGTCATTTTATTGAACAGCTACTTTCTTGTCAGTTGAGTATCTCAGAGATTTGCATCCCTCAGCTCTTCTAGGAATCTGCATTGTGCTAAAGCTGAAATCTGCATTTCTCTTTGCAGTTTATGAATAAAATACTCTATGCAAGAGAAGGGGCAAAGAACATTATGGGTAGGACATTTGCTGATTTTGCATCAGAAATCAGGCTTGAGGTAGATGGTTCCAAGATTGACATTCCTGAGGTGCGTCTTCTAAATTTCATATGGCTGATAATGTCAATTCATGTATAAATCATTCCCTCTGTGAAAAAATCAGCTACTTGTCTTCTGAAAAAACATAATCTTCTGACAGTGACCTTGCATACCATCAAGATAATTGAGGCCTCTGGAGAGTCCTGGTTACCCTTCATCCAGAACTTCTTAGATCAACTAACTTCAAAGTCTTTCTGTTTAATTTCCCTACTCCTGAACAGGCAACTTATTGTTGATACTTGTCAGGTTTTACTGCTCATGAATTAGATCACATTTACCCTTCTAGGTAACAGTTCATTGCTACAAAAGTTGATATTAAATCATCTTTTATCCCCTCATTTTACAGGACTCAGAAGGTGTTCTTGTTGCCAACATTGGAAGTTACATGGGAGGAGTTGAATTGTGGCAAAATGAGGATGATGATACTTCTGAGTATTTCAGCCCACAATCAATGCATGACAAAATGCTTGAAGTTGTCAGTTTTACTGGAATGTGGCATCTAGGAAAGCTTCAGGTAATCAAACAAAGTCGTTCATATGACGGATGTCCACATCCTTCTTTTCTCATCACCCTTAATACAGCTGTGTTCATATTACTGCTGTAAATACCATCACCCAGTTTGCATATTTTCACTCTGTTGGAAGCAATCTTGTGTTTGATTAAGACTTGTTATCAACAAGAGTTGTAGAACTTTAATCAAGATTGTGGCACTAGGTAGGGCTTTCTAGGGCACGGAAGCTGGTGCAAGGGCATTACATAAAGATTGAGATCTCTGCTCCCATGCCAATTCAAGTTGATGGAGAACCATGGTTCCAGCAGCCATGCACTGTAGAAATATCTCATCATGACCAGGTTCTCTCCCTCCTTTCCATCATCTGTATGTAGAGTTCATAAATTCTAACCTCATGTTTTCTTTTCTGTTTCGCTAATAAATTTTTCTTCTACAGGCCTTCATGTTGAAGAGAGTGTCAGAGGAGCCTATCGGTCATGCTGCTTCTATCATCACTGATGTGCTTGAAAATTCTGAAACAAATGGTGTAATCACTGCCGCACAGAAGAAGACTCTCCTTAAGGAGATGGCACTGAGGCTTTTTTAGGACCTTCCACATCATGCTTGTTTTGGTTGGCTTTCCTTTTCATTTCCTTTTTTTTTCTTTTCTTCTAAATGAGCAATTAATCTGCGGTAGTCTGTACATATGGTTATATAATTGTTCTCTATATTATGGTCTAATTAAATTGTGATGTTTCTGAATTCCACTTGTAGGCTGCTCATATTCATTAAAAAAAGATGCTGATCTATGCTTTGATTCAAAAGCTTTATAATGAGAAGTGGTCAAATATAAAAACTTACAGATTCTTTTTGCATTTCACTATGAGCACTCTAGTTTTATTGCAGAAAATCCCTTCTTTCTTAAACAACTCTACATTCGCTCGTTCATGAATAGTATTTCAGGTCTATTCCTGTAAATATATATACATATATACTGGAAGTCTCTTCTTCCTTCTCTATTTGGAGTTTGTGACTAATTTGTTGTTTCCCCTAATTCTTAGACCCTTCTTGTGCTACTATACTCTTTAAACTAACTATTAAATTACTATAATTTTTGCTAAGCAATCGTTTTATTTTAATTTAGGATTAATAAAATACTAAATTGCTTTCCATAACAGCGATGTACTTCCTTTTAAGTTAATTGAACAGTGATGTACTTCATTGACGTGACCCTCAATATACCAACTTTTTCTTTGAAACATAGCAACTAACTATAGTTTGACAACTATAAAAAATGATAATTTTTAATAACCATAGATGATAAAATGGGAGTTGTTCACTCCAAATCTATGGATAATAAAATGGTATAGTTAGTTGGGCTTAGCTCTTGCTTCACTCCAGTCACTAGCTGATCAAAATAGACTTATTCTTTAATTTATTTATTGGAATAGTTGACATCTAAATTTAAATATTAAAAAAGGATCTATTTTAATGTAGTCATAACTATAACAGCTTAACTTTTAAGCATTATTTTACCTTCCAAAATATTTATCTTTAGTTTATGAGTGATCCATTTAAGCATTTTACTCAGAGCTGTAATAAAATAATCTAATTTTAATATTTAAATTTGGGGGGGTGAAATATTTTAGTCAACAACTAACAATCTTAGCACATATCAACTCTAGAGTTGGTAAGTATTTTCCTCATGATCAAGGAGGTAATGAGATCGACTTCAACCTCAAATAATATTATGGATAAATTATTTGGTGGTTTAGTGACTTGACTCGATTCGATTGATGGCTTAGCAATGCGATTAGCTTGTAGGAAGAGTTCGATAGCGCAACGGTTTAGAATAGGTCTTGGCGGTGTTTAGTTTGGGATAATTATTCGATAACACATATGACATGAAGTCTATAACTGAAAGGCTCGGTGTAACTTAATACCCCTGTATTTAAAAAGATTTAGCCTTTTGTCCACTCATATTTTTCCGTGGGTCCCGCAATCTTCGATTTCAACGTAGACCTGTTAAGCTTCGATTTCAACGACAACAAGGTGGAGGACAACGGATTTGGACCAGCCGACGTGAACTAATAACCAGCCCAGCAGCAATAATCTTATTTGATCCACGTGTCTCTTGCGTGGGCCCGCAGTTTAAATCACACCGGCGACCGGGTTGAAGTCAGATCCTAGGTGCCAATTCCTAGTTCCACTTGAGTTGACACCATTCTGGTGTGCCATGCTGGCATCTTTCTTCGAAATTGATTAATTTTACTAATTAACTATTAATTGCACATCGCATTAGGTGATGTTAGATAAATCTTCTTTAATTTAGTATATATATTTTATAGTTCAATGCGTATCGTATATATTTCTTCTATTATTATGTCATGCATTTAAAGTTGCTATTATTATTGTTATTAGAAAAAAGAATACTTAGCCCACCAAATCCTTTGTAAGTATTCGACATATAATTAATTAATTAATTAATTAATTGTGACAGGTTTCTAATGCAAAGAGGATCCGTGCGGGATTAAAACTCGTGTTAGTGATCATAAACTTATTTATGTTGAATGTTAGGAAAACTAAAGTCTTACTAAGACTTTATATATTGCTTCATAAAAATGCCAAACATTTCTTTCTTCTGCCGCCTCTCCAAGACTTTTTGAGTCTAATTAAGCTGATCTGTAGCTAATCTTGTATCCCTACGGGATCGAAAGAGAAGGAATTGATGGGTTAATAATCGACATTTAACGGCTTTAATTGACATGTTGAAAACGATCAAACCTAAAGTCTTTCCTAATCAATCTCATGAGACACCTAATCACGCTATAATTGCAACAAAAAAAAAATGAATTTAATGAAGGGATTATAATACATAACTAGATTGAATTCAGTATACAACTCTATATATTATTACTTCTAAGTTAGGGCTCGGACTTGCTTAAGCTAATTTTTTTAAAAAATAACGGTTAATTAATTACTTTAAAATAGTTTTAGTATCAATTCTGCTTCTAATTTTACCAAAATAAAAATAATAAATGCGTTGTATTAATAATTAATACCTAATTAAAGAAAAAAAGATTAAGCTAAATATTATAGCTCAGGAGTTGAATCCTATCGACTTATATATACGTATAATTTAAGCTTTTGTAAATTTTATAATTCGGACTTATAATTTAAAAATAAATAAATTAATTGTTGACTTTGAAATTAAAATTATAATTTTGATATGAGAAATTGTATTATTATTAGTATAAAAGGTCCATATTAATTTTATTTATCTGCAAGATTATATTCCATTTTTTTTCTTGGGACGGATTCGAATGGTATTTAAACCTATTTAAATTTTAAACTTTTCCAAGTGTAAAAGATGGTATAGCTTTGGTGTAGAAGGGGATCGATTGCTCTCTTCTTTCCTCTCTTCTCTCTTCTCTCTTCTCTCTTCTCTAGTGCAGCAACGAAGGGTATCTCTCTCTCTCTCTTCATTTAATTTGATTCTTTTTCTAGGTTTAGGTTTGATGTTGTCGTATTCTTTACGTTTCCACGAGATGGGTCCGGTTTGGTGGCATTTCGCACCCAAATTTCACTTCATTAAAAAAATTTATTTGGATTTGGTGTCGGTTGATCGATTTTTCGTTCGCTTCTGTCTCACTCAAAGGCATAACTTTTCTCAATCCACCAATAGGTACACCTTTCTGTGATCTTAAGCTTTCTTTCTTCTTCTTTTTTCTGAATGGTAAAAAATCGATCTTGGGTGAGAAACAATAAATTTCTTACACATGCACACGACGTGTTTGTGATTAGGTTTGGTTTAGTAACATGGATTTGAATAAATTAAGAGAAGTATTTGGCTTATTTGTGTGTTGGGGATTCTGCAACTTGGAATACATCCTGGGACCTGATGATAATGATAGTCTGTATTTTCCTTTTTCTATTTTAAAAGGTTGAAACTTTTTGGGTTTAAGGTTCCCTTCGTTGTCCGTAATGAACTATTCAGTACTTAGTGGTTACTTAGAGATTTCGCAACTCATATTTTTGTTGGAGGTTTTTATCTAATTATTAGTCGTTGTGGCACTAAAATGTAAATATGATGCAAAAGTTAGTAAAAAATTCAGTGATGCTTGAATATTTTAACCTTTTTTTCTTTTAATTTGTACTTTAACCTGTCATTTTAGAGGTTGCAACCTAGATTCCGAGTCATCTCCTATGGATTGAAACTAGTTTTTTTTTTTACTCTCTCTCTCTCTTTTCCCAAATATTGTAATACTTGTCAATTGATGTATTATGATACTCTCAATGATTAGGCCACTGGTAGATTGTAGGATTAGAATATATGTGCTTATTCCCTGTTGGTCTGCAAACCATGTTCATGGTTTTCATGGAGAGGTTTTGATATCGAAAAGGACTTATTTTATGGTACTGGGTACTGTTGGATTACATAATACTGCCATTCTTCTTTGAACTTCCCCATGAATTAGATTTTGCACTAGTAGTAGAAGATGGCTTAAAATATATCTTCTTACTTCCCACATGGGTTTGGTACCTCATTGGATTCTTGGAAACGTGTCGATTAGCCCAGCTCAGGTCTTCAACCTGACCCCCTTAATTTGTCAAATAAGGGGGGTAGATCTTTAGGTGGGTTTGGGTATTTAAGGAGGGAGGGATTCGCCTTCTTTTGGGTGCCAGAAGTCTTTTATTTACTTCTCTTCTATCTATTGCTAGTAAACTTTTGCTTCTTAAACTCATTTCATTCTCTGAAGAGCCCTTTGGAGGTAACTCTCTAGCTAATCTCTACACATCTGTAGTGATGAAGGGATTCATTTTTGGTAGTCTTAGATATAGCATTCCAAAGTGTAATCTTTTTTTTGTTTCTCTTTTGCTCTGCCAATGAGGAATCCAAATCTTGGAGAGCTATTCAGTTCTGAGATCTTGCAGTTGTCTCTTTTTGTTGCTCATTCTACAATGGGATCAAGTAGGGAGCATAGTTATATGCAGTTGTGAGATATTGTTGTCTATATAGCTATTTTGCCTTGCAATATTGGGTTGATTGATTCTTTCCTCTCATTGGTGAAGTATATAACAGCTAAGTAGGATGCTTATAATTCTCCTCTTTTGAACATGATCTAGAAGCTATCCAAAGTGCTTCGAACTTCTCAGGTGTATCAACTTGATCGTATTTTTCAGCTTTCAGTTCCTTCACTAATCCGTAGGTCTCATAAAGTTTTATGTTCTTGGCAATCTTGACCTCTAGTTCTCTTTGTTCGCTTTACAAGATTCACATGTAACTTGGACGAATTTAGTTGCATGCTTAGGTGGTCTCACTTCTGTCACAACTTTTTTTCTGAAACTTTGCTTGAAAAACTACTTGCAGTTCATAGAATCAAGTGGAAGACATGGTGAAGATTTGCTGCATTGGAGCTGGCTACGTCGGAGGCCCGACGATGGCCGTCATCGCCCTAAAATGCCCATCGATTGAGGTTGTCGTCGTCGACATCTCCGCCCCTCGCATCGCCGCATGGAACAGCGATCAGCTCCCTATCTACGAGCCGGGCCTCGAAGATGTAGTCAAGCAATGCCGGGAAGTTAACCTCTTTTTCAGTACTGACGTAGAGAAGCACGTCGCGGAGGCCGACATCATCTTCGTGTCTGTCAACACCCCAACAAAAACCCGCGGCCTTGGAGCCGGCAAGGCCGCCGACTTGACCTACTGGGAGAGCGCCGCCCGCATGATTGCCGACGTTTCCAAATCCGATAAGATAGTAGTCGAAAAGTCTACCGTGCCTGTCAAGACCGCAGAGGCCATCGAAAAGATATTGTCACACAACAGCAAAGGTATCAACTACCAGATATTATCCAACCCAGAGTTCCTTGCCGAAGGCACGGCAATCGAGGACTTATTCAAGCCAGACCGGGTACTTATCGGCGGGCGGGAGACACCCGAGGGCCGGAAGGCGGTTCAAGCACTCAAGGATGTGTATGCCCATTGGGTTCCAGAAGACAGGATTCTAACAACCAACTTGTGGTCTGCGGAGATATCCAAGCTTGCAGCAAATGCATTCTTGGCACAGAGGATCTCATCGGTTAATGCCATCTCAGCACTCTGTGAGGCCACTGGAGCTGACGTGTCCGAGGTGGCCTATTCTGTGGGTAAGGATTCAAGAATCGGGCCCAAGTTCTTGAATGCCAGTGTCGGATTTGGTGGCTCTTGCTTCCAAAAGGATATCCTCAATTTAGTGTACATCTGTGAGTGCAATGGCCTACCTGAGGTGGCCAACTACTGGAAGCAAGTCATCAAGATCAATGACTACCAAAAGAACAGGTTTGTGAATCGGCTTGTTTCCTCTATGTTTAATACCGTTTCAGGGAAAAAAATAGCTGTGCTTGGATTTGCATTCAAGAAAGACACAGGTGATACTAGGGAAACTCCTGCAATTGATGTGTGTAAGGGTCTGTTGGGTGACAAGGCCACAATTAGTATATATGATCCTCAGGTGACTGAGGACCAGATCCAACGTGATCTGGCGATGAATAAATTTGATTGGGACCATCCGGCTCATCTCCAGCCGATGAGCCCGACCGCGGTGAAGGCGGTCAGCGTGGTGTGGGACGCCTACGAGGCAACCAAGGGAGCTCACGGAGTGTGCATCCTGACTGAGTGGGATGAGTTCAAGGGACTAGATTTTGAAAGGATCTATGAGAACATGCAGAAGCCTGCCTTTGTGTTTGATGGGCGCAATGTGGTTGATCCAGTGAAGCTCAGGGAGATTGGGTTCATAGTGTACTCGATTGGCAAGCCGCTTGATCCGTGGGTCAAGGACTTGCCGGCAGTGGCGTAAGTGAGGACTGCTGCCATTGAACCAGACTGAGGACTGAAGAGCCGTAACAGTGATAGATGAGTTCATAATTCTTTATAGTAGTTCTTATCAGTTTTATTTCCGTTCATTTCAAGTCTTATAATACTATTGCCTTCTGTTGCTGTTGGAGAGCTAGATATGGATGTTCTATCTGGCTGGCTGTTAAATTTATATAAGCAATTTTATTGTGTCAATGCAGTTCAAACTTGGTGTTCTGATGCTGATGCTTTAGCAGTCGAAGCATGTTGCGATTATTACCTTTTTAGCTGAATTAATGAGACATAGTGGAGAATAATCTTTATCTATAAAACTTGTGCATCAACCTGCTAGAAATTTATTGCAAGGTATACGGACAAGACTGGAGTCCAGGTAGCTACTGTAACAAAACTTTATTACACGGAATCCTATTTTTTTGGGAACGAGTCGAAGGAGTGGACATTATTGGTGGAGAAGCAGTAAATTATGCAGCCACAACAGCACAACTATAACTAGTGGAAAGACAAGATATGGCCTGGACAAAAATCTACAAGATGGTCCGCAATTCCCATATTAAATCTTGAGTCAAAAATGTAACAAGTACCACTCACCAGGAATGTTTCCAGAAAAAGAAAGGAGCTCATTCAGATTAAACTTTTGTACTATGATTATTCATAAATGTACATAATATGCATAACTACGAGTAACAAGTAGAGTGGTTTCCAGATGCATACCCAGCTTCTCCATAAATACCCCGAAAAACTGGTTTCTAAAAGATCCCTCCATTCCTCCAAATTTTCCCCTCCACCAAGTAACATATTGTAAGACCTCATCTGAGCAGGAGGTTTTCTGTTTACAAGCTCATAAAGCAATAGATCTCATTTGTCGGTCTCCTGAGGACAAGGACGGCCCTTTTTTCTTGTTAGTAAAGTCAACCAAACTTCTGAAGACTTGTTGCTCATGGCGATTCAAATTTATAACTTGATTGCTGTACTACAGAAACTGTTACAGGAGACGTGAGTTTCAAAAATTAACCGAAAGGGAGAAAACCCCTTCCCATGTGTACGCAAATAAATCTATACAGCATCTGCACTTGAAAACATGCCAAGAGAATGTGCTGTCATCTGGCATTCGGTGCTACTCACTACAATGCAGAGAGTCCTTTTCCACGAGGCAACTTTTTTGATCCAGCTGGCATAAAAAATTAGGGACTAAAATTAGCGAAACAGGCCATAACAATTTGAAAGAAAATGTATATAATCTGGATAAGGTAACTGCTTTATTACATTCATCGACATCCTTCAATTGGTAGTAGTGGGGGGCTATTTCTACTAGCCAATCGGGCTTCAACTCGGTTACCTGTGTTATATACAAAATGAGTTTATGATCATTCACCATAATATCTAAGGGCATTTAGTACTAAAACACTTGCACTACGGATGGAAAGAATAGGAGAGAAGACGAGAACAGAACAGAAAATAAAATAAAATTATCTCCTCTTGTTTGAATATATGAGAAAAAAGAAGAGAAAGGGAGATAAATTTTAGTTATTCTCTCCCTTTCTCTCCACTTTTATAGGTTCTTTTTTAATCTCCCTTTCCCCTCTATTCATTCCTAAAATTTTTAATCCAAACGAGAGAAAATATTTCTCATCTTATCTCCTATTCTCTCCATCCAAACAGGGTGTTAGTAAAAGCATAAGTTACCTGTCTCATGTACTCTTTTGTTGTTTGCACTAATTCATGATAAATGGCCCAACGAGGAAGCACCTGCAAGAGTCAAAAGAGGAGAAACCATATTAAGATTATCAATGGTATAGAGCATCAGTACTGGTAAAGCGGTAATACCCTGCCCATCTTCATTCTTCATAGCAATCTGTTTCTTTACTAGTTATAAATTTCAATCGTACTCTATTCCCCTTCCCAAGAAAATATTATAGCCCAATAAAAATAAATCAAATTTCTCAAACAAACTGTATAGAACTTCTAATTTCCAGAGAAAAAAAGAGCGCAAGAAGGCCCCAACTTATGTGTAATAATATATGTTCTTTTCATCCCAACCAAGAACAAAAGGCACAATGCGAGATGTGAGGCGACCCTAGGTAACTTACCTGTGCTAGTCCAGAACTTGGGTGTATGAAAATAGTTTGTGGATTTTTGATAGTTCTGTATGCACCACTCTTTTGCAGCTTCGCGGTATGGTGAAAAAACCCTGAAGATAATAGTTTAGATCAAGATATACAAGAAATTATCATGTTGCATAGAGTAACACCATACATGCAAAATTAATACCTGATGTAATTGCCTTTTTAATTGCATCCAAATCATTGGGATTTGAACTAATTTCAATTTCTACTCTTTCTAAAAGCCCTTCTAACTGATCACGAATATCTCGTGCACGCTTCATACTCCGAACCTGGTTTTAAAGTGTCATATATTAGTACAATATCTGCTGAAATGATGGACTAATGAACTAATACAATAAACATCTGATGAATTACAAAATTAGTAACATATAACTAAATTGACAATCATGAACGGATGTGAAGGTGTTAATCTTCGTGTATATAAAAATAAACCAAGAGCCTCCAAAAAAGTGTGCTACAAGATGAGAGAATATCCTATAAGTATATAAGCTTTAATTGTCTGATTGTCTCAGAAGATTATCAAATTAGTTCTAGTAGCAGTCAGTTTTAAACTGTGAATGTGAAAGGAACATGTTTTTCTCTATTCTAAACCGTGTCAATGCAGTTTATTATCAGGATGCAGCTAAAATGATCAGGAACCATGGTCTCTAATCATCCTTTTTTCAATCTTGCGCTACTGTAAGTTAATTCACTTCAAATTTTACTTGTCTTTTAATTTTTTGTTCATGTCAATTCAACAGTCCATCTAATATTTACTTCTCTTCTTGTACCCATCCTATGCCCATTATATGCTTACTTTCAGTTCATTCAGTTGTATAAAGCTTCCATATACAATCTAATGAGATTGCGAGGACTGGAATCATTTTGAGAATGCAATCAGTGGAAGGAAATGTAACATCTGTTAGCTACTGAGTGAAATAGCACAGTCGCCACCTTTTAGCACTTCCGAGCATAGAATACTAATGGAAATCGGTGGATTCAATAGGGGGGGGGGGTGGTGAGTTGAATGGTGGGATTGAACAATACCTGGATATAATTTTCATAGCACCATTGAGTTGAATAATCAGTTTCTTTCCAGGAATTATAAACCTGATGCAACAAAAATAAGAATGATGATTTCTGCAAAACTTGAAGTTTATAAGCAAAATAGCTATTGAAAAATAAGCAATTGAGTTCTTGCAATAGAAGTAGCCTGAAGAGAGAAATACATTACATTGAGCAATGCAATATGGTCTCCAACATTCCCAGTGTGAAAATTCAGCCTTGCATTATCTGCATGAACTTGCTTGTCCTTTGGACGATAAAATATTGAATTCCCAACTGACAACATGGCTGCAATGGATATGATCTCATCGGAACACTTGTATTTGTCTGAAGCAACAATCATCTTTGAGAGCATCGGATCAAGTGGAAACTCAGCCATCCTTCTTCCAGTTTTGGTCAACTCACCACGGCTATTCAATGCATTAAGCGCAAAGAGTTGTTCCAGGGCCCTAAGTAATGCCTCAGAGGGAGGAGGGTCCATAAAATCAAAATTTACCAAATCATGAATGCCAAGGCTTTTTAGAGTAAGCACAACATTTGCAAGGTTAGTTCTCTGTATCTCTGGTACGGTATTTGCTTCAAGATCATGCTCATAATTATAATAGGTGAACAACCGAAAACATTTCCCGGGACCAGTACGTCCAGACCTTCCAGCTCTTTGATCTGCAGATGCTCTTGAGATTGGATTGACTAGCAAAGACTCCATGCCTGTCCGAGGATTATATGATTTAATTTTAGAAAATCCAGGATCTACAACATACTTGATCCCATCTATTGTCAACGATGTTTCAGCAATATTTGTTGCCAAGACAACCTTCCGAGCGCCTTCTGGGGTAGGTTCAAAGATCTTAGCTTGAAGCTCAGTCGGTAGATTTGCATATATTGGGCATATAATGAGCTCTGCAATCTTCGTCCCCAAACCTCTTGTCCTGTGCTTGAGAATTTCATCAACAGTCTCGATTTCCTCCTGGCCTGTGAGGAAGACAAGGATATCACCAGGCGGTTGTGTCACATGTATCTGAAGAACAGTAACTATAGCGGCATCTATATAATCAGCTTCAGGTGCTCTCGTGTAATGTACATCAACAGGGTAACGCCGCCCTGGTATTTTGAAAATTGGGGCAGAGTCAAAGTAATCGCTGAACTTTTCTGCATCTAGCGTTGCACTTGAAATCAGCAACTTTAGATCTTTCCGAAATCGAGCTATATCCTATAAGGAAAACTATTAAATGTAAAAGTACAAGAATCTTGAATGAGTGGAGAAAATGACAACCAAATCATGAGAATAGCTAACTTACCTTTACCAAACCAAATAAGATATCGGTTGATAAAGTTCTCTCATGTGCCTCATCCACCATTACAACACTTCAATATGCAACAAGGGACAAGACAAAAAGTGTTATTGCTAACCATGATACTAAAGATGAACAACAGAATATGGCCTTCTTTAAAAACATACCTGTAGCCAGCTAAATCAGGTTCACCAAGAAATTCTCGCAAAAGCATCCCATCAGTCATGTATTTAACTATAGTTTTTTCTGAAGTACAGTCTTCAAAACGGATAGAATACCCAACCTGTAAAGAAAGATTAATCAGCATTTAACCTGAAGAGTTGTGAACCTAATATATGTTAAACCACAATTACAAAAGCTCAACAAAAAGAAAACGAGGAAAGATCTGGAATGGGGAAAACCTCATGCCCAAGTTTAACACCCATCTCTTGGGACACCCTTGCAGCAACACTCATTGCTGCAACACGACGAGGCTGCGTGCATCCAACCTATTGGAATATAAGTCAATATAATGTGTTTAAAATTTCTGTAACTATAAGGATCACAGTGAAGGTATATGACAAAATTACGCATGATAAAGAAAATAAGGTTGCAGCAACATAAATTAGCTTACAGGTTTGCACAAAAGTTTAGAAGATACAAGTTTGAAGTATGAAGTGGTATAATAAGGCGACATTTACACGATATGCACCATTAGAATTGGTTCTTATTGTGAAAGAGATTTATAGTTTATGCAAAAGAGTATTTTAATAAGTCAGAGGTTAGCATGCATCTTTCTTGTCGCACCCCATCATGAATAAATTGTATTGTCAATCGTTGGCTTTCAGTAACCTCTTACCAGCTTTACATCCTTTTCCTAAACATGTGTGACACTGGGGTTTCTAGGCTAGGGCAAGGGAGTGCAAAACAGTTTGCATTCACAGGTACTTGGAAAATGTACAGACCTACCAGAATCACCATGAAGAGATATCACTACCAAGTATTAAGGGTCGGATGCCCTGACACTTGAACAAGGTGGATTTGGTAATGTAATTCTGTCATGTACTAGCTCCATTCAAAAGGATCCAACTATCAATGTTTCATATAAATAGATATCATAAAAAGATGTCCATAAATTAAAAAAAAAATAGCTGGTCCCTATGTAGCAGCAGAAGATCACTGCTATTGATAGACTTGTTTCAGTATCATTATAACAAATACAACAATGATAGAAATGTAATTCTCGAAGGTCTCAACCTTTAGCATGATGACAAAATATTATTCTCTCATTGATCTTTCCAAAATAACTTTTAATCTTCTTTTCCTTATAAGGAATGCTCCAATGAGATTTGGGATACACCACTAACACACATCCAGTCATTTCAAATAATCTTCCTTCATCTTGTCCTCACTGTACTATATCTCCAACTTGCCACAAATAACAGTTATATTGTCATAAAAATTATAAATAACAAATATAATAGCAACCCAACAAAACCATGATGAAGCTTCTTGATCAATCAAGCATTATTCGCTTGTTCAGTTGATGACTATAAAGAGGACCAAGCAAATACTTGCAGGAGTAGAACACTATCTGATTCATAACATACCTTCCCCTGTTTTGTATAGCCAGCTTCATGAAGATATTGAGGAATCTGAGTAGTTTTCCCAGAACCGGTCTCTCCAACAATAATAATGACCTTTTAAGAATGGACAGCAAAAATTACTGCTCAGCAGACGAGATAACCATCAATACTTGTAACTTAAAAAAAGGTTTTTTAGTGCAAGGCTCCCGCCTATGTCGGGTCTCCAGGGAAGGGCATTCGCAGCCCTACCCTCATCTCTAAAGAGGCTGTTTTCAATAATTGAACCTGGGACCTCTCAGATATAAGAGGCAAGCATCATTATCACACCAAATGGTGCCCTCTATGCTTATAAATTCCATATACTAAATTTATTCAAAGATAATTCTCTTTTAAAGAAAAGAAAAATATAGGGTCAAAACTCGACACAAACGTGCAGATTTTACAACTAAACAGTTAAGTAGAATTTGCTTTTGGCATATTCCTCAGTTATTTCAAAGTGAATAACACATCTTCTCCCAAAAACACAACCTAAAATGACCATGATTTATTACAAAATTAATGACAGTAGCCTTGTATGAAATATATTGTACAAGAATCAAAAGACAAATTTGTCACTATAAGAACCACCAACCTGATGATCATGAACAGCCTGAAGTAACTCTTCTCGATAAGGATAGATGGGCAGTTTTTTTCTCTCTTCCTGGATATAGAAAAGGCAGTCAGCAGATGAAATAAAGCATACACTTTGGAATTAGCACTATTTTCATTAGCAAAAAAATTGCTTGCAGTAATATCTAAAGATTCTAATCAGTATCCTAAGACGTGATCTTTTACACCATCTAAGATTCAACAAGCAAACTTTCACAAAAGATCTTAAATAGCATGCCTGCAGTTTCTCTGAGACAGATTTAGCACTGGAAGCATCAGAACTCTCAGCAGGCAACTCATCTTCATACTGCAAGAAAAGAAAAGAAAAAATCTAGTAAGGGATGTGAAGCATCACCCTTTTGAGAAGCATCATAAAGTTGCACAATATTTCTCATGACATGCCTGGATTCCATCCATGACAGATGCTTTAATGAAGTCGATGCCATCTTCAAAGACATACCTAAGGCAAGAAGTTGGTAGAAGACATCAGTATTTTACCAAACCACAAAAGATATTGAGTTATGATATCTACTGTCTTGATAACTTTAATCAAGAAACTAACATGTACTCTCATGATTTGACATGTAACAAGAAAATAACATGAGTAACAACGGACTTTTACCAAACAGAAAAGACATTAGTACATACTGAAAATCATCCACTGCTTGCTTTTTATCTCTTGACCCAAACTTTAAAGTTGCTTTCCCTGCAACAAGTACATAGCCAAATCTGAAGATCATTTTAAAAGGAAAAGGACATTTCAAATTTGAAGCCACTCTATAAAGAACAAGGTGTATTCTAGCAGACTCCAAATGCTAAGATCGACAGTATGTACCCCAAGAATATCACAACATTCTGTTTAAAATAATGGAAACCAGAACAAAAGGGTACCTATCTGATGCTCCTCCCAAGCTTCCTGCTCAGCAAACGGATTCATTTTATCTCCAGCACCACCATCCCTAATCAAACCGAGAAATTATAAAGATCATGCTACTAAAATAGAAAGCCACTATTGCAACATGAGAGGCATGTCACTTAACATGTCCATGATTAACGCAACCTGCAAAATTTTCCATCTAATTGACAATTAAATCAGTTATACTAACAAACTAACCTGTAACGCTGCATTGCTGCAGCAAATCTTTTCTCTTGATTTATCCCTCCTTCTACATCGTATGCCTCAGGCATCCTATACTGCAATAAGATGAGCATCCAACTATAAGGAGACAATTGATGATTAAACTGATTCTGAATGGAGAAAGGAAACTGCAGATATATAGCAAATAGACAAATACAAGAATCGAGCCACATGTTTTAAATTCTTGAGGTCAGATAGATAAACCTTTTCTTCTTTTTACAACCATTCAACAGATAAAGATTCTTTACAAGTAATAACATGATGGATACTATCCCACAAACTTGTAAAATGGATTAGCCATATGAATGGAAGCACACACCCATGTGTCTCCCTGTGTATGTATGAACACGTCTGTAAATGAGACAGGAAAAAAAAAACAACTTTAAGGAACCGAGGTCCCATAAGAAATCTGGTTCATGCATCTTCAATTCTCTATTCCAGTGAAATTTAATTTTTATCAAAGTATTTCTTATGCACGTAATCAATGCAAAACAGCAGGTACTGTCTCTAAATAACAACTACACCTACTAAGTCACCATAACTGATGGTAAAGGTGGTGAACCTATAGCAATAGGTGGGTATAAAGAAGCTATATTCCCTCAAAGGCCAGATATTAATATCACTACTTCTAATAAATCTAACGGTAATTCTTCTGTTAAAATATAAATCCAAATAATACACCACTGAATGCAGCTATAGGATTATCACTTTCTTCAAAGTGATATCTAGAACTAGGTGTTCACTGAAACATGCATTCCGACAAGTAATTAAGAGTAAACAGTGAAAATATCAGGAGATACATCCTGCTAAAAGAGTTCCACACTTCCACCACATTTAATTTATTCAGATCTTTCAATCATCGATTGATTAAAACTTATATATACAAGTTAGAAATATTGTTATATCAATGGATCAATGTTTCCAAAAAAAAATGAAGCTGCTAAGAATAGCTGCAAAGATATGAAAGAATAATACGAGACCGCAGAGAGACATGCAAGTTGGCAGTAATTTGAAGTTTCACCCGAGACGAACAAACACTAACACCCGAAACTTAATGAAAACTAAAGTTTGAAACTATCAAGATTTATGGTTTGGACAATTATTTTGGACCACAATAGGCTAAACCATTCTATTTCAGCCTTAAATATTCATTTTTTCTAGGGTCAAAACAAAAGCTAATTGAAATGGAAACTGAAACTTCGAACTATCGCAGCAAGCATCTAAAACCATGTTGACATGAGCCAACCCAGCATTCTTCGCTGTCATGTGCCAAAACATGGAAGGCTGGGCATGCTGGCCAAGCTAACAGCTGACCAGAAATCCCCTTCCATAGCAGGTAAACCCTTTTATACAATTCCATTAGCATTAGGGAGTTAACTTAATCTATATGAATCTCACACGGACTTGTGGATAAAACATGCTAACAAAGAATAATGTCTTTTTCAAGTAATCATACTTCGAATGCAACACCCAATAGTGTCCGTGCAATAGAATGCATGAGATGATCTCCAAGAAAATGAGAACCATTTAGTTAGGTACTCCAGAAAAGACTTGAGGAAGTGGAATTAGAACAAGTGCAATTGAGCAACATTACGAACAGATGAAGTAGATGTGATGACTGATGATACCATGAAAGTATTAGCAAATGATGTGAAGCAGATACATATTCTTGATATAAGTACCCAAAGAAAAATGGGCCAGATTAAAAGAGACAAGTTTCAAATTGGTGAAAATAATCCGTGGAGACTTCTGAGCAAATATCTATCAAGAATATTAAAAAGTCAGCCTAAGATGTTTGCATGTGGTTATGTTGGTGTTCACTAGGCAAGGTCAGTTACCTCATTTACATTATCTGCATCCTCCAAGTGTTCCTTTGCAAGCTCATATATTTTCTTCTTGTATCTGGATCAGAAATTCCATCATACACAAGGATTTGAGTTTCCAAGTAAATCCTTCAGCCAAAAAGGACAATGTAGAACGAGAAACAGGAGACTCTAAATACTGAAATAACTTTGAATATCTTAAAGACAAACCATAACAAGACTAATGGTCAAACATAGTGGCAAAATATAGAAGCTGACAAACCGTAACACATAATTACCTGAGCTCTCGTTCCTCTGCTTCTGTCAACTTCACGCCCTCAAAGATATACTCATGATCAATAATATCATCCCTAAAATTGACAACATCCAGATTTAGAAATAAATTGATCAGCATTTTTATCAACGATATGCATATGTACATGTACAGATACATACAAAAACACATACATAAATATATCATCTAGTAGACTAAACAAATATGATGGCAAGTTGACAATACTAAGATTTATTAGGCTTTCTGACTTACCGAATCTCCAAAAGCTTCTGATCCCTTCGTTTCTGCAAATATACCTGCCTTGAAACTTTTCTGCCACATATATATAAACAGTAAGAAAACAATTCAGGGATAGCATATTAGAATAGCAAAGTTGATATATCTGAGAGTTCAATGAAGAAGGCTAATCAATCACTAGTTGAATGGAAAATAAATATCAAATAGTAAAACTGTGCTGTGTATATACAATAGTGAAACCTTTCTTCAACTCATTGCACTGCAGTAAGAATAATAATCCTCATTAATCTTCTTTTTGTGATTTATTAAAACAATATGGAGGGTGACATCATCTAGAGGGTGATGCACACACACACACACACTTGTTTGAAAGAAATATTATAGAATGCTGCAGAAAATTAAAGTTGCATCAAGATCAAGTTGATAGGATAGAAATTAGAAACCTCAGATCTGAAGTATCCTCTTTTTCAAATGCTACAGATCTTCGAATGAGCTCCTCTGTAATGAATAACACAAAATCAGATTGCATCCTACAAAAGATAAAGAGGTAGCAGACTAAGGAACTCCAAGGGCCATACCTTCTTCCTTCTTTGTTAACTTGGGTTCCATCAACTGTACCCAAAAAAAAAAAAGATATAAACAAAATGATGAATATTAAGTCAGGAAAAAGAATTAGAAAAGTTGAACGAAACAAACATGCATCCATCATACTAGACATTATATCACATATGCCCTAAAACATTTAACCAGAAGAAGTAAAATGTCAATGTAGTCATATGAGAAAGTATCTGGACTATGTTCAGCAAAGAAGCTTAACAACTTCAGGAAAATCAAACTATTAGAAATTTATTCGTTTGCACTAAAATCTGTCCAATGAAAGCAAATTCTTGATCTTTTAATACTTCTGTTGCATATTATTTATATCTACGTAATGGAAGAATCATCCACATTTTCTTTTTCTTCATCTGACCAGGATACACCTTTTAAAAATCTAATACCTTTTGAGTCCTAGCTGCATCTCTTTCCCTAATGTTCCTCTCCAACTGAGCTCTTTCCTCTTGATCTTTCAACCTGGCTTCTTCTGACTGCAAAAGAAAAATGAAGACAAGTTAAATTTATTAAGTACTTGTTTTCAATTGAATGTCCAAGAAAGAGCAAATAATAATTTCCTGCGAGTTACAAAGTCAACAAAATAAACCAAGTACAAAGGAGGTTCAAAAATTGCACAACTTGAACTGGGGTCACAGTATAGAGAAACATGCTGCATGAACCTAACAAAGAATTTGAGCCCGATTCAAAATCATAATCCTCCCGAACCAAAAATCAGCATATAAAGTATAATCCATAGAAGGATGCCGTGTATCATGTGCAAAATTATTATCCTTCTTCCCCCCATATTTGTAACCTTGGTTCTCTCTACTGTAATCTAGTTTCTACTTTCCAATGCAAATCCATTCTTTTAAACTTCCACCACCTTCCCTCCATATGTCTAGCACCTTTCCCCTAGCTACAGTACACTTTCTGCTAGAGCAAATACAAACCTCTCCCTTATAAAGTTGGCCTTATACCCACATCATCAAACCATCCATGTAATATCAGCCTACTAATCTAATGATCTGAGATATACCCTTATCTTCTTACAAGTACTTTGACCAAAATAAAGCACTTATAAAAATAACCTTAAGGAGTATCGTTCCATTCATACATTATTTTGTTAAAAGAAAAGTAATACATATCGTACCTCAAAATCATCATCCTTGTCCTCCATGCCCGAAGTACGCCTCCGAACATGTCGATCACTCTCTTTTGTTGCCACTTCCTGCAATGCAGTATAAAGTCAAAACAGAAGTAAGGAACTATTCTGTGAGTTGTTAGCCTGACAGCTTACCATAAGAAACATAAAATGAGAAAAGGTGAAACATTATGCCTCATCTTCTTCATTGTCTTGAGTTTCGCTCTTTCTCCTAAAACGCTTTTGGCGAGAATTTACTTTTTCTTGATGAGAAGTTGTAGCACTAGTTGTTACTTGATCATCACCATCATTATCGTCAACATCCAATAACCTATAACTCCTTTGTTTCTTTGCAAATTGAGCTGCTTCCTTTTCCTCTTTCTGGTAACTCTGGATAGCAAAGATACAACAATTTAATACAAGGATATCTAGTTTCTTTAAATATCATTCAGAATTAAAATTGAAGGTGACTCAAACATTATTCACAACCAGAATATCCTTATTATGTATCTCTTTCAGAAGGGACTCAAACATAACTAGAAACAATATGAGAAATTAATCAGTGTGCAGCAAGAGCATACACTCAAACCGGATTGCTTATGTGGAACCTTCGCATATAACTCTTCCGCAAATGAGCGAGTATCTGCAGATGAAGAAGTCCCAAACTCTACAAGCTTGCTCACAAGATCACCAGGTGAAGAAGATTCCTTGGCTACAGAAAAGGTCACACGTTTTAACAAAAATATTAACTGACTTCTCCTGGAAGAAAGTTCACATTTTTCAACAGATACTGCAAATTTTAAAACCTACCCAAACGAATAACATACTGTACAACCACACTTTTGGAGTAGCCCATGAGGGACATCAGCTTATCCGAGACCCATGTCTTTAAATAGCTATCGCTTGCCATTACTGTTTACTCTGCAAAATAATACCAATATGTTGTAGGAGAGAAAGGCAAACTAAAAATACAATATTTAATAGCAAATAGGAGAAGGAACAGCGTGGAGTGAGGATAAATACTCAAATATCCACAAATACAACAGTTTATCACAATCATATCAAGAAACACAAAACGCAGACCTGAAATAGAATTTAGAACAAGGCGAACGACAAACTAAAATAAAAATCACCCAATCTAATTGACACCGTCGGATAACTGATGACTATCCTAGACAATCAAACGAAAATTCAACAAGAACTTCCAATGTAATTATCTGTGCGAACACACATAAACTTCAATAATAGAACGACCTAAAACAATCTCATATGAAAGAGGATAAATCCAAGATAAACATAAATTACTTTAAAAAAAAATCCCCAAACAAGAGTTCTACGAGAAAGAGATCAAACGAAATCAACCACGGGATTCAGAAAACGAGAGAGGAAAAGCATACCGTCTAACTCGAACCTCGAATTCCGGCTCAATTCCTCGACCAAATATGCCCTAAAAGAATAACTCCAATGGGATCTCAGGTTCACTCCACACGCCCTAGAAAAAGAGGCGTCGACCCCTTCGTGGACAGTAACGAGGGAAGGAGAAGAGTGGGGGAGAAGAAACCCTAAACCCTTACGAGAAAAGGAAATATAGGGGGGGGGGGGGGGGGGAGGAGGAGGAGGAGGAGAAAGGAAGAAACTCCGAGTCGGATCTCGGTTTTGGCCTTCGATACGGATAGGTCGAGTTCACATAACTCGGGTTAGGGGAAGACCAAGTCGGCCAAGCGGTCGACTCGGTAAAGAAAGGTAATCTCGGAGACGAATTTCTTACCCAACGCCGACTTCGTTCACAATCAAATATTGCATATTTCCTATTAGGATTCTATAAATCCTACATTTAAGTCTAGAGTTTCAAATAATGCAGGCTCTCTTCTTATTAATCAAAGGTTTTCGACAAATAAATTTTGGCTAAAATATTTTGTTGGTTTTTCACTTATAATGTAAAGTTTATGTACCGTTACACTCAACGTAAAAGTTAAGGTTTTTCTTTAAATTTTATCAACAAGATGGATACATGAATAGAAAAGTATTTATTACATGAGTCGTCTACAATGCCAAATGTGTTCTGGATTCAAAAAGGCATTTTTATATGCAGCTTGATCATATTACTATCAGAATGCCAATTATTTATTTTATTTCTGTCAATAATTGAATCTCCACTGTTCTTCATGATATTACTATCAGAATTCACATGATTGTAGAAGTATGACTGCAATCTTTAATCCATCTCTTGTAAGTAGTAGCCAGTGAAGGGGAGAGAACTTAGTGTACATGCTTCCAAAGTAGCACCTCAGATGCCATAGATCAAGGGGAAGGAATGGTCCCCTTATGGCACAAAGTTTTGAGCTTCATTGGGCCATTTAGAGTGTTTCCCAAGCATTGCTGGTGAGATCTTGCAAACCTACACATGCTCCATTATTACATGTACAAGAATAATAACACATGGATCTTTATGATTGAAACCTACAGTATAAAGCACTGATAGGTTTTCCAGTTGCCTATACCATGCTGTACTCTTCCCTTACACTCTATACCTCCTTACAGTGATCTTTACTTTTGCTATACAATTAATTTGCAGGCGTAGCTGATCAAAGTGAGATTGGATATACTGAAGAAATTCCTCTGTCCTTATTTCAGCTTCAGAATTTTATCAGGGCACTCATCTATCTGCTGCCAATGAGCAATAGCAGCTGTGATCGTGTGCATGATTCTTGGATATATTAGACTTGCAATTGAAAGGATTTGGATGACCGCAAAGTGTCGAAAAGCATGCCATGGATTATAATTAGGGGGGAGAGAACCAAGCTGTCTCTAATCCATTTTTAAGGGGCACTTGCATTTGAGATCAAACAATGAACAGGGATTTTTATGTCTGAAATGTCTATATTATAGGGCCTTATAATAATATACATACATGTGGCTACAAGAAGTCGACTTCAGAGAAATCCATTCACAATGTCATTTTCACTTTCTTTGGGGTTTTTCTCCATGCACTAGAGAGTCTCTATGTTAGGTGACAATAAAGTCTTGCAAAATTAATATTTTCCCTTACATTGTAATCCTTAGTACACAAATTTACTACTCCTCCACATCCACAGTAATTGCAATTTTAGTTCAGCTATACATTACTGTCTTCTATGGATTTCAGTTCAAATTTATTTGTACAGAGTGGCCACCTTCTTTTCGATAAGTTAAGCGTCGAATGGTTAGTAATCTGCTAGTAGAAATATATGTATACAGTGGTGAATAAATCGAGATAGCTATATCGCGAATAGCTTCGGACTATTAGATTCCCTCAATGAGTCTAGTTTTGTTGCTAGGAAGGCCAACCTAGTGTTATCTCTTTTCCATGGACTAGTTGGCCACTGATTGAGGAAAAGTGAGAAAGTGACAAACTAATATGAACTAGCTAGAAACCAGACAACTCAACGGTCATCAGAATAAGGGAGGAAGTTTCCTAGTTTACTGAACTTAATCGTAGCAGTTGATACAGTGACATGAGTGCAGAAAAGATTCTGAACCTATTGGAATTATGTAACAATGAGCTCTATCAGCTGTTCAAGTCTGAAACCTTAGACAGTTTGCTGAATCTTAGAGATGAAAAAAAGGTATAAGTGGGCATTTCTTTTGAATGGCATAACTCTAGCTAATTCCAATGCATTGATCAATAACTAAACAAACAGAATTAGGTGAGCATTAATTAATAGAGAAAGGGAGAGTGCATCTACTGGTCTACAATTTGAAAAGGAGAATACAAGAGAATAGTTGTGTGGTGTTAGTGCATGCTTACAAGTCATTCCAAGCTTCTCCTAAAAAAGTTAACAAAAGCCCACATTCTCAATCATGGGGTCCAAGACATCACAAATGAAATAATCACTCCTTTGTGTGTGTGTGTGTGTGTGTGTTTTATTTCAACTTTCCTCTCTGCTTCACAAATATATCAAAATCTAGACATTGCCATTCATATTGCTGCTAATATTAAGGCTTGACATCTCCATGTCCTTATTGACTACAATGATGTTAACTTCGTCTTCCAAAGGATTACTTGAAAAGATAAGTGTCAAATTAACGCGAAAGTTTCCTCATTCATTCAGACTCCTTTATTATATCAAAGTCAAATGAAAATTCTTGGCTTCTAATCTTGCTAATGAATAAAAGGAACATATTTTTTTTCTGTTTTGAAAAAAAAAAAAAATAGTGGCAAAAACAAATGGAACCCCAAAACTAGAATAAGACTCGGTACAACAACCATGACATCAAATGATCAAACTGTGAGTTGATGAGGCCCATGTCCTCCTGTGGTCCTCCCTTCCACTGGCCCCACCCATCCATAGATGTAGTACTGACCAGAGGGAGGGGAAGGAGTTCTCTGCGTCCCTGATTGCAGGAATCCGCTGCAACCCAATGAAATGGAGGGCTAGGATTATCCTTAAAACTTCCACATCTGACCTTTTCTACCAAGCTGATGATATCTTTATGAGCTCCACAGGAATAACGGTGGAGGGTTCTCTAATACTCGTACTCGTACACAGAACACCAAACAGGAACCGGATAAAATTCCGACACGTACCTCAAATCCGGAAGAAGGTACGAATAAGCTATTCTGCTATCGGGATAGAACAGAGAATACCGCCCCCAACTTATCCTGCTGTGTGTTCCATGGGCCATGGGAGAGGAACTAGGAGGCAGTTAGTTCTCGCTGCCTCGAGATGCGCCAGATTCTATTGCGCGACGGAATTTCAGCCGTCTGATTAGGGGGGCGTACGATATATTAACTACACGTGCTTCTCTCTCCTCTTTTAACTTTGCTTCCATGTATGGATTTCTCCTCCCATTCATAGCCTAAAGAGACCCAAAATAGAATACAACGGAGAGAGAGAGAGAGAGAGAGGGAGAGAGAGAGAGAGCAAAAGGAGGCACTCCTCGCTTTCTCTTTCTATGCACTAAAAAGAGAGAAGGGAAGCATCCCCCACTTCGAGAGGGAACAGAGTGAGAGCAGAGTTGGAACTTGGAGCCCAAAGTGCTCAGATCTTGTTCTTCGCGAAGAAACCAACTGAATCGCAGTTCGGTTCTTGTCAGATGGATTCAGAGATCAAGAATTTGCAAGATCTGGTGGAATAGCTCGGACCCATTTGAGTTCTTCAATCGCCTTTGCTGATCTTGGAGTCGTCCTCTGTTACAGTCAACAGATGGAGGTGGAGGGGATTCAGAAGCATCGGTGCAAGTACTGCAAGAAGAGATTTCCATCAGGGAGGTCACTGGGCGGGCACATGAGGTCTCATCTACACATGGCGAGCTCTTCTTCGGATGTCGAGGAGACGTCGGAGAGCACTCGAGGCCTCGTCGGGACAGGCACTGGTTATGGGCTCAGGGAGAAGCCCAAGAAGACGTGGAGATTATCGGATTCCGGGAAGGAGCCCTGGGAGAAGCAGTGCGGCGAGTGTGGTAAGGAGTTCTTATCTTGGAAAGCTCTCTTTGGGCATATGAAGTGCCATTCTGAAAAGGTAGAGGCAAAGGAGCAGAACCGAGAGCAAGAAGGTTCTCTTAGCATTGGCGCCGCGACTTTGATGGTGCCGAGGAAGAGGAGGAGATCGAGATGGCCGGCTCCAATCGCCACGTCTTCTTCCTCGGTGTCCGAGTACGAGGAGGAGGAGGAGGGAGCCATGAGCCTCATGATGCTCTCGAGAGATGTGGGGTGCTGGGGTGGATTCTACCCAATTGGGGAGTCTTCTGATAAGAATTCTGTGGTTTTGGAGGGCAAGAGCCTCAAGAAGGTGGAATCTGATATTTCTGATGATGGTGTAGTTGCAGATGAGGAGTTCAAGAAACCAAAGTCTTATCCTTTTGATACCCAGGAATTCGAGCAGTCTGATGAGGAATCAAGAAAGGATCACTCGATGAAGGATCTCAATTGTGCTGCTAAAAGAGTCGATGGCTATTGGCATGATGCTTCTGATTGTGATCTTGATAAGGCCTCAGAGAAAAGAAGCAGATTTGAGTGCACAACCTGCAACAAGACCTTCCACTCCTACCAAGCTCTTGGCGGCCATCGGGCGAGTCACAAGAGGATCAAAGGATGCCTTTTGTCGAGGACTAATGCTAGTGAGAACAGCGTCGAGACTGATGCTTCGTTCG
Organism: Typha angustifolia; assembly: GCF_048772165.1. NCBI lineage: Eukaryota > Viridiplantae > Streptophyta > Magnoliopsida > Poales > Typhaceae > Typha > Typha angustifolia. The sequence goes on from NC_133245.1 coordinate 1,505,129, forward strand.
ACCAGAGATCTACCGATGGAATGGTCGAAGCGAGCTATGAATTGCCGAAGAAGATCAATCGCCACGAGTGTCTAATTTGCGGCAAGTTTTTTGCATCAGGCCAGGCTTTAGGAGGTCACAAGAGGTCTCACTTGGCTGCAAGCTCCAATAGCAGAGGAGATGTTGAACCTGACTTGCTTGATCTCAATTTTCCAGCCCCTGCAGACGGAGGTTCTGTGAGTACTAAAGAGAATTCTGAGGTGAAGTCATGGTGGATTGCAAGCAACCTTCAGCATGAGCCACTACTGGGTATGATCTCTAACTGATGAGGAGAGTGAAAGATCTGTACAGATTCTTCAGACAGTGGTGAATTCCTGTTGCATTGATTGTTCTGAATTCATCTACTGAGGTAACAGCTCCATTCTTACAATCACAGCTTCTAAGTGGAAGCTATGGGTCAAGGTCCTTGGATCCTTGTTTCCCTTTCTTTTTTTTCCTTCTTGGAAAATTTTATTTTTGAAATACATGAGCTGATTAGAGTGTTTATGAAGCTCAATGCTTGACAGAACTTGAGTTCACTGATTTGCCTTGGTATCTAAAAAATTATGATTGATTTTTGTTAGAATTTGGTGAATGACTCTAAATCTTGTGCTTGATCTCCTCAAAGTTAGGGTGTGTAGTTCTATAGATGTTACTGTTACAATACGCAAGAACTATCTACAGAATACAATTCACTCTTCTTACTTTCTTTTAGCTGCAGAGCTTCAGACCCAGAACAGTGTTTAAAAGTTCTCTCTTTTGTACAATGAAACAGTTTGCTGAACTTACCTTGAACCCAGCTGGAATAACACTGAGCTCTCTTTAACTGAGGGAATTTTTCAAAGAGAAAGCAAATTAGAAAATTACTAGCTTGATTAGTGTTACTCTATTCTTTGTTCTTGTAAGCTTTTCTTTGGATCCAATAACAAGTTGTCCTTATACTATATAACTACTACCAACAGCTCTGTCTACTCTCCCACTAATTTCTTTTTTAACTTGTGAAGTAGTAGCAATAGGTAGGGGAGAGAGAGAGAGAGAGAGAGAGAGAGAGAGAGAGAGAGAGAGAGAGAGAGAGAGAGGTCATTGTTTTCTCCTATGTATGCTGGGATACTTTGGCACTGTGCATTTGTGCTGATAGGTGCAGATGAAGTAGAGCAGATGCAAAAAAAAAAAAAAAGCATGCCAACTAACTATCATTGGCAGGAAACCAACAGCCAAACCCAAGTTTAGAAGCTTCAGGTCAGGCTTGGAATGATTGGGCCTTGAGATTATAACCACCAACTCATGGTTAATGCCCTATTCCTCTCCCACCTCTCTCTCTCACCAGCCTTTGAATAATATTATGAGGACATGTGATCTCAAATTGGTTGTTCACTTGTCCACCAGAACACATGACAACCCATCTCCCTTACCTATGCTGGTGTCTTTTTCTTTCCATGCTTTAAACAAGTAGAATACTGGGAGGGAGGGAGGGGTGGGGTGGGTGGTTTAATGCTCCTCATGCACTTTCTCCTCACTGTTTCCAGCCCATCTCACCCATTGTTAGTTGTGAATCCATCCATGCCTTTATCCTCCTCAACTTTCTTGGAATTGTTGGCATTGGGAAGCATAAACACTTTTAATGAGAGCACTTCTTATCCACCCCTATCTCAATGCATCTCTGAATTCATGTCATAGTTATGTACAATTTCTTCCCAATACGAAATCAACCTAATAGGACCGGCCCAATATTATGACGGCCCAAAAACGTCCATTGACATCTGCTCGAGTGTTAGGGCCCTATTAGGTATATTTGCAAATACCACCCCTTTTGTATGAATATTATATTGAATATTCTCATATATGCAAAAAGAACCCCTTAATGATATAAATTCACTCATGAATCCTATATTAGGCAGGATTTTGGATTCCTACCATTTTGTTGGAGTTGTCTGGTCTCTGCTACAGTGCTACTGCTACTCAAATACTTCATAACCATCGCTTCTCTCTCTTGTACTCTTGGATGTCGAGATGGATTACCAGAGTGATCACCACCTACTCCATCCCCTACACCTCAAACCCTAACTCTGTCCCTGTCCCTATCCCGATCTTAGTTCCCTCCTATCCCCTCCACCAATGACGCCGTCGCACGCGGATGCGATGGCTATTACGGCGCAGCCTCTTGCTCTGCACCTGGGGATTGCAGGATTGGCTAGCGGCGCACTATTTGGGCAACGCAGGAGGTGTGAGTCCCGTTCATTATCGAGCTGTGAGTGGTCTCTTTTCTTCTCTAGCAGCTAAAGTATCTATCTTTTTCACCTTTTGGTGTTGATTTGAGATATTAGAGTCTTAATCCACCTTTAGTTTTCTTTGTTTGGAGTTGAAGGTGAGTGTTCCGAGAAACATTAAGGAAGTTGGGTGTCGGGGTAATTGATATATCACAAATAAAAGTTTTTGAGGGAACTTTCATTATTATGTGATTTTGAAGTAGTGGCTCGATGTTGTGCTACACTGATATTGTAACATTTTTCATGAATTATACTTCAACTTTGTGTCGATTTGGATGGACTACAACTGGAATTGAAACTCCACAAGCTTCCTGCCAAGCTTAGAACGGAGGGCTTTAGAACTAATTGAGGAAAAAATTGGTTAAAAGATTAACTTTTGTATGTAATTTAGCAGGTTATTACCGATGAATATCTTAAACAGTGAGTATATGTTGATACAGAGTGCTCTTGATCATGTTTTGTAACCAATCGCCCTTGTTAACTTGTTTTTTGCATGATAGGGTTAAGCTCTGTCACTTGAGGTGATGTGGCAAGCCTAGCCGTGCTTTAAACAGGTTTGGAATGAGGTTAGCTAGTAAGAAAATTATCAATTTGTCCTTGACAAGACCAAACATATTCTTGGACAGTGTAACTGTAGTTCCCAAGCATAGTAGCATGCCATTGCATACTGAGAGATAGGCATTCTGTATCTAGTAAGCTGCACTTTGTACATATACATATAAGTACGTATTGCGGGCATACTAAGCTGCACTATGCACTGCATAGAAAGTAGCACACATTACCGACACATAGGTAGGCATTATTTATATAGTTACTCGCATTGCTTACATGTGAATAGGTATTGTATATATAGAGACCTACATTACACATGTAAGATCAGAAAGTAGACACATTTTTCGATCAAAACCAGTGGAAGAGAAGAGTAATTTTAATGATATTATTCTAGTGTACGCTATCCATTTACCTAAGATATTCTCAATTAACACTTGTTATTCTAGTTTTATGATTAATTTGAAATGCATATCTTATCAAAGGTAATAATGACACTGTTATCCATGTTTTACAACTAAACATCCAAATAAAGTAAAATCCAATTAAATGTACAATATTAAAGCATAAAAATAAGAGTAGTTATAATCATGTTAAGCTCTACGCTGCAGCCAAATGCTACCTTAGTATTTAGTATGTTTAGTAGTTCATAATGATGAAGTTCTGTAGCTCTTTGCATATTGGGCATCCATCTATGAATGAATTTATCCATCTACCAATGAATGGTTTAATGTGTCTAAATTTCCACAAGAGAAAAAACTGCATATCTATCCTCATCATATTGGAATGCACAGTGATGTTCATACACATAATGCACGGTATGGTAATTTGATCTAGGGGGAGGTGTCATATTTAAGTGCAGATGTAGACGCAAGGCAAAGTCCATGAGTTTAGACACAGAGAAAAAGGAACTTATTCAAGGAGGTGCTGCAGCTAGTTTTGTGAGAGTTTGTACTATATGCAATACTGCATGCAATAGTGAGATGGTGTCTGCTTCTCATCTCACTAGCGAAAGGCATGCACGGAAGGTATGACAGATAGAAAATGGAAAATCTATGATGGCCATTTTTTTCTAGTACTTTCTGGATAGGAACTTCAAGAAATGCATTCAGAAACTTACAAGGAAATATCATGCGGGTCTGCTGGGTACAATGATATGTCAAATATCTTAAAAAAAAATATCACCAAATTGCAATAAAGTATTATCATAAGTTGTCAATATCTGGTACTTCCTATCCATTTTGATTTTATTCAATCAGATGTCTTCAGATATTATTTGTGTAGCTTTTTTTATTTATTTATTATGTGGTCGTAGTGTCTCTCTTCATAGAATAGTTTTAGTTAATATCTATGCATCAAACATGATGATTTCTTAGGCATTCTTGTCTTATTCTAAAAGTCATAAAATCTTCCGTCTATAGACTTTCTCTTTCAAAAAAAAAGGTTCATCTTCAAGTATGACATATAGTCATAAAATCTTCAAGTATGTGCAGTCTAGTATAGTAATCGCTGATGTTTATTACTATATCATCAAAATCTAACTAGAGAAGAATTTCTTTGATTTCTAGAATCTAATAAATTAACTCATTAGCTTTCAAGTTTTTTATTTTTTTAAAAAAAATCTAAGCAACTCATCTTAGTTTTAGAAAACTTATTTATCATCAAGATAATGATAATACATTTGCATCTATTTTGCTGAAAATTTGTCTATGCAGTAAATTATTGGCGTATCTCTCATTTGAGTATTTATCAAGTATTTTCTATGTCATTTATATTTTTGTGAGATTCAATTTGTTCCCTAGAGTAGCTTTTATTGCTTTAGAACCAATATTTAATAACCTTGTAGTATCCATGTACTCTGTTATTGAAGAGACAAAACCAGTATCAACAAATAGCAAAATCTAGTGTTCGAAGGAAGTCTCAAATGCTATTCAATCTGTCTATGATGACATTTGCAAGATTGATTGTAACAGTAAGGTGGTTCTTGATAACCATAAACTAGGGAAGAAACACAGAAGGAACTTGGAGAGGCTACAAGAGTCTATCATGCTTAAGCTCCCGGATGCTCTCGTCACCCTTATTGGGATGGGGTTTTCAGCTGCTGATGAAGGGAAAGCTGTAAGCCAAGAAATAAAAAGGAAAACTAAACCTGTAACTGAAGAGGATTTGAAGATGATAAAAACAAAAAATTTTAGAAGAACGCAGTTAGTGTGTGCTCCCTTTGCAATGTAGTTTGCAACGCTCAAGAAGTCTTTATTTTTCATGTTACCGGTCATTAACACATTGCCAAGATTAAGAAACAACAGGAAGTACCTGTTAGCTAACTGGGGATGTGGATGGTAAAAGACAACTTGCTAACCTCTGGTTCTGTTTTATTTACTTGGATTCTTCACTAACTTTAAAGTAATATATGAACAGATCTTCTGCTGTTGCTTGCACACACCTTGTAAAATAGAAGTAAAATTGGTTAATTGCTTCAAGTCATTCTAACTGAACTGCATCGGCGGCTTCCTCTCCTTCGATAATATTCTATTTTTCTATCTGCAAATTCTCTTTGGTTGTAGATTTAGTCATTCTCTTTATTTCCTGGCTTACAACTTTTTCTTCATCAACAGTTGAAACATCCTTTCCAGCAAGCATGATGGGAGCATCCGGGGGCTTGGACAAGTGAACCTGTATGACATTTCCATCCAATATTCTCTACAAGATCCCATTCAAGAAACAAAATAAGATTACGTTTGAGCATAAATTATGTGGCTCAACATTATTTCATCTGCTGTTCGATTTCTTTTATTCTTTCCATTTGATGTATTCTTTGTGAACATACCCAGCAATCATCTGTTGTGGGTTCTTCACTAATTCAAAATACCACACAAACAGATCCTCTGGTGTGGCTTGCACACTTACTGTCAAATGGAACCAAATTCGTTCTCCTCTGAACTGTGAACTCATTAGTGCTTGTCTTGAGATGTGAAGTTGTATGACATTTTCATCCAATACTTTGAGATGTGAACTGGACTTGATGCAGGTATCTTCTCCAATAAGTTTCGGTTTCTGGGAGAGAAAATGAGGATAAGATTCCAACCAACATGGATTACTTGCACGTCATGCAATTATCATTATATTTATCCCCATGGCTTATTCCAGGTCTTCTAGAATCTGCCCTAAATTTATCGGGTCAAGCATTGTCAAAGAAGCTTATCGGTTTCGGATCGGGCATGGCTTATCGGGTCTCCTCAGTGGTCCTGCTGACGACGTTTTCTTGTCCGTCCGATCGCCAAACAAGGGTGAGATCTCGCCTCCTCCTAAACGTTGGAAGTAAACGACAAGGAGTCCAACGGTCTAATTTTCTCATGTCTTGCGGGCCGTCGTGGCTTGATCTATTCAAAGAGAGAGAAGTAATAAACGAATAAATTAGGAAAGACTCTTTTCGCTCTCTCTAAAGACCTTTCTTGCCTCCTTCAAGACTTCCAGGTCTCCATTGTGACGAGATCGCCGCGTGGAGGAACTAGAAGGTTAGCGTTTCTTCCTTCCCTCTTTGGTAATTTCTTCAACTGGCCTGGTGTTTGGAGCGACTTTCTGATTTGCGATCTTTCGAGGTAATTTGTAACAAGATTTGGATTTAGAGTGTTTCGAGTCCCTTCTTCTTGGTTTCACTTGAGGTTTATAAATCCCTTCTTTATTTCGACGAGTTCTACTTCTTGGAGTGTTACCCATCTGGTAAATTTGTTTGCCCAAATCTCGTGTCAACTTAACGCGATCTGCAACTTTGCTCTTCGTTTTACTTTTTTTTTTTGTTTCTGTCAAACTTGGGTTTTTTGGTGATCTTGTTTGGAAATCTTTTCTTTTTCCAGTTCCTTATATTTGTATTCTCTGTAATTGCTGTATCTGAAGCCCCTTTTGTTGAAACTGGTGTTCTTTTACAGTAATTGTGAGTATCTATTATCCGATTGATTTGAAACCCATTCTTCAATTTGGGGTTGAGAGCTCTCTTCTTTGCTCTCTCAATAAAATTCGTGATCCAGGAACTCATCTGCTTCATCTCATTCCGTTTGGAGCCTGACTGACATATTTAATTCTGGGTTCATTTTCTTGATTTCAACAATATTTCTTGCTTCCGGTAGATCCTGGAAAAAGAAGGCAATAAGAGCCTAACAGCTTAGGAACTGCAATAATTCTTTTTTTTTTTCAGCTTTTGGAAATTGTTAAGTAATGTTTTCTACCAACTTTTCTTGATCTATTTGGAAATTAGAGGCTGTTCTTAGTTTGCTGGTGAGTCTTGCCTCCTCGCACCATATGGAATGAGTTTAACTCATGGAAATAGCCTATATATCGATAGGAGTAAAGTTACTTACACTCTCCTGCATTTGCAAGATTCTTTGTTAGATGGGAAATTGAATCATAGCATCTTGAACACTTAATGGTCTAATACAACTTCAAAATTTTCTAATGATATCCTGTGTGTCCTTTTACTTGTCATATTGAGCTATAAATTGCTCTTTCTGTGATGCAACAGTATTGAAAAATTCTACTTAATTAACAAAATAGATGTATAGCGTCCTGCATTACAAGTCAGTCTTTGTTCCGATGCTGCATGCCATCACAATTGATCAATCTTCTTCTATTTGTGTAGGTAATTTGTCAATATCTCTATTAAGCATGTCTAAAGTGGGCATAATGAGGACACCTATTTCTAAGGTTTATAAGCAACGTACAGTTGACCCTGGCACCAACCCATTTGATTCGGATTCAGAAGAAGATCTGAACCATAAGACTGCAAGAGCTTCCTCAGCCCCTGTGAACAGCAAGACAACTGATAAAAACTCCAATTTTGGCTACAACGAAACTCAAGGAAGATCATCATTCTACTCTGGCTTTCCGGCTGCGAAGGACAGCTACAAGAATGACTTTCGTGACTCAGGCGGCATTGAAAACCAGTCTGTCCAGGAACTTGAAAATTATGCCGTATACAAATCTGAGGAGACTACAAAGACAGTCAATGGTTGTTTAAAGATTGCAGAAGAGATGAGAGAAGATGCTTCAAGGACTCTTGTCACCTTGCATCAGCAGGGTGAGCAGATTACTCATACTCATCAAACTGCAGCTGACATTGAGCAAGACCTTAGCAGGGTATGTTCCTCTAGTTCATGTGAAAGATTAAAATCTAAACATTTCTGTCCTCTTGTCACTACTTGAGTACTATCTCACACATTGATATATCACTTTCTTCACTGTTTATTTTGAGCTAATACTTGTCAAGATTTAGTGTCCCTTAAGATCCGTCAATTGTGCAGCTATATCTTGCATGTCAATTGGAAGGCTTTGGTACAAGGGTCACACTGGTTGCATTATTTAGTATATCCGTTTTACCTATAGCAGTGTTGTACTACAACCTAAGTTGTTCATACTAAGTACTCATGGAAATTACAGATGGTTCTATTATAAAGACTGACATTCATCCCAATCCATTTATATTTATTTTAGGGTGAAAAGCTTCTGGGAAGTCTTGGAGGCCTGTTCTCCAAAACATGGAAGCCAAAAAAAACTCGCCAAATAAAGGGACCAATTCTTACAGGAGGTAAAGCAAGGAGAGAATCTGAGGAAGTGTAATTCCTTTATGTTCTTTATTAACTGAAGTGACCAATCAATTTGCAGATAAATCTTTTATGCAAAAGGGCAGCCACATGGAGCAGAGACAAAGGTTGGGATTAACAGATCCCTTGCCTCGATCTAACCCCCGACATTTACCTGCTGAACCAACATCTGCACTTGAGAAAGTTGAGGTATACACTGCTAGTAGGAAATGAGACTTAAGTTTTCACTTACAATGTATATTTGATGATCATTGGATCATTGAACAGGTAGAAAAGGCAAAGCAAGATGATGCGCTGTCTGATCTTAGCAATTTGTTGGGTGAGCTGAAAGGCATGGCTCTAGACATGGGTGCTGAGATAGGGAGGTACGTTTCGTTCTATTTCTTTACATTGAAGTTCATCTTGGCATTATGATTTTTTATTTGGAAGGTCGATAACTCCTGACATTATCTAGATTCTTCTTCTTAATGTTTCAATCAGCCCTAACCTAACTAAGACATCTGTAAGAAAGAAAAGGCATTAAGTGAAGCAAGTCTGTCTAGGTAGCATGAGAATTCTGCTTGATTGCCGTCAAGTTGTCTTGATGTGAATCTTTCTTATGCTTGATTGCCTCATTTGCATGCATATAAAGTGTTGCTTCATAGTTTCTAGTAGGGGAACAGAAAACCTTTATGTGTTCTTCCTTAATAATAGGCTAAACTCAATATCAACTCTGTATTTAATGATTACAGGCAGACCGCAGCTCTGGGTCACATGGAGCATGATGTTGATGAACTAAATTTCAGGGTGAGAGGAGCGAATATCCAAGGCCGAAAACTTCTTCGAAAATAGAGCACGAATGTTACCAAATGATCTTATTTGCCTTCTTTTTCCTTCTCTATACACCATTAATGATCCAAGAGATCTCTGTATGTTTTTCCTGTACAACAACCATTTCTTTTATTAATGTGGCATGGGCATACTGTGCTGATCTATTGTTTGATAGTATTGCAAGATTATTTGAATTGGTTCATGTGGCTGGTTTTAGGAAACTATCTATCAATTATCTGGATAGTAGCCAGAATGAGCAGTATGATAGCAGCACTCTTGAGCTATTAAATATTGTGTTCTAATGAACATGACCTACAGAGAAGCATTATAACCTAATTGGAATTTTGACAATAGATGTCTCTAGTATTGAAGAAATGAAATAATGGAAAGCTATAGCCAGATGTTTAATCTGATACTCAATGATTGATTCAAGATGGCAACCACTCTCTTAAGATTACGTCAATGCACAAAAACATTCTTTTTATACATATATATATATATATAAATCTCAAATTAAAGGCAGTGCAGAACAGCAAATGGACAAAAATATAACTAATAAGATATCAAAAACTATGAAAAGGACCACCTAATCCAATCCAGCCCCCATATATAAAAGAAATTTTGTACTCCATCGCTAGAGAGAAGCCCTTCACCTTTGCTCATTTAACCTTCTTCCAACTTTGGGAGATCTCTCTCTCTCTCTCTCTCTCTCTCTCTCTCTCTCTCTCACACACACACACACACACACATCCAAAGCCCACCTCCTCCTTCACTGATGTCTTCTTCCTACCACCATCACCATCCCAACCACAATAGCAGATGCCCTTCTTCTCCTCCTAGCTGCTGCAATTGCTGTTGCGCTTCTTCTATTCCTCCTCCTCCTCCTCCTTCCAATCCCAGCTCTGACCAACTCCTTCAATATTTAGCCACCCATCTCCTCCTCCAATCCGCAAGTCAACCTTTACCAGCACCACCTCCTCCTGGTCCTCCTCCTCTCTACTCTTATCACTACCTCAAGAAGACCCAACAAGCTAATCTCCCAAAAGACCACCATGCTCATCTCCCAGAAGATCACCAACTCCTCCTCAACTCCCTCATACGCCGCGTCGCAGCTCTGGAATCCAATCTCCTCCATCTTGCCTCTCCTTCTCCGAACCCGCCTTCTTATTCGCCTCCTCCTCCGCCGCCGCCATCTCTGCGAGATTTGGCGGCGCGGACCATCCAAACTTGGTTCCGCCGCTTCTTGGTGAGGAGATCTCAGACCCTTCGCCACCTCAAAGCCCTCGCGACCATCAAATCGCATGTCGCGGTTGTCAAGTCCTCTCTTTCCGGCAAGACTCACCTCGATCCGAAGGCCATCTCGGAGAAAGCCATGGATTTGCTCATCCAAGTGGACTCTATCCAGGTGAAAAAGATGAAATTTTTTTTCTTTGTGCTTTTCTGGGGTTTGATCCATTACTTCAATCATTTCAATCTGAGTTTCTGTTCTAGAGCGGGGAACCCATGATTCGAGAAGGGAAAAGATCGATTAGCCGAGAACTGGTTCGGATTATGGAGTTCGTGGACAAGGTCTTGATCAAGGAGCAGGAGATTTCCCTCAGAGCAATGGAGATTGCAGGGAATGCTGCAGCTTTTGGTGATGACGAAGTGTTTCGATCTACCAAGACAGCGAAAAAGGTGAGCTTTTTAGAGAATGGGAGGAGACATATGGATTCTATTACTGCCCATATGCCATTTCCAGAGGAAGGTGACGATTACTTGCAGCCAAGTGGATTTCATCAGCTTAGTGATGATGACGAGAAGAGCTCCGAGAGCTCGTCGGAGACTGACAGAAAGGGCAACAAGAGGTCGGGTCTCTCCGCTCCATTGCCGGTGCAAATGGAGCCGAGGAAATCGACCAGCCCAAGGAGATGATAGCTGCAGGTCTTTTGCACTGATTCCTACCATTTTTACTTGTGGGTCTCTGAGTCTGTTGCCTTAGTTTTGCATGTAGAACTATGTTAGAGAACTATGCTGCTCTATGTTTTCATTGTGTGTTCTGTGATCTTTAGGATTAGAGGCTGCATTGTTGTTACTTGCACTTTGTCTCTCGTACTGACTTTTATTAGTGTCAAGACTGTTCCATTGGAAATAATCATGAGCCTTTGTTGCAATTTACTTGTGGATGTGAAGAATCTATTTTGATTGCTACTCTTATATTGATATTTCTCTCATGGATATCTATCTGTGTATGATTCTTTCTGGAATTTATAGGTTTGTGATAGTTTCTCCTTTCTAGGATTATTTGATAATTCTAAGCATGCTTTGCAGTTTGCGTTGAAAGGGTTGATGGCTCTTCTTTCTTTAAGTTTCACTGAACAGATGTCCACTAATTTTAAGACTTTTAGATCTCATTCAAGCTTTCTGATGAATGAATCTCGCTGGTGATTTAAGATCTTCAATTCAGTTTGAGATAAGTCAATAATTGGATGTTGGTAGTCTTCATTTATAAACTTCTAGCTGTGGTGAGAGGATGAAAGCATCAGATATTGTGAATTAAATTTGCAGACAAGATTGCTGCTGAATACTCTTCTATGTTCAGAGAAGTTCTTCCGAAAGATTCAACTTGAAATGACTATGGATAATGACAAGTGAATCATATAGCAGTGAAAACTCAAGTGAGAGAGAACAAGGTATAAAACCAATGATTTGGTCTCAGATCTAAGTCCAACTGCTGGTTGATAGATCCCGACTGTTGATGGTCATGTTCTTGCTAATATTTGGGACGAAGCCGATGGATTCCTGCTGCAGAAGGCACAGAGAGGCAGCATCTCAGGCATATAAACCTTGAGCTTATTGAAGACCTCCTGGGTTCTCTCCATCTCCACCCTTGTCCTTTATTTCCGACCCACAACAGCAAGTCGTTTGTTCATTGCATGCTATTATCTGGCTCTTAAAAAAGTTTTCAGCAACAGCAGCTCTCAGTAGTTCCCTTCTCATAAACTCTTCTAAAGCTCACTAGCTTGTACTTAAGAAAAGCAAAGAAGACAACGATGACTGCTGAATTTTGTTGGCAGGGACATATGGATCAACTCTGTTTGGCACAACCAGTGAGGAGCTAGTCTCAATAATTGCAATCTATATAACAATAGAACTTCATTGGGTCTAAAACAGAAAAGAGGAAGTTGAGAAGCAACTTCACAATCAGATGGTCTTAGCAATGATATGGTGGTTGGGAATATTCTTTTTTTTTTTTTAATAAAACAAAATCTTCTCTTTATTTTCTTATTTAGTCAGCTATGTAATGCTGTCTAAATCATTCTGTATTTATCTATATATTTTTAATTAATTAAGGGTCAACTTCACACTCAGATATTCACTGGGGGGAAGAAGAAGAAAACCTATCAGTTATATATCTCTAGTTATAACCAAAATTGTAATTGCTTTTCAATTAAAGCTAAAAAGAGTAGATCAGGAGCAAGCTAACATGATATAAGACAAAAGAGAACGTCAATGTTCCAGCTCCTAACAATCAAGTTGGACGAGAAAAACATCATAGGATCGTAGATTTTATTCATCTCTATCACGCCTAAGAACACAATGAGAACCACTAAATAATAATTTACATCCCGACATTGAATAACTCATGGAAAAGAGAGATGGATGACACATGAAGTTAGATACATTTACAAGCCTTCATCAAGTGATAGCCAAAGCTTTGATGTGCAGGCTAAATACTTCAGAATGAGTTCTTCTCTTGACACCATAGGGCGAAGTCTGCTTGCAATGAAATTCTTGGATGAATTTGCTGGTATCACTTCTTCTGAAGCACCCAAAGACCACTATATTTCTTCGTTCTTCACTGGCGCCCATGCAGAACGCTGTGCAGAGTCTTTCCTGTAACGAGTTACAAGCCCAAGTGCGTAACCAATTGAGAGTGCAGAAAACAGAAGGCTTGCTCCTTTAATATACCAAGAGGATACAGGCAATACAGACTGGACAACAGCCTCGCCACCACCAGTGTTCTGAGCTTGACCAGATAAAATCTCAACCATGTCATGAATTTCCCCGTCATGATTCCCGATATAGGTAAGTGTCAGTTTCTCCCTCGTTGCGACAAGCTTTGTGTACCCGAACTCACCCGCTCGGTACATTGACCTTTCAGGTTGAGGGAAGATAGGGACATTTCTATGGTCTGGCCTTGGTTCCCAGGTGGGTTGCCAATCTTGACCACCCATTCCAATCACCACATGCACAGGTGCAGCCCCAGATCCGATGCTGGAGGCCATGTCCACACAGCTGAAATTTTTCACAGGGCAGAATCTCTCATACCTATGAACATGTCCCCATAGGGCAAGTGTTACATTGTTCTGCACAAAAAGTGGTTCCAGATGCGCGAGCATTCTTTCTCTCAGTGGAGCATCCCTTGTTTCATCACTAGTTGTGTACATAGGCCGGTGGCCTTGGACAACAATGAATGGTGTTTTACTTCTATCAACACTCTCAAGATCAGCTTTAATGAAGTTGTACTGATTGCTTCCTTGGAGGAAGTTGGTTTCAGTTGATATGTACAGGAAATGCACGACGCCAGCATCAAAGGAATAATAAAGGTTCCGAGTGTCTGGAGATCCTGTTCTTGTTAGTAGAGAAGAGTTTCCAGGCATTCTGAATCTGAGGCTGTAGGGTATCCCGCATTCACCTCCGCCATCAGTTCTATAGACAGTAAGTGCCCATTCTGGTCTCCAAGGTTGTAATGGCCAGTCATACTCATGGTTTCCTATGCAGACATGATATGGTATACTGGAAGCAATGGGCTCTATCTGATTGAAGAACTCATCCCATATCCACGCGTAGCCCCTTGCGTAGCTGATGTCGCCAATATGGGAAATAAATGCAGGCTTATCTCCAAGGGCTTCAATGTCGCGAAGGATCCACTTCACAGTTGACTTGCTCTCCTCTTGTATGCGGTAGAATGTTGCATATGGAACATAAGTGCCCATGTCCCCAAACAAAAATGCAATTGTCTCATTTGAGTCACTGTCACGTGATATAAAGCTCTGCATTGCACTCCAGCCTCCTGAATCACTACCAACCTGTCAATGGAATTTCAACAAATTAATTCCTCTGTATTCAAGAAAAAAAGAAATGCTATTATGCTAGTAAACAATCAGCAGTCATTATCACATGGGATATCACAATACAACAAAGTAAATGCTGAATACATACCACTAGGAGGTAAGATCTAAGTTACAAGGAGCAATAGTCTTTTATTCGGGAACAATAAGAATGAGACAGCAAGCACATGATACAAAAAGCCAGAACAAGGAATCAAGCGATAGCATTGTGTAATAAATAATAACAAAACAAAAGCATAGTCACAATATTCTCCAGCTTATTGACAACTAGACGAAATCTTTACAACAATATAAACTTTGATAAACATGACCTAAAAACATCATGCAGAAACAACCTGTAAATCCAGCTAATTTGCTATCATAAGCTCATCCACAATAAATTAGCACTTGGATACCACATATGTACCTCAGAACAAAAGCTAAACTAAGTACTGAAGATGACATAATTATGTTAAAAGAATGGAAATAGCGTAGTGTGCATCTAAATATCTAATGCCACAGTAGATGTCTATGATGCACTCTGTTGCTGCAAAGCTCCTCTGATTGTATGAAAGATATGCAAAGATCATAACCTGACTGAATGCAACACTAATAACTCACATCACTGAGAATAGCAACAAACAAGATACTCAATCAAGCAGTAAAAGATGTCACATATGTAAAAAATATTTGCACAGATATGGAGAAGGACATATTATGTAAACAATGAAGTCTGTAAAACAGGCAACTGAAGCTAACATACATCTTGTAAAGTTTTGTTTCAATGAAAGAAAGCAATTGAGCAGAACCAACTAGAATATTATGAGAAAAAATTATGGATATGTGCTCCAAATAAACAAGAGATGATAAAGTGACTCTATGTCCATAACTAAGTATCCTACAAACAATTCAGATATGCTAATAAGGACCATTTACTGTAACTTGAATTCTTATGCCTCCTTCTCACCAGGGTATAACATTTCAAGTCTCAAGAAGATTTCTGCATCACTAAAACAAAGTACGCGCATCTATTGATCCAGTTACGAAAACAATCCGATAATAAGACAAGTGAGTCCATGACATGTATCATCCAAAGAATGCCACAAATAATATCAACTTCAATCATTTAATCGCCTGGAATTATTTCCGTCCCTACAGAACAATTGACAGTACCAAAACAAAGTCCCAAACTTACCGTGTAATAATACCTCTGCCCCTTCTCCAAATTCTTCATCACTCCATCATGAATAAACCCTGGATCTCTCCACCCTATGCTCGCATTCGCTGGATAATCGCACATATCCTTCCTCTCGTACCTGCTCACCTCCGTCCCGGCCATCTTATCCAACCTCCCCTTATCCAACCCGTAGCTCACGAAGCTCTCCTCCCCATCTGCAGTCACAAACATCACCCGCATCTCGTCGTCGTGATCTGTGAACGCCAGATGTATCTGATCGGGTCCCGCCGCCTTCTCAAACCCGACCGGACCCGACTCGGCAAGCCTGTGCTCGGTCGCAGGGAGCGGGTTGCCGTCGTTGTCGAGGCGGAGGTAGCTGACCTCGTCGCGAGTCCAGCGGAAGATTCGAAAGGCGTAGTCGGATCGGAGGTTGACGAGGGGGAGGGAGATGGATCCGGACCCGGATCTCCAAGTTCGGGAGGAGTTGAGGAAGACGTACCCGAGGAACTCGTCGTCGGGGGAGTTCGCAGGGGAGTAGATGCCGAGCCAATCGAGGTCGGAGGGGGAGGAGACTCCCGACCATCGGATGTGGACCGTATGATTAGATTTGGTTAGGGTTTTAGGGGAGACAGTGAGGGAGGCGGAGGAGGTGAGAGAGGGGGAGGAGAGGAGGAAGAGGAGGAGGAGGAGGAGGAAGAAGAGAAGGGGGGTTTCGGGGGTAGTCATTGGGGTAGTTTTGGATAAGGGAAAGGTGAAGAAGGGAGGTATACAGGCGTATAATTTTATATTCGTATAGTGGTGGGAAATTTGGCGTACGAATAGAATAGATGGTTACGTAATGAAACGAAAGACGTTGCTTTATCATATTCATGTAACCAAGAGGAGAGAGTGGACCAGTGGATATTTGGATTTGGATTTGGATTTGGATTTTGATTTGGATTTGAATTTGAATTTGAATTTGAATTTAATAGATTTAGATTTAGATTATGAGTCCTGAGGCTAGGAATAAAGTCCGACATGGACTGATAGAGAGTGGATAACTGGGAAGTAATAACTTGGAAGCAAGCATCTTTACCGACTCTTTTATCTATGACAATTTAATATGTTTCGGTGATATTTGCACCTCGGAAATTGCGCCGAGAGTGCCTCCCCCCGTGGCCAATGACGTTGCCGAAACGAAAGCCACGCCGTATTGGTCGGAGACACCATCCTATCAAACGACACCACGTATGAGCTGTCGAGACACGTGTCCAGAAGAAGAAGAAGAAGAAGAAGAAGAACTGAAGAAGGGACGCCAATCCGATACTAAGACCAATGATTAGGAGGCTCGTTTATGCCTAATTAAAGTGCCCAAAAGATCTTTGGGCACTGGAGAACTGGGAGGGAGTTTTTTTTTTCTTTTTTTGATAGAAGTGGGTAGGCCTAGTTTCACCCCTGCGGCAGTAGTAGTTTGGTCTAAGATGTTTGGTCTGAGATGTTGAGGTCACCTCGTGCATATGCTAGGAGAATCCCGGAGGAGGGAAGGAACAAACCACCAAACCACTGACCCAAACTTGAGAGAGCTGACTTATGTTTAGGTTTATCTTGAAATTAATTTTAAGTCTTATGTTTATTCAAGCTTAGCTCATCTCAACTCAAGTCGAGCCTCTGATGAGCTTTAGCTGAGTTCGACTCTTAAACAAACTCTTATGGTAGAGGAACAAGCTGAATTTGGACGAGGGGTGACGATGCACTAAGAGGGTTGTTGCTGAGATAGTGAGAGTACCAAGCAAGGGCAAACTAGGTCTTGAGGATGAAGAGCTTGTTGAGGTCAAGGGAGCCGGTGTTGGAGCTACGGTGATCATGAGAGTACATTGAGGTGAAGTAAGTGACGACAAGAGTGGAGTAGAGGATGAGACCGACGAGGTCATAGAGGAAGGAGTTAGAGAAGGTGCGATAGTTGCATAGATGGACGATGACCTAGACAGTGGTCAAGATACACATTTTTTCTTGAAGTTTAGAGCATTAAATATTTATCTTTGATTGTTTTCTAAAAAAATAATTAAGATTATATTTTCTTGCATTATGACATTGGATAAAATTATTTTGAATAATTTAATAGTGATTAGTTTGATTTAAGTATAGAAATGCAATTTTTTTTCTAAAAAAGTTCAATTAATTATTTTAGTGGTAATTAAAATATTTTGAAGAATGCAGTGGCTATTATGATATTACAAAAGTCTTTAGGGGCAATTACGTAAAAGCCCTTTGTTTTTAATTTAGTCACGTCGACTGCCAAATACTCTTCATGGGTCTCTTGCCATTACGTGTAAAGCTCACCACCCCCCAACTGCACTCCTCTCTCTCTTCCACCTTCCCCCCCTCATAGGTGATGAGAGAGACTCTAATAAACGACTACCTCTCTTTTTAAATGATCTCAAGACAACCATGAACAGATCTTCCACCACCTCCACTATGTTGGCTCTTTTCATGGCGACCACCATTCTCCTTCCTTGCCCGATCTCAAGTGCTCGACTCTTGCAGACGTCGTCTTCGGAGCAAGTCAACGACCATCAGGTTCATCACCATCACCATCACAACCACCAACTCCATCACTTCAGAGTGAATTCTTCGCCCTCCTGGTTCACGCGACACCCAGTACCACCACCACCGCCGCCGCCGCCGCCACCGCCGTATCAAGATGAGATCGACCCGAGATACGGCGTCGAGAAGCGATTAGTCCCAACCGGACCCAACCCTCTTCACAATTGAACAGGGCCATGCTCCTGTTCTTGAATATATTAATCTGCACTACATCCTTTAATTGTTTCTATTTTGGCTGCTTCTTTTTTCCACCTCTTGATGTGGTTACTTTGTTACTAGACATAGTGTACTAAGTGCATTATAGCAGTTATAGTAAATGAAAAGGATCTATAGTTGAGGATTTGTGCTTCACTTTCAAGAATTTTGATGGGATAATTACAGATCTAGACCGTATGAGTTATCGTTAGATGCTCTTTCGTTTATCTGTGTAAAACTTTCGAAATGTTGTTCGGCTTAGTTGTCCAATTAACTTTCTTATTAAAATAATATTATATGACTTTAACTTAGTCAATTTTAGGCACACTAAAAACCATAGAAGTCTGTACGAAAAAAAAATAGTACAGGGGTATTCATCTAGTTATTTGATTTCTTTGTCCTTTTTTTTTTCAAATGTCGAGTTGTTGAACTTCATTTGAATCTTGAGAAGCTTATGGGTTCATTAAATTGGAGCATTTATGAGTAGCTCGCTTACTCTTGTGAACAAAGAGGTGGCAATTAATGTGAGCAAATGCACTCGTGTATGCCTTCTTTCATTCTTTGCAATATTATTGGAACTCGGGACCAATTCACTTCAAGGAATGCTGTGAATTTATTATGCATCTTATTCATTTGAAAGAGAGAACAAATAAGATGTATTTGTTTACATTACCAAGCTCTTATAGACATCTATATTTGGCATTACAAATCATCTATCGCAGACAACAGAAAGGCCCAGCTGAAGTATTTACAGTTACCGACCACAAGCTGGAGCCTCAAAATTAGGGAAGACCACATATGCGATGGACAATGGAGCAATATTAATAGGAGAGTCGACTGCGACAAGTTCTGGGTCCAAAGGAGGAATGTCTCCATCTTCAGTAAGCTCCAGAGGAGTCCCATTTAGTAACATGGTTCTGCTAAGATGGTTCCCATCTTTTCCCGTTAGATGATATTCTTCTCTTGTCTCTGACCCATCTGATGTGTTGCTGCCGATCCAAGAAACCGTCCGTTTAAGGCCATGCAGGAAAGAGCTATCCCTTTTTATGCCGCCATCCTCTGCAAGATCGGCATTAATGTCGTTGCGGACTGTCACAGTGAACCCAGTAGATCTGTTCAGGTTGATCAGGAGAAGCGAGACACCATCCTACATAGAAAAGTTTAGAAGATGCATCAGATATAGCTTTTCTAGTGATTTACAGAGCCAAGAAGAGTTTATGTCTAGTGTCTATCACTGATTGCAGAAAAATTAGTCAGGATGGAAATGGTTACTTTTTCAATAGTATTAACATTTATATTAGGATAAAATTCTGTGGTACCAATAATAAGTCGTTAGTCATACATCTATATTTGATTGTATTTTAGTCAGCTGATTGATAGTTTGGAATTTGGATAACAAAACCCAGATTCAGGGGCAGCAAGACAAGCATTGGAATTTAAGTTTCTTCTTTGTTATGAAACTGTTAATTGTTGGATCTTCACGTACATATTCACTTCTTTCAGATATGTAATATAATCTTCCTAAATCATCTCAATTGACGTATGAAAACAGGAATCAATATAAATGATCATAAACATTTGGAGAAACCTCTATTAAATTTTTTTTTTTTTTTGGGGAAACCTCTGTATTAACTATAACATAACAAACAATTTTGAAAGGAAATTCGCAATATTCTGAGAAATAATTGTACCTTTTCCTTTCTGCAATGGGCATAAGCACGTAAATATGGGGAGCCGCTGAGATCAACAGAAAGAACTCCTTTCCCCATAAGCCGATGCCATAGCAATGCACTGGCAAGAACAAAAGGATTGGCAGATTTGAGGTTGAAGCATGAAATTGGAGCAATATAAATCTTATCAGTACACATGCTTTAAATAGTCTTGCCTGTAGTAATCGGGATTGGGTATGAAAGTTGTGGTGTCAAGAAGACCATAATTCCCACCAATCAGAGTCTGTCTACAGTAAGCCTTGGTATTATATTTAGACGCCAGCCCTAATTGATCTAGGTACCTATTAATATTAATGAGCTCATAATCGCATCACATTTTATAAAGGGCACTGTTCCAGCACATCATATGCTGCAGTAAGCTGAACTGCAGACAAAGAGGATGAAGAATTACCAGAAGCTATTCAAGAAAGTGTTTGACACTTGACGACTACCACTGTTATATGCACCGCCAGCTTCACCAACCCAAGCAGAAGCCCATGGTCCATGTCTTTGTATGGTAAGTTGGAGATCTCTGAATGTATCAGTTACCCGACTTAAATATTGTGGATCCAAGATCTTATTTTGAATATGAGGATCATCACCTGAAGAGAACATCAAAATAATTATCATGCATCCTGTAGATTCACATCTCCAAAGATAAGAACATTCCTAGTCAACCTTTTGTGTGACTAACATTTGAAAGATACATCCTACAAATGGTCTATAGCAAATCTGGTACTCAAAAGCATGCAATGGTATCTGCAACCTAATATGTGGGGGCAGACCAGCATATTGATCTTTGTTGAATTACAGTTTGTGATGATTGTATCATATTTATGCATCTAACAGGGAATCTGAATATGGCAAAGTTTATATCCAAGCACAATGAACATGTAATATTCTTAACTAATAACAAGGAATGATGGCAATAAACTACAAATTTATGTATGTTCACATATATAGACACTCACCTCCACCAAGATTGTATATATGATGTGTCATTACATTGAGAACACCTGGCCCAGAGGCCTGAAGAAGCTGAGCATACCACTGCTGATCAAAGAACCCTCCAGGAGCTACTACCAATGGTTTCTTGTCTGAATTTGTGTATAACTCATCAAAGATGCCTTTGAGGGTAATAAGATCCTTCCCGTACTGTTCAGCTCCAACACTTGCACCAATTCCATGCCCACTCAACTCATTTCCTGATACATGAAGAGGAAATAGTTCTGAAATTCTGGAAATATGACATTTTTTTTATTGGAAAGACAGACTTGAGTCAAAAACAGGCATTACCAAATTCCCACGAATCAACATGATAGTTCTTTGAGATGGTGTATTCTATGAAGTCACGAGCGTTACTTGAATTCCAGGCACCTGACCAGATTCCCTTGCGTACATTTTGCCTCCCATAAAGTGCATTAAGACCAAAAGTAACAACTGCTCTGCAATCACAAAACTAGCCAAGAGTCAGAGCAGTTCCCATGTTGCAAAGAATCATTTTGAATGGTCGAGTTCTTTGTCATGTTAGCTTACACAACAGAGTAGAGATTATTAGTAGATACATAGAGATTATTAGTAGATACATAAGTTATATGTTCTGATGACAAGAAACCTGAACAGTGCCAGAGCTACTATCAAATATATTGATAGCATCAGATGTCAACTAGTAGAATAACAGTTTCCAGTACTTTAATAACTTTCAAGAACTTATACATGAGCGATAGAATCGTTAGATCACCAGGACTGTGAAGTCAATGACTCAATTTCACAAGCAATTGACTGGACCATGACCATATATTAATCTGATATAACTATAGCCTAAACTACAATCAAGTTAGCAAAATCTTTGTTTTAAAAGATAAAGAAAAAAATATAAACTGAAACAAATGTCTGCTAGTCCACATATAATCAATTTTCCTTATAGATACACTAGTGGCTTGCCCACCGAAGAACTCATTTCCTGATGCATCCATCTTTTCTTCTTCAATTGAAAAAGAAAATATTAATAGAGATAATCTTTGTTAAGGAGCAATATCTTCTTGTTCATGGGACGTGTCTATATATATTTTATGGATGTTTCACTGGGAGCTGATACTTCAACTGATCAAGTATCCTTACAAGTGTGCAAAAAGAAACAGCCAAAATGAATAAATAAGGATATTCTGAGTTAACCTACCCTGTCTTCTGGAATAAATAGTTAAGCTCATCCCATCTTTCCATGGGTAGACATCCCTTGGAGAATCCAAACAACCCACCAGCCTTTTTTGAAAAGGGAAGACATGGATATCCTAAATTTGGCATGCCATACACAACTTGGTCTTGCAACGAGCCTCCCACTCTTATCCGTAGGGGACTGAAGGCTGCAAATTATAATAAACCAAAAATTAGAGAGTAGTTTTCACGTATAGAAGGCAGTAAAAATTTGACGTAGGAGATGGAGATGGTAACAATTCCTATAAATGAGCCAGATATCTGTTCTTACAAGTCAAACAATTGAGCTACATTGGGGTGTTGGCATTTAATTCAGTTGGCCCAGAGCATCATCACCAAAATTATTAAAAGGACACATACTAAAACTTAAGGCTTGAAGTGTTAAAAACTCGGAAATATCCTATCATTCTAAAGTATCAAAAAGAAAAAAAATAAATAAATAATCAGATGAATGGAAAGTAACTACTCACCTTGAATGGCGTTAGCTAGGAAAGGATGAGTTAAGTCCTGATGAATGAAGCAAAGAAAGAACACCAATTTTAGGAAATAGTTGGTCACATTCTTACAGAGTGCACAAATAGTAACATTCTGGAAACTCACCAAATTTAGAACAGAAGACTCTCTCCATGGGCACTGATTGTAGTTACACTTCTCAGGAGGCCACCAATCAATAGTGGCGCACACAAAATTATCATCGGTTTCAGCCATTGTGGCAGATCCTTTTATAATAATAGTTGCATCGGCGGAATCCTGAGACAATATACCAGGAAACATACAAAGAAGAAGACACAACAAAAGCTGCAACCCCATGCCTGTAGTCCTTCTATTTGGAACTTTTCCTCAAGAATCTATAGCAACATAAAAGATAAAAACCATAACTTAGAAGAAGATTGAAACAACAAAAACGATGCAACTTTTGCAATTCTATGAATGTGTATTGCTTAGAATCTTTTTCTTCAAGAGTTGAGAAATGACAGAAGGAGGGAATATTTTAGGAGTGCGTCTTAAGTCAAGAAATCCCCACAATTAAAAGCATGGGTCTTTCATATCTTTGCTTTGAAGCCAAATCAAAGAGTGCGGAGACCGCCTAAAATTCCGTGAGAACCAAAATTAGATAGAAATCTTCACAGAATTAAAACCACCAACGTTTGCAAGGAAAGAATCGAAGTAGCAGAAGGAAAGCCCAGCTAAATCCAAACCTCCAATTGCCTGAAGAACTCAAAACTATTTGTTTCCCGAGATTGCAGCAGTGCATAGAGGAGCTCACGCAAGAAAAACCAGCGGTTTCACGCCAAAAGAAGCAATCTTTCCCCTCTACCTCTACCTTTTTCCTCTCCCTATCACTACCCACCAGGAGAGAATCGACCCGGGAGTAATGGGTCGGAGCAAATTTAGTCCACCGAGATCGAGATTTGGCAAATCCGGCTGCCCTTAAAAGCTTTCCTTCCCTGGCCCACAGCAGAGCAGTAGCTATCCCAATAATATAATGGCAGGCGTGGATGTTGCGATCCTCGTAGACACAGCTGACCGTAATTAGAGTAGAATACGAGAACCTTTTAATAACTTTCCTTTGTGGAAAGCTCTTTTATTTGCAATCATTCATTCCTATGCATTAAAATCAAGAACATTCAATAAATCATGACCTTGTACATCGTGGAGTGGCGTTATACCTGATTACATTATGGTATAATGGCGCAGGTTTGTTGGTTTAGAGTAGTAGTAGTAGTAGGTAAAAGAATGACATCTGAGAAGCAACAGTAATGCAAGTTAGACTAACACGAGAAGGTGGTCAAACTTCACCTAATCATATATTCCCTGCCCACTTTCCACTCTCTTTCCTCTGCTGCGCAAGTTCTCCGACATCACATGGTACCTTTTTATTAGGTTCTCCTTCTCGGTTACTACATGCAAGAAACTTTTCTTTTGATTCAATTCCATACAGAGTTCCTATTCCATTCTACTTTGCTTCAACTTTGAGGTGGTCAAAACTTTGAATTGGTAGGAATAGAAGTCCTCAAAGGTCTCATAAATACGACTTATCCTAATGGTCAACACCAGTCAATACGGATGATATCGGAGAAAACTATTTTAAATGCATCTATATTTTTATATAATTTGTTATATTTATTCCTACTTATTTAATTAACAAATTATATTTTAAAATATAATATATATTAATGTAATGTACCTAAATTTTATGTATAAGCATATATACAAGGTATAAGATATTTAATGGATAATATTAAAGTGAAAGATTGATTTTAAAATTTTTAAGATAATTTTAGAATCGTTATTGAAGTGCTTAAATAGTATTCTGATGATCGAAGAAGTATAAAATTTTATCTAAAGTCATAAAAATAGGCACTCTGTTCAACTGCTTTGTTTGCCGCTTGAATAGGGTATCTGAACGCAGATATTTATATTTAGTCATTCAAATGCACCATGCATGTTATTATCGATGGCGTGCGATTATCACTATCTCTCACGACGTTTCTTATATTTTTTAATAAATATTATAGTATATCTAAGTATTTACATAAATTTTAATTATTTTATAATATTTATTTTATGTTAAAGTGTCTTAGTATAACATATGCTGGTGAGGTATATCTTACTCATGTTCGTGTCTCTGCACGACAATCTTGTTCGCTAAACCGTCGTTATTGACCGACCCAAACCTCATCCTTGGGTTTGGCCTGGTCCTCTTTTCATAGTCATATTATAGGAAAAGTCTATAGTTTGATGACCTCTCAAGGCAAACAATTCCAAATTCAACACTGAATCCATTTATTCTTATTGGGACGCCTGCATTCGTAGTCTTGCCTTCTAGATTTGAGTATCATTAAAGAATACCTACTTGTAAAGATAAGAAAGTCTTCTTGTGGTGGGGCTGGAATGAATTAGACTTTGGATATCAGATTACATGTCATTTCTGATGCAACTGTTCCTCTATATATTTCCAACCTAATGCATCATAAACAAATTTGACCTTTATCCTAATCACAAGGGATTAGGTGATGATGAGTTGAAACACTGCAAAGAGTTCTATCGAAATGATATATGCATGATGTGAAGAAAAAACGTAGTGACGATATGAAGTTATAAAGTATGAAAGTCTAGAGGATTGAGTTGATCAATTAATATATCTATACATACATATATATATATTAGTTTCCCATAGGATATTGATGCATGACATGGGTAATATTATATTATGGTTTGATCAGCTGAGCTTATCCACAATAATGCACAAATTGACAGATCCCTGTACTTAAATCATTCTCAATTATACTTGTGATAATATTCCATTTTTTATTTAATCATAACATTATTTTAGGGGGATAAGATCTATTTAGAGCATGAAAACGACATTAGAATATATATATATACAATCTTCAAAGGATAGACAAGAAGTGAAGTTAGATGAAAAATGGTTGAAAATATTCATCTGTGGAAAATTTTAGCATGCTTACCTGAATAGCTTAGTTTTGCATTGAAGAAGGAAAAGAAGAAGACAACCATAGGTTGGAAATCCTCTATAATGATTTCATTCAGACAGGTATATCGGATACCAAAGGCTTGGAAACTTCATGTTACATGTATCTAAGCAAGTATACACTACAGAAAAGGAGTAGATTAAACCAACTATAGACTATAAGAGCGAGAGAGACAAAAGAATTTCCACAAATACTTCAAATGTTATAGCTTCAGGAATTAACATTTACAGAACCAAAGCATTTCTCACCAAAAAAGAAAAAGAAATTACAGTGCCAAAGCATGCAACCAACTTCATATATTTTGTGAATTTGATCTCTCGCAATCGTTCAGGTCAACCAAGTTTCAAACAAACTGATACTGACAGAACCCCAGAAAGCATCAAAGACATTTGAATAAAGTTCATCTCAAGTTAGCAATATCTCCTGGAGCTTTTTATTTATCCCATACATGACTTGTATGAGAAGAATAATGTCCACATAGGAAAATAGTAATAAACACTGCTGCTCTCGGCAAAAGATCCAAAGCCTGACAAGAAATGGCACACAAAACTCTGCAGAACCTCAAGTTAGCTTATTCCAGTATATCATATGTATGAGAAGAATATTGTCCAAGTAGGAAAACTAGTAATGAACACCACTGCTGTCAGCAATAGATCCAAAGCCTGACGACGGCAAACAACATCCACAACTCTGTAACACTTTCGACCAGAAGATATAGTCCCAAATTCCACCACATCTAAAGAAATGTATAATCACCACCACAAAATAGTCATGGACCTGCAACTGTTGTAACTGCTTTGCTTTCTTGAAGTGAGATTACAGTTTCAAAAGCACCCACTAATGCCTTCACCTTGCTTTTCCTCGTCTCAACAAGCTTGCTTGCAGTTTCCTCAATCACATGATTGAACAAACCTTGGATGTCTTTCTTGTCCTGCACATCTTGATGTCTCAGATGAACAATGGGACCTTCCAAAGTGGGAGTACTCATGTCCATAGAGTTTCTCCTCCTCCTAAAGCTTCGTACCCGTCCTTCTCCTTTAGCGTTCCAGCTCTCGCTTGCCACCTTGGCTGGCCTGAATATAAGTCTTCTTGGCCCGCTGTTCTCAGACGGAATGTTTACAACCTTACCTCTGCGAAAATTCAATTTGTGAGGTGAAGGCAATTTATTTTCCGGGAGGATACTTGCGGCTCTTCTTGATCTCCCCTTGCTTTCGCCTTTTAAAACATCAGTTTGATTTCTCTTGTCTAGTCGTTCTTTATCTGAGACTAGCAGGGAGTCATGCTCTTCTTTCCCACGTACCGACATAGATCGTAAAGATGTTGATGTTGGGGCAGATGATGATTTGACTTTGTAAGATTTCTTCTTTACAGTCTTAATAAGATCTACCTTCTCTGGCTTTGGCTCAATTACATGTAAAATTTTCTCCTTGGCTCTATCTGCACCACAATCTGTTCTTCTAACTAATCTTTCACTCTTTACTGGCGATGCAGAACTCCTTTCATTGTATTTTCTCAGTTTCTTGCTTGAAACTGACTTTATAAGAGGTTTCACTGACAAAGAAGTTTTCAGCAGTTTCGATACTTTTTCTTTGCCAATGTAGCGCTGAACTGCATCCTTGGTAGTCTTCTTTTCCTGGATATTCCGGCCTGCTCTGCTTACTGAAGAAGAGGACGCATCCTTGGTAGTGTCTAGCTTTGACGAATCTGCAGACTTGGATAATTCAGTTGTATTAGATGCAATGTTGTCTTTACCAGATGGACTCTTTTTCTCATTAACTCTCTGTTTGTCAGATGTGGTGGTTCTTGTGGCAGGTGACATAGCCTTTTTCTGTCTGTTTGGGTCTCCTATCACATTTTTCTTCTGCCTGATCATTTTAGATTTGCCTACAGCCTCTACTTTCTCATCTACAATCTTGGGCTTTGAAACTTCTCTCTTCTCCCCCTTCCTAGCCTTCAAACTAGTTACCTGAATCTGTTCCTTGGAAGATGCAGCAGTACGGCCGACAACTAATGGTGTTTTCATCTTTGTGTTTATAATTTGCATTGAAGATCTAACTGATGGAACCTTCTGCTTGGTATTCAGATATTTCTCAGATGATCCTGCTGTGGCTAGTGTAGCAGTCTCAGCAGATGCCATTGGTGCTAAGCTTACACAATCCTCCTGTGATCCTTCTGCTGGATTTTCTGCAGGTAATATCATAAGCTTTATGCTTACAGGTTCGACAGATGATCCTTCTGCCAGATTGACAGGGTCGTCGTCTTGGGCATCGGCCAAACCATTCCGCATGGATGATGGTCCATCAAGTAGTCCCTCTGTATTACCTGGCTTATCCTCATCTGATGAACCACCTTCCTGGATGGGTGATGGTATCACTAGTTTGACTCTTATAGATGGCCCTTCATCTAAACTAGGCCCAGCATTGCCTAGATCAGATGCCAGAGGATTAACTTTCGAGGCAGAAGATCCTTCAAATGATCCTCCTTCTAGGTCTGTAGGAAGATCACAAAGCTGGAATACTTTTTCAGGTGGCATCTTCTGCTTGGAGACTTCAGATTTGGAATCATCTTTTGGTTTAGACATCTTCAGCTTAAGGTCTGGTCTCTTTGCTATCCCTTTTTTATGTACGATAATACCTGACTGCTCATGTTCTTCCTCTGGAATCTTGCCTTTGCCCCCAAAAGAGGTGCGACGGAGAAGAAATTTTTTCTTAGCTTCGAAACCATGCTTGATCCCATATTTACAGAGGTCATGACAGGAACCAACAGAAGCTCTGAGATAACGAGGAACATGTTTTCCATGACCCTTTGAAGGAGACGGCAAAATAACGGTGATGGTTTCACCTGTTGAATCTTTCCTTTCTGTTCCCATAGACTCAGTTCTAACATGAGATGGTGAAGTAGTGTCTCTTTCTGTCAACTCTTCACCCATTGTAACAGGAAGGAGTGAATGAAATTATCTCCAATACTGCAAGAAAGATTCACAGGCAGATAAGCACAAGGCAAGACATGTCCAACTGCGAATCGAAAGATATGCGAGAGAGGAACAAAGGGAACATAGTAAGCTTTTCTAATGGTGATTTATGCCAATCTCCACTACAATTATAGTTTCAGCAAAGCAAAACTGCTGCAGCTATAAACTTATTTGATAGACGACTACTAAAATTTCTCAACAAGTAGAAATGTCAGTCAACAAAGTAATGAGGTGAACTAGTATAAATATTTATGTTATAAAGAATATTTCCTTCAATCAGTAAACAGAAGATATCTAGTTGCTCGTTAAATTTCTAGACAGCTCCAAAAATTCCAGATAAAATAGATGACAAGAAGGGAGAAGCAATAATTCACCCTGGTTTGGCATCCAGCTTCCTCTACTTAAATGCTACACGAAAGATGATAAATAACACATACTGTTGTTGCATAGAAATCCCATGCAAAGTGATGCCCTTCATAGAAACAGTGGGCAAACATAATTACGTGACCAATTTTAATAGGCAGAAATAGAAAAAAATTACATATCTGACTTCTTTAATTCAAAGATCAGAAAGCACAAGTAGATAAAGTGTAACTTCTATCCTTTTACAGATTATCCACACATCAAAGGAAAAGCGATTTAATTATGAAGAACTCTTGAAGACACCCAAATGCGAAATTTTCCTTTTCTGAATAGATAGTATAACTAAACTTAATATTTCCATCTGTTAAACATTGAAAAATAAAAAACCAACACATTCTGCAACCAGAATTTATTGCAAATACAAAGAAGATGAGGAAAATATCGTCTAAATTATATGAAGAAGAGGAAGGAGGAGGAGGAGGAGGAGGTAACTCTGTTCAATATCAATTAAACAGGAAGCAATTAAAGAATTCTTACTTCCAATCAACCAAAACATTCAAGAACAAGCAACCATCAAGCAAAACGCAACAAAGGAAACCGACCTCAAAGATCACAAAAGTATATATATCATATATATATGTGTGATCGAACTTATGTAGATAGAAAATAAACGATCTCGAGATTCACCGCAAGAAACAGGGGAGATATGTCGGTGTGTTTACCAAGAAAACCAGCGAGACACCGATCAAGATTGTACCTTTCGACGCACTCCCCTCACCAGAAGCCGAGAGAAAGAAACCCAGTTGAGGTCTCTCCCAAAGGGAGCAGACCCTTATCTCCTTTTGGAGATCTTGCAAGCAAAACAAAAGTTTCCTCCCCTTGTGTTATGTGCTTCGTTGGCAGGGGAGACGAGCGAAAGCGAGAGCAAACGAAGCCGGAGACAGAGAGGAGAGAGAGAGAGAGAGAGAGAGAAGGGAAGGGGAAGAATAAGGGCGGCCCCACAACGCAACTCCCAAAAGCTCGCTATTCTTGGGAAATGCGAATAACCATCGATCCCAATTTCTCGTACTTACTCTATACGCG
The DNA here is from genome assembly GCF_048772165.1 of Typha angustifolia. Classification (NCBI taxonomy): domain Eukaryota; kingdom Viridiplantae; phylum Streptophyta; class Magnoliopsida; order Poales; family Typhaceae; genus Typha; species Typha angustifolia. Next base: position 1,535,252 of record NC_133245.1, read on the forward strand.
TTCCGTTAGACGAAGCAACCTCTTTATGACGAGACCTTTATCACTTTTTTTGCGAATAACCACAGACAGAATTGATTATTTATAAAACTCAACGCAAAAATAATAATAAAAGCAAAAGGAAGGGTGTAAAATAAAAAAAATGACGAGAATTTGACCGAGCCTTGAGAGAATACTCGGCGTTTGGAACGGGGCCAAGAATGGCGTGCGCAGAAGTCAAGCGAATGATCCAATCCCGCCGATGGTCCACCATTCACCATGCTCCGGGACGCACGATCTGACAGGTGTCCAGACCGGACACGTTTACTCTAGAATTTTGGTCGTAATGATGCGTCGTGAGCTGGCAAGCCAGCTTAGCAGCAACCATCGCAGCTGTTGTTGAGATTTGCGAGTCAGAGATGGTCAGAATCTTTTGGTTTACTTTTTATTCAATTACTTTTGAATTAATTTTATAAAATAACACCTAAATTTTTTAATAAAAATTATAATTTACATCTTATATTTTTAATATTTATAATCAAGACCTAATAATTTAAGAAATATACGTAAAAAATACCTTACAATAACATCAGTTAGTTAAACTTAAAAAAATATCTGAGTTAAGCTAACTATACTAATAAAATTATAAAAATATTCTCAATCAAGTTATATTAACAGTGTTTTAGTCATTTAAAAATAAAATATCTCTAATTAATAAAATATTCTTATTATGTTAGTTTAAATCTAATTCAAAGTGTTTTCTGTACATATTCGCTAGATTTATAAATAGTAAAAATGTAGGGTGTAAATCATAATTACGTTATAAAACAATGTCTAATATATAAATTTTTCTGTACCTAAATTGAAATTCCGTAATTTCAATCACTCATTTTAAATTTATAATTATCTATGTGATCTTTTTCAAATGTAATTAAGAGCTGGGGTTATTCTACTAATACCAAAATAAAAATTATTTATAACCTCTAGAAAATATAGGTTAACTCTTAGCCCAGAGAAACAAACAAACAAACAAACAAAAAAGAATTAAATCCAAGTTGGAAAACATAACTCCCAGGACTAAAAAGATACTAAGTTTCCTTGGATTCCAACAATAATCTATTGGACAAAATTATAGAACTCTTTTGTCATCAGTTAAGTTCTTCTACCTAATAATTGATGATGTTTTCATTACAGTATTCGAGATTTGGGTCCAGAAATACTCATACAATATAACTCATTATAATCTCCTAAGCACTATCTTATTAACATTTAAACTGGAGAATTAGAATGGAAGTTCTTTATGGCCATCTCCATGATTCTACTCATATGGCAGGTTCATGCATCAGCAAACCATTGGATCACTTTGTTTATGCATTGCAAGGAATAATATTTAGAGACAAAGGTAATTAAGTCAATACAATGATAGACCTCAATATTAATTAATTAATTCTGGTAGCCGAAAGTACAATGCCAGGAGCACCCAAAGAATAGTTTAGACCAATAAACATACTACTTTAATATATGAGCATAAAAAGATGTCTGTGTGAGCTTGTGCCCATGCAAAAATAATCTTATTATATTTAGGGAAAATTAGGTAATCTATCAATCAAAAACTCGTGACCATAAGTTTTTGTGTAACGTTTCTTCCTAATTTTCAACCACTAATCTTTCCTTCAAAGTATAAACCTAAAAAAAATATTTATACATCACAAATGGATAGATAAAAGGATAAGTAAAGTCTGCATCTCTTCTCGCCATGTATGAATAAATAATAGAAATTATAGATTAAATAGTGCTAATTAATTTAAAAAGTTAAGATGTTAGATTACGAACTAATAATATATATTGTACCTTTAACACGGCTTTCGATAAAATGATCCATGGGACCGACTCTGTAATCATAGAATCATGAGAAGGGGATTAGCACACCACAAAACTTTTAATAGCTAAATCAAAGCATCTAAGTAGTCTATTGTTTAATTTATAAGCCAGTATCTATGGACATGTAACATCTTAGAAAGCACCCTCTCAACTTTTAATATTATCAAACGATCCATATAATATGGGCATTTTGTAGATAATTATGAAGTCCATTCTAGAATACAACTCAAAGTTGAGGTTGTTCGTTCGTGGATAATTCCAACGAAGGCGATCATATTAGTAAAAACCAATGCAACAAGTATTTTATGATACTCTCGGCTAGTCCGATATATATTATTCATTGTAGGCGTAAACCAGTAGTTGGGCTTTTTAATGGGCTTTCCAGCCCAAATAGAAAGAGGATCCGAATCCAATAAAGGGCCAATGCCCAGTGGGCTGTTATCCAAAGCTGACTTGAATTTGAACTCGACGATGATTACGTGGCTCCAATTATTAAGGTCAGTTAAACAAAAGGATTTGGGGGCATATAGGTAATTTAATATTGCTGGCCAATAAATATCGCATTAAGATCCGGGCCTACTCGGTTCGTTCTCGCGGAGCCGAGCAATAGAAGGAGAGGGAGAGAGAGGGAGAGAAGAGGGAGAGAAGAGGGAGAGAAGGAGAGGAGGGGTTGCGTCCTCGTCGTCGTGTTCTTTCCATCCTTCTCGGTTTCCAGATTCCAAGGTAGTCTCTCAAGCGATCCTAACGTGTGGGGAAAATTTGGAATTTTTTCTAGGTATTCGGGTGAAATTGCATAATTTTTTCGATTGGGATCTTCATATATTGCTCTTTGGTGTGAAGATCGTAGCTTGTCGTTCTTTCTCTAGTGTTTGATAGTTTTTCTGGTGCTAAAGTATGCGTATTTGATGTCGATCTGTCACGGGTACGAGACGTAAATGTTATTTCTCTTCTTTTTCCCTCTTTGCTTAGCTACTGTGATAATGATGATTAAATTTTCATCTTTTTAGAGTTTTAAGTGTCAGAATTTTGTTGGAATAACAACGGGAAGAGCTTGTTCGTTATAGTAGATTTATAGTTGGGGTTTATTCCAGCAGTGGATGACCTCTTTGCGATTTTATGATGACATCATGATTTGGTTGTCGAATTTTCTATGATCTAGGATGTCAGAAATTGTATTGGTATTTGGTTATCAGGATATATTAGGGGTAATTGTCGATATCCGCAATGCAAGGGGCACAGAGGTTGCTAAAATTGGAGCTAGCTATACTAATACAAGCTCAAAATGGATCTGGTGTAGTGGGCAGATACCTGATTAGTTTAGTCTTCTGCATAAAATTTGATATTTAAAAGATGAAACAATGGTTGAAAATCTTGTGGCCTGATCATTTTATCTGCGAGAACGAGATGAAATTGAAGAAGCTGATCATGAATTATGATGATTGACATCTAAAATAATATTCATTTTCCTCTTCTCTTTGATGATGCTTTTTAGTAGTGAATTTAATAGCTCCCTAAATCTAAGCTCATTTTTTGATGTAGTCTTCTGTTAGAGGACCTATGCATTCAGTACTGTAGGAACCTTGAATTTAGTTCACACTCTATCTTCCGATTATGGAGTTAGTAATTAGGAATAGTTCCTGCGGTCATTTATTGCTATGATGTATACTTGTCTGAAAACACATGAGATCATTTCACATTGCTAAATGGGTCCTTGATCCTTCTAATTTCAGGTCTGCTTCTAAAGAAAACGTTTGGCAGCACGGCTACGTATTGTTTTGCTATTTGTTTCGTGAAAAACTTCCAGAGATGTTCTAGTATGCTGGCCTATCCAAAATAACAATGTGGCGATTTGCTTCAGACGCCATAGCTGAAAATATACGACCAAGATGCACCCCCTTAAGACCAAATCAGACTACTCCTGATTGCTCTGATGATGATATTTCTCCATGTTTTAGCGGGGAAGAAGGTCTTGAGTGCCCTATATGCTTGGAATCTTTCAACCTTGTTGAAAATGTGCCATATGTCTTATGGTGCGGACACACCCTTTGCAAAAACTGTGTGTTAGGACTTCAATGGGCTGTCATGAAGTTTCCAAATCTACCTGTTCAACTACCCCTTTTTATTTCATGTCCTTGGTGCCATTTTCTTTCTCTGCGGCTGATCTATAAGGGCAACATAAAGTTTCCCTGCAAGAACTATTTTTTACTGTGGATAGTTGAGAATATGAACGTCGGCAGGACAAAAATGCGGCGTTCATTCACTGCAGATCAGCAGCCAACAAATAGCTTGGTTGTTGGATCATCTGCTCTCCACCATGATAGAATTGATCAAGTCACGCATCGGGATCATTCACGCATCGATTCAAACGATGAAAGTCTCGTAGCAGATTCCTTGAGTATGGAGAGGATTCAATCTTCTCTTCGGAAGTCACTGGTTTTCTTTGTTAGTCTGACTGACAAATTCCCTCTAGTTATCATATTCCTCCTCATTGTCCTGTATGCAATACCAGCAAGTGCTGTGATTGTAGCCCTGTACATAATCGTCACATTCCTCTTTGCATTGCCTGCCTTTGCAATATTGTACTTTGCATACCCTAGTTTGGACTGGCTCGTTAGAGAAATCTTCACATAAAATATTATAGTGCTTGCTGACTGCTATATCGTTCAGCTGTAGTAATGACTGTTTTACCTGATTCAGCTTGGTGTTATTCAATGTACTTGCTAATGGATTAGTATGTTTCGAAGAAGCATCAAGCTTTTAGTGGATATATGTTCTCCTTTTGTTTTCCATTTAGATGTATCTCATCCTTCAATTTGTATAACATTATTGTCGAAGAGTATCAAGCTTGTTGAGTTTCTTTTCTTTACTATCTGAGATTTTTTTGAAGAACTACTTACAGTTTAGTCTAAATTTATGGCTAGGCTGCAGTGCTTTGTATAGGCGTGTTTATTTTATCAGTGTAATTACTGACACTAACCTTAAATTTTGAGTCTAGATTAAAAATCTGGTTTGGTAAATAGAGAGAAATATTGCGACCATCAATGGCTTGAAACATAATATGTTGAATATTTCAGAGGGCTTCTTTTTCTTTTCAAACTATCAATCACATCCCATAAGAAATGTCATGGCGATTCCAAGCGACTCTGAATCCTGCCTATCTCTTCTTCCTCCCTGCCTCCTCCAATAAAAAATGAAGCTTATTTCCTATTTGGGTTTTGATTTCTGTCTCCAATACTGAGTGAAATGCGTCTCCTTTTCTCTGCAATGCCTATAAATTACTTGCTTTTCCCCCTGTTTTCGTGCCATCAACTCTTTGACTCAACTATATCCCAAATCTCTGTAATAAAATGATGAACAATTTAATTAGAAGAGTCCTCGAGGAAGGAGAGAGCTTCAGGATGAAGCTGTGTGAAGTGCTGGGCCCGAGGTAAGTCTCTAATGAGTTGGCAATGTGATTCATCACAGAGTAAAGAAATAGTTGCTTTCCTCCTTTCTTGCGAGTAAAGGAAATCCACAATGATCTCCATATCTATCACACTGCTGCCGTAAAGAAATATGAACGTTTGTCAGATAATTAATGTGATTATCTATAATTTATGCAGTAGGAATGCCAACTACAAATTTATAATAATTAGGTGTTATGGCTGCTGTTTTTTTGGCTAGCTAAATGTTGGACAGATTGTTAAGATATGCATCTCCTCGTAGGGAAATTAATGTGTTTTATTTTATTTTATTTATTTGATGAAAGCCCATTGATAATTTTATTACATAAAAATAGTTGGAGGTATTTTGAATAGCTCCGTTTACTGGTACAATATTAAGACACAAGCATCAACTACAAAAGACAAACAAAATTTAAGTAATGACGTTTCGTAGATCTTAAAACAATGTAGCTATTACTGTCATGCAGAAAATTAAAAAAATAAAACATGAAAAACCAAATGGCCTAAGTCACTACACTGTCGGTTTTGTCTCAACCAACCCTAGCATTTGTAGGGTTGAAAGCTTGAGCTCGGGGAGGATGTTGGTGGCATAGGGCGGAGGGAAGAGGGTTAGGTAACAAAAAAAAGGGAGGGATGAGAAGATGTCGGGAGGTTAGTGGAGGGGAGAGTTGAGAGAAGAGGGGAGGAGATGGAGAAGGAGAAGGAGAAGGTGTTGGGGGAGAGGGAGTGGGGAGGGGCGCGCGTATCTTGATGAAGAGTAGGTGGTGGGATAAAAATGAATAGAAGCGAAGAATAAGAGAGGGGATGGTGTGGTGTGGTAGAGGATAGCAACCGAAGACAAGGGAGAGGATAAATGAATATGGCGACGAGTGTGAAGGAGACGATAATGATAATAATGGCAATGAGAGAGATGCGAATGAAAAGGAAAAAGAAAAAATAAGAAGATTATTTAGAAGACTGAGGAGAAGAGTCGCTCAAACTATGTAGAAGAAAAAAAAAAGTGAAGAAAGCTCGCCAATTGCAGCGAGAAAACACCCTCTTTTTAAAAGAGTAGGAAAAAGCAAGCACCAAATTCAAAAGCAAAGATAGAGCCGACCCTCGTGAGAAAGGGCAAATTCTTGAAAGTCTTCATTGAGGACTTTGGTTGTTACCTCAAAGTCAGCAATATCATGAGTATTCTTCCTGCTGCTTCTCATGCTTGATATGATTCCATCAATTCCCTTGGATTCTTGGCTGATCATATCTGAGTTTTAGCTCTAACAACAGAAATGGAATGCCAGAGCGACGGAAAGGAACGCGGTAAGTGTTGGCATCCTTGGCTGAGCCTGAGCTTGAGCCTGAGGCCTGAGCATAATGTCCATTGGCCACAACAACTGCATCAAAGATACCTTCTGCCAACTTTTTCCCAGGTTTCCTCTTTGGATCTAACAACCCACTTTAATGTTATTGTTGTCATCTTCTACTTTTCCTACCGTAACTACATACTCAACTCTTGTGGAAGTTCATCCAAAATATTCCATTCTTAATAAACTTTTGGATAGATGCTTGTCTTGGCACCATACCATTTATTTATTTTGGGGGCATGAATAAGTTTCTCTGGGCCCTATACTAGTATCTCCCATTTATGCTCATTTGTCTCTCTCTTTTGGGTCATTCTTTTAAAGTCTTACATATCGTGGAGGTTGTAAGTACAAATCAATCTATCAATTAAAATACAAAAGATTCAGAAAATTTTACTTTTTGTAAGAAAAATTAGTGATAAAGTGTTTTATGATCTTAACATTAAGAAACAAGGTTATTTTAGTCATATATATTTATTAACTTTAATGACCATATATTACGTATACTTAATGACTATTATGCAGAAATCTGACTATAATAGTAATTTTAAAAGAGTTGAGATATTTTAGTCATAATTATATAAATAATTGAAAATAAAAGAAGTATAATAAGCATCTCTCAAGCAATAAGGGAGTGGTGTGGCCGAGCCACCACAGAGGTCATAAATTCAAGTCTTACAGTAGATGTTAGAGTTGAGCTTTAGTGAATCTATAGCTATAGAGGCAACATGTATATGATATGGGCCAAATTTATTGTTAAGCCTCAGCCAAAACATCAATCTTGAATTGATGAGATCCAATTCAATCCTAACAGTTGCTTGATAAGAAAATCCAAAGCTTATTTCAAATCTAAACCTATTGCAACATGTATATGATTGGAGCCTTATCGAACCGAGTCTGAGTCCGCTATCGGGGAGGGTTAGACCCATTTATATAGCCTATATAATGCTTACAGATGATCTATAACAAATAAATAAGAGAGAGAGAGGCAGAGGGGCTGGGCAGAGGTATTTACACAGGCCTACATGGATATTTTGCATTTAAATCCTTAATTTTAGCATAAAGTTACATAGAACATCACAAATGGTTCTTTCTAATAGTTTTAGTCTGGCTCGGCCCTAGGATCTAACCCACCAACCAAAATTTGGACCCTTTTTGTTTATCCACACTTCCCATATAGAATCACTATAAATGGTGGCATAGTGCACTCTCACAAAGGTCGTAAAGACTTCATAGCAATGAGAGGTGTTTCCGTAATCATCAAATACATTACACTGTGTCTCCTTTTATAACAATAAAGCAGTATACTGTATGTCTTTTTATGACAAGAAAAAGCCAAATTGCTGACCAAAATCAGACAAGCAGATCTATATGATATCTTGAGTCCAGCGATACGTACAGGGGTTAAGGCTACCCACGTCCCTGATGGCGTGTCATTTTACTATTCGTGGCTGTAGACTTTCAATGCCAACTCAGCCAAGAATAAAATAAAATACAATATTAAGCGTCATTAAAAAGAGGGGTTGGGGGGAGGTTGAGCACCAGATCCGAATCCGCGGTGCCAACCCCACCGACTTAGCGCGATTTCCGGAGCCCCCCCCCCCCCTATTTTTATAAAATACCCCTTTTTGATATTTTTAAAAATCAGGATGAAAAAGGAACCTCCATTTGGATAAATAAAGCACTTCACAATTGCTTCCACAATATAAATCAAATCCTAACAAACTCCCACACAACCCTATCAATCCACATCTCCATTCTCCAGATCAAACTCCAAGCCGGAAAAATAAAATAAAATAAAGCAAAAAAATAAATTTAGAAGGGAAGTGAGACACAGCACTCGTGGAATCAGATCAGATCTTCCTAACGCGCGCTTCTTACAGTAAACGGAGCAAAGCGGCGGCGACGACAGCGGAGAAGGCCAGGGCGATGCCGTTACCGACGGATCTGACGGCGGGCGTCGCACCGGACGTGGACTTACCCGACGACGGAGGAGACGGCGGCGGTAAGGCCTGAGCTCGAACCGTTAGCTTCATCCCTCCGTAGCAGTAGCCGTAGCTACAGATGAAGTAGTATCGCTTCGTCTGGTTGAGCTCGAAGGCGTAGCTCCTCCCTTTGCTGTAATTTGAGATGGGGTTCGACGCATCGCACTTGTTGTAGCCCACCTCGTCTACTTGCACGACGTCCGCCATCCCGGGCTGGTAGTAGAACACTGCGAAACCAGGTAAACTAGACAAATGAGCACCAGATCACATCAGATCTGAGGGAGCAGGAGCAAAGGAGCGTAAGATTACCGAGCCAGTCGCCTTTGTGGAAGGGGCGGTGCTTCTCCTCCCAGATCGTGTAGTTGACGTTGGGGTTCCAGCCCTTGGAGTCGCCGACGGTGAATCTATCGGCAGAGACCGATGCGATCGCACAGGCGACGAGGAGGAGGAGGCGGAGGAGAGGGGTCGCCATTGTTTGGGGAAGCGTAGGGGGAAGCAATGGAGGTTTTTGGGGATAAGGAGGAAGGTGTCTGGGAGCGGAGAGGTAGGGGGAAGGGAGAAGAGGCACATGGGGGTGACAGAGGGGGGTTTTATAGGGAGGGAGAGTACGGCCACATGGGAAGATGCCTCTCAGGCTTTATTTACAGGAGTGCCACTGTTCTACTTCTACCTTAGCTCTCGATCTCTCCTCTGCTCCTCCAGCGCATTTCTCACTTTGGAGACTGGGAGGATAAAAAAAATAAAATAAACTTTTGACCATTCTGATTGATGGCTGGTTACTTTTTATATATATAAATACATAATATTTAGTTTTATATCTATAAACTTTAAATTATATGGTAGGACCCAGTTACCGAACTACTAAGAAGACATCAGTATTTGTAGCAGCTTTTGTCAGCTCGTTTATAAAAGAAAAAGAACATTGTAAGTTGAAGGAGGTTGATAAGCATGATTAATTAGTGGAGCCGCTAACCAAGTCATTAGTAGTAGTAGTAGTAGTGCCTTCGCTTAAAATAAAGGCGGGAGATTTGTTTAAGCCGTTAATCCCCAGAGGAGGTTAAATCATTAATGAACGCGATTCACTCTCCAGGTCCTCTGGGGGACAAGAACTGCGTACGCCCTACTCACCTTCACGTGGTCGCTTCCCACCGTCCACATAAGACAAGACCCAGCGCATGCACGTGCGCTGCACGTGGGTCCATGCTCGCACAAATTGGGCTCAGCCCAATCCTTTTTTGGGCCTACACCAATTGGTTTTAAAGACATGCCACCTATTGAGCATTGGGCCGTCAACTATATTGAAGTGCTTCATAAATGAAGTGGATAGATATTATACATGGAGACATATATATTTATATTTATATTCATACTTATATATTTAGTCCAGCCTTCTTAGCAAGTATTGCACTTGAACTTCCTTAGTCAGTGGCATGATCCACTCGCCATAGAGTTCAGCAACTAAGCTAGGCCTTATCTTGTACAATGGTGGAGTTCCATCTTTACCGCCACCAACAGTCACTTCCTGCCCAAAGATTTTGGCCTTTGCTTCTACTCTCTGCTTGATTGCAGTTTCCACAGATTCGTATGTAAGCAAGCACATCAACCGATCGCGATCCTGGAATTTAGAAAAAATTGGAAGATAAATTAATAAGCCGCATGGTAATTGAGACTGCATTTATCAGATTTTGTGATTCATACTTGTGCTCTTATTGCCGGTTCATATGTATCGGGAGATTCTCGAAACTTAGCCTCTGCCACAAATTTGCCGTAGTGGATTCTTTTTGAGAGTGCCTGCATGATTAAACGAATTAGCGACTAGGTGTAGCCACTAGTACATAATGGTTCAGTTGTGTTCACAGTCTCTTCTCCCCACTTTGATTCTATAATATCTTTACTAAGTTCAGCTATGCACCTATATTACTCGAAAAAAAAAGATAAATAAATAAAACCAAAAATAAAGATATGCACCTGTAAACAGATTGTGTCGCAGACAGCACTCGATCCACAATTACCGTCATTTCCTCTTTTCACCAATCTTGGAAGGTTACGGAAGTACATTTTCCATATCTTCCAGTTTATATTGATAGAATCAGCAACAGGATGCAGAACCTTTAAGAACATAGGGAAAAAAGGAAGCACTTTCAGAGCATGATAAAAATCAACAAGAGAGGCAATAGTAAACACAAAAATGATGTACTACTTCCATAGAAAAGGTTGGTGTAAATCTGGTAATACTAAGTTGAGACTATTTTGTAATCATACTTGGTCGTTTATCTTTTTCAGTTCAAGTATTGAAAGCTTCAGCAAGGTGAAGTAAGAAGATGAAAATCGTTCATAACTTGTTGCAGAGGCAGCACAATAGCAGCTCTCAACATTCTTTTTTTCTACTCCAAGTATCAACATCCTAACAGAGCTGACTCAAGTACTAGAAGACTAGGATAGCAGCCACCACTCATTAAACTTATGTAGAATTACTAGCTTACATTGTTCATCTCAATATATAACCAATCAGTCAGCATGGATTGGTGAACAATAAACGAATCATATACTTATACTACGTCAAATCAATGAGTCAATAAGATGACAAAGTAGCCTTTGCAGTTCCAAAATTATTTCATGTTCACATATTTACCCTTGGATATTGCATAGGTGGCAACATGGCTTCAGGCAAATCTTCGGGAAAGAACGGATGCTCATCTGGGCTGTTGTATCTCCCAACCTAAAAACAAAGAAAACAAAAAGTTTAACAAACAATGAGATACAGTTCAGTACTAAGATCTCTTTCTTAAAAGTTCTTTACTGACCTGCGCATGTAGTTTTTCAGTTTCTCTAACCATGAGTTCTATAAGAGAGCCTTGAAATCCATCCAGGTAGTTGCTGTCGTAAGTATCAGCATTATAACAATATTGTGCCCTCTCTAGAAGGCTGAATATAATGCTATCTTCTTGCTGAATTAAGGATTGCCTGATACGGTCCAGAGTCAAGCTTTCACTTTTATCTATTCTCTTCGTCTCCACTCTGTGATAAGATAATATCATCAAAAGTATACCAATCAGAACAAATAAGGAACAAAAAGTAGGTATGTTTGTGAATCATCACTTGCACGTCCACTTTTACACACATCGATTTCTAAAGCAGCTAAAATTATCCATTTCAAAGTTGCTATTGTCGTTCATAAGCAAGGAATCAATAAACAGCATGAAATGGACTTGCAACTACACAAACTTATTACGAGAGAGATATCCATCGCAGGCAACGTTATCCAACTTCGCTATCAGAAATAAATATACTCCTCAAACAGAGTCGAACGGCCCAAGATCAGATTTAATGAAAGAGATTGGAGACAAGTATACCCAAAGATCAACATATGGAAAAAGAAATCCATAAAGAGATAAAAGGAAAAAAAAAACCCTTCTTTTTCATACTGAGTATACCTCACGAATTTCACAAGCACTATGAAACAGCAATTCGCAACATCATGGTCTTAATCATGAGACATACACCCCCTAAAATAGACAATTTCTTGACAGTAATTTAGACCCAAAATTTGCTCTATCATAATCATATCCACGTCTAACAAACAATAAATTCCACAAGCATCAGCAAGAAAACATAAACCTCAACAAGACCCACCTAAGCAAACCAAAAAAGAAAATCAAAATTTAACCCCCAAAAAAACCCATCTGGGTCGATAACTATTGGATCTTTCCCGTACCTGTACGGGGATGATAGGGTGCTTTGGATTGAATGGAGCTTATTCTTTGGCGAACCAGAGATAAGGGCTCCCAAGATGGGTCTTTGCACACTTCTATGGGACAAGGGGGGCAGTTTAATCCCTTTCTCCCCGAAGAGCCGAAGAGGAGGAGAGCAAAGAGATTGCTTTAAGACCAGGAACTCCATTAGAGGTGCTCCGGAGAAGTAAAACGGAAGAGGAGAAGAGGGAAAGAGAAAGCTAAAAAGACGAAAACGGGCTTGCGAAGTAGTGGGATTGGGGAGGGCGAAATATTTATACAATTTGAAAGTGAACACGAGAAAATGACCACCAATAGGAGTGGTGGGGCCTTGTTAGGTGGTGCTACGAGATGGGTGTGTGGGGTGGGTAGGTGTGGAATAAGCCAGCGGTTGATGCTATTTGTGCTTTAAATAATGTATTAAGCCTTTCTTTAAGTTAATCAAATTTAATTACTTGCGGGCATTTATAATTATAATTATAATTTACACTTAAATTCACATAATTTAGCACTCCTATTTTATGGAAAGTGGCTTCTCTACAAGGCTAGAATAATTTTCTTAACATCAAGTCTTCAAAATAATTATCTCATTCTAAATAATTTGAAATTTGAACTTTGAATTTGGGACATCCACGTACCAACTAATGGAGACAAGGGAAGTAGTAAATACCTTCTAGAATGTGAATACTACTCTCAAAGTGCCACTTTATATGCATAAAAAAGAAGTGGACAAAAGGAATTTTTCTTGTATTCCATATAATTATAATGTTTTTATATTCACACCCTTCTAGAATTTGAATGGTACTGAAGTCCAAATATGTCTAGGTTCTCTATTTTTCACTTTATTCTGAAAGCTATTTAAATAAAATTTACTGCCATGGCAATAATAATTGATGATGCATAACTTGATTTGATTAGACTAAGAGACCAAGACCTTTGTACAGACACTACATATAGTGGAAAATAAGGGGAAAAATAGAGCACAAGAGTTAGGATTATTTCCACCGAGGAAGAATAAGATAATCTTCTGAGAAGGTAATAATATTTTAATAACTAAATTATTTTTTCGTTAAAATATATATATATATATATATATATATAATTCGGAAGGGTATAGTTAAACATGAGAGTAGAGCTTACGTCACACAAAAATAGTTTGCATACGTCATCCCTTGGGTTTGTTCCATCCATGCTCATCTTTCGTGTTTGACATGGCCTCATGTCCACATACATGCATGATGCATGGGATACTCGTCTAAGATGGTGACTAGGATATATAATTTCTCTAGAAAAATGACTCGGATATGAGCTGTTCAACTTGATAACAAATAAATCTTTGCACCGTTTAATAGTAATGCATGCAAATGCACATGAACACGTATCTTGGATAGATTGTTTTTTAAAAAAAAAATTAGTTTGATAATAAATGACTTCGTAGAATCTAAGTTCTAGAACAGGTCAACTACATCTTTTTTTAAATGCCCTTTTAATATGGATTAATTAGATATGTTTCATATATATATATATATATATTTAAAATACAACTCATTTTTTACTTCAATTAAAATAAATATGGGCCCTTAGTTATCTTGTGCTTGAGTTTATTTTTTCTATTTATTAAAAGTTATTATGGTTCCTTCTTTTTTAATAATATATGTTGAAGAAAAATACTATGCAATTAATGGGGGGGGGGGGAGGTTGGAATAATGGAATGTCCACCAGGGGAATAGGGGGGCCATTATCTTCCCTCATGCCGAGATCCGTAATATCTGCAGATGTCTAGGGCGTTATAGTAAATTCGTAAGCTCCCAGTTCCATCGAAGATTCGTGGGTCCCGAGTTCGCCTCGGGATGATGGAGAGAGAAAGACAGGACGGGGAATTCCAGAGCCGTGGACTCCGTACGATAAGCAAACAACACCCCTCGAACTCGGGATTATTACATCCATGCCACAATCCTTTTTTCCCCCCTTCTTTTATTTTTATTTTTTTTCCAAGTCTTTGTAGCTGTGCGTATGGAATTATTGATCCTTGGATACTTGCAAATAGGTTTGTCCAAAGTTGAAGGAGTTCTATTGGATCTCAGAGTAGTACTTCCTCTTCTTCTTCTTCTTCTTCTTTCTTCCTCCCTCTCAATAATTAGTTCTTCTACCCTGGATAATAAAGTATTTCTTTTTCTGATGGATGGTTTAATTTTTTGTTGGCAATAATTGAATGGAACATTCCTCTTCTACTGCATGTTTTTAGGTAAATCCATGATCTACAGAGGGATTAAAAGTACGAGATTAAAAGAAAAGTCAATCATATAGAGTAGAATTTCACATTCTCCTCAGTTCTCGAGATGTATTTTTCCAACAGTTGAGGAGCTGTGATTGTCATGGAGGCATGATATTATCTACTCTACCTCCAAATCTCAACCATAAGTCCCTATAACCCTACACTGCTTTTAAAGCCTCATGCCTTTTTTATGACCTTGAGTTAGATTTAATTACTAGGGACCACCATCATCTTCTTATGCGCAACTAATCTTTCCATGGTTATACTTCTCAGACAAATATGAGAATAAATTACGTCAGAGTGCATCAAAATCAGCCAGGACTGTTGAATTACATCATAAAAAAGGGAAAAAGATTAGCAGCCCTGCAAACCTGAAGTAAATGTGGAGAGGAAGCATTTGGATCATGCCATTGCTAAAAACTGGTAATAATGTGTAAACTATGATGGCATTTCCACACCCACCCAAGCTTGATTTCTTTTAACCTTCCAAAGAACCCCAAAACCCCCCTATCAGAGTGGGACCCGGGGACTGCCCACCATCTTTGGCCAGCTGAAGTCCATTGGAGCAAACCAAGATAAGTAATGCCTCCTTTCCCCATATATATATATATATATATATATATATATTTATTTATTTATTTTCTTATGAGAAGTTTTTAATTTAGTACCATGGTACAATATATTATAATGCCATCATAGAAAACAATAAGATGATAAAAGAGACAGCTGGGTTTGTAGATTCTGGGAGGGTGGAGTCTGTTACTGTCCTTGCAGCAGTTTGTGGGTGTGTGTTGGTCCTTTTTCTTTTCTTATCTTTTAATCTTTTTGGCTTTATTTTTATTTTTATCCCACCAAAAGGCAATAAGGGAAGGGAGATGGAGAGAATCTGTCGATTGTAAAGCATCAAACTCCAAAGAAAAAGAAATAAAAATCCAATTTTTATGGCTGCTCCCAAGCACCAACAAAAGGATATATATTGGAAAAGGAGGAGGAAATCATAAGGGGGGAGAAGAGAGGAAGGCAGAGAGAAGAATAAAAAGACCAGACGTTGACAAATTTCCTGTCACTGTTCTTAGAAGGTCGTTTGTTCTTGTGGGAGATTTTCTTATCTGGGATCTCGCCCCCCACCTCTTTCTCTTTCTCTCTCTTCTCTCTTTTCTCTCTCTTCTCTCTCCGCAGTGGCCCATCAGATCCAAGTATCCCAATCTGATGCCAAATCTGCAGCTTGGTCTCCTTCCAATGGCTGTGGAGGCATACCCACTAGGCTTCCATTAGTATCTTTTGATCGCTTCTTATCCCTATATTGTAGCAATCTTCCTTTATTCCTCACTGCTACCACTACCTCTTTTGTTGGTCTCGTCTGCTGCTGTTGCCGGCGCTGGAAGTGGGAAAGTTGGAATCTTTTATTTTTTTTTCCTCCATGGAAGAAGAGCCGTAGACATTGGGTTCTAGAGATGGTAGAGGGGGAGAGGTGAAGTGGGTCGAGGTAAACTGCGAGCTCTTTGCCTTTCTTTGTCGTGCTTCAATGATTTCTCGATTTGGGCATCGATGGCTTTTCTGAGATCTTTTGATTTGGCTTTAGTAACTTTGCGTGGTCGTATAGGTTGATCCTTGGGATTTGGTTAGTACTAATTTCTCTCTTATTATGCTCTGTTAGATTTTCTTATGCGGATTGTCAATTTGACTACCACGCTTTTAGGGAATATTTCGATTTGGGTGATTAGATATGAGCTTCTTTATCTCGAATTCCAGTCCTTAATGGTTCATTTTTTCAGTTAAAGTTTCTTCTCGCTGTTCTTTCTTCTCTTTCCCTTTTCAGTATTTTCTTTTTATTTTTTTTTCGTATTTCTCTCTATACTCGAAGTTGTGCCTGTACCAGGGGGAATTGGAAATATTTATCTTGGGTAGCTAACAATGATACAAGGCATGTTTTAATTTAGATTTTCTTTGTTTACTTAATAACCTTCTTTTTGTGATTGCATGCCATTACCGCGTTCAGATTTCAGAATATGTAGAAAATTCGGTTCATTCTCTTGCATGCCATTACTTTTTGGAGTTCTTTACCATATTCTTCTTTCTAGACTTTTACTTACTGCAATATTTATCTGTAGGACTCTACATGGGTGGATAATCTGAGATTCCTTTTTGATTTTGGACAGCAATTTAGTTGTGGAAACAGATTCAGTTCGAGAAAGACTCAAATTAGATAATTGCTTCGAGGTAGAGGTACCCTTCTTTATATTCTTTCTGCTTAGTTGTGATGGTAACAAGTTTGCATCTAGGATTTAATAGGAAAGTTTTGTAAGTGGCTGTTGCATTTCTTGATTCTATGAAAGTAACCCTATTCATGTTTGTTCTTTAGTTTCATTTAAGTGTCTTTGTTGTTAATTTCTACTTTTACTCTGAATGCGTTAGATTTTAAGTAAGCATAGAACAGCATGCGTTTCTTTCTCTTTGAAATTGGAACATTGTCCAGATGTTGTTCAGAAAACCTGAGTCTTAAATGTGGATAAGGGACTTCTATCGTATACTATTTCCATGAAATTCTTGTAATGAGAGTTCTAGTACTGCTATTTCTCGTGTACTGTATATATTGTACATGATGCGGACACATGTTAATTGTGATATTATGTCATCATTGTCACTGGCCATATGTATGATTTTTCTGGGAATAGAGGCAGCATGTTTGATCTTCATAGTGCTTTGCCTGTTTGGTCTTCATAATTTTCATTTCATAAGTAGCTTTCTATCCACCAGTCCTTATTGTTCACATTTTATATATAGGAAATATACAGCTATGGATCTGATACTTCTCAGTGTGTTGATGCTTTGCTTAATTAGGATATGCAAAATATAAGATCCATCGTGGAACTATTTCATCAGAGTGGAAGAAATGTTAGGAATTAGGATAAATTTTTTCAATAATTAGTGGTGTTGGACAATTTCTTAAATTTTGGTAATGCAGGATCTTGATGCTTTGCTCTGAGACTTCTTGGCCTGAACGAGGAATAATTATTTCAATCTTAATTCTTTCAGTAAGTTGTTTTAGACATAATTGTCTTCTGTGGTGCATTTCACCTTGCAATAAAAGGTCTGGAGACCTCCATTTTTCACCCTAGTAGCATGCGTCTTCAGACTGTCGTTTTTAGTAATGGGATGCACATTATCTGTGTAGAAGTTCGTTCACTTAGCTTGCTGCCTTTAGTAGAATTTTTTCGAGTAATTTACAGGAGATACTAAAGTAGAAGGGAAAGAGGTTTCTCAATTTTCCAAGAATTTCCTGCAAATTTCTCTCATTGCTTTCTGGCTTGATGCCTAGCATCCTCTACTGCTCATTGTATATCATTTGTTCCCCATTGCAGTCTTATATATTTTTTTCATAGTTTCTCATCTGCAATATTTTAGCTTCTCAGAATGTTCCTGGTGTGCTAATTTTTTTTTTGTCCATAGAAATGTGCCCTTGCATGTATGATTTTTTAAAAAATATTTTGTTTACACACAGAAGAGTCAACATTGGAAAAATGAGCAAAGCCTCATCTCTTTATAAGATTGAACCCGGGTTTTGAGTTTTGAGTCATTTGTCTTGCTGAAGTGTAGTAAGAATGCACCTCATTTTTAGCCTTGCTTGGAACTAGCAATGATAATACTCTGTTTCGTATGTTTAGATCAACTCCCCTGCTCATTCAATTGCTTCTTATGGTCAACTAGCTACCTAGAGGCTCATCAGAAGTCAACAAATTATGCTTTTGTCTTATGAAAAGTTCTTGTTTACTCTAATAGATTTTGTAACAAACTATTTCTCTAACCGAGGATAATAGTTTGTACGTAGTTTGGGTCCTTCACTCTTCTGAACAAACATATACTTAACTTCGATAAGAATGTCATATCCTTTATGATTTTGCCATTCAATGTTTTGCAGGAATGGGAACAAAAGTGGAGGGTAAGAGCTACCTGCCAGGATATTTTGCTATGGGGGATCTTAAAGGGAACACAAGTAGTAGTTGGTATGAAGAGAAGACACTGACCGGGCATCTGTATGATGGTTTCATGCTGAGACCTACACATGGATATTTGGAGTATGACAAAGAAATGCTAAAGCGGACAATGCTTGAACATGAAGCTATATTTAGAAAACAAGTAAGCATTTTGCCAGTATCAATTTAAATTATTTAAGACAAGTCAACTATATAGAGTTATAGAGCTTTGCAGGCATTGGCTCACATATGGTCTTTGACATGCTTCTGCAATTCTTAGGACCTCATTGTTTATTGCTTTTTCTCTCTCATACACACACATGCATATATGTATCTGTTTTCTTCTCTTACCTACTAATATTACGATCATGATCTAGGTCTATGAACTTCACCGACTTTACAGAATACAAAAAGATCTGATGGAAGAGTTTCAGAAGAAAGAGTCGTATGGATATTCTTTACCAGCGGATACATCACAGTCAAATTCATTCTCATCTCAAATGCCATCTGAAGGCACGAGAAGGATTTGGCAGATTCAGCACATGAACAATGCCTACGAAATGGGTCAAACGGCTCCTACTATGAATTCTGATGATAGGAGACCTTCAAATATTCTCACGGAAGGTACTCTTCAATCCTGTCAAAATGAAACTCCTTTAGAAGGTAGTCTTCATAGGTTCATGAAGAAAACATTTGACCTTCAACTGCCAGCTGATGAATATATCGACACTGATGGTGTTGAAAACTTGGGAAAGAGAAATGTTGCCGAGTTATCATTCAAACCTGTTGTTCCTCCTAGCAGAATTTGTAGCACCAGTACTGGGAATCATGTCACTCTCATGCTTGGTACTGGTGATGGTCCCAGCTGCAGAGGCAATAAGATCTCGGATTCCCAGGCACAAGATAACACAAATGGCTTCAAAATTGTTGACTTGAATGAACCTGTCACAGAGATCCTCTGTGAAGAGGCAGCAGATTCCGCACCTATAGATTCTCATGCTGTGAAAACTTCTAGTATGCAGAACCAGTGGCATCATTCAGCAACTTGGTCAGATAGACATAATCTAGGCCAGAGGAACTTCTTCAAAGACAGACAAATAGATGAAGGGACTAGTTCAAATTTCTTGGATGCAAATGAAGAACTAGGACTGAACAGGTCATTCCTTAAGAAGGAAAATGGTAAGACTTCTTTGACTAGTTGAGGTGCTACTAATGGAAAATACTAATGTACATTTGTTCCTTTTATTATGGTTCTTATAACTTCGGTTGTCAATATCATCATAAAATCTAAGAGATAAAGAAAGACTTTTTAGTTGCTTAACCTTCTGTCAAGATGAAGAATTTTTTTTCTGACAGCACATTATTTGTCTTAATGCATGCTGGAGAAAATTTCTTTTTGTCTCACTTTTTTTTTTGTTTCATGGGCTGTGAATCTCACAGGTAAATGCACGGCCGGTATGAACCTCATTACTACAGATGGTCATACTAGTGAAATCCGAATATTACCTGAACCAGTTGATGCGAATTCTCAGAGAACTCAGGACATCCTTTCATCAGATCGAAAAATTAGTATGGCATGGATCGGACAAAAACCAACTGATGGTATTGAAACATCTGGAAGGAATTATTTCGCCAGCTCGCAGAAGGCACTGCATGCAATGCCTATTTCATTCTCTATACTTCAGATGGACCACTCCAATACTGCACCTCCATCAGCTTCATCCTGCGCAAAGCCTGGGAATAGCATAAGCCACATTCCAGTAGCAGTTCAAGCACCATGCTTCAACAAATCAACCATGATTTTGCACAGTAGGAGTTCCAACATAGATATGGAAGACACTGGAACTGCTGCTCAAAAATGGAAAAAGAATGAGAATCTCACCTCATGCAGTAGACCTGGAAGTGATATGCCTTCCTTTTCTAATGGCTTTCTGCGTGGATTTCCACTGGATTCAGTTTCGGCACCACATTTACACCATTCCTCAATGGTTCCTGCTGATCTAAGCCATATTAGCGGTAGTATTCCATCTTATGGAAACTTGGGAGGCCAGTGTCTCAAAGGTTTGAACGATACAGTCGTCGAGTGTCTGAAGGATGTAAATTTGAACCAAGCACTTCCAGCTGGTTTTCAAGATAGCCTTACCAGGACACGAGATAAATGTGAGGAATCATCAGTGAGGATCTCTTGGCTTGGAAAGAGACCAGCTTATGATGAATATGTGAATTTGGAAAGTTCACATGACCATCATCCAATTTCCAGCTACAATGCAGTTGCTCTAGAATCGGAGAGCAGACAGGAAAAGGTGTTAGGTCTATCCCGCTGCAACATTCAGGGTTTTACATCAACTTTTCAGGGTAAAGAAAGCAAGATTCAGAGGACCGAAGCATCTGAAGACAGTTCTACACGAATATTTGGTTTTCCTGTTGGCAATAAGATTCAGAGAAGTACTCTATATTCACCTATTATAAAGGAGGAACAATCTTTAACTTTCTCTAATAAACTTATTCAGAAAGATCGCTTCTGCTACACTGGCACGGCCTATGACATGCATGCTACCAGCTTGGACAAAGAGATCCATATTGGAGGTCTTCCCACAGAAAGGGCTGCTGGAAAAATCAGTACAGCACTCCGGAATATTATTGATCTGAATGATGTGATACCATGCTTGGATAATCCAAAGTCATCAGAGATTTCACCCGAAAGCCAGGTGGTGGTTCCAGTCCCACTCTCAGAACCAAGTGGTTGCCCAAAACCTACTTCTCTGATTGATTTAGAAGAACCAAAATATAATGCTGAAGGTGAAAGATTTTTTAAGCAAGATTCTACCCTATCAAGCAAGCAAGATAGTTCACAGGAAAAAGAATTCTCCAGCGATGAGTTTGCTTTAGCAGCTGCAAAGAATATTATTGCTATGTCAAAGGATATAGAGAGTTGTTTAGATAGAATCATAGGTAACCCATTCTCTCCTCCTCCTCCTCCTCCTTCTCCTCAATGCGATACCTTGCAATGGTTTGCCGAGGTTGTTATGTCCAACAAAGAGCACTGTGAGGTCCCAAAGGAAGGTGGAGAGCGTGTCTCTGAATCTTCAAATGGTGATGAGTCAGACAGTTTTGAGTCTATGACACTTGAGCTGGAAGAAACCAAGATTGAGGAGTACTGGTGCAGGCCAAAGACACCTGAAAACAAAAACGAGGAAGATCTAGGTGCTGCTTCACTTCTCCTAGGAAGGCCTCGGAGGGGACAAGCACGGAGGAGGAGGCAGCGAAGGGACTTCCAAAAAGATATCCTACCAGGCCTTGCATCACTGTCTAGGCATGAAGTTACAGAGGATCTTCAAACAATTGGAGGACTGATGAAAGCATCTGGTAGTTCTTGGCAGACAAGTGTAACAAGGCGGGGAGGTCGAAACGGCTCCCAGTCTACAAGAAAGAAGCAACCTAGAAGTTTAGATGTCACTGCAGCAGAGATTCCATTCAGCTCTGCACCAATTCAGACCACTAAAACAGACATCAACGCTGATGGGAGTAGCATCATTGGCTGGGGAAGAACAACAAGGCGATGCCGTAGGCAGAGATGTCCACCTGGTAATTCCTCGGCTCCTTTAACTTAAAATGTTGCTAAGGATATATGAAATGATGATTACATAGAGGGAAGCTTGGAAATTTCTATGGAGCCACTACAGGGTGATTACAGTTATGAATGTACATGTTCTCTTGGTCCTAATTTGGGCCTTCACTTACTTTGTCGAGTGAAAACAGCTTGTACATCTTAAAAATAAATGCTTGTTCAAAGGACAGTATGTGATAAGATAAGCGACATTTGAATTCTAAACCTATCGGCATTGGGGTTTCTGGAGTTATGAAATGAGGACCGATTCTTCGATCAGCATGGATAATGTAAGCTTAAATCCATCTTACTGGAAGTAAATGGTGATCCCTGCATGTCAACAAACAGATAATACAGATTTTTTTTTTTCTTCGAAAATGTAGCTTCTGCAGATCTACAATTAGGTGCTTGACAAAGTCCGCCATCGGATTTCCGAGTACGAGCTTGATATTATCTCTCTTTGCTGCTTTGTTGTCAGTGAAGTTTTTCGAGTTTCTCGAATTGTTTGAGATCATATGCTCTGTTAATATGGTCGGCATCTATAAAGAACTCCTCCCTCATGAGATGTATTTACCCAAGTTTCATGTACTTAACTTGATATTCTTAAGCTATATTCTAGCCAAGATATCTGAACTCTGTAACTTGGCCATGCACTGTTACTCTTTTAGCAATGCCATTCTTCATCAGTGCTGCTTTTCTGTGTATCAAGAGGCCTTTCTCTCCATTGTATCTCTTATGTACGCTTTTGCAATGAATATTTCCACAATTAACCTTCAGGTAAGTGGTTAAGAGTATAATGCACGGGAGTTGGGCTTGATGGGCCTTGAGTTATTGGGCTGCAAAAGATCCACCGTCCACGTGTATGCCTAATCCACCGTCTTCTTCGGATCGAGTTCATGGTAACCTAGCTTGCTCCATCCATCCCTTTCGAGCTCTTGGGAATTGGGATACGGTCACCGCTTTCTCTCACTGTCTTCGCCGACCAATTTGCCTCAGGTAAACCTTAGAACTACCTCGAATGATCGATCCGTGGGTTTGTCGATCTGATACTAAACTATTGTTCTTGTCGATGTTTGGATATCAGGTATCGATCATGTCCGACGAGGAGCACCACTTCGAGTCGAAGGCCGACGCGGGAGCGTCGAAGACGTACCCGCAGCAGGCTGGGACGATCCGGAAGAATGGGTACATTGTGATAAAGGGGAGGCCTTGCAAGGTTTTGTCTCGAGTCGATCCGATCTCTTTTTGTTCTTTGCTCTATTGACTCATTTCTAGCGTCGATTCCTCCTCTTGTTTCGTGGTGAGCGTTCCATTTCTCGTTGTTTGAGTGTTCTATAGACCCATGATCAGATGATACGTTAGTGCTTTGTATGGATTGTGAAGTCTTTTGTGTGATTAGATTTATTTTTGCCCCATTTAATAGTGTTGTCAGTGGAGATTATCCTCATCTCGTTAAATTACGTATCTATAATGCCATTGATTCCTAGATTTATTGGGATTTTACATGTGAGTCCAGTTAGCAACCAAGGAAAGCAAATTATTTTCAGTATTTCATTTATCCAGACAAGAACAAAGACACTGGAAATTTTGGGTCTTCTTATCATTGATTTTTTGTTTCTCTCTTTTCACTGTTATTTTTCGTACTAACTTTACTTCCATTTGTTTCAAAATATGTTTGGCATCACTTCCATTGGTTTAGTTTAGGACAGCTTTATGTGCACCTCTTAAATGCAAATTAGGTACATCTATTACTTTACTCCAGTTTTATTATTTAGTTGTAAAATTTAGATAAAATTATAATGATTACCTTGAATAAGTTTACGTAAGAATTTGTGTTTAGTTACTAAACTATGAATATGTATAGTCAATAAGGCAATATAAAGAGGATGATTCTTGCTAGTTGTTTTTAATGGATCTCAAGTACTTTAGCTATAGAGGGGGTTATTTTGGTCATTTTTGTTAATAGAAATCGGGATAAAATTTTTCCATGTTGGTGGAAAAAATGGAAAGTGGAAAGGGGTTTGGTATAGAGGAGGGTATTTTGTGCATAATTTTATCGCACTCCTTCATCTGTGATAAAATTTGTGCATAGTTGGTCACATGATTTACCCCAAGCAAGATTTAACCACAATGTATACAAATGATCATTTGATTATAAAAACGTATTTAATTGAGACATAATTCATAAATAAGTATCCCATATGTGCGAGAAAAACACCACCAAATTGTTTTCAGTTGCATTTATGTTTATTCCATGGGAAAGGTCCTTCTGATGCACTAACAACCAATTGAAAATGAAAGCAAGTTTTCTTCAATTTTGAAACTGGGAAGTGATTTGATTGTAGAGAAAGAAGCCAAACATGTTTCTATCCGCAACATTTACAATTAGACAAGTTATATCTATTAAGATTCCAGAGCCATGATTTTCTTCGTGATGATAAATCCCTATCTAACGTGTTCTCATGTTCAACTATTCCTCCCTTGTCTGTCATTTTCTTTGTTTGACCCTTTATGATGCTACTCTTAATTGCTATTCCAGGTTGTGGAGGTTTCAACTTCCAAGACTGGGAAACATGGACATGCAAAATGCCACTTCGTTGCCATAGATATCTTTACTGCAAAAAAGCTTGAAGATATTGTGCCCTCATCCCACAACTGTGATGTACAGTGTTACAAATTGCTATTAAACTGTCTATTTGATCCCTGATATTCACCAGGATATAAAAGTTTATCTATATTTCACAGGTTCCCCATGTTAATCGCACTGATTATCAGCTGATTGACATTGCAGAGGATGGATTTGTATGTTTAAATTGTTTCAACTGCTCTTTTCTGTTGGTTTTGATTTTATATACGCCATTAATTTTCTTTTTTTAAAAAATTTGTATCACAGTTGAGTCTGCTCACTGAAAATGGTAACACCAAAGATGATCTGAGGCTTCCAACTGATGAGTCTTTGCTTGCTCAGGTAAGTTATCCAGTTTATCTTCTTACCCCCATATTTATTATGTTACAATGCCCTGTTATTTTATAAATATTAGGACCACTCAAATGGGATCTATATTTCAAGTGAAGAACTAAGGTATACTGTAGAACATTATGGGAGTGAGATGGTGTAAGGTAGTTGGAGATATTTACTTATTGAATCTCAAAAACACAGCAAGCACGAGAGAAACAATTTGAGAATAGATGATGATGATATAAGCAGGTGAATTTTGGAATTAGAGAAACTGGGAGTATGTTATCATTTTAGCTGAGTATTTCCTGTTAAACAATTGTAACAGTTGAAAGAAGGCCTTGTTTCAGTCATAGCTCCCTAGCATTGGGACACATTAACTTATAAATTATTTGAGTTAAGTAGTGAATATTAATACTGTCGTATTGTTTGGTGAAACTATATTACGACTTGGTGGCTTGGTGATGAGATGACTTACTTTATGCACATATGTAGATTGTGTTCAACTCATTTGACTTTTAATTCACCTCATCTGATTTAAGTCCTGAAAGAAGGGAAATAACCTGCACCATCCATTGGCCAGTAGATATATAATTATATTTCTTACTCTAGTCTCAGAATTTTTTAGACGATTAACAAGATCTTCTGTCAATATGCTACTTGGGTGCAGATCAAGGATGGATTTGCAGAAGGAAAAGATCTGGTGGTGACTGTGATGTCTGCCATGGGTGAAGAACAGATCTGTGCACTGAAGGATATTGGGCCCAAGTAGATTTTGGGCCTGCGATATCCGTCATGCTTTCCTTGGCTTGAACTGATCAAAATTCTCAGCTGCAATCATTTATGGGTCATTCCGACAGGGCTTTAAGTGGAACTACATGTCAAATTACTTATGCTGCAAAAGATTGCAAACTCAAATGATTTTTTTTTTTTTTTGCTTTTCTTTGAGCTTTTCCACTGCTATGTACTATCCCCCTTTTTGTTGTTGATGGTTTATTATTCGCGGAGGAAAGAAATATATTGCCATTATTGTCTTGAATGTTTGCAACCAAAACCTATTGTGGATTCAGTTGTTGGCTTTTGGTGTGTTTTATAGTAGTCATGAGATGCAGTCTATTCTAAGGATGGTTACTCAAATAAAATCTACTTTGTTGATCTCTTCCTTTGGTTTATTAAAAGTTTGGACAGTGTACTTTAGTTTGTTCCAAACTATAGGAAATGCCTGGATGTTATATTTTTAACATTCTTTTCATCTCTTTTCGGGTTCTTTTTTTTTTTTCCGATCTCCTTTCTCTGCCTATTTCTCTTATTGCAAGGAAATAATGGGTGACAAGTGACAACTGACCTGAAAGTCATTCAGGAAGGACAGTAGGATACCAAAAGCATCATACAAAATACTAAAATTATTCAGACTGGATTCTCCTTCAGTTGGACAACTTATCAACAACTATGTTAGCTTTTCCACAATCCTTTTCAAAACCTCCAAGAAATCAATTGTAATTGGAAAGGGACGATACTTCTGCCCATATCTAGTCAACTACTTCCTTTGATTTATATGCATCATGACAACATTTAATTTATATGCATCATGACAACATTTAATCGGACGTTAACATGTCATATTATTCAGCTCAACCACTCTATTACTCACTCTCATTTGCATTTATGAGTGCACTAGTAGAAAGTTAGTAAAATCATACATGTTCCATATATCCTTCAAGGCCTTACTTAATCCTCCAAGATAAGTGTTGTGTTTCCCCACCAACCCTTGTCATAATTATGTCAACTTCTTTAAATAACATCACAATAGCTTTTGGCAAAGTTGGTGAGGTTATCCACCAAGCAGTTGGTTTAGGTGAGTAGTAGCCATTGAGAGTCCTAATTAGACCAGAAATTTAAGCTCTCTACTATCTTTTTAGTCGTCCCCACTTGCATTTATTAGTGACTAATCATGCTTCAAAATTGTGGTTGCAGCATTAAAATGACATTAATTTTGCGCCATTAATAAGAAAAGGTTTATAAATGTTAAGAGGATTAATTCCATCATCTGGAATCCCTCTGAAATGTCAGTTAATTAAATTAGGAGATTTTGAGTTGAAATGATGGCTTGCAATACTTCGATCATGCCAGTCAACATTGCTCCCTAATAACTCTTTAACTGAAGTATATATATATATATATATATAATAAATAAATACAAGAAAGCAGAATAGTAAAGAGTGCACTATCACGTGCTAAAGCTCCTCTGCTCCGAGAAGCAGAAGAGGTGCACGTGCTAAAGTTGGTAGGATTTGTTCTGTAGTGTTTTTTTTTTCTTCTGGTCAAATTTGATATTATATAGAGAGAGAAATAAGAGAATTTATGTCAATAAATTTCTAGCTGTAGAATAATAGGACACAATCCAACTCAACATAAAAAGAACAATAACATCATGTTTATCACTATATGCATAGTTTAAATCCAATGCAATTTATTTATTAGAAAGAAGATTAGTTTAATTATTTGGTATATATATATATATATATTGAGAAGGATTAATCTCTTTATTTAGTATGAAACAAAAATACCCACTTGCTTCACTCAATAGATTTGGCGTAAAAACTCAAGAGGCAAGATGGAACCCACCATTAATATTCGGTTCTGTGGTCTATGCAATGGACTCTGTATCTTATAAATCTATGGTCTATGGTCTATGGGACCTCTTCGTGTTTGAGGGGTTCAACACCAAGTCTCCCAAATGGCCATTTCAATGGAGACAAGGATCCTTTTTTAATCCTCTCCCACCACCATAACCCAATCCGTAAGAAGAGAGGAGAAATAAAAGAGAGGTGAAATGATGACAAATCCAGTCTAGGAGTAGATGGGTCCTTGGTGTTTATTACCAAGAAAATCCAATATTTTTTTTTTTAATCTTTGTTTCTTGATTTAAAATAACGGCTAGCTGATCCAATGAGCAACTGTTCCCGCGTAAAGGTCGGGGGTGGATTCGTTGCAAAAAATTCCCACTCCATCCCTCCATTCCCCGCTTATCTCGCGGAGAGGTGGAAGAAGGCCATTACGTAGAAGAGCAGGATTGTGAATCATCGCAAGGTGGACGGGAACAAAAGGGTAAAGGAGATAAGAAGGAAAGGAGAGTAAAGATGGCATTTTTATTCTATTTTTAGGGGGTTTTTTTTTTTGCCTTCCTGGATCCCCTGTTTCACCTATTCTTCCTCTCTTTCCTGGGCTTCCCTGTTCGTCTCCACCCGTTTCCTCATCTGGGTCTTTGTGGGATCCCCTCCACCTCTCGTAATTCTCCGGTCTTCCGTAGAGGAGCCGTAGGCCGGCATGGGGTGCGTCGCGTCGAAGAAGGCGGCGCCTGTGACGCCGGCCTTCGACTCCTCGGGCCTCTCGGGGAATCTTGAGACGTCGGGGGAGATCATTCTCGCATCGTCGTCGCTGTGGAATCGGCCGCGGCTCGGGAATTATGAGTTCGTCGATCGCAGCGAGTCCGGGGAGTCGGGGAAGGTGAGCTCCAATGGCGCTAGCTCGGTGAGCTCGCGGCTGGGGAGTTTGCATAGGTATATAGAGGGGGAGCAGATCGCCGCAGGGTGGCCTTCTTGGCTAAGTGCGGTCGCCGGAGAGGCAATTCAGGGATGGGTGCCGCTGAAAGCCGACTCCTTTGAGAAATTGGAGAAGGTAATAAAATAATTAATAGCCAGCATGATGTTTGATTTTGATTTGGGGTGCGATGGTTTTTTGAGATGATATCCTGATCAGATAAATGATTCGGAGCCCAAGAAGCTTGAGCATTGCACTGCCCATTTATTGGTT
Source organism: Typha angustifolia (assembly GCF_048772165.1). NCBI lineage: Eukaryota > Viridiplantae > Streptophyta > Magnoliopsida > Poales > Typhaceae > Typha > Typha angustifolia. Next base: position 1,564,233 of record NC_133245.1, read on the forward strand.
GATGCATCGGTGTTCTTTTTCGAGTACTTCTGTTCTGCATAATTTTGTAAGAATTAGAAAGAATTAATAGAGGTGTGATTGTGCATGTATCGTGTATGACGTTTTGTTTCACATAAAAATGTGTCTATCAAATCCTAGTTTATTGCAAATATTTGAGAGATAAGTTTGCTTATTGAATTGTGCATGCATCTTGTTTTGCTGTTCTTGAACTCAACATGTAGCTTCCCCTAGTGAGCATTTCTATTTGCATTACTTTGAATGGTGAATTTTCTAACATGATCTTATATAATGTCAAATGCATGTGAAGATTGGCCAAGGTACTTATAGTACTGTGTTTAGAGCACGTGAGCTTGACACGGGAAAGATAGTCGCCCTCAAGAAGGTTCGATTTGACAATTTTGAGCCAGAGAGTGTTAGATTCATGGCACGAGAAATTCAGATCCTCCGCAGGCTTGACCATCCAAATATTGTAAAGTTGGAGGGGTTGATCACTTCTCGATTATCATGTAGCATATATCTTGTCTTTGAATATATGGAGCATGATCTTGCAGGCTTGTCTTCTTGTCCTGATATCAGTTTCAGTGAGTCTCAGGTTTGTTTATGTTCTTGCAAGTGACCTGTACAAAGAATTGGATTAGTCGGCAGGAAATTTACTCTGTTTGATGCAATGTAGGTCAAGTGCTATATGCACCAATTACTATCTGGATTGGAACATTGCCATTCACGCGGAATCATGCATCGTGACCTCAAGTGTGCCAACTTGCTAATCAACAATGAGGGAAATCTGAAGATAGCTGACTTTGGCTTAGCAAACTTCTTTACACCTGGTCAGAAGCATCCATTGACTAGTCGAGTCGTGACGCTATGGTATCGCCCACCTGAACTATTGTTGGGTTCGACTGACTATGGAGCATCTGTAGATCTGTGGAGTGTTGGTTGTGTCTTTGCAGAATTGTTTCGAGGAAAGCCTATCTTACAAGGAAGAACTGAGGTGATCACGATAGTTATAAGATGATACTTTGTGTACCGTCTTTCGTTGTTCCTTTCTTTTGATAACATGTGCTTTTCTTAGGGTCGAGAAGAACAATTACATGATTCAGCATTGTGAAAGAACAAGTTTCTGAACTGATAAAATAAAAGAGAAAATAACCGGAACAAAGATTAAGAAACTATATGCAAGTATAGTGCTTTCTAGGTGCATCAATCATCTGTGTATTTACTTGAAGGTTCTGTTTCTGGACAGTATCCAATCCATGATAATGTCAAGTTAATTTGATACAGGTTGAACAAATACATAAGATTTTTAAGCTCTGTGGATCCCCACCAGATGAATATTGGCGGAAGTCTAAGTCGTCCCATGCAGCTGTTTTCAAGCCTCAGCAGCCTTATCAGAACTGCCTTAGTGAGACGTTCAAATATTTACCTGAAAGTGCCTTCAGATTATTGCAAGTTCTTTTATCTATTGAACCTTCTAAGCGTGGAACAGCCTCAGCTGCTCTTGCATCTGAGGTAACTATACCACAGAAATACTAGCTTGCCTCGTGGCTCCTGGCATCACACTTCAGATATCATACTGAGTGTTCCACTCGTATGAGATTAATTAATTAGTTTTCCCATTTATGGTTGTTCCATTATTTCAACTAGTTTTGGCATATCCTGAATTCTCAAGTTTTTATGCTACAATGTTTAACCTTATTCTTGTTCAGTATTTCATGACAAAGCCACATGCATCCGATCCATCTAGCTTGCCAAAATACCCACCTAACAAGGAGATCGATGCAAAATTCCGGGAGGATTCACGGAGGTTAGTTTTACCTATATTACTTATGATGCACCACACAAAGCTCAACAAATTGGTTTCTACTTTTACATAAGTGCCTCGAAACCATCTATTTCTAATGTGGGTTTATCTGATGCACATCCTTTACAAGAAAATCCAGGCTTATAAATTTTATACCTGGTAAACTAAATATTGATGGAACCTTTTTTTTTTCTTCTTCTTATGAGATATTGATGAATCCTTGACTTTCTGCAGATACAATTCCTTTTAATCTGCTAGAGTCATCCCTATTATGCTGCAGAGTAGAGGGACTACAATAAAGCAACAGCATTAACAGATATTTATACTGTTAGATGTCCATTAGAACTGTGATTACTGTCAAAGATAGATCAATTTTTGTTTCTCAAAATAAGCAAATAAGTAAAAGAGATGGAAGCATTACCTGACCTCATCATAGTACGTCCTTTTTTTTGTGCAGATTTTATGTAGTTTGTGTTATCATTTGCAGGAGAAGGGGTGGCAGCAGAACTCGTGGTGTAGAAGCAACAAGAAGACCTTCAAGAGCATACAGAATTTCACAAGAATCAAAGGGACCAGGTCATAAAGCATCTCAGCACCAGGTTTCTCTCTCACATTCTCTTTTTTTCTTTTTTTCTCAATTAAGTTTCTGTTAAGTTTTCTTATCTTACACTTCAAGAAGACTTGTCTAAGCAGTAGAAGTCGTCACATATTATCTTCTTTCCTCGTGATTTAAGAAAATAACCTTTTTCCTTCTTATAGGAGTATATTAGTCATCAAGATAGTAACAGTGGTGTAAAGCGAGATCTTTCTAGAGTACATGGTGAAGGTAGACTAATTGTTGATTTGCAACCTCTGCCAACAATCAAACCCCCAGATGAGCGCCAAGGAGATCATACTTTCTCAGGACCCTTGCTCATCTCTGCTTCTACTGGCTTTGCATGGGCAAAGAAACCAAAAGAGGAGCTATCCTATGGCAAACCTCATGCCAGATCCAGCTCAAGAAAAAACACTTCAATGACAGCAGATCCACCAAGCGTGTCACAAACTAAAAGTACTTTCGAGTTGAAGGGTCAAGGATTTAGACATGCTTCTTCTGATTCTAAAAGTCACAAACCATATGAGATTGCAAAGCAAGCAATGCTGAAGCAATGGAAACAAACTGACCTCCGAGACTCATTTAATTCCTCAGTGGAAGCAAAATATAAGAAAAATGCAATATCATCCAAGAGCAGTATTCTGGTATTGGTTCAGTAAAACCTACCATTTAATCTTCTTCCAGACTTATTATTTTGTTAGTGCCTAAACTCTTTCCACTGATGCCAGACTTACCGAGATCAAGGTGACAGAGTCGAGTACTCAGGTCCTCTACTCTCTCAATCTGGTAAGGTTGATGAACTTCTACAGAAGCATGAAAGGCAGATCCGACAAGCTGCTCGCAGATCATGGTTCCAAAGAGGTAAAGTCAACCTTACATACTATACTCAATATGGGTTAAATTATTTGTCAATGTAAATCTTAACTAGGCCATTTTTTCAATCTACTAAATTTCTAATGATGCATTTATTTAAGATTGTGTACTTAGAAGAGGATGTGTTCAAATTCTTCATCAGAAGGTCATTCAACTCTTCTTTTGATTCTCTCAAGTTCGGTTCCTATAGTGTACTTATCCAATTGCTGAAGTATCTCTATCTGTTATTGTTGATCCTTCAATCTAACCGAGATATCCTTCACCAAGGGTCCAGGATAGCATCAATTTGGATTAATATTATGTGATACTTTTCTCTCATAGCTGAAGTTGAACTTTCTTTTACCTTCTATCTTGTCCCTTCTAATGCTATCAAGTATCGTCCTGAATAAATGGTAATTCTTCAACTATTTGGGATCTGAGATTGCTGTGCTCTGTGATATCGACTGTTATGATGTACAGATATTTTTCTTTGGCATGATTTGCTTGAATAATTTGTTAATTATCAAGATTTCCATTCTTAACTTTGCTTCATGCTCATTATTTAGCATTCGAGTTCTGGCTTGTCTTTCTTTGAGAGATATCCTCGTTCTTTCTACCTTGGCAGGGAGAAAGCAAGGCCAGTAAGAGCTTAGATTTGCCATCTTTGACTACTTGAAGTAGATGTTGTAAGAAGATCACTGGAAAGAGCACTTGGAAGTTTTACCAAGCTTGGCAGAAAACAAATATTCAGATTAGGAAGAAATGTTTCCCAAGTGCTGCACATAAAATTTTCTTTTCCGTATCAGTAATCATCAAGCATGAGTAAAATTCTTTGAATGTTCGCACTAAAATTCTTTGGATGTTTCTTACATGACTGATGGCTGAATCGCCCTGTCGATGTCAACCGAGTGGCAGATGTGGAATGAGTCATCTAAGTCTTCGAGTTTGCAGCTAGCTTGAAAGCATGGAGACTTAGAAATGAATTCATTGCACCAAAATGTTGAAATGTTTTTATGCTCTAATTAGTGGCTCAAAAGGAAGCCATGCCTGTGTGTATATCAGATGTATAGAGTTACATAGCACTTGTTTTTCCTCATTATGCTTCATGTGACCAAATGGATGCTGCTAACATACCAAGTACTCTTATATCAACGCATTGACAACTCCTAGAAGACACAGAGTTCTGTCCATATAAACAGGCAATTCTACTTTGTGAGATGTGCCATTACACTATATATCACAAATTGCACCATGTTGTTTTATACTACAATAGAGCAAACTACCTACTTGATAGATTATTAGTACTTTCCATAGTAGCTTGTTCTTATAGAAAGGATTTTGCCACTTTGAGTATTCATTTGCACCGTCGGTAAATCTGCATCATACAGGGAGGGAAATCTATAAAAATAATTGGAGTAATTTGTGCAAATGTAACCACGGGTGGCTCGCAATCAAATTTACTAAGTGGAGCTCAAGATACTGCAAAATTTTATAACAAAAGTACCAAAATGGTAACTCAATCAGATTTATTCCAAACAGAACTTGCTTCACTGGTTTATGATGTCATTCCCGTTACTGGAAGAGTAACAGCAAGCACATTATTAGCTGAGTGAGCTAAAATTATTGGCTATGGGTAGGAAGAATCAATCTGCCACTTGAATGTACAAGTTAATTTCTCTAAATGAATTGACCAACAAGTACCTACATTATTATCAGATCTTTACATTGAGGAGGTCAGGTGCAGAGCTTTATTTCTTTCAGGCAACCTGGTCTTTTGAAGGCAAGAAGGCAGGTTAGCTCTGGCAATCACGTCTGCTCATGTTAACTTCGTCTCAAGGCGAGGAATCTAATTAGCTTCTTTTCTTAATGATCATCAGATGCCAAGAGCATTGTATCTGTCCATGATCAACAAAGTCCGTTCTTGTTCAACCTCACACAACACAACACGCTCCGGTAGTTCCTCCGGCTTTTATGCCTGTATTAATTTGCCCACAGTGAGCTCGCAAATAAATTGTTAATACTGAAGACAAGTGATTAAAAGAATTATGTCGTGAAGGCCAGTAGGAAGATGCTTTTGTGCCTGTATCAACTACATAGTACCTGAATGGTTAAAAAGGTCAAGTAGACCATGCTTCATACATTCTCGAAATGCTTCAAGCACTTTCCTTGGTATGTAGCTAAAGCGATGTATATCAATGTTGACCTTTGAAGCCTGCTTTTTAACCAGCATATGAGGAGATGAAAATTATCAAACTTCTAACACTTTCAATTGAAGTGAGAAGAGGATCAAGTGATTCTTACCATGTAAATATTGTGCTGCAGGCACAAAAGGACTGGCTTTTCATTGTAAGCGCATACGAGCTTGCTTTCTGCTGCACTTGCATGCATATCCTCTGGTTTTACCAATCCAGTCATTATTTTCAAACATTCTCTATAAGGAACACATAAATCTAGTGGAAATCCTTTAACCTTTTCTATTTCATCATTCACAAGTCTCTGCAGAATACCAAGTAAATTCACAAAATCATTGGAGATTTGTGAAACTATGTAAATTAGGCTAACAAACAACTTACTTGAACGCTGTCATCAAATTTAGGAGCAATCTCTTTGTCAAAATTTTCTGATATTTCAAAATATAAAACCTGACTTGATCCTCCACCCTTGCTATTTCCAAGAAAAATTGATGCAGGATAAGTAGGTTTCTGCCCAAAGCAACACAATATCATTACATACTAAACAGGTATATGTAATATATTAGTAGTCCATGGAACTAGAAGCGTGGACAGTACCTGAATATTTACAATAAACAATGAAGGAAATTTCTTGTGAGTCTTCACAGGTGGAAGCTCAATATGTTGAGCAGGGTGATTTATTTCCTGCCGACACAAAAGCATATCTATGCCTATTGAAATATATGGTGAATAATCAGGAGCATGAGATTTATTCTTATCTCTGCACAGAAAGAAAAAAGATTCAGGGGAACACATTAACCGAGAAGGCAAAGTTTAGAAATTAAAGCAGTATAAATATATGAGTGTGGTTTTAATTTGGTATACTCTTGCCTGAAGTAGTTATCTCCACAAAGTTTGAAGGATGAAGGTTCAAGAATGGACCAACATCTTTGTTTTGGTTCCTCCCCTGGTGACCAAGGAACCAGTATCCCTGCTCTAGGATGATACAAGTATCTAGTGGAATAACCTACATAGATAACGCTTAACATCACCTTAGTTTAAAATTAAGAAGAATTTATAAATATGAATAAGATGCATTCAAACCAGAAAACACCATACAAAAAAGTATTTATTAAACAACATCTAAAGAGAAGGATGAAAAGAACAAATGTGAGAAGCTGCTAGATGCAGTTTTTGCACATCCCAACCGTAGAAGATTCAAATATTCAATATATGAGCTAGCAACCAGCAAGGTAAGATTCACTATACTAAACAAAAGGCTACAACTTTGATTCAGAACATTCAAGGAGCTTTGCAGGTAAAGTTCCAAAACATTTGCATCATGCAGTAAAATGTTCTCTCAATGACTTGGAAAGTTTAAGCCTGCAGTTACACAATCAAGAAGCATAGAAATTTCCAGGACACTTCTTGAAAGTCTGATATCAACAACAGAGGTATAAAGATCTTTCAACTTAGACATTCTTAAGCGAGATACAAATTATGTACAGTTGAACTTACAATTCTTCTGAACAGCTTCCATATATTTAATCTATACACTGACTCCTATGAAAACATCAATTTATGCTGGCAGACCAGAAGAAATGTACTCACGAATTTCAGCAGCTTCATGTCCATCATAAGATTTCCTTTCTAAAGAAAATTGGATAACCGCTGATTTTCTCTTTTTATATCCTGCACTAGCACTAGGAAATGGTTGAATCTTATTACTTGAGTTTGCAGAAGAAACGTGAGGAGGAGTACAATTTCCTTGTGTCTCAAGTCTATCCAATTCTGATCGATCAGAGCTCCAACAGAACTCTTCGACCTCAGTTTCTGTAAAATTTTCAGTGTTTTGCATTCTTAGCTCTTCCTTGTCAACTTCTCCACTAGCAATGTCACAGACTGCTGGACTTTTAATTTTCAATCTGTTCGATTCTTGGAGTTCATCTTCACTCAAAATCTTCCAACTTTTACCTACATCTCTTTTAAGGTACTCTTCGACAGCAAGAGTGACTGGAGAATTATCAGGAAGTTCCTCAAATTTGTGCATATCAACCACAATGACTGAATCATCTTCATACTGCAACTTTTGAGACCCTCTTGCTTTTGTTACAGCTGGGAATAAATCTACAAGCAATGAAGTAGTTAATATTGTAACCATCTGGTTAAGATAGCTGATAAGATTATTTGCAAATAAGCTTCTATAGTCAGGGTACCTCCATTAACACTATTGAAATCATCGTCACAATCAGACTCCAGAATACCCACAGAATCAAGCCATGCTTCTTCTTGGCATATCACTGAAAACATTACATACTCAACTCCGTAAGTATGTAACTATGCAACAATGTTATTACATAATCAAATAAAGAAAAGAAGAAAAAGGGTTGACAGTAGATGAAAGTATATATTGGTGTAACTAGAATATACAAACGTCAAAGGAAGCACATATTTAGTGCTTCTGAAAGGGCAATTCTTTAATTTGGTGAATAAAGACCTAGCTGTATAGCCTTTTATGCATTTCATTGTTACTTTATGGCTTAGCATCTCTCATAGGACAACACTAGAATGATGTAATGTACGAAAGCATGTCCACATGATGTAGGAAGCCAACAGGAAATAATAAGTACCTAAATGTTTGATGAGCTAAAACAGATATAAGTTCGTGTTAAGATAAGTTGACAACCCTTGATGCTTCATGTAACATTGAAATTACCATTTCCTGCATTCATCTTAGTGTGGTGCCACTGCAATTGCGTGAGATGGAATGCTAAATTTGAAACCTCAGATTTCCTCCTACTTGTCACAGAAGTTTGCAGATGAACAAACTCACTTCGAGCAAAACAATTTCCTGCATCACTGATCTGGACTGTACGTGCATCAGGTACTGATGCAGAAACCTTTCCACAGCATTTTCTAGATCTGAGACAAAACTTCCGTGATTTATGCCTCCCATTTGGTGTAGATACACAGGAACCCATGATGATGAGATGGAATTACACAACCCAGTGACAAATAAATGTACTTCCCAATATTCTGACTTCGCGGAAAGAAGTGGTGTAGCACCTGTCAAATACAGGTCGCAAGTCACCTGCCACAAAATGTTCAAAGACAATTAGTGAACTCTCCAAGAGTTAAAATGGCTAAAGGTCTATGAAGAACCAACCTTACCAGATGATGTTAAAGAAATAATTCATTGCTGAATGACTACCCAAATTTATGATGCTCACAAAGGCACATCAAAAGATGAAGAGCATGACCTAATGTTCTTTCTTAAGCTTGAAACTAATAAATGTTTATGACCTTACTGGTAATCGGAGAGGCAACACAAATCTTTGTCGTGCAAAAGAATAACCTTAACTGAATTTTACATCTTTAGATCCCTTCTAATAATTTGGAGCCAAGCAGAGAAACTTAACTGGATTTCTGCTTCTTTCTATATAGAAGTTACACTTCCAAAACTAAAATTAAAAAATAAATTTAAAAAAAAAGGAAAAAGGTTCGCCTACCAGAAACGGAAAATTGTGGAGAAAACATGAAAAGTCCAACCTTCAGTCAAAGCATTGACAATGCTTATAGAAGGCTCATAAATGATGACTAACTAGCACATGTGGCTAGAAGTGTGCCACAATCATTCCTTGTGATCCCATCAATTGCTTTCTACCCCGAGCTGAATTCATTTGTTGGAAAAATGCTTAAAAGTAATGACCGCAAAGAAATTTACCAAGTTGAAACATGAAAAGTATAGCATTATACATACAAACAGAAAATATCAACTAGCATATCAGAAAGATCACATAACAATCAAGAAATAAGTCAAATAACATCATTTGAAGTGCACAAGATCCAAATAACAAACTACTTACAGATCCAGGAAGAATGTGCATGCAATTAGCCGATATTTACCAGAAAGACAAGTAAACTGAGAAGAAGCTGATAACAATCAGCAGGTGGAGCTGGAATAGCAGAAAAGGTATGCCCTTTTACATGGAAAAGGCAAGTTCTTCTGGTACTTGAACAGGCAAAGCAGCTGGGGGTCTACTACTCACGGACCAGCATTCCACTGCATATAATCCGGATACAGATATCAATTAGATTAAGGAACAGACAGCTATCATAGCATGGTCTTCCAGCAATCAATAAAGAACTCAAGCATGGCCCAACCAGGAATACGCAACCACTGAGATGACAAGATATGGGCAATTCACACTGATGTGAATGGGACCTTATTTTTCTGTGGGCTGGCATCAAATTCAAACTGGTGGAATAGTCCATGTTGGATTACTACAGTCCATAGAAGAGAATATAAGAAAGAAGCTATCAGAGCTCAGTAGGGTCCAACCATATTACATCAATCGTAACATAGTAACTTCTCTACTTTTGGATTAAATTTTAGAAAGGTTGACTTTATTGTGACCCAGAGGAGAGAAGAAGCAAACAAAACTACAATATACAAAATTAACATGAGCCAAATGGGGATTAAGTAATTCAAAAGGAAGTCAAAATTTCGATTGAAATACACAGTTCAACTCCTGTAGTTACATCAAAGACGTGAAAAGGAATCAAAGAGGACAGATTTATCAAAACAAAACCAAAATTTTTAATTTTAAGAAAAAGTATAAATCGCAAACAATTCGATTTAAAAACGATGCTTTTCCCGAGGAAAAAAGGATCGGATGAAGAAATTTAACTCCTCTGATCGAAGGAATAGAGAGAGAGAGAGAGAGAGAGAGAGAGAGAGAGAAATCGAAGCATATCAACATTACATCGGATGGGCGGCGAAGAATCGAATCCCCAGACTCCTCAAACTCCTTCGATCGAAGACGACGAGGGCAGTACCAAAAACAAGCAGTAGAAAGCAATCAAAACTTCCTCCCTACTTATAGAATCCTAATGGCCTCTCCCTTCCACGTGGAACGCGACAGAGGACCTTGATCTCTTCACCGCTTCAACCTTCTTCCACCACGTCTTTTATCCGCTCACTTTCCCATCACTCCTCTTGGCTGTTTGCATTTATGCCCCAAAGAGCAGTAATCTAACAAAAATACCAGGCAAAGTTCGCTTGACTGGATTTCCCACTCTAAATGTGTATCCTTTTATTCGCATTCGACGATTAGTATATGAAATTAAGCCAAAAAGAACGAACTTTGCGTCAATAGAAAGCACGTAAGCACAAAGATAGCGCGATAGAAATTACAAAGCATGCAACTAGGTTATTTTTGCACCGCTCGTCTCTATCTATCAGGTACCGCAACATTTCAAGAGGCACTCAATCGATCAAAAAAAATATATATGTTCTTTTTTATGATGAAATATGTGGTGATAGATCTCCGAATCCACAGCCACTTAGCTGACCCAAAAGCCTTAGCGTCTCATATTGTAGATAAGATCAAAGAAAGGCTCATAGTTGACAAAAGGACTCAGTGGTGGGTCTACTACATACAAATGGGACAAGCATGCAAAGCAGAACCTCCCATTTCTCTAAAGTTGGCAAGTTGGTTCGAGTTCATTTTGCAAACAACATTCACATCTTCTACTTGATTTTGCTTTTAATGTGTCAAAAATAATCGAAAATAAAAGTAACAATGTGTCGTCATCCTGCACATTAATCAAGAACATTAATCATGAGTTGTTAAGATATCACATCACTTCTTTTTAAAAATAAGAGAAAAAAAGTACTTTATATATTAACCATTCGATTGCAAAAAAAACCCTGTAGGCCAAAATTTGAAATAGTACATTTTAAAAGAACCTCTATTCTATAAGTACATTTATATCCTTAATGTCTTCCTAAGTTTGCAAGCTAATTTACTAATCTATTAACTTCTTTGAAAATATGAGTACATTTGAACGTTCCCAAACCTTAGTTGGGAATAACAATGGATTAAAGGAGATTATATTAGTTGTTTAAAAGCAACTTAATTGGTATCATAGGCAGATTCCACCATACTAATAATAATAATACTCCCACCCACATTCTTATATAATGATAATGCTCTTAGGTAGGCTACATGAGCTGCTGCTGCTGTCTGTCTGTGAAAGTGGGAGCAAGACTTGGTTGGAAAGAGTGAACAAATTATCCTAATTGGGATATAAAAATAAAAAGTTAAACTAATTTTCAATTGCCTCTACCCATAGAGATAGTGTGCCTTGCTTTATCTTCTCGTATTTTATCATTATCTTCTTAGTAGTAGTCTTTCCATTTCCATGCTCTATTTTGCAATAAAATATAGATTAAAAAATACAAATAAACACTAGTTCCCCCACTATGCAAATATTTCTTTTTAATCGCTTGTGAACCCGAAGCTAGATAAAGGCTGTGCAAAAAATTAACCCCTTTTTAAGTACAAAAATACTTAAGCATCATCAAACTTTAATTAACATAGTTAATCGTTTAGTATAGACTTTAAACTATACGTATTACTTAATAATTACTTTAAATTAAATGCTATTAGGAATTATTTCTCTACAATGTTGGCCCACTAAATTACCAATCCACCTTTTTAATAATTATTTAACTACCAACTCTGCTGCTAGAGATAGTTGGTCACTATGCAAAATAATGAGCACGTGTTCCGTCTCTGCGGTTCGTTGCCAGTCGGCAGGCGAGATATGGGGCCACGTTACATATAACGGCCTTACCAACTTCCACCCTGTTTGAGGGGAACGCTAAGTTGTTATTCACTCGCTATCAACTCATTGGTAGAAAATCACACAAATGAATGGGCCCCTTCTGATAAACCTGTGACGCTCTAGTGTTTGGAAAAGTCTTGAGAAAATATTTTGAAGGCTGTAAGGGACTCTATTTGGACTAATGGGCCCCACAAAAAGAAGCCCGCGGGGCCCACAGGATCCTCGACGATTCTTAACGAGCTATTATGTACGAAAATAAGCGGTGGTCCCCATTATACCGAGTTGCCTTTCGCCACGTAATGCATGTTACAGTTCGCTTAAAAGCAGCTCCGCCTGGTTCTTTCGTCCCCTTCTCTCCTTTCCCTTCTTCTACGCTAAACATTAAAGAAAAGAAAATTAAACACGAAAAAGAGGAAATCCAAGAACACCGTCATCCCCGATCTCTTCCTTCTCCTCTCTCCTCTCTCTCTCTCTCCTCCCTTCTCTCTCGCTCTCCCCACATGCGATTCTAAAACACTGGATATCCTTAATTGCTCAAGAAAACCTAGATTCATCGGATTCGTCGTCCCTTCGGGGCTTGATTCTCCGTTGCGGCCTTCCGGGGTCGATTTGATCGTCGTTTGTTTCCCGGTTCGGGTTTGGATCAACGTGGGGAAGCGACGGCCGCCGGTGGCGCCGCCGCGAGATGGCGCTGTTTAGGAGGCTGTTCTACAGGAAGCCGCCGGATCGGCTTCTTGAGATCACGGAGCGAGTCTACGGTAATGTTTTCGATGTCGTTGCTGTAATCGTGGAATTTTATATTGTTCCACTAGTTTGGCGTGTGTTTTGGAGATTCCTGTTTGTGGTCGGAGAATGCGAATGTTCTTTCCTTTGTTTTCTTGTGCATTATGTAAGGGATTGATGGCTTTTAAGTATTTGGGTGTATAAAATACGGGTTTGTCCTCGGGAAGCGGGAAACCGCTTCAGGAATTCGATTGAATCCATGAGCACGGCAAAAACTTAATTGGTGAAAATATTGGTTTTTGTCTCATCTTCTAGGATATATCTGATGTATGATTTTGACTTCACCGAGAATTCCTACTGAACTGATGATGAAAGAACAGTTTTAGGTTATCTTCAAGAATAAGCATTTCGCTTGATTATATGTTATAAATATTACATGATGGAAAGCAATATGACACACTTAAAGAGCTGGCTGTGATTTATCAGTATACACCTATTTTCCTTGTGGGCGTCTTCTCCTTATTAATGAATCAGGAACAGATTACTCCATGTCAGTTTATTGACCTTATATCTTGATTAAACTTTTGTTTACTGGGGATTGGCATGCCACTTTGCTTTTATTCCCTCATCTAAAGGAATACACAATTTCCTTATGTCATCCCAACTGGTTCAGAAAGATTAGCCCCTGCTTTCAAATTATTTCTCACTAATATGTACAGGAGTATACTGATCTTCTTCTTTGTGCAATTTAATATAATCAACTAACTGCAAGTACTTGCAGTATTCGACTGTTGCTTCTCTACGGAAATGATCAGCCAAAAAGAGTACAACGATTACATGGGTGGTGTTGTTCTCCAACTTCGGGATCATTTTCCTGATGCTTCATTCATGGTAATTAACTTTGGAGATGATGAAGAGAAGAGCGAGATTTCCGACATGTTGTCCCTATATGACATCACAGTCAAGGACTACCCTCGTCAATACGCAGGTTGCCCGTTGCTTCCTTTGGAGATTATTCTCCACTTCTTGAGGTTGAGTGAGAGCTGGCTTGCATTAGAAGCGCGGCAAAACATTCTGCTAATGCATTGTGAAAGAGGCGGGTGGCCAGTACTTGCTTTTATGCTTGCATGTCTTTTACTGTACAGGAAACAGTACAGTGGGGAACAAAGGACTCTGGAATCTGTATATAAGCAAGCACCTAAGGAGCTGCTTCACTTCTTATCTGCATTGAATCCTGAACCTTCTCATCTGAGATATCTTCACTACATTTGCAGATTGGACAATGAATTAGAGTGGCCTCTGCATAATATTCCATTCACTTTGGACTGTCTCATTCTTAGATTTGTTCCAAATTTCGACGGAAAAGGGGGTTGCAGGCCAATTGTTCGTGTCTATGGTCAAGACACTCTGACTCCAGCTGACAGAAGCTCCAATATACTTTTCTCGACATCAAAGACCAGGAAATATGTTAAGCACTACAGACAGGTAATATTTAGTCCTCCCACGGACTGAAAGTCTTGCTATTTGTTTAAGGTTTCAGTTTTTAACTTAATCGCAGGCAGATAAAGTACCAGTAAAGCTAAATGTTGGCTGCTGTGTTCAAGGGGATGTAGTCCTTGAATGCATCCATGTGGATGAGGATCTTGAAGATGAGGAGTTGATGTTCAGGGTTATGTTCAACACAGCCTTTATTCAATCTCATATTTTGCTGTTGACCCTTGATGAAATTGATGTTGCTTGGGATGCCAAAGACCAGTTCTATAAGGACTTCAAAGCAGAGGTAGGTAATGTTTCTTTTATTTTGAGGCATATACTACTTTCATGGTGGGTTTTGAGCAGAAATGCATGCCTGAACAGGTACTTTTTTCAGAGTTTGATGCCGAGTCTGATACGGAAGTTGCTTCAACAGAAGAGTTCTTTGAGGCAGAAGAGATCTTCAGTAATCCAGATTGGCAGGAGGGACAGAGGGATCCTGATATATTGACTGTTTCATTTACTAACAGATTTGATGATTTGATTCCTGAACTAGCAGGGAGCATCTATCAATTTATCAATAATGAAGAGGAGAGTATAAGTACCGTTGAAGAAGAAGCTACTTATGATGACTCAACTTTGCTGTTAAGAAAGGAAGCATTGGATACTGACTACATTAAAATGGACATACTAGACAACATGAAAACTGAAACTTTGGGCATATACACAGCAACTGAAGAGAAGAATTTAGATGAGTGCAAACAGGATACAAAGCACAGGGTGGATCTAGCATTTGAAGAGACAGAAATCAACAATGTCAAGCAACACACAGGGATGAAAGATTCCAAACGAGATGCCAATCTTCTTGGACTTCCTGTTCTACAGGTGAACTTATCAGAAGTCGTTGATCTCAACCAGGATCCAAAAGGAAATATCACAAGAATCACTTTGACTGACTGCGATATAGAAAACTCAGTACTGACTGATGAGATCAAGAACAAATCTATAGAGAGAGTATCCAAGCAGGATGCAGAAAACACTTTTTCAGAAGAAAATATTCTGTGCTGCAATGAAATAAAATGTGAATTGGAAAATAGTGATTGCAAAGGGAAAACAGCAAATGGCATCATCAACCAGGTAGAAGGAAATTCTGTTTGTCAGACATTGGAGGTCGATGTTCGGAAACAGAAGCACGAGAAATTTGGGTCTCCCATATCAGAGGAATCACTAGGAGGGAACATTAAATCACCTTTGTTCTCAGTTTTTCCCAAGCAAATAATTGACCAAGAAACTCTGGGCATTAACAGTAACATTGAAGAAACAGAAGTACGAAAAGTATCATTCCAGAACTCTTCAAGCCAAAGCTCTGATACTTCTATTGCTGCAATTACAAATATAGATATTTCAACTATGGGTACCCCTTCTACTTTTTCACCTTCTCCACCTCCTCCACCCCTGTCTTTAGAAACAAAAGCACTACTCCAGCGACCTCCCCCAATTCCACGACTACCTGACTCCTCCTTTTCATCTGTTTGTTCCTCTTCATTTTCATTACAAACAGGAAATTTAATCCAAGTGCCTAGTCCACAGCCTCCAACACTTCTTCCGTCAACATATTATGCTGGGGGAACAATTGCTTCTTCTCTAGCATTGCCTCCTAAATCTCCACTAACGTGTGTGGTTTCATCTCCTTCCATGCCACCTCCACCTCAACCACTTGTGCATTTGGGAGCCTCAAGTAGTGACCTTTATTCGTCTTCCTCATCATCCCTAGCATCCACCAGATGCCTTCCTTCAACATCAATTGTGCTATCAAGATCTACCAAATGCCCTTCTCCTCCTCCTCCACCACCACCACCACCACCATCACCACTATCATCAGTGATTTATGGACCATCTTATGAAAGTGTGGACTGTTCTCTCACTCCATCTAACCATCCACAACCACTCTGCAATGTTCCCCCATCGCCACCTCCACCCCCTCCTTTTAGGGAAAAACTAGGAGCTCCATCTCAATCTTCACTTGCTATAACGCAAGTAGGACCTCCACATCCACCACCTTCTCTTGAGGGACAACACAGATCTCCTCCTCCTCCACCGCCGCCACCACCACAAGCACCTCCCCCTCCAAGATGCTTTGAAGCAATCATATCTCCATGTCCATCATCTGTAGCACATGAAAGGGCTCTATCACAATGCTTCGGAGAATATGGAGGGCCTCCACATCCAACCCCTCCACAAGAGATACTTCTAGGAGGTTTGCCTCCATCCTTTGCTTCTAATGTGAAAACAAAGCCTCTACCTCCACCACCACCACCACCACCACCTCTACTGTTTGGAATACATGTAAGGCCCCCACCATCACCTCCTCCTACTGAACTATATGGAGAAGTTCCACGACATCCACGAAACCCGGCACCTGCTATTGAAAGACATGGAAAATATCTAACACAATCTTCTCCTATAGATGTGGGAACTGTTACATCAGTAATACCACTAACTATCGGAGTATGTGGAGGTGTCGTACCACCACCTTTTCCTTATGGAGGGCAAGAGGCAACCCCACTACCATCGCCGCCACCTCCACCCGGTTCATATGCAAGGGCTCCATCTTCCCTACCTTCCCCTGGATCATATGGAGGAGTTCCACCACCCCTTAGAAGGCATGGAGGAGCTCCACCATTGCCCCATGGGAAGCATGAAGGAGCTCCTCCTCCACCACCTCCTCCACCACCTCCTCCACCACCTCCTCCTAAAGGGCATGGAGAGGCTCCACCTCCACCACCCCCTCCTAGAAGGTATGGAGGGGATCCACCTCCACCACCTTCCTTTGGACCATATGGAGGGGCTCCACCTCCACCACCCCCTCTTAGGAGGCATGGGGGGGATCCACCTCCACCACCTTCCCTTGGACCATATGGAGGAGCTCCACCTCCACCACCTCCTCCTCCTATAGGGCGTGGAGGAACACCAACTCTGACACCCTCTCTTGGAGGAGCTCCACCTCCACCACCTCTTCCTGTAGGGCGTGGAGGAACACCAACTTTGACACCCTCTCTTGGAGGAGCTCCACCTCCACCACCTCGTCCTGGAAGACATGGAGGAGCTCCACCTCCTCTTCGAGGCCATGGAAGTGCTCCTATATTTCCATCTTCAACTGGAGGACGTACACCTACTCCGCCTATGCCGCCTGGAAAATCAGGTGCTCCACCGCCCCCACCAGTAGGTTCTCAGGTTGGTGCGAGAAGTTTACCTCCAACTGCCATGGTCAGTGGAAGAGGGCATGGACTCGCACGTTCTACTGGGATAGGCTTGTCTGTTTCATCAATTCGAAGGTCATCGCTAAAACCATTGCACTGGGTGAAAGTAACAAGGGCAATGCAAGGAAGCTTATGGGCAGAACTACAGAGACATGCTGATGCTCATAGGTACTGTTTCAATCAGTAGTTATCTTTGTTTCTTTGCACTGACATATCATCCTCCTGCTTGTAAATCCCAAAGGTCATGGTTTGCTTTGAATTATGGATTTCTATAGTGCATTCATTTTCTCACCATACATAATTTAGCATTAAATGCCTCGAATGACTTATGAAGCATCTGAACTTCTGGCAGCGTTAGCTTTTCTTTAATATTGATAATTTATGTTTTGCAATACCTTTTTTTTACTGTCCTATTTTAGTGACTGGCCTAATTTTGCAGCACGTCAGAATTTGATGTGTCAGAACTTGAGACTCTCTTCTCTGCTGTGGTTCCAAAGTCAAGTGATCGTTCAAAATCTGAGGGACGCCAGAAATCTGTTGGATCTAAATCCGATAAAGTTCACTTGGTAATGCATGAGAAGACCTTTCTGCTCAATAAAATGAAAAATATTGGACATAGGAATATCGTAGGGTTTCTGCTGCTATGTTCATGTTTTCTCCACGTTGCCGATAAAATTAGGGTAATCTATGATATATGTTTAATTAGTATCATTTGCTTTTATTATTGCGATATGAATTTCTTATCAGAAAGTGTTGCTTGTTTTTATTCTTTCATTTTCAGCAGCAAGTGTTATACTAATGTTAACTTATTAAGTATGTAAAAGGTGGTGTAGAAGCAATTAGATCAAGATTAGGAGTATGATGTTGAGGTGGTGTTTCATATTAAAAGAGAGATGCAAGGCACTTAGAATTTACTTGTGAGGAAGTTAAGAAAGCATGTAGAAGAATCTTGATTTCTTGAGAAATTGCTAGTTCTGATTCTGATATTGAATTGTTTCTTGAAAAAATGTATCCTTTTTTTATGAATTATGGGATAATAGGATAAGTAACTTTCCTGTATGCCTTTCTCCACCACTCAGAATTTACTTGTGAGGAAGTTAAGAAAGCATGATAGAAGAATCTTGATTTCTCAACAAATTTGCTAGTTCTGATTCTGATAATGAAGTTTTTCTTGAAAAAATGCATCCTTTTTGATGAATTATGGGATAATAGGATAAGTAACTTTGCTGTATGCCTTCCAATTATGGATAATAGGAAGTTTGGAAGCTGAGACTGTTTAAAAGAAGCAAAAGGCTTATACCCACATTTAAATTATTATTCTCCACCAAGTTGACAATCAAAAGGTTGACAAGAAGCTCAAACTAGTAAAGCAACAGGCTTTTTTCATGTTAGCGAACATAGTCTGAGGGTTCCTCTCAGATTTTAATGAGCTATCTCTGTAGAAATAATTGCTAAGAACTTTGCGACTTCTGTGGATTTTTTAGAAATTGGTATTTCAATGAAGTGCATGACATGTCATTTAGTTTCTTCTTATTCTAATAGCTAAGAACTTTGCTCCTTTCTTTGACCATTTTAAGTATCTTTGTCTTGAAGTACCACATATTTTTTGGAGAATAAATACCTCACTTTTTGGATATTAATTATGCATTTACACTGTTATTGTGAATTAGGAAATTTTACATGCTGCTATCATATTTAAATTTTAATAGCCACTTTTTAGTTGACATTTTGTATCATGATCTCAATGATTAAAATAAATGTGTTGTCTGTTACCATCATTCAGGGTAAAACTTTTCACTCATCTATGGTCATTGATTTATTTGTAGATTGATTTAAGGAGGGCAAATAACACTGAAATCATGTTAACAAAAATCAAGATGCCGTTATCTGATATGATGGTAAGAGGATTCTGACTACATTTCCCTGATATAAAGAAACACATGCACTGGCATATCTCTATTGACACATCATAGAGGACAATTTCTAAATATTTCTTCTTACTTATGCTTCTAAATATATTTTATTCAATTCTAGAGAAGATAATGGAAGAACTTGTAAATATCCTTTTACTTTTAATTGTAATCACAAAAATAAAAGAATAAGTTATTTGACTTATTTCATAAGGACTTCAACCATAGATGTTCTCAGACTTTTGTTTTAAATTGCTTCTTGAATCCTTGGTCGTGCTTTAGACTATGAAAACTTTTAATGCACTTCATTTTCTTTTCGTTATGGAATATTGAGATTTTCTTTTTATTCCATCATAGTCTCTATGTAGCTATATAAGTGGTCACTACCCCCAAAAATAGTGGAGATCACATGTATAGTCCATTTGCACATATGGATTGCGTACATACTATATACATGACCTATTTATGACGAAATTGTGATGCTAATTGGTTGGGTTTTGGTCAAGGTTTCGAAAATCGGTATCCAGATCAGCCGTCCGAAAAAACGATACGTATTGACCATATCAGCCGTTTGTATCAGATCAGACTATTTTAATTAAATAAAATTCTAATTATTATTTAAAAGTATTAAGAAATTTCTAAAAATTTTAAAAAATATAAAAAAATAATAATTACTTATATATAAAGCCTAAAAATCTCTTTTCCTCCCTATCCTCTCTCTCTCTCTCTCTCTTTGTGTGTGCAGCAGGCTGCTGGCTTGCTGTAGCCGTGCAGCAGGTCTTCTACAGTGCCGAAACCAGCCAACCGATTGGTTTCAGCCCAGATCAGGATCGGCCGAAATATGGATCTATAGTTTTGGTCAACAAAACTCACCTTGAGTCAGTGAATAGGTTGGGTTGAGGTTAACCCACTTTGCCTCATTAGTGAAGGTGGACCTTGAAGTAATCAAGGATAATCATCCGATGGCATGGCAAGTTGCCAAGGGATAGCCTTATCATATAGGCTTATTATTCTAGGAAGTTGAGTTGAGTCAAGGTAGACCCACTTTCCCTTACTAGTTGGAGGTTAAACTTGAAGTAATCGAGGATTTTGTCCAATGGCATATCAAGATGCCCTAGTCAAACGAAGTTATTAACCTCATTGCACTGTGACTACAACCTTGCCCGATTGAACTAGAATTATTATCCAATTGCACTCCCCCATGCCAGCAAGCCGCCACCACAAGACACTATGCTGATTGCTTGCTAGTGAGGAAGTAGTGGATGAGATAAGGGTAGCTGAAGTGCCAGGAAAGGAGGATCAATTGGAGGGAAGGAGAGTTGGGGTGTTTAAGTGATAGGCTAGGTTTATGGTGAGGTAAGGAGAAAGAAGATTTGTTTTATATTGGGATTCAAATTTCAGGAATAATTTTTTTCTTATTTCGGAACAAAACTCCTTATTCCAGAATAACAACAAAACACCATAATAAACTCATTCTAGAATATAAATACTATTCATTAAAGTTACATCTTATACCACATACTAACTTAATTACTAATTTACTCTTAATATCTATTCCATCAACCTACTTTATATCAAATCAAAAGGTATTTATGATAGTTTCATAAAAAATGAAACACTTTTTTTAATTTTTTTCTTCACTTTAGATCACATCAAAAGTAATTATTACATCCTTATTTTAAAATAGAAGTGAGCATAAAAATAATTTTTTTAAAAAATAAAAACCTCATTTTGATAATAATAAAGAGGAATATCTTTTCTAGAATTGATCTTATTCTTAAAGTAAACAAGGCCTAATAGTATTTATAATTTAAGTGATGATTTTTGAGTTAGGTTCAAGAGATACCCAACAAAAACCAATAACTTAGTCATTTGTACATGAGACATATACTGAACCTTAGAACTATTAGACTTCCAGTCTTCTCCTGTTGATGAATTAATTGGACCTTAATGGATGTTGGAGGTCCAACAGCAGACGGTGGTCATTTGGTAAGATCTGCATCACACCTTCCTCTTTTTGTCTTAGAAAACTATCGCCACAAGATGTCCTTTGCAACACATATAATTTTTAATGATATTTAGATCCTTTATAGAGTAAGACTCTTCCTGCTACCATTTTTGGGATAGCTCTTAGCATGAATGAGGGAATTGTTGAGGTTCCATCCTTGGTTTTCAAATGTGTTCAATTAAACTTGTCAAGCCTTAGTCAGGTCAGTTATGGCTCCATAATATTGAGCCTGATATAGACACAAAACTCGGCTAGGTTGGATGAGTGTCAGTTAGGTCCAACACTTCGTATACTATTTCGATCTCACCTGATTAATGGAGCAATTCAGTCAACCTGCACCACCGAGGATCTGAAAAGTAAGTCCTAGTTATGTCTAATAGCAAGTCTAGGTTGAGCCATTTGGTTGAATAAGTGCATTTGTTGCATACTGTACTTGTTGGCATTGTTTTCATATACAAGAATATGGGATCTAACAAGTAACAAGAAAATAGAATCTGTGTTCAAAATGAAATAAATGGATTTTTCATTCACGAATTCAATTCAATTGCTCTTTTCTCTTAACTTTTCAGATGATTCCTATATGAGATTTCTGCTGTCTTACTTCACTGACTTTGTACTTATGTCTTGGTTGATTTTTTTTGTAATTTTCTTCTATGATCAAAGAATGCTGCTCTAGCACTGGATGATTCAGTTCTAGATGCAGATCAAGTAGAAAACCTCATAAAGTTTTGTCCAACAAAAGACGAAATGGAGCTTCTGAAGGTATATAGTAAAATTTGTGATTTTTTTGATCATTTTGTCTTTTCTTTTTTCTTCATGGAGTCTGTTTTTCCCCTCTGGAAATATTTCCATGGTTTAATATGTCTTGTGTTTTGTCACTGTTAGTGTTACAGCGGCAACAAGGAAAATCTTGGGAAATGTGAGCAGGTAAATAAATTTATAAAAGTACTTCAATATGATCAAAAGTTTTTTGTGACATCAGCATTTTGAATGTTGTTTATATATAAGAAAAGCGATTAAGGACTTGAAAATGTATAGCTAAGAGATGGAAAATAGCAAAAATTCTTATGGGTATGTCAAAAGATTGGCATTTGGCAACAGAGAATGATGAAAATATTCCTCAAAACAGTTATACCAAGAAATTAATTCTTTCATCAATGCATAGTAACATTAATTAATGCATACTTTTATTGTATAATTTAACTGACATATATTTGTGTCCAGTTTATCATTGGCAATTTGACATATAAGTACTATCACCAAACTTCTTTGCTATTAACCACGCATTACTAATTCAGAGTCTGACCTTATCATTTTGATGGAACTGAACCCACATGCACGCTGAAGTGTCATTGTGTCTTAAGTCAACTATTCAATTAATTTCTGTCAGATGTTTGTTATGGATCTCTTGTATTTTTTATGCTCTTTTGGTAAAACCATATGCCATTACTGTAAAGCATTTGTGGATGAGATGTTTGAGTTTAATCCGTACCTATTTGTGCATTGTAAGCTATCAAGTTCTCTGTTATGGGCACTTTATGTGATATGTTCCTTATCTGTATAAATTAATGTACCAAATAATACATTTGAAGATGAAGCTTCTATCACATATTCAGTTACCTTAAGGTAATATTTGCTGCAGTTCTTCTTAGAGTTGATGAAAGTTCCAAGGGTTGAATCCAAGCTCAGGGTATTTTCTTTCAAGATTCAATTTGGCTCACAGGTTATATATAAATATGTGATTTCCCTATTTCACTCTAGGTAAATAACCTTGAAAATTTTCATCACACGCTCTATTGCTTGATTTTGCCTGCAGATTTCAGATATTAGAAAGAATTTATACAATGTAGATTCTGCATGTGAAGAGGTAAACTTTTAAATGTACTGAAGTACTGAGCAGGTGATATTTAACACATCTTACAAGAAGCTGTTTTCATTGTGGCTGATCAGATTAGAAACTCTGACAAACTAAAGGAAATCATGAAGAAAATTTTATATCTTGGAAATACATTGAACCAGGGAACAGCAAGAGGTAATTGATTTTATCAGTTTTGAAGATATTATTCATGTAGTAGAATTGACTATATTTACAGTTTAATGTTTCAAACTGTAGAGCCCAGAATTTAAATCTTTGTTATAGCTTTGTCCTTACAAAAGTTGTGGTCTTTAATTAGAAAGAATGATAAGCACTTTCATGAAAATTTGTTTCTATAAGTTGTCAGGTTATGCAATGCATATTTTGCCAAGGAAGCTTTTCCGTTAGTCATTGAGGGAGCAGTATCCCACATTTTCAGAAGCTTTTGTTGAATGAGGACTCATGGCTTATGGTCAAACATCTAAGTTTTGGGTTCTTGAAACCAAAACCATTCTGAAAAATACCTTGAGTGATGTAATCTCATTCTTTTAATAAAAATTGCAACTGTTAGGTGGAGATTTCAAGCATGATATCTGTCATTTGTGCTTTTCTCTACAACAATAAGATAACCATGCAATGTATGCAGCTGAACCAACCGATATTTTTCAGTTTACTTTGAATTTTGTTGTCCTAGTTTCTTTTATTGTCTAACATGCATGACTCAAGATGCTTCCTTGTCACTGGGAGATATTGAACTTGCATAGATAAATTTAGACATTTCTTCAGTTCAGGGTACTTATGAACCATCAAATGTTTGTATGCATCACAATACCAACAGTACTTTTATATTCTAATACTAAGATTCATTATTTTCTGTGATCAGTTGCAGCAATTCGTTTTGTCATTCTTCTTTTTTCTAGTACAGGTTCAGCTGTAGGTTTTCGCTTGGACAGCCTTCTGAAACTTACAGATACTCGTGCTACTAATAATAAAACAACATTGATGCACTATTTGTGTAAGGTATGACAGAATTATCTTGTTATAACAATAGAGCGAGATGATTGAGTGGCTAATCTGCTTGATTGGAAAATCTAATTGCTCCTCATATTGTTAGCATTATTTTCTTATCCAAAGTCTGAACTCTGGAGTCTGATGTGCATGGCATTCTATCTGTGTTGCAGTTAATGCTGATAAGATATTCATACATAATATATATATATATATATATTATAAGGACTGGAAATTATATCATATATCTGCAGCTGGATTTAGTATTTAGTTTGATCCTAAAATGTGATTCTATTGGGTATGAATTATATGAATCTGACGGATACTCATATTAGGATTTCATGCCACAATCAACTCATGATTTATAGATCTAATTATTCTTCCTGAATCTTGTTGTGCATTTCGTGTCTGTATCTCGTATCCATATCTATGCTTCGTAGATTAGCACTTGGCATATTCTAAGTTTCTAAACTTTCACTTTTCTTTGTTCACCATCAGGTTCTTGCTGAAAAGTTCCCATCTCTGCTGGACTTTCATGAGGATCTTGTCAGTTTGGAAGCTGCATCAAAGGTTCCAAATATTGAGCTAGTATTGCTTATAATGATGGAACTACAATAATTGGCATGTACTTATCTTGTTTATAACAGATACAACTGAAATCATTGGCCGAGGAGCAGCAAGCTATCGTGAAAGGGCTAGAAAAGGTTGAACTGGAGCTAACTGCATCAGAAAGTGATGGGCGAGTATCCGAAGTTTTCCGCAAGGTAGGACAATTTATTCAAGAACAGTGATTATCTCCTTTTCCATCTTTCTTCTTTTTGGAATTACTTCAGACTGTCTCTCAAAGCCTCAAACTAATAAATAGGGCTGGGACTACCTGTCCCTTTCAGCAAGCACTGGTTCCTTGTAGGGACATGTTATACTGTGGGCAGTATCTTTCCAGCAATTTTCCCAAGAGTTTTTTGTACTTTTAACTTCTACATTTACAATATGTTGTTAACATGCATGCAATCTAGACACTGAAGGAATTCACTGCTGTTGCTGGAGCTGAAGTTCGATCCTTGACTTCACTTTATACTGCAGTTGTATGCTACTGAACTATCTATATCCTTTAAACTGAATACCTAGTTGATTCTTCTTATTTAGTTGTAGCTAAATCTGTGTGCCTATTAACACCTTTAGTTCTGGCAGGGTAAAAATGCAGATGCTCTTGCCTTATATTTTGGTGAAGATCCTGCCCGCTGTCCCTTTGAGCAAGGTAACTTTTATCTACATCCATTGTTGGATCAACTTTTAAATGCATTTGGAAATCAAAACGAAAGGAATTAAACTGTAACACTCTTACCTATAAATGCCCTTTATCTGCATGCCTCAGAATGGTGTTTATAACGTGGGATATGTCTCCTACTTTATGGCTGGCTAATTTGACCTGAACGTTTACTAGTTTTAGTTCCAAGATACTCATATGCATGTAAATTGCAGATACAAATATATATACTGGTATAAACTTTTTTGCATATGTCATCTGTGAAAGTTATCTAGTAACCAACAATATCATTGTGTTTTCTTATGTTGAGCAATTTTATACTCTCATTTATGAAATTATTTTACAGGAAAAAACTTTATAATAGAAATGTTACCCTTTTTCGTGAGAGTTGACTAAACTTCTCTTTGCTCTATTGCTATGTCCTTTAATACCCCGATCGTCAGCTTGATCCATAAGATCCTCATTATATGGGTCACATGGTATAAAAACTTGGCATTCATTCCTGTGGAAGAGGAAGTGTATTGTCACTCAGGTTTACAAAATTTACATATGGTCTGTCCAGATTCTTACAGTTTACTGCTTTTGATCTATTCTTACACCCTTTTGGAGTACTTTCACTTAGAGTTCTAGATCCAGCATTTTTAACCTTTTTCCTATTTATTTTATTGTTAGAGATAGGTAGGGGCTTTTGCAATTTAATTACATTTAGGTTTTCAATTTATTATAATGGATTCTAATTGCACCGCATGTATAAATTATGTCTTCCAATATAATAAAATATTTTGTTGGCTATAGAAAATATACACTTAGTTTTATGTACTAAATCAAAAAACTAATTGTAATTAAATTGCAAAATCCCCTGGATAGGCAATCAACTCTTAACACTTTGCAGCTTTTCAGTAGGTGATATATTTGATAAGCAAGAAGTAAAGGGTGGCTTAATTTATTAGATGCGTTTGTATATTATACATACACAGGTGTACACACCAATATATAAATATATGAGTTGAAGATTGGTTGAGTGCAAAATAAAGGAGCCTTAGTAGTCCTATACATATATGAGTGCACTGAGGATTTGGTTTTTGCTGTGCCACCATTTATTTCTTGACCTGCAAACTCTGCAGTAGAATTTTGTGCTTATTAACCGTTAAACAATATACTATGCCCCTCAGCTTATAAGCTGGATGCCTGTTATAATATTCTAACTTCCCCCTTTTATTTACTAATTAGCTCCTCCTTTGCTGAAAATCGCAGTTATCAATACTCTCTTGAATTTTGTGCGGTTATTTCGCCGAGCACATGAGGAGAACTGCAAGCAGGCTGAACTTGAGAAAAAGAAAGCCCTGAAAGAGGCTGAAATGGAGAAGTTCAAAGATGCAATCACACACAAAACAATTGCCAGATGACATTTAATATGGCAAACTTGGCGCATGATTTTGATTTTTGTTTTACTTGAGGAATGCATGATCTCCGTCAGCTATCCAAGATTTTGTCCGAGGCTTGGTGGTCACAAAACTGAGACATCTTCCTCCACCAGATAGCAGCTAATGTAGTTTCACACGTGAATTAAGAAGGTTCTACCTATCTCCTCAACCACTTAATGACATCTGTTAAGACTTAGCCATTCATGTTTGTTACTGATCGTGTCGCATATTTTTTGCAGGTCCTTGTTGGACGGACCATGGTTACTTCTTCCATGTTCCATGTTTTTGTACAAAGCTAACCCCACATGGTTTTATTCTTTTTGTACAGTTCCTTCATGTTATACATAATCTTTACATTGCTTTGCTCATCTGTTTATATAAGGAGCAAGTTTAGGTCGGAAGTCAGTAGATGTTGTAAAATAGGGGTAGAATGTAACACTCCTCCGTTTTTTTCTCTTCAATGTAGCTCATAATGTAACTTCCAACGTCTCAAGCAATTTTGTAGTTATAAGACGGCTCAAGCAGCGAGCCATTTAGTTTTCTTTTAATGATAATGCTTTCCTTTTATTCTTTGGCCAACACTAACGAGTTTACATCTTCTCCAATGGATTCGTACTGTCCAGCCATAGTAGCAATTGAGAGGCCTTATAGATATTGCCGGGCCTCTCCAATAACTAGATAGGATCCGAATCTATACATTATTACTCCGTAGTTAAGCTTTGGATATTCATACAAATAAAGTCTTTGGTATCTGTCTCATAATAATCTGTGCATAATTTCCAGTAGTTTGGCGTGTACGAAAGTTAAATCTCCTATCCAAGTGTCTGTTCTTTTTAACTGACGCGCGATCTGATCTTACTAAATTAACTCTGCGAAAGTAGGGATATCACAACACAATGTGTAGCCATTGGAGGCTCATTATTTATTAACTTTTGCTTATATTTCTGCACATTCTCACACGACTTGGATCATGAATTCGTAAAATTGGTTTCGTCCCATTCCCCTGAATAGCAACCAAAAGAGAACTTCTATGAAGTATGAAGGTATGGGTATTCCAGCTGCTGTTGGTCAGAAATCATTGGCCGCCAATGTGATCAAGTATTACTTTCTCTTGCCGTAAAGCTGAGAATTGATGATTCTATGAGTTTGTTTCTATGTCCTCCTTCATACTATTTCAAACTTGAGCAGCGCTCTTCTCTTCTGGTTCGAGCTCTCTCCGGTCATTAAATCCACAATCCCGAGTCGAGCATTGCCCTGACCTGCAACTCTTCAAGAACATGCAGCTCACTATGATCTCAAGAACGACGAAGAGCGAATGCGTGTAGGTTATTGAGAAGGCTTCCCAGATGACCAACGGATTAAACTTCTTCGAAAATTTGTATTGATTCATCACCCTGAACTGAAACAAAGCTTCTGCAGCTGCCATCATGAAATTTGTAGGCAAGGCCACGGTCAGAGCCGTCGTTAACCTGCCATTGATCAGCACGCACGCCTTGAGGACCGCCACGTAGCCGATACAGTCCTCCATTGCTGAAACTATGATGGCTAGATTGCAGATAACCATCGTGACAGCGAGGACTACTGAGTAGAGAACAACGCCAGCGACGGAGAGGAAGAGGACGACGGTGCTTGATGAAATGCCAAGAAAGTCCACAGCATTGAAGAGGAGGAAAAGGAGGGTGAAGACGGCAGCATTGCTTGAGAGGATGACAAAGGAATTGAAGAGATGGGTCATTAGGAGCGAGAAGTATAAGGAAAGGAATTTAGAAGACGGAGGAACTAGTTGTTGGCTACGTTGCGATCTGCGAAAGATTGTGATGATGGATGCTTTGGCCAGGAGAAGGAAGGTGAGGGTGGAAGGGAGTGTGAAAATAAAAGAGAAGATGGTCTGAGAGAGCTTAAGGTTTAGAAAGGCAAAGAAGTTGGAGTACTCCGGGAAGCCCGCGGCTTCGAACATCAAGCGAAGGCGTGCGGATATAATTCGAAAAAATGAAGGCGACGAGGGGATGAGCGATTCAGAGAGGAGTACCATGGCCGAGGAGGGGAAGATGAGAAGTCCCGCGATGGAGGTGAAAGAGTGGTAATTCTTGAAGAAGGCATTGATGGAGCTTCTTACGATATTGGTGGCCATGGCCATTGTAGAGAGAGGTGTGTGTGTGTCTGTGTGTGTGTGGTTATATGAATGAGAGGGAGAGTTGTCCTTCTTTTCTTGGGTACCAGAGGTTGGTTAAGAGGAGCTCTTTTGATGAATGATAGGCCAACCACTGACCTAACTGTTACAATTCTAACCCTCTACGGCATCGTTTTTGCCGGCGAGAATCTTTGATTAATCTTGTCTATAATCTCTCTATTAATTTACTAGCAATGAGTAGATACAGATTGGAACTCCAAGTATGGTGATGAAAATTATGTAGGTTAAGTTCCCAAGGTTAGAACTAGTAATGTTGTACGTCAGCTATCACACTAAGGCACAAACTGGATGAAGAGTTCACAGGTAATGCATGAGGAGGCGTTTAGAGCAGTTGGCGAATGCGTAGCTTGCACAAAACTTGTGGATAATAGCATGAAAGTATACATTGGTAATGCTCAACCTTATGTAAAGCATTCTATGATAATTAATTAACTAGTGGCACCCAATCCAATGGAGGATGTTAGCTTCATCAAGATTAAATTATTCTCTATGTTGCTGTAAATTCAAGCAAAGTTAAAATCTAAAGTGGGTTTCTAGTTGGACAAAAGGGTGACATATTTGGTAAGAAAAAGTACAAGCAAGGATTGCATTTTTTTTTTTTTTGAAATATAAAAATTAAAGCAACTGTTCAAGAGGACATCATGCCTTCTTTCTACTTCTCAGCTGACTTTTGACTTGAGAGAGAGAGAGAGAGAGAGAGAGAGAGAGAGAGAGAGAGAGAGAGAGAGAGAGAGAGCACTTCAACTTAAACATAACATGAATAGTTGTAAATCCTCTGGAAGAATATTTTATATATTGCAAGAAGTTTGGGAAGGTAGAGTAGGAAGGAAGGGAAGAGAAGAGAAGGGACAGTGGTAGATCTATAGGTAGGAAGTCACTTCGTTTGGTGGTGTAGAATGGTTAGCTACAGACCCAACCAATGTGAAAGAAAAAGACATGCCAAATTTTTGATAGCAAAAAGTAGAGATTCGTTCGTATTTGGCAGAAGAACACCTTCCTATTTTATTTTTATTTTTTAATTTTTTTTAAAAAAAATCGAATATAACTTGTAAATATATCCAAAGAATGAGAATCAAAGGGCAGGCCCGGCCCAAACCGGAAATTGGATATTTTGGGCGGAAACCGACCCGACCCGACCCGACCCGGCCCAGTCCGATAAGCATCCACGACCTAAAACCTCAAAGCCGTCGTTCGATCCCTCGCCCTTCTTCCCCAAACTCAAAAACCCTCGTCTCGCCTTCCATCGAATCAAAACTCCTCTCTCTTTCTCTCTCTCTCTTCCCCCTCTACTCCAATGGCATCGATGATGGTATTGACATCTCTCTCACTCTTTTTTCTTTCCTTTCTCTTCGTCTTGGTTTATTAGTATGTGGAGAGATCTGAGAACTTTTGCTTTTGTAATGGTTGCAGCAACCCCAGATCATACTGCTCAAGGAGGGCACAGACACTTCGCAGGGGAAAGCGCAGGTGATGAGTAACATTAGTGCTTGCACCGCCGTCGCCGACGTCGTCCGCACCACTCTGGGTCCGAGAGGGATGGACAAGTTGATCCATGACGATAAGGGAAATACCACCATATCCAACGACGGCGCCACTATCATGAAGCTTCTTGATATCGTCCACCCGGCCGCTAAGATCCTCGTCGACATCGCCAAGTCCCAGGATTCGGAGGTAGGTCAAACTCAAATCCTTCTCTCTTGAGTAGGTTTCCACTAGGTTTATGTTTTTCTTTTCTTGTTTTAGCTCTATCCCCCCTTCTTATTAGCCCGAAATCCGCTGCTAGTTTCAAGCAACATGATTTTGTATACGGGAGGAGAAAGTTGTGATCTTTTTATGGGTTTGATGGAAAAGATTGGAGCTTTCCATGCTTCCCGACCAATGGCGCTATTCTACTGGTATGAGTATTGGAACAATTAAAGAAGATATTTGCGTGGTATCTACGTAATGAGATCTGGAAATTTAATCTGTGGCCTTCGCTTATGTGAATGTGAAAGTATTAGCACTGAAGTAGCATTTATTATTGCATTCGTGGCAGATCTGCTTCTTTTTTATTCTTTATTGTGTCCTCTTCGCATAGACCGGATACTGAAGTAGCTGGGGAGAAGAAACTATATACCAAGATAGAGTTCTGGCTTAGTAAGTATGTAAACGTGGAAAGTTAGATTGTTCTTTAGGGTTTTGATGGTAAAGGCCGGAGTTTTTTAGGGTATTGGAATTAAAATTAGGTATTGTGGTGGTGGTCTATACTGAATTAGGTTAGCAAGTTTGGACTGTGGCCTTTGGTCGGGTGAACGTCCACAGGGACCTAGAGAATTACCAGTTAAGCAGTATGGTAACTACTGAAGGATTATATGCTCCCATTTGTTCTTTATTGTGTTTTTCATTTTTCCTAGAGGAGTATGTGCTTCACCTTATTGATGCAGGAAAAGTGAAAATGGTACTTTCTGAAGGAATATATGTGGAATTGGTTGCTTTTGACTGTGATGGTAAATTGTACTATTTCTTCAATCCCTGGCAGGTTGGTGATGGAACTACTACTGTGGTGCTTCTTGCTGGTGAATTCTTGAAGGAGGCAAAACCTTTCATTGAGGATGGAGTCCATTCTCAGAATCTTATTCGAAGTTACAGGACTGCTTGTAATTTGGTCAGTGCCTCTACTTTTCTCAGTTGTATATCAATGATACTGATCTTGTGAACTTACACATCAATAAAATCAATTACAGGCGATTAATAAAATCAAAGAACTTGCTGTAAGCATAGAAGGGAAAAGCCTTGAAGAGAAGAAAAGCTTATTAGCAAAATGTGCTGCTACTACACTCTCTTCAAAATTGATAGGTGGTGAGAAAGAGTTTTTTGCATCGATGGTTGTGGATGCTGTCATTGCTATTGGTAACGACGATAGGCTTAACATGATTGGGATAAAAAAGGTAATTCTTATAGTTCTGAGTTATTCTCCTGGCTGAGAGCCTTCCTCTATTTGTTTCTTTATTTTGACAGATGCATTTCCCACATGGTTGATTCACTAATTAGATGATTTCCTATGTCAGTTAATACTGATTTTGGGAAATTCTTGTTTTCTTTTCCTTTTTAAACTTCCACAGGAGTATAGATTTAAGGGCATCTCTCTTTGAGAAATGATCTAATGTTGAAAATAAATTAAATGCGCTATTATTTTTTGCTTCGCTGCTATGAACAATTTATCAGGGAAAGGTTCCATTTAGTGCTGGTAAAAAATCTATTTGTATCGGGAGCTGAGCTGTTTTGTAACTTGGTTTTATTTCTATATACTATTCTGATTTGGAACTAGGGATCACTTTGTTCCCACTAAGCTTCTCTGTCTTGTACAGCAATAATTTATAGTTTAGGCAATGCATTTTCTTTTTGTTTTTGGTATCTTCTTGTGTTGGCACCATTATATATGTTAATTTGGATTATATTAAGATGGCTTAAATGTTGTAAGGTAGCAGTCTATCATATCTATCCGGTTGTGGTGGTTCCAATCTCCTAATTTTCTCCCTATTAGGTCCCTGGGGGTACCATGAGAGATTCCTTTTTTGTCACTGGTGTTGCTTTCAAAAAGACTTTCTCTTACGCTGGCTTTGAGCAACAACCAAAGAAGTTCCTGAATCCAAAGATCCTTTTGTTGAATATTGAGTTAGAATTGAAGTCAGAGAAGGAAAATGCAGAAATCAGGTATATATTTTCACATTATCATATTCATTGTCCATATTATATATTGTACTTTTTGTTATTCTAGTGATCTATCGTACTGTTCTTTTTGCAGATTATCAGACCCTACGCAATATCAGTCAATTGTTGATGCAGAGTGGAATATTATTTATGACAAGTTGGATAAGTGTGTGCAAAGTGGAGCTAAAATAGTTCTATCTCGGTTGGCAATTGGTGATCTTGCAACGCAGGTATCTTTCTTAGATTTCTTATTTGACTTAATTTGTCATGCTCATAGCCATAACATTCGGGCGATTGCAGTACTTTGCAGATCGGGATATTTTCTGTGCTGGGCGTGTAACAGAAGAGGATCTGCAACGTGTTGCTGCTGCAACTGGTGGAACTGTGCAGACTTCCGTTAACAATATAATATCTGAGGTTATTATCATATCTCTCGTTTTCTTTCTTGATGTGCCTGTGTAGATTATACATGTTATTGGTGTGGTGTTATCATTTTAACAATTAAACGCACCATTACTTCTCTTTGCTCATGAGATTTCTTGTGCCTGGTGTGTCAAAGGTTCTTGGGTCTTGTGAAGTTTTTGAGGAAAGGCAAGTAGGCAATGAAAGGTTTAACATATTTAGTGGATGCCCTGCTGGTCAGACAGCAACCATAGTTCTTCGAGGTGGTGCAGATCAGGTATTTTGTTACCATTCATGATTCTTTTTTTTATCAACTCGATTATTTCTATTATGGTATACATTTGTATAGTTATCAACTCTGGCTATATATATATAGTTCATTGAGGAAGCTGAAAGGAGTTTGCATGATGCTATAATGATTGTCAGAAGAGCTTTGAAGAACTCCACTGTTGTGGCTGGTGGTGGCGCCATAGATGTAAGCTGTGTGAAGTTATGTATCTGCAATATGATACAGTACAGTTTCTGAAAGCTAATATTTTTAATGCTCATGATAGATGGAGGTGAGCCGCTACCTTAGACAGCAGGCTCGGACAATAGCTGGGAAGCCTCAGCTGTTTATAAATTCATATGCCAAAGCTCTTGAGGTATGTATACACAGTAATTTTTTCTGCAGTTGACTGTTCCCATCTTTCTGAAGTTTATTAATTCTTATATCTGATCCACTTTAGCATGCAAGTAATCTAAACTTATACACTAATTTTTTCTGCAGTTGACCGTTTCCAGCTTTCTAAAGTTTATTAATTCTTATATCTGATCTTTTAGCATGCAAGTAATCTAAACTTACAGTTAAACTTTAGACTGTTTATGGGGGCTGGCTTGGGAAAGGGAAAACTCGAACCCAGCAGGAGGCATCTGTCTAATTTGGTTTTTAGTTTGAAATGCTAGTCCTGGCTGGACCCAGCTCTAGCTGGAAGTGAAGTGAGTGGAGTGAGGAGAAGTGGATCTGAGGGAGGATGAACTAAGAGTGAAGACCCAAGGGAGGATGGGTTGTGCCAGGCCTGGTTCAGGTCCGTCACCAGCCTTGTGGTCAGGTTTGTTTAGCCCAGTCCAGCAATATTTAGGCCAGCTCAGACTTCCAGCCCTGGCACAGAAAAGTTAGGTCATTGTCTAAGTTCATGTGAAGCAAATTTGCTCATCAATATGATTGACCACTGTTGGACCTTATCTTTTATATTTTATATGTGATCTGCTTCACAACCCCTTCATCAAGGCCAGGATGATTATAGTATTGTAACTATTGTTTATGTGAATGATGCTATCCTCTGTACAACCCATGCACCATAAATCTGATCGACCTGTCAAATCAAGTCAAACAACAGAGACCTTCCTCTTCCATTCTCTTCTGTGTATGTTGTTTGCAGCTGATATACTTTAACTCTTTGGTTTTAGTTTGTGTCTGAATAATTCTTTGATACAGGTCATTCCACGACAACTTTGTGACAATGCTGGCTTTGATGCAATTGATGTACTGAACAAACTCAGACAGAAACATGCATCTGGTAAAATTATATTGCTTGGCTGAAATAAGTATGTCACTCCAAAGTTTCTTTTCACTGACACAGAGTACATTGCCTAAACAGGTGAAGGTGCAAATTATGGTGTAGACATCAACACTGGTGGTATAGCAGATTCTTTTGCTAACTTTGTGTGGGAACCTGCAGTGGTTAAGGTAAATGTTGTGATGTTTCATTTGCCTTGTCTGTATTAGCCAGGTGATTTTATTGTGGCAGTGACTATAAGCATTAATTACAGATCAATGCCATAAATGCCGCAACAGAAGCTGCTTGTCTTGTCCTGAGCGTGGATGAGACAGTAAAGAACCCAAAGGTGACCATTTATATTAGCCCCTCAATTATCATTATAGTGCTAATATATAAGTTTCAATTTGTTGAACTACTCTTTGAATACTGTGCATCTGCATTACCATCCCCTTTTACCTTTTCCTATACTAGTTGATATGTGAAATAGTATATAGCATTGAGAATAAAAGGACTGAAGTCATTTGGTCACAATTGCCTGCTTCACTCATCTGAGCATTCTTATGAAGCTATGCTTGTTATATGATAGTGGTGCATCCTTGGTTGTAGTTATTCTTAGAATCTTACGGATTATTGCACTCAAACCACTTCAGAATTTCTAGTTATATATACCGAGTTTGTTTAATATGGTTTATCCTGACTGCACGTTCTGATTGCAATAATACCAGTCGGAGAGTGCACAAGGTGAAGCTGCTGCAAGTGCAATGGCTGGTCGAGGCCGCGGCGGTGGAGCATTTCGAGGTCGTGGCGGAAGGGGCATGAGGAGACGCTGATTGGCTAATACCAGATTAATTATTTGACTTCCTCTTGTTTAGTCAAGATTTTGGAGTGAGGATTTCCGCTTCCTGAGAGCTTATCATGTTAGTTTTTGGTTTGTAATGTCTTATATCTGGTATTTAAAAGAATATTTTGGAGAGTTCTGAAATGTGCAAGCTATGTCTAAAGATATTAGAGAGAAAGTATTAGACTAAATTGGCTTGTTGGGTTTTTGTATTAGCAAATTGGGATGGTTATTGCTTTCTTATTTATAATCAGGTGGTGTTTGAGTGTATTTTTATTTTATATTTCCAATTATTTTCTCAGTAATATCCGGAGATCATCTGAATTCTTGTCAATACTGTTTTAATCGTATTAGAATTGCACTATTTTTGTAGCAATGAATGTCATGAATTAGACCTCTGTTTCAGTTTTCTCAAAAACAAAATAATCAAACATAAAATAGCATATACTGTAACATATTAACGTCGGAAAACATCTAAATAAATTGCAATAAAATTTAAAAAAAAATGCTTTCGTTGTTTCCATTATAGAACTTAAGGAAGGACGCTAATACAAACACACACAAATGGAGGCCCTGCAAACTAAAATAGTTCTCTTTGAAGCTCCCAAATCCTTACTGTATCTGCCTCAGGCTAAGACGCTAACTAACATAAGAAATGCCTCCTAGGCTCCAACAGTGAGACCATGCAAACTGGTGACAAATGAAGGGATAGATAGGATAATAGGATTAATCCATGATTAGGCCATGAAACATATTGGAGGGAGATCAAGAGAACTCCACAGAGAAAGATCGCTATCACTGATCGAATCCGAACCAGGAGTGAATGATGATGATGATGACGACGACGACGAAGAAGAAGAACCAAGCTGATCAATTGAGATTTGTGAAATATTAGCCTCCTCCACCTGCGCTCTTTCTTCTTCTACCACCTTTACTTCCTCTTGATTCTTCTTGCATGCAGTTCTAAGACCAGAGAGGTGATCGTCTAATATTCCACTTCCACCATTCCTTCCTCCATTAACCCTCAGCTTCATGCACTCCGGCAACCCGCTGATCGCGTAAAGCGACGCCGAAATCTTCCTCTCATACATCAACCTCTTCATCACCTCCCGTATCACCGACTGCTCATCGCCGCCGCCGCCGTTCTCCTGCTCCGTAAGGTTGTCGAGCTCCGCCACCATCTCGAAAGGCGAGTAGAAGATCGACGCCGCTGCATCCATGTGCTGCAAATCCATCAGCCCTTCCTCCTCTTGGACTTCCTCCCAAGAAGTACTATAATTGTAATAGTCTAGGTTATTAGATTCCACTTCTCCTTCTAGTACTGCACTCTTGTTGCAACTACGTTGCATGCAATCACGACCATCGTCGACAACTTCTTCATAACTATGAAGAAGCGGATCATTCAAGAAGTCATCAATATGGAACGACGACTCATGATCATCACTAACAATCTCCTCACGACGTCCTTCTTGCGGCGGCGGCGGCTGTTTAGGTTCCAGGTTTTGTTCTTGAATCGTGTGGCTGTCTTGAGCTAAGGAGTTGTTTCTAGCCTTGAGTCTCCGTAGGAGGAGGTTCGTAATCTTGGAAGGGAGCACGGAAGGAGCGGAGGGCTGCGACGGCGAGCACAGCCAGAAGTTGGTGCGGGTGTTCGCGCCGCGGAGGATGCAGGCGGCCTCGTCGTAAGCCCTAGCGGCCTCCTCCGCCGTGTCGAACGTGCCGAGCCAAACCCTAATCTTCTGAATTGTATCCTTGATCTCCGCCACCCACCGCCCCGACGGCCGTTGCCGAACCCCGACGAACCGTTTGCGAGCACGTCTCGAGCCGTTCGGCTCGGCGGCCCCCTCGTCGTCGCATGTGTACTCCTTGGCTTCGACGTGGTCATCGGTGCACTTCCTCTTTTTCACCATCTTGACCTCAAAGCGTTGCTCTTCCGGATTGGAGATGAGCATTAGAGAGTATTTATAAGGGTAGGAACCTTCTCCTAGCTATCTATGATCTAGTGTACATATGAGAGAGAGAGATTAAATGTATAATATTTTTTGCATGGGTCCTACGTGTATATCTTCTTTTGACCACGTCGTGAAACTTTGAAACCTCTCATCTGGGAATTAGTTTTTGTCTTCATCTGTATATAATTATTTAAAAACAATTACTATGCTAAGATGTTGGCTTAAACAACTTGCTTGTTGTTTACTAACTTTTATTTCTCCAATGTAAGTGGACGTTCTATACCCAAGTTCATAATATTTTCATACATATACAACTTCACATGAAGGCAAGTAGCCAAGATTATAAGAATTTCCTAGGATAAATAAATCACCCTAGCAAATCATTATGGAACTAATTAATTACAAGAAAAATATGACACAACAAGCTCGGCTTTCTGGCATAAACTTTGTCCACCTTGTAGTAATAATGTGAAACAAAATGGGGACAAAAGGCAATGACGAAGCAACCTCGACAAATTAGTCATCGATCATATAAAAAATTAATTAGGTGGAAAGATCTATAACCTTGTTGTTTGTCATGCTTGATAATATTTTAAATGGACAACGGTCCCTACGAAGCCGTGTCAACATCCTTCGTCATAAAAAATCTACCCTTGAGTAAGTCAATAGATACAACAAATTAATACTATCCTAATGTTAATTAAGCACTAATTAAGCTTTGTGCAAGTAAGCTGTGGCAAAAAAGTTAAGGGATAAGGTGTGAATCCTCCTGCATAACATTGTGGGCAATAGTGTGTTCTAAGTCGCTGGACTTTTGCAAGAATGTTATTCAAGTCAGTCAAAGGGAGAGACAAATTAATCTTTGCAAGTTCTAAAACTATTAATCCCGGTTAACTTTTCTCTAGAAGAGTGCTAAACTTTGGATGCCATCTCCTAAGACCTTGAAATTTTCATCAATGGCATGAATTGTTATTGTTGTATTGTTCCTATATAAGACCATTAAACTAGTCTTAGAAGTAAAAAGTACTACTAGTGATGCAATCAACGAGCTATTCGTTTTCTCAAACTGTCTGCTTCCCAAAGAGCAAGATAATTAAAGGAGGAGAATTCAGGAAG
This sequence comes from Typha angustifolia, assembly GCF_048772165.1. Lineage (NCBI taxonomy): Eukaryota > Viridiplantae > Streptophyta > Magnoliopsida > Poales > Typhaceae > Typha > Typha angustifolia. Next base: position 1,602,940 of record NC_133245.1, read on the forward strand.
CTTCCTAGAGATGTTTACACCAATCAATAGGAAGAACAAAGAGTAAAAATAATATAAAGTGAATTAGAAACTCTCTCTATAAACTCTTATATGGAAGACAATTGGCAAAAGGATGGATATGAAGTATTAATAGAGTACATACAGCAAGAAGAGAGTAACACTTGGCAGTCTCAAGAAGTGCATCACCAGAGACAAATATCCATGCAACATTCTCAACTGCCTTGCCAACAAATATAATGCTATCAGTACAAGTGGAGGCATATCAGTGATCTTCTTCTGCCACTTGCAGCAATCTTTATGTAACTGTTGTCACAATAGAAAGAATTAAAGATCAATATTTATCAGAAAATATATTAAAAAAAAAGAGTACTATATACACAACTGGCTGCATAAGGATGTCTTTGAGAATATTATTAGTGATGTGTAGGATGCTTATCCAGCAAGCTGACAAATGTAACCTAATTAAGCACTTTGACTTTTGTATGGATACTTCAATAGGATACTAATATTATTATTCCCTTTTGGTATACGTTACTCTCAATTAAAAGCATCTTTTGTCTTTTGATCTATTAAATAATAGGGAGCTTTTGAGGGTATTTGGGCTTCGCAGCCCAAACGACGGCCCACACAAAGAATAAAAGGCCGAAGCCCAATCGAAAGGTGCGAACTGGCGAGGGGGACACGTGGCGCGAAAGCGGTCTGGGGAGGCGCGCCAAGTCGGACGAATCGTTCTCTTGCGACCGGGAAGAGGGGTCGGGCAGCATGAGAGCTGCCCGCCGTCGTTTTCACCGCCTTTCGTAGCTTTACGGCTCCACGTGGACGGTCAACTCTCGTTCTTTTGTCGGTTATCCAAAGTGAAGTGATTACAGAATCGAATCTTATGGATGACAACTATATTTTTGTCTCTCTGTTATATTGCTAGTAGTTCGAGACTAATTGATGGAAAATTTTGTTACGTTCTAAGTACCATCGCAAGAAGAACTATATATATATATATATATATATATATATATATATTAAGGCAACTATAGGCAACATGTTATACTCTTGTCATCAGTGTTTTTTTTCTCTTGAAAAAATATATTATTCTATTGTACGAGTTATTCATATTTATAATATAAATTATAATAAAATAATTTGTGTTATAAATAGATTTATTAGTATTTTAGAAAAATTATTCTATATATTTATTCAGATTTATAAATAAATTAAATTTAAACCAATTAAATTGTTTTGAGATACTGAATATGAATACGATCTATTTAATACTCGAATGAACAGATTAATTAAAGTTTTTCAGTTATCACATCGAGGACGCGAGGGTACTTTTATGATCCATATTTGATAATCAAATATGTGGCTAATTGCACTAGAAAAGATTAACTCTAATATTATGTTAAATAAGTAGATTCAAAAGTAAGTTTTATGTGATAGACTAATACTTCTTTTTAGTTATCTATAATTATCTTTTATTTTTTAACAAAAATAGAAGTGGTCGTAGGTAGGTTGTAACCGAACTAAACTTGATCAAATTTAAATTAAAATTAATTTTAAATATAAGTATAAAATTAGGTTTGAATTAAAAAAATTAATTTATGTTAATTTTGAGCTTGAGGCAAGCTCAAATCTAGGTGAGCGGATCAGTAAGCAATTTTAAATTTAAACCAAATATAATTAAACTTCATTGAATTAAAATTTAAAATCAAGCTTTAAATACAGCCTAATCCAATGTTAAAAGTATAAGAATTAATATAATTATATTATAAATAAATATTAAATCGACTCACTGAATGAAATCAATTATTAGCAAGCTTAGCTCCAGCAGACTCGATTATTTATGATTCCTTAGTATGCCAATAAATTCCCACTTTATATTAGAAAATAATGACCTGATATCTAACCTTCTTCAGCTTGGCTAGGAGACTCAATCATATAGTAGTTGCAATCTTTATTTAAAATAAAATAAAAAAATAATAGTTGCAATCTCAACCCGTGATGCCTACCTTTTAATACCGTGACTTAAAATAATTCCCAAGTATTCATTGACCTACTCGTCATCCTTCCAATTTATTCCAACAATATCTATTTTAGAAACTTCCTACACTAATTAATCGTATAAGAACATTACTATGCGAATACTAAATGTAAAATAAAGCTCACAAGCGACTCCATACATCGAACGCATTCAGAAATGGCCACCAAATATTTATTAAATGCCATGATTTTATATCTTATCATGTGAAGACGCCCCAAATTAACTAATGTCAAATCTTAATCAATGTGGTTGTCATAGACGAACTATGTTTCTAGGTTCCAAATTTAAGACAATATATCGAAAGTGGGGCGAGTTCACGCAAAAATTAGATCGAGTTGTTGGTTAAATAAAGATTAAAATTAAAATGATTAACTATGGAAGGAAGACATTTAAGAGATTATAGCTAGAGGTGTTAAGTGTAGTAATTCTTGAAGAGAGGGAGAGGGAGAGGGAGAGGGAGAGGGAGAGGGAGAGGCACGACTTCTAATTCCATAGGTTCCGGATAGCGGTTTTGACTGGGAGAGTGAGTCTCGAAACCCGAGGAAACCCGCGAAGCATCCTGCACCCCGCCAAATAAGCCACAAAAGACTCGTGGGCCCCTGGGCATTCTTCATCTCAGCCGTCCATGATCCACTACACGTCAAAGCTAGAGTGTTTAAGGTTCTCTCTCTCTCTCCTTCTTCCCTTTACTCTTTGGTTCAGTACCCTTCTTAGTTTATTTTGGATTTGGGTCTTGTGAAAGGTTGATGGTTGGGTTCATGGAGGAGGAGGAGGAGGAGGAGGGGCAGATGGAAGAAGGGAGCAGCTTCTTGGAGATGCTTGGCTCAGGAGAGGAAGAAGGTCATCTACTCTGCTTGCTCACTTCTCTCAACTCATCGCCATCCTCCTCTGCTTACTCCTTCGGTGAGGATGGAGAGAAGAAGGCCTTTCCTTTGCATGGAGTTCCACCTCGCAAGTCTAGCGATTCCTCTTCTCCTACTTCCACCACCACTAGTGCTCCCAAGCCATCGAAGGTATGGCATGCTTTCGTTAATTACTTCTCATCGGCTTGCAATAACTTGTATCTAATTCTCCAGAAGAAGGTGGATAAGTTGGTTGCTACTAGGAAGAAGCCCAAGACAGAGGGTTATGGTGCTCATGGAACAGCGGCGACAACAAAGGTGTGGTTAATTATGCCACTTACTACCCTGCTGGCTGTTTAATTAATTATGCTTTGGTTGACTAATTACTGTGCTAACTTTGATTAGGTGAGGAAGGAGAAGCTCGGGGAGCGAATCATGGCATTGCAGCAGCTGGTCTCTCCTTTTGGCAAGGTGAATATATTACAAGTGGTAGTAGTAGTAGCAATTAACAACGCTTAGGCAAAGACAAGTTTGCCTTGGTCGTGTGGTTTGACCTTGACTGTGTGTGAGAAATGCATGCAGACGGATACGGCCTCGGTTCTGCACGAAGCTCTGGGTTACATCCGATTCCTACACGACCAGGTTCAGGTTTGCAGACTCTCTATCTCTCTCTCTCTCTTTATATCTCTTTTCGTTTTTGTTTCTTTTTTCTCTATTCTCTCTCTCTCTCTCTCTCTCTCTCTCTCTCTCTCTCTCTCTCTAATTACCTGTTTCTTTTCTATGTCAGGTACTGAGCTCCCCGTACCTGCAACGCCTGCCATCCTCTGCACACCTGCAGGTATAAAAGCATAGCTAGACTCTTCGATATATCCAGCAGAACAACGCTTTATTCTCTTTCTCTCTCTAGAATAACATGGAACTTATTCCGGTTTTAGGGGGGAATTGTTGATCTTAGAAGTCGAGGGCTATGCTTGGTCCCAGTATCGTGCACCGAACACGTGGCAAACACCAATGGTGCTGATCTCTGGTCTCCAACAATTGGAAGCTCCAAATCCTCCATTAAGCACTAGCGAGTAGGGAGTCTTTTTGTTCTCCATCTTCTTCTTCTTCTTCTTCTTCTTCTTCTCTCTCTCTCTTTTTACGAGGAAAAAAGAAAACCATTTTGGGGTTGACACCAGTGTTGGGTTCGTTCACATATAACAAGTAAAAGGTGTGAATAGGGTCAGGGGAATAGAGTAGACTTCTAGCTTTTAACTTGGAAACTGCTGTAACATCACACATTACTAAAGTTGTGTCAGTGTATGTCTTGTTCCTTGCATTCTTGGTGTGTGTGCAGTTTGATTACATTTAAGAGAATTCGCAAGGTGTTAATGCAAAAAAATGTTTCCCAGTTTGACTCATCGTTGAGAGATGGAGACGTCGTACAGTACGACTTTTGGTTGCATGACTTCCGTCGAGGAAATAATGTTGCTATAAAATATCCTTTTTAGCTTGCTATCATTGAACCACTTCAGAGATATTATAGGTGTATGACAGGCAATATATCAAACAGTCGGTGGCCCAATATAATTTTGTGTTGGAGATTGGTGCTCTCTCTCTCTCTCTCTCTCTCTTTTCCCACCAAATTAGACTATTTGGCTTGTGATTTGGACTCCCCATGACGTTGTTGTTGCTCCTTTGCTTTACAAAGCTTCAAGACAAATTACCTTCAAAACTTGGCATTGGTAATGTTCGTAGTAAGTAATATAATGGACGCCCGTCCAAACGGAACCGACTTCCCAGAGAAACTTTCTCCGCGAAAGTGACTTGAAAAAAGTGAATTGGACTTGGCAACCAAGTTTTATCCCATGGGCTAAGCATGCCCAGCCACAAGAATGAAATTCCATATCGTTCTAGGATTTGACTAGAAATAACGATGGATTTTAGACATCAGCAGTAGACTAGTCAACGTAATAAAGTTTTGGAAGAGATGGGTAGCACTTTTGAATGAATGAAATCATTAATTTGGGTGGACCAAGTGGTGGTACCGAAATTTATAATCTAGTAGAGCAAATATATGTACCTTCTTAATGTCTGTATTTCTATGCTTAATTAGTCATACTACCGAACAAAAACAAAACATAATTTGACTTTTGGTTCCAAGATGTTGAATGTATGTGAATAAGATGATAAGAAATTAAGAAAGTCCTTTCCTGCTCGATCCAGATCGATCAAACACCATGGAGAACTTCCATGTAGCCATCGTCTTGTTCACAGTTCTCGTACTCATCATCCATTACCTTGTAACTCAAACCAAATCCAAGAAGCCCTCTCCACCTACCTTACCCTCCCTCCCTATCCTTGGCCACCTCCACCTCCTCAAGAAACCCATCCACCGCTCCCTCGCCGCCCTCGCGGCGCTCCACGGCCCGCTCCTCTCCCTCCGATTCGGCTCCCGCCGCGTCCTCCTCGTCTCCTCCGCCGCCTTCGCCGACGAGTGCCTCTCCAAGAATGACGCCACCTTCGCGTACCGGCCCCAGTTTCTGGCCGGAAAACATCTCGGTACGTTAACAACTTCTCTAATCAAAGATATTATTGCTGTGTAAGGTTTTCGAACTACAATTCTAGATATATGACTAACCCGGTCAGTCGTGGAGCTAAGATCTTTCCTTGCCGGGGTTTGAAATGATCAAAGTTTATGTTTTTCTACAAAATTTATAACTAATATTGTCTACGTTAATTCCTCAAGAAATCATTATCCAATTACGAATCTCACTATAGCACTTCATAATTATAATAACACAATAATCTCTCTTTTTTTTTAAATCATACTGTTGACTGGTTCATTGAATTAGGGAAATAAGATAAAAGATTGTTGTGGCCAGAAACTTAACACCGAGATAGGAGATAAGAAAGAGGATAGGTAGGTGGGGAACGCGAAACGTGAGTACACGTATTAATTACCATATTAATTATCATCTTCTCTAACAGGCTACAATTACACCACCATGGTGTGGGCCCCATACGGGGACCACTGGCGCAACCTCCGCAGGATCACCGCCGTCGAGGTTTTCTCCACTGCCAGGCTTAACTCTATCTCGCACATCCGCCGCGAAGAGATCTTCGCGATGATGAGAACTCTCATGAGCGAGTCCGTTGGGTATACGAAGGTGAATTTGAAGACGAGACTATTTGAGTTGGTTCTCAATATCATGATGAGGATGATAGCAGGGAAGAGGTATTACGGCGACGGCTCCGTAGGAGGCGAGGAGGCGAGGAAGTTTCAGGAGATTGTAGAGGAGACATTCGCGGTGAGCGGTGCGACGAACCTCGGGGATTTCTTGCCGGCGTTAAGGGTGGTGGATTACAAAGGGTCGGAGAAGAGGCTGGTGAGGCTGCAGAAGAGGAGGGATGAGTTCTTGCAAGGACTTATCGATGAGCATAGGGGGGGAGGAGGCAGGAAGAGTACGATGGAGGTTTTGTTATCTTTACAGAAAAGTGATCCGGAATACTACACAGATGAAATCATCAAAGGTATCTTGGTGGTAAGTGTACGTTCGATCTGTTTTTATTGAGCATATTATTTTACTATGTTTCAGTATTAAATATAGGTATACTGTACAATTGCATGCAATGCATGGCATGCAGGTATTGCTATCAGCAGGCACAGACACCTCCGCCCTGACGATAGAATGGGCGATGTCCCTCTTACTAAACCACCCAAGAGTACTCTCCAAAGTACGAGCCGAGCTCGACCACCAAATCGGATCGAATCGACTCATCCAAGAATCCGATCTCCCAAACCTCCCCTACCTCCAGTGCATCATCAAAGAGACCCTTCGCCTCTACCCGGCTGCCCCAATCCTCCCCGCCCACGTCTCGTCCCAGGACTGCACCGTCTCCGGCTACCACGTCCCACGTGGCACGATTCTGCTGGTGAACTTGTGGGCCATGCACAGGGATGGGAAGGTTTGGCCCGAGCCCGACGAGTTCAGGCCGGAGAGGTTCATGGAGCAGGAGGAGGCGAAGGAGAAGGAGGAGGTGATGATTCCATTTGGGCTGGGGAGGAGGAAGTGTCCGGGAGAAGGGCTGGCATGGAGAGTGGTGGGCTTGGCATTGGGTTCTTTGGTCCAGTGCTTTGATTGGGATGTCGTTGATGGTGAGCCTGTGGATTTGGGCGAGGCAAGTGGGCTTACTATGCCCAAGGCCCAGCCTTTGGTGGCTATGTGCAAGGTGAGGGAACACATGAAGGATAAGATGTGAACTGCATGCTTGTTATTAGTATCAGCAACTGTATTGAAGGACAAATCGATGAAATTATTCATGAAAAATTACACTGCTTAAAATTCTAATTGTAGCCCACCTGAGTTGAGTTGACTGTTGGAATTGAAGCCTTCTTGTCATGACGCATGCAAAGCACTTGCAACTTGCAAGCAAGTGCACACAGAGTACGTGTTCAATTTTAACAGTGGCACCACCCATCAAAAAACACCCCCAAGAAGAATAATGCAATGCCTATGTCATTGCTCACTTTATGGATTCCCGAGTCATTTCATTTCCCCTATCTTTGCTTTGGAGGAGGAGCTTCACCCAGAAGACACCACTAGGCTTTATCTCCCTCCACAATATACAATACAACTAATTAAAGAAAAGCTCAGCAGAAAAAAGAGAAAAAAGAAAACTGGGAGGAAAGGTGTGGCATTCCTTCATACACCAATGACTCTTCTCTTTCATGACCAAATTTATGACAGTGGGATAGCATAACCAGTTGGGCTAACAATAACATTGTTGTGATTGAAAATTTAAAAGATCTCTCATATCTTCACAGAATGTGACCCATGCTGGTAATGTCCCCTGCATACATGGTTTATTATTATGTGGAAAAAGAGAGGATATTTCACACTTTATATCTAGATCAGATGCTGACTCATTAGCAAGCATATTTTATACTTGTACAGCTTCAGAACTAAAGCATCAAAGTTCGCACAAAAGGACAACAAGGTGGATAATACTAAATTTTAATCACCAGAACTGACTTACGCAAGTGGAAGAGACACTAGTGCAAAGTTGTAAGTTTTGACTCCTCCATAAAGAGAATAATTCTCCAAAGTCCCCACAGCTCTCAAAGAGAGTTGAGAATCATGCTTGTAGGATACCATAGCCAGATTACAGTTGGGTTAGAATTATTGCAAAAGGAAGCAGGATGCCACTTCCTTTCTATCTTGATCAGGCTCTCTGACTCATCATCAGCATATTTTATTCTTACACAGCTTCAGAATTGAAGCATCAAGGTTAAATGTCTCAGAGAACTGAACTCCCCATTGTCTTCTCCAGAGTATTATATCTAATGTAGCAAGATTCTACCTGCAAACTATACATCTTTCCAAAGGCACTTCTGAAACATCTTCCACTATTATGCCAACATCAAGCACATTAAAAGAGCCTTTACCACCACTATAGGTACCTTGCTGGGTCCCTAACAGGAACAAAATAACAATGATAACAAAAGTGACCACATCCCACTTCATACATCATTTGGACTTCTGTATAGCTTCTAAGAGTTGGCAACCAAGGAAGTGCGTGGCACTGTGCACCGCAGTACTCTGCATGGTGATAGATGCAGTCCTTCAAGATCAGTGGCTGGATTATTTTGACTACCAGCTGAATCAGTTCTAGCCATATAAAGTGAATTCCAGTTGTCCCCTGTCAAAGACAATGACCAATTTGAATAAACCCATCTAACTGTGATGCATCATCCAACACTTTGACGAAGGCAAATATATAATCTCTGAACAGTATCACTTCAGGAACTTTTCTGAACAGCTGTGCCCAGATACATGAACTGAAATAGACAGAAGAGATCTTGGGATATTTGAAACTTGAAAGTGAACATATAAAGAATTGACAGTTTGGAGTTGTTGGATCAAACTTGACTTTGTGGTTTCCAACAGAGTATGTAAAGTAGGATTATCCTGACAAAAAGAAAAAGAAAAAGAAAATGCTAGCTAGTGCAAGTCTGAAGATTGAAATGGGCAACAATTAACATGACAGCAGCATTGCATCTGGAATAACTGGAAGCACAATGTGGGCCAACCTACAAGGAGATGATCCACATGCCTTCCACAACAATATTTATTCCCACTCCTAGTATGTTCTTTTCAAGCGATACTGACACCATCCTAAAGAACCTCTGTGATATCTAATCCTTCCTCTTCCAATATCACTGAAGATTGAAAGAAAAAAAGGCCACTTTCTTACACCACAAGAGAAATGAAAGACGTATCAGTAGACAAGGAAAGATCGTTGCAAGGCGATGACGCTGAAGACAGAGGTGAAAATTCTACGGCATGGTTGAACCTAACACTAGGTGGCAAAAGATCGTCGGCAGCTATGGGTTCCCAGTGCGAACCTGCTCCTCCGCTGATCAAGGTTTTCTCATGCAACTTCTGCATGAAAAAGTTCTTCAGCTCACAGGCGTTGGGAGGCCATCAGAACGCTCATAAGAGAGAAAGAAGTGCAGCAAGGAGATCGTATCACTCCCAAAGGATGCTGATGGGTTTTCCAGTTGATGCTTCTTTAGTACATACTCTACGACTTCAACCTCACTCGACCATCCAAAAACCAAAACAAGACGCTGGGAGTACCGGAGTTGTGGCAAGATTTGATGAGGTCAATATAAGCTGTGCACCATTTACTTGTGAGGGAACACCAAACTTGGTCTGGCCTGGAAGTTTTCGAATGAGTATGCGGCCATCAACTCAATCATCAGAAGTACATAAGCTAGATTTGAGTCTCCGACTTTAATTAGATCTGCCAACCAGGTAAATATATATATATTTATGCTGCCGATTTACTCCTTCTCAAAACTTTGAATAAATCAGTTTAAACAAACTAACTGAATTAGATTACTGAGTATCAGTATAAATAATTCTAAAGATCAGACGAGTTGTATGAATAAATGAAGAATTCAATGCATTCATCATGATCTACCACTTTACAGTAGTATTCTCCATTTAGTATGGGCATAAGCTGCTCAGTAGTCAGTACATTACTTCACAGCATCTTCAACTAACCATACACATATATGGAATCATGATAGAGAGTAATAAGAACAGAAGGCTAATGATATCAACTCTATTCGATCAAATTGGACCAACCCCCAACCACCACACTCAGTATATATACCAAAAATTTCGTTATGCTTTTTTTTTCCTAGCCTTTTCCCCTTATCACCCAAGTGTAAATTAAAACATCCTAATCAAGGTTATCCTCCCATAGTGTACATAAAACACTTGCACTCTCCCATGGCAGTACTAGAAAATAATACTTTCTAAAACCAGAAGACCTCAAAAAAATTTAGTATAGAACTGTTAGTAGTCTCGAAGTCCATGAAAGATACAAGGAAGTTCCTTGAGGAGCTGCAATTGTGTGTACCCAAGACTAGTTGAGTCCCTAATTGGTTGACCAAAAAGTTGCATACAAGAGAAGAATCTATGAACAAACAAGAGAAGAGAATAAAAAGATTCTAAATATTGAGGATGCATACTCGAACTGTTTCGAATAAGTAAACATTTTAGCCATATGAAAAACAAACTAGAGCATTTGCAACTCTGCCCAAGTAGGGGATGCTTGGTAGAAAGTCAAGAACTTAGCCTATGTTGCTTAAACTTTTCCTTGATAGCAAATAGACAGGATCCTTTCTACTTCACTTGTAAGTTATCTATGACATAGATGCAGTCTCCTTTAGCTCAGACGCCTTGTACCGAGAACAACTTTGCAGTTTCTTGCTGTGAAATCATAAAGAAAATGAACACTAGCAACATAAACTACAGCATTTGGAAATCACAGCTAAGCATGGGATATGATTGGTAGAACATCAAGAACTTACCCTTTGTCAATTTTACTTTTCTCTGATAGCAGATGGAGAGTATCGTTTCCTTTTGCACTTGTAAGTTATGTATGGCATGGATGCAGTCGTTTAGCTCAGAAACCTTGTACTAAGTAATCGTTGAGAAAAATGAGCACCGGCAACATCAACAGTTGATAACATAGCATAGCTTTGCAGGTTAACAAGCTCTTAATCAGGGATGAATCTTTGGGTGCATAGTGAATCTGGGAATTAAAATAGTTGAAGCAAACGATTATTTATGGTAGAAATGTAAGAGAAACCAATTTTCAAAAGGGAGTGCATTGTTATGCCTCTGATAAATAACATGTAACTACTATACAAACATACAAAAGAGACATGATAGAGAGTAATATGTACAAAAGGCTAATAATATTAATTCTCAATTCAATCAAATTTGCAAACCAAGAGCCCCTCCATATGAAAACAAACTAAAGCATTTGCAAGTCACAGGGCTAAGCAGGGGCAGTTTGGTAGAAAGTCTAGAACTTGACTTTTGTTGCTTATACTTTTCTCATGTGTTTGATGTTTACCTGCAGTAAATAATGTCGATGTTACATGAATTAAGGTTTTGATGTTAAATGCATTTAATGAAATTTATTGAGAAAAAGAGGAAAGTGTATCAATTACCATCTCTTCTCTCTCTCTCTCTCTCTCCAAGCAAGGTTTGATCTAATTAGGCTCAAACAGGGCTAGGTTAAAGCAATAGCTAGCTTCTTTTAACTTTTAAACATAGCTAAAACAATACAAATTATGAAAGCCTAAATAGAGAGTATTATTTCATCTTCCCTTGTAAGTTTGCTTGAAAAGGTTTGACGTTACCTTGATCAGTAAAAATTCCTCCTGCACATCTTTCTCTTCTTTTTAAGAAAAAAATGTTGCATATCCTGGAAGTTTAAAAATCTTTGAACATATTTATAGGAACATTTGATCTGCAATGGCACGTAATATTAGCTTCAACCTCGTATATGATTTAGCTTTAAACAGTCGTAGATGTACATCAACTGAAAATAGAGATTACAGCCTACGCCTAAGTTGTCATAATATTGTGTAGGAATCTATTTGGGTGAAAACATTAGCCATAATTCTAACTTATACACAGACTTATAATTTGAAAATAATTCATATTTTTTGCTTCTCTATCATCTTTCAAATTTGGTTAGTTATAAACTACGTTCAATTACTAAATATAATTAGTATTTTCTAATGAAGTTTGAGGAAATTTCTTGAACCCGAAACAAAGAAATGAGAATATATGCACCCAACACTAGTCAAAGTCCCAAAGTTGTTAAACAAAGAGTTAATAGAAGAGAAGAAAATATGAGCAAACAAGAAAACATAATAAAAAGCTTCTAAACCCAACAAAATTTTGGTAAAAAATATTAGTCATGAGACATATGAGGCTACTATATACATTCTCTCAAATCTATCAAAATCTTCTCTAGGTGATCGGTATAACAATTCCGCTTTAGTACAACAAATGAGTAGAAAGGTTTGATGTCATCTTGACCAATAAATTCCTACTGCAATCTTTTTCTTCTCTTTGAAGAAGTGCTGCATATCTCACAAGTTCATGCAAATCTACAAAACTTAGTATCTGAAGAGCTTCGAACATATCGATAGGATGAGTCGATTTGTAATGACACTGGACATTAGCTTCAACCTTGTGTTTCATTTAACTTGTAGCAGTTGTGGATGTACATCAATTGACCATGCAAATTGCAACCTACTCTGGGTCATCAAAATACTGTGCAGGAATCTCTTTCGGTGGATACATCGATGATGCATACCTGAACTGTTCCAAATAAGTACACACTTTAGCCACATGAAAACAAAATAAAGCAATTGCAAGTCATATATAAGCAGTAAGCAGGGGCAGCTTGGTATGAAGTCAAGAACTTACCTTTTGTTGCCTATACTTATCTCTAACAGCAAATAGACAGGATCCTTTCTTCTTCACTTGTAAGTCATGTATGGCATGGATGCATTCTTTTAGCTCAGACACCTTGTACCCAGTGCAGCTTTGCAATTTCTTGCCCTGAAATTATAGAGAAAATGAGCACCAGCAACATAAACATTTGATAGAAGAGCAATTTTAAGTTGATAAGCTCTTACCCAAGGATGGACCTTTGGGTGCATAGTGAATCTTGCAACAAAAACAGCTGAAGCAGCTACCATTGATGGCAAGAACTTAAGACAACCATAGTCCAATAGACTTAGCTCCGCAAGGTAACTTCCCAAAAACTCCAATAACATATTTGCGAACTGAAACAATATCAATGAACCACTATAAATAATGGACCAGAACAAAATGCTCTTAAAGGGGGGAAATAAGATATCTTAAAATGCACATGTTAGTACCTTGTGACCCTCTTGAGCAGCAGTTGTGAATCTCCTATATAGAGATAAAAAGAAAAGAGCAATCACAGTTAGACCAATGAAGTGCTACACTCTCGAACCTAACAAATTAGACTCGTATATAATAAAGCAAATGCTTGGTAGATCACATTGGACAACATATGTAAGTCAGCACAACTCATACCTGAGGAAAGTTTTAATGGTAGGATTGCCCATCTCAAATTTGAGGAAATTTAATAGGTCACTCTCCATTTTCACCACCTGCATTCGGAAAGTGAAACCCAGGTGATTCATTCTACTCTGAATGCAAGCATCTTTGAGCACGATTAAAAGGGGGAAATGGAAAGCCTACCTCTTGCTTCGTGTAAGTATTGTCAGTAATATAGCAGAAGTCTTCCACATGAGGAGGACTAATCTCTTCATACTTCCTGTGCCATTGAATACAGGAGACACACGTCAACAATGAAATCCCAAGTAACAACAACGCAACCATATTTGAGGGAGAAGCGAGATTAAGAACATACGAGGCAATAAGCATCGAAGAAACCCCAAGAAGCTGGAGTTTCTGCCTATTAAGAGAATTGAAGGATAGGAATCTGTCAATATACGAGACAGTGAGATAAAGAGTGTCCGACACTAGCTTGTATTCCTCCGCAACCTCGACCAACCAATCCACTAATATACCCCTCATGTTGGCCGTCACATCACTCTGCACCGTCTCGATATAGTTATCAAGCGGCCTCCTTTGGGGTTCAATCTGAAACAAATCAAACCAAAGTCAAAATAAAAGATCCGATATTTCCACCAGTTTAGTCCAAAAGGAGTCAAATTTCACAAAAACCAACCTCCATTGATCGGAGGTAGTGGTAAATATCAGAAGCATAGTGCGCACATATCTGCGGGTCGTCAAACTGCGAATCCGGATCAGTGGAAGCCGCAGTATCCAAAGAAAGAACTTTTGCACCCTTGGGCTCTTCTTGCCTCTTACTGGATCTAAGATTTGGCTTGGAAGGAGTGCGATAGAGGTCAGGGGAAGGGCGCACGATGGCACTGGAAAGGGTGGGGAGCTCACTCAGAGCCACGCGCTTCCTCTTAGCAGCATTCTGAGATTGTAATGTCACGTCGGATAAGGAGGCGGCTACGGCGGCCCTCTTCACCGCCGCGCGGGTGAGGCGTGGGGCGACGTTCTCCTTGTCCGCCATGGCCACCTTCCAAGGATCAATCCTCCTCCGCTAGACTAAGGATTGGGATCGGAGGGAGGTGGGAATGAAATTTGTAAAGGAGAGGGGAAGAGGAGACCACCATTTTAGGGGCCGAGGTGGGCGGGGGAGGGAGTGGCGATGAATTCGAAAATGAGGGGGAAAAAAGGAATGGAGAGATAGAGCGCGAGACAGACCGTTTGTTTTGGGGATATCAGCTTTGGATTTTGAAACTTTGAAACTTGGATTCCGGAATTCTTTTTGGCGATTTGGGGATTCCACTGGGCCCGACGATGCGACGATGGCGGGATTCATTTTTTCGATCACTTTATTATTATTTTATTTTATTTTTCGATAAATATTTACCCATTTATTTCTATAACCCATGGGCCATGGCAATCTTGGCCCAACTAGGAAGCCCAGTTTTGCTACTACTAAAACCATTATTTTTTTTATTACTATTAATCTACAAATTAAAATTTTAAAAATATTTATTAGAGATAAAATTATAGATAAGCGTACTAAGCTTTTTCGGTGCATCTATATCAATATATTTTTGATAAATATTTATCAAATTATCTACAAATACCTCAATTGAGGATAAAGTAGCATGAATAAAATTACAAGTTAGGGAAGTTTTCTTTGACTTAAATCATGCTATGCATTGGGATTTGGGGCAGAATAGTGTTACACAAGCCCAGTTGAGTTACATCGAAACCTTTTACACTACCCACAATTCCAAGTTATTTGTTTGGGAATATTTAATGACACTCTAATCATAGATAACTTAAATCTAATAACAGTCAACAGGGCAGAGAATACTCTATAGTATATTATTATTGAAAAACTTATATTAAAATTGGTTTTGTCTGTATATTTATTTTAAACTCATTTGCATGATAATTAACTACTAAAAAAGACTTCGGTGTCTTCCCGGCAAATTAGTAAATTAGTTTCCCTATCTAATAACCAGAAAGAAGGATAATTGACCAAACTCAAAACTCCTATTTAAGACGTTGACAAATCTCAAGAGAGAGAGAGAGAGAGAGAGAGAGAGAGAGAATTTCCACATACTTCTTCTGACCAAATTCTCATCCTTCTCTTGTTCTAAATGGCCACTAACGCGTATGAATTTACCTAATATTCCCATATCCATTGACCCCGTGCATGCACTGAGAGGATTTAGTTACGTAGTTCTGGATCCTGGAAAGACTTTTGAGAAAGCAACAACGCATGCTATGGTTATTATCTTTGTGATGATCATATGGATGCCCTCCAAAGAGCTAACTGTGTGTGGTCTTATTCTATGCTTCAATCAAAGGATTAGTGCCGGTCTTACTTAAACAGAAAGTTTACATATAATAACACGCAATCCAAGCATTGACTTTAGCAATTAATTTTTCATTAGTGATCGTAAGGAAGACTAGTTAAGCCATCCATTTTGGAGGACAGGTACATATATCTGGAAATAATCATGTTTGTTTATACTAACTAAGATTAGATAATTGTCTTACTTAGATGCTAAAACTCAGGTTTCTTAGAGAGCTCGCATTAAGTTATTGCACACGAAAATGATTACTTTGAACAGCTACGTGAGATCAATCCACACTCCATACAACTATCCTATTTTGACAGAGAATTATCATGATTTAATCAATTATTTTTCATTACTTAAGAGGATGGCAAATATGAAGTGCATGACATATATAGTATCATACTGTAGACCATTAATTCCTTTGTGACTATTGACAAGTACGGAGAGGGGTTTATATACGTGTGTTGGGAGTTAGACAAATTTAGAATTAGCCCACCAAATTTGACAAGCACAATCGGACAAAGTCATGCACTTAGAACATCATCTATTAGTCCAAGATGGTAAAGTAAACAATCGAGTCAGATACCTAGATTTATATATACCTAAAGGTCATCCTTTTGTTCAACCTTTGCACAGAAAGCTATTGATATGAAGCACCTAAAAGTCCTGATCAATATATCTTTACACCTAGGGATGTGATTTAATATCCAAAATTGAAATCAATAACTTATGGGGGTGTAATGCAAAAGTCATCGGCACTTAGGCCCTAATCCACTACTACGTACAGATCTATATGATATAACTAAACAAACTCGCATTAGTCTTTGATTTGCGTAATAAACTCAGGAAAGGTAATGCCTTGTCCTAATCAATCCACCCATTCTGGACCAAACCTTCTGTCATGTCTCATCCTGTCTTAGAAGTTAGAAATCCAATTCAGCTTCAAAAAGCTACGTGAGAAAAAGTTACTGTCCTAAGAACCCTAAACAAAGCCGAGTGCGGACCATAAATGAGCCTTTTGCAAATAAATATATATATCATTTGCTTCCATCTTAGGTCAAGTGCTCTAAGCTGCCGTTTGAGAAAGAAACATGACAGAAGGGAACTAGAGAGACAAGCATCAAAAGTCAATCCTGCACCTACATGAAGATTCTTCACATGAAACTAAAAGTTATTTCCTTCTTTTCATTTCTTCTCTCTTTTTTCTTTTTCTTTTACACGTGTGTATACGTGTGCATATTACTGGTTTTTTTTTTTTGCGTAGATAAAAGAGTGAAGAAAGAAAAGAAAACAACAGAAAAGATTGATGGATAGTGACAATTGAAGCTTCTCGTGGTTGTGATCAAGAAAGAGTTGACATCGAAGGGATATCTTGGTGAAAGCTTGAAGCTAGAGAAGACTAAGACATAAAAAGAGATCTTCCAGCGGTGGTAGCAGCTGGTACTTGTGGACCAAGGAGTCATTTATTATTATTAATTTTCTTTTTATTTAATTTTATTGGGTGATTAATACAAGTCAATATAGCTTTATTGACTCAACGTTCGTCCTTATATGTGCATATATGCACTGTCTGGATTTGGACTTAGATTTTGGTGTACACCCTCCACCCTGCCTACGTCCATCTAGATCTTTTCCTTGTCATGATACAAGCAAATTAGTGTTATATTCTCCCTTAATTTAAAAAGAGAGATACTCACGGTTACACGTAATTGATGAAGAAACAATGACTACATCATGCATGCGTTGGCCATGTGATGAAGAGACTGGTCTTTAATTTCTAGAAGTATAAAAGCTATATATGTTTTAGTACAAAACTTTAGCTTATACCAATTACAACTATTTGGAAGTTAATTAATATTTTTGCATGTACGCCACCTAAAGATGAAGGTTTCCAACTTAATTAGGTACAAAAGTTGGATTACTTTGACCACTCACATTAAGTTATATATATCTATATCTATATTTGTGTGTATTAGTATTTAGTACTCCATTGCTATCTTACAATTAAAGTAGTTAATTAGCAAAACATAGAGCTAGCATATTTTATGTTAAATCATGAAAGAATAAAGGAAATTATTTTGTTAATGTAATTAAGGGAACACTAAGTTGAAGATTTGAATAGATTAAAAGGTTTTGTGACCTCATAGATGAACATTTAGGGTTTGTCTCCACTGAATGTAGTCTATTCAGCAAGCAACAAGTGGCTCTCATCATGTGGCTTGCCATCTCTATCAACTCTATGATAATATAAGTGATGTTGGTAATAAAGCTAAGCTTGCTCAACATCACTTCCCTTTGTCTACTTCTCTTATCTCTCTCCCTCTCTGTGATATCTTCTTGCTTGCCGACAGAGAACTTATACCAGACAAACTAAATAGTGCTTCAACTTTGGAGTCATCTTGTGAATTCTTGGCATCACAGAATGCACTGGATTTGAAAAGTGTGGGATAAAGTATACATAGTTGGGTAGACCACTCTATGTATCATTCTCTCGTTACGCTACAATTAAACTGCAACTCTAATTATTAATAAATAACATGTGATAAGATCGGTTTCTTGCTTTGGTGGTTCGTTGACAACTAGTGCATATGTCTCTATTTCTTTGAGAGCCAAACGAAGACCATCAAGAGAAAGATAAAGAGAGATGGGGAAGTGGGAAGGTTAGCTCTCGTTATCAACTCGATCTTAGATCTCCAATCACACCTCATTAATGATTAACTTGTTAGTTAGGGGGTTGCAGATTCCCCCTAACTATACCAACCCTAATAGGATAGGGTCTATTTGCAACAAAAAATATTCATCGTTCTTGGCTCTAAGAAAATTAATATAAACTAACTTCATTAATTAGCTCCTATCTATAGATGCAAACTAAAGTTTTAGAGTTGTAGGATTGTTCCTAAGCAGCTCGGTTACTTCATCTTTGTCATAGAGTTCTTCTAGGCTACATATATATATATATATATATATACTATTCTGAATAAGATTGAAGGATAAGGTGAAGAGTGTGAACCTTGATGGCTAGGAGTGATTAATTCTGGTATATATATATATTCCCTACATTAAGTAAGGAGTAATTATTAGTAGGACACCTCCCTAAAATATAGTTGGTAGCATTTAGGAAACCCTAATCAGTAATTAAAAAACAATTATATTTTCTAGATTAATATCTTACACATAACTCATCATCTAATTACACCAAGAGACGACAACCTAGCTATTTGGATAAAGAGAATATATGAGAAAGAACTGGAACATGGACAGAGAGAGAGAGAGGAAAAGACCAACTTTTTCTCTTTGATTCTAATATTTCATTGTATCCAAATTAACAAAAGAAATATAAAATTTTATGTTACTATAAGTAGTGCAAAACTTTGGGGGAAAACTAGCTGAGTAATCTCACTCCCTATATAAAGCATTTTCCACGTTTTATCCATTTGTAACGGCAGTCCAAGGCCGGCCTAGTCACCCTAAACGGCAGCTGCCGGGGCCGCCGGCCGCCCGTCGCTATCACGGGCCACCACCCCTCCCCTCTCCCCTCCCTCCACGTGTCCCCTCTGACGTGGAGATCTCCTACGTGTCCGACAGTCCTGTCCCACGTGTCCCCTACCTCTGCGGGCGTGATGTATGTGTGGGCCAGCCCTTGTCCGTTCCTCTCCCTACATCTCCGACGAACCCAACTCTCGCCCTTGTCCCCGACGTGCATGGCTCTATCCATCTCACTCCTTCTATAAATACTCGCCCCTCCCTTCAATCCACCTCCATCATTAACCCAAATCTTTCTTCTTCTCTCTGATTTCTGGCTATCCATAGATGGCGGTGCAGTCGGCGGCGACCGAGAGCGACGCTCAGAAGCTGAAGTTCATAGAGGAGATGACGAAGGCGACCGACGACGTGCAGCAGAAGGTGCTGGCGGAGATACTGAGCCGGAACGCCGAGACGGAGTATCTCCGGCGGTACAGGGTGGACAAAGAGACCGACCGCGACCAGTTCAAGGCGAAGGTCCCGGTGGTGACCTACGAGGATCTGCAGCCGGCCATACAGAGGATCGCCGACGGCGATCGCTCGCCGATCCTTTGCTCCCACCCCATCTCAGAGTTCCTCACTAGGTATCATTTCATCACAACTATGTTATTAATTTTGCATTTAAGTATATATAGTTAGTATTATTATTTTTTATGTTGGTAATTAATTAATTTGTCTGATTAGTTCGGGAACGTCGGCTGGAGAGAGAAAGCTGATGCCGACCATTCAAGAAGAGCTTGACCGGCGGCAGATCCTCTACAGTCTTCTCATGCCAGTCATGAACCTGTGGGTATTCTTTTCTCTTAATTAATTTCAACTTTATAATATTATTTATGAAGAGCATCTTTGGAGTTTTTATTTCTTACGTAATTACACATCGACTTATGGGTAGATCGACCTATCAACGTATTTACTTGATAGTTTAATGCAATAGATACACCTACTAGATAGTTATAATTAAATGAACAAATCTTAAAAGAGATTTTGTTGATTAAGGCGTAGCATTAATTACTTATTTGTAATTAACGATCATATATGCATGCATCTGATCATTAGATACGTGCCTGGGCTAGACAAAGGGAAGGGCCTCTACTTCCTCTTCATCAAGTCGGAGACCAAGACCCCCGGCGGCCTCCCGGCGCGGCCGGTGCTGACGAGCTACTACAAGAGCGACCACTTCAAGCTACGCCCCTACGACCCCTTCAACGTCTACACGAGCCCCACCGCCGCCATCCTTTGCACCGACTCCTTCCAGAGCATGTACGCCCAGATGCTCTGCGGCCTCCTCCAACGCCTAGACGTCCTTCGCGTCGGCGCCGTCTTCGCCTCCGGACTCCTCCGCGCCATCCGCTTCCTCCAGCTCCACTGGCGCGACCTCGCTGACGACATCGCCGCCGGCACCCTCTCCGCCAAGATCACCGACCCGTCCATCCGCGGCTCGGTCGCCGAGATCCTCAAGCCGGATAAAGATCTCGCGGAGTTCATCGTCTCGGAGTGCTCGTCGGAGAACTTCGCAGGAATCATTACGCGAATCTGGCCCAACACCAAGTACTTGGATGTGATCGTGACCGGTGCAATGGCGCAGTATATACCAACTCTGGAATACTACAGTGGCGGGCTTCCTATGGCTTGCACCATGTACGCCTCATCAGAGTGCTACTTTGGCCTCAATCTCAAACCTATGTGTGACCCCTCTGAAGTCTCCTACACCATCATGCCCAACATGGCCTACTTCGAGTTCCTCCCCCATGACCCCACCGTGGCCCCCAAGCTCGACCCGCCGCCGCATCTCCTCGACCTCGCCGACGTCGAGGTCGGCAAGGAGTACGAGCTCGTGATCACTACCTATGCCGGGCTATACAGGTACTGGATCATATTAACTCACAGTCTGTCCTAAAAGCTTATAGAAAACGGTGATTTTTATGTTTTATATTTACAATAGGTACAGGGTGGGCGACATCCTGCGTGTCACCGGCTTTCACAACGCGGCGCCGCAATTCCGGTTCGTGCGTCGGAAGAACGTCATTCTTAGCATCGAGTCAGATAAGACGGACGAGGCTGAGCTCCAAGGGGCGGTGGAGCGGGCGTCGGCCCTGCTGCGGCCCTACGGGGCCACCGTCGTCGAGTACACGAGCCAGGCCGACGCGACGAAGATCCCCGGACACTACGTGATCTACTGGGAGCTGTTACTGAAGGAGGAAGGTAAGTGGCCGGAGAAGAAGGTGTTAAACGACTGCTGCTTAGAAATGGAAGAGGCAATGAACACAGTCTACAGGCAGAGTAGAGCGGCAGATGGGTCAATCGGTCCGTTGGAAATAAGAGTGGTTAAAAGAGGGACCTTCGAGGAGCTCATGGACTATGCTATATCAAGAGGGGCATCAATTAACCAGTACAAAGTTCCAAGGTGCGTCACGTTTCCTCCCATTATAGAGTTGTTGGACTCGAGGGTGATCTCGGCCCACTTTAGCCCGGCCTGCCCGAAGTGGAGCCCACATAGGCGTTCAACGTAAGAGCGCCCACCTCTACTTACCCCCCTATTGAACTGAGCAACGTATTATCGATCATGCATCTCCTTTGTTTCCAAACTCGGCGCTGACTCCGCAGGAGAATAAATGTTGTGTTACCGATTTCGTTTCTAGATTTCGTGCTTGTCTAGGGAAGCTAGTCGATCTATGTATTCAGTTGTAATAAGAAGTAGAAGTTTAATGGTAAGACTACTGGAGTTGGATAACATTTAATTCTAGCCCATGATTGTTGTGTGAGATTAGTAGGTTTAGAAACTTTTTAGAATCATGACCTACGTTACCAACCGCCTGGGTGCAACATTTTGGCATGCATCGCTTGCAAATGGCTACAAAGAAGAAATGGGTCTCATCTTAGAGTTGGGTCCACTCCACTCCTGTGAAGGACGACCTGTAACCCTGCACTAATTGCAAGCAAATTATTTTAAAGAAAAGAGAGAAGAAAGAAGAAGAAACGAAAGTTGTCGGTTGTTTGGAAGGAGTTGCAATGATGTAGACGAGGATAGATAACCTTATCTTATCCAACATCAGTCAGTCCGTTAACTGCCAGAAACTCAGATTATATATTAAGTTGTTGACAAGAGATCAGGAAGAGCTCAAGGATGCGACCTTTGAGCAAAAGTAGGTGGCGAGAGTCAAGTAATCAATGTCAAAGAAGTATCGAATGGCATAGCAGAGACTAACCATACAAATGAAAAATGACAGACAAAAGTGTGCAAAAAACTCAAGACTAGATAGTGGGAAAAGAAAGGGCGACTTGGCCACTTTCCGACATGAAGAAGCTGCACTCACTTCCAATGCATTGAGACTCATCTTACTTTTCTCGAGTGAAAATGAGAACCAATCCCTTTGACTGAATCATGAATATACTGTGAGAACAGCAAATTTGCACTACTCTAACAATTAACAGTTTTTTTTTTTTAATTTCACTCTACTACAAAATTAAGAACAGCAAATCTCTGCATAAATGCATTCACCTAATTCGGCTCGTGTTCCAAATATCTGTACACTTATAAAAGGAAAATAACCTGAGTCTGGACTATCATTACAGCAATCACTGTGCACCTCCAGTTTTACAATGAAATGAATAATAAGATGATAATCAAACCTCTGAAGGATCCCTTCATATTGTTCGAGTGCAATAATAAGCCGTCGACATGGGTAACCAAACAGCCTATATTTTGTAAAACAGATAAAACACATATGAATCAGAGAAAGCTTCTCAAGCAACATAATCACTGTCATGAGAAATAGATCCTGCGTCACTAGAGATTGTCAAGAGCTTCATCAGCTCCAGCCGGTACTCAAGACCTCTAAGGTAATGCCCCAGCAGCATGCACCTGACATCATCATGAAGGCAAGAATAAGCATTCTAAGATCAAAAGGAACAGCAAAGCCTGATCTTCTAGTGTTACTGTAAGTTGCAGAACATTTAACATATGATGTATTACCAGAATAAAAGGCGCGCAAGATAATCCCGTGAAACAGATATAAGGGGTTGAAAATGAAGTGAAGTGTTCTCCACAAGTTCTGTGCAGTCATCGTTCCCTATATTTAGGGTTCCACCTGTGGCATTTTCAGATGGTAGTGGGGCTTTTGAATGCATCTTTGGAGAAAGTGTTGCGAGAAGACCATGTACAACAGAGTGAATGGCTTCATGCACCCCAGGGCAAGTTGGCTCTGAAAGTTCTGCCACCTGTATATGGAACTAGTTAGACATATCATACCCATGGACCAAAAAAACCACCCTTTGACAGGTCCTATCTACTGGATATCCAGTTACAATTAATCGAAAAAAATTCCTAAAAACAAAAAATGGGATGTGAAAGAACATTCAGACTTTGGTACTAAAACTTAAAAGTCTAATATGTGATACAGAGTTCCATCTAACACAAAGACAGTTGGTGCACATATTAAGCTTCTAACCTAACCTATCACCTGAACATGATCTATATGTACTCAGGTTTAGTCATTTAGATGCTTGCATGCGATAAACATGTTCCCACCCTAAGAACCTTTGACAATGATTTATGAGTTCAGGTCCATTGACAAGATACAGCTAAAAAGATCATTGATAGCTGCTATACTTTGGTGCAGACTGGTAGGTCACAGAGGAGAAGTTAGAAGGATAGAAGCATTTTGTACCATTAAATTGCAAATTAAAACTCAGCACTCCCTACAGAAGAAAGAAATAGTTGGCCTAAAGGGTCAGAACCAACACCTGACAGAATAATGATGCACTTAAAACAAGGGTTAGCACTGACAAAGCCCAAGCAACTATCATCAGGATCATCAAAGATCAGTAACAAAGAAACTATGGTAAATCCTAGTAAACTTCTATTCTGGTATAAAGAAGAGCACTAGTTTCCACCATTGAAACCCAGAAGAGAAGGTAAAGATGCTGAACAACAAAGAAGAACACTGCATATCATTATATCAGTAAATCCATATGGAGGCAAATAATATGCAGGCTTATGAGAACACATATCAGTCTGTTATTACTTATTTCTACCAAACACGAGATAGACTTGATTTACCTAGAGAGAAAATAGAATAACTTGAATGGTATCAGAAATGATTAACAAAAACAAAGATGCAGCAAGGTTACTGCTTGCATTCCTAGTTTCAGATAAGCAGAATGCCACATCACCTATGACATGTCACCTTGAGAAAGCCAACCAAGGTGTATGGTATTAATCACTTAATGAAATACTTTATGGTAATAATAACAAACCTTCTCAGGTTGTAGCGACCTTAAGTAGTCCAGCAAGTCATTCTTTTCTTCTCCAACAAACTGTTGCATCTGCAGTGCAGAATTTTTCCTTTTGATATCATGCAATTCCTGTATATTTGAAAATGGAAACTAGTTTAAAATGGGAAGCTTTTGGCAAGTATCATAAAATGATTACCTAGGTTACAAACCTATCAACCAAGGTTTACCCCAAAAAAGAAAGTCTTTTAGAGTATTCTCAAAACTTAAAAGGGAAATGAACCATTTGTTAAGGGAATTGTAAAAGAAGAAAAATAGTAAGGAGATATTTTATGATCTGCAGGAAATGCTCAACTATGAATTCATGTAAGATTGCAATTAAAGAACTTTACAAATTGCAATTCATCATTTATTAAAACAGGAAACGCTAGCAGGTTATTTCAGAAGCATGCAAAAAAGAGCAGCGGAGTAAGTGAACGGTACACAAGAAACATCTACTTGTAGGACTCTTATAGAAAGATTACACATGAATTTGGTCCACTACCTTGGAATGTTGCAGAAGCATGGATAAGAAGTAGTAGGTAACATACAGCATGTAATATATGCTAGTTCCAATTCATAACCTCTATAGTATGATGTCAAAGTTGCTCAATACAAGATATCATATCACAAAATGTCTGGGAATAATCAAAAGTAGAGAAAGAAGAACAACTCAAGCTGAAGAAGACAACGCAGTAAGCTACTTCAAAAATATTACATGACTAGAAGATGGACTCTGAACGTGCTGACATATATGTAATTCCAAGGATGCTAATGAATTACAGAAAGGACAGATAGCTAGGTAAAGCAAACTGGATTCAAAATAAAACCAAACTTGATGATATGGGTAGACATTCAATGGAGTACGTAGTAGTTTCTAGGTTCTTATTTAAATCAAATGCATCATACCATTATCTGAGATAAGAATATCGATTTTCTAGTAAAGCAAAGTTGTCTCTCCATGTTTCGGACTTATATCACAAACCAAAAATAATTTTAACATTTGTCCAAGCATGAAACTAAGCACCAAATATACATCTATATACTGCTGCACTTTCTTTGTTCATATATTGGTTTCTCTTTTCATGTTTCAATTCACATGCATTTGACAACTATGATACTACCTTTTTCATAGAATTTAAACGAGATTGCAGGCGAAGAATATATTCTTTTGCTTCAGGCGTCATGTCCCCAAGTCCTTCAACACTCATTTTTTCAGTGAGCTCATCATTATTCTTTTCAGGGTCACCTTTTCCAGAAGAACTGAACATAGTTGGAGTGATATCAATCAAGGGCTGCCGGCTATTATCTTCCATGGTTTCAGTTGTCTGATATTCGGTATCTTCTTCAAAAAACTCTAAGTTTCTTTCAAAGGATAGTCTATATTCAGCATTTCGTAGGGTATACCTGCATATACAGATAGAATATATCTCAGATCATATAATTTTCATGAGAAAGAAACAGAAAAGATATTAAGTTTACATTTCTTAAGAGAATGCAACAATATGTCAACAAAATACAAACAAGATGTTGTCAAACTTTCTAAAGTCCAAATATCAGCGACAAGTATAGCAATACATTGATACATTTCTAGCTACCACACAAGTAGATAAACCTTATTGGTTCACATTACCCAAGATGTAAGATACTGTAAGATCAATTATGTGTCCTTGAAGAAAGCTTCACTTACTACTATAATTGTGTGATGCTTTCGTTGCTACTCTGTACATTCAGCATTTACTTCAACTTCTAGTCTATCTCAAGAAAATGTAAATTATTGACCAACCTACCTTCCTTGAAACTACAAGCATTCGCTGCTAATATATTGTCGCAGATCATACAGCAGAACGAAACTACTAAAATACTTAAAAAATGAAATGAACCACCTTAATCTATCACAATGTTATCGAAAATGCAATATCCTAGTCATTACTGGAGAGACATACCCTGTCATCATTGAGGATACCAATATCTTGAAGATAGGTTCCCAAAAGGCTTCTACTAGGACATGAAACTGATCAGATGGGAGTAAACCCAGCATTCCTGAAATAGTCCTCTTCATGGCATCAATTGTCTCAGCTGGGACATCTTTCTGGGTGATGCTCACATCGAATGGCTCTATATCTTGTATCAGATCCAAGAGAACGGATTTCTACACATGCCAAATGATGCAAAATTAAGAAAACAAAATTGCATTATGCTAAAAGATTAAAATATTAATTGCACAGGGGGCGGGGGAAGAGAGAGAGCATGAAAAGATATTGTATAAATGAGGGACATTCAGGCAGTAAAATTTTCTAATATATTTTAGCATATGTAAGATGACAATGATTCACTAAAGCTAGAGCAATTAAAAAGAGACAAGAAAAATCATTTCATGTAAGTAGGTTGTAGTATTCTATAACCTAGAATAATTTTGCTAAGTGAGTCAAAACAAAACAACAGAATTATGAAACATTGCCTCCGCTAAGAAATTGTTTTGAAATCTATATATTAATCAAATATGCGGTCATTTAGGTGGTGAGACAAAAGGTATCATTCTTGGTTAAGCAGAGAGTCCAATTTCAAACAAATTTTTTGATGTTCCTGATATCATCAAAGACACTAAAGGAAGTAGATGAGTCATGTTTAGAATTGGACTGTTGAAAGGCCAACTCCAGTTCCGGTAACTGATCAAAACTTAAACTTAAATCAAACTCCACTGCATCAGAAAAGTTTTCATAGATGAACCTCGGGACCATGGCGGACCAACAAGATTATATTTTTCTCATTCAAGCAATAGAAAACCCAACTACCTATATTCCTCTCCAACAAAAATTAAACTCGACAAACTAATTCAATCATCTATTCCAATTTCCACATAGAATTGACCTTCACAAACTATTCACCGCATATAAAGCATCAAGGCAGGGAACTATCTAACCTTTTCTCTTTCTAATTCTTAATTCAAGAAATAATCTGTAACAATACCGAATTCCAAATATAAACGTCTTCTTTATGGAGTAACACAAATCTTTGGCCATCCAATTCTTTCGATTGCCGAGATCTTCGAGAACCGTACCCAAAGGAAACAGAGAATTGAGAGGATTAACAACTCACCTTGGAAGAGCTGCGGCGGGATTTCCCCTTGGCGTCGAGCTCATCAAAGGAAGCAGCGGAGGAAGAGACGACGCACGCGTGGCGGGAACTCCCCTTCGACGAACTCCCAGACAAAGGTAGAGGAGAGGCGGAGGAGAACTGCCTCGAACGCGACGCCGCGAGGGACGGCAGGAGAAGACGAGGCCGCGAGAGGAACAGAGCCCGAGGCAAGAACGCGGCGACGGTCGGCATGCCCGTCGCCGACTTCGCCCTTTCCCCCCCTCTCTATCTATCTCTCTCCGACTCGGCGATTGTTATCCCCCCTGTCGAGCGCTGCGATATATTGGTGATTGGCAACGGTTGGATCGGAATCCAGCTCGGCGGCTTATCAGCGGCCGCGTCAGAGTCCTGATGCGAACGGGCCCACGGGAGAAGTCCTCGACAGCCACGAGTTTGATTGACGGTGGACAATTAATCAATCAGACGTCCATTTAGGAGAGGGGTCCTCGAATTTTGATATCAATAAGCCTAAGCCTAAGCCTAAGCCTTCGCCTTCGCCCTCGTGTTTCGCGAATCGCGAGTGAACATGTGATGTGCATATTTTGACGAATTTTAGATTACCTCTTTGACTTCAGAAAAAGTATTATAACGTGTTGTAAAGAAGAATAATGCAGATGCATTGTTTATGATGTCGGACGGTGAGGTAGTTGGTCAGAAGCAGCAGCAGCAGCAGCACCAGTAAAAGAAATTAATGATTGTGGTGAACCTAAACCGAAAGAAATATATATATATATATATTGTAAAAGATTCGGGCAGATCCTAGAACTGGGTAATGGATCAAGGTAAAAATCTAAGATTTGGAAAGGGAGGCATTAAAAAGGATTTATGTGGATTAAACTAGATATCATGTCGAGTAAGACGATGCCTCTTCACCTGCGATGATCTTTAAGAACAAATTCTGATTAAAGTTAACTTATGCATGACCTGGACGCAACATACGCGTCTAAATTCTTGCCGGAAAGATTGACGAGAAAGAAGACCGCACGGCACAGCATAAAATAACACTTTAGTCAAGACACACTGTCCTGCCGTTACATCAATATTATGCACATAACCAGTTATTTGACGATTAACTAGTAAATGGCATACTGTGGTAGATTTTCCTGCGAATAAACAAGTGAATCACAAAATTTGGCTAGAATATATCACAATCATTTGAAAATTCAACAAGAAGAGATGCATGCTATTGACACAAAAGAAAGGGGCCTGCCTCAAAACTTTTTAAAAAAGAGGAACATGAAAGAGAAATGACAACACATCACACCATATTCCTTACTGCAAGATTACTACATAACCATAGGCAACAACTTTCCTTAGTCCCAAACTATCAGCTTCCACTAACACATTGTCCATGCAAAATTTCAATATCTGCCACCAAAAAAAAGGTAGATTACTAATTTAATCTGATCTCACCTGATGGACCCTTATAGTAAGCCAAAATATTCACCCAGCATAAGTTAGTTTATGGCTCATTAAATGACGGCATAAGGAAACCTGAGACAAAGTTGGCAGAGAATGGATGAAACTAGGAAAATTAAAAAATACAACATTCTCTACCTAGATGCTTGAACTTTCGTCTAGATGCGCTAATGAAGCTAACTTTCTTTTTATTTCTTGTATTTTGTAAAGCTTCAGTAATATCACAAGTTAGCAGGTGTCAAAAGTTCCACATGTCAAGCACCGGAATGGTATCAATGTTCTACTAAACTCCACTCTTCTCGACCTCAACATCTTGACAATTACTCTTCTTTCTTGTTGGTCTTGTCATCAGCATCTTGTGAGGCAGTGCTAGCTGAAACTGCTGCAGCTTTGGACTCATCATACTCCAACAGCTGATAATGCATAAAAATTGAATAAGTCCACATTTCACCAAGTCATATCAAAAGAGGAGAAAAGAAAAGGTATTATTTCAGCAGATATAAAATACAAAACTTGTACTAGTACCAATAACCGTGCATTGTACCTGGCAAATTCAACTCTTAACAATCCTCCCGCATTATACACTATAAAATATTATGCAATTATGCCATGGGGTTAATTTAACACTAGATGCAACTCCAAAATATTGGTACTGTCCAACTAGGTGAAACCCTCTAATGTTTGACGCATTGATGGGAATCAATTTAAAAATAAGTCCATATTTTACCAAGTCATGTCAAAAGAGAAAAGAAAAGGTATCATTTCAGCAGATATAAAATATAAAACTTCTACTAGTACCAATAACCGTGCATTGTGCATGGCAAATTCAACTCTTAACAATCCTTCCACATTATACACTACAAAATATTATGAAATTATGCCATGGGATTAATTTAACACTAGATGCAACCTTCCATGCAGCAAGGCAACCTTTAAAAATATAAAAGAAGGATGCCCTGTTGCATGACACTCCTGCCTACAAAGGTGGGTAGGGCAGAATGGAAGTGCAAGATGCATCCTCAAGAACAAATGGAAAAGCCTTATTATCCAACTAAGTAAAGCCCTCTAATGTTCAACGCATTGATGAATCAATTTAAAAATAACCGACTACCATGATGCTGTTTGTCCATTGATGTTGATCCCTTTTTCTAGAGTTAAGAGGTCTGCAATTCCCATTTCATGGCAAGCTTTACATACTAGAGAAAGTAGGCATTCAACCAAAAAAAATCAAACTTAGCAAGTTATGGGGATAATTGACACAGAATGCTTTTCCAAATAATCTTTCAGCAGTATCAATTATCAAACTTAACATTAGTAATGTACAAGAGAGATAGAGAAACAAAGAGAGTATTAAACATACCGGTTTTACTTCCCCGTTCCACAAGCAGTGGACAGCCACAAAACCAATAACACCAGGTACTATATAAAGAAGTGCAGGCTGAAAGTGCAAAATCAACAAGACTGTAAATGTGAGAAAGATGAAGGAAAATAAATCAAATTTTACACAAGCAACAATAAAGTAACAAGAGTACAAAAACCTGTGCAGCTTGAAACCAATTCATCACAATAATAGTGAGGACCAACCCCACTGTGTATCCAGAAAATGCACTTCTGAAGTAGCGATTCTGTGTCCCTCTTGAGACATCAAAACGCAGGGCTAATGCAACAAAAATACCTGAACCATAAAGAGAACATAATTCTTAATTTGTTATGAAAGAGATAGTTCGTGTTTCATTTGTCCAACTGAGAATCCAATAGGCTGTTCCTATCAGTTGATGTTTCATTATCCACCCTATAATTCAACTGGTTATTCCTATCAGAAATAAAAGGAGGTCATCAATGAAGCCTCCTCTTATCTACTAAAATCAGATTTACAGGAGGTGAACATTAAAAAAGGGCTAAACAGGAGCAATTTATCCAGACAAAACTCATCCACCGAGAGAATGCAAAGAGAAGATGCAAGTGTTTCAATGATAAAATAAATATTGTACTACATCCTACCTGTCATCTTCTACCCTTCCAATAGACCCTAAACCTTAGAAAAGTCCAGCCTACTTTGTGGAAGATAACTTCCATGACAAATGCTACTATTCATCACACATTATTTGTTATAACTCAAGAAAGCAACAATTATCAAAGCTTCACATTCTTCTAAGGTTTAGATAATATCACACACTCTTTTTTAATTTGAAAGTTTGGATGCATTGCAATTGAATACAAGCATAGATCTGTTTCAAAGAAAAAGAAACATCAATATCAATTCTTTAGGATACAGATAGAGAGTATCATTTAACAAGGAAGCAAGAAGTCAAAATTAAGAGTCAGACTAGCCTAGCCATGCAAGATATGGGCAGGACCAACTCAGTTTTGTACAGTATATATATATATATATATATATATATATATATATATATATATATATATATATATACAAATCAAATAAAACATCACAATGAATCATGAGTCAATAAGACTCCTTGATCATGAGGTCCTGAAGACAATTAGTAAATTTAAATAAAATAACCAAGGTACCAAAATATATATCTCTTTGCAAGATTTTGCGCTACTAACCAGGTATTACAATATCACCAAGTCCGAGCATAGAGAATGGGCGCGCCAGATCTGAAGTTGGAAATAGAAGCTATACAAGGACAACACAAGTTATAAGTCAAATTTAACGCAACGCTGATGATGAAGTATAAGAGTTCGGGTACCATAAATTATAAAATGCTGAATTCACTAATGAAACTGACCTTTATAGGAGCATCAAATGATTTAGCAACGCTAACCATTACTGGAGTAAAGAATACCCAGAAAATATCATAAAAAAAGAGCCCAGCCTGCAATGATGACTCATCGCTGATCAGAAATATAGTCAAATGGTCATACAGTCGACTCAAGACCATTACCATGGCATACATACCACCACCCATTTACATCAAAAGAGTTAATTAATCAATTTCCAGAAAGCATCGCTAACTAATCAGAGATGTATCTATAGTGTAAAGACTCAAGAATAGAATCATAAATAACAATTGATATGCTAAAAATCCAGATAGGATGAAACTACTGCTGCATGTGGGAATGTA
The DNA here is from genome assembly GCF_048772165.1 of Typha angustifolia. Classification (NCBI taxonomy): domain Eukaryota; kingdom Viridiplantae; phylum Streptophyta; class Magnoliopsida; order Poales; family Typhaceae; genus Typha; species Typha angustifolia. The sequence continues at coordinate 1,635,013 of NC_133245.1, forward strand.
AATGATTTTCACATAACTCAAAGTCAAACAGTACATATACACGAGGGAAATAGAAAGATGGCTAGCATCTTGTAAACACAACAGGACTTCAAACATGGTGACCTGTCAACCATACTAGGTAATAAATTGCATGCCCCATTTAACACATCGTAAAGAACTTCAAGCTATTATACTCTTGATGATTAGCTACTTCCGATGGTTCTTATGGAGAACTAATATCAAAATTAATCAAAACTCCTGTAAATTTCTTGAAATTGAAAAAAAAAAATTGTTCATCATGAAATGCCTTTCAAGAAATTAACTTACCAAAAGAATTGCACCAGTTTTAAATGATCCTAATGACAGCATCTCAATTCCCTGCAAAAACAAAAACCATGTAGCAAAAATAATCAAAACTTGGAATACTGCAGAGTAGAGATGATCTTCAGGCATGGAGAAGAGAAATGATGATAATGTCTCGCATAACTGACAGCATGCTAGAATATTGTTCAATCAAAGGAGTTACAGTAACCTGAATGGAGAAGGCAATCCCCAAGACATTGTTTGCCAGCCAATGTTTCTGTTTAGCATACCATATGCAGAAAAATATTCCTGGGATTGAAGCAACAATCTGAGACTTGGTGAACTCCACTGAAGCAGCTGCATAAAATAAAATTTAAACATCATTCTAAACCAAAATGATCACAAGAAGAGATACAGCAGTTTAATCCTGCCAACTAGAAATATGAAAAATCAAAAGAACACGCGTATCAGTTTTTCTAAATGTTCTGCCTAAAGATGCTTACAAGACTGACATTCGTGCAAGCACGTATGACACAGACTCCAAAGCCTGCTCCCAAGGAGTGGAAAATGGATTTAGGAAACAAACAATTGATTAAGAAGAAAAAGTACTTTTCCCTATCTAAATGACTTTAAATTATCTTCACTTGAAAGACTATAAAGTTTACCTCATTTTAGTTTTGACTGTACTAATAGATAGCATCAAAACAAACATCTTTCATAGTTCATTTGCTTTGACCTAGTAGTTCTTGTATTTTCATAGTCAAGAATAACTTAAACACTTAGTACGAATAAGTTGATATTTCCCTTAGAATAAACAGCTTAAATAACCAGATTGATCATGATCAAGCCAGCAGACATAGGCAAATAAGAGATGGATACAAATTTTAATAGCCTATTTATAAGATCAAAGTAAATTGCTCATTTAATCACCAGGATATTCAATATCAGGTATTAGCAGACAATGTTGACATCAACTAGAAAGACTGAGACACTCCGAATAATTAGTCTTACAGATGTGTTAAGGGAGGTGGGTAAGGAGATGCTGCTGAGAGAGAGAGAGAGAGAGAGAGAGAGAGAGAGAGAGAGAGAGAGAGAGAGAGAGAGAGAGAGAGAGAGCTTACAACGAATAAATGGCGCTTGCCAAACAATGAGATTGTCGTTCCAATCTTTTGGAAGAAAACGCTTGATAGAAGGTAACAGTGTTGCACTGCACATGAAAAAAAGAGAGGCAAACTTGGTTCAGTGGCCAATTACACTACCAGCTACCATAACTTATAATTTGGTGAAATTCTCATTAATTTGGCTCAAAGTAAAAAGACTTACGAAAGGGCAACGATCCCCAGTACAAAAAAGTAACAAGTGAGAACAGCATTAACCAAGTCTTTTGAGATAAACTTAAAGAGGAGAAACAGCGACAACAGCATAGCACTTCCCACTAAAGGAAAGCGCATAGCATGTTCATTTGACATAGTCTCCTGGTAGAAATTACAAAAGTAAGTTATTGGAAGCATAAAAATGACAAGCCCATCAATATTACCAGGAAATAATGCAAAGAACATAGCTACATAATTCTACTCACTGATGGCGGAGTAGGCTTGACTGACCGATAGCAACCCACATAAACAGTCAAACATGCTGTCAAGATCACATTCAAGTTGGGATTTACTCTCAGAACAAGGGGTGCTAAGGTTAAACCTGCAACGAAGTAGAGATTGACTTACATATATGCATGTAAATATGAAGTAAAAGAACATGTAAAAGTTTATATAAATACTATTAAACAACCTCTTCATTCTAAATAATGACGCAACAATAGTAATCATAAGCATAATTTTACATAAAAAAATCAAAGCCATACCCAAAAGAGCTAAATTGGCAGCTCGTTCATGCGTCCTCATCATTAACAATCGTGACTTCACGGCAGTAGGAAAGTTTAATTGTTTCAAAGATTAAATGGAAATGTCTTACAACAAACGTGGCACTACCCGTAGAAAAATCAACAAATCACGCAACCTAAGATGTTCTAGTTCCTCCCTACTTAGTACCTGCAAGAAAAAAAAATTAAAACCGATAAAGAAACAATAAGTTGGATTTAGGTGCATTAAGACACAGTCTCAATATACTTATATCGATCGATTTTCCAAGTTCATCAAAGAATCAAAATTATGTGTTTAAATGCTTCTATTCAGAATTGTCATATCATGCCAAGACACAAAATATAGATCTAAGATTATTGAACATAAACATAGAAAATGCAAGCTTTCCATCAAAAAGAATACGAGAGATAAGAGATCCAGTCAACTTGACGTCAGATTCTAACAATTGACCAAACAACTACTCCACTATCCATCAAACATCCGAATGATACAAATCTTGCAAAATCGATCCAAGAAAATACCGTTCCGCACACGCCTAAGCCGATAATTGCCCTCGATCCGGATCAAGGACCGTATCCCTAGCCCCCCAGGTACAATTCGCGGGGGGAGAGATAGAGAGAAGGGAGGACGAGATCATAAATAGGAAAGAGATCGGCGAGCTTTAGGATATTACCAATCTTAGCGATGGCGATGCGGGGATCTGAATCGAGGAATGAGATATTTCTTCCTGGCTTCGGACCCAAAGAAGAAAACCTAAAACGGCCCTGGTATTACGTTACAAATATGGACGAGAAACGGATCGGTACTTTGACTTGACCCGGCCCAAATGGAGTTTGGACTTAACCCGACCCAATAGAAGCCCATAAAACTTTGCTCGCTCGAAGCCCAATAGATCTTCCGGCCCGTGGGCCTATTCTAACAACTATCTATCTTAACTTATAGGCCCATTTATCACCCCAAAAAAAAATTAAGGTAAAATTACCCTTAAAATATAGTAAAGTGTGAGATGAGATGATTAAAATTCGTACGAAATGAGTACAAAACGTAGGATAATTATAATAAATCCTCCATCTAATTTCTCTGTCTTTGTCTTAATGATGAGGTTCGAGTGTCACCGACATGGCATGCATCCATCATGCGTTCATCATTATGGCCCATAACATAGGAGAGCCCAAGCCCACCTCAGGCCTTGCCGTTTAATAATTATGGTCCCAACGGTAAACTTTCCGGGTGAAATGATCAAGGCGTGAGACATGACATGATGGCCCGTGATGCACACCATACATCAAGTAGCAATACTACTACTACTACTATAGAATAAAATAAAATATGAAGCTTATAGTATATACTAAAATGGTTGATGTGGTTATTTAATATATTTTTTAGTATCAAAAGCGTAGGATTGCAATGGCAACGTTGAGCCGTGGGAATATTGTCAGGTAGCTAGTGGCCGTTTAATTATGGGAGTCGTTGGATTTCGCACCGCAGCCTTTCCCCGATGCATTTCCGACAAGGATCTTTTTATTCATTTGGCTGCACCAAGTAACGTTATCTGGAAGGTAACGTTTCTTGAATCTGGGTAGGGAAAACAACTAGAGATAATATATATATATATTATTAATATATGTCCTGATACGAGAAAGGTAAAGTCCAAGTTGTGTGAACTTTTCCTTAGAACAGCAAGCTTTAGTGTAGAAGAATAATTAAGGCTTCTATTATGATCTATTTTAACTCCTTATTTAGTCTCACAGACTACCATTTCCTCCCGTTCTTTATTCCCACCTCAGGAGTCAGGACAAAGGGGTGCACTAGGTAACCCCAGTACTATACCATCCACTACCCTCTCTCACTTGCACTGATCTCTCTGTCAAAAAAGCTAGAGGTGGATCTTTACAACAACACCCATATGGTCGATATCCCTATGGGAAAATAGCTGCATCCCTTCCACTCCAAGCATCATAAAGAAGCTCACAGTGTTATAAAAACAGAACCACATGAAGTCGATCGATGGTCCTCAGCTCTCTCTCATCAGCTGTGCAGTATCCCTTTGCTCTCTCTCTCTCTCTCTCTCTACAAATCTCTCCTCGTTTTGCTTTACTACTCTTCTTTCGCTTTCCTGTCACTGCCTTCAGGAGCATGGGATGTAGACCACAGCATGGGAAAAGGAGACACTACGAGACTTCTCCAAATGGAAAAGAGTACACACTAACATACCAGTCTCATGTGAAAGTTAACAGTAGCTAGCATCTGATCCCCACCCCCAAGTTGCCCTTAAATCTTTTATTTGTTTATTATTTTTTACTGTCATGGGTTGCTGCTACAAAGGAGCATGACCATGGGCCATGCATGGCCATGACACCCATGTGTCATGTCCCGTCCGAGTCTATTAAAGCTCCCCCTGTTCCACCTGGTTGTAAAGAGTAAAAGGTGATGTGGATCCCAAGATTGTGATTGGATCCAACCTTATTCCCCCATGGAGTACTGGATTCACGAATGCATGCATGGTCGGTGCTACGTCACGTTAAAGATAGCTCCCCCTAGTGAGCTAAGTCAAGTGATGGGTCCAATTGCATACCTTTTACTACTTAATTTGATTACGGATGTGCAACATGTGTGCTGGGTTTACGTCAAGCAAATCTACTGCTTATTTTCTTTTGCAATTAATGAACCATCCTAATGATCACATGGAAGCTGACATGTCGACATTCATGTTATAGCAAGGAAACCAAAAACTAAAATCATCTTAATGTGCTACTCGATGAAGTAATTGGTACGTAGAGGACAATGAACTAAGAACCGTTTCGCCACGTGTGCCTTCTATCAATTTTCTTTTTAATTAATTTTCCCCGTTCTATTTGTATATTAGTTTTACGATCATTTAAAAAGAAAACTGTGCGGGTACATGGTAATTAAAAGAAAATAGCTGAAACCATGGCACGCACTTCAAGGTCAACGGATGCCTTTGACTACCTTGGCATGAGCTCAAGATTGCCAAGTTCGAGGTGGGAGTAGTAGTAGTTGCAGAGGGAGAGACTGGTATTGATTCCTTTCACCTAACCAAGAAGGAGATAGTTGTTACATTGGGCCACGTCTTGGGAGAGCTACAGAGGATGAGATGCTAAGTATTAATCATGGCGACTTCTTGATCTTGGAGGAATCAGCAAACTTGTACAGGGAATTAAGTGATGATGATGCCCAACTTTTTATTTCCTGGCTCCTTGCATCAAGCAGTACTCGTTACAGACCTCTCTACCAGTGTCTGCTCTCTTCCTTAGCAGTGCCACTTTCTCAAGCAGTAGTTTACATCTAGCTAGTATATCTTTTGATATCTCTCATGGCATGCATGCATTTTACTGGACGACAAAGAGATTTTGTTGGTTAAAAAAGTTGCTTGCCTTCATTGAAATTTTCCCCTAATTAGAGCCCCACCCTTGATGGCAACGTTACTTCCAGACCCACACAGACACACGATAAAAATGAAGATAAGAAAATCCACTGCCAACCTCATATCTCTCTTGGACTTTGGAAGGAGAAAGGCATAAGATTCATAAGAAGACTCATCCAATACGACAAACTAGTACCGCAATCAACGGCGAATAGTGTTGCAATATTCCAATGGAAATATAGCTTATAAGTCCTAGGTCCAAGCATAACCAACCTAGCAAGCACTCTCTTCACAGCACTATTCACTTCTCTTTGTCATTTCCCACTGACTTAGAATATATCAGGGATTTCAAATAGTCCTTTTTATCAAAGTTGCATCATTATCGTCCAATCATTTTCAACTCAGTTAATCTACCCAAGTTGATAAGTAATATGAATAAATGGAATATGGGAATTTATATATATATATATATTCTTAGCTTGGACAATTGCATGTGGTTGTTTCTTACGAATGTACTTGTTATGAGGCCATATGATCCTTGAATTAAGAGATGTCAAAGGCAAAACAACAGGGATTTATTATATAATCACCAAGAATCTTATGGAAGGAACACAGATCCGGTTGTCTTGACTGCAAGTGTAGACAAGTTCCAACAATTAGAGACTCCACTTGGTGCCATGATTAAATCTAATCCTTCAAGTCAAACCTAGTTGCTCATTCTTCCCCACGCACATCAATATATCCAACCTGGCTAAATAAGACTTGTCATGCATCCTCTCACCAAGTGGTACATACAAACCCACTACAAATATATATATATATATATATATATATATATATATATATATATATATTATATCTAGGCGTCAGTGCATTCTCACTATATAAATGTATCTTTTCATCTTCTAGGTCCCCCACTTAGTTTTAGATCTAATAATGGGGCTAATGTAAACAAAAGGTACGTCCACACTTGATCTTTATCAATCGAGTACTGGTCCCCCTAGCCATCGTCAATTAATTCCTACTCTCCTGACTCCATGAAACGCAAATTTTTCCCTTCATCCTGCGGAGCCAACGACGAGCTGCCGAGTAGTCGACTGCAGGAAATCCCTGCACCCGTGGCTGCAAAGAATTAAATCTATCGAGGAAAGCGACGAAGGAAGCAAGTGAGCAGCAGTTAGCTACGTACGTGCATGGCCACCGACGACTCCACATGCAGTGGCGGACTCCGGAAGGAGAAGGTCACGTGCGGTTTTATTTACCACAAACACGGCCCAGTTTAGTTGGACTCTTCTTGACAAGGCTCTCTCTAACTCTAGCTATTTTAAGCTACTTTGGGCACGATCGTGTTTAATACCAACCATGATGGAGATGGAACTGTTGCTATTATTGAACCAGCTGCATGTCTACTGTGTTGATCGACCACCTCATTATTGATTGTTCTTTAAATGGTATTAACATCACCTACCTATCTACCCCAATCGAGTCAAGATAGAGACCGTACACCATTTTATTCCTTGGAAAAAAAGGTACTCATTTGATCACCCCTTTGGATTAAAGGAAAACAAGGGTCATGAAGAAGATCAAAGGTAACAAAACAAAGTACATAGTGTATGCCATGTCTAGTGAAACAAAATAATTCACTAGATATCATCTCTAATATTTGTGAAGGGCCATAGATTGGTTCGGCTCGACCTCGACTAGTAAAGTGCAGTGGCTAGCCTAAGATGAAAAGGTTACCCATAATGACTGCCGATAATTAAAATATATAATACTTAGTTGTTATAGATTGATATATACCACTAGACTTAGCTTTGCATGGTTAGGGATGTAGATCACTGAAGGCCGTCATTTTGCTACTAGTGCTATTTTTGGGAGGCTTTTCGAGAATGAGTTTTAAGGTGAAAGGGTTATTCTTAATAAATGAAGAGTAAAATTAATCAAGCATAGTTAAAGATTATAGAGGGAGACCCGTCACGTGCCTCCGGAGGGCCAGGGTTTCCCTTTTGCGTCACCAAACCGCGTTTCACGTGACATGTGGCGTCGCTAACTAACGGCGCCGTCACGAGAGGCGATAGGAGAATGTATGTGCGAGTCACGTGGGCCCCAGCCTGGCTGCCCTTTCGCCTTCCGCCCTCCGCTAACTCGGTTCCACTCACCTCCTCTACTGACAGTTTGGGGGAAACGACGCGCCTCTTTAGCAAGCCTCTAGAGAAGAAAGTTTGGGCGAGTGAGATGACGGGGAGGTGACCGGATCACCCACTGCTCTTAACCGTATAACCTCTCTTGCAGTCTCACCTTCTCCCCCCCGCCTCACTTCCCACTCCTCACTGTCAAGTGGCTTCCTTCCTCTCTTTCTTTCTCTCTCTCTCTCTCTCTCTCTCCGTTGCTTTTTCTAATTCCCCTCCTTACTTTCCTTTTATTCGCACACCGATCCACCTCCCCTTGCTTTCTATAAATCTCCAATCCACTTCTCGAAAGAATAAGAATCACATTCTAGTCGGGATTATATTACTAATAGCCCCATCGACAAAAGAAAAATCCAAACTAGGTCCTTCTTCCATGAGAGCTCTCTCCTAGTCCTAGGGTTTCTCTTACCCCGTGATCGTCTCTGTCTCTGTCTCTCTCTGTTGCTAGGTTCTGATGGAGAAGAAGCAAGGGTTCTTCTCGTCCCTCCGTGAACTGTCGCCGGCGAGATCGAGGTGGAAGGCGCGGAGCAAGTCAGCGGCGGAGATGGAAGCGTTACCGAGATCCGGCGGTGGCGAAGCGCTGGCGCCGTTAATAGAAGGACCGGATCCGGGGCCCGGAGAGGGGAAGAAGGAGGGGTGGGGGCAGTGGGTTAAAGGGCAGCTAGCACGTGCGCCATCCGTGTCCGTGTCCGGCGTCGGCAGCGGCGTGGCTTCCTCCTCGGGGGCTCGCCGCTCCGATATTCGCCTCCTCCTCGGTGTCATGGCGGCGCCGCTCGCCCCCATCCATGTCTCCGCAGCCGAGCCCCTCCCCCATCTCAGCATCAAGGATACTCCAATTGTGAGCCCTCTTTTTTCTCCTATCCTGATTTCGTGATTTTTTTCCGGCACTTTTCCATAATTTTGTGGATAACGGAACAAAAATTGCATCTTGGCGCAATAAATGCATGTCTAGCGGTTTTGCATGTGTAACGTCTCATACAAATGCCCGTCTTAATCATGGCGTGAAGTAGATTGGTACTTTAATTTCGGAGCCTGGATGTAAAAAATATCTTCTTGATCTGTAGGAAACTTCGTCGGCTCAGTACATACTGCAGCAGTACATCGCAGCATCAGGTGGGATGAAGCTGTTGAGCTCAATCCGGAATTCATATGCCATGGGGAAGGTTAAGATGGTGGCCACGGAGTTTGAGACTGCGAACAGGGTCGTGAAGAACCGGAACGTGTCTAAATCTGCCGAATCCGGTGGCTTTGTGCTCTGGCAGATGGCCCCCGAGATGTGGTACGTTGAGCTCGCTGTAGGTGGCAGCAAGGTGCATGCCGGCTGCAATGGTAAGCTAGTTTGGCGTCACACACCGTGGCTCGGAGCCCATGCTGCCAAAGGCCCTGTTCGACCTCTACGCCGAGCTCTGCAAGTATGGATTCACTCATAGCCACAAGTTCCTAATTTTCCTTAAATCCTTGAGTCGCCTTAGGAAAGAAGCTTAAGATTTTATTCTTTGCATTTATAGGGTTTAGATCCATTGACCACAGCAAGCATGTTTGCTGATGCACGGTGCATTGGGGAGAAGAAGGTAAATGGAGAGGATTGCTTTATCCTGAAGCTTTGTGCAGATCCCTTCACACTGAAGGCAAGGAGCGAAGGCCCTGCGGAGATCATAAGGCATGTCCTTTTTGGCTACTTCAGCCAGAGAACAGGGCTTCTTGTGCATATTGAAGATTCACATCTGACCCGCATCCAGTCCAGCACTGGTGGTGATGCTGTGTATTGGGAGACTAGCATCAATTCGTTTGTTGACGACTATCGCCCGGTTGACGGTATGATGATTGCTCATTCAGGCCGCTCAGCAGTCACGCTCTTTCGGTTTGGAGAGGTGGCGATGAGCCACACGAAGACGAGGATGGAGGAGGCGTGGACTATTGAGGAAGTTGCGTTCAATGTTCCAGGCCTCTCCATGGATTGTTTCATCCCTCCAACTGATGTGAAATGTGGATCAATCAGTGAAGCCCTTGAGCTTCCTCAAGGAGAAAGGGGAAAGACCACCCTGACTTCTAATAATCGGGCTAAGGTTGCAGCGCTGGAGAAGTCACGTGATAATGCTGCTGATGACATCGTGTGGAGGGTGGAGGTCTAACGATATAATCTCAAGTGAATCTATACTGTTAGTTGTTTCTTTAGTTGACTAACTTGCCATGAAGTGTAGGGTAGGGAAAACTAATTGAAGGGTATTCAGAGTTCGATGGTCGAGCTATCCTCTGTAAATAGGAGTATAATCGTTCACAGGTCTCGCATCTCGCAGGCTTTGCTGAATCCTTATAATCTCTATGCAGAGCTGTTTGCAGTAGACTGGTTTGGTTACTTTGTTTCAACATCTTCAGTGAGAAGGGGTGGGGGTCTCTCCTTTTTTCAACGGGGTGCCGCCTTCCATGTCCTACGGAAGGGATCATGGTGGTGATGATGCTTTGTGCAGTAGACTAATTCTCTTGCTGGTGAGAACAAGAACTTCTTTTCTGGCAACAAATAGACTGTTTGAGATCGTTTCTCATCAGTCTTAAGAGTTCTATGTGTGCTTTGCTTGGTAATTGTGTCCAAACTGGTGAGATGTAGGAAAAAATAAGAGATGATAACTTCTCATTGGTTGTTAGGGCTTAACTTTTGTAGTCAATCTCCAATTCTCCATATAGTATGAGATGGGTTGCATCTGGGCTGGTGCCAGTCCATGTAGAGAAGTTGATGTAAGCCAAATTTCCATTGCTTCAGATATTGAATGCTACAAGTATTCTTTCTTCTATTTAATTGAATTGTATGCCAGTCAAATTGCTCAATGCTTTTATTGCATTTGCAAGTGCTCTTCATCTTGCATGGCTTGCACTTTCTCCCCATAAATTTACCTAGATCCAATCCAGTAGCGGATAGATGGCCATGCTTAAATTAAATTTTTGTTGCACTCCGTGTGAAGGCCCATTTGCTTCTCCTACATAGTCATCTTCTCCTCTCTATTAATTCAGGTGTGTGTGTGGACTCTTAATTAGTCTTACCCATTGCTTGCATGCCATATTTATCTCTTCTGTGTTAATGTCTCAGAAACTTCGACATCATGATGCTACTCTCAGGTCACTCTGGTTGGTGAAACTGCACTTTTATCTAGTAAGTTATTTTAGTCATTTATTCCATGGGAGGTGTGTTTCTAGGAAGGAGGAGACCTCCTGAATTATTAAACCCACTCTTACTTCAACGTTAGGAAACTGGCATTTATAAACATGAATTAAAGTAGGATGTATGTGTTCCCAGTGCCTTTGAAGAGAGGATATGAACTTTGGTTGGTAGTAATGTAATAAATCTACAGTTAATTTCATTCATGGATCACTGTGGTTTTGAACAGAGGTAATAGTTGTGGTTGGTAGTATGTTATCAATCCTCTGTTGGTTGGTTTTCTGACCGAAACTTTAAATACAGATCCAGAATTAACATATCCAGTCTTGACAACAAGCTGGTAGGTTATGTTGAAATAAAAATACCTAGTCAGTATTATTGATGTTATTATTATAGGTATGATAAATTATCAAAAAAAAATATATTTAGTTACTGAATTAATTTAGGAGTTTCTAAAATAGTTCATAAATTCTTAAAATTCAAAGCAAATAATCGCTGGATACTGCTATGATAGTATCTTTCAGACATGTTTTGGGGTTGACAATGGACCTGTAATTATGGTATACCAAAGTATTGTTAATAATAACCTGAAATTTCAATGTGATTGATAGCTGTTTGAGCTTTACCATACTACTGTAGTTGCCCACAGGAAGGGTCCTAATTGAATTGTTGTCCAACAAAAATAATCATTGAGAAGTGGACAAAAGAAATCTTTGGGGGAATAAATGCCTATCCAGCTATCTCGAATAGATTCAATCTACCTGGGCAATATGTTCCCCGACATAGGAATAGTCCCATCCAGCTGGAAATTAACATTTAGATTTGACCTCATGTTTGGGTCTTTTCTAATACCTACTCTTTAAATGCCTTCAAATATTAGCCATGGACAGGACAAAATGGTTGGTAGTTTTAATAGGGGAGTTATATTTTACCCTCTTCCTTCCACCTAAATTCACTTCACCGGTAGTATTTTATTTGCACCATTTTATTTTTATAGTTATACTTAAACTAGTTTTTCTAAATTATATTTAATTAAATTAGATTGGATAAACTTTCAAACTCATTTAAAATATACTGATTGTTGAATATATTTTTCATATAAAATTTAATTAGTATTATTTTAAATACATTATAAAAAATTATCTAATCATCTATAATTTTGTATATAATCTTCAAATTCGACCGTAAAATAAAGTGATACAAATAAAAATATAGAAGAGCAAAATAAATTTAAAGCATAATCATATCGTCTAGTACATCCCCTTTTGTCTGGACTAAGATATATAACCAATATTGTGGGGCAAGATAAAACTATAGTTATACCACAGGAGATGATGTTACTTAAAAGAAAGCAAAAGGTTTTGAAGTTTTGGACCATAATATTGAACATCTAGTACATGGGGTTGCTGTCCAATTAGCTTAGATGTGAATGATTAAATATTCCCCTAAGGCAACAAGTGTGCAAAGAATGACAGGTAATTTGGACACAAGTAGTCAAAAAAAAAAGGATAAAAAAGGACACAAGTATGATGTTACACTAGATTGCATATTGGACAAACAAAAGGTACAACAATAACAAGAAGTAACTCCTAAACCAGAATTTTGTTAACATATATACTCTATAAACTGAAGAGAAAAAAAAAAGAATTAAGAAAGCAGATATTTAAATTATTATAGTAAAGAATAAGGTAATGACTTCATTGAAGGAAATCATACCCTCCATAGAACAACAGCATTGCATGCCCCAATTAAAATATTATTCAACAGATGAATGGTGAAGAGAAGACAGCATAACAGATAGGATGCTTATCTTTGAAGTGCTCACAACCATAAGAAATTTCTCCTCATATGGGTGGGAAACAGCTTCTTTGAGAAAGCCCCATTCCACCATGTACAGATTGGTGAATCACAAAGGAGAAAAAAAAAATGCAACCAGAGAGAAGTGGCAAATGAAACATCAGTCTGCATGGATGAAAAATCTGAAAAGCAGTGTCAAAAGATAAAGAGGAGAGATACTTCACTCTTAAGTATCCTGAGCTTCTCTTGATATTGAAGCTACGCAAAACATTTTGGGATTCATTTTACACTGTAAACTGAAGCTATGCTAAACATGCAGAGCAAGGAAGAAAGCTATGTAAGAGGTATTAAGGAAAGCACAAAGATCAAAGACATTGAATTCAAACATGATAGCTACCTGATGCCCTGATAGTAAGTATATATACATTCATGAAATTCATCAAAAACCCATAAATCATAATAGTCATTCACTCCCGTAAAATCATTCCTTCATTAGTCGTGTCATAATAATAACAAACTTTAGGGCCCATTAAGTTAATTCTGATTTCTGAACAATCAAAATGAAAGTGCAAAATTCTCGACAAGAATGCGTTTTAGATGTTAGAGTTACAAACAAGAGAGAAAAGCATATGATCAAAGAGCCAACAAGGCTTCACCGTTCCTGTCGAATGAGTCTTTGCTGCAACTGAAACAAAGCAATCGTTCAATTGTTCAAACATCATAGCAATATTCCACAGCTACCAAATGAGAGAGGGAGAGAGAGAGAGATTAAGGAACGTGAATTTTGAGAATTTCTCAAGCATAAGAATGAGTTCCAACAACTATTCAAGTTGCAAAAGAAAAAAAGCAAAAGCATATGTCAGAATGAACCAACAAGGCATGCTGTGAAACAGTTCTTTACTACAGAATGCAGACTTCCTTTACAAGCAAAGAAGCAATCATTCTAACAAAACAGTAACGCAGAAATCGCTACATGAAGGATAGCAGGCATTGACAGGTAGGAGAAAAGAAAAACGATTTGCAAGCATTAGATCCATTACTAAGAAACAAATGTTCAGCAAAACTTGGCAACTGTATCCTGGATACTAAATTAAAGATACAGGATAAAAATCCAAAGTGAGCATGAAAGATAAAGCTAAGATAGCATCACATAGTCACATCATCCAACTAGACATATTTAAAGCCCTGCCGCCCATGTACAAAAACCTAGCCAGAAAGAAAAAAATGTCATTTCCCAAAATGAGGATTAAGCAACCCTGAGATCTCAAGAAATCCAACACGCTCTCTTCCTCCAAATATATTTTTCAGCTTCTCATCGCAAACAATTATCTTCTTATCTTCTGGGTCCTGAAGAAAAGGGAAAAAGCAAAATTATGTAGAGTAGATATATCTTAGAGAAGTTCAAAATTTCAAACTGTGATATCAAAACTAAATGAAATCTCCCATCCTAACAGAAGACAGTGAGTACATATCACAGAATTAGAAAAGTTGATGACTTACAATGACGAATTGGTGATTAGAATATTAAACTATGTATGAAGTGGATATTTCTTAGAAGATCAACTCCATGCTAAAAGGGTGTAAACCAAGAAATCTTGCAATTAGCTGTTCCATTGTAGATAAGACAATGAGAAACATAAAAAGTCTTTCATTTGGATCGTTATCAAATTAATGATATTCTTGCATTTGAAAGATGACATCAGTTCCAGCCAATATGGTGGATCATTGACAGGGTCCGTAAGCGACTGTTCCATAACTGAAGGAAGATGCAAAAAAATTCTGACTCTAAAAAGAATATCCAGAGGAGACACCAAAGCTGTAAAATCTCAAAAAATGAGCACATTACTTTTCAGTTAGAGCTACAAAAAAACAAATGAGTTGCTTATCCAGCAAATGAAGAGACATTTACAAGACAACAAAATGATACAAGTCTTGGAGTTACAACTTACACAATATTGTTAAGAATAACTTTTCTCTAGTAAAATTAGACAAGAACTTCTATAGACATCGGCAAGGTCACAAATTTGTCTTGACTGACCATTCAACCAAACTCCTATAATAACTAATCCGGCATTGGAATCAGAAGTGCTGCTAATTTAGATGAGTTCCACACACTAAAAAAATAAAAAAAGATTCAGCTGGGATATGGATGAATATCTCAAAAGGCAAATGCATTAGCAACAAAGGATAAATTGCAAACAATGACTTTATGGCAAGTAATTATTCCTACTCAGCGTAGTAAGATGCACACAACCGGAAGAAAAGAAAAGAACAAATTTCCCTACTTACATAATCTGCATTAACACTATGGGATTTGGAAATCAGAGTAGTTCACTCTTGTGAAAGAAAAAAAAAAACAGGAATTCATAACTTACAGAGTTGAATCAAAATAAAATAGCAATATTCAACCTGCCAATAGACTGGGATAAAATAGATCAAAATATGCAAAATCGAAGATAAAAATATTATATACATATAAAAATTGCAAAATTTATCGTTTTATAAACATTTTAGAGTAATAGTAACACTGCATATTGTAACGAAACCAAAATTTCTAACAGCAATACACTTTAAAGGAGATCATAAACTTCCATACAATATAAAGAACCAAAAGATCCAATTTTCCTACGAAGATGGAACACGAAAAAGAAGAAATTATAGGGAAGGATGATTTAGACCTGGAGATTGTTCTTCTTGATGTGAGCCCAAATAAGCTTAAGAGCTTGCGTCCGGGGAATCTCCGGGACCCCGACGAGAGCTTGCATCGCCGGAGAAACTGGTCGGGGCTTGGTGATACCCCTCGGCTTCCTCTTCACCTCCGACTCCTTCGTCTCCGCCGCCTTCGAGGACGCTGCCGCGCGGAGCACGACCGTCGGCAACGCCGTGCGGTGGCGAGGGAGGACCGCGGAATGGGGAGGTACTGGGAGGTCGCACCTGAAGAAGGCGGATGAGAAACGCAAGGCGACGCCGACGGAGCTCATCGCCGCCATAGCGGATAAGATCGTAGGGGAGGAGGAGGAGAAGGAGGAGGAAAGGGTTTTTGGGATGGCGGACTCGAATGGCAGTATTCGAAGGGGATTGGAAGAGGGAAAGGGATAAAACCAGCAGGGCTAGAATAGGGATTTCCCTCACGAATACCTTATTGGAGCCGAATATTTAGGCCCAAACTAATGTGGCCCATTTACCTTTTAGCCCAATAAGCCGCTCGTACTTTACTTCTCTTCTATTTCCTTCCTTTCCCTCCTCCTATAAAAGTATAGTATTATAGTCTATAAGCACCATTCCATTCACACTCCCACCTCCAACTCTCTCTCTCTCTCTCTCTCTCTCTCTCTCTCTCTCTCTCATTGTTTTCTTTTGAGGGGATGGATAAGCTCACCGCTCTCGTCGTTCTTCTCCTCTTCCTCGCTCTCTCCTCCGCGGCCTCCCAAGCGCCCGCCTCCTCCCCTACCTCCTCCTCATCCAACGCCGCCGCCGCCACTCCTACCAAATCCACCAGTACCACCTCCTCTCCGTCCCCCTCTCCTTCCAAATCCCCCATCACCACCGCCTCTCCCGCAGCATCTCCTTCCTCTTCCCCTTTAAGCTCACCTCCCGCCACCGCGCCGGTGAGTCCACCTACCGCCGTAGCCCCGGTCACGTCACCCCTCGTCGCCGCTCCCCTATCCTCGCCTCCCGCCAACCCCCCGACTTCCTCTCCCCCGGTGCCAGCCCCGGTGAGCTCACCACCTCCGACTCTTCCACCCACATTGCCTCCACCAGCACCCGCACCGATCGCTACCTCTCCGGCCCCGCCGGAAGAGATCCCGGCGCCTGCCCCCAGCGAGAAGGCGAAGACAAAGAAGAAGAAGGCCGCCGCGCCTTCGATCTCGCCGGTCGGCAGCACTGCCGCATCGCCGGCAGGATCCGACGTGGCGTCTGCCCCGGGCCCTAGCAGCGCCGCTGACGAGACGGTACGTTCTCTCGTCTCTCTCCTCTTTTACTTACTCCCTCCCCTGCTACCGTGAGCCAATCACCGGCGCAAGATAGGCGCAAGTTTTACCGTGCGGTCATCTTTATTTTAAATTCACATATAAGCCCCTAAAATTTTAAGCGAACTTGCGACTAGTGCAGTTTTTTACGTCCTGCATTTTTTTCATGAACTGAGGGGAATTTTGTTGCTAAAATGTGAGTATCCATATTATTAGAATATAAAAGTTGTAGACTTTGCGGAACAAATAAGCTTATATAGTGGGTGTCATATGCAAATTTCCGTCCTTTTCTTTTAGCTTTAGCATCGTTTGCGTTAGCAATGCGCTGCTTCTGGGCGCGCACACACCATAGGAAAGCTGGTGGCCGAGCACTATCGTGCGCCTGCTGCCCTCCGACCGGAACTCAAAACGCAACAATTAACTCCAACTTTTTGTTCGTTTTTGAGTTCCGGAGGTACGGCTTCGAAAATTTATGTCGGGGTCCTCGTCCTTTTGTCTTGGAGTCAAAGCAGGGAATCCCGACCGTCCGGTCACGTGCCGCACGGCCTCGTGATTCGTGCCATCACATCGGGGCTATGGAGATTAAATAAGCCTAGCAAACGAAAGAAAAGTGGTCAGTGGTCCTCGCGTCCTGATTGGCTTTCAATAATAAATTTATCTGCACGATTTCCAAAGCGTAGGTGGGTGTGCGACTCTCTAAATTTCAATTTTGGTTGCAGAGTGGAGCAGAGACGAGGATGGCAGGAGGAGCACTGAGGTCGGAGTTGCCACTAGCCGTTGCACTCGCATTGGCCATCATCACCATCATCTACTAGTAGATTAATTAGTCTAATCTCTCTTTATTTTGATATTTGTGGGCCCGTGTCAGCTACTTACTAGGCCTTTTGGGGCCCTTCGAACACAATCACTTTGTTAGATTCGTTCTTTTGATCGTGAGGAAATTAAGTGACTTTGTATTTGGTGATTGCTTTTATCTCTCTCATTGGATGCTTTTATTTTATGCTCACAAACTACTACTACTACTACTACTACTTTATTCCAAGTTTAACTATCTCACATCACTACTTTATATTCCCATTATTTCACAATGTCATCATCCATGTACATATTATTACGTTCTGTCATGTATATAGATTGAGCTTAAGTGACTCCTCCGCCTCGTCCGAATTGAAGTTGAAGATGTCTACCGGTGCACTCGTGCAGTCGTATGTTCCTCCGTCGAGCTCATGAGAGCGACCACTTTGGCGATGACGACGACGATGATGGTTTAGATAGATAACTATGACAGTGATGTCGTCGTGAAAGTTTCGTCTTATTCCCTTCTCTATCCGCTTTATGTCTTTGTATCTCATATCCCTCTTCCTCGCAGCTTCATCAATGGCTGCTGTTACTAATCTCTTCGCTATTCCCTGCGACAATTTTTTTGCAGTATTAATTATTGTGAGAGTGGATTCTAAACAAGCATAAGCTTGTTCCAATATAAACTTACTGCTCTGGGGTATTTGACGACTATATCGACGGCGGCCTCGTCGCTTAGTTGCTCCCAGAGCCCATCGGAGGCAAAGATCAAGAAGAGATCCTGCTGCTTAAGCTTGCGAACTCGTACCGATGGCACCGCCGTCATGACCGGGCGCTTCAACGGAACAGGAGAACCGAGATGCTGGAACAGAGATTGCTTGCTAAATTCAGGTTTCTTCAAGTACATGTCTCCAATGGACCTCGACACCTGATTACAAACATAATAGCAGAGTTAATAATAGAGCTTTCTTCTCCTTTTTGCGTATATATTAACTGTTTGATTGACTTCTATGAGTATCTATATAAAATTAATGATTTTATATACATCATATACATAATTAAGGGATTTTGGAAAGAAAGGTATGCATGTTAGTAGTAAAATTTATTAATGGCCATTTCAAAGCTATATTGCAGAATAGAAGATCTAATCTATTCCCTGCTCAGTATTGCTTATCCAGATGGATGGAGATGTAGATGAATGTGATTAGAAGCTAGGTGGGTCCAAAGAATCAGTCAGATGGCTTTCTATCCACAAATCAAACCTTATTAATGAGAAAATTTATGCGGCTACTCATAGAAGGGTCTCAAGTAGAATCATCAGCTTTACTTGTTCCCTACCTGAAGAATATGATTGGTCACAAGTTGTCCAACTTGCTTGCTATCAAGAGAATGTATTCCTAAGAGTACTTATTCCAATCCTTAATTGCTTTTGTAAAAGAAGAAGATGGTCTACATAATTATTTCAGAAAACAATGCAATGATACTAAGTAGGGAAGACAAAAGTGGTAAAAGCAAAGGATTTACTTATCAAAAGATTATTCCAGGCACTAATTACTACTGTTCATCAGAATTACATAACCAGTACTACCAGATTCATAGGGAATGAGATTCGGTGCAATTATTGGTGATCATAATTAATATGCCCACTCAAATTTTATACTTATATTTTTACTAGACACAATTAAACTCATGAAATGAGAATAATTGATACGTTGTTGACGTGTATCTGCACTTTGATTTAAATCAAAATGTTCCTAATACAAACCTAAAAATCTGCAACCTTAGTCAAGAAAAATATCTACTTTGATCTCCCTGGTCAGAGGTCAACCAGATAGCAACAGTGCATATCTTAGAAAACCACAATATAATTTTTTGCATCAATAAGAACTGTGGAATTTAATATAGATAAAAAACAGAGCAATCTATTTGATTACCTGAATAATTCCTTTAATCCGCCATACTCCTCTGCTATGAACAACTATATGGGAGTCATCAGGATGTAACGCGGCGAGCTCCTTCCTCACCTCCTCCACCGCAACATTGTGATCGCTCGATAGCCGCTCCGCCACCACTCCTCTCCCGTCGCTTCCCCTTCGACCGAGCACCGCCCTCGAATCGCCCAAGTTTGCCACGTAGAGCGTCTCATCCGTGATCGCTCCGACGAGGCAGCACGACCCCACCGACGCAATCTGCGGCCTCGAGAGACACGATGTCCGCACCAGCCTCAAGAACTCCTCCTCCGTCGCGTCGAACGCCTCCTTGATCACCTCCGCGGACAAGCCCCCTTGCTCCGATTCGAACTCTGCTCAAATGGAGGAAAAAAACCGAATTATACCGGATGAAGCGATCAAAATTTGGCCTTGGCGAAGGAATCGAGATGGGTACGTGGTATTAGTACGTACTGTGGAGGTAGGGGAAGAGGTGGCTGCTCACGAAGCGGGACGCCTCGGGGCCGCCGTGGCCGTCGAAGACGCCGATGTAGGTGGAGGAGGAGGAGGTGAGGACCTGGCCCTGGTCCTCGAGATTCGCGTTGGCTTGGGCTACGGCGATGGAGAAGTCACCGGAAGCGTGGGGTTTAAGGTCGAGGTCCCAGAGGAGGTCATCGCCGTTTCCAAAACACCGTTGTAGAGGACGAAAGCACGATCGCAGCATTACCAATCTCAAAGCGCCTGTCTCGTTCGTATCCTTTGCGTTTGATTACGAGCGGAAACGAGGGGGGAGAAGTGGGGAATAAGTAGAGGTTGGACGACGAATTACTCTTATCCGGAATAATGGGATCAAGATGCGTCAGTTATGACCGTCGGATGCTACTCGTATCGTAGATGTGCGGTTGAGATTGGAGGATAGCACGTTGGAAACGGGGGATTACGCGTCCGTAGTCGGTTGCGTGGCACAAGGGAAGGGAGAGAATTAGTCCGTTATCTCGAGTCTTGACCTTCAAGGTCAGAGTTGGTAGCGCGTTACGGAAGCCATAAAAGAACGAGAAATAGATGGGTCGTCTCGTCTGACGTGGTTTTTGCTCGTTCGGATTTGGATGGAGGCTGACGTGTTCATTACAAAGCATAAGGTGTTAGATACTTGAATATTTTCACACGGATACTTTTATTATCTTATAATGATGGCTTTATCTATTAAGAGTTAATAACAGGTAAGCCATTTTATTTATTTTTTTGCGACACTTTAATATTTTAAAAAAAAAAGACTTTTTCTAATAAGAGTGTAATTATAACTATCTATTTTGATCTCCTAAGATCAAAGTCCTCAGTCTCGTAAGACTGTTAATATCGTAGACCGAGTCCAATTTGGACGCAAAAATGAATTGGAGAATTGAAGAGGTTGTACATTTATGATAGTAATAGTAAGGTTACGTGAGCTTTGGGCTAAGTTTGTGAGCGTCTAAGTCGTGAAGTCGTTGAGGTTGACCATCTGGAGGTCTTCAAGTCAACATACTTTTAGTATGTCAATTAGTGTATGAACTTGTCCAATGTGTCACGAGAAGCATATGAGAAGCGTAGCGTTACGGCTGGCGGGGTCGGTTCACAAAAGAGAGGTGATACTCGTAAAAACCATCAGGTAGGCAGTAGACTGTTCTATAACAGGAGCAATTAATGCCGGTAGTAGATATAAATATGCATGCACTGTTGACGAATTACAAGTGGTTTAATGAATCTGGAGATGAGCACAAACGAGTCAATATATATTTATATAGAACCATAATATACATGAACTGTTGACGCATTACAGAGCGCCTGATGTGATACATGAGATGGTACAAACAGTTGTGGTGCTAACTAGCCTGCGCTCGAGATATATAATTAACTTCATCTGTTTGTTACAAAGCACTGAATTTAACTAAGAAAAGAATAGGTTTACATCAGAGCAGAAGAATCAAAGTGAGCTATAAAAGCCACAAAGAAAAAGAAAAAGAAAAGAGAGATGTAGGAAAATGTCCTTCCAGAGCAAGAATCAGGATTCTCTTTGGCATGGACTGTCTAAAACATTTGGAGAGGAGAGCGTGCAATCACCCCAAGTATCAAGTGAGCCATCACTGGTAGGTTATTGAATTATTTCGGAAGATCGCCATATTGGAGTATGTTGAGCACCCTCAGCAGGACCGGAATAGTCTGTGATTGCCTGTTGGTGGTTTAGCAATGGAACTCTAATTGACCTCATTGTGTATTGTTCCAGCAGCCTCAAAGTGGACAGCAGGTAATACGGTTGGTGGCTCTTATAAACTGTGTATGTGACATGTTTCCAAGAACAAGCAGAGTACCTTGTTTTTGGGAATGCCGAAGCTGCAAATCCAACTCCAACGTTTCTGAATAATGAATCAACTTCCTTAATGTCTTCAAATTACATGTTTAAC
The DNA here is from genome assembly GCF_048772165.1 of Typha angustifolia. NCBI lineage: Eukaryota > Viridiplantae > Streptophyta > Magnoliopsida > Poales > Typhaceae > Typha > Typha angustifolia. Next base: position 1,656,829 of record NC_133245.1, read on the forward strand.
AAATACAACTGCAAAATTTGCAAAGCTGTTAGGAGAAGAAAATAAAGAGTAAGAACTACAACTATTGAGGCTAAACCAGAATAAAGCTTGTTGTGATGTTTTAACATCTAAGTTAAAAATGAAAAGTTAGAGAAGATTAGTAAACCAACACTGACAAATTGAAGAGAAGTTAACATAGAGACTACAAACAAGATAATATCCATTTCGAGAAGATTTAAGGAACAAAAGAAGCAGAAGCCCTTGTGGAAAAGCTGATTATTAGATATTTCATCTAATCTAAAATTAGTTGGAGTATTAAAGTAATGAAATTGCAAATGTCTTATTCAAACCCAAGATCACATTACAGCATATAGACCCTTCACAAACCTCTACAACATCTACTGATGTGCTTATTCTTCATAATACTAGTACCTTAGGTGCCTCAATTTGATTTACCTTTTTAGCCTAACTTTGCATTGCAATATAAAAGATGCATTGGGCTTACCAAAAGATAACTATTTCCGAGAGGTTCTTTTATATAAAATCCTTTGGACAATGCCTACTTGATTTTAAATTACATATTTCGTTTGGGTTTTTAGAATGTAAGGAGATGTTTCACTTATCTAATGATGTTTTGGTAGACTGTTACTGATAATCCTCTAGCTTATTCTGAAAGAAAATAGGAACTCTCTAATTATGAGAAAAGTAATTCTATACAAGAATAGAATTGAAGAAATTGATTACTCTTGTATTAAGCTCCAAGAAGAGAAACTTTGCTCTATGTTCCTTTTCTTCAGCCACAATTGCCTTCGGCGCAAGCTGGTGTAGAAGCTGCTAATAGTTTTAGAAACCTATTTGACAACTACTAGTCCTCTTGCTCTCAATAGAGACATATAATTAGGTACAAGTTGCAATCGAGAAAGAGGTATTTATATCAGTCTTTCCTTAAGCTGTGCACTGCTTAGGCATTAATAGGACATCTTGCTAACAATCATCCAATGGAGGGAATTTCCACTTTATTCTAGCTTAAGTAAAGGAATCTCAAGTAGTTCCAAATGCATAGAAAATATTATGATACTTGAGCACAGCAAGGCTTCCAAGGTCATCTAACATAAGAACTTGAGAGAACTTCATCCAAACGCACAGTAAAAGAGCAGCAAGATGATTCCAGATAGCAGTACTGGACAGGGAGAACCATGGAAGGTGCATGCCTCTTGTCATAGATACATCTAGTTAGTTGCAAAATTAGTATCTTACTCCCATACACTTCGAGGGCTTAATCAGGAAAAAGAATTTGGGCACAAACCAAAAGAATGAAAATAGTCACAAGAGATTTGGTGTACAATTAAGCCAATTGCTGCATTATCTTATAACCCACATTCTAAAAGCCCATGATCTTATACCAATCAGAGTACGGTCCAGTAGTAGACAAATAACATGCAGTGTATTTTGGTGAGATACCTTGATGATTTTGCATGGGCAGTAACATGTGCTTTTAACAATCATATAAGCAATAAGTATGACATAACATCAGCATGTCAGCTTATTGACCTCTTGTGAACATATATATTCAGAGGGATCGACCTTCCAAACAACCAAATACAACAATGGAATGCTGGCAAGGATTTCAACAACCTAGTCTATATCTCCAAAACTATTGGTATCCAAAATAAACGATAGTACGCTGAAAACATAACACAACATGTTCTTTGAAAGGACAAGCAATAAAAGAAGTCTTTCGCTTCCAAGGTATCCAAGAAAATAATCATCTTTGATGAACTTATTATGCTCGTGGAAGCTGGAAGTGAAATATTAATATAATAATATAGCACAAAAAAACACTCACCAACTAATGATAGGAGTAAAACGGCCCAGAAGATAATTAGAATAGGGCGACCGTACTGGATTTGATATTGAGACCTTTGGAGCCGTCTATGAAGAGCTCCAATCCAACCATAGAGCTGCTTACTGTAGATTTCATCCTCACATTCACCAAGGCAACTCTTACTTCTGTCATAGAACGCATCAAGTTCCTATACAAGAAGCAGAAAATATAGTAATGATTATAAAATCTATGGCAACATTAAGCAGCGTTACAAAATGAACACTTTATTCCGCAAAAGAACATTACAATGAAGAACTCCTCACCCGATTCGTCTGATTAATTTGCAATGGCATCATTTCAGCTGCCTGCTGGTGATCCCCACCCTTACACTTCCTGAAAACATTTCCAGACCACTTCATCTTAGGTTTTGATTCTAGGGCTTTTGTCAAACAAGATAAGCTTGGTATTTTAAGTGGTGGTAATCGGGGTTGCTCCTCAAAGGATCTTCGAGGAGCATCCTCATCAGAAACCAAGATCTTCCACGAGCCAATATCAGCACTAGCACTTGCTGTCCTCCGGTGCCCCTGCAACTTCTCCTGCTTCTTCTCGAAGCGACCAAACCCCTTTACATTGTTTACATTCTTCACACATTCATCTTCTCCATTCTTCCTCACAACCTTTTCTCGCTCGGGCAAAGGCTTAGAGAGAAAAAGAGCAAGCTCATCCCGTTCTCCTTCATCCAATCTAACCCAAGCAATTGTGCTCTCTCCCTGCTTCTGATTGGTTTCCCTCAACGAATTCTCAACGATGGCAATCTGACTCCCAATTGCAGAGAGAAATTGGATATGTCGAGATCTCGCATCCTCTTGAAGCGAGGAAGACGCATCATTTGGTCTGACAGCCCGTTCGAATTCCTCGAGCTATGGATTGTTTCACATAATTAAGCATCGACAGAAAAATCAACTTTGACCATTAATTAACAATGATATATGAAACTACCTGCCATTTCGCCGTCCCAAGCGCTGTGCGAAGATCTGCTAATAGTTCGTCCGAGAAGGATTCGCGCTTGCTAGCTTGATCCGAAGCGGCTCTCCGTTCGTGGATCCATCTCCTATAGACAGATTCCATCCTACGAATGGGATATCAAGAGGAACAATGAGCCCTTAGGATCCGAACGACAACCCAGAGGAGAAGAAAGATTCACGAACCCTAGAATGTAGAGTACCTGTCCGTGGACTCCTGTACCTCCTCGGCGGCCGAGAAGAAGGGATCCTTTTCCCACCGATCGAAGCACGTCGTCATTAGAGAGACGAGGAGGAGGAATCGATATCGATATCGGAGGTAAAAGAGAAAGGGGGGAAGGGGAGTGTGATGCGTCGTTTAGTTTAGCTCGCCTTGTCACATTCCAGGTGGTTGCGGACGAGTTGATCCGTTTCAAAGAGATGAGAATAGCGCTCGACGAACTGGGACCCAAAGGAATCCATACTATTTATATATATATAATACTAATATCTATTGACAACCTCATCAATTTCTTTTTTATTAGTTTATTAGTACGGTCTTTAATCCAAAAATAATTACATACAAATCACTTTTTTATTAGTTTATTATAATACTCTCGTTTTTTTTTAAATTAATCTCTTGTTATTCTTTCATTCACCACTATTCTCCTCACCTCGTTATGGTCTCTACGATCTCTTTGGATAAACAATAGGCAATGAATGATCTTCAATAAAATAAAGACTTTGGTGCTCTTGAGAGCCAAATTAGATGATGACCATTAGCTTTAGATGAAAGGAGTGGAGGAGGAGATTATTCTAGTACTTGATCAAATGTGAGCATCATAAGAATTTGGCGTCGGTGGTAAGAGATGAGGTGTTTATTCTAAGCCAATTGAAGACATAGATAGTGATACTTGGAAAGTGGAAGAATTTGAAGAGTGGGAGAGATTTAGCGACTAGGAGTGGGGCAATTGAAATTGAGATTGAAAAGATATTAGGAAAGAGAGAGTGTCTGAAAGGAAGCAAATAGTTGAGTCTCTAGTGTGTAGTGTGGGATATTTGGTGGGCTATCGGGCCAACAATTCCAATCTGAGATATTTGTTGGAGTTTATGGATCATTTGTTTTTTTTTGGGGGTTCTAAATCAACATCTCTAATGTACGAAAGTCCACCTTTTGAGGTGCTAATTACATAGCAAACTCCATCCTTTGCGTGTGTGAAAACGTGAAGCTAGCATTAAATTAGAAGCACATTTTTGTTGTATTGCATATAAAGAGTTCAATTAATTAGTAAGACATCAGTTTCTGGTAAGGTGCATCCTTTCTTGATGAATTCTAATTCTAATGAATTCATCATCCCAACCAAACCATTCGATGGTGTCACGCAACCAAGAAGATTGCAACGTCCAACCTTACCCTTATTACATATCCAACACCCATCCGACGTCCTTTTCATCACAATTACAACCGACAATTAATATACAAATTATAAGCTGCCACTAATTACACCGTTATAAATCAACAAACAAATCGAGATTCCTGTACTTGGATGCGGCCACGAACAGCAAGCACATCAAGATTCGTTCCGTTTCCTGATGATGCGGTTCGGCTGGTTTAGGTCCACGTGAGCGCGATTGGGCTCGAGACCACGTGCTTCCCATCGGACCACTCGAGCCGCCCGAACCCGGACGAGCCCGAGGGCAGCGACGGCGCGGAGAAGCTCACCGTGTAGCTCTGCTGCTCCCCCATCTTTGTGAAGGTCAGTTCACTGGGGTCCACCTTTATGGTAACAGTACCTCCGGTAACACTAGCCGAAGCGGTCGCGTTGTACGTCCCCGGGGGGCCTACGTTGGTTAGCGTCCTGAAGTGGTTCACGGTGGTTACGTCCCCGCTGTTGCCGTTCGCGGTGTCGAACGGAACGGAGAAGGAGGGGTAGTTGAGCCGGGTGACGGAGTAGGCCTTCTTGGGGTCGCACGTGAAGTTAGATTGCGGGGCGATGCTGGAGATCTCGAAGGAGGAGTAGTTGAGGGCGCATAGGAAGTCGAGGTAGTCAGCGGCGGTGAGGTCGTAGACGAGGCCCGGGTCGGCGGCGCGCTTGGGGTCTACGTATCCGGCGCCCATATCGAATGGGGTGGCGGCGGCCCCCGTGGCGGTGTCGAGGATACCGCCGCCGGAAGGGTAGGTGTAGTAGGCGGTGGTCATGAGGGCCGAGCGGATGGCGGCGGGGCTCCAGTCCGGGTGGGCCCCTTTGAGAATCGCCGCCAGGCCGCTTACATGTGGGCATGACATGGAGGTCCCCGAGATGATGTTGTAGGCCACGCGGCGGGTGTCCACGGCGAGGCCTGTCGGCCCAACAGAGCCTGTCCAACCGGCGAGGATGTTGACCCCCGGGGCGACCAGGTCCGGTTTCAGGATCTCCGGGGTGATGGCGTTGGGCCCGCGGGAAGAGAACGCCGCTACGACGGGCGATGGCTGCACGCCGACCTTGGTTCCCCCGAAGGCGATGGTGGCGGTGGGTGCCGGGTCAGATAAGACGTAGGCCCTGATGGCGTTTCCGGCCTTTTCCCCGACTCCGGTGGCGGGTAGGAGGTGGGCGTCGGCGACGAGCTCCTCCCCATTGGCGGCGGTGTTGGCGAGCACCATCCCGGCCCCACCCGCTTCCCTCACCACGTAGCCTTTTTGGACCCTGGCGTTGATCCCGCGGTCGCAGAAGACGATTTTGTCCTTCACCTTCTCCGGCACGAGCGTGCCGGGCATGCAAAGGTTCCCGTTTGTCGAGTTCGTGGCGTTCCCGGCGTAGACTAAAGGAAGGAGGGTAGCCGGCAGCGGCTTCCCGCTATACATCGACACGCCCGTGAAATTCCGGCCGTCGCCGAGCACGACGTAGGCGGGGAAATCGCGATCCAGCGTGCCGGCGCCAACGGTGGTCATCCACGGGGCGACGTTGGAGAGGGAGGAGGGGCTCGGGCCCGAATTACCGGCGGAGCACGAGACGAGCACGCCTCTCTCCATGGCGGCGAATGCCCCTACTGCAACGTTGTCGCGGTAGTAGTCTGTGGAGCCGCCGCCGAGGGAGAGGGAGAGCACGTGGCACCCGTCGGCGACTGCCGCGTCAATGCCGGCTAGGATGTCGGAGCCGAAGCAGCCGGCTTGCCAGCACACCTTGTATGCGGCTATCCGAGAGCGCACCGCCATCCCCCGCGAGGTTCCGGCGGCGTAGCCGAGCAGGCTGGCGTTCGACACGGCGGAGCCAGCAGCGGTGGTGGAGGTGTGGGTCCCATGGCCGTCGTCGTCCCGCGGCGACCTCGACTCCTTGGACTCGTCGATGGGCCCCGTACTCGCCTCGTAACCTTTGGAGAAGAAGCGAGCCCCTATGAGCTTCCTATTGCACGAGGACGAATCGAAGCCCTTGCCCGACTGGCACGTACCCTTCCACCCAGCAGGGACCGGATCGAACCCCGAGTCGTCGTAGCTCTTGCTCTCAGGCCAGACACCGGTGTCCAATACCCCGACGACCACGTCGCCACCCGAGCCGGACTCGGGGAAGAGCTCGTGGTCGCCCGAGTCGATCCCCAGGAAATCGGGGCTCCGAGTCGTGTGCAGATCGTATATTACCTCCGGGTTGACTCGGACCACCCCAGATCGGGACTCGAGCGCCTGGGCCTCCGCTGAGGTGAGCCGCGCGGAGAAGCCGTGCGCCACCGTGTCGTAGGAGTACAGGAACTCGGCCAACTCGGAGACGGAACGGAGCGAGTCGGCGTACCACTCTCCGTGGACGGAGAATTCGGCCGGCATCTCGTGCTTGGCCATGTGCACGATGTAGGTACTCCTCTCCTCCGCGGTGGACACGTGGATACACAGCGCCGCCAGCAGCCACAGCAGTAGTAACCTCGATTTGTAACGAGCCATAGCTCTCTGAGCACTCTATTTGCTTCTCTGGAAGTTTTGTTAGTTTGCCCACCTCTCTCTTTATAGTGAGGATTTCATTTTGGAGGATAAGAGAGAGAAACTTTGGGTGGAGTGGAGTGAGGAACAGTTTAATGATTGCTTGGAGACAATAACAAGATTAAGGGGATGGGCAAGAAATATAGCTACTAGTGGATCTCATGGCTTTCGTCTTCTACCCTTCTTTTATTCTTTATTTTCTTTCTTTCTTTCATGTTAACTATTCCATAGTTACGTGTTTAAGTTTGAGTTCTATATTTTATTTTATTTCTTTTATCATTCAAAAATAGAAGGTTAAAAATGAGTTAGATAAAAAGATTAAATCTCTCTTAATATAAATGAACTTAAATATCATCGAATTTTAACTAGCATATGCTATTTCTTTAAGCTAAACGAGGCGGAATAGGTTCACTAAAGGATAGTTTGAGTAAATTTTTTTTATTATTAATAAGTCCGAAGATTAGATATAGATCGGACAAAAAGTCAATCATCCCTAAATACAGAGGCATTTAAATTCTACCAAATTTTAGCCAGCATAGTAAGTTGTCTAGTTTAAACTTCAGACCGTATGTGTCACCGTTGAAATCTGGTCCAATTCGTCACGTTGTCGAACTACTTTTTCAGACCAACTGCACCATTAAGTCATCAATGAAGTCAAGCCCTTTAAGCTAAACCACCAAATAACTTTCTTTATAATAATTTTTTAAAATTATAGTCGATCTCATAACCTTCTTCGTCGTGGAAAATAGTATCCGACTACCTCGGGTAGAATTAGATCGGTGTTTGAGTACCCTTTTTACGAGCTCTATCAAGACGTACGGATTATAAACATCTGCAATGACTAGTACTGCTCATAAATCATAATTGTAGACATGGTAAGATTTTATCAGAATCTTCGAGTGTATAAAGTTTGATAGATACTATAGGTAACGTTAAAGTTGAAAATAATTAGTGAGATTAAAGTGGCACATATCGCATGAATTCATCTACCATTAAAAGGAAAAGAAAAAACCCTACCTTGTTACATTCTCCAAAAACATTGAATATAGTCTTAATCAACTCTTGGACTTAATTAACAAAAAGATTAAGACGAGATGTAATTTCGATGTAGACTTCCTTTAGAGCTCTTGCTAAAGAGAGGTTGTAATTCAATCCGGGTTAGATGGGTTATAGTGCGTCGTCAAATGCATGTTAATACATCAATCAAATGTATCCGATGACTTTAATTATATTCACTCAAATTTTTTTCTAAATAAAATTAAAATTATACAATAAATGTGCATATCCCACTAAGAAGATTCATTTACACCGAAAACTAAATAGTTGGGTGAGCATTAACTAGTAGATGTCACACTCTTCAATGTTTGTGCTATGAATACATCAAGATTAAGTCTCATTGACTTCTTTCCTACTACAATACATACTGATCTATATGTTAATTGAATTCGAACTAATTTCTTTTTTATCCCCATAAATTAGAGATTATTTTATATGTGGCTAATTAGGGAACAGCTGATAATTGTGGAATTTTATGATAAAGACAAATAAATAATAATAATAATAATAATAATAATAATAATAATAATAATAATAATAATAATAATAATTGACGGTTGTTTTATTTTTGGAATATTTTGAAATGACTAAAATCTAATAACTATCCTGGCATTTTCCCTAGACCTAGGTAGTCTATTTATGGTTTCCAGCTACAAGTGGTAAAACCCAAGTTGCAATATTAATCCTATTAAATAGATAACAAATTTGTTAAACAATTAATAATGCTTGGATTTACTTACTCTTTTTTTTTTCACCTATACAATATGAAATAAAAAAGTGAAAAAATATATACATCAATATGAATGCACTGATATCTAATGTGTCGAGTAAAACCAATCCTATACATTACCACCGGATCTTTATTAACTATATTGTTTGTGAATATAAGCGACCACCACCACCGCCAATAATTAGGAAAAAGCTATTTTCTATGGTGGGTCATAGAAGGACATGAGATGGATGAGTTTTATTAGAGGACTACGATTGCTTGAGGCATCATGTGGAGGTTGTGATGTAGCTCTCAACCTTTTGAATAAGGCTACTTGCATAAATCATATGGATCAGCTGTCCATGAGGGTGTTGTCTGCCAATCCCTCAATCAAAATGTTCATATGGTGATAATATTGCATGATGCTATGAGAGGGATCCACACATTTGCCCTAGATTTGTCTTCTCAAATCACATATATAGTCTTACGAAGGTGCAAATACTTTCTTTTGTTTGGTGGAGTTGGGCAGGACCCATCGAATCTTCTATCGTGATTAGGTCACTCAGTGTATCATGATTTATTTGTGGTTAGATTGCTCAGTGCATCACGATTTCACCTGCGATTTAGTAATTCCGTGCGTGGACAATGCATGAATTAACTAATTAGATTAGTGTAGAGTGCTTACTTATTTTCTTTTGTATATTTGTGACTACTTTCACCTGCATGCATGGTTAGATGTTCTTACTTTGGGCCTAAATCATTTCACCTATCATTTAAATTTTATTTTATATCATTACATTTTCTTACACCTTTTTACTAAATTACAATACAAATGTCTTTAAACAAGATGACAAAATGATGCAATCAATTCTACATCTATTAAAAAAAATATGCATTGAAAGAGAAAGTTCACGGTGGCTTATTGATATAAAATAAAAGTATAAAAACATAGAGTAATATTTTTTTTCTCAAATCAATAAATAAAATTTGAATTAAAGAGACATAAACACAGTTAATTTTACATGAAAATCAAAAGTGCAAAACAACGTAGTGATATTAAAAAAAGAAGGAAAAACTTCAAGAATAAAGTAATTTTGGTGGAAAGTATAGGGAGGTAAAACATTAAGGTAAATATATTTAATCTAAGGTTTTAATCATTGCTTAAGGGAATAACTCAGCCCAAGCCCAAGACCAAGACCAAGCCCAAGTCCAAGCCCAAGCCTGTTAATGTTCAAATTGGGCTGAGATCAATTTGGGCCACGGTTCGAAATCTTGTGCTTAGTAATTTGAAGTAGTAGTTGGATACAAGCAAAAGGGTTAAGTAGGCCCAATTAAAAAACAAATGGGCTTTTTAATGGGCCCACCTTAGCGGACCTTTACTTGGTTATTTATATATCGTATTCAATGTATAAACTCAAACACGAGCTAATATATATATATATATATATTAAAAAAAAAGCTAAAAGAATTTGAGCTAGGTTGTTCTTGGTGGTCAAAATTAATTTGAGAGCCAGGCTCGAATCCAGTTCGGATCAATTACAATTTACACCCCTTCGCCGGTCCTCAAACAAACAAAAGAAAATAATTAAATAAGCAATGCCGCGTCCTCAATTGAAGAAAGAAGAGAAAATGCCGGAATTTTTGACATTCCGGTAGCCATTCTCGTACTGTTTCACCTCTTCTCTCACTCAGCAGGGGAAGAAATGAACCCCTTCTCCGCCGCTCCCATGAGAGGGCACAAGGCGAGGTCGCCGTGGATCGTGCTTCTACGGACCAAGCTAGGGCTTCCTGCGGTGATCCTGTCGTGCTCCGTCTTCTTCTTCGTCGGCTTCTACGGATCCGTGCTTCTATCTCAGGTACATACCTCTTTGATCTCTCCGTCTCCATCTCTTTTCTTGCTTCGTGTGATTTTGATCTCGTTCCTCTGTCTCGAAGGATCTCCCCGACGAGGGCGTTCCACGAGGGAGGTTGATGGAGGTGACAGAAGGAGAGATGGAGTGGCCGGTGATGCCCTCCGGGGAGAGTGGAGATTCGCGCCCTTCTTTGACTCCTTTCCAGGTTATTGAATTATCTTCTATCACTTTTCCTTTGGATCGAGTTGGATTCAAAGATGCGTCTCGTATTAATTGTGATTATAATAGTTTTGATGTAATAAAGACATTTGTTGAATTAAGAGACTTTTCAGGCGGTCTGCACGAGAAGTTACGGATCAAATACTGGAGCAAATAATGATTTAGGGTTTTCGTTTAGTAGACCAAATTAAGATCTACCTGTCCAATTCATATATAATAGGTGACTCCGGGTTCGCTTTCGTGTTCTTTTAAGAGGGAGAAAACATCTAACACAAATTTATACTAGTAAGATATGAAAACTGGAGGAGGAAATACGTTTTTCTTCTATTATTCTTTCACCATATGGATTTCGCATCAGGGGAGTTTAAAATGGTACAAGAAGAGAAAGGGAGTTATAAAATGTTTTCTGCAGTACAAGGCATGTAGGATTCTTGCAAGGGCATATGCTACCTTAGAATCTCAGCATTTATAGTAGTCGAGTGATTTCTTTTGACTTTACTGGAAGTGTCTTGGAAGACCATTATTCTGCTTCTGATTTATATTCTAGTTTAAATGAACGAGAAACTTTTAGCTAGCAAGATTGGTAATAGACTAGAAGAGTCAGATGCGTTTTGAATCTTTTGATAACTTTGTGTTCAGAGGCACTGGAAATAAAAGCGACAATTGAGTTATTTGAGGTCAACTTCAACTCAACAGTTGAGTAATTGGAGTAACAAAGATATGCAAACAACACCATCATTGGTGTGGCTGTTCTATAGGGTCATGATTTATGTGCTTGATGATATTAAGTGCAATTAGATGCTATTATATGGGAGTATATACCATAATACCAATTACATGGGAATGCACTCATTAAAATAGAAGCGTGTATACATATTACTGATGCGTGTTCAATATCCAAACCACCATCACTTGGATATGCCTACACATAGTTGGGACTTGGGATCCCTCTTTGGTGATCATGATAGCTTGGTAGCAGTAGTTTCCCTTTACAACTTTTCACTTATTTTGTCATGGCAATTAGTAGTTACCCCTCAAAGGCTAAAAATTGCTGAGGTATTTATCATATTATTATTGTATGACATATAATCATATATTGTATTGTACCACATCTATAGCTCTTGAACTTCCCAGCTTTGCAGCTTTATTTTTTAAAAGAATTATTCTGTATGTTTTGCTGCTATAGAGCAGGTTCTGAGCTGGAATCCTCGAGCATTATATTTCCCACGATTTGCTACAGCAGACCAGTGCCAGACAATAATACAGATTGCAAAATCAAAGCTCACACCCTCAACATTGGCTTTACGAAAGGGTGAAACTGAAGATAACACTAAAGGAATAAGAACAAGGTGAGTTTTATTATTCTATTGAGTAAAGAACAAAAATTGATGTACTAGGATATGATAGTACTATAGGACAAAGTTAGCCAATATATACACTTTCAGGTAGCAAAAGAAACATTTAATTTTCTTTTGCAGATTCACTATTTCATAGTAGTATTAGTGAGCCATCACCAGACAATGCTTAGATATTGGTAGTTCTTCCCTCAGAAAAGAGCTGCTAGATTTATTATTTGATTTTCATTTTCTGTCATAACATCCCTGGAACTCTGACAGTGCATGATGTGCTGTTGTTAATTGTTACTATTTACTCTCGGCAACAGTTCAGGCACCTTCCTTAGTGCTTCGGAGGATTCAACTGGAGTCCTGAAACAGATAGAACAAAAGATTGCTAGGGTTACCATGATACCAAGAGAAAATGGGGAGGTATTTCTCTACAACTTTATGATATAGCATGCTGTCTTAAGCTGTTGAAATGCTCCTTCTATTTTATAATTGGTTGAAATATCCTAGTATCACACTGAAAATTGTATTTCACTTCTATACACAACTATTATGTTAAACCACTACTTTGGATCAATATATATTGCCCCTTTCTCTATATGAAGATACGATATAATCCTAAATTCTTCTTGAAATTCTTCTTGATTGTTATCTCACTCGTAAATGTGATATTTTCACATCTTTCAGTTCTAACCTTAGCTTCTGGGTTAACATATCAATTAGGTATCATGTGCGAGAGCAATTATGCTGTTCCTCTTTTCAGTTCTCTTACCTAAGAAGTACATTTTTTCTTACTGCACCTTATCATGATTTCATTTTCATTGAAGAAGTGCACAGAATACGTGGTTTAGTAAGATGTTAATTTGATTCATGGATGTATATTGTATACTGATAGTTGTAACTATAACCGTCTGAGCTTCATAGTGCCTGAAAACTATTATGCATATCCAAGTTCTTACCCAGATGCATGTTATTTGATATATTGTCTTGATACAGATATTGTAAAGTCACGTGTTCGGCAAAATAAGAAATGGTATGCTTGATAGACAATGGCTAGGAAATACTTGTATAGATAGAGAGCATAAAGTGACTTTTTATTAATTAAATATTATCTGGGTCAATGGTGTTGTAAAGGTAATACTCCTTTATGTCTTTGTTGTACTATCACGGTTTCAGGAAGCCCTTAAATACTTTGTAATTAACACTCAGGGTTATCATCATGTTGCAGTCATTCAATATCCTGCGCTATGAGATTGGGCAGAGGTATGCTTCTCATTATGACGCATTCAATCCAGCTGAATATGGCCCTCAGAAAAGCCAACGGGTACATAAGTAGTTATTTATATGATATCACTTTTGTAGTTTATTTCTATTTACTATTGTAGGCCTTTATGTGTGGTTACTCTGAACTTCTCTGATGATTCATTTTCCACTTAATTAAAATAAGATTTAGACGAGCCATATAGGGGACACTGATGTTCCCCTTGAGCATGATGTTATGCTCCCTATCTTTGGTAGTCGTGAAACTTCATCTTTTGGTTCTTTATGGATTATATGTGAGTAGCTTGGTTCCTTCTTATTGGTGTTTTATATATTCTCAAACTGGGCTGCTTTCTAAGAGTATGCTGCTATCCATCATTTCTAAATGATCTATGTTGATATGTTTCTCAGGTGGCTTCTTTCTTACTATATCTTTCTGATGTTGAGGAAGGAGGTGAAACAATGTTTCCTTTTGAGGTTCGTAACAATGGGGTCATTAAATTTTTCTTTCTGTTTGTTTGTTGATCATAACAGATACTCTTGTTGGTTGACAGAATGGATTAAACATGAACTCTGGTTATGACTATGAGAAGTGCATTGGTTTGAAGGTTAAACCACGCCAGGGTGATGGCCTATTATTCTATTCCCTCTTTACAAATGGCACGATTGACCCGGTACGTTGTTGCACTCTCAGTGAATCTGATATTTACCTGATTCTTTTCAAGCTTAAACTATTCTCTACCAGGTTTTTCCGTGAGATGACCTGATGAAGTGTTTAACAATGTTTGCATGCACTATCATTTCTAATACAAATTCAACTGGGGAATCTAGAGGGTTCAATATACTTAGATTGCTCACTCTTTTGTTTCATTATTGCAGACATCACTCCATGGCAGCTGTCCAGTGATCAAAGGGGAAAAATGGGTAGCTACAAAGTGGATTAGAGATAAACACCGAGATTTGATGTAATGACAGTCCAGTATCAAAATTCCTCATTTTTGTAGCTTATTTATGTATTCGATCTGCTTAAATATCCACATTACCATTGTATGGTCATCACAAACTATACGACTCTTAACATACAAGACCTTTAAATTAGAAGATAACTGCTCTCTTTGTCCATTCAAGACAAAATTTTCTTCCACATTGTTCAAAATATTTCCAAATCATACGATTAACACAATGTTGCATGTTCCCACCTCCATTTCGTGGTGGCTTTTCTGTTGGGTTTCCATTAGTTGTTCGGAGTGAACCTATTTGGCTTCATGTAATTTGCTCCTACTAGCAGTCGATCTTTCTCACACCATGTGAATAATGTTCTTCCCTTGATATATGCAGGATTCTACCATCAATCGGACCCCTGGGGAGATAAAAATTTAAATTTTTAACTATTCAAAAGCGAGAATCACAGCATTCACCCATGATTAGGACTTAGGAGGTAGCCTAATTAATCTTGAGTTGGCATAATACTCGTTGCTGTATCCCGCATTAAATTTTGGATAAGGACGCCCCCCACCTCACTAATTTCACATCATCGCCTTCGGTGGCATTGTTGGAAATATTTCCGTAACGGCTAGTTTCAATTTTTAAATTGTTTCGCTCTTCGTCCGCTCTCTTTTAAAACTCTCTCTCTCTCTCTCTCTCTCTCTCTCTCTGGGTCCTAACGGATACTCTTCTTTCTGTCTATCGCATCTCGATCTTGATATCAACTTTCTTCTATTCAACCTTCTGATCTCGCTTCTTTCGCTCCTTAACGATGGAATCTGGCTGCGGTGTCACTTCGCATTCGCCGGTCGAGGAGAAATCGCCCAATTTTGAGAAGAAGATATCCGATCGTGAAGCACCATTAACCGCGAGCGGAAGCGGGAGAAAGGTACTTCTTTTCTCCGATATCTACCCTAATTCGTTCGCTCCCTTCCAATTTTTAACCCTTTCCAAAGATTCGCTGGTTTGGTCCTCTGGCGGTAATTCTTATCCGCTGGCATTAGATAGGAAAACTGAAATCCCTAACCTAGGGGTTCGTTTTGTTCATTTTCTTGGGGTTCTTGTTTCTCCACACCTCTCGATATAATGCAATCGTAAGGATCTATTATTACGGTCTGGTGAAATGTTTATTGTAGGTATAACCCTAATCTTGGAACACCGTGCTCATCTTCATGCAACCGTGGGTGATGAGAATTATTAGTATAATTAGGACGGCAATTTGTGAATTAAGAATCGGATGTTCCTGTAATGGACTCTAGGATACGACTAGGCATCTTTTGCAGTTCTATGTGGATAACTGTTGCTTGTTATCATTCCGTTTGGACATTCATCTGTAAAACGTGCAACCTTTCTTTCCTACTCACCAGATATTATGTGATAATTCTACAGCACAATGCATGCCAACTTGTAGATAGAATTAAGGGCTTGAAAAGGAAATGGGAGAATTTTATATTTAAGCACTTTCTTTAGTCAATCTGGAGAAGGAGTTCACTGCCACTTATCTCTCTCTGATTACTTCTCTACAGGGCGTAGGATCAAAAGAGAATGGGCATTCAATCTTGAATTCTGTGAACAAAACAACATCCCAGATTAAGAAGCCTGCACATCGAAGAAGTGGTTCTCCACTCAATTGGTTTCCCCGGAAAAAGACGGATTCGTACTTAATGAGAAAAATTAAGCATCTGCAGGTACTAAATAAGCACATGATTATTTATGACATAATACCTACTTGGTTGTAATGCTTTTTATTGGTATAGGAATATTTATTTTCATGATACACGAACTTCTATTGTATTATGTAGGAGATTGAAGGCATGAACTCGACTCTTGATGAAACTCTGGGTAATGCCAACCCTCACTACACAAGGATAGCAAGGGAAAAGATTGCAGCTAGAGAGGCAGCAAGGAAGGCTATGGAAGCTCGTAAAGCTGCACTTGTTGAAGCTTCTTGGTGCAGAATACTTCAAGCCGCCAGGTAATACAATCATGGAATTTTTCATTCATCACATGTATTACATTACGTTAATGGATTCTAAATTACTCTGTACAACAGGATCCAGTGCAAAAAAGCTGAAGGAGAGTTGGAAAAAGCTAAGGCATGTGCAGCAGAAGCCTTTGAAGCAGCAAGAGCTATGGGTGTAATGATGTATGATAGGCCAGATTGTCCAGGGCAGCCATGCGAAGTAGAAACATTCTCATCCACTGGAGGACGATCAACGCATGCAATCTCTGCTTCTTTTGAAACTGCATTTGAGGTAGATAAGGAAGTAGCAGCAGCAGTTAAGAAAGCATTTGTTCGACTTGCGAAATTTCCCTCTTCTTCAAACAAAGAAGAATTTAAGGATTTGCTATGGAGAATCAGTCAGAATCCTGATATTAATGAAACTGTAGAGGATTTATCAGTCATAGCTTCAGAGTCTGAACCTGACAGTGGATCCAGAGTGGATGCAGAGTCGCATGTTGGTGATGATGCAGAATTGAAAGAGGGCAGGACAACGAGTCAACAAAATTATAGAAACAGCCTGCTTATATCTGATTGCAGCAGCAGCATCCGGATAAACTCATCCACAGGACTTGTTGACATAATGCTTGACAGGCTTAAAGGTTTGCACGAAGATGAGCTTGCTTCTTTGGCTGTTATTGTTGCCACTTGTGGTCTAAATGCTGCTCTTATGGAAGTAGAAGCTGGCAAAGATCATGAACTTGCACCAGTTCAAAATTTGACCTTGGGGTCAGTAGGAACTAGTATGAGAAGATATTCTAACTTTACAGGATTTTTGGAGGACCACATGCGAAACAAAGAAGCTTTGACAGAAGTTCCAAGTCTAGACAAATTCTTGGTGAAGCATGTCTCTAGACTTGAAAGGGAAGTTGAAGAAGCCAAGAAATTAAATAAAGAGAATCAAATAACCAAAGCAATGCCTGTTGAGGAAGATGCTCGAAGCCAGCGATTAAAAAGCAATGCAATACTTCAAGAATCTGCTGCAGACTTGGGAAGCATTCTTGTGAGGCATGTCTCTAAACTTGAAAGAGAGATCCAGGGAGCCAAGAACTCCCACAAGAACATACCTTTATCAGATGATGTCGAGAATTTGGAGTCACATGACAGAAAAGAAATGCAGACCAAAGTTGAAGCAGCTGAATATCCTAATGTTGTGTCTCTATCTGCCTCTGTCTGTGTTGCTGGGGATAAAAAATCTTCTGCTTCCAAGGAAAAAGAAGAGGGAATTTGTGAAGCATCACATGTAAAGGAGAACAAACAGTTGGAAGATTCTGAAGGACTGAGTAAAGGCAAAAGCCAGCCTGACTTGCCTGCAGGACCTAAAAAAGGTCAAGTTTCTTCTGTTCATTGTAATCTCGACGACAAAGAAAATATAGGCATAAACATATTGAAATCATCTTCTGATATAAATAAGATGCATCAGGCAAGTAAAAGAATATCTCGAGTTGAAAGAGCTAAAATGGAAGCATTTAAAGCATTTTCATCTGAAGATTGCAATGAAGCAGGTACTCAGATGCAGTACATGAGCCTCGATCAGATCTTAGTTAAGCCAATTCACAGGTTGAAGAAGGAAAAGATGGAATTCTTGGAAAGAAACTATGAATTGCAAAGAGAACAAAGGAAGCAAGGAACTGATGTCATAACAACAGAGAGTTTAGACAAAATATTGGTAAAGCATGTCTCTAGACTTGAGAAGGAAAAACAGGAACTTGGAAGGCTGGATGATATTATCACCATAAAGAAAACTGATTGGCAGCCTAAAGAGGATATAGAAAGTTTGGGTGACATCTTGGTCAAGCATAAGTCAAAAATTGAGAAAGCTAAGTTCGCTGCAGCTGAGCAATCGACAGATGACCTCAAACATGTAGAAGCTCGTCGAGGAGCAAGAGACAGGGAGTTGCTAGAAGCTTGGGGGGGACTAAGCTTGGGAAATTCTATAAGGCCTCATCTCTCCAGGATTGAAAGAGACAAGGTAAATTATTTCTTTTAAGACTTAGTTATCCAAGGTAAGTGACTCTTTTATAAAAAAAAAGCTTGTTTTACTTTACTTTTCAGGCAGCATGGCGGAGAGCTGAGGAAGAGCAAATGCGTGCGATAGGACTTGAGAAATAATTCCTCTCGGAGATGTATAGACATTCTTTTTTCTAGCTGATGTACTTGTTCATTGTTGCATTCTTTGATCCCCTGTGTTGGTCCTTCTATTGAAGTTATAGAAGGTCATCTGTTAAACTTGCATCTTATGGAATGTATCAAGCATCCCTACATTCTGTTGCCAAATGGCATTTTCACTTTGTCAACCGACAAAATGTGAAATGGGTCACTCCATTTGTCAGCTCATCTACATTTGGTCTATCATTTTGGTCTCTGAAGATGATCAGGATTGTTTCTAACCTTCCATTGATGTTTGTATTATGGAATGAGGAAAGGAAAAAAAGAAAATTCTCATAGGGACTTATTGATTACAAGTAGACTGTGCTATGTTATTGTTTTACCACAGGAAAATAGAAATTATAGAGTTCCTTATGCCACTAGTGGTTCATTTCTCTCTGATGCATATTGTTAATGTAACTCCAACTAGGTTTATTCTGATACAGGCTTGCATGTTTAAAACCTAGTGGAGTTCTAAATTATCAAGCAAGCACTGTATGTGGCTGAGGTGATTTAAAGAATTTTGATGCAAAACTTTATAAAGATCAACTTTGGCTATATGTGGACTTGATCTCCTCCTTATTAAGTAGGTAGGCATCTCCCCTACTAAACAACATTTTCCTTTGGAATAATTGACTGCTTTCGAGTTGCTTTTAGAGCACAACACCTAAAGGTGTTTTCTCACCTAAAATGGCTCCTTATTTAGCTCCCTTTACGTTTTGATTTATATTCATTTTTTACAGCTAGAATGGTGATATGAGGGGAAATAAGAAGAAGAAGAATTAATGGCCACGCGATAAAATTGACATCTTTAATTTCAACTACATTAGAACGAGAAGATTAATATGTTATGAAATAATGACAAGACTATTAAATGAACAGTACTTAGACGTGTCAAAATAATTTAAAGGAAAAAATCGACACAAAAGTGAAACAAAATTGATTCCGATCGCATCTAGAATCGATGGGATTTAAAACGGAACAGCGGTAAAGAAAACACGCCGGATTCCTTTCCCATCCTATCACGCTTTGTTTAAAATTCCGGATTTGCCCTTTTGGCCTTTAAGACGGCTTTTTCTCTCGTTCAGACCTTGGCGTTCTGCCCTTGTTCCCGTGTGCTTCTAGTTCCTTCCATTGCCTAGAGAGAGAGAGAGAGAGAGAGAGAGAGAGAGAGAGATGGGAGGCGGCAATGGCCAGAAGTCGAAGACTGCGAGAGAGAGAAACATGGAGAAGAATAAAGCCCCCAAAGGTTGAATTTTTCCCAAAAAAATTTCGGTTTTTTTGTGTGTAGATGTTTTCGTTAGGATTTGTTGTGGATCGAGGGGTTTCTTATTGTTCTCGGTGCAGGGAGCCAGTTGGAGACCAACAAGAAGGCCATGAACATCCAGGTCCTCTTTGTTTCCCTTCGAGTACTTATTTTTGTTGCTTGGTGTTGCGTCTCCTAGTATTTATTTATTTGATTCTTTTAAGGATTAGGTAAACTTGTTGAATCTTGGTAGATCCGTTCGTTCGTAGTGGGCTTCCTAAGTTTAGGGCGAGAATTTTGAGCTATTCTGCTGATGTTTGGAGGAATTCTGTTGGAAATTTAAAAAAAAAAAAGGTGTATTTTTTTTTTCTTATTTATAACATGAATAAGGTGTATGCTTTTTAGACTTAATAAGATTGAATCCTTCCATGGAAGAAAGTAGATTCTCAGATGATCTGGCAATGTTGGAGGTCTTCCTTAGTTCCATTCCACCATCTGAGATGATCTGTTCAGGAGATCGAGTATAGATAGAGGTGGATGTTTTTACTCAGAAAGGTTCTCCTGAAGGATGATATAGCTTAGGATTAACATTTTCATCAAGTTTCCTGTGGATTTTACATGTTGAAGAAGGCTATGTTAAATTTTCCCCCTCAATCTTTAAGTATATGCAACAGCATTCGATCTAGTAAAATAAGCATGTGGGCGTCTGTATATGAGATATGCAGATATAAAGTAGTATTTTTATTGCAGTTGGTTCTGGACCTCTGGTAGCTCTTATACAGTTAATTTATAATGATCACTGTTTAGTACAGCACAAATTTTTTCCCATTGGGTGTATTTTTTATGAAGAATAAGAAAGGATACTTATTATTATTTTATTAAGAACAATACTGTAGCCATTTTTATGATAGTAATCTCGAAAGAAATTAGAAGACATATTCGAAAGACTCAGGTACAGTGGGATGTTGGGGAAAGGGGTTATCGATGATATCATTCTTGAGTTGTAGTTCAGTGTGGGTTAATTTTTTACCCTCTTGTGTATGGAATCATTGCAAGCAACTTCCATTCAATTTGCATATGAGGTATTTTGCTGCAAAAGGTGAAGAGTATGGTTCCAAAAAAGACTTCCATTGGTGGATATCAATTTCAGAGACAACTGAGGTATAATTTGCATCTGCTGCTTTATCATAAGTGGCTATGGTTTAATGACCTAAGGATACTATGGCCAAATGGCTTCAATAGCTAATTGCAACAGCTGAACGGATTTATTATGAGAAGTGATAATATGCATAGTAAAATGTAAGATCAACATTTATTGAGGATAGATTGTGAGAGTAACTATGATGATGGTCTGGCCATGTCTAGCTAAGACCAAATAGGACCATAAACTAGTTGTTCTTTTCAAGTGGAGAGAGAACAAAAGTCTTGGTTGACGCAGCTAGAAAAACTTGATTGATCAACAAGGCTACTGGAGAATATTGCCTTAAATGGAGCTGAATAGTGAGAAAGGATTCTTGTTGCTGACACTAATAAGTTGGCGCGTAACTATGTTTTGGATATAAAGGTTCTTTACTTGTTCAAAGTAATACGTTATTAAGAAACCCAGAATACAATCCAGCTATCTTGTATGCATATCTCTTTGTAGTTTACTTCCCATGTAATCACATTGTATACATATTGTGGAATTACATATCTTGTGCAGAATATCATTTTTATGGTCTGCTTTGAACCTCTTCTGATGATTTACTATTGCTCATTTAACCTGAATGCAGTGTAAGGTATGCATGCAGACATTCATCTGCACCACATCAGAAGTGAAGTGCAGGGAACATGCTGAAGCAAAACATCCCAAAAATGATCTCTACCAGTGCTTTCCCCACCTCAAAAAGTAGCATAGGGCTAAAAGAAGCATCTTTTCGAAGCAAATTACACTACATATTGATATGTCTGGTTTTCTATGGGTGCAGACTTTATCTATTGTGATTACTAAACTGTGTCTTGCATCATTATGTTAACTTTCAGACTGTTCTTTAAATATTAAAGAGTGGGTGAGCTTCCTGTTTGTGCATGTAATGTTGCTCTGCGTATTGTTATTTGAAGCACGGTTTGAAACATACATCTTTGAATGTAATTAGTGTCATCTTAATGGTCAGATCTTATTCTAAACATCAATCACAACAAATTGGCAGAGAACATTTACTTTAATCTTTGTAAGCTTATATATGTCAATATTACAGTTTCGGATAATCTTGATCCAGAAACTAACTCTGGGTGTAGAATTTTGTATCGCTTCAGGTAAGTGGCAAGTAAGCCATTATTAAGAAAGGAAGTGTATTTTGTTATATCATGAAATCAAGAAAGATTTGGTATTTTTTAGCCCTTTTATTAACTCTGAACTCATAGTATCGATCTCTTTTCCTCTGCACTTTTGTTCTTCCTCCCATTTCTTAGTATTCTTTCTTTAATTTTCTTCAACCTTTTTCTGTTGCTCTTATACTCTTAATATGTGGATCTATGGTATGTACGACTATTATAATAAGTTAATAACAATAACCAACTGGAAATATCAAACTAGGCATGAACCACAACAAATTAGCAAGATGAACATGGTTGGCTTTTACATTCTACCTAAGAAGCCATAATGGCATTCCTAATCCATAGAAAATATCACGTCATCTTAAGACTCAAGCACTGGTACAGCCATGGTGGCTGCTTAAGCCCATCTTGCCTCATTCCTTCTCCAACAAAAGGCCTTGTCTTCTGACACTGAAAGCTATTGCTCACATCTGGTACCTGGACTAGTCCCCATTCATGGCCAATTAGCCCCGCAGACTCCGTCGAGGATGACGAGAAACTCGCACCAGAATCAGAAGCATAAGGAGTTCCTTCTCTCTTCTTTCGGCTGCTACCAATGGCTAGAGTTAGCTCTAACTCATTCTCTTCTTCATTCTCCAGCATAGCATCTTCTTCAGTAGTTACTATATATTCATCTGCTGGTAGTTCCAAGTGAAGTGCTCTTCGAGGTTTGCTCTGATTCTGAGGACTATTATTTGATTGCCTTTGAAGCTCTCTGCTCTTCTTCATATCCCTCATCAGTAGCTTTTGAACTCTGTACAAGTGATGGAGTTCATGAACCTAAATCATAAAATAAATTGATTAATAATTTGATTAGCTTAATATAGTGGATTGCCTGAGGAAAGAAAAAATAAAAATAATAAACAAGGTTGTATGGAGATTACAATGGCGGAAGAGTTACCTGTTGCCTGAATGTTTCTTCATGCTTCAGCATGGCCATCTTCATATACTCCTTATCACAATTCCTTATGAACTTCTCCATTGATCTCTTTTGAGGTTGATATATATTTTTTGTCACCAGAATTAGCTGGAAAAACTCAGTAGGTTCTGTTTAATTCCAGTGCAGCATCCAGAATGTTAGTATAACCTGCAAACATCACAGATTCAATTATGGGCTACAGTAGGCTTTTTGCCAAGAAGAAAAAGGGCTATGGCTAATTGATTTCATAGAAGATGATCAGACTTTCTCCTAGCTAGTGTCTGCCATTGTGATCTGTCTAAAGTGTCATTGGAATAGTGTTACTTTCACTAAAGAATCAAAACTAGTTGCGATGAAAAGGCAAAGGGAACTTCTTTTCTGATCCTGTGAGGTACATTTGATGGCATGAAGTTAACTAAAACAGATGTCATGGAAGGAATTAACTTTCATGATAGTTGTGATGCTGGAAAGGCAAAGGAGATTATCTATTTTCCAAAGGATACCAACAGTTCCTGACAGCTTTTTCAAAGTAATTCTGAATCAATAAACTGAATGTAGGATCTGTCACTTTGAATCTTTTGATCTTCAAAAGGAAAATTTACTACTTGATCATGTTCTAAATTCCTTTCGTAGAAAACATTCTGTTAATCATATAATGCACTAAAACATATGCTCTATTGAAATTCATACATTCTAGGTATATAAATGAATATTCTGCAATTTCATAACAATAATATTTAGAAAATTTACAGAAAATGAGGCGATTGAAAAAGGTTTTTAAAAAACATATGTGATCCCAGAATGTGAACAGGAACGCCTTTTTCCCAAAGAGAAAATTCCAGCAGCAGTTTCAAACTGGGAGAAGATTGTGTTCATATGACAAAAGAAAAGAAGAAAAAGAGCGTAAGGTTGATAGAACTAGTCTCTTATCTGATAATGCACAAACACTGCCATTTATTTCTATCAAAAGAACAAGAATGCAACACAAACTTCACAATAAACTTTACCTCCTACAAGATCAAAAAGTATCAATTATAAACAAAGAATGTGGAAGGCATTCTGACCTGCAATTATCTACCAGGCATCAACTGCTATATATACAGAGGGAGAGGGAGAGGGAGAGGGAGAGGGAGAGAGAAGACAAAGCACTGCATTCATGGCAAACTCCTCCTTCCTCTTCTGATATCCAACTCTCCTTTGCAGCAAAACAACAATCCTGAAATCCTCAATCTGGCAAGGGTAAGTGGAACTGGTGGGGGATTTAAGATTCCCTTCACAATAATATTTTAGTTAGCTATGCAGGCATGGCCAACAAAATCCCAGAGCCCTATCCAACGCAGTGCTAAGGTGCATGAGAGGAGAGAGAGAGAGAGGGGGGAGAGATGCCTCACATAAAGCCAACAAAGTGGACAGGGCTAGAATAAGAAGACCCACTTATGGCTTGTGGTATTGGATAATTATACACCACTAACTTATAGGGATCAACTAATCTGGACAGCTAAACCTGCCATGCTAACCCACATGTGCCCTGGAATTCTATCATCATTACAAGTTGTCTATGTAGATATTCTATTCTCTTAGCAGCCTTTGTTTGTGTTATGATCTTTGTACCTTGCTCATTAGATCTGACTTGCTCTTTCCTAAATTAAATTTTTCGTAAGCTAAATATGTCCTAATACCTCTGTACTCGACCTATCATTAGTACATACAGGATTAACATCTTATGCACAAAGGAATTGTAATAGATGCTGACCAATTGATGCAGGTCACCACAAAACCAAATCGATGAGCCCCTTTTTTGTTTTGACTGGTCTTGACCACTTTTTGAGTTCATGATGTGGAATTGGACCACATTTGAGGTTATGATCCAAGAAATGGGATACAAAGAGTTGATCTTGATCCAATGAACATTTGGTCCACATGATCAGATACATTCCACATTCCACAAACACTTTAACTGCCCACTAAGGATCACTGAAAACAAGCAAATGACACATGGGTTTGTGTGCATTATTGACACAATAATACAAATCCACCCCTTTCTTTGGGAGGAGGAAAGGCTTAATTTTGTCCTTGGTGTTACTGACAAGTGTTACTTTGGGCAAAGCATATAGAGAGAGAGTGAGAGAGAGAGGGGCATAGGACGAACAAGCTCAAAGGACTCACTCAATCCAAGTAATGGAGTGGAGAGATGGGGTACAAAGTTTGTGCGTCATAGAAAAAGAGATGTTTGGTTTTGGGCATCATTGGAGCTCACATGTGGTGGTGAGGTTACGTGGATAAATTATATCTTCAACTATTCCAAGATAAATTTACTTATTTATCCGAAAGGAAATGAATGCCCTTAAATATCTGGCTCAAGCTTAAGCGTTAAAGAGGGATAAAATTGGTATTCCTATGGGCAGATGCGATAATAAGTGATCGTTTAGGGGCCTAAGTGAAAATTAGCTTAAAGTTATATTACCTCCGGTAGACTTCAAAAAGGGACCAGCGAAGCCGACATCGGTGCACGCGTTGCCGGTGATTGGAGCAGCAGTCGTACGAGCCCGCGGGCCCCACTTCGCGGGGTTACCCAAAAGCACGAGAGGTGGGCCCAAAGGCGCATTTCTTTTTTCCTTTTCTTTTTTTAAAAATAACAATTATGGGTCCCACCTAACTTATTGATTACAAAGAGATTAGCGAGTCAATACTCGGCATACAACGGGAGAAAGGCTTTGTTGATTAAAACTTTAGGCGTTAAGCAGTTACTTTATATTTGCTGTCTGTCCGACTGACTGACTGACTATCTTAAAGCATATAACATTTTTATATCAGGTCCTAAATCGTCCTACAATTAAAAATTAAAAGAGCGTCGTTACACTAACAACGTGTGTGTGCGTAATTTGAATTCGTTCCGAGCAGCAATATATCCGGAGGAATTGAATTCAAATTTAGTAGCAGGAGTAGCGTGACATCATCATTAGGAAGTAGATGAGGCTGATTAATAATAAGTAATAAGTAATTAAATTAAATTAAATTAAATTAAATTAAGAGAGGCATCGGAATCTAAGCGCATGCTTATAACTCCGTGGGCTAAACCTAGTAAAATTTTCAGCACCAACCTTTTCAGAAAAAGTACATCGATGTTTGGAAATTTTGCTGCAGGTCTCCTCTTTGTCCCTTCTACACCTACTTAGATATCATCATAACAACGAGTTTAGACTAGGAGACGACCAATAAATTACAAATGGATGATGTAATTATCACAATATTATGGTTTGATATGTATATGGTAGCTCAAATCAACTTAAATAATATTATCACACAGTAAATCTTTTTAGTCTTAACATGTTATGCATATATATAGGAGGAGGGGGTGGTCATGAGTTCTCAAACATGATTGGCCTATTATTATTATTATTATTATTATTATTATTGTAGCGAAACTATTAAGGCTATATAAATTCATCAAGGCCGTTCTTTGTTTATGTTATACTTTTATGTATCAAACTGTTATATTGTATTTATTATTATGAGTTTAGGAAGGTAACGTAGAAAAGAACTCGCCTCGTAAGCTCGCTCACACTAAGTATTGGATCCAATGCCGTATACTTAAAGGGCACGCCCCAAGCTTCATTCTTGTGGTGTGAAGCCCATCACGCTCCTCTCTCTCTCTCTCTCTTTCTCTGTGTGTGTCTATATATATGTATTTATATATCTCATTCATGGCTTCTCAAAAGAATGGCTTAAATGACCTCAGGTTGTTGTACCTTAAAGCATCGACATTCTATGTGCCCCTCTTCCTTTATTTATTTAATGTAGTTCCTGTGCTGTTGGGGATTGGATCGTTATAAGGGGATTACAAGTTACTTGTAGCTTTGATTCAAATGTGGGACACACACACACATACACACACATTTGTACTAAATTATTGTATCTTTTTTGTTTTTGGATGACAAGACTTTAGGTTTACTCATCTTTGGTGGGCCATGGGCCTCTTTTGGCTTTGGGCCACCCTCTTTTTGCCGGCTTACAAAGTAAGTGATGATTAGACTTGATTTTGATACAAAGTTTACAGCGACGTTGCTCTAAGATGGAAACTGGATGGGGCCTATGGGTCTTCAAATCTTATTGGGCTGGCCCAAAACCCTAGCAAGTGGGTGACCTTAATTGCAAATATCATCAAAATCTTCTGCCATAAAGTGATGATGTTGAAGTGGCACTCCAAAGTCCAATAACTTCCACAATACATAGTATTGAAATGTGACACATTCTAATATTATCATTAACTAATATGCTAGTGAAAATAGAAAAGTCTTGGAGATGGAAAGATTTCTTTCTGATGCTCTGCTGACTCTAGAGGTTCAAACATGGAGGTCTTCTCTTTTATTTTTATTTTATTTATGTCAATTGAACCCAGAAGAGAAGCATCCATAGAATCATAAAGCCAATCAAGAACTCTCTGTACATGAAACCCACTGGAAGCTGCCTCTCTTTCCAATTATCCCCTTTGCCCACCACCACCACCACTATATACCAACTACTACTACTGCTCTAGGGGGGTGATGGACAGCTGCCTTATCTTGACCCCCCTCTCTCTCTCTCTCTCTCTACCAAATCTCCATCTATGTTTTACATCAATTAGTGGGTCATTAAACAATCGTCTCTATCTACCTACGCTATATGATTGTGATCAATAATGATAGTATATTGGTGGAACACATGCAAGTTTGTTAGTGGGGGCAACTTACCACATTGTAAGCCATGGACAAATGGGCCTGTCCATTTATTCCCACATCACTATTTCCTTCTAATTTATAGCATCATCCTATCACAACACCCTGTCTGTTTTAGTGATTTTATGAAAAAAAACGGTATGTGTAAAATGGACTTGCATTTATTATTATTATAATTATATGTTTAGAAAGGCTATTTAAGTTAATCCAAGTAGGGTCAAATTAAGATTACAAATGGCAGAAACACAAGTAAAGCTTCTTTTTTTTTTATTGCAGCATCAGAGTAACGTAGTTCTAAAGTCGGCTTCATTTCCCATGCTATAAATGCTCGGGTCCCCTCTTCTCTAACAACCAATCTTCAATCCCTGGCCTCCATTCTAAGATACCTCCTCTCTTAGTACTCATAGATATAATATGGGTGCCCTTAGGATGGCTTCGTTCCTAGTACTCTTCTTATTCCTTAGCCTTTCTCCTCCTCTGTGCTCAGCCCAACTCCGGCAAAACTACTATGCCAACGTCTGCCCTAACGTCGAGAACATCGTGAGGAGCGCCGTCACCAAGAAGGTCCAGGAGACCTTCATCGCCGTCGGCGCCACTATCCGCCTATTCTTCCATGACTGCTTTGTTCAGGTACTTATTCGTCTAGCTCCTTATTCATGCAATATCCGGCCCATATATATATGCATGTATGTGGAGGTCATGACGTGTATATAATTATGCGACAGGGATGTGATGCGTCGGTGATCATTGCGTCGACGGGGAATAACACGGCCGAGAAGGACCACCCGATCAACTTATCCCTGGCCGGAGATGGATTCGATACAGTTATCCGGGCCAAGGCTGCCGTTGACGCCGTCCCCCAGTGCAGGAATAAGGTGTCCTGCGCGGATATCCTCACCATGGCTACTCGGGACACCATAGCACTTGTATGTACACTTATCTCTGATCGAACTCTCTATATATCCACATGATAGCTTTGCCTTGATAATCGTGCTTATTCGAGTAATAAATGATGGGTCGGTCCAACAGTCTGGTGGGCCATCCTATGCGGTGGAATTGGGGAGATTGGATGGATTAAGCTCGACGGCGAGTAGCGTAAGCGGAAGGCTGCCGCCGCCGTCCTTCAACTTGGACCAGCTCACCTCCATGTTCGCTGCTAATGGGCTCTCACAGGCCGATATGATCGCTCTCTCAGGTAATTCCTCATACATGTGGTTGGCAATGAATGGGATGCATGCCAATTAAGCACCTGACTATAGTTGTAGGTAACTCCTGCAGCAGGGATTCCATGCGTACAAATCTACTGACTGGATAATGCTTATATCATAGGTAATTAGGATAGTCGATCCAATTGGGTGGCTGAGAGCAAGCTGACCTGTCACGACTGAGACCTTTTTGTCCCTTTTTGCTGCTCGTTTCCTACGTGCATGTATATATACAGAGTTAGTAAAAAAAAAAAGAGTAACGTGGTATTATTCTTCATGCAAATACGACTAAAGACATTATGGAAGCAGGATAAAATAAGAGTAGCAGGTCAAGTTCGGTCCGTTAAGATAAGCACCAATTAAGTATTTAATTAACCCATACTTAACATTCGTCGAACAAATGATAAGGACAGAACAACGACAATATTTATGTGATTTATATCTGTCTTTTAGCAAATTACTTTATGGGCGTCACTTTATTTCTATTTTGTCTCATTAATTTTGAGCATGGAAATAATTACTCAACAAGATTCATCATCATCATCATCATCATCATCATCATCATCATCTTTGTTATTCAAGTCTAGCTTTCCTTGCACGCTGCCGTCCCTTCTCCAACAATCAATTATGAAGTAGTAGAAGAAAAGTTAGACCCGCAACAAACAGCACTTAATAAAAGTTAATTCGTGCAGCGGCTCACACCGTGGGCTTCTCGCATTGCGGATCTTTCTCGAACCGGATTTACAACTTCAGCCCAGGAAACCCAGTGGATCCGACCCTCAACTCTGGCTACGCGGCCCAGCTGCAGTCGGCGTGTCCCCGGAACGTGAACCCTAACGTGGCTGTTGTTATGGATCCCAGAACTCCCAGGGCTTTCGACTCCCAGTACTACAGGAATCTGCAGCAAAACATGGGCCTCTTCACCTCCGACCAGGTCCTCTTCACCGACCTCCGCTCCCGGCCCCTCGTCAATGCCTGGGCCCAGAGCGAGCCCGCTTTCCGGCAGGCCTTCATCACCGCCATCACTAAGTTGGGCCGGGTCGGAGTCAAAACCGGGTCTCAGGGTAACATCCGAAGGAACTGCGCGGTATTCAATTAGGGGGAAGAAGAATGTAAGTTTTGGAAGGCTTAAAAGAAATGTGAGGGTTGTTTGATTGGAATAATAATAATAATAAAAAAAAATAAGCTACATGCTTTATTGTCTACTGATACTGATTCGGTTGTAATTATGCTTGGGAAAAGAACCTTTGCTATCTAACCTCCAGAAAAGTCCTGCAGCTTTCACCCAGTGGGAAAGTATATTATTATCCTAAATGGGCGGTTGTAAAATAGAAGGAAATTTGTTGATGGAGAGATATAGATTATAATAAAATGATGTTATATTTTAAAAGGTATAGTGGATCGATCAAAACCTCGCATATGTGGATAAGAGAATTGTTGCTGTGACATCTTTGTTTGCTATCCATATGGTGGTGTCATATCATTTTCGTTCTATAACAACAACAACAACAACAACAAAAAGTATATTTAATCTCAACAACAGTAGAGGATGATATAAACTATCCCGAAGAGAACTAAAGACTTGTTTGGTTGCATTATTAGAAAAATTTGAGATAAAAGAAAGAATTTTATCCCAAGTTTTTGTTAGAAATTTAAAAAAATGATATAAGATATAGAATAAGATGATGTTTACTTGAGAAAGTTAGGATAATAAATTAAAATGATTAAATTAATTTTATTACCTTTTTCTTAGTTTGATATAAATCTATATTTATTATTTTATTATTTTTGTAGAAAGATATGAAATAGGTTGAAAATTAAATATAAATTATATTTTTATTTTTACAACTAATTATACTATCTCCTTATATTTATTTTTAGAATTCTTGGCCAAAAATAATTTGACTCAATTCACCATTATTTTTAACACATATAAATACCATTAAAATAAACATCTGATATCAAAATATTTTTTTCTTACAAATATATTTTAATATATTATCAAGTATACTATAATATTTTTTAAGCAAAATATGTTTTGGTACTGGAGAGGGCAAACTGGTAAGGTTTAGTACTGAAGAGAGAGCAAATCTATCACTTTGCATCTTAGAATAATTATCTTTCTTTTATTATTCAAGAGTCTAAAAGTTAGATATATGTTAAGCAAAAAACTAACTCTCCTTAAATATAGAATAAATTAAGCTTCACCAAAATTTATCCAATATACTAAACCGTATAATTTAAATTTATACATCGGTAAACTAAATGTCACTTAGACATTACTCTAAATTGTCGCCGAGCCACCAAATAATTATTTTCACCAATTAAAATCAATACTTAAGAGCCAATTCTACTAGAGTTGGATTGATATTTTTGAATAATTATACGTGATATACTAACTTTTTAAACTAACCAAAAGCTAACAGCAAGAAAACGAAGAAAAAAATAACAGTAAGAAAAATCTAAAACCTTATTCCAAGCAAAATGGCATAAACACAAGAACTTGGATATAAGCTAACATTATTAACTGAGAAATGTAAATAAACTCTGGTAACACATCCGGAAAACTTCAGTCTAGCTTTTGCTGATGAAAAACATAGTATCCGATAACAAATAACCTTTAAGCAATTCATAGACTTAGAAGTAGGAAAAAGGAAGCAAATGAAAGATATTGTTCTCAAGGTTCAATGTTTCTAGTAGTAAAATAAGATGTTCCATGCAAGACAAATCTGAAATTGAGCCAGTGGATTTGGATTTGGATTTGGATTTGGACTGGAAATAAAAAAAAAAATTTATCACAATTGGACTAAACGAAATTAAACTCGTGGTAGGCTTTGACTTCCAAATCGTCTTGTTTCATACATCAATAAAGAACAGATCCCATTTTGTGGTGGGCTTTCCAGGGGAGGTGAATGAGACAGTACGCAACTATAAAAAAAAAAAAAGAAGCGCCAACGTCTGGCTTCATCTTGCTATAGATCATTTAATGGCGACAGGAACCCATCGGTCAAACACCAACGAACGAACGAACGAAGGAACGGACGAACGATCGACCTCACGCGGCAACATCGCGTGCACAGCTGTACGCAACCACGCAGGTATCTAAACAACTCGTGGAGATATCGACAGCCATTGTGACCTCAGTTTATTTAAGACGAGCAGTGTCATGAAAGCCGAGAGCAGTGGAAGTTGAATAAAAGAGAGAATAATGAGAGAGGGATGCTACCTGGAGTCCAAGTGGAGGAGGCAGAGGAGGAGGAGGAGGAGGAGCAGCGGGACTCAATGCGGCGGGATAGAGTGGTGGAATAAGACTATTCTGCTCCCGATAAGGCGAGTTTGGGCGGCCACTTCTCTACGCTTCGCCAGAACCACCACTGGTAATAAGTCCTAAATCCAGGCAATTAACCATCTGATTACCAAGTAATCGTAGCAGTAAGACGATATATTAACCATGGTTTGCACTGGAACAGGGTTGAGGAAGCTGCGGAAGGAGGTGAGGGCGTGCGAGTACGAGGACGTTCGCGTGATGTGGGAGATGCTGAGGAAGACGGAATCCGAAATCCCCATTAATACGGGAAAGACTCGAGGAACGGCTTGGGTTGGAGTTGTGGAGTGGACCAGACTCCTTAATTTTTGCCGCAGCTTCTAATAGAGTGAGGAGAGTTTAATTTTGTTCCAATCTACACTGTAAAATATATCACGACATGTACTTAGATCAACGATCAAATAAATGGGAAAATACAATAGATATATCCAGGCTAATGATGTTGTTCATCTTGCAGTACAGCAATGACCACCTTCTCCTACTTCTGTTATGTTGCATAAAGAAACATAGGAAAGTAAGAAGAGAAAATCAAGCAGGAAACAAACAGTGTGGAGTATATTTACATCACAGGAAAAGAAAATTTCCTGCCAGAAGCCACAAAAATCTCGAGACAGAGAGATCAGATAGTTAATTGGACTTGAAGCAAATTTTGAAGTGTTCTCTAATGCACCCAAGAGTTGTTATGCACGTCTTTACACCATTTGGCAACGTGGTAAAATGAGTACGCAAACGAGCTGCATCCACACACTGTGGCTTCGTTTCTTTACCATTATGTATACTAACTAATTCAGGTGATGAAAATGACCAAGTTTCATCTACATTTCATGAATTGAAGATTTTAATTCCCAATTGAATCAAGATGCCGGTGAGGGTTCATGTACTGTTTTTTTAGAAACCATTATGCCACAATTTTAGCAATAAAACCTCTCTTCTGATAACCACATCAAGGTAAGTCATAAGCTGCTGCATATCAAACTCATTTGGTTAAAAAATAAGGATCCCCTAATCATAACTTAGAGATCTCTTATTTATGATTTCTAACCAAACACTATTGAAATATAGTATAATTAATACCATGAATATCAAATTATGTATCCTTGTTTCTCTATTCCGACTTGGAGTTACAAGGGAGAAGAGACTAAACCATGTTTAAGATTAACATAGTTTTTAATCAATATTTGGTAACTGTAGAACAGTGCTAACCATAAACTCTGCATAGCTTCCTCCAGCTGAATCATGGGACAACTTATCTTTTCACGAACAGAGTACAATAATCAGATAAGACCAAAGACAAGGGATAGAATTTTGTGATACACGCCAATATAGGTTTATAGCCACGATCTAAGATAAGAGAAGCAACACCATCTACCGTTGCTGATGACAAGGATGATTGCCTGCCTGCACAAACACAACCTGCCAAGATTCTCCGCCAACTTCAAAAAATACTATGACCCACACAATCCATCTACCAGTAGATTCCAGAAAATAGCTATGCAAGTAGTAATATTTATTCACCTTTCAAATAAAGCTTCTGAAGAGCAGTATATGCAATAAACTTCAGTTGTGGACATCAAGCCTACAATTCTGCTAATACTTGTCCATGTCCTCCCAGAAGTTGCTTCTATCTATTTCTTCTATATCCAAAATTACGTTGTAAAAGAAAGTTTTGCAATAGCATATCTTCTTATGGAACACAAATCGAATAGAATTTTTGTTCCACATGCATTTGATTTAGGCTTACCGAACATATCATCATCGGTCATTTTTCAAATTACTGAAATAAAATCTAATACAAATAAGTCTCTCCAATTTCATTTCTTTCTTCTTCTCCACCATCGGTTTCTTTATTCTTGCACAGTTGGATATATTGAATCTAATCTTAATGATCTTTCTACTGACTCTGTCATCACCTTTGCTCATGATAGGAGCCCTAAATTCTCATCGTCTGCTATCTTTAAATGTATTTGTAAAAGACGGTTTAGCTCAAAACTTGCCTAATAATCTTCACATTAGGAGAATAAGCATACTTAAGATAAAAAGAATCTAAGTTAGAAAAAGAAAATTAGTAGTACAGTGCTTAACAGCCAGGAGGAGGATGTCATGAAGATCAAAAGTTTAAAAATCTAGAGTAATCTAATATCAACTAGCATGCACAAACAGGAAGCTAGTAGAACCTCAATGTATAACATTGAATTAATGTTGGATTCCACTTAATAAAATGTTCATATTTACAACAACAGGTGTATTAGACGTGAATAATAATGTCACAAAGTAGTATTCTGTGCTTGTTTGTTGTTTATACATATTCCATCTATCTCAACAGAAGACCCATTCCAAGCTAATTTAAGTTTCTTATGATTCTCCCTTAGCATAGGAACGGTCTGGCAGAAGACTTGCAGAAGCCTCATCAGCAACCTCCTGATTTTGTTTCGGGAGAGATCCAAAATCTCTCTCAGATGGCACAGGTGCTGGAATAAAACAAATCCACTTCCTATTCTTCATGTATTCAATGGCAAAATACAGAAGAGTCCCAAACACCAAAACACTTCCACTCACAATGAACGTCCTTGCCGAGGCTAGACACATGACAAGAACAAGCAAGATTGTAGGAGGCATACAAATAATCACTGCCCCCAATGTCCCCACTGGAATCTTATATGGCCTATGAAGATCAGGCTTCTTTATCCTGAGTTTTACGAAAGCTGCAAACTCGAGAAGCATTCCCAATGCGTATAAGAAATTCAAAAACTCGATAATCTCCTGAAAGCTCATACATGACAATATTACCACCCCAGTTGCAGAGCACAGTATGCTAAATGTCGGAGTTCCATACTTTGATCTACAAAGGTATAATTTCAATCAAAATCCTGTCTAATTGCAAATAAATCTGTGAAGATAATACTAAATATACAAAATCCGTAAATGACCTAAAACTGTTTGATATCAATCCTCTCAAATCTTCTTCGAGGGAATAGAAAAAAATAACGTAGTTCAACCAACAATTAACAGTACGGTTATAACTGCAGTCAACTTCTAAGTAAATAAATAACTAAAAGGAAAGGCAATAATTTGTTTGCAATTCAGATCAAATTGAGAGAGATGGAGAGTAGTTTAGACCTGGAAGCGAAAATGGCGGGTAACATCCCCATCTCACTCATCCCAAGCAATTGAAACGAATCAGCACTCATCTCTGCCTCGAACAACCCCATGTTTGACATGGCCGCCGCGGCCTGAATCCACCACCGGAGCCAATTACCCCCGATTGCCATCCCAACCTGCGCGAAATACCCATCCGTCCATTCCGCGGATGTCGACGTATCTAGCGCCCCTGTTCCCGCAAGCAAGGGCACCAAATACGACAAGACAACAAGCACGACTGCCCCAAATATTGCCTTCGGGAACGCCCGGCTAGGATTCTCCACCTCCCCGGCTAGCGTGCTCGCCTTATCCCAGTAATTCAAATTCCAAAACATGCTGTTGAAGTAGCCGCGGAGGTCGATGCTACTAGGGTTTATGGCGAGCCAGCGCGAGGGCTTGATCCGTGGAGCGGCGAGGAGGGCGAGGACGAGGAAGGGGGAGAGCGAGAAGGCGGTGAGGGCGATGGCGGACATGCCGACGAGGTGGAGGCCGCGGTAGTTGAGGTAAGTTAACCCCGCGGTGAGCAATAGGAGGGTAGGACTTCGAACGAATGGAATGGAGAAGAAGGGAAGGGAGTGGCGGAGGTAATCGAGGAAGAGGACGGGGTAGAGAGCGTTATCTAGGGTTCCGCTGATCCACTTCAGAAAGCCCTCTTGGAAGGCGAGGAAGGGGGAGGAGAAGGCGGCGTGGATCCAGAGGACGTACCCGCCGTTGGACGGGAAGGCAGCGGTTAGCTCGGCAGTGATGAGGGCCTCCGGGAGGGACCAGAGAAGTGGGAGGATGAGGAAGCCGAGGATGGAGAGGAGGGCCCCGCCGCCGGTTCTGACGGAGTCCTCGATGCCGAAGGGGCCACCGGAGACGTCGTAGAAGATGAGGGCGATGAGGGGGAGGACGGTGAGCCGAGGGCGAGAGGAAGGAGGAGAAGGGCTTGGGGAAGACGACGAGGCAGGAACCCCTCCTTCCTCCGCATCCTCCTCGACCTCCCCCATGGTTTTGGATCGGATCTCTCGATTGGGTAGGAAAATGGAGTTATTCGCGTGGAAGTTGGGACTAGGGATAGCGGCGGTTAGAATAAATTTTTGCCGTTTTATGGGAAAAAGTAACCGGATATTCTAGCCGACACGTAGTGACGTCGTGAATAACTAAATGAATACTTTGGACATAAGACTGCCAGAATAAATTCCCTCGAAACTTAGCCCATTAAGCGAAGCCCAATACGAGCCCATAAGAGAATAAACTGGGCTGGCCTTTATTGCTCAAATTCGATGACAGTAGTTAGGGTAAACTCGATTAGGTTTTAGCGTACAATGTTCTTCATCTCATTGAGGGATTTGGGATTTTATCGAGGGATTTACTAGGTGATTCGCAAGGATTTCTAAGCCAGGTGAACTATGCGAATACTCTGATTTACTCGAAAAAAGTGGGCTTCATACATTTATTTTCCTTGCAGTTGTGATGGATAACTCCTAGTAGATTTGTGCAAGTTCTCCATATTCTTAAATCTATGGAATGACTAGTTGCTGAACAACTTCTGTGATATGGAGCTGATAATTGAGATGGTCAGGTCTACATTAATAGTATAATTTCTGAACACCGATTTTGTTTGTTACGTGCAAATACTTTGGTTTATTGATGTCTTGGACAAATTCTTTACTGTAAAAGGAATAGAAAAACTTGTTTTTTAGTAGTGAGATGGTCGAAGGAATCACGTTCCTCCTTGATGAGGTCATCTGTGAGTAATGCTGAAGTCAGGAGGCTTAGATTCTGAAGACACTTGGTAGAAAAGAATGGCCTGTGTTAAATCCTTTGACAGTTTGAGATTCATTGTTTTATACCTTGTCTGGTCTAGTATTGTTTAATTTTATCCAATTATGTTCCTCAAAGATTTTCTGTTCTTTATTCTGTAATATTTATAGGATGACCACTGGAATGATATGATGACAAAAATTGGTAATTGGAAAACTAAATTTTCCAACCCTTTGTTAAGTATCCTGATGTCTTTTGCAGTTAATTGCTGTGATTTTTTTTTTTTTTTTGGGAGTAACACCACATGTTTACATGAATTGCCTATATTTTCTCATTTAGGAGAAACACTAAATATACTTGAATCAGATTTACAGAGCGGATATTCGGATAAGTAGTCTGTTTCATGAACAACCTCATGGAATACATGGTCCTGGTTATGGTAAATTTTCTCTTCTTTTTATTGGTTAGTTTTGTAACCTGGGTCACATCTTAGAAGCACAAAGGATCCCTTTCAGATGATAGGTAGTTTCTCAGGGTATTATCATAGATATTTTTTTCCTCATTTTTGGAACCAAGAAACTTCCCTTTTGCTTTGAGATTGTTATCCCTGAAAACTGAACAGTAAAAAAGACAGGTTGAGGAAATGGAAACTATGATAAGATTCTGATATATGTATATTTGTCATTGTTAAACAAGTTATTACTAATATTATGAAGATATGGTTCTATGGGTGAGGCCTTTATGCTTTGTTCGTGTCATTTATATCTCTAGTCCTGTTACAGAAAAACTGCACAAAGTGCAATTGGAGAATTCATCATCGACTTTTGTTGCTCACTGTACATGTAGCCTAGGCTTCTTTAATCGAGTGAGAGTTGCTCAAATAAGCAGGCTGATACCTAACAGCTATAGTTTTGAATTCAAATTCTTCCTTGTTTGTTTGTTTCTCAAATCCGACCTTTTATTTCTGTTATATGCTAGCATTGTCTATAAGTTGTGAGTGTATTGGACTGCATTATACGGAAAACTTTATCCTCTATTGGAAATTATGTATCCGATATGACATCACTTTCTGAAGTTCATCGCCATTTATTGTCTTTATTGAACAAATTATTCCCTTCGAATTCAAGATGCCAGATACATTGGTCTAGTGGTTATATATTTCTTCATGGATGATCATGTTATTCCTCTAGAGTATGCAAAACAATTTTAGCTTTCGTTTTCAACAATTATACAATTATTCATTTAGGCATCATTTGCTTATCCTTTTCTAATCATGTACTTGTAAATAAAACCTATGGAAGAACTGACCAATCTTGGACCATATTCAAGATGTTGATTAGTTATGACTGCTTCTTTGTAATCTTATCGAGGTTAACTGTTTCGCAAGTGTGATTAGGACTGCTGAATTTCTTCTGATGTGAACTCATTTTCTAACAATGCTACTGGTTGTTAGGTGAGATGGTTGTTGACACTTAGGTACCTCATAATGTGCTTGCTCTCTTTTGTATTTATTGGATACAGAGAGGAAAGCGTACAAGGGAATGCTCATATTCCATTTGAATGAACAGAAGGGAGGCCCCCCACCTTCATGTGTCGCATTGCTCTCACGCTGGTCGTTATACCCAAGAGGTAAAGATAGAGATGCTCACTATTAAGCTGATGCTTATTCTGGGCCCTGTTGATCTTCACTCACAGTTGAGACAAAAACTGGTAGTCCAAAAAGTTCTTCCACCGAACAAGCACTAGATGTGGTTGGCCCCTTTTCATGTTCATGCTGCACCTGGATTCGACGGCATGATGAAGTTTGCATGGTATGTCATCTCGTATATTTACACGATGGATATGATGTACATAACTAAAAGGCGACTTCTAAAAAGATTCTGCTGTGGCCTCCTCTCATCTCAAAATTCCTCTTTGTGGAGCATCTGAGTCAGCTTGGAGAAACTAGGGTAAGATGGTACCTTTTTTTATCTTTTTTTGGGTTCCATATTGTTGGTTTTGCCCTTGAAAATTGATCTCAAACATGCACAGAGATACATCTGTCTGGAAGATCCTTGCATATTCAGTTACAGTGTCTTTCTTGTACTTAGAATTCTATTTATCACCCAGTTGATTTCAATGTTTTTGGTACTGTTGCATGAGAATTTCTTGATCTTATTGATATGGTTTCTTTCAATATTATATGCTACTAGAAGTGTATTTGGAATATGCACATATCCTGATATATTATTGCAGTACTTTGGATCATTATAGTCAAAAAGTTATATTTGTATACAATTAGAGACAAGGTGAGCAAAAACAATAGGAAAAGTAGCAAGTAACTAGAAAGAGGTACCTCATCATTGTATCTTGAGTGGTAGGTAGGACTATCTCCCAAGTACTATGAACATGACACTGCATTAACAAGGAAATAGAGGGTGGGGGCCTGAGATTGAGAGGTAGTTGGATGAATGCCTGAAACCTAGTCTCTCCTTGTTTTTTTCTATGCATCCAAGAAAAGTTTCAATACCAGGGTGACCCTATTAAATTGGCTCTCACTGTTTGTTTTAGTGATATGGTAATTCAACTGTTGTCATTTATTCACTACTGGCTTTTGGTTGATTTTTCTTTTCCTTAAAAAAAAATTAGAAGTCTATTGCCAATCTGATATTTATAGACTATTTTTGTTTCTTTTCTTGTTATATTTTTTTCAATGGTTAAGTCAATGATATGTACAGCAAATAACTTCAGGTCGTCAGCAATGATATAACAACTGAGAGAACCTGCAGTGGTCCTCAAAATTGCAAAATTTTCATTGAATTAGACTCTTCCTGAACAAATTCCTCTATTGAATCAAGTTAAATGCGATTCGACATATTTTTTAACTCGATTCGACATACTGACCTAAATTTTTGCTAACCTACGCTCATCGAATGTGACGTATCATGCCTTTCTCCAAAACTTTGTTTAATTGTAGCTATCGATTGATTAATTGTTGGCAAATATAACAGGGAAGCTCGTGTGGGAGATTGTTCGACAGTGAGTTCCTTAATCGATCTCTGAGGATCCATGACAGGAAATTCTTGTTGTAATGTCATTATCAGCAAATTGCTCGACAAATCGCAACGACAAATGTAATGAGATTGATGTACATCAAGTATATTGCTCTGTCGACTATATCTTAATCCATTGTGACTCTCAAAAAAAAAATCTAATAGAGGAAATGTGTACCTCATAAATGCCTATAAAGATATATACAAGAGAATCTGATCAACAGTGAGTTCTGCATAGCTTAAGTTTATACGCAACATTCAGGTGGAAGCATTTATTTCTTTGTTAATTTTATCCTTTCCAATTCAAGAATTGCAATTATGTCTTCTTCTTCTTCTTCTTTTTATTTGGTTGGATTATATTAGGTTTGGAGTAAACTTATCTGCTAATGAGAATCAACCAGATGGACTAAGTGGGCCAGCCATATTAATTGGGCCGTCTTAATCATCTGCCATCATCTGAAACGGCTTCTGGACCCAAGTAATTAAAACGCCTCCACTCTCCACCACTCCCGCCCTTAACGGTTCGAAACCAAACAATATAATGATCATGTACCAATCATTGGTGACTAGTGATGGCAGTGGCATTTCATTAATTAAACGTGGCTACCCTCACTCCACGTCGCCACTCCATTAATCTTTTTAATCCAACGGATAAGACCCAATGATGCTCTTAATATTCCACAGATGGATAGACTTATTTTAGACTTATTTTGGTATATTACCTCCCCAATATTTAAGTCTTATCCCAGCATCCTACTAATACCACGTACTAATTTATTCTTAATATTTATATATATTAATCTACTTTATATCAAATTTTAAAATATTTATAATAATTTTATTTAAAAATAATAATTTTATTTTTTTTATATCACATCAAAAATAATTATTATACTTTTATTTTAGAATATAAATAAACATGAGACTAATTATTTCTAAAATACAGATATTATTTAGGAAAAAAAATTAAAAAAAAGTATATTTATTCTGCAATTAATCTTATTTCTAAAGTAAACGTTGACTTAGTATTTTCTAGTATATAGATTAAAGGATTAGATCAACTTTACTCAGAAATAAGCTATATTTTGAAGTAAAAATATAATTACCGGACTACAGTGATAACATCTTGTACTATATCTAACGTAAGAAAGTATGTAGTGATATGCAAAAAAGCTAAGATAAATGATTAGAGACATCTATGGCGCAGCCATAGCCGCCATTTTCTTTTGGGCCCAGCTCCACTCTAAGAGAGAGAGAGAGAGAGAGAGAGAGAGAGAGAGAGAGAGAGAGAGAGAGAGAGAGAGAGAGAGAGAGAGAGAGAGAGAGAGAGAGAGAGAGAGAGAAGGAAAAGAAAAGAAAAGAAAAGAAAAGAAAAAAGAAAAAGTCATGGGAGAGAGAGGACCCATGATCTCACGAGAACCCCACTAGCTTCATCTATATGATGAGCGACTATAAATAACCCCAGTGCGCACGTCTATTCCCCTCAATCTCTCGGTCTAGTAAGGATAAGTATCTACAGTTATATTATCGCTTGAAAAGAAGGAGATCCCGAGAAAGGCAAAGGCAAGTAGAGTACACAGTGTCCTTTTTGTGTGCGGTTGCTAACTGTAGAAGAAAGACAAAAGAGAAGAGATAAATAACAAGCCCTCCTTCCTTTCCTATTCTTCCATTCATCCATCCATCCATCCATCCTCGCTTCTTTATTTCTTGGTTTTCTCCTCCTACCATCTTAATTTGGATAAACTAGATAGATAAGTAGAGATCGAATATAGAGAAGGAGATGGAGGAGGAAGAGGCGGAGGAGGTGATCGAGGTGAGAGAATTCGATCCGGAGAGAGACTGCGGTGGCGTGGAAGCCGTGGAGCGCACGTGCGAGGTGGGCCCCAGCGGTACGATGTCCCTCTTCACCCATCTCCTCGGCGATCCCCTCGCCCGAATCCGTCATTCCCCGGCCTTCCTCATGCTGGTTAGTTGTTTCACTTTTTTTTTTGAATATTTTTTTAAAAGAAAGAGAAAGAAATGGCGTAGCTTTTTTTTAAGTGTTAGTTAAAATTTAATTGATGAAAGGTAGCGGAAACTCGTGGGCCGGTGCGGGAGATCGTGGGCCTCGTTCGCGGCTGCATCAAGACGGTCTCCTGCGGTAAGAATCGCCACTGCAGCAATCCCGCGAGAGCTGCGACTCCCATCTACACCACCGTCGCCTACCTCCTCGGCCTCCGCGTCTCCCCTTTCCACCGGTAAAAACTCTCGCCCTCTAAATTCCCTTTCTTAATTTTCCCACCCTCTCTCTAAATTTGATAGTCTTC
The DNA here is from genome assembly GCF_048772165.1 of Typha angustifolia. Taxonomy (NCBI): domain Eukaryota; kingdom Viridiplantae; phylum Streptophyta; class Magnoliopsida; order Poales; family Typhaceae; genus Typha; species Typha angustifolia. The sequence goes on from NC_133245.1 coordinate 1,699,138, forward strand.
TCTTCTCTTCTCTTCGACAGTCGGAGGGGTATCGGGTTAAAGTTGGTGCAGCGAATGGAACGGTGGTTCCGAGAAATGGGAGCCGAGTACGCTTACATGGCAACGGATAAAGAAAATATCGCATCCGTGCGCTTATTCACCGAACGCTGCGGATACTCCAAGTTCCGGACACCCTCCATCTTAGTCCACCCGGTGTTCGCTCACCGCCTCCCCCTCCCCCGCCGTGCCGCCATCCTCCGCGTCCCGCCGCGCGACGCAGAGTCGCTCTACCGCCGCAGGTTCGCCGCCACCGAGTTCTTCCCCCGGGACGTCGACGCCATCCTCTCCAACCCCCTCTCCCTTGGCACCTTCCTCGCCGTCTTCAAGTCCGACTCCTCGGCGGCTAACCCCTGGCTCGGCGCCGACTCGTTCCTCGCCGATCCACCGGGGTCGTGGGCCGTCCTGAGCGTGTGGAACTGTAAAGAGGTGTTCCGACTCGAGGTCCGCGGCGCACCGACGTGGCGCCGCGGCTTGGCAAGGACGACTCGAGCCGTCGACCGCGCCTTCCCCTGGCTCCGGATCCCGTCGGTGCCGGACTTGTTCCGCCCGTTCGGGCTGTACTTCCTATACGGCGTCGGCGGGGAGGGTCGCGGCGCCGCGGCGCTGGTCTCGGCGCTGTGCCGGCACGCGCACAACATGGCTCGGGACGGCGAGTGCGGGGTGGTCGCGGCTGAGGTGGCCGCGTGCGAGCCCCTAAGGGAGGGGATACCGCACTGGGGGAGGCTCTCGTGCGCCGAGGACTTATGGTGCATGAAGCGGATCGCCGAGGAGTATAGCGAGGGGACTGTCGGAGATTGGACCAAGAAGCCACCTGGGCCGTCGATTTTTGTGGATCCGAGAGAGTTTTAATTAACTTTAATTAGATTTAATCATTTCTATTATACTGAGTTTTCTCTTTGGTCTCCTTTAGATTTTTCTTATAAGCTGTAAATATATTCATCACAATGAGCTTACACAATTTAAATATTTATTTTCTTTTTAATCTTGGGGAAGAAAAGAAATTCCTACGGAGAAGGAGATGATGAGTGATCACTGCGAACTGGTCATCTTTTAACCAACGATAAACTTTTATCTTTCTGTAAAAATATTCTCTTTTGATCCTTAGACTTCTTTATTCAATGATCGTGATATTGTCTACATGTTTTAGCATTCTACAACTCTATTTTACTTTGGCTTTTGGGATGAATCACACTGTCGGTTGACTTACAATTTGCTTGGTGTTCAAATCGCTATCAATCTCTCGTCATCTAATGGGGAAAATGATGTTCTAAAGACGTAATTAGCATCTAATTATATATTAAATTAGAATCTAACAATTAAGATGCATTCTTTATTACCATCTTGTATCGGAAAGAATATCTATTTGAGATTAAAGAACAGCAAAATTTTATTAAAAAAAATCACGAAGAACTACGTCTATAATTAATTATTGTAAAGAAATATCTATCAGACTGTTGTATATATATATATATATATATATATATATATAGGTTGTCAAATTCCTACTTCAATTATTGTCAATTAAATACTTCTAAACCTACATCATTAACAATAGTGTTAACAAGTATTTTTTAAGTGAGAAATGATAATTACATAGCAACCTCAATTTTCTTTTTTGCAATGATACTTTTGCTCTCCAATAACTCGTTTTAGAGAAGGAAAAAAAAAAAAAAAAAGATAACGGGAATCACTAGGCCATTTCATTGTCGGTGTAGCACCAAAGAAGGCAAGCTGTCAACCAAGCAACGATTCAAAGGGAAAAGAGTCAACATGCAAATAAAAATTTGAACTGCTTCGTAAACAACAAACTTTGCCCAGTAAATATTAATTCCGATCAAAATAGGGCAACTTATTCTTAATCCTAATTGAAGGTAGATAAGTTGGATGCATTTTCGTAGCTTTAATTGGGGATGTGACAAGATACACGAACAGACGACACATGGTCCAAGGGAAACAAGCTACGTTCTTGAATTTAACGGTCTCCATTGCCACCTATAATTAATTTAATTACTTGTATCCAAATCACTCACGCCTCACAAGTCACAGCCTATCCAATATTATAGTATTGAAAGTGTTGTTATCTCATAATTAAGGGCATAGGTGCGATGCACTCTAAAATAATAATTTAATTTTATGGATATCATAAGCAATCAATGTCCATAAGCTGTACTTGGTATTTCTTTAAATACAAAATAGATTATTAACTCAATAGAATAGTGTTTGTTAATGATATTTTGATATATAAATTAAACAATTAAGTTCGATTACTATGCAGACATGATTAATATAATCTAAATATATAGTTGATACTATAATTTCAGATGATAGAGTATTTAGTGTTGATATAGCTTTTATATTATAAACTACCTTTAGAAAGGTGGAATGAGCATATAATTCACATCAAGCTTTAAAATTCTTTTGATGAAGAGGAGTGACCAAAGCAAGGAAGAAGACAGTGGATTCATGCTTAGATGTTAGTGCTCTCTCTCTCTCTCTTTCTCTTTCTCTTTCTCTTTCTCTCTGCTCACCTTTCAGGGCTTTGGTGGGGTCTCCGTCTCCTTGGCTTGAATTGACCTATGCCCTTTGATTGCAAATTGCCTCGTACCAATGTCAGTCCAAATGCCCCATCTGAAGACAAGAAATGGGTTAGCTTAACTGATCTCTAACTAGGTTGGGTGGGCCATTGTGTTTGCTCTCCTACTAGCTCTAGGGGTCCATCTTGCCTGCCACTTCATCAAAGTACCCCCCTTTCGCCTTTTGATGCCTTGATGCTAGTAGGTTTTTTTTTTTTTTTTTCTCCTTCTTTTTCTTATTCTTCTTCTCCTTTCTCTTCTTCTTCTTCTTCTTCTTCTTCTTCTTCTTCTTCTTCTTCTTCTTCTTTTCTTCTTTTTTTCCTTGTGTGATGTTAACAATATGCTAAATGTAGTAATGGAATGGTGTTGAGATTAATTAGGTTAGAATAGTGGAGTTGGTCCTCCCTACTTTAGTGATAGGGGGGGAATCCCAATATCACATCCAACCCTCCACTGAGTTGATGCATACCCTCTCGCCGTAATATGATCAACGTTAGGGCCTTAGGGGGGAAGAAAGAGAGGAGAAGAAAGAGAACAACGGACAAAATCGAGGACCCCATTCAGAGAGGAATATAATGTAGATATGATTAGAATAATTCATGATAGAAAGAAAGAGAATGGCGCATATCCATTTTGTTGACAAAGTTTTGGATGGCTCTTTCATATTTAGATTTAAAGATAGATTCTGATAGAGATTTATAGATTTCTCTCTCTCTCTCTCTCTCTCTCTCTCTCCCCCCTTTTCTTTTTCTTCTTCCTTTGGATAACTTACTTTGTTTATCTGGCCAAAATCCATGAACATTGAAATCATGGGCTTGGTTGGATCAGGGCACTTGGCACACTAAATTGGGCCCAATTTCGACAATCTTAGCCGTAAAAGTAGCCAGCCTTTTAGCTATGATCAGTACTTCAAGCTAGTTCATGATGGGAAAAAAGAAGAGAGAATATTTTGTTCATATATTCTTATAGAACAAGGACTGCTTAATTGAGCTGTTAACACTCATTGAGAGGTTTATTATATTGTTATAGGAAAAGGGTAGAAACTTTAAGAGATTCTAAATCTGGAAGGCTAGTCAGAAAGCACTAATGGACATCAGTCAAACTTTTGCCAGCCCCAAATAGTTGCTCTGTTTAGGAGCATCAAAGTTCATAGTTTGATTTCCTAACATCATTTCATGGGAGAGTTATGCTTTCAGCTCACCTAGAGAGATCTTATTCTATTAAGTGGTAATGACCTCATTTGATCACCGCATCATTTAGTTGACAGTGGAAAGATTTGAAAAGAGAATAGAAGAAAAGGTAAAGAGTGACAAGTCTGTCAATGCCCAGAGTGCCAGTTTGAAGCTACAACCGTTTCACTGTTGCACAAATGAACATTGACAAGAATAATCTATTCACTTTAAAGTTTTCTCCTTTTCCTTTTTCTGAGTACTTAATATAACCTTGCCACTTAATTAAATTGCAGATATGCAATAAAGGGTTAAGTGCATCTTTTCTCACAACATTATGATGGTATGATACAGATGGAAAGAAAGAGGCTCCAGTGGAAGACATTCAAATGATAAAGTGAGCAGAAGCCTTTGTGCAGCAGAGTATAAACCACTACAATTCTTATGTGAGGCAATTAATGGGTTTCAGTCTGAGCAAAGTAATTTTCCATCACCTCAACCTGAGATTACAAGTGTTCAATTCATTCAAACAAAATCAATAGCAGATTCATTGAACTCTTAATTTTATATCAAGTTCATATATAGTGGACTCCTGCAACACCGAACATGGCTATCCTTTCCTTATGGTACAAGCTAAAAACTGAGTTGTTGTCCATACAGGGAATTCATGAGATAGTAAGCATATCACTGATTACAAATGCTTTCATCATCAGCCTGCAAAAATGGCGCTTGTTTGAGATCCCAAAATGTCATTCATCAGTGATTCTATGTCTAGTTTTCTACTGTCTTAGGAAGCAATCAAACAAGAAGGTACTATCTTAGTTTGTCTTTGGACTATGAAACTGAACGCCTTGAACTTCTCGAAGGGGTAGACTTAGTCTCCTCCGGATTAATGGAGCCTGGACTCTCAGACGTGTCGGTGCTACTGTTCTCACCATCATGCCCTTTGTTAGACCAGAGCTTGCTTAGTATCTTCTTTGGCATCAAAATTCCTTTCACTTTGCTGTTGCTCTTGTCTTCACCATTGTTGTTGACATCCGCACTGCCACTACTCCTTCCACTTCCCCCAACTTTACTGACTAGCCTTGTGGACCTGAAGGAATTAGTATCACTGGTCATTGCAGCTCCATCCCAATCATCTTCAGTATTTGTCGTGGCAGCTGATCTCGAGCTACCATAAGAATTACCATTCTCCCGAGGAAGTAGCGATCGCATACTAACAGGGAGGTCAGCTGCCCCACCACCACTTCCAGTAGCAGACGCTCTAATTTGCTCAAAGAAGAGAACTTGAACCACCACACGGAGAGGAAGGCGCTCGTTCTGCACTGCGTGCATGCATGCATCTGCTGAGAGTTTTTTACAGTCCATTAGACCGCATAATTTCTTCTTCTCACTCTTAGATAGACCAGGATGCTCCTGTACAAAAAGAAAAGAGCATAAACGATATGCTAATATAGCAAGTTTAAACAAACATTGACGGATGAATGCAGAATCAGAATCACATAACTTGGATCACAAGGGAAAAGCAATAGAATGGCTAAAGCTGAGAAGATTAAGTCTTGAGAACAAGAGAAGTTACCTTGAGATACATGTCAATGGCACGATAGAGTGCATCATGGACTGGCCTTGCAGCAACTGATATCATTTCAGCTACTTCAATAAATTTTGAAAGAGGTAGGCTTGGGTCTTTTGAAACTTCAGCAAGGTATCCGTCAATTAATTTTGCTACAGCAACCTTTGAGCTACTAGAAACAAAAGTTGGACTTCTAATCTCTAGAATTTCCTCTGTACCCTGTGGAACGGTTTGATCATCACCACTATGATGCATTAGAAACTCTTCTACTATACTCAGTGTCATGTCAATACTGTATCTAGTGTTTTCCCCCGCTGTAGCAGGAATTATAAGGTCGGCGACAGAAGCTTCTTCTAACTGGCAGCCAATTCTCTTAATTAAATCATTTCGACAAGTTTCACTAGAATCCAACAAGCATGCGGCTCTCAGTAGCTTTAGGAGGAAGGCACACTGAACAGAACCTTTCTCGGTTGGTAATAACCATATAATGGTTTCCAGAATTGCACGGTGTCTACTAACATCGCTTCCATTGGTTGCCGTACCTTTAAGATAACTGGGCAGCCTTCTATAGGCGTAAGCTCTTAAAGCTTCTCCAAATACTTCTCCGGACATTCTCTCCTTAGACTTGATGGCCATTATTACCCGCTTATAAAAGTCCACTTCAAGTTCACAGAGGTCCTCAACCCACCAGTCATTGGGAACCAACTGTTGCTTTCTAACACCATTCCAATGTGGATCAAGACCATTTTCAGATGGAAGCTTCTTTCTGTTGTAAGTGTAAGACCACTCAACCTCGCAAGGATCAATGGAGGCCCTTGAAGCTATGGCGTCAATGCAGTGGCTAACCACCTTCAAATCCTCAGACCAAGGTAGTAGGGACTTTGTGGTCTGTAGAACTATGATCGAGTCCTTCCAACTGCGGAATATGCTCGAATTTAAGAATACTTCTAACTTGTATATGAGATTTCCTTTATCGATGCTTTCGTGCATTTCAAGGTACTCTGCCGCACAGCGAGCTGCGACCACATTGTAAGCATTGAGAGTGACGATCATACCGTAACAGAATTTAGCACATATTTCAAATGCAGCAGGTCCGCCCGGGATGTCAGGAATGTCGACTTCATCATTGCTTTCCTCACTGACAGAGGCCACCAACTTTTGCAAGCGAGAACTCTTGGATAAAAGAGGGAACTGCATAAAATAGTTGACAAAGAATAGAGTAAATGAGGAAAGCTGAAGTCTTCTTGACAAATTTTGAAAATGCACAAGTAGAGTCACTACCTTATGTAGATAAAATCTAACATCTCCTACATTAACAATGATGTCAGTTGCCAACTCAGTTGCAACAAACCTGAAAATGTGAAATCTTGGATGAGATATTCAGGAAAGGAACAGTACTAAAGCAATCAAACTAAAATAAGAAAAGAACATAAACAAGCTCATAAAAAGAATCAGGATTAAGCATTAACATAAGATGTTGAAAGTAGTACACAAACAAAGGAAAAACTCATACACAAATATGGGAATATTATACACTTAATGTTTGCTTCAGAGTACACAAAATTCAACCAAAAAGAAAAGATAGCCTAAAAGGTAATTCTTCGCTTGAAACTTTCTTCAGAGCTGTTCACAATTAGCAGTTAGTACCGACAATAATTTCTACAGGTGATATTAGAAATCAAAGGAATTCTCTCTAATATGCCTTAATTCTAATCTCTGTTCCATCAACTTTTTCCCAAATCTTCCCAGATGTAAATCTTAATTCGATAGAAACTTGTTTGAGGTTCTCCTTGCTCATCTGACATGTTGAAAGTTGAAACAAGACCCTCTAAGAAAAGAATCTTTAAAGGCACTCGCATAAGGTCTCATGGCATAACCATCACAACTAATACTTTGCAGCATGGTTTGAATGAATTAAAACAAATCCATTTCAGCTGAAACTAAAAAGGCCCTGAAACCAGTAACTGGGGGTCGAATAGTATGTTTCAGCCTGGTTACATTTCTTTATGCTATTTGTACCAGGAACCGGTCTATGGATGTGACGTTTCAGGCTAATACACACTGAGAAGCTAGAAAAATGTTGAAGAACTTATTCTTAAAAAAGATACCACTATTGAACAAAAGATATTTAAAATATTCTGACCACGCATATCACTCATCAAAAGTAAAATCATCCTAAAGGTAGTCCTCTAATATGGCTTTTATCTGAGAAGGGGATTAAAAGCTGATCCTTGATGATATACAGTGCTTCTAATTATAAACAGAAGCACACTGACACCAAACAACATCTGATATTGTTAGCAATGTCCTACCCACCTCTGATATCAAGTTCTGGACTCATGATCATTAACCACCAGAAAATTTGCAAACAAAGATAGCCTTACCTTTGAGATATTCCTTGAGTCAACACAAATTACATCCTAAAGTGCCTAACGAATAAGGGAGAAAAGAAAAATAAACTCCCGCTAAGAATCAGCCTGATGCACATAATAAACAGTATCTATGCCACGATTCCAGAAGAAAATAGTAAGCTAAATAATATAAATTATTTTAAAATAAAGAGATAAATTATATTAATAAAGAATAAAGTGTCAAGACAAGTATATTTCATTCTCAATAGTGATAGGGTAAGCTTGCAAGAGCTGCACCTTATATTGTTCCCCTCCGTCTGGAAAGCATCCGGCTTCGATCCAAGCTTCATATACTTCATTGTGCTCAAAGAGAAAATTTTAGACCTCCTCTTCCCACTACCACAGCACCAACACCTAACCCTCCCTAACCCATCATAAGTGCAACTATATTGCTGCCCCACATGCCTACCAATCTACAACAACTTGTAAAAGAGGTGGATGGAACTTCCACTAGCAAGAAGATGACCAAATTAACCAGAGACGAGAAAGAAAAGGAACAACTTTCTACGGAAATGAACAACAATTGGGTCTAAGATCTAGAGTTGGATGGACAAGAAACCCCAAGATGCGGTCTAAAAAAGAAGGCTTAGTGTCTCCCCTGGCCGCGGCAACGCCCACAGAGTACGGGAGCAAATGGGTCAAGCAAAAAACGCAAAGGCAACAATCCCTCTAGATTAGTAAACAATTGGACGAGAGCAGAGACACCCACAAGCACTAGACTGACACCACCGCCCACTGCACTATTTGTTAATAGTTTTCTCTCTGCTCAGCTGTCTCTGGTGCTCCTCAAATGTCCCCCTCCTTTACTATTTTCTTCTCTTTCTTCTTCCTTCTAATCTCAAGAAGCAAACCCCAAGAACCCACACACTTCAATTCACTTGCAAATTGGCTGATTGTATCACCTGCTAGGAAAAGGACAGCAACTTGGAAGTGAGGGGAAGAAGAGCATTTAAACCGAAGACAATAAGCATCTTTTCTCAGAAACGGAGAAGGGAGTGTAGGGAGACCAAGAGGAAACATGTAGAACATGAAGGAACCCAAGAAGATCATGCGCCGAGAGCTCTATCGAGAAGTAGTAAAAAACAAAAGGGAAAGGAAAAATATTGTCAGGATAGCTTCCGGCCAAAATAAATGCAACCCAGAAGACAGCATCAAGCGGATAAGTTTTATGTTAAAAAAAAATTAATGTGATAGTCTCGAGGGAATCACAAATGCATATAAGCTCCAAGTTCCAACTAAGAATAAGGTGAGAATCTAAAGGAAAAAAAAACAATTTTTTTTTTTTTTGTGAGAAAGAAAATGAGCTAGAAGAGACCCATTTAAGAATGAGCAAAAAGAGCATATCGACAACTAAAATAGGAAGATAAATAGAATATAAAAGAAGCCCAAGAAAGAAAATTAACAGGAGAACGAAGGGGGCGAACGATCGAAAGTAAGAATTTAACCTCTCCGAAGGAGTTTTACAAGTATAGCTGCAGAAGAATGAACAGAAGACTCATCACCACATTAATGGCGCCACCTTCCCCACGCCTTCGTCCCACACTATCTCCAAAGAAGAAATACGAGTAACCCACAAGGAAAAAAGGAGGAGAAAAGCAACTCGAAATCAATCAAACACTTACAAATACCTAATATTTGGAGATCTATATAGTTTCTCTATTCATTCCGCATCAAATTCTCTATCTTTTCTCTGTCCACCGCAAATTACTTCTCTCTTTCTCTCTCTAGATCTCTTCCACACTCTCTGTGATGACTGGCCTTAGCTTCGAGTTTGCTTTGCATCTAATCCATCTGCCGTTGTTGCTGGTATGGTATCTTAAAAAGAGCCTAACCACTGCAAAGACTTGTATGCCCCTCCTACTGTACCGTTACCGGAGAAAAATTACTGAACTATGGCAGTTTTGCAAATCAACCCTTATATCTTACTCTTATTGCAATATTTTTCATCGACTCCTCTGGTCCTCTCATTCCGTCCCTAGTATTTGCAAAATAATAATAATGATAATAATAATAATAATTCTTTTCAATATATAGACTCATAAATTATTAAAAATGTTTTACTCCCTAAAAAAAAGTGAAACGATCAAAGTAACGGATACTTATAGTCACGATATGATTTACATGTTTATGAATAAAAAATAAGTATTTAAAATATCTTTAATAATTTAGGAGTCTATATGAAAAAAAAAAGTTTAGAGAGTTATCAGAAAAGGTTTATAAGTGTAATTATTCCCAAAACTTTTAATTTTTTTTTTTTGAGAAAACATACGTAGACAAAATAAAAAAACTTTCCTTTGTTTAAGTTTTCTTGCAATAAGGCTAAATTGTAGGTGCTGATATGCGAAATTCCCTAATTAATTGGTAGGAATGAGAAATTTAGGTTATCGGAGCTCTAGCTTTATTTGTTACTACAATGAGACTTATCCGTGCATAAGAACAAGGCTTCTTAATGGGGCCAAGTGTGGGGCACTAACAAATCCCGATAAGGTCCTCCATCGGAAGCTTTATCCGTGCAAAAAGACTCATTTGGAGTCTGGCCAAGCATAGAAGAATCCGATAACTTCCAATGATAATGGAAAACCTCATCTTTATCCTCACAACTCTCTCTTATTACTTAGCTTTATTCCGACTTTAATTCAGGTTGGATCTACTGGCCCATATGGAAAACGAAGTTGGATAACATATCCATGCATGTCGGCAATATTGATAGACTTCGGATAACAATCGTCCATTTAAGTTTGGTGTTGATAGATTCAGAGCAATTAGGAACACCAGTGAACTTTTATCACATCGCTTCCAGAATAGTCCTTCCATTCTCCTTTTAATTATCATACTAGGGCCCAGATTTCCACTATTGCCAGTAGCATAGCTGGACAAGGAGAGGATTGGAGTCTATCCAAATGATATATATATATATATGTTATGCACTCGTGGACAAAGTCACCCTCAACCTGCATGCAGTGAGATCTATAAACCTATGCTCTATCAAAGTAAATAAATAAATAAATAAATAAAAGGATCAAATTACAGTTTATCACTCTCATTATCAAATCAGGTTATACTTTTATTGGGATGATGAAGTCTTTTCGCATCACCGGTTTCATATTGTTTATAGTTTGGTTTGTATTGTTTATAGTAATTAAGTCGATAAGGAAAATAAAATGTCAAGAGATATCATATTGTTTATAGCTGAGTTTGTATTGTTGCTTGTATCTTTATCTATGATATTTATCAGCGTCCAACTTTGACCATGTATGCAAAATTTAGGAGGCAACGTTAAAAGTCGTCCCATAAGATAATCCCAATAAGTTAACATAATAAGTTTCTATTGGGAATCGTAAAACAAAAGAAAACATTGTACCCCTCACATGGAACTCACTTGAGAAGAGCTTAAAATTTAGTCCAATCACCATCTGTCTTCTACCTTGGCTTTAATTATCTCTAGTTTTGACACAGTAGCCCCAGGTGAATCATATCAAGATGTTAGTCTAATTAGTATACCTATATAATTAACTAAAGGATCATTATTTGTATATTTTATGCTCCATCTCCTGAGTACTCCACTCTTCTCCATGATGGCCCTCACTTTTGATCCCACTTTTCTCTGGCACAATGTGAACCTTAACACATGGTGTTAATTGGAACCTTGTGATCAGGAATCTCTTCAACGTGTTCAAACCTGAAGACTGTAGGCATGCTTAGTACTACCTTTATTTGTATGCTTGTTATGTCCATAAATTAATCAACTTATGAGTTAAAGTACATGAAAGATATTACTCTTTCAGACTTGAGGAATCTTGCAGTACGTTATTAGCTTTGAAGGTTTAATTACTAGTTGCAAATCATAATAGTAGGTGGTCAGTTTAAGTCTGACATCTGAGTCAAAGGCTAATGAGCATGCAAATATTTTATATAAATTTTGAACAACTAATGCTTATGCATTATGATATGTTAAATCCATAAAAGTAGGATTTTTATATGATGGGCCGTCTCTTGAACTTAAGTCGTTAGACATTGGTGAAGTAAATAATGACCTGTGTATATATATACTATCTTGTTTCTTGAGAACAAATGATAGAGAATGGCAAACTTGATGTTACAGTCCAACACTCTAGATCTCACACGTTCTTCTGGGTAGGAGGATTACTACTACTACTACTACTAACTGATATGGCATTGTCTTGCAAGGCATGTTTCTTATTCACTGCGGTCCCTCTTCCTTTTGTTTGGACTACTTGGGTCTTTCCCACCTTTGGCTCAATGCTTGTGGAACTGAATCTTTTGAGAGATAGTGGTTGCACTCAACAACAAAGTATCTACTGCTCCTTAGTCCACCTATGGCGTGGATACTCTAACTACCTTCCATATCTCACTTCACATCAAGTCGAGTCCCCTTAACCAGTTCATATTTGCATTATTCTTAGGATTTATGTAGAGAAGAACCTAATGATGAGTAAATGAAAGAGATCTACATGAGATCATGGCGACAATGGAACAATATCAAAACAAAAGGAAATAAATCTCCCACGCTCTGAGTCAATGGACTGCGACACGGGAAAGGAAGTATCCATATCTGCACAAAGTTGTGGGTCTCTCTCATGGATGCTACCTCAAATGCTTTTCTATAATGAGAGGTATAATAATGGAACAGTGGCCCAAGCATGGGGAGGGGGGTAGATTGAGGCAATCCAACTTCGCTTTGGGAATTGGAGTTTGGTTTTGTGGGCCAAGAATGCCTCAAGAGAAACATGGCACACAAAGAGAGGTGGAAAAGGGCCACTGTTTGATGATGATCATGATCATGATGATAATATTTTAGAGTATTAATGAAGTGAGTAGTTTGGTGCACCAAAAAAAAGGGTGTGCATGAATCCATGCATGCATGCATCATCCTTGGCCCAAAAATAGCTGGATCTGAGAGGAGAGGATCCTCCGCAGACCCAAATGCTGGAATTCGCTACATTCAGATATTTTGCAATTCAAGATTGGCTACCAAGTATGTATTCGGAGTTGCAGATTACTTGTCCATATCATAGCAGAAGTTCCCACTCTATAGAGCATGGACCATCCTAACCTCACTTAATTCAAGTCCAAGTGCATGTTGGCCAACTTGAATCCATTTCTCTTTTTTTTTTGGGTGCCAAATTCAATGTATGAGAGCAATCCTACCTTTGACTTCATTCAAAGTCTTAATACGTATCAGGACAAAATCAATTTAAACCATTGAGAACTACACCACCATTAATCTATCCACTTACATGTATGTATAATTGTATCTACATAGTCACCCATTGGTTTCAGTTCGCTTCAACGGACTTTACCTGCCATCAGCCAACTGTATTCAAGTGGCCAGATCCAGGAATTCCACATAGGATGCCATTAGGGGAACAATGTTCTGCATTAATAAAAGCGATTAGTGCCGTAATTTCGGTTAGTTGGCACCATGTGGATGTGGGATTAACTTAATAAGTTATGTCCTCCTAATGAGGTTTCGGTACCTGACATGCCGCGACCAGTGCCCCGTGACATGTGTTGATTGGCCAGCGACAAATTAACACTGGATTACATGCTAATCTAGCAGTTTTAGTTTGCTCTAATCATCCTCGGTTGTTTCTTGAGAATGTGGCCCAATTAAAAGGCCTAATGGGCTAACACAGCGGATCTAAATGGCCCAAAATTATCTATTATGTGATACTGACCTAAGCATGATTCATCGCAATGTATGGATCCAAGCTGGACGATTTAAAGAAGCTTCTGCTGAGATATTGGTATTTATAATGTGAGGATGTGAACCCACGAGACTAATCCATAAGACCAAGAACATTAATTTGTCTACCTCGCATTCTTTTGTTCCAATTTGTCTATAACATCATACACCTATCGATCATTCCTGGAGATCCAATCGTGCAACAGTGTCTAAAAAAAGAAAGGACCGCCCATTCTAATATTAGACTAGTCGTTGTGATTGCAGCAGTGCCAACCACTCCAGCGTGAAGCTAGGCAGGAACCAACTAGGCATAACTCTTAGCCATCCAATTAATTCTGAGTCGTTGGGGAGGCCGGAGGGGGGGGTGTTAATAGAAAAGGGACGAGGTTCATGTGAGGGTGAGATGAGCCCTCTATTAAACCGAACCTTAACTATTGGATCCGAATCCGAAAAGTCGTCCCAGTACTATACTAGTTTCTCTCTAAAGGATTATCAAATAGTGAAGCTTGTGAATTCCTCATTTTCTGTTATGTATTAAGCTTGAATTAGTTTTGTTGGTATTAATAATTGGTTTTGGAGCAAGCCGACCTCCATTATTCTCTACCAAACTTATGTAATTTATCTTCCAATTGAGTAGGAATTATGTCACACCGGCACATAATTATGGTTGCGTGATTATGAATTCGTACTCATTAGGTAGTGGGGATGCACCCCTTTCAATGAGGCAGTTAAGGGGTTCGAAGAATTAATGCCATTTCTCTTGACAGCTTCAAACTTATGCATTCATAAGATTTGATCAGCTTTACCGGTGAATCGCAATAGAGAAGTTTGACTTTGAACGCTTCGAATAAAAGTTAGTTGACAAAGTCATATTCAACGAGAATACCAGTCAGCTAACACTCACAATTAGATTGCATACCAAAACGAAGTTAATTGGTAATTATGTTTAACTTCCACATAGATCCAATATTTAGCTCCCCAAGTCTTTGAAAAAAGAATCCAAGATTGTTACACGATCATAGAGTGGAATACAAGGCAAGCAACAAGTTGGAAAACAACAATAAATCGTTTTTCCATTCCTAACCAGAACTCAACCACTTACAAAGAATAAAATAATCCTCTGTACACAAACACAATATTAAAAAGAAAAGAAAATACTAATAAGCGATTAATTGAAGTGATAATTAAGCCGGGATTAGGAGTCTTGGCTTCTTGAAGGCAAGAGGGCTCTGAACCTCCTCTTCCTCCGCCGCAACCACGCACCGCCGGCTGACGTCGAACCCGACAAACTCTGGCGTCGCAGGAATGTTCAGGTCGAACCCCCGGTGGCTAGAGCTTCCCGCCTCCGACGCTGCCGCTCCGGCGGCCGCGCCGCCGGAGCGGATGTTGCCGTCGTAGTGGCACCTCTTGTGGCCCCCAAGCGCCTGCCCGGTGGGGAAAGTCTTCAAGCACACCGAGCACTGGTGCACCCTCCCGTCGCCGGTGGAGGCCCCGACGGACGCCGCCGGCGATCCGGTGGAGGAATTCGCCGGCTCTTCGGAGCTGACCGGCTTCCGGTGGCTCGTCTTGTGCCCGCCAAGCGCTTGGTAGGACCCGAAAGCCTTTCCGCAGACGGAGCACTTGTACTCCACCCTCGCCGAGGACGGCGGCGCAGCCGCAGGAGATGGGTGGTTGGTCTCTGCTGCGGCTCCACCGCCTCCTCCGCTGCGGGCGAGCATGAGGAGGCAGAGCGCTAAGTACTCCTCCTCGGTGGGCGGGCGGTCGGAGAAGCGTGAGCGCTTCGAGCGCTTTCGCTTCGCCCACCCCTCGATGTGGGGGAATTCCTCGTCGCTTGCCTCTTTAATCGTCGTATGTACAGCTTCCACCGCCATGGAGTAGAAATTGATAGCTATAGAGAGAAGAGAGAGAGAGAGAGAGAGCGAGAGAGAGAGAGATGGATTGTGAATTGGAATTGGAATTGGAATTGGAATTGGAATTGGAATTGGAATTGGAAGGTAAAGAGAGAGAGGAGTGGGAAGAGTGATGAGAAGGGTGGGTGAGTGGAGTGGTTTTATATATAGAGAAGTGGGGGTGGAGGAGGTGGGAAGTTGCGTCTGAGTTGGGGTAGTTGTGGGGACGAAGTAAGCAACGTGGTCAACGAGGAAGCTTAGCAAAGTGATGAACTGGTGGTGAGTGAGAAGCCAAGACTGGATTACTGGGATACAGCGAGGAAGAAGCGATTGTAAGATACATAGAACAAGTCTAGAAGATACCAATAAAGACCCCTTCTTTGGTCAACGCAAAGACTATTTAATACAATGAGAAGTTCCAGTGGTTAAAAGACTATTCTTTTCTTTTCTTTTCCTTTTTTTTAAAAAAGAAAAATCATAGTGACATGCAACAATAAGCAACAGTAGTAGGTCGGCTCGGTCTTCCTGGTCCTTGATTTGCCGCGTGGTGGTTGTGACCCTGTGAGTTGGAGCCTCGGAGGCGGTGGGTTCTTTTTGAGGTTCTATGAACTTTACAGTAGTGAGAAGCACGTCTTTCTCGCCTTTCTCTAACGTTAAATTTACCTTCTTCCAACTAATCATCGGTGAATTTTTTGTTGTCGTTGTTATTGTTGTTAGCATTTCAAAATCTAACTCACACGTAACATATGCAGTGCCACTGGAGTAAAATTTACTGCGTTCTACTTGATCTATTGAGCAATTTTAAACATGTGCTCCTCTTTATTCTTGTTCCAAGTTTCACGGATAAGTAGCCGACAAAAGAGGAATAAAGCACATGGCGAATATAATAGAAGCATCTAAAGTTAAAAACCCTCACGCACCGATTTCGATTTCGTGTAGAATGCGATCTCCCACTAACCGCGTGCTACGCCCGCCATGTGCCGCAATTTAAGTTTCCAGGTAGTCTTCGTCCCACAATTAACACGACTTCTTCGTTACCAAGACGCGTGTTATCCATATTAGCCGTTCGGATAACTTCTAATCCGTGTCAAAATTATCCCAGAATCGGATTATGACGTCGGTATCAATCGACAGGGTGAGAACTATTTCTGTTTATAATTTTGATGGGCAATTTTACACGTTGTCATAATTTGGATGTGCGACGACCAACCACCACGTTTATTGGTGGACGATTAGCTTGCGCCTGCTTGTTTGAACAATCACAAAGTCGGCAGTTGGAACTGAGTCAGCTCAGCTACTGTATAACGAGCTAAAACAAAAGTATTATATAGGAATGTGAAGTGTTATATGCTTATCTATATGGATACCAATCTGGACATACATGATGCCGTCATTGCTTACCTACACTATTGTATCCAAACGGTCAAAAGCATGGCTTAAAAGCTAGGGAGTCATGGTTTCTAGTTTCTACACGTCATCTAAGGGCCCGGCCTGATTAGCTTCGAAGTTTAATTGGATCTGATCCATTAGACTTCCTCTGGCCCGGCCCAGTTGACGATGAGGAGGAGATGGAAGGCAGCTACCGTGAAAAACGAGGCACGTGCTGATTCCTCTGATTCCTCTGTCTCGACGAGCTCGAGCTTCCTGAGCGCACCATTCTTAGTAGGCTCCACCACTAAGCCAAACGGCCAACCAATAGGAGAGCGAGAATATAAACAGGGGTACGGAAATAATTGTACTAGTGGGGTCCACCACATTCGTCACTCTCCACCCTCCACTCTCCTCCTCTTTTCCATCCCATCTCCCTTTCCAATTCAAATGCCCTTCTCCTCCTCCTGAGTCCTATACTTCGTTTGAATTCTCTTCTCCCCTTCCTCTCGGTCGCCGCGAAGGCGATGGATACAGCTCCCGGCGCCGGCCGCGACAACCGCCTCGATCGGATCGCGTCGTCATCCCTGACTTTCCCAAGCCGGTAAGTTGATAAAATAACGGATTTCGGGTTCTTTTTCTCGATTTCTCTCGATTTGAATTGGTTTCTTGATTCGATTCTTTGATTGTGGGGTTAGTCGCAGCGGTTATATTCAATTTCGCTTCCTTCAATCTCTATATCTTTTTAGGTCCTATGAATCTGGATGAAATTGCGAGATTTCGTTGAAATGTACGAATGGGAGTGAAAGATCATGTAAGTTTTGTTCCTTTAATCTCTGAATCCTTTGGAAACTTTGCTTCTGGGATGAAAACTGTGAGCCTTCCTACGTCTGTCGATGGGAATGGCCATTGGCCGAATGGAAAATCTGTAATTCAAATTAAAAGGCAACTATTACATCACACATAATGGACAAATTATTGGCTGTAACAATCTGATTCAAATAGTAATAATAAAATCCGATCAAATAAAAAAATAAAATTAAATAAACTTACATATTACATAATGTAAAATTTTAATTAAGTTGAGTCTAGTATTGAACAGGATCTTTTAAGATCAATTTATTCTCTATCCATTGCTTCTAGAATAATAGATATCAGTCTCCAAGGATACAACAACTGTATTGTACAAGAAAAAAAAGCTACAATTTGAGTACATTATCAAATTAAAACAGTGCAATTCTCTCTCAAATACAAAAGCAGAAGACGTAAAAAATATATGAATAGAATAAATTTTTTTGTATGCCTAAATGCAAACTTCTTTCTTATTTATAGTAATGAATAGCCACGACGAAGAGATTGTATTCATTCATAAAGGGGTGTATCCTTTTGAAAAGGTATATCTTTTTATTTGAAAAAATACACATTTTTAATAAAGAGGTGTAATCATTCTAAGTGACATGTTCTTCTGATACATATTTTCCAACGAAGAGATATGATCATGAAAGGACACATCATTTCATATGAAAGGAACATCTTTTCAACTCATTTGAAAAACCGCACCTCTTCAGACTCAACTGCTATTTTAAACTAATATCTATTTACTTTCCTTCTTAGCTTTGAATAAGTAAATATATGACATTAAAATATATAAAATTCATGCTCAAACATATAATTTTCCAACACAAATTTGACATTCTTTTTCACATTGTTCTGATTGGTGGTCTTCGTTCGGTACTTTGTTAATGCACAAATAATGCATATCAAAATTTTATTTTGTGTAAGTATGAAAATACATGTGTATATTAGATATGAGTAAATTCTGTCTTCTTTTTGTTTTTTTTTTTCTTTCTTTCTGTCTATGTATTTGTCATTTGTATGTATGGGCTTATGATTATAGGAAATATGCTAATATTCTTTCTTACACTTATTTTTGAGTTTTGATGAAATAAGAACATATCTGAGTTCTGAAGGCCATTTTATTAGCTTGGTCTGGTTGCATTTCCAGAAGTTGAAAATTCTGGATTTTCACTCAGTATTTTTTCTAATGCAAATTTAAAGACTAATTGAAGCTTTCAATTTCTTTTCTCTGTCCGTTCCTATCTTCAAATTCAATTAATTGGAACTATGAGACTGTGATTTTTTTTGCTTGTTTGCAAGTGCTACTTACTTTTGATTCTCACTAAATACTGAATTAGATGTGTGACGCGTTGGTGAAGTAGAAATAACCATATTCTAGAGAATACTTTTGATTCTCACCATTTCAAATTTGGAAGTGAGAATCAAATTTAGGTTATTAATCGCAGTGATTTTTTTTAGTTTTATGGTCCTATTAGATAAAGTCATTTCAGAAGAGTATTCTCTAGAATATGGTCCTGACAAAATTTGAAATGCACGTAGTATGTAGGAGCTCTAGAACCAGGAGATAGAGCCCTTGTTATTGATGATCTTATTACTACAGGAGGAACTCTAGAAGACTATAATATGGTACGGCCAAAACTGAAATTGCATGCAGGAGCTATAGAACCAGGAGGCAGATACACCCTTATTATTTACGATCTTATTACGACAGAAGGAACTGTAGAATATATTACTGATAAAATTAAAAATGCATGCAGGAGTTCTAGAACAAGGAGAAATGGTCTTTCTTATTGATGATCATATCTATTTACTGCCATCACGCTTTTGGGTAGTTTTTGCCATCTACTTTGAACTCCTCACAAATACATGATTCTTGTGATTAAATTTCTATTCACTGTTCTGTTTTTCTTTTTCCAATACTTAGAAGTTAGAACTATCGTTTCTAATTTATTACACCCAAAACATCTATTTTAATGTTAGCATGTTAATAGATGAAAATGTTGGATGTTTCTACATGTTCTTGGCTTTAGATGGTAACTTTGCGGTTCATATTGCTTATCAAGATTATGTAGGACAACCTAGGAGTTAGACCTAATGCATATGAATCAAATGCACACTCAAATAAACCTTTATGCATCAGTACTTATATAGATATATATGTGCTATGTAACTTGTATGTATCGTGTGCTAGATCTTGAATAAAATGTAACTTGTATGTATCGTGTGCTAGATTTTCAAGATCTTTTGTTTTATTCTATTAGGTGCGTTGCTGCTATATCCTGTGTCCATATACATACTTCATAACTTTTGGACAAGCAACTGTCTTGGAAATTATTTCCTGTCAAAGACTGCTTAATTCTAAAATGTTCTTCTACTGAAATCACAAAAACCCTGTTTAGCTGAGTGTGGTGCAGATGTATCTTTTGTTTCATATTCAACTTGTAGAGATGTTATATTTCCTTTGATAAATCTAGTGAATCCTTAAAGGCCATTGTGGTCCATTGAGACTGAACAGTTAAGGGAATATCCCGGTGCAATTGATATGGTAAATTGATAATGTAACACGTTCCTCAGTTTTTCAGTTTTCTAAATTCAATTCTTTGCATAATAGCATTATTTTTCTCTGCAGAATGTGCCGGAGCAGGCGATGGCTGAATGTGCTTGTGTTATTGAATTGCCAATGTTAAAAAGAAAGGTATCCTTTCCCATCTCACTGAGTTACCTTTTAAATTCAGTTTCATGGAAGGATTTTTTTTTCTTCTTTATTTTCATGGACTTCTGTAAGAGTAACGGGAATGTATTTAATCCCGAGTCCTAAGTAACAATCAGGAGAGCTGCTACAGCCAATGAACCAACACCAAGTACAGATAAATATTATCAGCCTAATGAGCTCCCAAAATATATTACCACATCATGTTGGGCAAAACTTGGGTATAATTCCAACCCAATTTGTATTGAAGGACATAATCTAACATGCGTAATATTTGCCTGTATATGTTGGCTTGATTGTTACCTTTGATTCCTGACATCTCAGTATTACCGTTTGCACCGCCATTTGATTGACGTCAAAAAATACTTTGAGTTGGTTCCAGTAAAACCCAGGCAAATGAAGAATTAATCTATTTATAAGCAAAACTTCGTCCGGGTTTTGTTATTCTTGATGCCTGATGGTGGTCGTACTAAAGATTAGCATTTGGATATATAGATCGGCTTATGAGATGAAAAGTTGAATAACATGAGTTAAAACTAAATCTATTATTTATATATTTTTAATTGACAGAATTGAAAATTTAATGTATACCAATAAAATTAATGTTATTAGGATTCGACGAGCACTCATATAATATGACTCTTGTTAGTTTTTAATCACCTGAGTATTACCCGGAAGCTAGATTGTGAGCAAAATAGCTACATTATATGTTTATCTATGTACACATAGATATCTTGAAAAGAAAGCAAGTTATTGAGCAATACAATGGAATCAATAATAAATATGATTATTGTTTCATAATTTAGCATGTGCTAATAGTATTATTTGTGACCATTTAAGTAGCTCGTCTTGCGTTGGATCAGTCAAGAATCTAAATTCTCTCTCTTTCTCTTCAAAAGGAGAAGTAAAATAGTAATTAATTATTGATACTAATTTACT
This sequence comes from Typha angustifolia, assembly GCF_048772165.1. NCBI lineage: Eukaryota > Viridiplantae > Streptophyta > Magnoliopsida > Poales > Typhaceae > Typha > Typha angustifolia. The sequence continues at coordinate 1,720,374 of NC_133245.1, forward strand.
ATTTCTGTTCAATCTTTAGAGGCAGAAAATTAGTTGCTAATGCTAGCAACAAACTCTGGATTAATCTCTCCAGCAAGGGATGGTAACCATACTTGACATACGGATGAATCCATTAAATACCTAATTCCTAAAATTCAGTAGAAAATTGTGTAGTTATATTGCAAGATAATTTAATTAGCACTACCTACCTACCTACCTACCTACTTACGCATATGATGTTAAGGGCCCGGCCCGATTTATTTCGAGGATAGTTTGGTTTCCCTAATCCGGCCCAGTTGATCAAATGGTCTGCTACTATGAATCACGAGGCATGGTAATCAACAGCCAGGATCATTATCTTGCATGGCCTGCTTGTTCCGCTCTTTCCACGAGCATCGTGACTTCGTGAGCGCACTATTTCAAAATCTGTGCGGGCTCCACCACCAACGTACCCAATTGGAACGCGAGAATAAGCCGTATGTCTTACTGGGGTCCACCACACTCGTCTCAGCGCCGCCTTGGTTCTCTTCACTTGGCGCAGAAACAGACTGGCTTCGGAATTTCGGATGCGATGCCTCTTTTAACACCTACCTCTCTCTTCTATTTGCAAACCCATTCGCATTCGCATTTCCATTTCCATTTCCAATTCAAATCCCCTTCTCCCCTCTTTTCCTCTCCTACTCTTCCTCCTCTTATCCGCTCCAAACCTCCTCGCTCCTTCATCTCCGTCGCCGCGAAGGTTATGGATTCCGCCGCCGATGACGGCCGCGACCACCGCCTCGATCGGATCGCATCGTCGATCCGCGTCATCCCCGACTTCCCCAAGCCTGGTGAGTTGGAAACCCCAGAGATGTCGGAATTCTTGGTTCGTTTTCTCGATTTCTTGGTTCGAATTGGTTTCTTGATCGATTTTTTGGGTGGGGATGGACACAGGGGTTATGTTTCAGGACATCACGACGCTTCTTCTTGATCCTAAGGCATTTCGGGATACGATCGATCTGTTCGTGGATAGATATGGAGATAAAGGAATCACCGTAGTCGCAGGTGAGTCGATCTTCTTGGCGTTGTTAATTCTTGGATGGGAAGTATGGTGGATTCTTTTGAAGTCCATGGGTGAGAGCGGCATGCATTGTTAATTATTCGATCTTTAGATGTTTTCTTGGCTTATTCGATTCTTGGATGAGTTTTCTCAGCTTTCCTTTCTAAGTCTATGAATGGAAGAACGTGTAATTCAATCTCGTTCCTGTAATCTCTGAATCATTTGGGCTTCTTTTATTCTCGGATGCGAGTGGAAAAACTTGTATGTTCAATTTCGTTTCCTTCAATCTCTATTTCTTTTCCGGTTCGGTGGCTGTCGGATGAAAATTGTGAGGTGCCCTTTGAATTTTTGTTCCTTTAACGTCTGAATCTTTTTGGCTTCTGTGCTTCTTGAATGAAAACTGCGAGGTTTCCTATGGGAATGGCAAACTTGTAATGTGAATAAGATCGTTCTGAATGGAATGTCAAAGTTTAGTCATCATTATGTCGCTTTTACATGAGCATGTAGAGATACTTGTTAATTTAGGTTTCTCATTTCCAATTATATGACGCAACTAGGTATTGAAGCAAGAGGATTCATTTTTGGGCCCCCTATTGCCTTAGCGATTGGTGCAAAGTTTGTTCCCATGAGAAAGCCAAACAAGTTACCTGGTATCTTTTCCTTGTACATATTTCCCTTCTACTATCTTGTTGAGTAGCCAGGACTCTGGATTGTGTTTGGTAGGTTTAACTAAAGTTCTATCTTTATGGTCCATTAGGTAAAGTCATTTCAGAAGAGTATTCTCTCGAATATGGTACAGACATAATGGAGATGCATGTAGGAGCTGTAGAACCAGGAGATAGAGTCCTTGTAATTGATGATCTTATTGCGACAGGAGGAACTCTATGTGCTGCCATCAAGCTTCTGGGTATTTATTAACTTTCTGCCTTCCACTTTGAATTTCTCGCAAATGTACATGATTGCTTGTGTTTCCATTCACTGTTCTGCTTTTTTTTTTCCCAGAAATATACAGAAATATCCTTTCTAAATTATTAAAAGAAAAGGCATTTATTTCAATTTAGCATTTTAATAGGTGAATAAGTGGAGATTCCTACCTGTCCTTCACCGTAGAGATCTTCTTTTAAGTTCATATTCCTTCTTAAGACTTGCTGGTTTCTTCTATGAATTTCACTTTTTTGGAGTGTCTAAAAGATTTTGCACCTGTCTTCTATTTATTCTCTTTTACTTAAGTTGTGGTTATGGTAATTGGATTTTTTGCTAATAATTCTTCACAAACCACTACTTAGCCTTTAGTCCTGTTGGATCTCTTCTTTTTTATGAGAAAAATAAGTCTATAAAATGGAAGGAGCAAGAGTTACTAGCGAATAAGACTAAATATTAGGAAGATGAGATTCCTTTTTGTAGTTCTTTTTTTTTTTAAAATTAGCTTCTGCAAGTTTGGAACTCAATATTTTATTAGGAACTATTTTAGAACATTAAAAACCTTTAGGTTTCGTTTACTTTAGGAATAAAATTAACTCTAGAATAAATATTCCTCTTTATTATTCCTAAAATGAGGTCTTTTTTCGGAGAATAACTATTCTTACGTTCACTTGTATTCTAGAACAATATTATACTAATTAACTTTGATGTGATATAAATTAAAATAATGGATGATGTGATTTAGACCACACCGAGTCATCTTGTGCATGGATACAACCTATGGACTTTTTTAATGTTTTGGTTTCTTAGTTTTTTTAAAGAATAAGAATTATGACTGTTGCGTTCGAATGCGGGGAGGTCTTGTTCGAACGCCTCTATACATTCGCAAATAGAAAGAACGCGAATTGCTCGTTTGAACGCAAGGAAGTCGCATTTGAATGCGCCTTTCAAATGCTTACATACATTCGCACATATAGAGAACGTAACTTGTCACTTCGAACGCGCTTGACGAAAATGTATTGTTTCTAGGTTTATCATTTGTTAGTTTTACTTGTTAGGTTAACTTTTTAATATGTGGAAGGCAACCTTATGGGAATAATTAAGGAATATTGAGTTAACCTTTCTTCTTCCTCTATTTTAAATCTTCTTCCTTTTTGTTATACCCTAGTTGTGTGCCATCTCAACGCCAGTTACCCCTAGCCTCAATCGGCTGTCGGACCCTCCCTACTCCTCGTGCAACCATTCCATCACCACCAACATCACTACCACTTGTCATCTCTACCTCCACTGTAGCTTTGCCTATTTTCGCTCTAACTGCAGTACGAATCTGCGAAAGGCGTAAATATAAAAAACGTAGATCAGGAAGATACGAAACAAATCCATCTGGTTTTGTAATTTTCTAGCTATGATATAATATTTAATGAATATTTTTCTCTGACTATGCAGATTGCTTCACTGCATCTAAGTTTGATCGAATAGCTGAGGTCAGTTCATAACAAGTGGTATCAGAGCTACCGTTCTTCGGACACCATGCTAACCAAATCCATGGTGTCAAGACCCAATGCTATCGAAGGAGAGGCCACAGATGTGGTCAGATCTGAGACAAACCCCAACTCACTGGTCGAGACTTCTCCATTAACTTCTTCCATCAATTTAGATCTGATCAAGATATTTGAGGACATAATGGATATGCAGCGAGTCGTGCAAGCGTTGGTGGAAGCAATTACTCAGGTCCTCTTGGGCACACCAAGGAGCACGACGACAAAAGAGCTTCTCGCTTGCACTTGATTGCACCACTGATGGAACCACCTCTTCATCAAAGGACATCGCCTCCACCACTCTGTGTTAGACTAGAGGAAGACCATGAGGACTTCCTGGGTGGTCAAGCCAGGGGGGCCCTTGCTGCCTACGTTGCCAGAAAGGCGTAACGTACCGGCGCTGACTTTTCACCGCAATCGAGCGCTGAATCCGCCTCACCACGCCTTGCTGCCTACGTTGCCAGAAAGGCGTAACGTACCGGCGCTGACTTTTCACCGCAATCGAGCGCTGAATCCGCCTCACCACGATAACGATGATGAACAGACGAATTATGAAGAACAGCAATCTCTCGATATCATCTTAGGGATGCTGGATTAAACCCAAGATAAAGAAGGCCCAACCGACATGAAAAAGAAGAACGCGGAGTGTGTGCGGGAACCATTCACCTCAACTTTCCACCCTTTAATGGAGGCGATCCGCTCGATTGGTCTATCAAGCGAAGCAATTCTTCGAGTACCAGCGAACATCTAATGCACAAAAGATGTTGCTAGTATCATTCCATCTCGAAGACACCGCCAATCGATGGTATTAAACCACAAACCGAGCTCTGCTCTATCGAACGTGGGAGGAGTTTGCCGATGCTATTTGCATCTGGTTTGACCCCTTTAGTTATGAAGATTTTCAAGCTGCTCTCACCAAGCTAATCCAAAAGATTACGGTGAGGGCATATTAAGGGGAGTTCAAGCGTTTTAGTAATTGAGTTCGGGGCTAGTCAGATTTCCAACTTAAGAGCACGTTCGTTGGCGCCCTTCGGCGGGTCATTCAAGCTGTACTGAAGGCTGCTCGACCAACCACATTGCTTGAGGCTTTTGTCATAGCTCAATTGATAGAAGAGAAGCTTAGGGAGCTTCAGTTGGCAGCAAAAAGGGGTTGGAGCACCATGTAGGTTAGAGGAGCGCCTCGACGAATCGCAACTGCACATTATGTGTCTGCGGCTCCACCGAGGACAACGGGTGTACGACTGCTTCCACAGCCACAACCAAAGGTGAGGGGACCTCCTCAACTCCCATGAGAAGACTTACTCAAGCCTAAGTTGAAGAAAAAAGAGCTAAGGGGCTGCGCTTTTATTGCGACGAATGATCAAGAAGCTTTAGAGAGCACCGAAAAGGTCCACATTGAGATCTCCATGCATGTCTACACCAGTGCCAATGCACCAAGGATGCTTTGAGTCGACGGCACTGTGATGAACCAAATCGTGCGAATTCTTATCGATATCAGGAGCACCCATAACTTCATAGATGAACGTGTAATAAAGAAGATAAGCATGACTATAGATGCTACCTCTGGGTTCGATGTAGCACTTGGAGATGGCACGACACTCTGAGCGAACGACATATGCTGAGGGGTTCTTTTGAAGATTCAAGGCAATTTTTTCACCTTAGATTTTCACTCGTTGGTCTTACGAGGGGTTGACATTATATTGGGTACCTAATGGATGTAAAATTTGGGCTCGATGTCCTTTGACTTTTCAGAGATATAAATGGATTTCAAGCAAAGTGACAAACGAGTGCGGTTAGATGGATTCTGACCACGACTTGGAGCCAAACATCAGTTGATGGTAGGGTTGCCAAGGGTTGGCTGCCATGGCTTTCTAATACAACTAGTCAAGAGCCAAGTGGACCATACAAATGAAGAAGTGTTTGCTGACCTGACCAGCTTGTTGAAAGAATTCAGCGAGGTGTTTAAAGAACCACCACATTGAGATTACTCTCGAAGTTAAGCCGGCTAATGTACGACCCTACCGGTACCGATTTGTGCAGAAGGAGGAGATCACAAGGCTTGTTAAGGAGATACTGGACAACCGAATCATCCAACCAAGCCGGAGCTTATACTCATCACCGGTGCTCCTAGTGTGGAAGAAAGATGACACATGACGATTTTGCGTGGACTACCGTGCACTCAATGCCATCACAGTGAAGGATAGGTATCCCATTCCTATCATTGAAGAATTCTTGGATGAGCTTTCGGGGGCCACTTATTTTAGCAAGTTAGACTTGTATGCTGGCTACCACTAAATTCGAGCGAGACCTAAGGATGTGTACAAGATCGCATTCCGCACATAAGACGAGTATTATGAGCTTAAGGTCATGCCTTTTGGACTCACTAATGCCCCCTCCACCTTCCAAAGGTTGATGAACGATGTCTTTAGGACGTTATTAAGGCGGTATGTGCTTGTCTTCTTTGACGACATCCTTGTATATAATCGCTCATGGAAAGAGCATCTTGTCCACTTCCGCGAAGTGTTGCAGATTTTGAAAGACAATAGATTGAAGGTTAAGGAGTTCAAGTGTTTACAGGGCCAGCCGAGAGTGGAATATCTCGACTACATATCTGCAGCGGGAGTGGAAGTCGATCCCTCCAAGGTGCAGAACATAGTGCAATGGCATATTTCAAAGACACTGAAGGAATTGCAGCACTTCCTTGGATTGATGGGCTATTACTGTCAGTTTGTTGCTAACTATGGCAAGATTGCCGCCTCTTTGACATCACTAATGAATGAGAGGAGTTCTAGTGGACAGAGGCAGCAACAAAGCATTTGAAGAATTGAAGAAGACAATGACCACGACGCCGGTGTTGGCGCTACCCGATTTCACTAAGCCTTTTGTCGTGAAATGCGACGCGTTAAGGGTTATAATTGGGGTTGTTCTTATGCATGATCAGAGGCTTGTGGCATACATGAGCAAGACGTTGTTGATAAAGAACCAGATGATGTCTACATATGAGCGAGAGATGCCAACTATTATCCATGTCGTCACCAAATGAAGATTGTATCTCATCGGGCGACAATTAGTGGTGTGTACTGACCAACAGAGACTTCCATATTTTCTTGGACAACAAATTCACACTCTGGCACAGCTGGGTGGCAAAATTGCTGGGTTACGACTACGAATTAGTGTACAAGAAAGGAATCAAGAATCGAGTCGTCGATACGCTATCACGGCAACCCGAACTGACCAATTTAGCCATGATTACGATCCCTTTTTTTTTTCCTTCCTTTCAAATATTAGGGCTGCATGTTTAGAAGATCCAGAGGTGAAGGAACTCATGAATAAGGTAAAGGATGGTCTACTACTAGACCAAGGGCGAGTGCAGGTACCGACCAACCCAAGCTGCGGTCACTTTGATTCGCCACTTCCACGGCACTCCTATGGCGGTGCATGAAGGAACATTCAGGATCTATAAGACGTCAACACAAAATTGTGTATGGGCAAAAGTGAGAAAATAAGTGCTATTCTATGTTCGAGCTTGTGAAATCTGTCAACGTGCCAAGGCAGACTTGACGGAACTGGCGGGGCTGCTCTAATCCCTACCGATTCCAGACCAGATTTGGGAAGATGTGACAATGGATTTCATTGAAGAACTTTTCCAGGTCAGGACATACATGATAATGGTGGTGGTTAATCAATCGACGAAGAGTGCGCACATTTTAGCTCTAGCGCATCCGAACACTGCGAAGAAGGCAGTAGCTCGGTTGCATGGCATACCGAGTTTTATAGTTTCAGACCGTGATCCAATTTTTATGAGTCTCTTTTGGCAAGAGTACTGCAAGCAGCAAGGTACTGAACTTAAAATGAGCTCGGCGTACCATCCGTAAATCGACAGGCAATTTGAAGTGGTTAATCGTTGCCTTGAGCAATATTTTGCGGTGCTTCGCCGGAGAGCAACGTAAGGTATGGCTAACATACCTACTTTGGGCAGAGTACTCATACAGCATGTCTCACCACAGTGCTATTGGGATGACACCTTTTGAGGAGTCTATGGACGCGTGCCTCCCACATTGCGGTCCTATGACCAACCAAGCGCACCGGAAAGTTCCAACATAGATAAAGTGCTCAAGCAGTTCAAGCTTCACTTAGTAGTGGGACAGAACTGAATGAAGCTAGTGTATGATCACAAACACTAGGATAGAAGCTTTGAAGTTGGCGATTAGGTCTATGTTTGACTCTAACCATATCGGCAAGTCTTGGTACGACTATTCAAAATCATAAATTAGCCCATCGTTTCTTTGGACCATTTTAGATTCTAGGGAAGGTGGGAGCTGTTGCATATAAGCTGGACTTACCCAAGTTGTTTCGAGTTTACCCGGTCTTCCATGTATCTAGCTGGAGAGCACAAGTTGGTCCAATTGAGCAGGTTGTGGCAGAACTATCTGAGCTCAAATTAGAGGCGACTGAGCTCGCTCTAGAAAAGGTCCTAGCACGAAGGAGGGTTAGACGCAATGAAAAAAATAGTCATGGAGGTGTTGGTGAGCTGGGCTGATTAGACACAAGATTGAGGCACATGAGACCCCAAGGTGACATTGATGGACCATTATCTCAGATTTGCACTTTGATGACAAAGTGAGGGGAAGCATAATAGAGTGATGTGATTTAGACCATACCTAGTTATCTTGTACATGGATATCTTATGGGCCTTTTTCATATTTAGGTTTCTTAGTTTTCTTGAAAAATAAAAATTCTGGCTATCGCATATGAACGCCTGCATGCATCCACAAATACAAAGGATGGAAATTGCCCGTTCGAATGCGAGGAAGTTGTATTTAAACGATTTGCACATACAGAGAACATAGCTTGCCTGTTTGAATGGGCCTAATCTCGTTGGATGTGCTCAGCGAGAATGTGCCGTTTCTAGATTTATCATTTGTTAGTTTTACTTGTTAGGTTAGCCTTTTTAATGTGGAAAGCAACCTTATGAGAATAATCAAGGAATATTGAGTTAACCTTTCTTCTTTCTCTATTTTAAAAGAAAATTTCTACGCTTTTGGTGCGGTTGGTGTGTATTTCTCCTTGCGTATAGTGGTGAGAATAATTTCTACTCTACCTTTATAAAAGTAAATGTATTATCACAACCTTTATGTATATGTAGACGGCATATTATTATAGGCGATCAAGGAACATATGATAAACATCCATGTTGACCACATCAAAGAGGACTTGTGATACATCTAATTAGAGTCTTTTCTTATTGCATTAATTATTTATTATTATTAAAATAAATTTTCTGTAGGTTGTGTTCGAATGTGGAAGAGGACGCGTTCAAACGCTTTTGCGAACGCCTAAATTAGGTTCCCAAAAACAAAGAATGCGAAATGTGCATTTGAACGCGGTCGGGTAGCATTGGAACGTCTGCATTAGATTCGCATCGACAGAGAACGCCTTTTGTACGTACGAATGTGGTCGGATGCGTTTGAATGCGATCGGCGGGAGTCCACTAGAATTAGGGTTAATAATTGTTATTTTGACTTGTTGGCTAGCTATAAAGGTACGAATGACAGCTAAAATCATTATACATTGGTTTCTTACTTCTCTATCTTTTCTCTAGTCTCTTTACTCTAATCTCTCTTCTCCCTCTTCACCAACCAGCCATCTCTACCGTTGGCAAGGTCTTTCCTAATTTCTAATCTCTCTTCTGTCCCTCTTTCTTGGGATCTCGACCACTTCTTCCCTTTTGTCTTTATCTCTTAAATTACATCAACTAGCCACCTTCATCTCCATTATCACCCATAACCCTATCATCCACTCAACTGTCATCACTACATCATCTGCACTAAATCGTAATTGTCCCAGTTGTAGTTTGAATCTACGAAGGGCATAAATATGAAAAACGTAGATCAATGAGTTATAGATCGATTCCACTTGGTTTTGTAATTTTCTGGCTATAAAAGAATATTTGGTGAATATTTTTTCTCGGTTGCGTGGACTACTTTCTGCAATCAATTCAGATCTTGAAAGGATCGTTTTATAGGCGACCTATCATTGGTATCAGAGCCAAGTTAACCTTGAATCTCTATTAATGGTGAAAACAAGAAAGATGACATCAATAAGAAGATCAATGCAGAACAAACCAATAAGGGAGGACTCAATCTACGATAACCCTAACCGAGAGGTCGATTCCTTTAGGGCGGCCACGGCAGGACCAAGTTAACCAATGCCCATGGGTGTGAACATGGGCTTGGCGGATGAAATTAGAGGCATGTTCTAAATATTGCTGCATAAGGTGGACGCAATGCAGAATGATCATAATGCTTTAAAGGAATATGTCATAAACCGATTGACTTCATCATCTCTTAAGACGAAGATCGGTGCCTCGAGAAGGACCAGCAGTACCGAATCGATACCCCACAGGTCCAGGTACGACATGCTAATGTCAATGATCATTTTTTACCTATTCCTACACATTATTATAGGCGATCAAGGAACATATGATAAACATCAATGTTGACCACATCAAAGAGGACTTGATCCTTGTTTATTTGTGATGGAGAAGACTGAAGTTGTTGTAGAAGAGAATTTATTATAGGACAAAGTTCTCCCACTTGACTGATCTAGCGATTCTCCACCTGTCTAGCCATCTAAACTTCTAAAGCATGGTTTGTTCGTAAATTGTTGGATGAAGTTATTTGAGAAATCTTGCTACTTGTTGCGCTTCTGTCTCAAATGAAGACCTATTTGATACCAATTTGGTGTAGCCAGCAAAGAAATATTGTAATCATTGTCAGAAAGTTGAAGGGAGAAAAGAGAAGAGAAAAAGTCTAATAAAACTAATAACTCTTTCTGTCTAAAATGATTTTCTCCATTATACACCACATACACTCTTGACAGAGAACAATCCGAAAACAAATTACAAAATTATTAGTGGAAATCCAATCTAGATAAGAAACTAAATAACTAGGAAAGACACTAGAAATAGGAAACCTACATAATTATTTGTTATTTGATAGTTAGAATCCTATGAAAATTAGGAAACGTTTGATTATATGGCTCCTATTTGAATTGGGAAATGCCTAATACTTGAAAGATCTAGATATTACTTGATTCTTAGATAGTTAGAAGATCTACATATTTGGAAGATTAGGATTTGTGAGAAACTTGTCCCCCACATTTTAGTTGGTTTCTATTTTTCTCCCACAAGCCAAGCAGGAATTATTGGATGCCTTATCCTTTCTCTTCTCAGGTGTACACATTTACAAACTGCCTTCCTTTTCCCTGGATTAACGCATTTGCATCACCAATGCTTATATCAACAAGTTGTGATGTCGACATTGCATAAATGATTTGACCTTATTGTCTGTGGTATAAATACTTTTCTTGATTTAGAATAAGTGGCACTCCAATGAGAAACTCTCAATTCAGAAATCAGTCAAAGGAAGTAATTAAAGTTTTAAGAAAAATGAATGTCTTTAATCTCGCACCACTGATTCCTATTTTTCAGTTTTTTTGGTTTGTCTATTCTGTAGTCACTCTCTGTATAATAGCATTGCTTTTGTTTGCACTTTGCAGAACGTGTTGGTGCAGAGGTGGTTGAATGTGCATGTGTTATTGAATTGCCAGAGTTAAAAGTAAGATATCCTTTCTCATTTTACTGCTACCTTTCAAATTCAGTTTTATGAAATAATTCTTTGTTAACTTCTGTTGATTGGACTGCAAGAGCAAAGAGAATGTGTTGTTACTCCTAATGTTAAGGAGAGCTGCTATAACAATGAACCAAGTACAGATAAATACAATCAACCTGATGAGCTCCCCAAATATATTACCATGTTATGTTGGATAGAACTTGGGTCTTATTCCTACTCAGTTTGTTAATCATCCAACTGACATGGTTCCATCACACGTGTGACTTAAAGACAATCTAATTTATGTAGTATTTCTTTATATATAGTGGGTTGGCTAGTTAGTTTTGATTTTTGACATCTCAATACTGTAGTTTCTTTTTCACTGGAAACCCAAGCAAATGTAAGAATTAGTCTATGTAAGATTTATTTTCTTACTGCAATAGATAATCATGCATCCATAGTAACAATTTTTTTTGGGTAAAGGAACTACTATTATATATATTTATTGGTTGAGGTATATTTTTATGACATTATGAGAACCAAGTTGTAAGATATATATATAAATGTAAATTACGAGGGTTACTAAAGCTATATTTCATTTATTTTTAGATACATAATGACTTTGTAAAATAGGGCTGACCCCGTCATAATCAAGCGACGCATTTTAATTTTAATGTAAACACTTAAACAGATATCAAATTAAAAATATAATTCAAGAAATATTTAATCTCAAGTTCAGCAAATTAAATAATTCAGCAAATATTTAATCTCAAATTAAATAATTCAGCTAATATTTAATCATAATTTCAGCAAATTAAATAATTCATCAAATATTTAATCTCAAATTCAGAAAATATTAAATCTTGATTTCAGCAAATTAAATAATTCAGCAAAAAACCATCTGAGTTTGGAAAGTTTTTACGTGAAAAGAAAATCAGTAAGTGAAAAAGGAGAGAGAAGAAAAAGAAGATATTAGAGAGTAGAAAACTAAATGGAAAAAACTAATTTAGCTGATTTTCATCGAAAAGAAGAGATTAGAGAAAGAGAGAGTGAAAGAAATTTAAAAACTAAGAGAAATAAAGAATTAAAATAAAAAATATATACTGGAGTTTGTTGGAGTTAGATTTGCATCACTGTTGCTAGATTATTCTCTTAAAAATAATGGTTATATGGTAAGGACAGAGAAAAAGAAAGGAGTAAAAGAGAGAGAAAGTGAGAAGAAAAGAGTGAAGAGAGGAAGAGAGAGAAGAAAAAATTGATGAGAGAAAAAGTGAGTTCTGGGGACCCTGGGTTGGATTTGGGTTAAATCCATAATGAATCTAGCCCAGTTTAACCAAATTCTACCGATTCTGGCAAATCCCAATCATTTGGTTTGGATCGGTTGATCCGGTGAACCTTAGTCAAATATCGACTCAATAGATCCATTGTCATGTATAAAGCTCGTCTAATTTCTCAAGGCTTTGCTCAGGGATACAAGATAGACTATGATTAAACATTTGCTTCTGTTGCTCAAATCATGGTTCGTCAGATCGGCCGAACCTGATCCTGATCCAGGCCCGATCTAATTCTCACATCTCTTTTTTATTCTTTCTTTTCACTCTCTCTCTTACTCTCTTTTTTTTCACTTTCTTTTTTATTCTTCTTACCATATAACTATTGTTTCTCTTACGGAGAGATTTAGCTCCAGCAAACTATAGTTTTTCATTTTTTTTTTCTACTCTCTTTTTCTTCTTCACTGCACCATGGTTTTTCATTTTTTTGTTTGATTTTTTTCCAACCACTCTCTTTCTAATCTCCTTTTCTTTTCAATTTTTTTTGCACCATAGTTTTTATTTTTTTTATTTTTAGTAAACTTTTTTCTAAATTTTTAGAAGTTTTTCTGCATTTTTAAATATTTAGAATATTACGTAATTAAAAAGTCTGATCCAATCCAGGCGACCGGTACGACTGATCTGGCTGATATGTATCGTTTCTTCAAAAGACCAATCACGATCCCGATTTTTTGAACTTTGGTTCAAATGACTTCTAGTTGCAAGTAGCTTCTACATCAGATGGACGTAATTACTAGGTTTCTTCATGATTTTTTTGACAAGGTGTATATGGATAATTCTCCACTTGGTTTCCCCGTTTTCTGACGTCATATTTGTTAACCCCAATGAGCCATTTATGGGCTCAAGCTAGCTCCTCATGCCTAGATTGATTAACTACGTAGTGTTATCAAAGACTACAAATTTCATGAAAGCCTCTCTAAGCTATCCATGTATTCAGCTCAGGGTTGAGTACTCCTTTTATATGCCGATGATATAATTATCACCAGAGATGACTTAGCAGCATCTTTGTCGTTAGTTTGAAATGAAGGATTTTGATCCTCTTTTGTACTTTCTCAGTCATCTCATGGTTATCTACTATTCTTACATGTATTACAAATATTCTCAATCGTTCTATCATCACTGACATTTGTCCCGCTACTAATAGTTAAGCTTCATATGAAGCTTCAGCCTGATAATGACCAGCTTCCTATAAATCTAAGTAGATATTGTCAACTGGTCGGGACACTCATCTACCTGACCATTACCCAACCTGATATCTCATGCAATTGGTCTTGTCACTTAATTTATGTAGCCTTTTTTTATTTGCCATTTATACTGTTTTTATGTGTATTCTTTAATACTTTTGAGGCACTATTACTCTCTCTCTCGTCATGTGATCGACTTCTATCTTGGCACCGTAGATTTATTCTGATGTAGATTATATTGGTGACAAGTCTGATCGAAAGTCTAGGACTAGCTTTTGTATTTTTCTAGGAGACTCCTTAATTTTCTAGTGTTGCAAGAAGCAAAATGTTGTGTCTGTCTCCAGTATTGAGTATGAGTATCGTGCTATGTGCGCTGAAGCTAAAAAATTGTTTGGCTCCGTCACTTCCTTGGTGACATGGGTGTTCTCTTGCCCTTCCCAACTCCTCTTTATGTTGATAATGATAGTTTAAAAGACTTGTTGAGATTGAATTTGATATGTACTATACTTGCTAGGAATACCAAGTTAGTATTATTTCTCTCCATTGCCTTAACACTGAGGAGTATATTGCTCATTTCTTCACAAAATCTCTTTTCATTTTGCTTTTTGAGTATCTAGTTAATAAACTCTTAGTTTATGATTCATCTTGAGTTTGAGAGGAATATTAAAATTATTATAGTTATATTTTATTCATTTTATGTAGATACATTGTGGCTTTGTATAAATTGGGCTAAGGCCCTCTCTTTCTTATCAAGCAATATATTTTCACCCAAACTTCTCCTTTTTCTTTCTCCTTTCTCTCTCAACCCACTTTAGGATTAAGTCTTGTATTGTTTTATAAATCAAAAAAATGTTAGTTGTTATTATCAAATTATTACCGAAGTGCAAGTACATATGAGGGAGACAACTTTCATATTCTTTGGGAAGGGAGGATATATATTCGATAATTTTATAGTGAAAGGGAGAAGAGTGATACATAATAACTAGTTAGGACTTAGAAGACAATTTTGCTGGTGTGATGGTATTAGGAAAAGATGACAAAACACAGGAATATGAGATGCTAAGGTGAAGTCCAGAACTTTGTAGAAGGTATGTCAGGAGTGAGGATATAGCTGTATTAGCAGCCTAACTATTTTGCTAGCCTTTTTTTTTTTAAACTTTTTGTTTTTCATTTTACATCATTTCCTTAGAAGGTACTTTTGATGATTTTTTACAGATCAGTTTTTTTTTTGGTTAAGAGACCAATCTGTTTAGCTCCAAGATCTGTGATAGGAACTCTAAATGTACTAGATAATTAATTATTATTTTTGCATGATGTAGCCGTTTATGAGATAAACATCAATTTCCAGTCAAAGATCAACAATTTTGATTGCACAATAAACTTCACTTTGGTAGCTTTGCTTCTCGTCATAGTGATTGTTCTTCATATATTTATTTACATGAATATAAATTAACTGCTTGATATTCATAAAAGAAAAATTCACTGCTTGACTCATGCAGGGCCGAGAAAAGCTAGGGGACAGGCCGCTCTTTGTACTTGTAAAATCAGTCTGAGCGACGTTGCTTATTTCGAGGTTTCATCAAATTGCTTCCTTGGGCATTACATGCTGAAGTATCTCCAAACAAACAAGTCTTAAATAAGGTTTGGTAATGATGTTTCCTCATTAATTTGTATGTCGTGTTTGAAGGACACAACCAGGGTAAGAGGGTAAGCACAAGTCGTGTTATGTTCTTTTCCCTATCTGGAAAATGTACTTTTACTGGTCATTTGTTTGACGAAGCTTTTAGTGGACTTCATTGGCGGTGCTTTTATTCATTCATTCTTGCTGATAATTGTGTCTTTCAGCAGTGGTGTAGCATTTAAAACTGAATGCTTGTGTTTCTGCAATATGGCTAACTTAAGCAGATAGCCTAACCCTGAGGATTAATCCTGTATGTGTTAGGCTGGAAACAGATGGCTAATAGTTGGGAGAGGATTCTGGAAGGTAGGTTTGCAGATGGATCGTTGCCAGGTCTGTGGGAGGGAGCTTCACCAGGAGGACACGAAGTTAACATGCCATATTCTTTTCTTTTCTTGAAAATAGAATAGAAAAGAAAAAAAAGTCATAACTCTTCACAATCAAGAAAAGAGTAATATCATAAAGTCGAAACATGTGCATGCATCTTGAAAACTAATATCATGAATGTAACGAATCGTATTGTTCGATTTTCAAATAATGTTGGTCAGAGAAGCATGCATTCTATACGAGTTCTCTGCGCTTAAGTGCAAATTTCTAAAGTTTATCTGCTGCTACCTGCTGTTGGCTGTTCCAAATATACAAGAGTCGAGTTGTCCATAGATCAAATGAAGCAGCATAATGATCTCCATTTCTCCAGTATCGCACTTTAGGTCCTCTTATCTCTATTTCTTCTTGTAGGGTCAGCAAAGTGAAGTTGTGTATGGCATCAGGTCTCTGGCATTCGATGTTAGCGTCAGGTGCAAGCAGTTACCGAGAGTTCTAAATTTAAGTTACAGATACTTAACTACGGTTTAATACCTCCCTTCCTTCTTGCTTTGGAGTGTATTGCAAGCAGATACCGTTGGCAACTTTCACGTTTACAAGTTATTCGCTTCAGTTACACATACGCGACCTCTAAAGCAACAAATTAGTGGTAATTTTACTGAAATCCACACAAGGGGATCGAAACCAAATTATTTACAATAGTTGGTTTACATTTTATTCACATTTTATGCAAATACATAGATTTCAAGGTGTATATTTCAAAAGTAATAATCCAAAAGTGGTGAGAACCTACTTAGAGAACCATGATTCTAAAAAGAGAAGAAATTATGAAAGTTTGTTGGAGGTTTTGACCAAATCAACCCTCTTTTATAGTTTATTTATTTAAATAAAATGCTAAAACGTTCGATAGTCCAGTATTTTATTTAGAACTATAGTAAAATAATATTTTTTAAATTAAGTTTGGGGGTGTAAATCATTTTGGTAAACAAAATTGAGAACCGTCTAGTTTGGTGTAAAAACTCTAATGACACATTACAGTTTGGTACGTGGCTTTAAAAATCCCGCACGACGTGGAGACTGGGGAGTAGGTGATTTGCTCCTGGAAGGACGATGGACGTGTATGCGGCTAATCCGCCCCACCACCTGGCCAGCTTTGGGTATAAGCGTGAGAATAAAATATAAAACGACGTTTTTCTGGGTTACGGGGGGGTTTCCTTTTTGTACTTCCTGAAAAGTGGAAACCATCGTCAAAGCATAACCCTCCTCGGCTTCTCTGCCTTCTTACGCAATCCATCCTCTTCTTCTCCTCTCCTCCGTCTTCGGTAAATAGTTCTCCCCTTCGGTCTCCTTCTCTCTTGTACTTGTAGTGATCTCATCTGCTCTCGTTACGGTTTCCATCTACTTGTTCGTTGCATCTGTATCTGTATCTGTATTTTGCTGGGCTACTTCTTCCGATCAGTTCGTTCTTGCAATTTTTATGGAAATCTGTAGGTTTATTTATTTATGTATTTATTTTTGGATCATCTCGCATGATGTATAATTCCAATGCGGCTTTTCTTAGATTTTCTAGAATGAATCACCTGGAATAGTTGCTATTACTTGGGTTCTGTGTGGTTTTATTTCGTTTGCAGAGGGATGTACTAGAAGAGGTAGAGTAAGAGATTATTGCACGTAAGAGTATATTAGATTTATTTGCGCATGTCTAAAAAATATAATATGGTGCACTAGTAGCACAAAGTTTGTGTAGGAGAAATTAGTACTATATAGTGCAAGGATCCGTATTTTGTTCTTTGGGTTTCAAGGGTTTTCTTTTCTGTTTGAGTAATCAGTTTCCTAAATTTGTCTGTCGTAGATTTTCTCATTGTGAGTTGAGACTTGTCTATACTGAATGACATTAATCAGCACAGAACACAGCAAGAGCTGTAGCAATTTAGAGCAGGATGGGTTTCAGAGAAGTAATGGATGAATCAAATCGCTATCTGTTTCTGGCTATCAGATTATGTGTGTTTGGTAATAGTTTTATAATATAAGTTAGTTCTCGCTTACAAATGTTGCACACTTTTTAATATATGAATTAGGAAGTGGTGATAAACATTTAAATTGATGCTGTTCAAGTTCTTCGTACATGACAATTAAGGATAAAATAACAGATCTCATTACTTTTAGAATAATCCCTTTGTATAGACTATAGAAGTATCCATCTTCCATCAATAAATTTTTTTTACATCTGATATTTCATACTACATGTATGTGGTTCCTGTGCAATTAACATCATTGATTTGATTCTCCATTTGCAAGAATTTGCCTCTCAACTACTAATATAGAGATTTCCTAGAATTTATACTTCATAGGGATGTTCCTTTATTGTCCCGTGAACTGTTATTTTTAATAATCTTGTTGGAATGCTTGCAAGGTACTTCATGGATAACGAGGAAAACAATTTCCATATAGACTCTTCAGTTATTCTGGGTGCAATTTTCATGTGTAACCGCATGACAAAGAAAGAATGCTTCCAGCGGAAAGTTTTTGGCCTTCCGTCTCGTCTTGCTAATTTTATAAAGAAAATTAAAGCTGGTATGGTTTTATTTTTGTTTGAGCATGAGGAGAGAAAACTTTATGGAGTGTTTGAGGCAACTTCAGATGGTGCGCTGAATATTATGCCTGATGCATTCACCTCATCAGGGAAAGCTTACCCTGCTCAGGTATGGTAACGTGCTCTGCTTTGGTCTTGCAATTTGTAGTATTTAGTTATAGGTATTTTAATGTAAATTTCCTTTGATTGATTTTTCACATCCTGTATGCTTAAAAAGATTTATTGTTGTGTTTTTATAACAGATGCATTTTTATATTGATTAATTATGTGCTATACAGTAACTATATTTAGATGATCTTTTGTTTCAAGTAATCTTTTTAAGTTTCCTTTTTGCATCAGTGGCTTCCATTTTATCTTGATATGAAGTTTGGGTTAACTAGTTATGAATTATTTGAATTCAGATTCTTTTCAAAAGGATTTGGTTTTGCAAGCCATTGTCTGAAGATGAATTTTGTGGTGCTATCAGTGAGAACTATTTTGCGCCTTACAAGTTTAACTTTGGTTTGAAATATGAGCAGGTATGCTCCTCTCCTATGTACTTGATATTTTCGTTCATTTTGATATATCCTGATTGTTTAAGCTTTTAATTGATGTGAATTTGTTGATTGACTTTTGAGTATAGGTTTCCAAGCTTATTCAGTTGTTTTCCTTAAAGAAGATCAGAATACAACCATACCAGAGGCCAGGAATACCCTATGACGTCGTAAGACAGCTTGATATATCTTACCCAGATAATGCTAGGGAAATAGAAAATAACAGGTCAATTAGGTTAAATTCAGATGAACATAAGGCTATTTTAGCATCAGAAGATTCAAGGTGTAGGTCTCAGCATGAATTATACCAAATGGTGTCGTGTGGAACCAGGAGATTACCTGATATTGGGTGTTCAGCATCAGAAAGTGACCATGCTCCTAGGGTTCACTTTCCCGTAACTACGTCTTATGATCATGGTTATTGCCATACGGTCCAAGGTCATGGAGTTGAATTTTCCTCTGCACCTTTAGGTATGAGATCTCCTTTATTCGGTCAAGAATTAAGTTCCTACCCTAGGTCTTTTATTAAAACACATTTTCATGGTACTAGAAATCAACTGACACTACAGTCTGACCCCAAGACCCTTAATTTGCCTATGTTGAACTCCCAGACCCACAAAGTCATTACTTCTAACAGACAAGAAGCAAAGAACAGGACATTTTTCCCATCTTATGAGTCTTCCAAGGTCGGTATACCTTTCCTAGGTTCTGAAAGTTCTGCTAGTCTGCAAGGCAACAAGCGTGCATCCTTTCCTGACTTCAGAGACCCTGTTACTAAGTGTGTACCAGCGCAAGAGATAAGTGCAAGACAGAGTGCCGAGACAACCTTACGGACGAACTCAGGCAGTGCTCAATATTACCAGCACAGATCTGAAAAGGAAGATGATGTGAGAAAGCAGTACTGCATGATGGGGTCAACCCCTGACTATATACCTCTAGCAGAGGACCGCATGTTAGTTAATAGTAATAGCACATCGTCCAACTTACTGTACAATATATCAGACGATCTATCTGATATGCAAAAGAGCTACTTTTCAGATTCTGAGTGTTACAATGACTATGACGAGCTGACACCTAAATACCTAACACATGATAAACAGTATGAATATCTTTCACCTGCTGTGAATTCCACTCTCCATTCAGATAACGAGCAGAGACGAGCTAGTGTGTTTTCTCGCATATCAAAGACGTCACAAGCCAGTTGGAAAAAGAACATCATAAACACACCAGAAGCAGGTCTCTCACTGGATCAGCTGTTGAATGTCTTGTCCAACAGGAGAGACCTGTGGAGTAAGGTAACCAAATCAATGGGCAAACATCGGAGCATGTGGAATGATGAGCAAATTTTTGAGCCCCCATTGGATGAGGAATCAGTTGGAGTTTCTTTAGATAGCGACATGGAAGGAGAAAGTGTGGCAACTGTTAAAGAACGTAGTGAGCTTCCTTTCTTGAATTTTAAGCGTAGAAGAAAGGTTTCAGAGGAGGAAGCTGGAAGCGAAATGCATCACAACAGTGATAGTAACAAGAATGAGGGATCTATGAAGAAGAGAAGGCGACTCGTGAGGCCATCCTTCCTTGGAGAGGAAATCCGAACTCTGCAAGTTTCCTCCAAAAATTTTGTTAGTGGCTGTGGACTGGTTAAAGATAACCAGGTAAAATCGAATGAAAATAAGGACTCAGACCCATCAACCACAAGACGTGAAGATATCGGAAATAAGAATAATTCAGTATCAAGCATCTGTCCAAGTTCTGTAGCTACTGATGATTTGGAAGTTAACCTGGAGGGATTGAGAACTTGCAGGAATAATATATCCAGTGGCTGCATGGGGCAGCTTTCAGTAGAATTTTCTGCTGATCTTTCAAACGCTTTTACTTTGCATGTTGAAGGTCTAGACGAAAAGGTTAACCAATCTCAAGCAGGAAGCTGCGAGCAATCTGTACTGCAAAATGAAAGTGTTCATGGAGACGAAGAATGCAATAAAGTTGAAATAGATGTACTTCCTTTGGTTGACAGAAGCAAAACTGAGCCGGTGGGTTTACATCCACTCGATGCCGGGGAATAGTAGACTCATGAAATGACCGTCAACAAGCCTCCTGACATAGTTTTGTTTTTGATGTCTATGTAAACCAGAACCGGCAGATTGGAGGGGACTGCCTTATGAAGAACATATATGACATCCAGCAGTTCGTTTAATAACTTTGTTCTTGGATTATTAGTACCCAGTCTTAAGAGAAGAAAGTCGTCTATCTGGTTATATAACAGTCTGGACGCCTAAAGTTGTTGACGGGAGCCAAACCTCAAGTGCTTGCGTATTTTGTATGTTCTGTGGCCTGTTCTTACACAGTTTTAGCATTGCCTCTTACCTCTACTTCCACAGGTATCATGGCGTACATCTAATCGTATTCAGATTTGACCAGAATCTATGTCAGTCAGTGAGTCACTCTGATGATCTTGTAAATGCGCAATGACTTGATTGTTTAAATTCTTGTGTAGTGCGCTTTGGCATTAGGTGTACATCTAAGTGAAGAAAGCAACAAAAAAGTGTTAGTGTTATTAATTCCTCTTTATCAAAGGATTATGATGGTATAAAATGTACTAGAGTCTTGTATGGATGACTCGACATGAACTTTTGTAAAGTGCTTCGAATTGCTATATATATATATATATATTAGTAGGCAATTGTCGAATATTATTTCTTTCCTATAGCAGTTCTTTTGAGTTCTACTACCAGTAGTTTTTATGAACTGTGAAGATGAAGGCAGCATTGTATGGTAGAGCACTACTTGAACAAGGGAAAAGAAAATAGTACATCTCATATTTGGAGAGAGGCAATTGGAAATGCAAAACGTATTGTTCAACCAAATTCCAATTACTAATCCAACGGTGATCCATCTGACTATGTCTGCTGACAATGACATTGCCAAAGCACCTAACAATAATGCTTGGCAAAGTCGCAAGCAATTAGATTTTACTTCTTAAACCCCCCAACCACCCAAGTCCGCATTTTGTTATCAAATACTTCTATTTCCAAATGCTCCCCCGGTCCCACCCCTCCTCCCGCCGGCGCTCCGCCTACGGCCCCCAGCTATGCGCCCTCGTCGCCGCCCTCCTCCTACTCCTCTCCCTCTTCGTCCTCCACTCCCGCCTCTCCTCCTCTTCCCTCCTCCCCCGGACTTCCCCTGAGCCCTTCCTCCTCGACGACGACGACGACCACGAGCCTTCTCCTGACTCCTTCGCCGACCCCCTCGAAGACCGCATCGACGAGCTTGACGTCCTTGACGAGGACGCCGCTGACCGCTCCCGCCGCCGCCTCCCCGACGACGGCGCCCTCCGCATTGACGCCGACGGTGCCGACACCGATGAGTCGGACCCATCCGCCGTATTCTGGGACCACACCCTTGGCGTCGCCCGCCGGCCCTTTGGCGGCCGCCGTGATGGAAATGTCGCTTGGCTGCGCGAGGGCGAGGAGGTCCGGCAGTCGGATCGGATTGGGATCGCCTTCGGATCCGACGACGAGCCGGTGGACGAGGACGTGCGGGTGAAGCTGGGATCTATTAGGAGGATCGAGGACGCGTTGCTGCTTAAGGTCGGATCCGGTAGTGGAGCGTCATCGCTACGGCTGGGGTGGGAGCGGTGGCTGGAGGCGAAGGCGGATTTTCTGAGGAAAGATAGGATGCTCCGGTCTAACCTTGAGCTGCTCAACCCCAAGAACCACCCGCTTCTCCAGGATCCCGATGGGCCGTGGCTAACCGCCCTCACCCGTGGCGACCGGCTGGTGCAGAGGACGTTGTTGAATGAGCTGGAGAAGACCCCATTTGTAGAGGATAGAAGTGCGGATGCTAAAGGAGCTGAGGGGCGAAGTGTACGCTCGGATGCAGAGGAGGAAGAGAAGAAGAAGATTGCTTTGAAGGAGAAGGAGACGGAGAAGAAGAAGGGAGAGGAGAAGGTCAAGGATGTCGATCATGGTCGACGATGGGGATACTTTCCTGGGTTAGATCCACATCTGGGGTTCTCTGAATTCATGGATCAGTTTCTCGGTGATCGGCAATGCTCGATGAGGGTGTTCATGGTGTGGAACAGCCCACCATGGACTTATGGCGTCCGGCACCAGCGAGGGCTGGAAAGCCTTCTCCGACACCACAGGGATGCGTGCGTTGTGATGCTCTCAGAGACAATGGAGCTGGATTTCTTCCGGGATTTTGCAAAGGATGGGTACGAACTTCTCTAGTTTCCAGAACATGTTCTTTTTATTAGTTTTGCAAATTGTTGATATCTTGCAGTTTGGTTGATATATATTACTTTCTTCATTTCTAGAATCCTCGTTGCAGGGTGTTGATACTAACTTTTGTTTCAGTTCACTTTCTGCTCTACTAGTATTTGATATTATATGGTATTGGTGGTGTTGGCTACTAAGTTCTTTGAAATAATTCTTATAAAGTTATTAGCATTTCAAACTATTCATATCAGTGAATTTCATGCTAGTTAAGTTCTAGGTACATATAAAATTTTTTCGTAGATTTGAAGAGCAAATTGATCTAAAAATGCAAGAGCTCACGTTCATTAATGATGTTGGATTTCTCTTCCTTACAGGTTCAGAGTTGCAGTTGCTATGCCAAATCTTGACGAACTTCTGGAGGGCACTCCAACACATATTTTTTCAACTGTGTGGTTTGAATGGAGAAAGACAAGGCATTATTCTATACATTATAGTGAACTAATACGACTTGCTGTTCTCTACAAGTAAGGTTTCCTTTCTTTTCTAGACCAAGTTTCTTCTTACTGTGCGCAACTTGTTATTGTGTAGTGACCTAGCAATACATCATAAACATCCTCATGAATTTCTATAGATCCTAACTATTGAATGATTTCCATGCCATAATAAAGTCAAAAGGAAATAATTTGCTTGATCATCTTACTCAGATACACTGTGGAGACCGGCCCAAAAGCTCCTTTTAGAACGCATTTTTGTTTGTATGTGTGTTTAATTCTTTGTGAAGCAAATAGGTTGGTTACTCTTTTGTTCACTATGAGGGAATTATTGGTGGCCGATACCTACTAGCTTGTTAAGATCATAGAGTTTAAGATGCCTGACAACCTAGAATTCCTGGAGAAGATTAAATACTTGTCATAAGTTTCAAGTTCCTAGGTCCCCTAGGTACAAGATTGAAGATGAAGTACACATAAGTAGTGTAAACTGTTAACTGTTGCTCTGGGATTGTATGAAATCTACTGTATAAATTTCTGTCTCCAATTTTAAACATTTTCCTTGTATCTTTGAAAACCTTTACTTAATGAAGAACCTTATTCATGCATCTGTAGAAGGACAAATCCTTACCTTAAAGGTAGATGTGTTGCTGTCTGCATTGAAACATTTTGTGTCAATTTAACTTCTTATAACAACTATACTTGTAATTTATTCCTATTTTATGACAAGAACATGTGCGATGCTTTT
Organism: Typha angustifolia; assembly: GCF_048772165.1. Classification (NCBI taxonomy): domain Eukaryota; kingdom Viridiplantae; phylum Streptophyta; class Magnoliopsida; order Poales; family Typhaceae; genus Typha; species Typha angustifolia. The sequence goes on from NC_133245.1 coordinate 1,744,560, forward strand.
TGAAAAATGCAGATATGGAGGCATATACCTTGATTCTGATGTTATAGTTCTGAACCCTTTAAATTCTCTCCAGAATTCTGTTGGTATTGAGGAGCAAGTTGCTGGGAATTCAACCTTTAGTGGTGCAGTAATGGTATTTTCAAAACACAGGTACTCAAATAATTTTATGTATGCATTTTGGGCTATTAATCAGAGTCTGTTCCTTGATATAATGAAATTAGTATGTCCCTTATTTATTGTTTTAAAGCTTTTGTATTCTTGCCCATCGAGATGTATAAATATTCTCCTGAAATTGATTATAGATCCACTTTGCATGCCTTATATAGAACAAGAACTGTCAACGTTCTATTCATGGTTGACAGATGGTTACAGACTGATTGGGAGACATTTGCTTTCACTTAGGTCGATAGACTATTCTCTACTGCATGAGGATATCAAAATAATGGTGGACGGTTCATTCCTCATTTGGTCCTTTAAAGGTCTGCATGAAGAAATCAATATAATGGTCTGATTGGTGACATCTGCTTTTATATAGGTCAATAGAAAAGTTAATTTCATGTAGAAGCTTTTTTGTTCTACATGTTTTGGCATATTTCATCAGATCTTGACAAGGAGACAACCTTCAAAGTCAAGCTGATGTTCACATCTTTACTTACTATTTTATGATAAACTGTGCACCTTTTGTATCTGTTCAAACATAATATTCTATTGTCATTGCAGTCCTTTCCTGATGGAGTGCCTGAAGGAATTTCATTCAACATATGATGATACCCTTCTAAAGTGGAATGGAGCTGATCTGATGACAAGAGCAATAGACAGGCTTTCTAGCAAAGTAGATAAAAGCTACGGACAGCTTGACATAAAGATAAAACCTCCTTCTGTATTTTACCCTATCAGTTCCACAAATATCACTAGGTATGTTCTTCGTGATAGTACTCATTGGGTCTTCTGACTTATCATCTGTTTGTTGATTCTTAACATCATAGTCCATATAATTACTCAAGTTGATTTGATGCCAAACGCGGTGGAGAGAGAGAGAGGTGGGGGAGGAAACTGAGGAAAAAAAGAATGGGATTTCACACCTCTATCCTAAAAATGATTTCACACCAAGGTTCTCAAAAGAACAAAGTCAAATAATCTTTTATTAGCATCAAAAGAAAATACAATGGATCTATATATAGATTTACAATGAAATTAAGTAATAAACATTCTGCATAAGAAATAAATAAAAGACATTCAAAATAAATAAAAATTATAACCAAATCCTTATAGGAGGAATCATCAACTATCGACGCCTCTTATGCTGGTACACACATCATCGAGTTCTATCAGTAATGTCCGCATCACGATTGTTACCGCAATAATATTGTGACCAATTATTAACTTGTTTTCCTGTTATTTTGATAGCACTTAACCTACACTGAATATGATATGGGCTGAATATGATGTGGGCTTTATATTTCAACCTTATTTGGTAACAACAGCTGAGATTGGTCCTCTGATATGTTTAATGATTCTGAGAGAATTAAGAATTTCTGTTTATATTCCTATAAATTTGAATTAAGAACTTCTGCTTTTACTCCTATCTATTTTTTGCCTTATTATACAATACATATTAAAACTTGGGGATACTATAGTGGCAAATTCCAGAAAAGAGACTTTTCTATTGTTGAATACCATCAAGGTGGACATTACTCCCCTGTTAGAAGAATTAAGCGGCACCTGAAACAGATTGATTTTATTATCCTCATTGAATGATCTTTATCTCGTCTCGTCCTGAGAGAGCCCACAGTGATGGAGTTACTCCTTCTCATCCCAGATTTGATAGAAACAATTATTTTTACTGCAATCATCTAAGAAAATATGTCATCTCCTGGACATTCTAATCTAGTGGTATTATACAGGTACTTTGCAGAACCAGCTGATGAATTTGAAAGAGTGGAGCAGGAAGCTTTATTTATGAGGATGGTGAAAGAGTCAATCACGTTTCATCTCTGGAATAGCATTACATCTACACTGGTTCCTGAACCTGGCAGTCTTGTCGAAAGGCTTCTAAATCACTATTGTCTACACTGTTTTGATGTGCTGTAAGTTTAGATGGCAGTATTGTGTTCCATTCGGCATGTTCTTCTTTATGCAAGATGCACACTCTCCTTGGAAGCTGTATCAACTTGACATACGGGTTTTAAACTTGCAAAGTTGTGTAATTACTTATTAGTTTGCAAGTTTTTTAACCCATTCGAGAAATCGGAATATTGTGGCTGAATGACAGATGGAAAGACGGAGTGGATTATCACTAATTCAATACAGAAGGCTGGCTCATCCTTAGATTTGAGAGCTGAATAGCCTGTCAGTATGATAATTTTTGTTATACAGCAATACAGTGGTGTTTATTATATGAAACATGTTCTGAGACTTCAATAAAATTCTTTGTTTATAAATATTCTTTACGGTTGCAGTTGTACAACGTTCAGGCTGGGAACTATACACTCATTATCTCCAAGGGATATATAATCATGTAAAACCAAGAAAAGGCTGATCCAAAATTGCTGCTATATGTACAGATGAATCTGAGAACCAAAAAAACTAAGCAAAAATATTTACAATTTCTCCGACTTGACATCACGTGTTGATACGAGATCGACAATGAGATTCTTGTAGAGTCTTCGGGTATGCTCAAGTTCGCGCCTAAGCTGTTGTTCCTGCTCAATAAGCGATAATAAGTAATTAGCAAAAGAGATTATCACATTCTCTACATATCTTTGAGTAATATTTGCCGAACATTCTTTAACTATATATGATGTGAACTGCAATGTTTGAAAGAGAACTAAAAATGGCTTGATATCCGATCTCGCTTCAGAGCCTACCACTCAAGCTGATAAATTAATGCTAGACATTGGCCACTATTTGGAGAGCATAGCAATTAACCATTACCTTGAGCAGAAGTTCTCTCTCTGTCTTCTCATACTCCAAGCACCTAAGAGATCAATCAAATGCAAAATTAAAAATGTGATAGATATATTTGAATACGAACATTGGTATTCCCCATGAAACTGTTGTGCAAAAGATTAGTCTCTGTTGAAGCTACACTAGTTGTCATTGTAAGATGATATAGGAGAGCATCTTATAACTCAGGACACTAGCATCTTCTAAAGAAATATTGAATCCCGAATACTTACTCAGCATGAAGCTTCTTGTTTTCGTGCATTATGCGTATGTTCTTCTTGACTGGACTCTCGTCAACACCATGACAAAGCTGTAAGATGATAGAGATCAGCATGAAGTTTTATTTAACTTTAAGAAGAAATCATTTCCACCATTCTTCTATCATGCATTTGCAAGACTGGAGATTAGTGCGTGCTAATTGTTTCTTGGGCCACATATATAGATTAATAGACTACAATACAACATGAAAAATAACTGCTGATGGAGAATGGTTATGTTGAAACACTAGGTATTCCATTCACTTACAGGCAAACTGGATCACACCCAATTTGGAGATACTTCAATCTATCGAGCAATAAAGCAGACTAGGAAGCAAATATGGAATTATTTACAAAGAAACCAACATATAAGCTACAAAAAGATGAGAATTAACATCAATATAAGGGTTCAAAAGGTTATAAACCTTATATGGTCAGCTGACTGAATTATTTGTTTAACAAAGTGCTTCCAAAGCACCAATCACTAACCTGCTTCTTGGAACTTCTTTCTGATTCATTGTCTACTTCCTGCCTTTCAACTGATCCCATTTCAATGATATGTTTCTCACGTCTCCTTTTCCCTAGTACTCCTGTTTTGCAAATTGAAGAGAGCATGGGGTTGGTGCTATATATCCATTTCAAGTGACAGGATGTACAGAAATTACCTAGTTGAGAAACAGCATTGTAGCTGGAGCTAAGTTCTTGTGAAGTTGACAATGATGATGCACATGAAGCACTAATTTCCTTGTTTCCGGTAGACATTTGAGTGGAACATCCCGTAGGTTGTTCTGAAATTCTAGTGTTCATCATGTCTGGTAATCCGTTACATATTGAGGGAAGCAATTGATGAGGAGTTGGCACTGAAAGGGAGTCTTTGGTATAACCAAGCAAATGACAATGATACTCCCTGACAAGTCGAAAGAAAATGAGAAACCGTAAACCCAACACCTTAAAGATATTCATACAAGGAGAAAAAGATCCGAAACTCCTAAAAACATATAGGAAACTTTTTGAGCATGCATAGCATCTTGAAGTACAATTTCTTGAGACATAAAGAAGCTAAAAGCTCAGACTTTATCAACCACAAGGTCCATAACTCTTGTTACAGACTATTTGCCAGCTAAGATAATGATAACTGTCTGAATCATCAGAAAATGCTCGACTGACATTTACATCTATTTGCCTCCTCTAAATTATTGATATCTTCAAGGAGCATTATTATAACTAAATTTTAATGTGTAATGTACAAAAGTGCTAGTCAGGTGATAAAGAGATGGAAAACATCATAAAACTCAAGTTATCGTGGAAATTAGAATTTAAGAAGATTCCAAAAGGAAGAGGGTGTACCAATACTCATAAGTCATTTCTCTTAAACGGTTTTCCAGCTTTTGATAGATAGTGGACCTCTCAAAACCTTGCTTGTCATGTGTGGGTTTGATAAAATTTGCCTCAAGTACACCTGCAAACGAAACGATTAACTATAAATAAATGGCAACAGCAATTTCCAATACAATCTGGATATTGGAAAAGGGATATTTGTCACAAGTGCCAACAAGGAAGAAAAAGAAACGGTAGAAATAAAACTAGGTGCAAAAAATTAATAAATAGAAAAGGAACAAGATATCCATCTGGCCTACAGTCTTACCAGCAATACCTCTACCTTTACTGCCTGAAGAATTCACAATGCGGTGAAAAGGCTGAGAAGAATAAAAATCAAATGGTCCATAAAATTAAAGGATGAAAAGAATTTGGTCCAATAGAAATAAGAAAGATTTAATGAAAGAAAAAGTAACAAGAAAGAGGACAAGAACCTAATTAAACATCAACATAAATTAGAATCTTTAGACATGGTAGGAAAAGGTTGGACCAAATAAGAGATGGCCTTGGCACGTGTGATGCAATATATATATCGGTAGGAATCTTAATGTAGTTCTGGAGCCAAATTTGCTCACAAGTAATGACCTATTTTGTAGCTTTTGATATATTTTTACTGACTATCAACTTGGTATCAAGCCTCTAAAAGATGGTGTCAAATTCTAAAGATCAGACAAAAGGACTTGATATCAAAGCTACAAGGCAAGTGGATAGAGCACTTCTTGCTTGTAGTTTAGGCCCATGCAATCTAAAAGTAACTCCTCTAGAAAGTTTGGAATAGCCTAGAGCAATCATGACCATAGATCAACATGCCTGGCATACTGGCCAGCACGTGTTGGCACATATGAGCTAGAGTATTGTTGACACATATACATGGGAATATCTTGACACTCCCACATTACGACTTGTATACGATGATCATGTGTACCTCCCCATATAGATCCTGTTCCAAACTGGCCTAATATTTGATACCGGGGCAACCCCTTTCCATCATGACGGTCAGTGCGTAGCTGCCAATGGCTAATTGAAACTCCTCATGTTACTAGCATGACAATTCTTCATCATCAAAATAAAGTACAATTTTTTGGTGTAAAATAATAAACTTTTGGTGTACAAAAAACATAGGCTAGAAGCTGTGGAATCAACTTGCAAGAAATCAAGCTCAATGATACATGAAATTGTCGATTTTACTTGACAATTTGAACTAAAACTAAAAGAGGCCTAATAAGTAAATGTGGATGGTGCGAAGCTTTTTTCTGGTAAAAAACTTAAATGCTTATCATAGAAAGAAAAAATTCTAGAGAAGGATGTGCTGCACATAGATTAGCTAAGAATGGACTTTAGAGCAACAGAAGAAGGTGATAGTATGGGTGCAGGCTTAAAGATTATCTCATAAAAAGACATGGTCCAATCTATATCACATGATAAGGATTGTTTGGACATGGTGGCAGCAAAAATTCATCATGACCTTAAGGAATATTTGCAGATACAAGAAAGTTGATCTTCACTACATCAAAGAAGGAAGAAAGATCAATAGGAAAGAAATCCTTACCAGTATAAGACGATTCTTGTGATAGATGTTAAATCCATGAACGTTGACATATGGAGAACCATCCAAGAATCCAATCGTAGTGATAACCTCGGCCTGCATCAAGGATATGAAAGGAAAAAATCATAAAGTTTATGCATGCCAATAATGTCAATAGCTAAAAATTACAATCTCATAAATATCATGCTGCTCTGCTATATTCTATTGTAGTACATATAAGTTCATCTAGGCAAAATTATAGAACTTATAGCACCTTATAGATAATACAGATGAAAATTAATATATCCACAAGAGAAGTAATATGCTCAGCACAAACCTCTGTTTTTCCGCAAACTTTGGGATTATATTTGATACATTCGCAATATCTAAGATCATTAATTATATGATGATGTTCAACTTCACGTCCACGTAAGATGATTCTAAAATAGTCTGGTAGATGCAAATACAGAATAGAGGAGTAGGCCTGTAATTTTTCAAAAGTAAGTATCTGAAGAATTCTTTTTTTTTTGAGAATATGGACTTAAGCAAGAAACTAACTCGAAGAGAATAGCGGAGTCGACTTGCAATATGCTTTTGTGTTAGTATCTTTGACTTGTCGTTTCTTTCTACTGACCTAGGTACCCCTGTGATAATAATATCCTGAAACAACAATAAGCCCAACTGAACTATTAGAAAGGCTTATTATGAGGAAAGAAACACTGAAATATTAAATTGCAGAAGAGCGATGACAACAGTAACTGATGGTGTTCATCGATAAGAGAACAAATAAGATACACAGAAAAGCCGCAATCATGGTGATGCTTAACCTTCAGCAAAATTATGGTATTTCAAGAGGAATAAAAATAGAAGTGTTTGCACAGAAAGGAGTTGGGCAGAAATACTGCCTTTATCATTCAAAATAAAAGCTCAATAAACATATAAGGAGAAAAACGCCAAATTTCAACTCTTAGTAAAAATTTCGTAAAAATCATAATCATCTCTTCAGAAATAGAGATTAACTTTTGAAACAAAAATAGTAAACCAACCACTTCTGAGGAAGCATTGAAATATCGAAGACATACTAACCTCTATATCAGCATCAAAATCAAGCTCTAGAACTCCCTCATCATTGAACCATAAATTGAAGATGATAATTTTCGTGCCATGATGGCCTATGTCACTGAACTGTTCAATAACAAAAATATAGAACATGTCATTTCTGTGGTAGAGAAGATGGAATATGATCATTTGAATCTAAAGGACATTCATGAATCACAAAAAGCCATATGTTTTACATCAAAATACTCAAGCATTGAGAAGTTCGAATATATGATTTTAGAATGATAAGGGACCACCATAACCAGAACAGATAATACAAATCAAGTAAAACTAGCTAAAGTTAAGAAGTTAAAGCTAGGACCAAGGATTTTTAACAGCCAGAAACAATAAATTGCAAAACAGTTTTTTTTTTCCAACGAGAGTCCAAAAACAGTGTACACTTTTGACCATAAATAAATGATAAACCGTACAATTTTCATGCATTAAACTTAAAATAGACTTAAAGCTACAATCCTCCAACTTACATTTTGTAGCAGCTCATCTTCTGTAGCAAAGGGAGACCAATTCAATAGAACTGACAGATTGGAGGACATTTGATTTTGACTATGCCGAATTAACCTCTCTGTTACACCTGTCAATGGATTGTACATATAGTACACCTAAAGAAAGAAATGCTTATACTATTAAAACATATATAGAACGACAGATACATGTAAAACAGATCATTAAGCAGAAAAGGCAGAAAAAGACAAAGAAGTAATGAATCTTAATTGAAAGCCGAAGGTTTACCAACTTACCATAGGCACTACAATATCCTGATGTCCTGTCTTCCTCAGAAATGTGTAAGAAAGAAGTCCAACAGATTGGGTTAACTCCCTGAAAGGAAAGGACAGGTTAGCTGGACAGGAATTAGATAGAGGAATAAAGAAACATGTAGAAGTTTAGCTTGCACTAAATGAATCAAGCCTAGATGTATGAGCACAACTCATTACAAAACTGGCACACACTTCAGGATAGCCTTGATCCTTTTTATGTTTTGCAAATGTTTGAAAGGGTTCAAAAATTGTTACATCCATAGGATGATAGGATGATACAACCTTTTTCTACAAAAAATAAACATGATCTTCTTGTACAGAATCAAGAAGATGTTGCCTCAATCCAAAACTTCCAACGAACTTTCAACCAAGATTTACAGTTTCACATTTCTAGGTTACAATGGAATATATGTAAACAAATTCCAGGTATTTTTCTGTTCAAATAATTACCTTGCAATAATTAACACAAAAAGTAAGTCTTTACTACGTGTGAATCAAACATAAAAAAATTGGCCTTAGACAGTCTTATTATTATCTGATCTTTAATAATGCAATTTGGCATGATATACTAGAGATACAGAAGTTATTAGATGACATGAAATTGAAATCTAACAGATGAATTTTAAACTGGACATTACTTATTTTGATGGTTTGAATTAAGTGAAAAGTAACAGAACTATGAATCTATGATATGCTGATAATAGTATCCAAATTGTACCACTTTAGAAGTAACACATCTTTTGGCTATCCAACATGCATAAAGTATAATAGGACACAAGTAGTCAGTTTGAACTAAATTACAACCTTCCATTAATACAGCTGCTAAAAACAATGACATCTGCCCCGAGCCGCATAGTGCTAGTTTTGAAACCATTTCCATCTGATTTATATATCACGATATCAGTAAGAAGGAGAATATAGGTACTAAAACAGGAAAAATGTTTGGGGATCCATACATTGTCCTATTGACGAACATGATTGCTTATCAGAAAATCCAAAGCTCATACAACGGCGCAAGGATTCAGGATCCATTCCACCTCCATCATCTTGTTGTAAAACAAGTAGTTTGGTACAAAATAATCAAGTACATATAGATTATATTAGTCTATAGGTAAAAGAGAGGTACGGAAAAGGAAGTCCTCAAACTTAGTGACTTGGCTGACAAGAATAAGGTAGAAGTACCTTGAATCAACAAAGCAGGACTTCCATTTCGTGGATTAGTAATTTTGTCTATGATGACAAAAGTAGCCCCATTTTGTATCTGATCAATGTAAAAGTTCAATAAAAGCAGCTTAAACAACACTTCCATCATATTAAAAAGTTGGCAAAGGAAAAAAAAAAAACAAATTGAGATATAATGACAGAAAAATCTTTTTTCTGAACCAAATTAAAGAGGACTGAGTTAGTTAATAAATGGAACAAAGTAATTGCATTTAATTTGAAATTATATCAATCATTCTATGGCCTTAGGATTAATATTAGAAGACCATCAAAGGAAATATACCTCATCAACTGCATTATCAAGTAATTCTGCTATGGCTGGGAGAAGAATCCATAAACAGCAGCGAAGTTAGTCGTAAGTTCCAAAGCTAGGGACTACGAATGAACAACAACAAAGAAAAATATGCATTTTTAAACCATGTTAGACATACCACCAAAAGCCCACTTGTGTGAAGTAGCATTAGAATGGAGAAACTTAGGATGCACGCATAGACGATTCTGGACATCTGTATAGAGATAAAAAAAAAGTTAATAGACAATGTGAAAATGTGTACTAAAGAACATCAAAACTCTTATACTTGGGTTTAGCGTTCCAGAAGTCTGTCCAGCTTCATAATCCCCAGCACTCCAAAATTGCCGGCTCAGAGGTGCCCTGGCACTCCCTTGGCTTAAAGTTTGCAGTTCATCTGTGGCTCCATTTTCTGTGTAACCTTTTGTATTTTCAATAGAAACTCTAGCTACATAACAATCTGCAGATTTTGCATGACAATTCGCAAGTTTGTAGAATCTTCTGTCTTGAGCTAGTCCTTGCAGTAGATTAGGCTTTTCATCATTCACAACACGTGCTTCACTTTCTCCATCAGCACACAAATCCGCAAAGCTCATCTCTGAAGAGGCTAAGTCAAATACCCAAACAAATGAAAAAATGAAATAAACCTATACAAAATTATATGAACTAAAACTAGATGAGAGAAATATAGAGCAGTGAAGGCAGCATTTTGAATGCTGCAATTTTGGGGAACCAATTTTGCCAACTCAACCCAAACATTTACAAAGGAATTTTGTGGAACTTGTAACAAATCAACTATTAAAGGTGTATCATAAATCTACTCTTAAATGGACTTGAATTTTACTCAAATCATGCTTTTTGGGCTTTGGCTTGAAGCTTTTGCATTGACCAAAATTTTACCCTCAAATGTATGCATAAATGTGTATGAGATGATGCACTAAAGTATACATCTACATGATAAAGCCTTCTAAAACATTGCTCGAAGTTTCAAGGAACAGTACTTGCCAAAACTTATTTTGAACTAAGACTGAAAACCACCTTAATTGAATCTCATGTAATTTACCCTGAAAGTTGATATTTGAATCAAAACACTATGTAGAAAAATAATCTGTTGCGATTCTTCAATTAAATCTTCATAATTTGAAGAAAAGTAGATGTTTCCAGTCTCATTACCGTCTATACAAAGAGTTAGCAACCCCTCTTCTATCTCATCAATAAAGAGATTCTACAATTACAAAAAAACTAACCAAGCAAGGACTTTTACTTCATGTCTCTATACATATATAGGAATCCCTCTCCTATTCCATCAAGGAATCCCCCACAAAAGACTAATTAAAGGACTTTTATTTCAAGTGAAATTAGTTGACATAGTCCCACTTGATCTCCTAATCTTATCAGGAAACATGAGACTCAAACTTAAAAACTACCCACCCTAGCTGTGTCAGATACACCAATATTATAAAGAGTACATACCTTTACAATCAGTTTTGGTTTTTTAACAGAGAGAGAGAGAGAGAGAGAGAGAGAGAGAGTTGTAAAGGGATGAGATCAACAGTATATAATCGATACATATAGGCTGCTAAAAGGTATGCCAATGAATAATTCTTAGTATAGAGAGTTTACAGGAATCTTAGTAGGAAAGGGAATCATGGTTGACCTTACGAGTGCGATATGGTTTCTTGACAGCTGCCATTGAATCAGTTTAAATTAATCCCGACGATCACGGCGGAAAATTCGGAAGCCACTTCGGAAATCAGTTGGTTTTTTTTTCAAAAAAAGAAAACGTAAATCAGTTGTTACAATCCAATGAGAATCCCAAATCAATAATCATCAGCCTGGCCGGCCTTTTGTTCGCCGTACCGGTACGTACCGCCCGTCGGGCTTCCCGGCTCGGCTGTGTTTTATTTTGATAGCCTATTACGGCCGGCTGCTGCTCGCTGCGCTCTTTATAAACATTGCTCGTCGAGACTCCATGACCCTTCGATATCTGAATCGAAGAATCGATTAAAAACTCACTCATTAAAGATGATGGTTCGACATACAAATTAAAAGACAAGACCCTCCTCAGTCCTCCCTCCACTGTTATTATTTTAGTCCAAAGATAATATAATTTGGTTTTTTTTTTTTAATCTTAATAGTAATTATTGTTAGGAGGTTACAAGTAGGTCATAACTATACGAGATTAAATGTCACAATAAAAGAAAAGAAAAGAAAAGAAAAAACTATATACATGTTTTCCCCTTTTAATGGGCCGAGTGTTCTTTATCAACTTAAACTCGGCCCCACTATTCCTGCTTCTTTTCCTCCTCTCCTCCTCCTCCTCCTCCCACCACCGCCGCCCAACTCAGCCCCTTTGTCCGCCGGCGGGTTACAACTATTCCGCCACCTTCCGACTTGCCGCTTACTTGGGCCTCAACAGAATGCGAAATAAGTAAGCCCCCCCCCCCCAGATCTGCGCTGCTTTATTCTTTTTGAACCATATCTCTCTCTATCGAGGATTTGAAGGGGCTTATGAGCTAAAGATTCGTGGCGATCTCATTTCTTTTCGACTGCCCTGGTTAGGGCTTCCTTTTTGTCTTTCTAGGTTTTAGAGTTAAGAGAATCTTGAATTATGAGCTGACTCGATCTCGTAATTTATGGGATAGTGATTACTTCAGTTGCCGTCCGAGTTTCCTCTCGGCTGTTTAGATCTTCCGGATAGTGTTCTAGTATTGAGATCATAAGAGTGTAAAATCGCATCTGAAATAAATACTATTGGCAACAAATCAAATCATTTGATCCAGTTAAGTACCATACTATCTTTGAGCCCTAAAGGAACAAGGAAATAAATCTAATCCTATTTTCCATTGTAATTAAATTTTCTATAAATATTTAATCAGTTGGTGATGGAAAGGTTGCTGTTATGGGATGTAATGGAATCGATTGAACACTAATTATTATAGGGCAGAGGAATTCGACAATGAACAACAATGATGATTTAAGGGAATAGGAGAATTATGAATAAGGAGAGAGTCCGAAGAAAATTCTGAACCCTGTTAAACTTCAAGCATGACACATGTAAGCTGTGAACTTATTGATAAATTTGGATCAGCTAGTCTCTTTATATGTCCTCAGTGTCAAATTTTTATGCAGTCAATACCAGCTGAGCAATTAGTTCTAGAAACTTATCATATCTATTAAATGGAATTCACAACATATATTTGCATGTTTCTAACAAGAAGTAGGGGACTCAGCAATTGTCATATTTTAAATCATCAATGGTTCTATAGTTGTTAGCATGCTACAATGAGAATTGGAAATTTGATCCAGTTAAATACCATTGACATGTATGGAATAGGTGACTGCTATTTGTTAACTATCCAGATCACATTCCCCGATTCTGTCCATTTTCTAACATTTGCTTTAATTATTTTCCTTTTTCTGTTGTGGTTGGTGCAGCATCCTCTATTCCATGAGTAGGATGCAGAAAACATGCCTACAGTGACACTATAATATATATGTATATACATGTATGTACGCATCTATGCTTCTCTTTCCTGAAATATACTGTTTATTTTTCCAGAAACCATGTAATTAGATTCAGTTACCTGAACTGGATTTTAGTTCTACATGTTTTCCTTATCAAAATCCTGTAATTCCATCCATTTAACAGACTCTTGGGCATGTTTGCAGACTTTTCAGTTATTGGCCATCTTGAATGGGTGCCATGGCAGGAACAATTCAGCCATCTCTTGGTCGTGTGAGGCTTACTGATCTCATAGCTTCTGAGGGGCTTCCTTCTGACTTGTACAAGATATCTGTATCAACTCTTACACAATCGCTTGCTCAGTATTCTGCTGCAATTATTCAGTTGCCACCTGGTGATGGTGCTCTTCTAAGATCTGGACTGGAATCTGGTCGTCTCTTTTTTCATCAGCATTCATATCCTACTGGCGAGATGGTTCATACGAGTGACAACCAAGAGTGGTGTAAGACCTCCGGTTATTATGCAGATCCTGAACTGTGGCAAGAAACATATGATTACAGGCCCGGTCTTACTCCTACAGAGCCCAATGGTGCTCTGGAGTTTCCTCCATCTGGTTTACCTGACATATTTGCATTACTTGGGAAAGTTGCTCGAGATATCTTGGACGCTATCAGCTTTTCTTTAAATTTACGAAGCTATTCATTTACTGAAATACTTGATAACATGCCTCTGAGGAGCAGAGAAATATCCTCTTCCGTTCTTTCAGTATGCTGCCATTCAAGGCCATCTTTCCAAGGATCGCAACATCATAACCTTGCAGCGCAGGAGGATGCGCAATTGGTCATGTTCCCAGATCATGAGCATCAAGTTGATAAAACTTTAATTACCCTTGTCAAGTCAGATAGAGCGGGCTTGCATATAAAGGATTTCCATGGGCGTTGGATACTTGTGGATGGTGACCTTGGCCCTCAAGATGCCATTATCTATCCTGGACTTGCGCTTTATCAGGCAACTGCTGGTTATGTCAGCCCAGCAATGTATAGGACTGATATGGGAAACTTGCAAGGTAACATATATGGACGGTGTTCTTTGGCTTTCAAGCTTATGCCAAGATCTATGGCAAGTCTGAGCTGTTCAGAGATGAGAGCAGCTGGCCATGGTGTTGAAGCTCAATTTCAAATTCCCATACCCGTGGATGACTTTATGCAGAGATCACACCCTACTGATCAACTCTTTGCGAAGAACAGTTTACCAACTTATACATTTCACACTGGACAAGATGGTACACTAGCATCCTAGTATTATAATCTATTTTCTGATTTGCTTTGTTATTTTCGTATTAGGGCAGATTTTTTTCCTCTAAAGGAGATCCTTTGACACACTTATTAACATATGGAATTGTTGAAGGCTGAAGATGCAAACTTGTATGAGAAATTTCAGTTGATTATACCATGGCTCATTGTGAAAGATCAATTTTACCTCTTGAATATTGTAGTTTCCATATCTAGCATTTGAATCATTTGACTGTTCTGAATGTTTTAGCATTTCTACTGCAAATTTGAATACCTAATCTTTTGTATCATTTATCTAGCCTAATGAATGTCTTCATTTAGCCTTTCTCTTTTTCCTCTTTTGTAAAGAATTCTCAGTATCTTGGATCTGCAGTTAAACTCCTTTGGGTTTTTTGGAGTCACCTCTTTTATTGCTTTAAGTAGAAACTGTCATCAGATAAAAATGATGAGAAAATTTCTTATAGGGGATAAAGTTATCATCTATCATAAGTACATTTCTGAATGATGCTCAAAATATTGTTATTGAAAATCCATGTACTTGAAGAAATAGAGTTACTCCCTTGATAATGCTGAAACATCTGGTATTATGTGGTCCCCATGATTTTTTTTTAAAATTATCGTAGAAGAAAATGGAGAAAGCAATTTGAATCTGGACAGACAACAGAATAAAGATACTGCATTATTTCTGTTAGTTTGTGGCACCTATAAGCTTACCATTTTACTTCTGGGGCATCAAGAGCAACTTCAATTTGTTTTGGAGCCCTCTGTGTCCTGTTTGCATTTCCTTTAATTCTTTTATGATCTTTACCAGGCATATAGATGGTTCATTTCAATTTATTACAAACTCATCATCTTCTAATTGCATTTTGGGATGTTTGGTGTAGCATCTTTTAAACCTTTAGCAAAGAGGAGGAAGAGCAGTGCAAGGCGCAAGCCTCTGCCACCTTCCAAAAGGCTACGTCTAGAGGCACAGAGGGTTCTCAAGGAGCGAGTTCAGGATATCGCAGACAAGAAGGGCATTAAGCTACGGTTTTGCAGCCTTAAGGAATGTGAGGGCCACATACACGCACTGGATAGCCCGTGTGGCAATACAAGAATGGAAATAGGATGGCCACCTGGAGTTCCTTTCGTTCATCCCCATGATCTTCCCAATAAAGCAAAACTCGGGTTTCTTGAAGCTTATGAGCCTGGTTGGGCTGCCTCTCAGCATGATATGGAGTTGAGTCTTAAAAATTCTTGATGGTCCAGTTAAAATTTGGTGAACTGTTAAATCTGTTACTCCATCTGAATGCATGCTTGTTATATAGTAATACACTACACTCCGTGCCACCAGTTCTTGCTTGGGCATATCTTTAGTGCATCCATTTATTTTTCTTAACATTTCAAAGTAACCTTAATATTTCATCATTTTTGAATTTATTGTTATTCTGGCATATAAAAGTATGCTCATTTTTCCATCAAATTTGGCATCACAGTGTTAAAAAAGGGTACATTATAGTGTTTGAGAGAACAAATATGTCTAGTAGACTTATATGAGCTGCCCATATCTCCATTTCTGAATTAAGAAATACATGATAGTTAACACCATTATTGTACTCTTGATTGGGGTTACTAAAATAAGCTGCATTGCAATCTTTTTCCTCTTCTTGCAGGAATCAATCTCCGTAACTTTCGATATTTGGCCATCCTCTGTCAGCTTGTGACTTGACAAACTCTGCCAACAGCTTGATCTCATCTTCTTGCAGCCTTGGTCCAAATGTACACTGACCCCTTGGAGTGCATTTCTCACCAAAGCCCTGAAGATGCAAAAGTATACTATCAATTATTTAACTACAGCTACCACCAATATCTTGCGTTAGTTTGTAAATACTGAAAATGGCAAAGGTTACTTGCCGGCATCCTTCCTTTCCCATAGTATGTGATGTTGTATAGTCCTTCCTCTGTGTCGACCCCGTTCCTGCAGAAATCACATTTCTTTGCTTCTTAGTTATAGTATTCACTTTCTAGTATATATTTAGTGGAGCGATGCTGCTTATACCTTTGTAAATCCTTCATGAAGAGAGTGGCACCCTGGGCAAAAAGGTGGAGTAATAAGTAAAATAAACTGAAGATTTTGCTTCTCTTTGAGTATGGAGTTAAAGAGACTCACAGGCTGCAGAATGTTTCCTCCCATATCATGGCAGCCAATGCAAGCTTTTTCAAACAGTTTAGCTCCATTGGAGAAAGGCTGTGCAAAGGATACTGCAGCAACAAAGTCAAAGGCCAGTTTCAAGGTATGGGTTGATATCTATTTTCATAGATTAAAATTTATTAGCATAATAGCTTAATTTTCATTACCTTACATGTAAAAACTTTCTACTTGTGCAGTTGTAGAGTGGCATGTATTTTATATTTCAATTTGGTGATATTTGCATAGCAAAACCGCTGTTAACTGAGCAACAATATCTCCTATTAAATGTATAATTAGATGACAAAAATGTTTCTGCTTTCTCCCCTGCTTTACCAATCAAGATTTAGATGATTCCATACCTGAAAAGCATTTCCTCAAGAAATTTAATGAAGATTGACTATTGTAGATATGGTTGTCCTTATTGGTGTTAAACATTTGTCATAATTTTTAATTTTGAAATGCTTGCTATTGTCTATTTTGATTTTGTGAAATTGATGTCTACATGGTGTACTCTGTAAATATCACTAGTATTCCTCTCTCAAAATTGCTACCGACACATTGTTTTTTATTTTTTGCAGTTGGAAGTATCGGGTGAAAGGGTAAAGGGGTACTATTGTAATAATTGCTCAAGTAGAAGGGCTTTAATAAAGGAAAGCAGGAGAAATTGTTCACCTGGGGCAGAAACGAGGTTGGGAGCGGATAAGGTGAGGATTGCAGCCATGAGAGGAGATGTCAGCCACTCCCCAATTCTAAAGGTTCTGCTGCTTTGATTCTTTTGGGTGCTGGTATTTTCCTCCTTCCTCAAAAGCTCCTGGTAAGGATACTACTATCATGGAGCACCTCAACAAATAATACTATTCACTCAATCACTTCATAATATGAATGAAATCCATTTGCAAATGGGAATTGTGTTCTACCTTCGTGAAATAGCAATGTTGGCTACCTTTGTAGTTGGACATTAGACAAAGAGGATGCATTTTTCTTCTATCAGAAAGGAAAGCTCTGGGGAAGAGAGAGAGAGAGAGAGAAATAATGTATGAATGGAATGGAATGTGTTGGGCTTAAATTTTGCCCTTCGGCCCAATTTGTATTTTGAAACGACTACTGAAGTGTTGGTAATTCTATTCAGCTTATTGATTGCTCTCCACTTCTCCCTGACCAGTTACGGGAATCTCGAGCATGAAGCTGATGTGTCCCTGACGCATTCTCTCGTTTGGTTTTTCTTATATTATCTTTTGTAAGAAAGCTTCCCTCATGTAATCATTTTCTCGCCAACCAGTTCAAATTCCTTTTGTACGCACATGTTTTCCTCTCTCTGACTCTCTCCTTCCTCTATCTTTTTTATTAGCTAGTCATCATAATCACAAATAACGAGTACAGAAAGTAGAAGATGACAATATAATAATATTCACTTCCAAATAATAATAATGATCTAGAGAAAGGGATCTGATATAAAGATTTCAGAAGAAAAAGGAATATAATAAAGGACAAATTACGTGGCTCCTTCTACGGAACTCGGTGACAATATTCCATAGAAATTAAGCCTTATACCATGCCGTTCACGTTGCTATTAAATTGGTAGGTAGTCTTTGGCATCAACTTCTAGCCTGCTCTTATTGAACTGCCCCTCTCGCACGTTTTTTATTTTTTTTTCTTTTAAGTAAAACAGTTGACATGATATGTCTTTCTATGATAATAACTGCCCAACAACAACAACAACAACAACAACAACAACAACAAAAGTCTATAGTGATATGTCTTTGCATGATAATTAGTAACTGCACATATAGCTTAACTAATGCTCACTATCTAATATGTAACCCACATCTGAGGCTCCTATTGAATCGCTCTTCCCACAATTTAAAAATTAACACGATAGAATAAAAATAATCAATCTAAATTGTTCACATGAAAATTAGCGGGTTATTTGTATTAAAAATCTACTTGGTTTTCGATTTGGCGAGGCTGAATCATTTTCGGTTTTCCTTACACTTGATATTTTTTTTTTCCCAACTTTGTCTCTCATGTTATTTGGTGCCTCATTAAATATTAACAAAACACTATAAGAGAGAGAAGAAATAGTCCCATACTCATCTTCATCTTTTACTTCATATGATGCTGCTAATTCTTCTTCTTCTTCGACGGTTCATTTTTCTATCTTTTAATCCTTCCTTTTTTTCTGTAGAAGTCTATCTAATCACTCTTTAATAAATAAATAAATAAATAAATAAATAAGATATTAAGAGGAGATAATTGTGATAAATTTAGGATTAGTTAAATAACCAAAAACATAACTTTGCATGATTATTATTTATTTTAATAGTTAAATATGTAAGAGATTATTTTTCTAAAACTACGCATAATTAGAATTTCATAGTTTAGGTATGAAATTCATAATTTAAGTACAAATTTCGTACTTAAACTACGAAAATTTAATTATGCACGGTTTCAAAAAAAATATTCAAAAGATAATTATCTAATGTCCAAAAATTACGAAATCAATTGGATAAAATATGTAACATCATGACGTAAAACTTTTATATTCGAAGTTTATCTATATTAGAAATCTATTTGCAGCTGAACGAAGAATTCATAGTTTAAGTACGAAATTTATAGTTTAAGTATAATTTTTTACAGTAATTCATAATTTTTAAGTGGATATTATAATTTATTTACAATAGAGATTAAGTTCTCTTTTTAAAATCTTGATTAAAGAGTTTTTATTTATTTAAACTATCTCTAATTAGTTTTTTACTGTATTAATTAAAGAGCAATTAAAGAGACTTAAATAATAAAAAAAATTAAGATTAAAAAATAGAAGAAAAATAGCAGCAATCAAAGAAGAGAAATAAACAACAATAAAAACGAAGACGACGAAGGAAAAGAACTAGCAACACCATAACAAGAAAAGAAGAACAAGGAGAAGAAAGATAAATTCGGTACTTCTCTTCATGTCAAAGTCAGAAAAAAATAAACAAAACCTCAAGTGCAATGAAAACAAAAAAAAATGATCATGCCTTGCCAAATAAAAAACCCATTTAAGTTTTCAATGTAAATAACCCAAAATTAGCACTAGTCGGCTCATTTCATAGTACCATTGACATGACCTAACCTATAGGTTAACGATGCATCTTTCTAAGCCATAGCAACCGTCGGTCCCTCATTTACTGTTCACAATTAATGCTGAATATTTTAGCAACTTAAGTTGCAATAATTTATACTTTACTGCCCAGTAATATACACTGATAGGGGTGAAAACGAATCGGATAGTGCTCAACTTATATCCGGATTCGTATTTTTAGTTCGGATACTGAATATTGGACGGATAGCAAAATTTAAAACCATATCCTAACTAAACGGATATGAATAATTTTCGGATAAATGATCGGATCTTAAACGGATATTAATTGAATTTAAAATAATTATAATATTTTATTTAAATATAATTAACACAAAATTATGAAGAGTTTTATAACAAATAATTTCTTTGTATGTCAAATATATAAAATTAGAGAAATTAATCTCTATAAATAATATATAACGTATTATTAGTAATAATATTAATATTTACTATTTAAATAAGCAAACTAAAAACTGTAAATTATTTAAAAAAATATGCGGGTAAACGGATATCCGATATCCGTATCCGAATCTGAAAAATATATCCGACCCGTATCCGAATTTTTTTCAAAAATTCTATCCGTATCCGAATCCGAATCTGAATCGGATAGAAATTTTTTATTCGAATCCGATCCGAGTCAGATCAGATAGCGAATCGAGTAGGAGTTAATTCCACACGTTTTCACCACTATACACACAACAAGTATAAAGACAACACTAAGCCTAATTTTCCATCCATTTCAATTTACATGATCATCCTATCTCCTATTCAAAGACATCCGTACTCTCCCTTTGGCGGTGTTCGTCCGATGGTATTATATATATATATATATATTCTTGCACCGGCATATTGATTAACTCTGACATAATATTCAGCCTGGACCCCAGGCTTTTTATTTTTATTCTTATGTGCATCGTCATATCAAACAATCACGTGCATGGTTTCCTCGTTCAATTATTATCATCTATAAAGCACGCTGTTCCTGAGACGACAAGCTCGCGGGATCACCTAACACCTATATTATATGAGAATTAGCCTTAATTTGCTCATGTTAGCCGGAGGATTATCATATATACTACTGAAGAAAAGTTCTCTCTGACCGTTCTTTAGAGTTTCATATTTATTTTTAATTGCTTGGACTTGTTTAAGGCATTTAGGTGCCTAATTCTGCTATATTGCTTAGTTAATATACTTAAACCTTATCGAGAAACTCCTGTGATTTTTATTAGGAAAATTTGTATATGACACTCTGTCTTATAATAAAATTATGATTTACGTTTTATATTTAGAACGAACCCTATAATTTTAACGAATATGTGTAAAACATACTTTTTTGTTAACTAAATTTAATTAAATTTCTAAGTTAAGTTAACTATATTAGAAAGGTTACGAACACCTAATATATACTCAATTTAACCAAACCTAATAAAATCTAATTCAACCCAACTTTATTTAACCTAATCCAACCCAACCTTTACCCATATCTATCCCAACCTCTAATAGCTTTGCTAGGTACGTTTTTTCATAACCAATATAGTTAGGGGATTGACTTTAAGAGTAAATAATTATTATGGAAGAAATTATTTGATGACTTGGCTTAACGGCTTGAGTCGGTTAATGGCTCGACAGTATGATTGACTTGAGAAGCAGTTCGACAGCGTAAGAACTTGAAACAAGTCTTAGCAATATTTAATTCGAAGTAATTATTCGGCGATACATATGACTTAAAACTTAGAGTAGACAGTTTATTATATTGATTAAAGTTTGGTGAGACTAAGTGCCTCTGTGTTTAGAGAAAGTTGATATTTTATCTAACTAATATTTAGCATTTGGATTCATGAATGATCAAAAGAAGAAAAAAAATCTACCTCAACCTCAAACAATATTTTATGTGGAGGAGAAGGGTGGTTCTCTTTATAAAATCCAAAAACTCACGTTATGCTTAAATAAAAAAATCTAAAGCTATATCTAAACAAAAATACCAAACTTATGCTATATCTAAAGAAGATATTTTCTTGTTCACATCGTGCTCTGAAAGAGAGAAGAAGAAATAAGAATGATGAACAAGAATTAAAATAATTAAATTTAGTATAATATTTTTATATGTCCAAATGATATTAATTTAAATCTAAATTTTAGTGTTTTATACATATTTATTAAATAAAAGACTTAGAAGAGGTAAAAATCTCAATTATTTAATTAATTAGCATTATACATTTAGTAAAATCACTATATTTTATATTTTATAGTACATAAGAGATACAATTTAGGAGACAACCTATCGAGTTGATAAGTTTTCTTATAATAATAGTGGTACGTGACTGGATCGCACTAATTCAATGGATTCCCCACTTATCTCATAAAATATTGGTATGCCCTCCTGCCCTCCTGCCCTCTTGCCATTGGAAGTCGTTGGATCGCCTGCACTGGCTCTTAGTTACTTTATTCATATATATTGGACAGCATGGCTTATTAATTAATTAATTAATTAATTGTTTGTTCGACAGTTTGAACAATTGAATAAGAACAAACAGCTTCATATATATATATATGTGTGTGTGTGTGTGCGTGTGTTTTACAAGTCTCAATGGAATGGATTGGATCTGGAAGAAAAGTTTGACCCTGTATGTTTTACGAATCTCAATGGAATGGATTGGATCTGGATGGAAAAGTTTGACACTCTATGTGACGATATAATTTATAATTTAATATAGAGGATAATATACGAAGTATCTGATATAGACAAGGCAATTTATCCACAACATATAAAACAAAGATGTAAAAGTAATCCTTTTGATTTGTATTGGATAGGTTATGTATATAAGTCTACCCCAATTACTACGGAAGTCAAAAAAGCCCGTCAGGTTGAAGTCAAAAAAGCCCGTCGCTCAAAAGCCAAGCCAGGCTTGCTCAAGCTCTGCTTTAGACTCGAATATATATATATATATATATATATATATATATATATATTATTTGGTATGATTTTTATAAATAAAAGAAAAAATCATAATTTAACTCCATCACCTCTACATCCTAAATCCTCTCCACCAAAACCTCAAAACCCCAGGTCCTCTTAACCGTTGAAACTCATCTCCGGCCGCTTAAGTGTTCTCATTGGAGCTGCATCGAGCATCCTCATTGGAGCCACGACAGGGTGTGATTAGTGCGACCGAGGATGGTGATGTGAGAGCTCTGCTTTAGCCACAGGGAAAGCTTTTGAGGGGCCCTGACGGAATCCTTTGCCTGGCCGCAGCATAATCTCTCTACGTCATCGATGAGGGCTTTTTCTGACGAGGCCGCAATGATGACGCCGAGACCCTCTCCTTACTCCGCCGAATCATTGATGCCCGACTCCAAATCCTCCCTTGTGAGTCGACTTGTTCAACCGAGTTCGAGTTACATCAAGCTGGAGTTGAGCCAAGTTGAGCCGAGTCAAGCTCAACTTTTTTAGCTTGAAGAGCCGAGCTGAGATTTTTTATCACTCGAGCCGGCCGAGCCTAGTTTACACCTTTACGAGCCTAACCTCGTTTACACCTCTACGAATCACTGGTCAAAGTTTTTAATTGGGTAGTACTTTCGTATGACTGCGTGCATTAATTTATATATAGGTATAGATATATTCTTATCTCTTCCTAAATATCTCAGTCGTTGTTCACATTGATCACATTATCATAGCAATATGAAGTAGATGCATAATGGTATATTGATTAATTACCAACTACTACATAATATATTTTATTCTTATGAGATTTAAGGCAGGTGAGACCACTTGGCCTGGCTCTCATATATCTATATATATAGACCCTCAGGGATTGTATTAGTGACATGATAACTAGCTCTTTGTATATCTTCTAGCTAATATATTCAGATCGAAGAGTTGAGAGAATCAATCAACCAAGCAACCATGTGTTTGTGTTTGTTCCAATCCTTCATCCACCCAGACTTCGATGAGGTCTTCTCAAAGATGTCATGCGGTGACAAACTCGGCTTCCTGGTAATTAATCACCCACATGAGTTAATTATTAGACGATCATTTGAACTACTACTAGCTCTTAATTTCTCCATGACTTGCAGATGGTGCACTCGTTTGATAAGCTAAAGATCTGGCACAAGCTGCCTGTGTTCCTTGGATTGATCTACTTGCAGACGCGAAGATCTCTGCACGACAAGTACAACCTCCTCGCCGTCGGCGATGCCAAAGGGACTCCGTTCGACCCTGAAGAGTATCCTTATCGGACGGGAAATGGCGAGTACAACGATCCAGAGAATAAGGAGGCAGGAAGTGAGAATACCTTCTTTGGGAGGAACATGCCTCCCAAGGAACTCAAAGTTGAGGTATATAGATATACACAATTACATATAGATATATATATAGATATATGGGGATGTGCATATTAATTTTCTGATTAATTTGGTTGGTGTTAGTTGATGAGCCCAGATCCAGCGGTGGTGGCTACTAAGCTTTTGGCTCGGAGGAGCTACAAGGACACTGGCAAGCAGTTCAACCTGATAGCTGCTTCTTGGATACAATTCATGGTGCATGACTGGATTGATCACTTGGAGGATACTCAGCAGGTAGAAGAAAGAAAGAAAAATAAAATAAATTCAACTTTTTTGTTCTTTTTGTTTGTGGGCAGTGAATTATATATATTTAAGCAGATCTATTTTGCTCCATGCCTGCTTAGATATATAGCTTGCATTTATTTCCGAATTATCAATGAAATATTAAGATCATATTACATGTCGACAGGTGGAACTTACTGCTCCTCCACAAGTTGCCAATGAATGCCCACTCAAATCATTCAAGTTCTACCGTACCAAAGAGATCTCGACAAATAGTGATGGCATCAAGACCGGTCATTCCAACATTCGAACCCATTGGTGGTGAGTTATCCCACCATTTAATTTTCTATAATTAATCCTTAATTACTTATTAAAACAAGAACTCATCCATTACAAGAAGAACTATATTCAGACTCCTCAACTAGTTGCCATTTTTGTTTAGACTTTCAACCATCTAAAACTTTTTAAATATCTCTTCTTTTTGTTAATTAATAAAATATTATGTAGCTTTCGTGTGATTAGTTTTAAATTTTTTGAGAAATATTTCATTATTTTACTCTTATATTTTAGAGAGAATGGATAGAGAAGATGAAGATAAAATAATTATCTCAGATAGTTAGGTGGGTCAACTTGTCATATATATTTATTAGTCCAAATGTAGTTAACTCTTGATAATATTAGCTTTCTGAAGCACCGAAATTTCCATTTATAGACAAACCCATGTTTAATATATCGATGGTGACCCATCATTTAAGAATCAAGATGCATGCATGAGCACAACTTTGGTGCTCATCAAAGATTGACAGTGTTTTCGTCGGTAATACATAACTGCTCCTTTTAATAATAATAATAAAAGATTGATAGAGTTTTAATTATTAAAGATGGTTAAGGTGACTCAAGAGTTTAAACACGTGGCAAGGGCCAATCAGTAACTTGGATGTTCCAGTGATAGTGGGACCAGCCGATGTTATTGGTCAAAGCACAACTTCCACGAGCTTAGTATCGACTGAGATTTAGCAGCCCTAGTTGGGCCATGTACCAACTTGTGACAATATGTACGTCGTATTATTATATGATGACTGGATGACTTAAGTAACTCGAATTTTATTTTATATGTATATATATATATATATAGAGAGAGAGAGAGAGAGAGAGAGAGAAAGTTTGGTACTATAATTAAAAAGCAAATGTTTAGGGGTAAAATAGTAAATTTATTTTGTTAAATGTGTAACACATTTTAAGATTTAAAAAAAAAAATGTGAGTATAATTAGTTTTAGATGAAAAATCTAAAAATCAAAATTTCGAGATGGTTTGACGGAGTTTCAGGTGCAAAAATATGTAGATATTTACACAAAATTATTATATTGTATTCTTGGATTTGGATGCAATTTAGTGTATCTAACTTGGTCGTTATTGATACCATGGTGAAGGGATGCAAGTGCTATCTATGGAAGTACAGGGAAGAAGGCAGCACGAGTAAGAACATTTGTCGACGGGAAGCTAAAGATCGGCGCCGACAACCTTCTTCCGCACGGCGACGATGGCATCGCCATCTCCGGCGACGTCCGTAACAGTTGGGCCGGAGTCTCAACTCTTCAAGCACTCTTCATAAAAGAACACAATGCCGTTTGTGATGCACTAAAGGTATATATATATATATATATATATATATATATATATATATCATACCAACAACCCTTTGCATGCATGTAGAATTAATCTCTCACCATACTTTGAAAAAGTTGAAAACCTTTTCCCTTTGATGTTCTGTAGAAAGAATACCCCAAATTAAATGACGAAGAACTCTTCCGCTACGCGAGATTAGTGACATCGGCTGTGATTGCAAAGATTCACACCATTGACTGGACTGTAGAGCTCCTCAAAACTCACACTATGAATGCTGCAATGCATGCGAATTGGTAAATAAATTCCTCCCTAATATAAAAACATATGGAAATATATGAACTCGGCTAATCTGGTTATGCTTGATTTCTTTTTGAAGGTACGGATTGCTGGGGAAGAGAATTAAGGACATCTTTGGACACATAGGAGGGCCTATTCTTGGAGGTCTTGTTGGATTATCCAAGCCAAACAACCATGGCGTTCCCTACTCATTGACTGAAGAATTCACAAGTGTTTACAGAATGCACTCACTTCTTCCAGACACCCTTAAGCTCAGAAACATCAATGCCAATCCAGGACCAAACAAATCTCCTGACTACCTTGAAGAGTGGGCACCTTATCTCAAACTGATCTTTTATTCACATATCGATCACTTGAATTACTTCCTTCATTACATTGGAAGACACTAATTAGGCTTCCTTCATGTGTCAATAGCATCAATCTGGAAGGGCTAGTAGGAATAAAAGGCGAAGCGCGTTTATCGCAGATCGGATTTGAGAGGCAGCTGGTCTCGATGGGCCATCAAGCGTGCGGCGGGCTTGAGCTGTGGAACTATCCCTTGTTCTTCAGAAACCTTGTTCCGCAAAATGTTGACGGAACCGAAAGGCCTGATCTTGTAGACATGCCTGCACTTGAAGGTACATATTTTGTTGTTGTTGTTGTTGTTGTTCATGTTAAAGAAGTTTACAGTGTGTGCACAAAGGCATTAGCTTGATGAGTGCTATATATGCTATGCATGCAAACAGTTTATAGGGACAGGGAGAGGAATGTTCCAAGGTATAACCAATTCAGGAGGGGATTGCTGATGATCCCTATATCCAAATGGGAGGACTTGACTGATGACAAAGAGGCTATACAAATTCTAGCGGAGGTATACGGCGACGACGTCGAGAAATTGGATCTTCTAGTAGGCTTAATGGCAGAGAAGAAGATCAAAGGATTTGCCATAAGCGAGACAGCTTTCTTCATCTTTGTTATCATGGCGTCAAG
This sequence comes from Typha angustifolia, assembly GCF_048772165.1. Taxonomy (NCBI): domain Eukaryota; kingdom Viridiplantae; phylum Streptophyta; class Magnoliopsida; order Poales; family Typhaceae; genus Typha; species Typha angustifolia. Next base: position 1,771,554 of record NC_133245.1, read on the forward strand.
GTATAATCACAAACGAATATCACCTTTCTTTCTTTTTTTTGTCTATCGATCTACTTGGCATTTTATACAATGACTAATTCTTCATGACTGGAAACAGGAGGTTGGAAGCTGATCGTTTCTTTACAAGTTATTTCAACGAGAAGACGTATACAAAGAAGGGTTTCGCGTGGGTGAATAGTACAGAGAGTCTTAAGGATGTCATCCAGCGCCACTATCCACATATCAATGAGAAATGGATGAACTCTACTAGTGCATTCTCTGTATGGGATGCTCCTCCAAATTCCTTCAACCCCATTCCTTTGCTTCTTCGCTTCCCAAGTTAAGAACAAGTTCAATATTAGGTTGTGTGCATTCCATTCATGCATGTGTGTGTGTGTGGTAGAATGAGTTGTGCAATTTGTTTGTTTGTGAGAATTGACAATGTAATAACTTTGTTGATCAAACTTCCACATAAAGTTGGTTATTATTTAATGACTATTTATTTCACTCTTTCTGTAAAGAAAACAGTTTGTTTGATTGAATGATGATAACTGTTATATCAACAACAACAACCAAAAACAAGATCAAAATGTCTTGTCTCAAGACTCAGGGTCAGTGAAGTAAACAGGGCTTTCGATTTCACCATTATTTGCAGAAGCAAAAGAATCTACAGACTCTATAGTTGATGGAGTTGAAGGGGTCTCATCAGAATCAGAGATCTCATCATGCAAAACAATGTGCTCATCAACTTCAGACGATTCAGACCCCGATGTCCCCAACATTAGTTTGTTTATTGCACTCTTAGCAGTATCAACAAACCATTCATCCTCTGGAAGCGCACTGTATAAACATATGATTGGAATCAACACACTGAAGAGAAAACATTATCGAGTAACTCAGAGAGAAACATGTGACTAGTCAGACCACATACCTTTGTGGGTCTACACCTCTAGCAGAGAATGCTCCAATAGCTCGCGTTATAATGGCTGACACAAGCTGATGAACATTTCTGGATGAGTATCCCCCACAGACCGCAATCTCAACGATGAAGTGCATATCAAGAATTAACTGATAGAAAGGAGGAAGAAATTATGTTTTAGCAGACAAGGGGAGATTAAACATCCATATAAGGAAATGGCTTGTTAAAACCACATGCCTGTTGCAATCCAAATGGTTGGAGTTGGACGGTTTCATCGTCAAACACTTCCCAGAACTCTTGTTCCTCTGAGAGCCACATTATTACAGTCTCTGTAAGCCTGGAAAGTAAAACTTTTTGCATCTTCTCTTTGCCAAGTAGGACATCACCGACAACACTAGCTAATTGCTGCAATCTTGCAAATAATGCCTGCAAAAATGAGATGAAAAGTTAATAAAATGGAGCAATATCATGGAAGAAAATTTTATGGAAGCTCTAACAAAAGGAAAAATATAGTTTGATATTTCTCTTATTGGTTGAATACTTTATAATATCCTTTCAAAGGATGTAAACCTAACTGCTAGTATTGAATAAGATCATATGATATTAACAAATCACTAAGTCCTAGCTAGTAGCATACATTTCTCCTATAAATCATTGTATTGCAATCTTCCACTAAAGATGAAGAACTCAGAAAATCCACTAATAAGATATGCACTAACCCCCCAACATGGCTATCAAAAGGGGCAGATCCAAGCTCCAACAGGAATTATAGGCCTAAGCTAATTATGAATTATCAGTATTTTCTTGTAATGCAAAGAGATATAATCAGAAGAAAGTATATCTACTCATAATTTACCTGAATACCAGATGGAACAAAGATGATTAGCAAAATTCCCTTCTATTTGTCATAAAGAAACAATATCAACATAAAGAGACGGTGACAATGTTTTACATCGATTTGAGGAAATTTCAGTCATGGTTAACATTTGTACCAAATTATCTTTTTGTACCTATATAAATAGATAGTCAGAAGAGAGAAAGGAAAATGGTATCACCTGAAATGGCAATGAGGGCAGTGGATCAGAATCCCAGAAAAGATCATCTCCTTCTCCTTTCCCTTCCAAGTATATCCGAGCATCTAATCTTGCTTTTCCTTCCCGCGTATAAATAAAAGTTAAGACATACTGCCTGCAGAAGTGGTCTCTAAGTTTATCCAATGAATGTTGGAGATGGCGCCTCCAGTCCTTGTATTCTACGGTACTAATGGCAACAGGACCATTGCCTTCATTAGGTCCACCATCAGTGCCCTTGTTATCAGTTCGCAGCATAAAAATTTTGGATACAGCCATTGGTAACAGTTCATCTGCAACAGTAAATGCAGTTCCCAAAAGTTCGAGTTGTTCTGCATCTGTTTCAGCCCTAAAACCAACAGATTCTTTTGACTCCACCAGGTTATCATCCTCAGATGGACCAGGTAAGGCTTTGATCAATATATCTACATATCTATCAAATAGATGGAGAATCTTGTTCAAAATGCTCCCTCCGAAGTGCAATATAACCATTGGTGTAAGCTGATCTAAAATATCCTGTGCAAGATCAAAAAGGAAGATATCATGTTACTAACCATATGGTTATACTAGTTATTGCGATAATCATTTGAGATAATAAACAACAGGTAAGGTGATTCATGATCTATGGAGAACAAACTAGGGAAAAGCATCCACCCATTTGTGCTATATTATCTGATACTTGCAAATTTTCCTATCAAATTCCACAGCTTAGAAGATAAAAGGTTCAATTCTGTAGGAAATGATGAAAAATATCCAAAGGTTCAGCAGAAAAAAATGGTAATGCTTGCAATAGTAGATGAAGAGATAACTTACTTTGACAATTGACATGAACTTCTTGCAGCTGCTTGTCAGCATATTGTTTAATGGTGCAGCAACAGAAAGCGGTGAACCTACTTGAGGGGAAAGATGCAGCGTATCATCATGTCTAGCTAAATCAAGAATCCTCCTTCTTGCTCGCTTGAAATTCAGATCAAGGACCTCTTCAATAAAAGGACGCAATAATACCATAAGCAACTTTGAGAATTTCAATCCTTGTGATTCTAAAAGTGAGCAATGACTGAGACTGGCCTGGATACAGATACTGGCAGATCGAAGGGCAGAAGAAGACTCCGATAAAGGAGAGTTCTCCTTCACCAAACGAACGAAAGACTCTATTTCGCATTCAGCCCAATGCACAATTCGATTTGTATATTGAGACATATCTCCAAATAATAAACCAGATTCTTTTGTTGCAATTGAGATCGTTGAGAAAACAAGTTGAGACAGAGTTGCAGTGTATGTCTCTGAGTAGATTGAACATGACGGAAGAAAAGCATCAACACTTTTCTGAAGACGGGAACCATATGCTTTCAGCAGTAATTGATGAGCCAAAGGGCCTTGCCCGAGTTTAATTAAGCCAGACAAAGCCTTCTTCAGTTCTGAGATACACAAAGATGGTTGCTCCGAAATCCCAACAAGCTGATCAACAAGCATGGCTTTTCTTTTCAGGAAAGCAGTCTTATATACAGAAATTTCAGGAGTTAAATCTTCCCCCAAATCATTTAACTCTGAAGATTTCTTCTCCTCAGCATCCAAAACAGATAATGCTTCTTCTGTTTTATGTTCTGCAAGCAATACATCTAGAGTTTCCAGAAAACTGACATTATGGTCCTTCATATTACCATTCATGAGTTCATTTAGTTCAGATTGAAGATCCTGCTTTGCAACAGGTTCCTTACTGTTAAATTTGTTCCACACTTCTAATTCACGGCAGACCCCACTCATTAGATCCTGTACAAGAATTCCCTGAGAAGATACATGCTTCTGCAGTTCAATCAACTCTTGTTCTACTTCAACAACCTCCTCAGATATTCTGCAGGGCAGTTGGTATGAAATTGTTAGCATCAAAAAAGAAAGAGACAAAAGGCAACATCAAAAGTTTCTTTGAACAAGATGAACCATGTGCATCATTTACTATTTAGTGTTATATCATGTCTAGTAATCACCGACTTTACATCCTTGCTAAGGCTGTGATCTACTGACTCAGTCAGAAAAATATAAGAGCAATGATGTAAAGTTGCTAAGTATGACTTTCACAAATATGAAATATAATAACTTATGACTCTCGTATTAGTTTTAGTGATAGAACAGTTTTTTCATGATCCTCATGAGACAATTAGGCATTTAGTTCTCGAGCAACTCCAAAAGCACTCATAATCATACAGAAGAATATTTTTAGAGAGACAAAAAAGAAATAAGCATCTGCCTTGCACAATGAAAAAGATTTGGTGTATGCATTATGTGCAAACCACAGGGTGAACTGCAGTATTTCATGATTACATGAACAACTCACATAATTTACTGCTTACACATTTGGCAGTTAAAACTCGATAGATAATAGAAAAAAGGCAGCTATTATGAAGATAAGCTATGTCATATTCTGTGGGAAATGTATATCTTCACTTTCGGATACAATTATTGTGAGGATAATACATGCTTCCTTACTTACCTAAGGAAGGCCAGGTACTTTGACTGCATGTTTCCAGAAAGATTCTCAACTGCATCCTTTAACTCCAAAAGTTCAGAACAAATTTTCCTAATTCCCTGCAATGAAAAGAAGAAACCGCTAGTGACATCATGCGGCATCTACGACAGATTTTTTATAAAAAAAAGGATTTTTTTCTTTTAAATTCATCCCACATTTTTCTGGTTTCAACCTATGAATGATAAGTGCTATTTCTCTTACTTAATGCGGGGAAGTAATACACAGAGCTTACATTATGTTTCAACTAAAGAATCCTATCACAAATCACAGATGAAACGACTCTATAATGTTTTGGTATCTAAATAACAGCTAAGAAGCAGCCAAACTTACCCACAAACGATGAAACACCCCAAATTCAACTCATCGACCGATCTGAACCCCAATATTAAACTATGCCCCAAAAGAAACAGACTAAAAGACTCGAATTTTGAGCAGCACAAAGTGACCAAATAGCAAAAGGTAATGAGAAAACCCAAACCTTCTCGGTGTGGGACTGGTAGATGGAGTTGATGCTCGACTGCGGCGTGATCGATTCGTGCGTCGGGAAGTAGTCTTCCTCCTCGCTGCTCTCCATTCTTCTCCTTCTCCTCCGCCTCTGCTCCTTTACTTTGCTTGATTTCGAACGCCGGAAGAGGAGTAGAGGAGAAGAGGGGAAGCTTAAAGGGTAATTACAGACAAATTTTACTGTCACCCAAGGGTAGACATACGATCTAAAATGCCTCGAACTTACCGATACCGGTTTCTGGTTTCCATACGATGGGTTAACTTCAGGAGTAAATTTCTGGGTGAGGTTAAGAGTGTGATTGTTCAACTTTTTGGAAATTGTGGCGGGCCCACCACGTCATATCCTGGCCGTTGGATGGCTTGATGAAGCCAGTCGCATCAGTAACATGCTCTTTGGGAGTCATGGTAGGTGAACTGCTGTTTGCAACACTTTTAACTCTCTCTGCTACTACTCCACTAATGACTAATGAGAATTGACACAAATCCTATGGTTTACATGATCACAATTCGTGCTACCTAATCTACGAAGATCCAAGTTGAAAGCCACATCGATCCGAGCATATCTATTTATTATATGTAATCTAACACATACCCACGAATTAAAAAACAAGAGAGGCGATAGATTTGCACGACCAATTCAATAGTGCTACACAGTCCATGCTTCACATTATTTTACAAACAACCGAACAGACTTGGCTCATGGAAACCGAATGATTCAGATCAGACTGAATAGTTTAGCTCTGACTCAAGTTAGTGAGGAGTCATGCTCGATTTACTTTAATTCCTGTTTCATAGAACGAGAAATTTTCTACTACTAAGGAGAGAGATAGATGCATAGGCGTGATTGAGGAGAAGAAGATTATTAGTATAAGGGGTTATTTTTTTTAGTCAATAATACGAATTAGGGAAGTAATATGCAAAATCCGGACAACAACCAAATAAGATTTTATAAAAGGCATTTGTCTTTATAAATTGTTCCCTGCCATGTGGTATATGAGTATATCCACTCTTCTGGTGCGGTCTCTTCGAGGTTGCGGCTCCCTTCGTGACCTCATTTTTTTGTTTCACTTTGGATTCCTCATCCGGTGGAGAAGAGAGAAGCAAATCCAAGTCTGAGATGAAGGCGACGTTAAAGGGTCGATACGATGTCGACAAGACCTCCGCCGTCGCCACCTTAACCGCCGCCGCCGGCGACCTCCGCCTCAAGGCCTCCGCGACCGACGCCACCTTCTCCCGCGGCCCCTCCCTCGATGGCCTTTCCTTCGCCCTTGAGAAGCCCGGCTCCTTCATCCTCGACTTCAACGTCCCCAAGAAGGTAACTCTGATACTTCTTGAGACCCGAACAATTTTATCGGCGATTCCCACAATAATTTTGTAGTTCTATTTGGGAACCCGCAGGATGTGAGGTTCCAATTCATGAACGCGGTCCGCGTGATGGAGAAGCCTGTGAGCTTCACCTACATGCATATGTGGCGGGATAATCGGACAGCGGTGGATTGCTCGGTGGCGTTCGACCCGTCGAACAAGGTCGCGGTGAACTACGCGCTCGCCACGGGGAACTGCAAGGTCAAGTATGTCTATGTCCATGGGGCGGAAGGGCGGACGGTGATGGAGCCGTGCTACGACATGTCGAAGAACGCGTGGGACTTTGCGGTCTCCAGGAAGTTCGATGGCGGGGACGCCGTCAAGGCGACCTACCAGACCTCCAGCAAGGTACTCGGGTTGGAGTGGAGTAGGGAGTCCAAGATCAATGGATCCTTCAAGGTGATGTATCTTTAGCTGGATATTATCGATTTGGTAGTATCTATTATAGATTGATCTAAAGTTAGCATCAACGTTGGAAGGTATTCCCTAATGCTGAATGCTATCCTAACTAATTAATTAGTGTATTGTGTCCGTAGAAAGATTTGCACTTTCTATGCTACTTATATGCACCAAAAGAACCAATTAAACAGCGTGTCCTAATCCCTGAATGGTCTCCTTACTTAGGATATTGGACACAATAGGATATGCCAGGTTGCACCTTATGCTCAGTATCTTAATGTTGTTTGTTTAACAAATTGAAGAAAGTTAATGGATTATAACTTTGATGTAAGTTCCTATAACTTGGTTGCTCATCAATATTCACTGAATCATTTTGATTCTGTTGCTGTGACTGTACTTCACTGATATTTCTCCAAAGCAACATATTTATCAAAAATGTTCTCCTTATTGCCAATTAGAATTACTTTATCTGTAGGTTCCTGAGATAAGAATTACTTCTTTGTCTTCACTTCCATTGTGAACACATTTTCAAATGTCTAACTTCTGACCCTTGATTGAAGTACTATTGAACAATCTAACTTTATATTTTGGGGATGACCTGGATTAGTATTTCGAAAAAGAACAGTGATGGTTCTACTTGTCTTTTAGTTTTGAGTATTTTGGTAGTTTGTCACTTCATTTTCACTTTCAGAACTAAGAGAGTAGAAAGTCTTGGTTGCATATGAAGATTTATGATGCATTTCACCTTATGCGAGAAAATGCAAATGTTCTACTTGTGATTGGTTAAGTTCATTTGATAACAAGTAGAAGACATACTTACATCTTCCTATCAAATAGTTTAAATATTTTCCTGCACTACATCTGTACGCCATCAATGTATGAATGGCTGAACATTTTGTGTTCTAGCTCAAGGGCAAGCAATCAATACAAGGTCAAGATGAATTTGAGAATGTTTTGCACCACTTGAAATATCCAACGTGTTGTTGAGTCTAGGTATAAGAAACCTATAATTGATGGCTATTTAACTGATGGCATGATTATCAACAAGAATCTTCATAAAACTTGCAGGAGAAATAAGGTCCATATGATGTTGGATATCTCTAAATGGTGGGAGACCATCTTGAAGCTCATTAGATATTAGGTCTGAAATCATAGATACCAAAGGTTGATCTTTCGAAAGAATCTCAAGTGCACCAGTGACCTTTCTGCTCAGGTCTCTGAAGAGAATTAGTTGCTGAAGATACTGTCATTTGAAAATTTGAGTTTTTCAAGAATCATCGTAATTTTGTTCCCAAGGGTCATTGATGAAGCCTCATAGGATTATGAGAGATTGTATAAAATGACTGTGATGCGAAATTGACAGTGTCAACGACATACTGTCACAATGTAATTGCTGGCAGCTTTTGGAAAATTCCGGCTGTAGAGTTATCAGTTATGTGCTTCCTTGTCAACAGATGATACATAGTTTGAACATACTAGGCCCTGTTATCTCATGTTCAAAGGGAGAGGGTATTTTAGTTGGATAACTATTACTGTAAAGTCATATCAATAATATTGACTGGCTAAAGAGTACGCACATATATGCTGACATCACTCTGGCTAAAGAGTCTATGTACACATGTGCTGTTGTGTTTTTTTTTTTAAATCAGAAGATGTTCCAAAAAAGTTTCATTTCATATCTTGACTAGACCATTATGTTTTGTAGGAAACTCCTATGACATCTAAGCATTGACTTGTATTCATTACACAGTGCTGAAAGTATGTTTGTGGATATATTGCTTCTTACATCATATTAGGTTGCCGTAAGCACATGGTTATGCTCTCTGCTTCTTTACATCTTATCTTTTCCTTCTGAAGCGGTGAAGAGCTCAGGAACATGTTTTGCTTCTTTTACATTTGTGTCAGGAAGAACATGATGCAATACTGAGGTTACAATTCTTGATTATTAGTCCTTGAGGTCTATTATCTGTTAGAGAGTAGCATGGTTGACCTTAGGTAGAACTAGTCCTCTTGGTAAATCCAGGAAGGCTTAGAGATTAGCCTGTTTCGTTATTTTACTTTGTAGTTGCATTTTTCTTTGTGATGACTATTGAAAGTTAATTTCATGCTAATTTGCAAGTGATTTGTTACGGCCATTGCTTATCCTATTGATGCTAACTTACTGTTATTCATTTGCGGCATTAGTCATCATCTACAATAATAGCTAATGTTAGCCATCTAGTACATCTTAGTTTCTGTGTATATATACAAGTACTACTAATTTGTCCCTATAAACATGAGAATTCTTGCTTTTCGGTGGTCAGATCGTAAGAAAAAGCTGGAATAAATTTTGTTTAGCACATGTACCCAATACTATATTCCTTTGCAGTAAGGAGCCATATGTACATTGAGATCCTTGCTTCTTATAGTATTCTAAATTTGCTTTCTTGGAGCCTTTCTTCATCATAGGTATTGCATATGCATGTAAGATTTTGTGCTGATGTTTACTTCCATGCATTTCAAAGTCAACTATTTCACTTTTCTTTCATTAACATGACCATTTCTATTTAGTTGTTTGATATATTTGTAGCCACTATCATGTTTTGTGCAGATTTCTACTTCTTTCAACCTGACAGAGAAGAATAAAGCTCCAAAATTGATTGCAGAGAGCACGTGGAATTATGATCTATGAATCCCATGACAGGTGAAACCAGTTGCAGCTTCAATCATTGGAGGTTGCTTTAGACATACAATTTTTGTTTCACAATTTGCTCTCTGCAGCTTCGACTGTCAGAGTGTGCTTGAAACAAACAATCAGTGTTATTTAATATGTTTCCTCTTTGTTGAATTGCCGAATTATTGTTTCATGAGGTTATAACTTATTTAAATTTTTAGACATTGGAATACTTTGAATTTCTGTAACAACAAAATTCGCATGATTTGTTGTTGATTCAAAGGAAAAATATATCAAGCGCACACCTTTTCTGGTCTTTATTTGCGTGTAAATACCTTTGTCTTGACAAGCTCAGGGTTGCTTACCATCATCTTCTTAGATAAATGAAGCTTGAAGCTTGAAGACTTTACGGATTGTTTGAGAAAGATGACTCAAACGTGCTGAATAATAGTTATAATATAAAATCTCTACCAGATGAATGGACGACGTGCAATAGCTCATATGCTTTAATATCTTACACAGGAAAAGAGGCACAAACTCTCTACATGAACCAGTCATAAGATCGTGGGCATGCCAATTTTTAAATGTAACATTTTGTTGAGAGAAACTGGTGATCAAAACCCAGGTAAAAATAGCTTTCTGCGTTTAATTTACTGCCATGCGATTAGGAAATAATTCTCCAATTTTATTCACCGATAACCAATTATAATTTGACATGGCTGATGGGTTGAAGTATTTGTACATATCGATCAAATCGCATCGTTTAAGAGAAGTCGTCGATGTGGGCCTAACTCTGACTCGCTTAGTCGCTTAGGCAATGGTTCAGCCGTTCAGGTCGGTTCGGATCCGGTCCGGGCTAAGGTCCACCGACGTCGAAATCCTTTTTACGCGAACCAGAGCGCAACGCTAAGTTTGGCAAACTCGCCACAACCGCTGCTTAGTGCTTACATAATTTTGCTCTCTCCTCAATTAACAAAGAGGAAACAAGCGGCGAGCTGACTCGCGCTTGGCCGCGACCGCGGACATCCCTAGGAAGTTGCTTGAGATCCGGATCCTTCGTCATGGCTCTTCTCGGATCCGCCGTCTCCGGCGAGGTATGAAACCCTTATCTCCTGCTAATTTATCTTGTCTTTCTTCGGTCTGATTTAATCTCCCGGTTTCTTTGGATCCCCAGATTTCGAACGAAGTTTTGTTCTCTTCCTTTATCGTCTTGTTTTGTCTTCACTTTCGTGGCGATGTGTAGGTACGCCTATGAGGTATATGCGGAGTGTATTGATCTAAGAGCGTTACAGTTAGGGCTGCCTAATTAATTTTTATATTTATTGGGAGGGCGATCACATTGAAAAGAAGTAGAAATTTGACTTCATTAGTTGCATGGTTTTCCGTTTGAGGTTTTTTTTTTTTTTTTTTTGGGGGGGGGGGGTCAGTTTCTAGTTATAATGTCAAAGACATTCTGTCTAAGTTATCGTTACAAAAATAATATACTTAATTAATCGAATGGATAGATTTTCCATATCCCAATAATAACAGGTCCATTTCATGAATAAAATGTTACGAATTAACCAACCTCCAAATCACTTGGTTACATACCACATCTTGTTGTTGGGTCGAAACCATAAATTTAGACTAAATGGGACTAAGGTTCAGTTTGGTGAAGTGAAATTGTTGAATAATCAAAGATTAGATACATGAGGATACTAGGAAGTTTGTTCGTACAAGTCATCGGATCTATCAATCCTTTAACTGAACAATTTGAAATATTTTTCTGTTGAATTATTTTGAACAGTTAACTCTTTACCATATATATATATATATATATATATTATGGATGACAGGATCGTAACGCCTTTGAATTGTGCTGGAGTGACATTTCTTCAGCATGCATTGATCTAGAGTAGTCATAAACTCATAATCCGATAGGCTACAGAGAATGACTTTGGTTATTAAATGATTGAGCAACCCATTTCCTTGACTTATGGGGTTAAACATTTAATAATTTTCACAAGTCAGTTGTCATTTATTTGTTCTATTCTACCGAATGCTCATTTGTTGTCAAGTGGTTTCTCTAGTTTCTGATGATCATCTATTTTACTTGAACTTCTATTAACTTGAATTTGCCCTTGCAAATTAATCTTTAGATTAACATGATACTATATTATTATGAGTAGGTAGGATTGCGGTTGTTGCTAAGCCCGATTGGTTCTAATGTTGTCCTTCGAACAGCTTGGTGAGTTTTGATATCATCTGCTTCTAGTTGCACATGAGGAAACATATATTTGCCGTGATGTAGCTTTATGTGTCATTTTCTGGTTACTGCAGTTGTGCGGTGGGGATTGGTCTACCTGTCTACTCTACTTTCAAAGCTATAGAGAAGAAGGATCAGAATGAGCAAGAGAAGTGGCTCTTATATTGGGCAGGTTATCTATAGATGTATCTGTGTTGTTGTTTAAACATTTGGAACAATCTATTTTGCTTCTTTATTTCCTTTGTTTCAAAGGGCAAAGGGAGAATTTATTCGGCACATGCTTGAATAGTTCTGTTTTCTACTTGGACTATGGCCCATACATGGGTTTAACTTTTCCCCAAAGATACCATAGATATCCTAACTCTATGTTTTTGCATTTAGCTTTTTGTCACAGATGGAAGGTGAGGAACATGATCCCTCTAGCATGATGATGTTATGTCTATTTGTTAGATATCTGCTTGCCTTTTTCCTTGAAAGTTTAGCATGAATGTTTAAGATGAATCACGATCTGTGCTTGCTCATCTAGAACCTGTAATGATTATACAGTATGACATAGCTTGAGAAGGCTCCAGTGGAAATAAAGTGTTGGCAAAAGTTGTGGTGAGATGCTTGTAAATCTTAAGTAAGATTTCTTAGTGTCAGAGAATTACGGTCCACCAAATAATCAAGTGAGGAATAGCCTGCTCGAAGAATTTACAGTGTCTAAACCATATGCTGCTCCAAGTCATGCAAATGAGAAGAAAACAGTATCTACTAGATTATGAATGATTCCAGGTTAAAAGGGAAGAAATGTAGTGCTCCATTGATTTTCTTATCAGCTACTTCTTGTAGGACGAATATGAGACGTTAGTTTTTATGTTACAGTATAGCTTTGTTTTCTATATGCAAGTTCTTATTTTTTTCTCAAGGGAGAATATATCACATGATATTAGGACATATAAAAGTTAAATCTCTTCTGGAAATTCTTAAATTATTACGATCTATTTAGGAAATTCAAGTGTGTAGTGTGCACTACTAAGTTCCAAATACTAGCTGATTCTTGTAAGGGCTTCTTCCAGAATTATGAACTTTTATGAACTTCCAACTTTCTAGTCTAGCTATTTATGTATCTTTATACGTATGAAGAGACTGGGGTTAGTATTCCAACATAACTAGACTGATTCAGATCCATGGTGTAGATCTTTTCCTTAAATTTAAATTTTAGACTGATGGAAGCTATTGAAATGAGGGGCACACAGTATATCCCTAGTGTGGTATGGTATTGAAGTTTGCCCAAGTACAGAATGTGTGGTGTGGTATTGAAGTTTGCATTATCACATATCAAAGAAAAAATGTGACTGATTATTTCTTAATGGTTTGTGACTTTGTTCTGGTTGTCTATAAGTTTTACTTTTAGTTTAAGATCATGAAATATAAAAGTATTAAGTATTGTGCTGAGTTTGATTCATATGCAAAAGAACAACCACAAGTTAGTTCAGTAAAAACTTTTAAGCTACTTAGGACTTGAGAAATTTTGAGTGTTGTAGTGTTGCACAAAATACGGGCTCATGCCTTAGGGAACCTCTTTCCAAAAAATGGGATTCTTGAGTTTCTAATCTTGTTGTTCTTTTGCTGATTTGGCTTGTAAGAAGATGAAATCAACAAGCTTAGGTTGTGGAGACTAGCAGTTAAAAGCAACTATACTGAAATGGATCTGTAATGTAGGTCACATGCTTAAACATGAATTTGCTTGGAGCATGTCTCAAGGTCTTGAAAGGCAGTGAGCCATGTTCTTTCATGGGTTGAATTGGGGTCGGAGAAAGGTCGAGGGGTATGTAGGTAGGTTATTTTATCCAGTGCTTTACATTTTAGTACTTATATGATAACTTCATTAGTATATCTTTGTTAATATGGTACAGATATATTGCTATAAAATTATTTACTTTTCTATGAGATGTAATTTTGTTCTTGTGGTTAAGCAATGTTACATACAAGTCAGAATTGGAAACATGCACCCTTCCATTTTAGCAAATTCACATCTCATGTTTCTTTCACCGAGTATGATGATTATGCATTATCACCAGTACAAGAAGTCCTCTGATTAATTATTTTGATATTTCCTTTGTCATCCTTGGAATGACTATACACCATGTTGCACCCCTCCTGTGTCTTAATGAAGCAGATCATGTGAAATAAGCATACGTGAGAAGGTAAATATGCATCAAGCCATTTGGCTCCCTAGGCATTGGAATAGACAGTAAGGAGGGTAACCAGTTCAAATGACTATGGAGTTGTTTGGCAAAGTGGGATGAAATGGGATAAGGGGGTTTATCTGGGATAGAACCCCCTTTCTCTTTAAATTCTTTAATAGGGGAAAAAAGGGATAAAGAAGGGGTTAAACCCCTTCTTTTCGGGTTATCTTTATCTCAGCTTTTAGGTAGGAGCCTGGGATAAGAAAATTGGGATATTTTACCCAATTATCCCTACTTTTCAAATGATTAAATTGTTCCTCCCAAAAAGCCAAATTACTATTATAATGAGTATAATATATATTTGTAATGATTATAATATATTAGATTATATTATCAAATTATAATGTGACTATAATATAGTAGAATATCTTTATAGTGAATTTTTTTTGATATGAAATGTTCATTTGTGATGGTATCTATCTTGTGTAGATTATGATTAATTAAATTAAATTATCTTTTGCTAGAAATTCTAAAAATAATTGTGATATAATAATATAATTTTAGTAAAATAAAATTGCAATTTTTATTTAATTTTAAACCTATTTCTTATTTCTCTAAAAAAATAAATTATAAATATCTATCTACAGTGAACTAGAAAAAGGGCAGCAAGGTCAATTTTAATCATGTTTATCTCTTAGCTCAACTATCACAACAAAATATCATCTTATCCTATATTTTATCTCAACACTTATCCTTTTTTGGGTAACCAAACACATAAGAAAAAATTGGGATAAAAACTTTCTTTATCCCGGGATAAGTCTTCATTTCTCAATTTTCCTTATTCCTTTGCCAGACTGACCCTAAGATATTTGACATCTTGCTGGTAGAGCCGAAAGGCCTCTTGGATGTGAATGAATGATTTTGCAAGAGGAGCTAAAATGGAATTGTTTCTATTAATGTCAGATTGAGTTTGCACCCTTCCACTGTTCTAAAATGCAGTCCATGTGCCCATCTAGGCAGCCACATATGCATTAGCGGTTCCTATGCCACCCTGCATAGGACAGCCACATGAATTATTGAAGTGTTAGTGCATTAACTTTTCGCAATTACAACTATCACTAGACATACACAACAAATTCTTGCCGAGAGAGTTATTAATCTGCCATAGTTCTTTTCAAGATCTTCTATTTTGGGTTTCAACTTGCATCAGCATATATTATCAATTTATGATGGTTAACTATCAAATGCAAAATATTTAGAAATGCATTGGCACACTGCATATGCACCATGTAGCCCTTGATTGCCTGCCTACTGGCTGGTGCCTTTAGAACACATTGATGGTTTTTTTTTCTCAGACAGAATTTAGTAAACAGTTGTCAGAGAGATATTTTTTCTTTTGGCACAACAATGATGCTTTCTAGTTTATTACTTGCTTAGTGTGGAAGTTAACAACTTCTTTATAGAGAAGCTATTTCATTTTCTGAAATGTAGTTCAGAAAGTATTTCAAAAATCATTTGAAAATCCCGCTTTCTTTTATTTTCCTTTTGAACAGGATCCTCATTCCTTTATCTGTGGTCAATATGTTAGCTAATAGGAGCCCCTGTGCTTTGTCATTTCATTATTTGTATTCTTAGAAAGTCTAAATACTTCTTGGTTTGAGAGAACAGCTTTTATTTTGTCATTATTTACTGCCAGTTGTAAGTTTGATAGTTATTTATATGCTTTCTAACATCTAACATTTCAACCTATAATTCGGCTCATCTTTTTGCAGCATATGGATCATTTAGTCTTGTGGAGGTGTTTTCTGACAAAATACTTTCATGGTAACTTTTGTTGGTCTGAAAAGCTCTCCTTTTTATTATATACTTCTTTTATAGAATGAATTAGAATCTGTTGGCTGGTTATTGTACATCTTTCTCTTTTGGTTAATATGTTCTAATGTGGTTACTTTAAAATAGATGATTCTACCTGCCAACTGGTTTTGTAACTTTTAACAAGCCATTTTCTCGATTATTTTTCTTGGTCAGAAAAATATTGGCACCAATTGTTAGATGATTGATGTAAGGTGAGGGTATCTGGAAATTTGTCAATTCTTTCTTGGCATTTTTGTATCATCTTTGAATTAGGCTATCCTTGGTCCATGGGTTGGATGAGAGTGAGCTCAGTAATAATGTAACGAAGCTGAAGGAAAATGTCACAGAAGTTAGAATATGTACCTACAATGTCTAGATGATAACAGCTGATGATGGGTTTTCTAATACACTCAATGTATGTCCTTTGCCTACATATTTTATTGAGCAATAGCAACAGGGAAGTGGATCCTACTTGTTTAGGATTAGTGTCTCCAGTTTAAATGGAGCATTCCTTTTTCCTGACAGCAGAATCTTAGTTTGCTCAAGTGTCGCGGATGATCATAGCCTATTCTAAAAGTTGGAATCAAAGGCTTGATTTTTGTTCTGCCTTGTGGATTATTACCTCCTGTGTCATCTCAGGCCACTTGTTCATCCTGTATTAGAAATTTAGCATACTGAATCTAGGGATCTATTGAGGTTGCAATGAATGGGAAGTTCTTAAGTTCACCTTAATTACTGTAGTTCTTGGTTGAATACATATTAACTTTCTTGGGCTTTGTGTCGAATAAATAACTGACAGTAGGATATGAGTTACTTTTGAAGCCTTCTTATATTTAATTTATTCTTAGCAAATCTTATGCTGATTATATTGGTAGATCCACCAAAAATATGCTAGTGAATTTCTTTTCTTGAGCGACAAAACTCTCATAATCTAGTTGAAGGTCATGACAAAATTAAGTTAAGAAAGAGATCATGCAATGAGCTTTTGAACCAACAGGAATTTCATGCTTGCTTATTTACATATTAATTTTAGCCTAAAGCAGATATTGAAATTATTTCTTGTCTTTTTCTGTAACCTTTCTAGTGTTTAAGATAGAAAAGTACTATTGACATTGTTCTTAATTCTAGCTTCATTTTATGACATTGGGCTCTAGTTTATTGTTATAGTTATTAAGTAGCTCTGCCTGCAGTGCACAATGCAAGCCATATTAGCTGCATATCTTGACTACCAACTACCAACTACATGAAGATTTATACTTCGATCTGGTATCTTTCTATCTTGCAGGTTTCCTGTGTACTACCATATGAAGTTTGCTTTTCTTGTTTGGCTCCAACTTCCATCGAATAATGTACGTATATTAAAATATTCAATACCAACTCTCTCTCTCTTTTAGTTTTTGCATGTCAAATACCAGTTTTAGGTATTCCATTGAAGGACTTTTTTCTTATAAGCTCTCAAAATTTAATGGATTGAGATCTGCTAGAAACAGAGTATATTGTATTAATGAGAGTGAAAGAATTAAGGCATTGAGATCATATATATTAGCTACCTGGCTGGTGATATGATAAGACATTAATAATAATATAACAAGCTAACATGATTACACAGCTTGTCACCCCCCACCCCCCAAATAAAAATTCTTTATTACCTTCCAACATGATTTATCTTTTAATTTCTTGGGCTGGAAAAACTGGTGACAGATTTCTAATTGGAAGTGAAATAAGGGTATTTTGGCTTTATTTCATGAAGTTCAAACATTTTCATTTAGTGACCTGCAGAATGTATTGTGGCAAGTACTTCCAGCTTACTTCCTTTTCATGTGGTTGAGGCAATCAGAATTAAGACAATTTAGATCATGATGATTTTGTGTTGACTTTCATGCCTATATGTTTTCCTGGTCTACCTATTTTGCAGAATTCAATTTCATTAGTTGTGGAAATCTTTTTATGGCACTTAATGATTTGTTTTGTCTTTCCAGGGATCAAAACATTTATATGCTAGACACTTGCGTCCATTCCTGCTGAAGCACCAAGCTGGAATTGATAGACTACTTGGTTTCCTATCCAATGAGATTGTATGATCCTTTTTTACTTCTTCCTTTTTTATAATTAAGTAATAAGAGGGCCATTTAAGTATCATCCTTTATTTCTTCTGATGCCTTTGTATTTTCCTATGCATTTGCAAGTGTTCGTGCATGCTAGGAGTATGAGGTTTTTATTTTTTGGAGCCCTTTTCTTCTTTGGAACTTCTAGCACACATTTGTTCGAACTTCTAAACAACTGTTAGAAAGTTTGTCTTGATTGACAAATTATGAAATGATCACTCTTTTTCATACGCCAACAACATAATGATGTATCATGTTTTGTTGTTGAACAGAATAAATTTGTCACTAATCATCAAGGAGAAATCCATTTCTTAAAGGCTGTGGCTATTAAGTGTGCGAGGACAGGTACAGAAGATACTTTCAGCAACTTGTAATATACTTTTTGTGGCATTGTTCTTACAAGTTCTATTTTTAAGCATATTTCTTGTAGCATCTTTTTATCTCATATTCTAAATTTCTAATCAATTTTGTTGAGCAGGAGCCCAAATTTTAGCTCAAAACAAAATAGTACTGGGTTTTTGGATTCGTACTTTAAGCCTTCCATATTAAGACTGCCATGTTTAGAAGAAATCCTATATGACCAAGACTAGGATTCTCTTTCTGGTATATCTGAATAATAAAACTTATTCTCCAATAAACTTGGGCTGAATGAAGCTATATACCAATAATCTTATTAGTTTGCAGAAAGATGAAATATGTTGGTAGTAAATTGCTGAAATAGATTATTTGCCAATACCCAATGTGGAAGAAACAATCTGCTGGTCAGAGTGACAGAAGTAGATTATCCACCAATGATCTTGGTGGAAAAAGTCATCTGCCAATATTCTTGGCAACATGATGATAAAATGTTGAATATCTACTGAGTACCTAATAAGGTCATTGGAAAGTGAAAATCAGACGCATAGGATGTATGATGCAGAAAAACACTAATCTTCCCGACTTCCGTCATTCCTGAACGATCTCCAGTAGGTATGAGGAAGCAGAATAATAACTTTCACTGGATTAAACCCTCAGAACCTATTGGACCACTTAATAAGAAGGCAATACTTGTTCTAAGATGGGAATGATTTCTATTACTAGCCCAAAGATAAATGTATTGATAATGGCTCGTCTTTGTGTAACAATATACAGTAAAAAGGAACTCCATGCAATTTGTATTTGTCATTGCATTAATAGTAAGAACTAACAATTACCACAAGTGTTACCATTTGAAAATAGCAATCAAGAATGCCAATATCCATTAGTTCTTCTATATGGCTTCTTTGATTTAAATTATTGCACTAAATGTAAGGGGATAATTATTGTGAATCATTTAACCGGTATAACATTTTTGGAGTCTTTAATGGTTTGATACTTTACTAGTGGAACTAATAAAATCAGCTGCTTACTGTACGTGTCCATTGTACTGTTTCACTCCCCTTAGGACCAAACACGGTTTCATGATCTGAATTCAATCATTTTTTCACGTAGCATGCTATGATGTAGTGCGGTACTGAGGAGTGATATCAGCATCATGATATGACTCTTTTTATAATGCTTAGATTAGTAGTTAGAAGAAAATAAATGATATCAGCATCACAATATGACTCTTTTTATAAGGATTATGTTTATAGATCCATTAAAACTACAGGCTCCTTTTTAGGTGTTAGATGGAAAGAGAGAAAAAGTCTATGTCCACTGCTCTCCTCCGACAATTATGGACTTACATGGCTCGAACATAGTGATTTTTGTGCAGCAAATTGTCTTGAAGTCATTGCTAATCATTTCTGGCATTTTCTTTTAGCTTTCTTGAGTCTGTCAAAAGTCCTAAATTTTTTTCTGGTGTCTTGCTAGATAAGTTCTCTTCTTGCTTATGGTTAACTAATTCTTTTGCATTGTGCATTCCAGCAAATCAGATGGTCAAGGACATAACTGAGCCAGTACAAACCCGAGGGCGCTATATGATTGAGGATTCAAATCCTCCAGCAAGAGAACAGACTGGGGACTCAGACCCAGAGTGATAATTGACTTCTAACATGCCTTAACATGTTACGTCTCATCTTGTCTATTTCTTTCATCATGTCGGCTGTAAATATGATAGGTTTGGCTAGTGGCATGTCTATGTTTAGAAGCCTGGCATGGTGCAATGATCAATCATCTAGAGACCCTTGCCATCTCAAGCTACAAATGTTTTCTTCAAACGAGTTCTCAGTATTCCGTAAGATGGATTTTGCATGTTAGATACTGGCGGTTGCAGATATTGTAAGATATTTTCTTCCTGATTTACAGAACTCCACCTGAGGAATTTTTGATAATTTTCTACTGAAGCAAGCCTACAGGAAGTTGGATTTAACTCTATATATAGGGTATACTGTTGATGCTGCTTTCTGCAGCCATACGGAAGTTTCTTTGTTTTCCTTATCCTACTCTTGATGAATAACTATGTTTGCATTTGCTATTTGATGACTACATGTTATTTTATTGAGCGGTATGAGTTACACTGGTGATATGGATTCAAAATTTTTGCTGTTATTCCTGTAAAAAAATTGAAGTATTTCCTATCTCAATCCGTTCTTGTTTTATGCTATTTTAGTTTGAAATCTTGTTTATGGTTGTCAATATAGGTTCCTCAATCCGGATTCACTACTTGATAGGGAATATCTTCTTTTTATGAAATCTCTATAGGAGAATTTATCTGCGCCATTGGCAGGAACGCATTGCTGCCGCTCCCCTCAGATTCTGATGTTGGATGGCAAAGTGGCAAACGCGAGCTTATGCTGAGGATTAGCTGATGCGTTTAAAATAGACTCTTCCTATTATTCCACAAATGAATGATAATATTTATAGGACAGATTCTTTTGGTGGATAAATTTATGAGGACTAATTTGTTCAAATACTTTGCGTTTGCTAGTTCTATATTCTAATTTAATATGCTTCTTTAGTTTACTCAATTGTAACACAGATAAAACTCTCTATTAATTTATCTGATTGAATGGATAAGGGCGATGGATAATATTCTCTCATGAGCTACTGGTCAATGGGAGTAACCTTTCTTATTTTCCACACCGTGGTATTAAAAATAGAAAGACCCCCGTGAGCTGTGAGCACCCATGACCTGCTTGGATAAATCCAAGACGATGGATGTCCATTTGCGGTGATCTTAATTTGAGTCACTAGTCAACCAATCCAACGTGCTCCCCTGGTCACTGTTGCCGTTACGCTCCGAAGAATTTTTTTAATCTCTTGCCCCTCTCCTTTCACCAATCACCACCCACGACTATCCCCTCAGATCCCTATTCTATCTCTCTTTGCCTCCTCGTAATGGTCATCATCTTTAGGTATGATTCCTCTGTTGATTAAAAGAAGATAGAGGAAAGGGGGGGAGATTAAGAGACGTAGAGAGGCGCCGGTGGAGGCGGCGGCGGAGGAGGAGGTGGTGGAGGTGGGTGGGAGGAAAAGCCTCGTTCTTTTGGTGATCTAGTCCTGCTATGAGAAACAGGGCTCGACATTCCACAGTCTGGACGTCGACTCCCCACGGAAAGATGAGGTGAGTTTTGTTTTGATTGTTAGGTAAGGTGGATCTTTCTAATTACTGTTCGGATTAGTTTTTTTGGTTGTTGGCGACCATGGATTAGGTTGAGATATAGGTGGAAATGGAATGATTATTTCTTTTTTTATGCTCTTCATTTGTGATGTTTAAGTAAATATGGCACATGCATATGTTTTTACTTTTGTATTTTACAGATTTACGTTGGATCTTAGCAACTGTGATGATAAGGAGACAATTGATGGTGTCTTAGTTTTGTGGTTTTCGTTTTGGGATGATTTAATGAAAGGCAAGAGTTTAAATGTAGGACTTTGATATGATCAGATTTGGAACCTACGTCACCTCGACCCCTGTCCCTGGTTGATGTGATACAGTTTTGTCATTGTTGTTTAGAAGCTATAATATGTGATCTTTACGTGGTAATAATAATATAGATATCATCCAATTATAGCTTTAATAGATAGGGATCACCTTGTTTGACATGATACAAGTTTTATTAATTGTATTTCAAGGAAATAATATTATTATGACTTGAAATATTACTTGATGGATTGAGTGATATGACTAGAAGGAGGAAACCTGGATTTATTTTGAATGAATCCTTAGTTTTGGTTATGGAGCAAATGATTTGAAGATACAGTTTCAATATTGTTCCAGGAGTCGATCAAATGTATGTTGAAGAGACGACTCCAACACTGATTTCTTAGTTGATGGTTTGAAGTCTATAAATTGTAAAATTCAGGATGACTTGATCAGCATTCTTGCTTGAAAGCAAACAATGAGTGGAAGTTGAATATTCATAATTTGATAACTTACTTTGCTACATCCGGTGAAAGAGGACATTCATTTCAAAAGGCCTACCATTTTCCATTTTATTCTTCACTTTAACAGTTCTGTCATATTCATAACTTCTAAGGGCACTTTAAAGTTTTCCTAAACCTGAAATTGAGATGAGTGCATTGAATGGAGAAAAAGGATATATAGCCAAACTCAAATGTTTGGGAGTCAGTTGTTCTTTTATATAAGAAAATCTTTCCGAGCACCTGTAAGCCCTATATTCCTTTTTATTTTATTTGCTTCTGATCTGCTATAAACACTACGATTTAAAAATCATGTTAGACCTTGAATTCCTATTTTGTATATGGGCTGGGTTGCTTCTGTCAATCTAAAGACTTTGAATCCTCTTTACCGATATAATCTTGTGTTAGTCCGTTATGAGCTACTTGAGCTATTGAAATAATTTATTTTTCATGCATCAATAGTCTTTTCTTTTTCTGGAGATTTTCATGGATGATTAATTGATTATCTTTTCAGACTTTCCAGGATGTACTCAAATCCATGTTTTATGATATATTTTAAAATTCATAGTTGTTATGTTTTTATGGCCAGGGTTAAGTCATCTGTTTTTTGTGGAAGTTGCACACTTGTTGCTTGGTTTGCAATCTACCTGCTGTCTTTCTTGAGACATAAGTATTAAATCTTGTTGAATTTTCTGGCTAAATTGCCACGGAATGCTTCTAAAGGATATCCATTATCAACTGAAGGAGTTCCATGGTGTACTGACTACTGAGCACTCTAAATCTCTCTTGCATATAAAAAATTAGATGTTATGTTGGACACTTCAGCACTTAGGTGCCATTCTTGTTAGAACGAGTGATCTATGCCATGAAGAGTAGTATAAGAAAAGTAGTCAGCAGTCAGCACCTATACATGTAGCAGAAGGAATTTCTGTAATACTAGGTAGTTGTTTCTTCTATTTGTTTGATATTATGTAACATATCATGATATATTTCTTTGCAAACAGAGGAAAAACGATATTTGGATTATCTCTCTCTCTTATTCTTATCAACCTGGTTTCTATAATGGAACGTGCGGATGAGAATCTCCTTCCAGCTGTCTATAAGGAAGTCAGTGAAGCATTTAGTGCTGGCCCTACTGAGCTCGGATACCTTACATTTATAAGGAACTTTGTGCAGGCAATATCATCTCCCCTGGCAGGTATACTAGCACTTCATTATGATCGTCCTGCAGTGTTGGCAATGGGTACTGCATGCTGGGCTCTCTCTACAGCTGCAGTAGGTCTCAGTCAGCATTTTCGGCAAGTTGCTTTCTGGAGGGCAGTCAATGGCTTTGGGCTAGCCATTGTTATCCCGGCACTCCAATCTTTCATTGCTGATAGTTACATGGATGGTTCACGTGGTGCGGGTTTTGGATTGTTGAACCTTGTTGGTTCCATAGGGGGCATAGGAGGTAGCATTTTGGCAACCATTATGGCTGGGCAAAATTATTGGGGAATACCAGGATGGCGTTGTGCCTTCATCATGATGGCATCATTGAGTTTGCTCATTGGACTTCTTGTGTTCTTGTTTGTTGTCGATCCTAGAAGAGCATCTAATGTCTCTCTTGCAGCTGAGGTGGATTCTGAGAGGTAGCTGTCTTTCTTTTAATTTCTGAAGGATTTTCATTTTCCTAACTTATCATGTGCATACCAATATATGAGGTTAAAAAGGATGATCAGTGTTTTTTCCCTCTTTTTGCTTAGCAAGAAGTGATGATAATGAATACAGAGTGCTAATGATAACTTAGTAAACTGATTTTACATGAGTAGTTCATAAAACATTCTATGCTTGGTATTCATAGCCTTTATCTAATAATATTCTTGGAACCTTTGCCTACTATTAAAAGCATGTCAAGATATATCGATTCAAACATATTAGTTAGCATCATTGCTAGATGTCCCTCTAGATATAGTCTTTCCTTTGGTGGACTTGTTCTAGGTTGCATGCTGCTTGATTCTTTGGTAGACCGTAATACTTCTAGGGGTTTCTCAGGTATAATCTGGTCAGCAAAGGTATTGGGCGTTCACCTTCTATCTGGAGTGAGTCGTGGTTTGCAATGAGATCTGTTATGAAAGTGCATACATTTCAGATCATTGTCTTGCAGGGCATGGTTGGTTCACTGCCATGGACAGCTATTGTATTCTTCACAATGTGGTTCGAGTTGATTGGTATGAACAAAGTTGAAATATTTGACATTGAAAATTCAACTTTCAAACACTGTTCATTTTCTATATTCTCTGCTTAATTTAATCTCTGCTTTCAGGTTTTGATAATAAAAGCTCAGCAGCCCTCATCAGTCTTTTTGCCATAGGCTGTTCGACAGGCTCCCTACTTGGTGGAGTTATAGCAGATAGAATTTCACGGTATTTTCCAGACACAGGTCGTGTGATGTGTGCTCAGTTCAGTGCCTTCATGGGCATTCCCTTCTCATGGATTCTCCTTTCAGTTATTCCTCAGTCAGCAAAGAATTGGTATCCCTTTGCTGTTACTCTCTTTCTTATGGGGCTCACAATCAGCTGGTGTGCCACCTGTGCCAACAACCCCATGTTTGCGGAGGTAGTCCCTTCAAAACACCGCACCATGATTTACGCCTTTGATCGTGCATTTGAAGGTTCATTCTCTTCGTTTGCGGCTCCTGTTGTTGGAATCCTTACAGAGAAGATCTATGGTTATGATTCAAAGTCTGTAAGTTTAGCAAATGGATCTGTGCAGGGGGCATTAGCACTTTCAAAAGGGTTATTAACCATGACAGTCATTCCTTTCGGCATGTGCTGCTTGTTCTACAGCCCTTTGTATGTTACATTCAGACATGACCGTGAGAATGCTAGAATAGCTACTAGTAAGGAACAGGAGCTGACATGATTAAGACTAGGCATGCTGTTTATGGCTATAGCATGTCTTCTCAATTAAAATTTCTCACCTTGCAAGCAGATTGATTGTTAGTCGTGATTAGGTTTGTCATATTAATTGGTTAACATAAAGTGCCATCTATTTTTATTTTGGCAAATTACAGAGGAAATGCACTTAAAATATTGCACGAAGCATGAGCCTGTACCGTTCCTCAAAGATAATTAGACTTTCTGGTTCTTATACAAGATGGATGCTGAATCTATTTAAATGCTGGATTCCAAGCTGTTTCTTATCAATCTTGACACTGATCTTATACACAAATGAAGACTGTTGAGTGACTGTTGGAGTGTCATCATATATGATTGTATATTTTAAACACTATTTTAGTAATACATTTATTTTCTTATGTACGAATAAATTGTTTGAACATCTTATTGATTTACAATTTAACAGGACAACATGGTATGGCATCTACTATCAAATTAAGATAGCTCCCCAAGCAAATCACTTCCCCTAACATAAAGATCCTCATTGAAAAAATTACCAAAAGAATATCACAGTAAGATCTTTCTTCTATTCCCATTCATCAATTTGACGGGTTTTATCCCTTCGAACATGCAACTACCAAAAAAGAAAAGAAAATTCAATTACAAAATAAATCATCTATGCACTATCTCCAGCTGCACATACAATTGTTCTGCATTAATCCAGATCTGCATCTGAGCGAAGTGAAATTTAGACTCTGGCCTCTGCTGCTGTGATTGCCATGGGGTTCAAACTCGATTTCTCCTCGCGAGGATAAAATTGACACTGTGCACTCTCTCATGCTTCATGCCTTTCTGTTCTGCCACATGACAGGATATACTCGTTGCCATGTCCCTTTCGATGTCATATTTGAAATATACTGCCCTTATTGTGAACTGCTATTGGATATCCTGGTCTTACATTTGGAAGTTGTTACAACTGAATTGTGTTCTTAGTTCATTAGCAATTTGAATGGAAGAGGAGGAATGGACGTGCCACCTGAAACATTATCAAGGACAAACATTAATTATCGCATCTTGATTCGATAATAGACTTTCAGAATAAACTTACACACTTGCCGTGTGAATGGGTAGACAATCGCAAGGATTTGGCAGGGTGAGTAGATGTTATTATACTCGAGAAGAAGGGAAAAGAATGTAGCTGATGTATGGAAAGATACTAATGAAACATCTCCAGAAGAAAGAAGGTACTACCAGCGAAACTCCCATTATTACTTTCGGCCTTCCGTGAATCAGGGAAAAAAACATTTCAGGAGTTAATCCGGGATTATGAAAGCCTTATTCACCGACCAGGAGAATCTAAAGAATAATTATTGCCAACAGGCAACAAGAAAAGAGATAAAACTTATAAAAGAATATGCCTGAGATTCCTGGATTTACATCAAAGGGACAAGAGAAACGCAATTTGATTCTTGGCCTTCCGAAAGTTAGTGAACCAGAAGTCAAGTGCAATATGATAATAGAAGCAGCATCTATGCATGTTATAGATTAGGAATGACCTGAGGTGATCATCGCGCAGTTTAGGCTGGATTTGGATTAGGCCAATCGGGCTAGACACTATTTTTGTCAGCCTGCTCGTGAGTGGGTTGGACCAAGTTGGGTTTGAAAAGTATAGCCTGTTATCATTCATCAGCCTATTAGATGGCAAGTCGGGCTGCGCTGGGCCGAGCCAATTAGTCTTTTGAAAAAAAAAAAAAGGAATCCATTGCACCGTGATTTAAAAAAAAAATTGTTAAAAATTTATTTTTAGTACTGTCATCTTTGGCGGGCCAGATTGATAGGAGAGTTGGGTTTAAAAAAATATTTAAACAATACATAGTACACAAAATGTCATTAGGTTTTACTGTAGCTAGTTGGGTTACCGGTGGATGGGCTTTCTTTTGAGCTTACGAGCGGCTTTCAAATCGAGCTTTTCAACTAGGTTTTTGGGTTGGATTGATGTACAAGCTTCTAAGCCAGGCTAAGTGGGCAAAGAGCTGGTTCATCGTGCCTCTCATTAGTAGTTCGGGCTCGGCCCGAACCAGACTTGGCTCGATCCAAACTCGGTCGAGCAGGCTGAACTATTTGATCGGCTCTAAGAATGACTCGTGCCAATGCTGAGAAATTAATATAAATATGCAACAAAGAGAGTTTTAGGAGGAAAAAAAACATATGCAGCAAAAGACAACTCCGAAATATTTATAATGGACAATATAACTCAAAATTGAAGAAAAACCTATAAAAATGAATAGGAAAAGTATGTTAGTAATGTATTGGAGACGTGGGAGAGGATAGCGGAGGAATAGAACCCTACATCACTTAATTACATATATGTGGCTGATTTCGGATCGGGCACATTAAGCCCGAGCCCGGCCCAATCAAATACCTTCTTTTTCTGAGGATGAAAAAAAAAAATCTCTTATCTCATTTTCATATTAGACTATCTCGTTTATCCTTTATGACACTTTTAACTCCTCAACTATCTAATGTTTTTCAACACGTTAATGGCCTGAGAGAAAAAAAATATATCAAATGGTTATTTCACTCTTATCTGCTTAGTGCCTTAAAACTGACCACGTGTCCGACCAGACAGCCATTTATGGACGAGAGATAAAGACCTCACAAATGCATAAAAGATTTGTGAAATATATAAATAATCTTCCTAATTATCTTTACCTTTTTTAAGGCACTATCAAGAGCAAATTGCATGGGTGGGCAAGTCCACAACTCACAACGGCAACTACTATTCTACTATTCTACTCTCTCTAAGGATATCAGTCAACACAAGCATCTTCCATCTATGCCAACCACCCACCTGCTGCTTTCCTTATCAGCAACTAAGTCCATGATTCCACCCAACTCCTTCGATTAGATAATAGTGCCCAGATTCTTAGCATCCATTGCCAACCTCACATCCAACCGTATTCTTTTAACTCTAGCCTCCACGGGGCACAATGCATTAAATTACAACTGCCGGCCAAATAGTGAAGGACAAGAAGAAATGCCCATCACTAGCCTGCACCTAGCCTTGGATCAAAAGTCTTCTATGTGCTTGTATAGAAACATATAGACACGTAGTCTTTGATTTTAATTAGCATCGTTTCGTTAAGCAGTGTGATTTCCAACTAACTTATGGTACATGAACATGTATAAAGATCTGCAGTTAGTGATTCTTAAAATGAATCCATTACCAACGTAGAAAGTTCTCGCAGCGAGGCAGCTCATATTAAGGAAGATTTAGCTCGAGTGGAAGAAAGTTTACAAGATAGTTACTGACACAACATGAACAGTCACACATACCATGTAAGTTAAAACTCAGATATCAGATAGCTTTACAATTACGAGCTCGACTAGTCTGCTCTCTTTTCTCTTTTTGTAAGTTTTCCTTCTAATACATTCTCTACTGAAATGTTATACACACGATAATAGCTGTATATGACTTGAGAGACACAAACAAGCCTTCAAACATCACCTACTGCTTAAAGGAAAGAAGAATTGGAGCCTGCATAAACCGCGAAGAGCAACAAAAAACTGTCCAACAAGCAGAAAAGAAAAAAAAAATGGATTGAATTCACAACTTGCTTATCGTCTTCTTCTTATCTAGCCTCATTAGTTAGCTGCAACGATCCATCTTTTTGCAGCTTCAAACTGAGGTTGTTAAACCGCTCCCTTGAGTATTGTCTCGAGGCTTTCCTCCAATCAGTTCCTGCTTTCATCATTGTCGCGAACTCGTCATAGCTGATCTTTCCATCCTGGGAAAATGAGGCAAAAGGCAGGCTTAGTAAAATGCATGAGATTCAGCAGTTACATTCTTGGATTTCACACAAATAAATAGCAGGATAATCTCGCAACGAAAGGTCAACAAACAACTGACCTTGTCTGTGTCTACATCGCGGATAATAGCATTGACAACTTCTTCACAGTTTGCACCCAAATCATCAGCCAAGGAGTCGCTAAGCTCTTCAATTTCAATGTATCCACTCTTGTTCTTATCAAAGTATGAAAAAGCTTTGTGGAGATGTTCATCATTCCCAAGCTTTTTCAGGTGGATGGATACAGCAACAAATTCTCCATAGTCTAGAGTCCCATTACCATCAACATCCGCCTGAAATGCACATCAAGTAAGCATTAGGATGATAAATGCTTCCGAAGTATTTCCTATAATGATGTTGAGTCATGCAATAGAGTAATCACACTGCCCATGGTCTCAGGGTGGTTAATAGGTAAAAAAAATGAACCAAAATGCAGTCAGATACATTAAATAAGATTATACTGCTGTGCCACAGCAAGTTACTGAATTTTCTCTAGGGCAGAGAGTTTAAATCTAGACAGCAGACTATACCGC
The DNA here is from genome assembly GCF_048772165.1 of Typha angustifolia. Taxonomy (NCBI): domain Eukaryota; kingdom Viridiplantae; phylum Streptophyta; class Magnoliopsida; order Poales; family Typhaceae; genus Typha; species Typha angustifolia. Next base: position 1,800,925 of record NC_133245.1, read on the forward strand.
TGGTTTAATCAAATTCAGTTGCCGTAAGCAACAAAGTTAACCAGGGCTCCAGTACTGTAAGGTTTTGTTGCTTAGAGCGTAGTAATGATTGAGCAATCAAAAATGGTTATAGTAAATATGATTATAACATAGATGAATGTTTCTCTCCTCTAAATTCTTTACAGATGATTTAACAAGCCTAAAGACCATGAAGACATAAGAAAGAAAGGTGGCAGAGAAAGAAGTTCCAAATAAAAAGCAAAATTGTCAAAAACAAATGGGACCATATTAGATTTTGCACCTTCTGTATTTGTTTTGAGTACCTGCATGGACATCAGTGAACATGGGCACAATAAAGTATGAACATAATATTTAAAGGGAGTCAAATTCTAGTAAGAGCGATAAAATGGCATTTATGAATATGCTTCCGTACTACTGGAAAAGGCATTATAGTTTTGTCTGCATATTATTGACAAAAGTTATTGGAATACAGAAATTTCTAACTTCGTTTCGACAAAAGAGAAGATTGTCATCAGGATGAATACTCACAGCTTCCATTAATATTTGAACATCTGCATCAGCAATCTGGTGTCCATGCTTATGCAGACCATGCTTCAACTCCTCAAGTGTTATACTACCGCGGTTGTTTATGTCCATTTTTTTAAACATATCCTTTATGTCAGCTACTTCTTTTACAGATAAATGCTCAGCTATAACCTGCAACAAAACCACAAACATGAAGGAATCTGTTAACAATGGCAGGAAAAAGGTTGAGATCACACTTTACAAGGTCAAAGCATAATCTTTAAGCAAAGTAGTACTTGACACAAACATCAGACTACAGTATATGGAACTAGATCTTTCTCAGTGTAAGTCAGATCTTACCCTAAGTGCTTTCTTCTTGAACTTGTTCATCACAGAAAATTGTTGAAGTCTTGCCCTGACTGTTTCACCCAGAGAGACGTTTGGAGCCTTTTTGGCATTCTGCAACCAAGGATGATCTGGAATGGCAATTAAAACGTCAGCTTAAAGTTCTGAGAAGCACAAAATTACGATTTCAGAAGAGAATAGCTCAAAAGAAGAGAAAACATATAGAATGGCTGTATATAACCTATACTACAGATATCAGATAACAGATATATCTTATTAAGAAACATACAAAAGAAATGACAGAATAGTACCAAGCACTCCTTGAGCTGTTAACCGTCGCTTCGGATCTGGATCAAGCATCCTCCTCACAAGATCTTTAGCATTATCTGAAACTCTAGGCCATGGATCTCTTTTAAAATCTATAACAGAACGAATAATGGCCTGTGCTACCCCCTGCTCAGTTTCTGCATTATGGCAAGAAAAATATATCAATCATATGCTTATGGTTGAGGTACAAATGGCACACTCAGTCACTTTTTCATGAAATATTATGAGTTATGAGGAAGATAATGGTTTGACAAAAGTTCAAAACATCTGGCAAAATAAGTTATTCATTCACATCAAATTTATCATTGGTATGTCGCCTTTTCTCAGAATGAAGATCTTACCTGCCCAAAAAGGTGGGACACCACAAAGTAGAATGTAGAGGATCACACCTGCACTCCAAACATCAACTTCTGGACCATAATTCCGTTTTAGAACCTCTGGAGCCATGTAATAAGGACTTCCCACAATTTCAGAAAAGCGTTCACCTGTGTATAGAAAAACTCCAATTAGCAAAGCCATATACCTTTTGTGCAAGTGATGCTTAACAGATATCTTTAAGCATAAATGTATTTTGTGAGTTAGTAGTAATGTCCGGAAAGCTGACAAGTCATTTAGTTTGGTTTTCTTCAGCAAATGCAAACTAGCAAAAAATATTCACTCTTCAGGACATACCAGGAGTGAAAAATACAGACAGCCCGAAATCAATTGCCTTCAGAGCGGCAGTTTCCTTTTTGTTGGCAAACAAGAAGTTCTCTGGCTTAAGGTCGCGATGCATTACCCCATGCTTGTGACACATCTGTTAGACATAGAAGGAAAGAAAGAGAAACAAAGTTAATCAGAATATGAACTGTGTAGTGAATCCAATAAAAGTAATTCAAATACAAGTAAAGAACTTCAATGCAGAAATAATGATAACAACCTGTTCAGTTAATAGAATAAGGGTATTGCACCTTAACAAATAATGGGAAAGAGAACTTAACATATAAAATAAAACAAGTACCGACTGTTAGAAGGAAAAAAGCAGTACTTGCAGAAAAACGTTAATGCATGAGACAAAACAATATCGTGTCAAGCAGAGGAACAAACTCGCAAAAGGGGATTTTGTGATCCCAAATTTCAAGACCTGCATATACAAGCCAAGATCGTATCTATCAATGAGGAATCTTCGAGTTGTATCTTGAAAATAACCCTAACGAAAAGGAAAGATAAAATGTTTGAATTTGTTTTGGGACTACAGCAATGCTCCACAGAAGATGCATATTGAAAAGTGAAGTGAGATATTGGGAACGCATTAATCACTATATTCACGTCCTAACAAAAAAACTAGAACCTCAAAATTGCACAATCTTCCACAAATCCATTTGACAGTGAGGGTTACTGTACAACGGAAAGATCAAAAAAGATTAAAAGGGAGTAAACCAAAAGAAAAAAAAAAACAGGATCACAAACTCTAGAAAGGATTGGAGTTCACAAATCATCAGACAAGACCAAGTAATTAGAGGAAAGTGAGCAGAGAAAAAAAAAAGTAACTTTCTGGGAGGAACAAAGAGCATAAAGATCTGACCTGAACCACCTCGACGATGGTCCGAGTAACCACCGCAGCCGCCCTTTCCGTGTAGTGCCCTCTCGCAACAATCCGATCGAATAGCTCTCCTCCTTCACACAACTCCATCACGAGATGCACAGCATTGTCATCCTCATAGGTATCCTTGAGGCTCACAATATTTGGGTGGCTCGGCATATGCCTCATGATCTCCACCTCCCGCCTCACATCCTCGATATCTACGGCGGTCCTCAGCTTCTTCTTCGAGATGGACTTGCACGCGAAGGCCTCTCCGGTTGACTTCTCAGTGCAGAGGTAGGTGACGCCAAATTCACCTCTCCCCAACTCGTGCCCGAGCTCGTATCGGCTTCCGATGTCTCGGCCGGTGGGATCCTTCAGAACGACGATCTTTGGGCCACTAGGCGTTGGACCCTTGTTGTATTCTATAGAGAAGGGGTTCGGCTTCTTCCCCTTCTTATGCTTCGCCTTCTTGCTACCGGCCGGCGAGGCGCAGCAGTTCCCCATCAAGATCCGACCTTTCTACGGCTCTTGCCACCAAGATCCGAACTTTTCGAGATCTGTGGAACCAGGAGGCCAAATCACGCAGACCCAACTGGGATTTCGAGCTGATGAAGACTATTCACCAATTTTTGGGTGCAATCTCTGAACAAAACGTCAACCAAATTCCTAAAGGTCAAACACAGGGAGTTAACGGAGACCCACGAACGAAAGAGAGGTAAGACAAGTGCTTATTAATGATGGAAAGGAAGGGGTTGGGAGGTGAGAGAGGGTGTGAGATGGTGTGAACCCGCCATTTGATATGGGCGAAGAAAAAGAGGAGATGGTCAAAGATTTTTGCTTTCCGAGAGCCTTCCTGTTCTAACCTCTTTCCTCTCCCTCTTCCTCGCAGCCAAAGAGGAAAGAGAAACGATTAAATAATAAAGAACAAAGTAGTTAATAAAATCCGATAATATCTTCTCTTTGATGTGCGTATCGTAAACCATATATTTGATAAGCCTATGTCAAATTGTCAATAAAGTACGGGCATACCTTTTCGTAGAAAGGAGAGGAGTTTTTTGACCAAATTAGGCCCTATTTTAAATTTTATTATCAATAAAGACTGTCCTAAAATTTATTTTAAAATATATATATTTACTGTAGCTCTATGAAATATTTACTGTAGCTTTACTTTTAAAATAAAATTACTAATGTTTATATAAAATTAAAATTTTAAAATAAACTTTACAAATAAAACTTTGAAAGTCTTTAGCATCAGATAAAAAAATCGAACTGATTAGCAATTGTGTAAAAATATAGAACGCTTATAAATTTAATATTTTAATTATAATTATAATAAATAAATATTTTATATAATAAATTTAAGAGGTAATATATTTTGATTATAAAAAATATAACAGTGTTTGGAATTTAATTTGTGTTTGTAGGAAGCCATTTCTTACCCTGAGGATTATTTAATTTATTAAACAACCAGAATTTATTATGTTGTGTAGATGAGAAAATGGATTGAGTCGAAGCAGCATACAAAATAGTTTAGTCAAAATGTAGCTGGACTTATAGACTAAACAATTGATATCCTTTTTTTATAGGAGACCAGATCAACAAAAAATGCAAAAAAAAATTCTACGTAAAATGGTGGATTAATCCAAACTATAATCAAAGATTGGTTATCATTTAGTATTTTGTTTATTATTTTTGCTAATCAGCATCTTATGATATGATCCAAGTAAAACATCAAGATAATAATCTCCTAGCATTCTTCCAAGTGCTACATGGGGTCAATATTAGGTGTTCTAAGAACTTTCTTTCTTCACTGGTCTTGTGGACTTCCCTCACGGAGAACATCATAACATCATCAATATCAAAAAATAAGACGACGACATTATGAATTAGTAGAAGAAATAGCCATTAATATTCTTAGAGAATGGTTAATAATTCTTCCCCCATAATTGCAATGCATGAAAGGATATTTAGGAAACATTCACCAGGATCATAGAAGCCTCACGGAAAGTTCCATCTGGATTTGAACAGTCTAAGTTTTGTGTTTGATTAAGAGTTTACTGGATGTTCCATTTGGATTTGAGTAAGTGATACGCTATCCAAGGGAGTGAGTCCTGCAGTTAAGATTAATAAAATTCACTTTATGTCTCTGCCATGATTAAATTTTTGAGAATCTAGTATTGAAACTTCGCCTCAAAATTACGTTGTCTTGTTTAAAAGAAAAATCTCTCAGTTGCTATCAAGTTCGTTCAAATTTGGATCAGTACGATCTTTGCTTCTCCTTTTGTCTTTCTGTTGGAAAACGTTTTATTTTCCCAACTTGTTTGATCGGTAATTTGCGGTTTGGACCCTCTGTTTCGATATTTACAAATTACACCTTGTGTTTTTTTTTGGGTGTGTAAAACGAGCAGAAAACCAGAAAATATATTAGCTTGAGGAGTATAAGGGCACGGTCCAAAGTGCGACCAGAGGTCGAAGTCAGAAGTCTAACCACCACAGGATTAATTCTTTTGACTCTCGAGCCGTCAAGACTCTAGAAGGGACCAGGCAATGATCCTTGCTTTGTTTGTCTCCTTCCTGTAACTGAAGATCTTGACCATTTCTTCCCAAAATTGCCCATAAATTTATCTTCGGCTTCATAGTAATTATTGAGAGTAGATAGGAGAGATGTGATAATCCTAACTAAAAATTATTTGGAGGTTTGGTAGAAGAGTGACCTCTCAAGCTTTGAGATGGATATGTTGAAAAGCGTGTAGTGGTGGTTGATGAAAAATGAGACAAAGTATGTAAGACCTAAAGAAGCTTTATATCTGCTGACTGAAGAAAAACAAAACATGTCGAGGATATATTTGGATGAAATGATAATGCATTTCTATCAGGGAAATCTAACTATCCTTCTTTTTTTTCTAATTAATAACATGTTCTAATACCAATACTCGTGCATAACAAGAGAGCTATTTTTTTTCAAAGACATAATAGTGGTTTCATTTGGACTAGGAATAGTATGGAAAGATTACATGAACTGAGACATATAAATGGTTTACAACACTGTCAAGCATCACTTGCCTATCTCTCCTTCTATCTCACAAAAGAAGGGGATTTACCTGTACATCATCAGTTGTAAGGGCATCATTTTTTGATTAAAAGTTGGAAAGACATCTTGATGTAAATAACCTCTTAATTCTGCGGCAACTACTGCTCTCCAGGTTCAACCAGAGGTACTCTTTCAATTTTCACAATCTGTTCTTTGCCATCGACAGAAGGTTTTACAAACAAATTGAACATTATATTGTTGAAAATCGTAAGTACCACTAGTGCAACTGCAGTATATGCAACATATGATCCGGAAATTGCTGGCATTTCTTCCATCCGTCTGCCAGTTATCATGTCTCTATCCAGGTTAGGCTCTGTGTTTCATCCATTAAAAGATAGAATATCAGATAAATAGGAATAAAACAGTATATAAAATGAAATGAGAACAAGAAGAGAACTAAAATTTAATTAACATTTATAGAACGAGAACAGAAGGAACTGCTAAAAGTTCTTGTTTACTGAGTTACTTACTGCCTACCATAACCATATCAATTGCATGATGTAAGCTGTTACCAAAAAAAAGTGCAATAGTCACATTCTTAGGTAAAAGACATTTAAATAAGCTTATCCAGAAAATAATGTCTCATGTTATATATGAGATTACATGATATGGTAAGAGTATCGCATGCGACATAATAGTCCTATATGGAAAAGAGAGCTGAAGTGAAAAGGCTTAGTGCAGACTATTGAACTCACATCTAATGGCTTAACGTTTTGGTTGTATATAGGTTCCCAATATTCAACAAAGCTCTCATTTGGATTAAGACCCTCCCTCCCTAGCAATGTATTTTCGTTTCTCTAAGAAGAGATTGTCAACTACAAGATTATAAATTCACTTGTAGGGCTAAAAAGGTCAAAAGTTAAGCGGAAAGGAGAGATGAGAAAGAGTAAAGTTGGAGGAAATCACCAGTTTTGACTGTCCAATAATGAAGGAAAGATAGTTTGATCCATCAAAGATTTCTATCAGAAATATATTTGAGATGGACACTTCTCATATTCCTTGAAACCTTAAAGTATTCTGACAACTTTATTACCGCTAAGTGAAAGACATATCATGGAAAATTGTTTCCTTCTCCATACATTATTGTCTCTTACAAGTGTTCAATGCAAAGTGAAACAACAGCCTGATGAAAAGATTTGAGAGATATAGGCATGTTTGGTGACAAAAGTCTTTAGACAAAGTAGTGGATTTATTTACACAGGATACTTATGCCTTCTTCACAAATGGATTCTATGCTGTTCTACTTGCTAATTTGCTATAGCAGTTGTAAAAGCTTAAAGAAAAGGATGAACAATGAAAAAAATAGGAAATCATAAAATGACTGCCTATTGTTTGGTTTGTAAAGACGTTAAAACCCTAAAGATGAGAAATCACCAAAAGTTCCTGCTTCACTGGGCATTAATCATCATACACTTGCAAGCGACCAAATTGGCATACGTCGCACAAGAACAATTAATTAGAATATACACAATTAAAAGCTAAGATAAAGAGGATGAATCATTTCAAGTTATGAGATTAGCAATAGTCTTTGGTTGTCCTATATATTGTTGGATTTGAGTAGTCCAACAAAAATAAGTTTGGTCATAACAGTCATCAACTTTTCTTTCATGCAATGAATCCCACAATTTCAAAGCCCCATTTCTTTGCATTGCACCTAGTTTTGGAAGTGGCAGGTAGTTACTTTACCTAGTGAATAGCAATAGTTGTTCTATCTCTTTAACCGAACCAACACCAAGCCAATTCTTCATGTTGTTCTTATAGCTAACGAGTAAAAGGACCTATAAATAACTTCAAATTCTCCAAAAGTTGTGATCTTTTTCCACAAAAATAGTTCTCCAAGGACAAAATTAAACTGCGTTCCTTGCCATAGTGACCAAGAAACAAATTCTCAAATTGGGTATAATCCAAATTCCAAAAGAAGAGACGGCCTTTACGGCGGGCATTGAGAACATACCCGAAACAGCAGGGGGCGGTCGCTTCCTTGGGGGAGATTCCTGCTGCGAGAGGCCCTGGAGTTGCTGGTCGAGCTTCTGCAGCGCTTCCCGGGCCTTCTCCCGATCGATCTCGACTTGAGTTTCTTCCTTCTCCATTGAGGCATTTGGAGGAGAGAGCCTTCTCCTGCTTCGCTTTGTAAAGCCTAAAGAGGAAGGTGGAAGCGTGGTTCGGCGGACGAGAGGAGGAGCGAGCGATGAGTTTCCGCAGGGGATCGAACGCAGCATTGTGCAAGAAGCATTTGGTGTTCTAAGTTGGAGCTAGTGCAATGGATAATGGCCATATATAAATTTTGGATATCGTATTAATATAAGATGAAGGAAAAAAGATTAAATAAAAAAAAAAAAAGTATCATCCCCTCCTTCCTTGATTCCTTCTTCGTGAGAGCGGTTGTGAATTGAGATAGAATGTCCTGGTTTCTTTTGGTACTACGCATTTGGTTTTTTTTTTCAAAAATGAAAATTTAATAGTCTCAAAACTTAACACTCATGCTTAAAAATTTAACTCGAAAACATTCGTACAATATAAGCTGTGCGTCATAGTCTTTTTTGGATTGCATTTTCTTGATTGAATGCCTAACAAAGTATTACGAAACTCTGCAGAGGCCTTCTTTTCAGAGTTTCAGATATTTATTATGGATATATCTCATCTGTACAGTATTTATCAATGTTTTAGTTACAAAAACCAATTACCATAATAGGATTCAGAGGTGGGAGAGATGCAAGGAAAACAGTCATCTCAGACTATATTGTTATCATTTCGATGATTGTTCAAAAATACAAAGCATGAACCTGTATTTGAAGGCAATACAAAAGTGACCAAATGGACCAGTAAGTATCACTAAAAATACTGGCTAGGTTAAACACCTGAGAAGCATAACATAGCTCCAAAATTCGATGGAATCATATCCATCAGGTATCAGGTATCTACAATATTCTGATTGTTTTTCTTCTTTTGAGGAAGGCAAAGTTCTGATGAAGCTCATTCTCATGAAATAGAATTTTTCTACTTCTAAAAAGACAGCAATCTGTATGTCCGTTGAGCCAGATATCATATTAGTTTTTGTGCAGCAGGTTCCAAAATAATTTTCGGCAACCTGACTGGAGGCAAGCCGCGCCAAATATAGATTGACAGTCAAACCAAGTGTACCGCTTTTATAGAGTAGTATCACGGTTTATCCAATGATACTTCACCTTCTCTTAGCAAATTTTGGGTTTTTGCACATTCGGATGCTTGAGGGAGTAACCTCTACTAGTTCATCCTCTGCAATATATTCTATACAATCGTCCAAACTGTAACTTAAGGGTGTGTCGAGAACCACTGCACAAAGAAAGAAAGATCAATTAACAAATATTCAGTGGTTTTGGCTGAAGGAAAAGCATAGAAAACTACAATTTAATAGAGCCAGAAGTTCCGAACGTTTGAATGAAGTTTTAAGCCACAGAACAATATTTCTTTTGTAAAGTGAAATGCGCATACTAGACAAATGCCATGCACATCAGGGGATCATATGATTGTGGTACACTGATGAACCAACATAATGGAACATATTAATCGATAGAGAGTAGGCTAACCGTTGATTAGACATAGGGGCTAGCTCTCTCCGATACATAAGTTTGATATTAGACCAACCCTCTCAAAAAATGGGTCATAAATAGATCAAACCACGGACAACAATGGATCAAAGCAAGCACACCAAAACGCAATCCTAGGCTAAACATAGGAACTAGCCTCCTCTGATATGTAAGTTACACATATGAGCTAACCTTCTTAAAAATATGAGCCACAAATAAGCTAAATCATGAGCTACAATGGATTAAAATAAGCACAACACAATTTATTTTAATTTGCGGTCACAAACACTTGAACCCATGACTTCATGCCACGGGTGGGCCCATTCCTACCACTGCACTGTAGTGGTGGTTGTATGATGAAACATATTTACCTACGATCAAATAATTAATTGCTGAAAGTTAATTGATAGAAACTACTCCAAGCATTAATGGAACAAAAGCTTGTTTTTTGCCATGTATAAACTCCTACATTAGATGTATCATCTGCTTGGCGAAGATATGGCAAAACAATACTTTAAGCATTGATAGAATGTGGTCTTGTTTTTCTAATGACAGGTATTATGATCGCATTTTGGGATTAGGGAGTGAGGAATCTTCAAGGAGAAACAGTATAATTCTTCCAACAGTATTCAGATTCAGACGGTGAGAATAAAAGCCATACCTGTCTGTTCCTTGTTGGAACGAACGTTTGTTGCAGCCTTCTTCTTGCACACATTAAGTGACAAATCCCCAGGTCGTTGATGGATACCCACTATCTGACCTTTGTACACTTCCATACCTGGACTAATAAACATCTGCCCTCTTTCTTGTGCACTAAAAAGAGCATAGGAAGTAGTAGTGCCATCTTCAAAAGCAACCTGCACAATTTTCTAGAGCTCAGATTTTTGGTATATTCATCAACTGCAAAATCAATCTAAATGACAGAACAAGCTACAATTTCAAAATGCAGATTGCAGACTTTACCAAGGAACCCTGGTCACGTGTGCTGATATCTCCAGCCCATGGTCCATAGCTATCAAAGATTGTGTTTAGAACAGCTGTGCCCCGAGAAGCTGTTAGGATTGAATTTCGCAAGCCTAGAAGGCCCCTGGTTGGAATCTTGTACTTTAATAATGATGTTCCGTCCGACCTATGAGAAAAAAGGGCTCATTATATTCACGACCAAGGTTAGTTACTGTGGATGAAGACAAGTTTGTATCACAAAGGATCATGGATATGACAGCACAAATTTTGACAGAAAAGCTGACGACTGATGAGTAGTAGAAAAGATAATCATAGATTAAAAAAGTAGGAGTTAAATGTATGCACAAGGCAGGGCTTCAAGAGTCTATAAGACAGATGAATCCTCATATTGATGCTCATTTTATTCTATAACATGGACGTAATGTTTTCTTTTGGTGACAACTATAGCTCAACATCCAAAACAATGCTAAAGTAAAGAGAAGTCATGGTACAGTGAGTTTATTCATGAACTACTGCAAGCTCAATTAGAGGAATTTCATAAATCCATAGATATGAGACAGACCCACTCCCTTGCATGTCAAACATTTGCCCGCGCCTTCTTCCTAGAAGTTCAACCACTGGTCCCATGTATTCTTCAGGAACCTCCACTGTAGCAATCTGCAGTGCAGAACAAAACCATAAAAATTTGCATGCTTTGAAGTAAAGAAATCAGAAGGCTATATAGTTGGTAAAATTTTCTCAGAATTTCTTTTCTTCTAAAAGTTGCATTTTTATGATGATTTTTTCTAATGGAAACTATACCTCAAAAGGCTCCAGCAGTTTATCATCTATCCTTTTGTTTATGACCTTTGGCGGCCCCACCATAAACTCATATCCTTCTCTTCGCCTGGATATATCTATGCATAGTGAGTCATAAATATTGTTAAAGTAACTTTTAAAAGTGGAAAAGCTTGTTCTGTACATGTTTTCAATCAAGATGGTGATATGCAGCGTGCCCCTTCCACTAACAATAAATGTATCAGCTGTCTCACCATCTTCCACTTTCATGGCCAAATTTCTCTCAATCTCACGATACAGCCTATCTCGAAGATTTCGGCTAGTCACATATTTCCCCTGAAATATAAATTAATATTGATGAAATATAGTTCTATGGAAAAAATCTAAAATTGTAGTACGAGAATAAGCCACATCAATCTATGTGAGGAGACTTCAACATTCTAAAAAAAATTTGATACAAAGAAATAATTCCAGTGCAATGAATTGTGTGCAGAACTTTTCCCTGTTTCAACTTACAAGTTTTACATAATTGTGAGGAAGTAAGGGGGTAATTTTATAGCCTACATTCGCCAATGCAATTGTATCGCAGTTTCTTTTTATGAAGATGCAGTATTGTCAAATCCAGTTTTTGGTTGGAGCAAATATAACCATGCGTCAGGCACTTCACATGCTGCAACAAGCAACGAGCTGACGCATAGCATATGCTACAAAGTCTAGAGGTCTTCTGCTTGTCAGTAATTGTTCCATACATGTGCTATGTTAAGGAAACCTAACATAGCCTAGAAACTGCTGGTCATGGGCATGATGTTGGATAAATTTTGCAATTCGGCTCTAAACATGATATATGCCGGCTGGCACAATCGTATCTCATAATGCTAATCTCTAGTGTTTCTATATAGTTTAGCTATATCATTCAAATCTAATTTTATTTTCTTTAAGTAATTAGCTACATGGTCAATAGCTTAATTTATTTCACATATATAGTTAATATTATGTATAACTATTTGAACAATGAATTATTTAAATAAAGTATTATAATTACCAATAAATTATAATAGTTACTTTTTTACGTTGGCAATATCATAATAGTTTTACAAGTAGCAACTATCTTGAGCAAGTTATTCATCTTATATTTCCTAAATCTGAAGAAAACTCCAAGTTACCTCTCGGCCAACAAAAGGTGCAGTATTGATAGAGAAAGACATTCTAACTGTTGGCTCCTCAACTTTAATGGCAGGCAATGGCTTCCCAGAACTTTTATCAGCTATTGTTTCCCCAATCTGCATAATGTAGTTTTATAAAATATCACTTCTGCATGGGGATGTAGCATAAAAAGTTCAATTTTCCAAGTTGAAAATGACTAGCAGTTAGTTGCAGGAACAAATATACTGACCATTATATCACTTATGCCACATACTGCACAAATGTCACCAGCTTCCACGCTCTCAACTGGAACCCTTGTGAAGTTTTCATAAACAAAAAGCTCACTTACTTTCCCAAACCTACAAGCGTCATCTGATGTACAAACCTAAAAACATAATGTAATTTATAATCAGTTGCCTCAACTCTTTAAATGAGCTGTCTGCATGGATACCAAGAAATACATTTTTTTCCCTAACATAAAACAAATGGCCAAGAATCTTTGCAATTAACCACCATGGAAGGTACACAAACTTAGTTGTGGATGGAAAAAGGATATCCAGGCAAGATTTTTACGAAGTTAAATAAGTTATTAAAAAAATCAGAAAAATTCCATCTAATCCATAACAAGAAAAAGAAATCTATCATAAAAGTAAAAAAAAAGATAGGATGATAGCCTTTCAGGAAAACAGAAAATATCAAAAAAAATAGCTAATCAACTTATACCTTCACGTCCATTCCTCGCTGCAATACCCCAGCATGCAATCGTCCAATTGCAATCCTCCCTTTGTGCTCATCATACTCAGTACTCGTTACCTGTAAAGTAACCTTATGATTAACTATAAGATTGCAAACTAATAGCTTTCCTGGGATGATATTCATGCCAATACAAAGTTTTCATCCTCTAAATAATTAAAGAAAAATCTTAACTACACAGAGTTGGTTGATCTTGTTACAATAAATAGATAATATACTTTCCAAAGGAAGCATAAGACTAAAATATTGTAAAACTTTCATTTAAGCATCCTATGTAAAGATGCAGCCCTGAATCCTGATTATAATTTAACTAATAAGTCTAAATGCCATGTAATAAGCTTATTTAAACTCAAATTTGTAATCTAAGAGTCAGCTAATTCAAATTTTCTTAATTTATGTCCTTAGATCTCCAGTAAAATAATATTTTTAAATCCATACAAATCTAAAATAGGTATACAGATGGGCAAAATACTTATTCTAATTGAAAAGGACAGGAAAAAGACCTATTTCTTCATGAAAATCAAATGTAACTAGGAGCACTACAATGAGTACAATCTATGTTATATTGAATACTATCGATGACTTCTAGAAGAAACTTCCAGTAACATAGCATCAAGATGAAGGAAAACATTACAGGAAAAACAAATTCATAAAAGAGGATACGGTTAACAACTCACAAGCAATTGCAGTGCACCATCTTTATCAATACGAGGTTCCGGTATGCATCTAAGAATAGCCTCAAAAAGTGGTCCAAGATCATCGGCCAGGTTCTCTGGAGATAGTCCTGCCTTCCCTTTGATTCCACTAGCATAAATCACTTGGAAGTCACACTGCATGGATCAGGATTATCATAAGTATGTGTAGTCTAAAGAAAATTCCATCCTCAGATTTATGATTTCATTCTCTATAGGAGAAGCTAAAAAAAGCATGAAGCAAGGGTAGAAACTTGACAGATTTACCTGCTCGTCAGTTGCATTTAAGTCAATAAAGAGTTCAAATGTTGAATTGATCACAAAATCTGGACGAGCTGAAGGCCTGTCAATCTTATTAACTACCACCACAACAGCATGTCCAAATTCTAAAGCTTTCTTGAGAACAAATCTAGTCTGTGGCATTGGCCCCTCCACAGAATCTACCTACATATAACAGAGCACTGAGCATCATTTGAGTGTCATATCAGAAAAGATTAGATGTTAAACAAGACAAAAAATTTCAAGACAATAGAAGCATTTTCCACTGCACAGGCAATAGCATGATTTAGTTTAGTTAATAAAAATGAATCTGTGTAATACCACTAGAAGAACTCCTTCAACCATGTTAAGAACACGTTCCACCTCCCCACCAAAGTCAGAATGTCCTGGAGTATCGATAATATTTATCTTAGTACCCTTGTAGGATATAGATGTATTTTTGCTAAGTATTGTAATCCCTCTTTCCCGTTCCAAGTCATTTGAATCCATTATTCTTTCCTGTATAACTTGGTTGTCACGAAAGACCTGGGGAGAGGGAAGAAATACGCATAGTTAATACAGGAGTAATGTGCAAACTACGAAGTATGACAGATCAGACTAAGCAATATAATTACTAGGACCAAGCTAGCAGAAAAAAACAAATTGCAGCACTTCTAAGAAGCCTCTAGGACCTATCACGCACTCTAGCTTCAGCTTTCTTTTTTGCATCTAATATTTTCTGTAGTACATGAGGTTGAACTGTTGAATTGCCTTACCTTTAAAAGTAAGGGTACAAATGTTTCCAATTACAAAACTAAAATAATGGAGAACAATAATCATTCTCATGACAGTCAAAGTAAAGATTTGAAAGATGGTCAAATAAAATTGAAGTACTTCCAAGCTCCAGCTTTTAAATAGAAAAATTTTAGATTTACCACACAAAAGTCATGAAAAACTTGAGCATTTATAGTGTATTTTGGTGTGCTAACCATTAGTCATCTGTCATGTTTAACCTCTTCATGTAGGTGACCAACATGAAGAGGTTAAACAGAACAAAGGTACTAGGTGCAGGATTCTACCTTAGCTTGCTTTAACATTGAATCCACCAATGTTGTTTTTCCATGGTCTACATGAGCAACAATTGCTATATTCCGTACATCTCTTCTAGTCGTCTGTTTTCTCTTCTCCGCTGCATTATTAAGCCAGGAAAACACACGATGCTCTTAGAAACTTCTTTGAGAAAAAAAGAAAACATGTTATTAAACAATTCAATCTGTTGTCACATATTTCTTAACATCTAATAAATATTTAGCAAAAATAACTTTATCAATATCAGCTCTAAATTGGCAGGAAGTATTACCATCATGGATGGCTATAAATATACAGTACATTCAACAGTATTTAGAAAAACATAATGAAAGAAAAGAAACTTCCTTTCATATGTAACTTAATTATCTGATCTTCATAGTGTTCATTCTCTTCCCAGAACTAATCAGGCTAGTTTACTTGGTAGACCTAGAGCAACTTCTTTTAAACATAAAGGCAACAACATAGAAAAGGAATGAAATTTCACACCATTAGACATTTGTCCAACCAAACACCCCCTTAGATGTCTCGATAGGCAGTTACAGCGTAACACCAACATCAAATGAATCAGAAATTTTTTACTTCATCCACTCCTATATCTCCGATACATGTGAAAGTAATTACATTATGGTAATTTAGGTACCTGATATTGTACCTCTGGAGGTTCCGCCTAAACAACAAATCAATTCATCTTGATTAAAAACATACATGATCATCTTAATTACTTTACAACCCTACATAACAGAGAAGTAGCTCTTGCAGCATCCAGTTTCTGTCTTCTTTATTCCATTTTCCGATGATAACAATCAAACTCAGCTGTTAATCTAACATGTCGTCACCATAATCCCTAATCACGATATTTATCATATCGTCCAACATATCTTACGACATAAATCAGAACCAGAACAAAAACAAAAAAAATCTGCACATGCAGTAACCTGAAGCAGCTTCCGTCGTCTGAGACACCGAGCATCTGGCACCCGCTCGCCGACGCGACGACCTCAACCAAAGATCGGAGTTCCGGCATCCATTAACGGCTCGAGATAAACGAAGATTACAGCCAAATATCTCCTTTGACACTCGAATTCTGCTACGGTTAGGGTTAGGGCTAGGGTTTGCGGATATAATAGTAGCAGATGGGGAAGCTCTCAGTGGAGAGCGGAAGCCGACTGCCATTTCCATTTTGCTCGCGTAGAGAGCGGAGTGGATTTGGCTAGTGAGAGGCTGTAATCGGCTTGAGGTGGGAAATGAGGAGTCTTGGAACTTATATTGTTGAGGTTGGTTGCAAGTGTTCCGCCAGTACTGGTTTAGTATTCGGGGGTCAGATTAAATCGTATCGAATTTGTTCTTATTTTAATATTTGAATTCATATTCGTTTTCTGATAGTTTATACAGATAGTTTAGGATATAAGATAAAGAATAGTTCCGAATCAATATTTCATTTAGTTTAAAACATTATGAAACTAGTATTAAAAAAATTCTGTTTACTTTATTTATTAATTATATATATATATATGTCAGTAATTATATCACAAGTTATTATAAATTCAGAAAATAAATATGGATATATTCAATATGTGATACGTTATTATACTTAATGAATATAATATTTTAATTTACTATCATATCATTATCTGAATTCGAATCCGTGTTTAAAGAAAAATTATAGCTATTAATACAAGTTTACTATTATCTAATTTGTATACCATCCATTTTCACTCTCAAAATATGAAAACCAAGTCTAAGTGATAATTAATCGTCAACCAATTTTAATAAAATTCGTAAATATTTTTTTTTATAACTAAAAAAATTATAAAATTGACTTCAATAAATAATTATTATGAAAAAAGTTACTTAATAATTTAGCTTAACATTTCAACTCGGTTGATAATTTAGATGAGCAATTCAGTAGTAAGTACAGCGACTTAGTGTGAATGTCTCCGTAACAGTTTATTCAAAGTAATAACTTGGTGATGCATATAACTTAAAGCCTAGACTAAGGGATTTAGTATATTAATTAAATCTAGAGACTAAATGCATTGAATTGAATGGTAAAATAAATAAATAAATAGTTAATTGAACTATTATAGAGTTCCGGAGGTACACGAAGAAAAAGAGATGACGTGGATGCTGTAGGTTTATAGAAACAAAAGATAGGCTCAGGTTTCCCAGCGGCTGTTGTGGTTGGATTGAAATCGCCGAAAAAGAAAGTGCCAAAAGCATACCGTTTATTTTAAAGAGTATTATTGGCAGTGTCTTTTTTTATTTTCTTTTGACATTTTTAACTATGTGAAAATAGATTGCTTGGAAGCAAGATTGGTGATTGATATGAAATTATTTGCTGATACTCGGTTTAACTATTTTTATATTTTAATATGGATGCATAAAATGATTAGGATAATTTAGATAGTTTTAATTTACCCGAGGTATTATATATTACAATAATTTTTCACCGACTTATCTTACCGTGGGATTATCATTTACCAGCAACTCCGATTTCCTTTTAAGAGACGTGATCTAGACGAAGATCCGACAGAGAGACGAAGGTTTTGGGAGCGATGGAAGCAGCAGCGAGAGCGGAGAGAGAGGAGACGAGTGCGATTTGGAGCTCGACCACGAATTGGATCCTCTCCGAGGGATCACTCGAGTCTTCCATCTCCTTCGAGACCTCCGATGAGGACGCACCCCCCTTAGTATCGAGCGGTTTGCTCCTCCAGAGGCCGCCGGAGGAGGATTCCTCGCCGTGCGAGGTCACCAGTGAGTTCTGGATCTTTACCTCTTCCTTCTTGTTCTTCTTCTTTTGACTTCTTGTTGATGGTGTATTTCGATCGAATTGGGTCGGATTTGTTTGCTTGTTAGTTTAGGGGTAATGATTCATAAGATTAACATAGAGATGAGATCGGAGATGGTTATTAAGGATTTGGGTTTATTAGATTTTTCTTTCACGCTGAATTTGATCTATTTCATCTCCTTTTTCTTTTCAGACCATCTCAAGTTGTCCTCGTATGCTCTCTTGTTAAAGCCGCATAAATGTTGTTACTGTAACATCAGGAAGGCAGTTTGCTAACTCCTTTATGTTCTCAATTGTGTTTCGATTGTCCTAGTTGCCATATAATTTCTAACATCTTTCAGCAATCTGTGGTAGTATCAGAGTTCTGTAATTTGACTTTCCAGATTTTTTTTGTGGCTTTGACAGAAAATTGGAAGGCGCAAATACGTTAGAACTTAAAATTTCAAGGGCGTAGATTCCAAAGTTCTGCACACAAAAAAAAAAAATTTTAACCTTGAATGCGTTCAAAGGCGTGTGTGATAACATCAGTACACTAAACACCTCGAGAATAAGATATGATTGCAATATTGCTAATAGAAGAATCATATATGGTCTGTTCATAGATAATTAAGAAGAATACTTTATAGATCATGTTGATCATTACGGTACTGCTTATGGGATTAGTTGGCTCTGCAAAAATCAAGATTTGTTCTATTGTCAGCTTTGGAAAATATGAAGCATATTAACAAAGTAATGCTTGCTCCCTGCAGATACGGCAACTTTTCATAAGTATTGTCCTTCAAATATGAACTATTTTGGAAATCATCTCTGAGTTCAATCTTTATTTTCATTTAATGGATATCTCATCTAATGTCAGCTCTTCTGCAGTCTGTTTCAGGGAGGAACATGAAATTCACAGGGTATATATTCGGAGCACTGCCCGAGTTTATGAAATATACTATTCCACTGATCTTGGGAATAAGAACAACGAATATCTATGCACTGTACGTTGTGGTCCTGCTGCTAAAGAAGAGACATCACCGAGTATTTCTGAGGAAGCTGTTGCTGATAGCGAGAGTTCTAATGATAGAAATATGGAAAAACATGAAATTTTGGTTCGGAACAGTAGCAGCAATAGTGATGAGGATGGTTGGGTGGAAGTGAAGGTTCCTGATTCGCCCCTCGGGAATGATCCAGCTAATTCAACTCCCTCCACAAACATTCAGGTAACTTTCCTCCTGCTTCCATCAACTCATGAAGGGTCATATGCATGTGTAAATCTCTGTTTCACTGTTTCCAACTTTGTATCTGGCAGATGCATTATGAAGCAACAGCTGAAATTTCAGATGCTGGCCCTTGTGTGTCCCTTACGCTGCGTCTGCTGTCACTTCAAACAAAGACATCTGTTCATGTAGAGGAGATTTACATATTTGCTGATCCTGTTGAATCCCCTTCTCAAGGATCTCCTGTCAGTGCTGCAGGAAAGTTTGGAGGAAGTTCTTTATTGGCCATGCTTGTCCCTAATCTTCTGCATTTGCCCAAAACAGAGACTGGTAGAATACATGACAAATATTTTTCTATTGATCCGGACGTGCAAAATTCTCAATACTCTGCAGAGAGAACATCAAAGTCTAGTAGCTCAGTCACAGCAAGTACAAGGATGGGAGAAGCAGAATCTGATATGAAGAATTCGCAGTTCAAGTCTGCGCAGGAATTACTTGACATAAAACAAGTTGATGGTCATTTGGGATCTGGTGAGAAGCTAATTGTTCAAGAAGCATACTCTAGCATGGAAAATAAAAGGTTGGGCCCAGTGACCAAAGAGACCAAGGTAATGGAGAACACAGAGATGGAATTGAACCAGAAAATAACAGATCCAGATCAGATACCTGACCCTGTTACTAATGAAAATAATCTAGCCTCTGACCGTGTAGAGAAGATGTTGGACAAGCTGGTTTCCAAAGTAGAAAAGATAGAATCATACTGTTCAAGATTTGAGGAGAACATGATGAAGCCCCTTGGTTGCATTGAGAAAAGGCTTCAACATCTGGAGCAGCATTTCGGTGCATTTGTGGTTGAAATTCAGTCTTTACGAAGAGGTCCTTGTTCAAGCATGTCAGGCCCTTCATGTGATAAATTTGACTCGCAGAAAAAAGGCTGCAATAGTTCATGCATGTTTAGGGAGAATGCTGCTTTCCATGGCTCATCATTACCAGCTGATGTTTACAGAGATTCTGTTGCCGAATCTAAAATATCTGCTGGTCGGGTTGTTGAGGCACCTTATTTTTCTGGTGAAGATTCTTGTGATTCACAATTACGACCTGATGATGTTTCAGGTTCCTTGTACAGACCTAAGAGGGCTGGAGGTCTGGTTTTTAAGGCGCCTGAATTCTCTAGTGAAGAGTTTGATCCATCTATGCCAGCTGATTTTGTTGCTTCATTGGCAGAACCTAAAATGTCCCCAGGTCTGGTTGTTAAAGCTCCTGAATTCTCTACTGAAGATGATGAATGTGCCAACTACGATGATACATTGGATACAGGTGATGTTGGTAGCTTCAAACGAAGAAAACACCAAACCATTGATGATGCATTATCTTCAGCTTTGACAGCATTCCTTGACTCAACTGGATTCACATCTTCCATGTCTAATCAAAGTTTTTTGAACACACTTCATGAGTTTCCTAAGGGTAGTAACTGTCACTCTGGTTCTTCCTTCCATCCTGACAGATCTGATAATGAAGCCGATAATTCTTACTCGTCTAAGTGTGTTTCCAGCACATCGGTTGAGGTAAACAACAAATCTTCTTTTGGTTCCTCGCTATCATCTGATGAGGTTGAGGCAATTCTTGATACTTCTCTAACTAAATCTGAGTTGGAGAATAAGGGTTGTGATAAAACCGATGCAGTAAAGAATGATGCTACCTTTGACTCATTGTTATCGACTGGTAATATGCAATCAATATTGTTTCCCTTCCAAGAGTCTTCTGGTTTGCTCGTCTCAGTCCCTGAACTTCCTGAAGAAGACAAACTTGCAAACTGTTACAGTTCTCCAGATTCGGATGTGCATGTTTGCCTGAACAATCAAGAGTTGCTGCCCACTGATGGTGCACCTGCTTTAGATGTGGACACCTTTCTAACCTCAAAAAAGATTAACCCTGAAAACCAAAGGTCAAATTTATTGGACTCCCCTTCTGAGCTCTTTATTGCTGCTGCTGAAACTGAGCCTCCTCCAGCTGCCGGAGTTACCAGTGAGGGAGTTGATACTCTCTGTAATGAAAACTACGAAAACAACAGCAAAGATGAGAATGATTTGAATAGTATTTCATGCATCTTGCTTCCTGATGGTATGTTTGAGAAAAGTAAGCATGAAAAGATAAGTGATGAGGAGACACCATTGCAGGTGACTACTGAAGTATCAGCCAACTTAATAGCTTTTGAGCATGGTTTTGAACAAAGAGACCAGGTTGCTAACTGGTACGGAGGGAGTTCAATAGAGACACTTGGAGATGCGGATCTTTTCGTGAAAGATCTACTTCACTCTACAGATGGTAGTTTTAGTGAAGGTCAAAAGAACACATGGCAAGGTAGCATTTCTCTTATTGAGAGTGATGATGAAGAAGCTGCAAATGATAATCTTAGCATTAACCAGTTTGTTAGAGGATGGAATGAAGAGAGCAGCATGGACTCGAGCTTTGATAAAAATGATTTCCAAAACAAAGTTCAGATTGATGAATCAGACTGGAGCAGCACAGATTCCTTAATGGGAGCCTCCGGCCAAGCAGCTGATATCTATAGAAGCATTCAATTCTCAATTGCAAGTGGTGTGCGCCAAGGTTCCACTGCAGATGACCCGCATTCTATCGAATGTCAAGTTGAAAGGTCAAGAGAGGAGCTTCAAAGAGCCTTTAGCTCCATGCTGGATAATGGGGATCCTATTTTTGATGTCAATTTCATAGCAGAAAGAACTTGCGAAAGAGATCTTCCCCTTGAAGTCTTGCTGGGCGAAACATCAGATTCTGAGGTGCAAGTCTCCAAGGATGATGTCAATGATGGTACCATTGCAGCTCAACTTGGTTCATCTTCCTGGCAGAGGACAAGTAGCTCAGTTGTGGATCAGCATTTGATTGACATGGAAGATCTTCCAATTGCACCTGAGGCTTCTCATGCAAGCAGAAACAACGAACAATTCTCAAGCCTTATATGAGAGAATATACTGAACTATTGTACAGCTGATATATTAAGCTGATGGCACCACCCATCAGCCGGATTACTTGGTGACTACTGTATAATTGTTCATTTCACCTTTTGCCACTTTTTTTTTTGGTTCTTATTGATGTTTTATGTAAATATGTGATGTTGCGTACGATGATATTTAACATTCTGACTACGGATTTCGTTATTGGTGTCCTTTTGTTACACGTCAATGAACAGGATATATATATGATTTCCTGATCGTTGATGTCTCTAAAAGTCACGATATTTATTATTATTATTATTATTATTATTATTGTTGTTGTTATTATTATTATTATTATTATTATTATTATTATTATTATTATTATTATTATTATTATTTGTACTATTTTGTCTGCATAATTAAGTGGGATTCGGATTGGAACCGTCGAATACGACTCTACTATACAGTATGGGTCCAAGTCAGGCCAGTATTAGCCCTATTGGTAGGCTTTCTAGATGTGCAAAAAGGACTCGTCCCAGCCTAATCCTCTTTAGCCTTATGTTGGCCCAATAATTAGCTCTACAAAAAGCTGCCACGCCAAATACCCAGCAAACGTATACGCGTCCACTAATATACTTCATATTGGGTTTGCTAGGGGTGTCACACTGTCACCTCATTTTACTTTGCTCTGGAATCTGGATAATATTATAATAACCAAAGAAAGAGCATCACATCGATCAAGAGTTCAAGACTCAAGAATCGAGTTAGAAAGAAACCTTGTCCCAGTTCCGTTGGGCATCCAATGGAACGCAAAAGGACAAGCATCATTTCCATCTTAATCACCTTACAGTTTTCCTTAACAGCTCTTCTCAACTCTCTCTGTCTTGATCACATGTTGAGTGTGGTCAAAGTCCTCACACCGGAGAACGACGACGATATCTCCGGCGACGTCGAATTCTGCGACATCCACGCGTTTAACTCCTGGCAGCAACCCATCGCTGGCTCCTTCTGTAGTTAACGACGCAGCCCTCGGCGTGCAATGTTTCTCGGCGGTCGTCGCGGAATCCGCCATGCACAAGGATGATGGCAACGTAAGCATGGCTAGGATTGGGGAGGCTGACGATAACCCCCCAATGCCGTCTCCTAGCCGTGCTGCGCCGCCGGCGGAGGAGGTGTTAATTGGTATGGAGCGAGTTCAGAAGACACACTTAGAGATGAGAATCTTTTAATGAAAGACCTACGTCACTCTACAAATTAATGGTGGGTTTTAATGAAGCTCAAAAGAACACATTGCACAGTAGCATTTCTCTTACCGAAAGTGATGATGAAGAAAGCTGCAAACGATGGCCTCATCATTAACCAGTTTGTTAGAGGATGGAATGAAGAGGAGCACGGACTCGAGCTCTGATAAAAAAAATGATTTCCAAAACAAAGTTCAGATTGACGAATGAGACTGGAGCATCACAGATTCCTTAATGGGAGCTTCGAGCAATATCTGATTCCTTGCTTGCTTGTTTTCCTTTTTATTTATTTATTTATTTATGAGATGAAGTTCACAAACATTTTTCGTATCTGAATAATATTACATTAATTACCCGAGGGTGGATTAGTTCAGTCACGTAAGTTTTAGTTTAGAAGGCTAGCAAAGTAAAAATTATATAGAAATTAAAATAATAAATCTATTATAAAATTCTCAACGACAGGATGATATTATAAAAGTGATGAAAATATAAACTATTATCAAAAATTTCCCCAAAACTTATAGTCACTTTAAGATTGAGGTCGACTAGGAATAATTCAATATGTCGTGGTATATTTCAATGATTATATATTATGGAATTAATATGTTATCCAAAAATAATCCCTCGAGATCTATCATGTTATTCCTCGTTTGGTGTCAATTTTCTCGTGCTCTTTATGTTAATTAGTACGAGAAAGCTCTTCTCGCTTTATAAATAAGGTATTCTGTCGCACTTTCTTCTCTTTTAAAATGTTTAAAGTAAGAGAATCCATTATTTTATACCTTCCTTGTGTACGTCATGATTTTTTTTTCTCTTTAATGTTAATACAAGAATCGATGCTTGCTTCATAGTGTCATATTTTAGATATTCCATTACACCTAAGGGCACAAATTTGTACCTAATTCTCTTTAGAAAAAGTTAAAACGAAAGAGTACTGCCGACATTTCGTTCCTTACTTAAGTTCATCAATTTTCTTGTTCTGTTTTATGTTTGTAAGAGAAGCCCTACTTGCATCCCATTACAACTATACCTGCATGGCATTGGCAGCCCTAGCTAGATTGTAAACAAAGGCACGTCAAAAACCCGGTTCGCACTATTGCAATCTCGTGGTAGCTGGTGAGGTGAGCTTTTCTTTCTCTTCTTCAATTTTTATCTTCCATCTTCTAGCTACTAATAAGAACGCCCTCTTTTTTCTCGATATCTTAAGGCAAAGATAATAGTGTTGATAGGCAGCAGATAACAAATCCATTGCATCTTCTCATTGATGTGCATTGCACATTTGCACCACGCCAACTGAAAAATGAAACATAAGGATTGACGTAATTGTAGTTTTAATTAAGAAGAAAACTTTTGCCGACGAAGAGTGGAAGATGACAGAAAAGCTATAGAAATCAGAATAGAATGATTATATGATAGAGAAGGATTCAAATTATTTTTTAATCTCATTCAGCTTTATTTTCAAAATTCTTCTCTTTTCAGCATATGTGCAGATCGGTCCGTAATGAAAACGAATTAAATAGAGCTCAACCTAGTAATGAACATATCTTCTCCCACTGGTTAACTGCCAAAATTAAAGACATAAGTTTTAGGAGAAAAAACGTACTCTAAAACCCCTTTAATTTAGATCTTTCTCTAACTGAAGAATTTTCCAACTAATTCTGCTGTTCGTTCTTCAAAAATAAATAAATAAATAAATAGAAGGATACTTTAAAGGTTTAAAAAAAGGAAAATAAGATGAAAATATTAATATTATGTATGTATATATATACTATTCAGAGAGAGATATTTGATCACAGGCTCACAGCTTTAATTGTTTATCATACACTGTCATGCTGAATGTTTCTGATTGAAGTAGACGATTACTTTCCTTCCAAATATTTCATCGATCAGATCGTAGGAGCATTCTTCCTTGATACATGGTAGTTAATATTGAAGGACGAGGATAAGGGTAGCTGCAGAGATGGCCGCGGAGGAACCTGGAGGTGTAGTAATAGACATCAACGAATGGCTGGTGAATGATATTAAACAAAACCTCAACGCCGTCTGTGGTGATCAAGGGATCAAGGCAGAGAATTTCACCATCTTTCGTGCCCCTGCCTACATTCGACGTATCAACGAGGACCTCTTTGAACCCCGACTTGTCTCCATCGGCCCATATTACTGTGGCAACGAGAACCTTCTAGCAATGCAAGAGCATAAGTGGCGATATCGTCGAGACTTTCTCGCTCGGAACAGCGACAACAGCATCGAGGACTGTGTCAGTATAATAAGAGACTTAGAAGCACGCGCGCGGAGATGCTATTTCGAGCCCATCAAGCTTGAAAGTGATGAATTTGTGGAAATGTTGCTTCTGGATGGATGCTTCATTATCGAGTACTTCCTCAAATTGGACGAGTGCTCTGAAGACACTACGTTTGAAGTTTATTGGATCTCGCCGCGTGTATGGATTGACTTGTTCATGATAGAGAACCAAATTCCCTTTTTTGTACTTCAAAGTTTGTACGCTCTTCTTGTTCGCTCCAGTGCTACAACTAGCGCTTCTGGTTCGGGAGACCAAAGCACCTTCGTGAACATTGTTCGTCAATCCATGATTCAATATGACCATCATATTTCTGATGAGTTAATAGCAAGTGATCAAGAAATATATCACTTATTACATCTTTATCACCTCTCTGTCGTGCCGGCGCCAAACCAGGACCCATATTGTCTACGACCAGTACGGGTAACAAGATCGGAAGGATATATTCCATGCGCTACTGAGCTTCGGGAGGCCGGTGTAATATTTAAGAAGAAATCTGAAGGTTCCTTCTTAGATATAACTTTCCGAGATGGCCTACTCGAGATCCCTTTTCTCTCTATTGACGAGTTCACCAGGCCTCGCTTCATGAACCTTGTCGCCTTCGAGCAGTCCAGCAATCAAGTGAAGAGAAACATGACGTGCTTCGCGATCTTTATGGACCGCATAATCAACACGTCAAGAGATGTTGCGATACTTCAGCAGTGCGGTATTCTCGAGAACCAGTTGGCGACTGATGAGGAGGTGGCAATCTTTTTTAACCATCTAAGTTACTGGGCATATATTTTCGGATACGAACACTACCTCGCCAGGTTGTTCAGAGATGTGAATCAGTACTGTGACTCATATTGGCATAGGTGGAAGGCAGGGCTGAAGCGGGACTATTTCAGCAATCCATGGACTTTAATTTCATTGGTGGCTGCCATAATTCTTCTTGTTCTCGCCTTCCTTCAGACCGTTTTTACCATCTATCCTTTCTACCGCCCTCGATCGTAGCTTTCATCTTATATCTATGTTTTAGTGGTGTCAGCTAGCATTTGATGTACTTGGCTTGATGGAAAAAGCAGAATCTTTCAATCTCACAAGAAGAAGGGACATGTTGAGCTTCTGCATCAGATGAATGCAGGTTGTGCGTTCATTACTGGGCAAGAACAGATAATGCCGATGCTCAAGCGGGCGAAGCTAATGCTTCAAGGAATTTAATAAAGAGCCGAAAGAACTAATTCAGCTGACTGTCTCTTCGTGTAGCGGTTTCCTTTGTTTGGATTGTGGTTCTGTTTGCGTTGCTTGTAGTTGTTTTATTTTTTTGTGATGCGATATTGTTGTGAGTGTAGTTTTTATGGATGTTGGAACGTTTTCGTAATAAAATTGAGCTTTTATAGATTTTGCTCAAATAAATAATATTTTAGTGATGGTCTTGTCTGTAAATTGTTTCTTTTCGCAAGTGATGTTGTTTGAATTGGAAAATAAATAGAAAAAGAAGGACATATATATTTTATATGTCATTCCAGCGGATAAATTATTACAAAGATCAGGTATTTTGTGGTGACAGGCGGTGCTCTCTTTACGTTGAAGTACAATCACCAGCATGCGTTTCCTAATCGAAAATTAATTGGAATTGGGTCTAATGGATTAATCCTGCTCATAATACAAAACCTGATCGATGCAGCGTAGCGTGAAGGACATGGTCTTCGATCTGTTGTTGGACGACTTTTTAACTACCACTCTTTTTTTGTTCTTATTGATGTTTGTATATTAGATGTGATGATGCCTACGATGATATCAACATTCTGACTATAGGATTTCGTGATTTCAACAGGATATTTCCGATTTCCTGATGGTCGATGCCTCCAAAACTCATTATCACCAGTATTGCATTGACGGTGCTCTATTATATAATATAGGCCTGAGTCAGCCCAATATTAGCCCAATCGGTAGGCCTACTGGATGTGCAAAAGGCTTCATCACACGGCCCAATGGCTAGTTGAGCCAGCCCAATCTATATATTTACGGGCCCAATAATTAGATCTACCGAAAGCTACGCGACAAATACCGCGCAAACGTAGACACGTCCACTAATATACTTCATAGTGGGTTTGTTAGAGTGTCACCTCATTTTAATTGCTTTGCTCTGCTCTGGAATCTGGATAATATAATAATAATCGAAGAAGAGCAAACATCGATCAAGACTCGAAAGAGTAGAGTTTTTTTTTGTTTTCTGGGGTCAAAAAGAAACCGTGTCCCAGTTCCGTTGGTTATCCACTGGAACGACGCAAAAAAGACGAGCATCATTTCCATCTTAATCCACCTTTCGTTTTCTCCTTTTCTTTTTCTTTAAACCTCTTCTCATGATCTCATCTCCTAAGATCGTCGCGTTGGCCTCTGGCCTTCCTCCACGCGTCTTCCTCGCAACAGTGAGCAAGATTCACGGAATTGCAAGGAAGAACGAATAAAACGTATCACTCGTAGTGCTCTCACTTCTTGGAAGTTTCTCCGTTCATTATCCCAATTGTCCAACGGGGAGTAATTGGTGCCATTCTCTCACTTGTTGCTTTCATCCCATTAAACACTTCTTAGAGTATTTTTGGCCCAAACCTAATTACCACACTGACACTAAGACAAAGAACCAATTTTTTTTATCTATCTCTAATAAGCCAATGGTTGTACTAGGACCCTCCACCACTTAGTCTTGCTCTTTAACTACTCTTCTCAACTCTCTCTCTCTCTCTTGACATGTTGAGTATTCAAAGTCCTCGCACCGGAGACGACGACGACATCTCCGGCGACGTCGAATTCCGCGACATCCACGCTTTAACTCCTCGCAGAGACCGCTCGCCGGCGCCTTCTGTAGTAAGCGACTTATCCGTCGGTGAGGAATATTCCTTGGCGATCGTCGCGGATTCCGCCATGCGGCAGAACGATGGCAACGTAAGCATGGGGAGGATTGGAGAGGAAGAGGAGGAGGTGGAGGAGGTGAATCCGCTGGCAATAGTTCCTGACAACAACCCCCGGATGCCGTCTCCTCGCCGTGCTGCGCCGGCGGCGGAGGAGGTGTCGGTGGTTAGGGTGAAGAAGGAGGAGGTGGAGTCGAAGATAGCGGCGTGGCAGACGGCGGAGATCGCGAAGGTCAACAACCGGTTCAAGCGGGATGATGTCTTTATCAATGGGTGGGAGAACGAGAAGGTCGAGAAGGCGACGGCGTGGTTAAAGAAAATAGAGGTACGACGTTACCTCTTGCTCGCTCTGACATTGCGTTAAGCTCTCAGAGAATAATGATTTATGATATATAATTTCTTGTTTGTAGAGGAAGTTGGACGAGCAGCGTGCGAAGGCGATCGAGAAGACTCAGAACGATGTGGCGAAGGCGCATCGCAAGGCAGAGGAGAAGAAGGCATCGGCGGAGGCAAAGAGGGGGACAAAGATTGCGAAGGTGTTGGAGATGGCGAATTTTATGAGAGCTGTGGGTAGAACTCCATCGAGACGCAGCTTGTTTTAGTCTGGAGTCGTTAATTCCATTTGTTGCATGTGATTTCCTTTTTGCATAGTTAATTTTGGTTTGTGTTAGGTTTGGTGTAACATGAGAAGGCCTTGAGCTTTCCAGTTACATAGCGTTCTGAAATGAGTCTGTCGTTTGATCAGGGGAAGAGTGGGAGAGAAAAAAGAGAGAGATACAGAGACAGAGAACTGTAGGGCTGATGGCTGTGTATTGTGTTTTAATTTGCTTTTTAGGATTAGAAATTTTTATTGTACTTTTATCAAAAAAAAAATCTTCAATTTAAAAGCTATTATTAGCAATCCAATTCTCATTCGAGTAGTTATTATGGAGCATTATGTTTGAGTTCCATGAACGTATACAATTGAAGCATGGTCATTTAAGACAAGAAGCCCCACCATGTATTATTGCAAGAGGAGCAGGGAAGCAAACTCACATGGAAACAGAGCAGGCCATGCTTTTAGATAACAGGGGAACAAGAACATGGCATGTGAAGTCTCTCCCCGTCCCCCTTTGAAGTCTTGGCTTTTTCGCCACAATCCTTTCCTAAATCTTCTATTATTTCTCTGAAAATAAGAAGCATTGAAAGGAAAAGAACGTCTATCTTTTTGGCTAATACCTATCAGCTAAGAATCCTTTTCCCTTTATATAAATCAGATCTTAAACCTATTGTGGAAAGAAAACTAATCAATTAGAAGAAAAGGGATCTGCTCGACATCCATGCAAACTCAGATCTATGAAAAGCAAAATTAGGACATACGTATAAAAAGGTATTTTAGAAGAGTATACATGCATACACTTTCGTTACATTTGATGAAATAGACAAGAGTGTCAACAAAGTGTCGGTTATAAGTTTTGAATGTAAAACTGAATGACGGTCAAGTAAACTCAAGTTGATCATATCATATTCCAATTCCTACCAAGAAAAAGGGAACTTGTACATGCATAGTTGAAGTACTTGATCACTAAAAAAGAACTGTCCCACCCACAAGAAATTGAAGTTGATCACCAAGCATGATGCTACAACATTAAGACGACGGCCCACTTGAAATCTACTGAGACATGTTAGGTGGTGGCGGCGGTGGTGGACGAGCACCTTGGCCTTGCATCTGCTGTCCAAGGAAGCCAAAGGGTGGCCTAGCCTGAATGCCTGGAGTAAAATTGGCCATTGCACCACTCCCCATTGGTGGTGGTATTGGGCGCGGAGGGCCATTTGCAACCGGTGGCGGAGGTGGAGGTTGTGCACCACCCATAGGTGGTGCAGGTGGTGGAACCCTAGGAGGGTTCACAAAGGGTGCAGAGGGAGGAGGTCCTTGAGGCGGTGGTGGCGGTGGCGGTGGAGCTTGAGGTGGCGGTGGCCTTGGAGGAACACCGGGTGCTGAAATTCCATTTGCTACTGGTGCAGGTGCTGTTGGTGGTTTATTAGCTTCCGGTGGCTTTATTTTGAAGTACAGTTGCAACTGTTGACAGAAGAACATGAATTGTCAGTAACTTGAAAACGAGACTACTGTAGAACAAAAATACAGATTGAAAAATAAAATTAAGTAAACAAACCGTGAACATCTTTAGATCTGGATCCCAATGTGAAAAGAATTTGTCTGTTGACTTATCAATTTCTGTGCTAGGAATCTGAAATTTTTTTGGCAAGTTAAGTAGAATATTCACTGTAGAAGACACTTATAAGAAAGATGTGGAAGACAAACCTTAAAGCCAATGGTTTCATATGGTTCAGCTGCAAACAGAAGATACTGATATCTTTTATCACAAGCTTGTATCCTCTGCCATAAATAAAATTTTCAAGTTAAAATCTTGTTAACAAAAGGAGAAGTACAATAGAGATTGCATTTTCCATGACAACTGAATTCTAAGAAATCTTAACTATAGAAAATTTACAAAGATATTTAGAGTTATCAAACACACAAACATTGCATTACCTGCTCAAAGGACGACATAAATCGGTGCCTCGGCTTGGCATTATCTTCTATTTCAGGGTATTCAATCTGGAACAGTAGTCAAAATGTATTACAACTTACTTGCAACATTAAGTATCTTATTTGTCAATAGCAAACTATCGGTTAAAATCTTTGGTTAACTCCCACTCAAATTTGAAAAATGTAAGAATTAGTGGTGAGTAATGAACATCTTAAAGTGACAGTCAAAATAACCATACTAACAAATGTTTAAGCCTGAAAAGATGCTTTGTGAGAATGATAACGTATTAGGATGCTTGATTCCTTTGAAGCATATCTATGCAGAAACTAAGAAGAGACTAGAACTTATCTACAAGAATTATTACTTGAGAAGGGTACTTTGTCAGCAATTTCAAACTCCTTACAGGACAAAGAAATGGGGGATAATATCAAGCAGTCTATGAAGGTTGTTGAAAGGAATAGCTCAAACAGATACGGCAAAGCAACTTCTCTTGATATCTAATAGAAGCCCTGTAATTAGTGGTCCTTTTGAGTATCCTTCTTTAATCAATTATGAAGGAAAGAGAACAACCACAGAATCAAGAATAGGATTCCAACAATTGTACCCAAGTCTGATTTCCAATATTTGCATGAAGAAATTAAATTCAGATCATATGGGTCAACTCAAATTTAAAGAAGAGAACATCTAAGTCGATGTGTTTGATCTTATTGGCTAGAATGCAAACTCAACAAATCTTACGATTGAATTACTAGCCATACTTAATCTAGGTGGCTAAAGCTGGATTCCGCTGAGAAACTGATTCTAGAAGAAATCTTAATTTTTATAACATATAAATAATGGATAGTCTAAAAAAAATCTCTCCATGTTGATATCCATAATTCAAAATATCAAGAATATAAGTACTGCATCTTTAGCCTAGATCCAACATAAAAAGTATTTTGTCATACTGCAATTATTTGGAATAGAAAAGTTCATGACCAGACAGATAAGGAATGATTATCTGACTTATGACATGATATATAGTATTCTTCTCAAAGAGTGAATTGTTGTATTAATCATAAATAGTTGTGTTTTCAAAAATTAGTATCTGTTTACAATATGCAAACCTGGAAAAGAAGAGAGCGCTGCTTGGTTTCTGGATCAAACTGCTTTGTTACCCTGTACCCAGGTCTACCAATCTTAACTGCACACAGTAAAAGTTTCAGAATTACCAGTAGAATATACATTGAGGGGCGCAAAAGTTTTACGCAATTGGAAATGTCAAATTCAACAGTTCCAAAGCGCAAAGAAATGGATATACCTCCATGGGCCATGGCTAGAGAGTAAGTAATCAATGTTAACCAACAGAACAAGCAGTCATACTATACATTTTATAACAAATACCAAACCAAATTAAAATAGGTTATTACCCACAGAAACAAAAGTAACATGATAACACTTCTAAGATTCAATTTTAGCAATGAAGACTGCTACCTATTTAACCTAAACATCATTTTTCCTTTCTTGTTATTGCTCATAGGAGCACATTATTGAAGCTTGTACAGAGATACAACATTTTAACAACCATCAATCATAGAGTGGTTAAATAACAAAACTAACAATATATAGGTGTTGGTGTGGTATCCAGATATAATATAATTCAAATAGACTCCACGACAATGTACCATAAGATTATATGGATACTTCAGTACATCACACTCTGAAAAAGTATGATAAGAATGCCAAGGAAAAAAATAGTATACTTGTGCATCTATTAAAGAAAATATGTTTATATATATAATACTGTTCTTCTTTAGGCATGTTAGAAATGAATAACTTGAAAAGTGAACAAGTAGCTTAAGAAGGTACCTTCTAAGCTCAACTGCCTATGCCTAGGTAGTCCATTATAGTCATAAGTCACAACAAACTGTTCTAAAGCTGAATGAAAGAAATTAGTTGCCACAATATAGGCACCCACATATTATAATGTTTTTGGTGTTTTACATCATAATCTTCCCTTATATATTATTCACAAGGAGAAACTTACGGATTTGAAGGAGTTCCAAAATGAGGGCAACGACAACAACCACCGAGCCTTTAGCCTCACCAATTGGGCATCGTATGTATGGTTCCTTCTAATATCTAAGATCTTAGATAATATAATAGATAGTGTGTTATTAATGTTTACTTTCTGTTGATAATGTTTTCACAGTGCAATATATAACAAATTTATAGGACTCTTTCTATAATCAATGGCAATATCAGCATGATCCATGTCATGGCTAGCAAAACTTTCCAATAAACAAATCCTCCCAGATAATTGATCAAACCAAAATCGTATAACTATGAATTTTCACCTCTGTAAGCACAAGCTTGCATCTTAATGCACTACGGTGTAGTACAAATAAGAAATCAAATCCAACACAAGAAAGCCATACATGTTGCATAAAGCTACACTAAATAACCGGTATCAACATCCTTATGCTACCCTACCATTACAACGAAAGAACCATCATGAGACATGGAAGTGGCACAAACATTTATGTCACGAAACTAGTAAAAGAAAGAGGTCACGGAGAAGAGATTATGTATATATACCGGACTTGCGCATAGCAATATTGCGCTTGTGGGGCTGCGGCTGAGCGGGTGCATCCTTGGCCTCGCGGGCGGCTCGCTTTGCGAGGTTGGTCTGATGGCGCTTCCCCTGCGTGTGCGCCAAGTAGTTCCCCTCGTTGTTGTGCAGCGTGAGACATAGCTTGCACTCGTAGCTGAAACACCAAGATATCAAAAAAGTTGAGACCCGATCGGATGAGAGTTAAGGTTAGGGTTAGGGTTGGAGCACCTTCCGAGATGGTTTCGCATGAAGTAGGGATCCTTAGCGAGGTCGATGGTCTCGAGGGCCAGACGCCGGAGGCGCTCCCGCCGGTCGATCGCTTCGTTTTGGGCGGAGGCGGCGCCGCCGCTCCCTGGCTTCGATCCCCATTCCCGGTCCATTGCTCCTCACTGCCCCTCTCCTACTGCGTCGAAAAGCCGAGCACGGCGATTTTTAATCTGGAGCTCTGTAGATAGGATGGAAATGGATTGCGGATAATATCCGACCCGTTCGGTTTCATCATATATGGATATAAATATGAATTAAAAATTAGTATCCTAATGTGTACCCTTATATCTATAATTTTTAAATTTATCATACTAGCGGTAAAAAATAATAACAAATAAAATCTGATGTATTTTTTATGTATAATTCTCTAATCTATTATTATATATCTATAAAATTAGAATACCATTTTGTTTATGGTATAACGCCAAAATCTTGGGTGAGCGAGGGCAAATCTATCAAGTGAGGTAAGGTAAGGAAAAAATATTGGATAATATTTAAAGTATTCAAAATGTTAATATAAAACTTCATTAATATCAACCCAAATTTTACGTCCATCAAAACTTAATAAACAATAAAATAATATTTATTGTCCATGAACTTCACTAAAAATTTTCAAATGTTCTCTTGAGATTTTAATTTCTGAGAATACTGTAAAATTGTCTTATCATCTATGTTCTTACAGATTTATATTTTATTATTATTAATTTCTTTGTGATATGTGATTCGATATTTGAAACAAAATCTTAAACGATAATAAGAGCAGGAGAATATTTTTTATTTAATTTTTTTCAACTCAAATTCATGACCGTTCATAGATTACTAATCACAAAATTAAATAAAATTTCATCCCGGAATTGAAGGCATTGACTTCGTAGCACAAATATTTTGCTATTAGAATACCACTTTGTAAGGTGGAGAAGAAAAAAATAATCAAAAATTAACAAAATATGGCACCATGACTTGTATTAAACGTTCGTAAAGTGTTTATAAATATAGCAGTGTTTATGTTTTCAAGGACATGACAACTTTCTCTACACATCAGTCTGAGCTTTGGCCCAAGCAAGTTCATGCCATGCCCAAGAAGATTGGGGCCATGGACGAGTTCGCTTTTGGGCTGGACTCTTAATTAAACGAAGTTTTTTCTATGTGCTTGTTAATTCTACATGAGCAGGATCAAGCAGAGACAAGAAAAAGAAAAAGAAAACTTGTATTTTGTTCTGTTCCTAATTTTTGATTGAATTCATAACTTCTTGGTTTACAGCAAATTAAAGTTTCTTTTTCCTACAAAGCTATGAGAACAGTTCTTCACCAACCATATGAATTACGGATCATCCACTAGTGCAGCCTGGTACTAATACACTATGTCTGACAGACCACTGAAATATGTTGGTTTCTATATCCTCTGTGTGGATTAAACAGCGAGTAACTCTCTGTACATTATCACATTCTCTTTGCATCTTTTCTACACTCATATAAGAAAGTGTGAGTATGCTTCTTAAGGTAGATATGAGGCTACACTCAAAACTGAAAATGAAACTCAAACTGTGAAATTCCTTAGTTGTCAGTGTTGGTTTGATTTTCGTCTCTGCTCTATTTGCGAATACCAGCAGTTTTAGGTGAGTGACCATCGACTTCATAAAACATGCCTAAAAATAAGCAGTGTGTAAGTCTCTTTTCACCTTTTTTTGTTCCAATGAGGTCAGAAGCAAGAACATAATTTTAGTGGCAACTCTGATACTTACCCGCTTACAGCTGTTCCTCTTCTGTAACACTATACGCTATCTGCTGTCTATCTACTCAATCGAAAGTTTATTATCCCTTAGGTAGCTTAGGAACATTCTGAATCTTATTAATATTAATTCTCTGTCTCTCTGGAATTATACTGGAGGCCTATATTTCCCACATCAGTTTACTTGAAATATTATTAAATTCTCACTTTTCTCATAAATTAAAAGAAAACCAATATTTGTTGATAGAATGATTGAGTTAGTGAAAAACAGTACTGCTGGAACAGAATTATAGACGATGAATCAAATTAACAGAAAAAAAAAAAAAATAAATTATACAACATGATGAACGAAAACCAGGCACAACTTGGACTGCCAAACTTCACTTCATTCATGCCTTCAGCAACCAAGACGAGTCGACTGAACCAGAAGTCGTATTCGTCGAGTTGGAGGAATTCGTCGTATAACCAGTCGAGCTCGAAGTGTACGAGAGCAAATTCGCATCGATCGGCGGCGGAAAGTACATGGGCACCGGCATCTTAGGAGGCAAATTCGGCAATGGCACCTCGGAGTTTAGTGCGCTAATGGCCTGCCTAATCGAAGGCCGTGCGCTCCAATCAGGGTGCGCGCACCACAAACCCACCATCATCAACCTCTGCATCTCTTCTTCCACTCCCAACTCCTCCTTCAGTACCCTTCCGTCGGCTGCATCAAGAATCGCCTTCCTTCCATAAAGATCCCAAACGTATTCCACCAGCCTCACCTTTCTTGGGTCCTCGTTGGTCTCCACGGGCCTTCTTCCGCAAGCGAGCTCGAGTGCCACTATCCCGAAACTGTACACGTCGGACTCCCTGCTGGCCTTCCCGGTGAGGACGCATTCCGGTGCCACGTAGCCCATGGTCCCGGCGAGAACTGTTGTTTGGGACCCGTGGCCGTGGGCGACGAGCCTCGCGAGCCCAAAGTCTCCGAGCTTAGCGTTGAAGGATGAATCGAGCATCACGTTGCTCGGCTTGATGTCTCGGTGCACCACGCAGCTATCCCACTCTTCGTGGAGGTAGAGCAATGCCGAGGCCAAGCCGAGCGCGATGTTGTACCTCAAAGACCACGTCAATAACTCCCCTTTGGTGGTGTAGAGGTAGTTGTCGAGGCTTCCGTTGGGCATCAGCTCGTAGACGAGGAGGAAATCGCCGCGGTCGTGGCACCAACCGACGAGCTGTACGAGGTTGCGATGCCGTAACCGGCTTATGATCTTGACCTCGGCGATGTACTCCTTCCTCCCTTGCTTCGACCCCTTTGAGACTCTCTTGATCGCTACTTCAAGGCCAAGATCCTTCAAGAATCCCCTGTATACTGCTCCGAAGCCTCCTTCTCCGAGCTTGCCCTCCTCGGAGAAGTCCTTTGTCGCGGTGGCCAATTCGCTGTAAGCGAACCTCCTCGGTCCCCTCCCTTGCTCAAACTCATCATCGATGGAGTCATCGTAGTCCTGATCGCGTTGATCTTCTTGCTCCGCTCCTCCTACTGTGTCCTTCTTTCGCCGCCGGATGCAGCATATGCAAATGAAGCCCAGCAAACAAACCATGACCGCCGCGCCGGTAGCCAAGCCTATAACTATCCCTGCCATGCTCTCCTTCTTCTTTTTCTTTGGTTGTAAACTGGAGGTAAAATTCCAATATTGGATCTCATGTAGCTCGACGGCTCTACCTGTCGCAGCCGAGAACCCAACCGCGACATTCTCCGGTAGTAGTGCTTTCAGATCAACAATATAAGAGAGACTGGAATTGCCAAAGAAGACTGGGTCCTCCGCGTAGGTCAAGAAGACGCTCAAATTTCTCGCAGTAGCGTTGTAACTTACCCACGCATTCGCCCTCCGCCCATTCCTGATGCTACTATTCCATGTAACATTCGCAACGGACACGGCCGAGTTGATGTCGATACCCACATGATTCGAGCTCGGATCCCAGGGGTTCTGGTAGGTGTCAAACTCCACAGCTACCGTCTGGTTGTTGGTGCCATTGAAAAGGCCGAGTTGGCCGCCACCGGAGCCTTCGGGGATACTCGAATTGTAAGCGGAGAGGAAGAAAGCCATGCCGTCACCGTAGGTGCTATTGTCCGTGGCGTCTATGGTGAAGCAAATTTGCGTGGTGAAGTCCGCTACCTCACCGGTTTCTTTGTCCCATAGGGGCACCGGATCGTTGTACACTGCACGGCCGGTGCTACTAGTGATGGTGCCGCCAAGCTCGTCCTTCGTGAGACGGATGCGATTGTTGAAGAATGCGTCACCCTCGAATCGGATCATGTTGGGAGGGGTGGTCAGGTTAAAGTTGAAAAAGTCGAACAGGAAGGATACTGAGCTAGCATGGTGGATAGTAGACAATAGAATTACGAAGTAGAGAGCAAAGAAGCGAGTAGTTCTGGCATCACAGGGCGCCATGGAAGAGGATATGTCAAGTACCCACACACTCTATCTCTCTCTCTCTCTCTCTCTCTCTCTCTACTTTAGAAATAGAAAGGGGAAGAGGGAGAAGACAATATTGCCTAGAACGAGATTCCGACTTGGTCTTCTAATTTTTAAATACGGCGATCTGGAATCATTGGAAGCAGTCAACTGACTTTTATTAAAAAGAGAAGAAGATTGATTCAAAGCATGTGATACAAAAAAACACGGCTTCGGACCTTCGGTTGGTGAGTTGCATCTTGCAAGAGCTGGACAAGAAGATTTGTCTCGAGCTTTAACCAAGCCAATCTTTCATCCATAGACTCAAGCTTCGCTCCACTATCAAACCGGGGCTCGGCTTGGATCGATCAGCTCGATTTATAAAATCTTATAGTGATGTCAGCAAAACAATAATACAAACCGAGTTTACGGTGAGAAAAGTTGTTTGAAAATTATTTGTAGAGAGGGGGGACTGTTTCTTCCTGGAACGCGGAACTGAAGGGATTGACTTCGTCGTGCAAACACTTTGTCGTTAGAATACCAGTTTGCTGGCTGGTGAAAGGTTTTTAATGGCATCACGCCAAAATATTGGGCGACGGCAAAGCTATCAAGTGATCTTTTTTCAAGGTAGTAGTAGCTACATCGCTTTAAATCCGATTGAGATTGAAAGAAAGTTTATCTGTAGGGCTGACTCGTTTATTAAACGAGCCTAGCCTCCGCCCAAGCTGGCTTTCTCAAGCTTAGTTTAATAGACCCGAAATAACTATTATTTATATTATATTATATTATATATATAATTATTAGATCTTCATTGAAATGGGCCAGTTTTGGCCCAAATAAGTTGTTGCCAAGCCTAAGATGGTTTGGCCCATGGGCAAGTTGGATTTTGGTTGGCACTCGGCTCTATGTTAATTTTTAATTATTAAATTATATATATTAAAATTAATTAATAAATGTTAGTAATAATTATTTATTATTAACAAAAATATATGGTTGGAAAGGTATTAGCGAATCTTTAAAGTATGACTAATATTAAATAATTTTACAATTAAAATTTATTTATTTAAAAAATCAAAATAAAAAAAGACAAACAATTAAATATAAGACTCGTTTTAAAGCTCTTGATGAAATCATTTCAATAAAATTATTTTTATTAAAAATTAATTAGTATAACTAATTATATACTAAAATTTAAATAATTATTATATACAAAAAAATACAAATAGAATTTAGAAGAAAAAAAATTAAATAATCAGTGTAAATCTTTAGAACATTAGTTTGGAATTAATAGAAAAGGAATAGTATTTTATAGCTGGGCTCTAAAAAGTTTTAATTGGCTCCATATTTAGATATTTCAAATTTATTTTTAAAAATTATTAAAACTAAATATAAGATTAACTAATTGAATTCGATAGTTAGTCTCAAACTAAACAAGACCAAAGGCTTAGAACTTTCATACATCCACTATACGACTTTCTATGTATCTATGTGCTTCTTTTTTGCACCCTAACTATTTGTGCCTTAGTTGTTTCTGATATTTGTTTTTTTTATTGAATTGAATTTCAGAGAGTGAGGTCTTCCAACGGTAGATGTTAAGCTAAAAGGAAAAAGAAGAAGAAAAGGACTAAACATCATCTGCCAACAGCTTTTAATCGCTATTATTAATTATGTTCGTATGACAGTCCTTAAATACAAGATACTATGTTCGTGTGCCATTGACTTCATAAAACCTATTTAAAGTTAAGCAGTTTGTTAATCTTCTTTTCTTTTACCTTATTCTAAGAGGTCACGTCAAGAACGGCAAACTAATCTTTCATTTACAAAGATTGTTTAGTGGCAATTTAATAAACTTAGGATGCAACTTCATTTCTCAGAGAGTGCATTTGGACGCTCACGCCTGTTATACACAAGTAACAGAGGATGGATAGTAAAGAGTTTTCTTGTTTAGAAAGAGAAATACATACTATGGATTTATAATTACTAATTGTGAGTAATTTGAACAAGCCATAATTGCTAAAAATATTAATGGTGGGAAAATAATAAGATGCCATGCCACTGGATGACTGGAATCTACGGGTGAAAACGGATCGGATACGGATCGGATAGTGCTCAACCCATATCCGGATCCGTATTTTTAGTTTGGATACGGATTCGGATACGGATATTGGACGGATAGCAAAATTTAAAACCA
Organism: Typha angustifolia; assembly: GCF_048772165.1. Classification (NCBI taxonomy): domain Eukaryota; kingdom Viridiplantae; phylum Streptophyta; class Magnoliopsida; order Poales; family Typhaceae; genus Typha; species Typha angustifolia. The sequence goes on from NC_133245.1 coordinate 1,841,115, forward strand.
TATCCTAACTAAACGGATACGGATAATTTTCGGATAAAGGATTGGATCTTAAACGGATATTAATTAAATTTAAAATAATTATAATATTTTATTTAAATATAATTAACATAAAATTATTAAGAGTTTTACAACAAATAATTTTTTTGTATATCAAATATATAAAATTAGAGAAATTAATTTCTATAAATAATATATAACGTATTATTAGTAATAATATTAATACTTACTATTTAAATAAGCAAACTAAAAACTGTAAATTATTTAAAAAAATATGCGGATAAACGGATATCCGATATCCGTATCCGAATCCGAAAAATATATCCGACCCATATCGGAATCCGTATCCGAATTTTTTTAAAAAATTCTATCCGTATCCGAATCCGAATCCGAATCCGAATCGGATAGAAATTTTTTATCCAAATCCGATCCGAGTCGGATCAGATAGCGGGTCGGGTCGGAGTTTATCCGACCCGTTTTCACCCCTACTGGAATCATATGCAACTTTCACCAACAATATGATAGTCTAATGACATCATAACGTTTGTGATATGAAGTTAATGCCTTCAATTCCATGTTCCCAGCAAGGACCTCTACTGTTTTCTGGTCTATTTATATATATATATATGTGTGTGTGTGTGTGTGTTCTATTTTATTATTAATGCTGGTATGAATGTTGGGATAACCCAACTCCATAATCTGATATGGATCCGAAAGCCTTAAATATTTAAACCTAATATAATCGGATGGATAAATGAATTGATTAGCTTAGCTCAATTATTAAATGAGTCATATTTGTATTTATTAGCTCAATATGTTTCTCAAATAACTTAAGAACTTATTTATAATATAAATAAATTTATTTACAACCCAAACAACTTATACAAATTAGAACAACTCATGTCACCCATAATTTGTTTGCGACGGGTGTAATTTTTTTAAATAAATTATCTGTGTTTATATTTAGAAAAATTGACGGTTATAATAAATGAGTTGTGTTTTGCTATCTCTTTATGACACGTAAATTTAATTATACCTCAAATAATATATTTATAATAAAAAAAATTATTTATAATACAAATAAATATATTTATAAGTTAAATAATTTATATAAATTTAAATAACTCGTATTATCCAATAATTTGTACATGATTCATAAATTATTTTACTAAACATATATATATATATATATATATATATATATATATATATATATATATATATTTGTGTTTAAAAATTTCAGTCAGAGTCATGTTTGCTAAAGCAATAGCAGAGCCACATTTGGCTATGTATGACTTCCTTACGAGATGAGTTCATTGCTAGGTCTCTTTGATTTCCTCTCAGTATATTAGCAGACACCGATAGAACCTATTTAAAATTAAAATAAAGTATTACCAACAAACACTCTACCAACATCAATAAAAGGCGAGGGTGTATAATTATCGTGTGCGTTGATTATAATGGTTGTTAGATAAAGGGGGAAAAAATCAAGGACTGATGAGATGCTACATCATAATTTTTTTATTATAGACTGTTTCTAAATTTAAGCAGTGTGGAATTCTCTTATGAACGTCACTTTCTTTCTCTTGCTTGTAATACAATCACAATGGACAGCAAATATCTTTCTTTTCTGAACAAAATGGATAATAACTAATTATGAACAATAGAAATATGTTATATTTGCTGAATTAATAATAATGATGATAATAATAATAATCAAGGCATCGTGATTTATAGGACGTCGACAGATTAACACATTTTCCACCCAATTTGTTTTGGCTGTCAGCATTCACCAACAAGGTGGTACCCCAAAACCCATGTCCAAGCTAGTTTAATTCCTCTTTTCAGCAAATGTATTAGATAGTTTAAGTATAAATAGGCTCTAATCAATAATAAACGAAAGAAAAAGAAAACTGTCGTTCTCTGGAAACATAGTCAACCTTTATCAACCGGGTGGTATTTTAATGGCAAAACGTTTGTGTTATGAAGCCAATGCCCTAAATTCCACGTTCCAAGATACAGCTAACCCTATGATCGGCTCCTTTTCTACTTTCCCCCCGCTTTATAGCTTATAAAGAGGATGGAATGAAGCAAAGTCTACCCTTGGTATCAGCAGTCCTGAGAGTCGCCCCATTCATTTTTCCGGCGAATGAAAACTGAACTTCATCTGCCAACAGATTTTAATCATTCCTACTAATGATGTTAGGATGACTTAGGATGACCTGAGATTAGAGCATTGCCAGGCATCTCTTTGACTTCCTCTCGGCTCTATATGCAGATATCCGCAGTTTTTTTTGAGTGGCCGAGGACTTCATATAACCTATTCAACATTAATCAGTTTGGAGATCTCTTTATTCATTTCCCCTATTCAATGAGGTCCCATCAAGAACGTTTAATTAATATTGTATTTACAAATTGTTTAGTTGTAATTTAATAAACTTAGAATGCAGCATTCCTTCCCAAATGGTCCATTTGAGTACTCCTCTTGATATGAAGAATAACTTATGGTGGCAGTATGGAAACCTTGTTTTAAGGTCAAATTAGTACTTTATTTACAAAAGATTGTTTAGAGGCAATTTAATAAATTATGTGAGCAATAGGAATTAATCAAATTTGCTGATGATAATAATAATAATAATAATATTATCATTATTATTATTATTATTTTAATTCCTTCTTTCAGCAAATGTGCTGGATAATTTAAGTAAAAATAGGTTCTAATCAATAAAAGTACAAAAACAAAAAGCTGTCGTACTCTAGAAATATGTTCAAACTTTATCAACAAAATGGTGTTTTAATGGTAACACGTTGGTGCTGTGAAGCCAATGCCTTCAACTCCACGTTCGCAGCAAGATACAGTCAAGGATTTGATCCTTTTTCTACTCTTCCCCCATTTATAGCTTATAGAGAGGAGGGGAAGAAGCAAATCTACCTTGGTATCAGCCGTCGCGGGAGTCGCCTCATTCATTTTTCCGGCCATGTTACCCTTCAACGCAAGAATTAGTAGCTTCTTGGCCCTATACTTGCTCCTTCTTTCCTCTATAATATCCCATGCCCGCTCACTCTCCTTCAAGTTCGACTTTTCCGACTCCGGCACCCATAGTCTACCGGCCATGATCGATCTCCAGGGAGACGCATTCTTCAACAAATTTATCAGGCTCACCAAGGAAGGAGCCGAAAAGGACATGACCTGGAGCATCGGCCGAGCTGTCTACAGAGATCCATTTCCTCTTTGGGACAAAGCCACTGGTAAGGTAGCCGACTTCACCACGCATTTCACATTCATCATCGAGGGCCCCAATGATACTTTCAGCGCTGATGGTCTGGCTTTCTTCCTCTCCTCTTACCCTTCGATTATCCCTGATAAAGCCACGGGCGGCAACCTCGGACTTTTCATAAGCCCCAATGGCACCAGCGGCACCAACAACCAGACGGTAGCTGTGGAGTTTGACACCTGCCAGAACCAATGGGATCCGGAACCTGATCATGTGGGTATCGATGTCCACTCTAGCGTATCTGTTGCCAATGTCACATTGCCTACTAGCATCTCTAATGGGTCGACGGCAAACGTTTGGATCAGTTACAACGCTACCACAAAAACTTTGGACGTCTTCTTGACCTACGAGGACAATCCAATCTTCAGTGGCAACTCCATTCTCTCTCATACTCTTGATCTTAAAGAATTACTGATGGAGAATGTATCGGTCGGATTCTCAGCTGCGACGGCTACACTTGCCGAGACACATCAGATCCTATATTGGGACTTCAGCTCGTCAATATCGGAAACCAACTCATCAAAGATGGAGGAGAGTAGTACAAGAAGTAAAGCTCCATTAATAATCGGATTGGCTACTGCCGTTGGAGTCTCGCTGTCTTTGGTGAGTTTCTCAATTTGGTTCATCGTGCGACGGAAGAAGGTCAAGAGAGAAACATCGGAGCAAGAAGAACGAAAGAAAAAGGAGTATGATGAGTCCATCGATGATGAGTTTGAGAAAGGGAGGGGGCCGAGGAGATTCGCTTACAGCGAACTGGCCACCGCAACAAAAAATTTCGCTGATGAGGGCAAGCTCGGAGAGGGAGGTTTCGGTGCCGTATACAGAGGAATCCTGGAGGACCTTGGCCTTGAGGTAGCAATAAAAAGAATCTCAAAGGGATCGCAGCAAGGGAGAAAAGAGTACATCGCCGAGGTCAAGATCATAAGCCAATTAAGGCATCGCAACCTCGTGCAGCTTGTAGGTTGGTGCCACGACCGCGGTGACTTCCTCCTCGTCTACGAGCTGATGCCAAACGGAAGCCTCGACACCTACCTTTACACCACCAAAGGGAACTTATTAACGTGGTCCATGAGGAACAATATCGCACTCGGCTTGGCCTCGGCCTTGTTCTACCTCCACGAAGAGTGGGAGAGTTGCGTGGTGCACCGAGATATCAAGGCAAGTAACGTGATGCTGGACTCATCCTTCAACGCTAAGCTCGGAGATTTCGGGCTGGCGAGGCTCGTCGACCACGGCCATGGATCCCAGACAACAGTTATCGCCGGGACATGGCGCCAGAATACGTTACCACAGGCAAGGCCAGCAAGGAGTCCGACGTGTACAGTTTCGGGATAGTGGCGCTCGAGCTCGCATGTGGAAGAAGGCCCCTGTTGGTCAACGAGGACCTGAGCAAGATAAGGTTGGTGGAATGGGTTTGGGATCTTTACGGGAGGAAGGCGATACTTGAAGCAGCGGATAGAAGGGTACTGAACGGGGAGTTTGATGCGGAAAAAGAGATGGAGAGGTTGATGATTGTGGGGTTGTGGTGCGCGCATCCAGATTGCACCGCGCGGCCTTCGATTAGGCAGGTCATTAATGCTCTCAAGTTAGAGGTGCCATTGCCGACTTTGCCTCCTAAGATGCCGGTACACATGATGTCCTATGCTTCGCAGGCGGATGTGAAGAAAGTTGCGTACATGACGCCTACGGTGCGCATTTCAAGCTCAGTTTCTGGCTACTCTACTAATTCCTCCAAGTCGAGTATGGCTTCTGGTTACCCCGCTACTCCTTCCTCCAGCTTCTGGTTACGCTAACATTCTCATGTGCTCGCAAACAAATTCCTCCAAGTCGATTATGGCTTCCGGTTCATCTGCTTGTCTGCTTATGGCAGAAAAAGAAAGATTTGCTACTCCTGTTTTGCATTTTGTTTAATGATGTTTTTTGGTACTCTCCATTTCCTTTTAATGTTACATATTGTTTCAATAAAGTCGTGCTGTACATCGTTAAGTTGATTTTATTTGGCATTCTTCATTCTGGGACCTAAGTCTTTGTTTCATTTTAGAAAGACAGCAGGTGAATCATAGAAACCAAATTTAACAATAATGCTATGCCCAAAGACAAATGTCTACCATATGGATCCTATAAACCAATGATAGAGATCATACATAAATTTTGAGAGAGACATTTGGTGGATCTCTCGGGGTCTCTTGATAGTTTCTGCGAGGCCCAAGAAGGTCGGGTCCATGGACAAGTCAGCATCTGTGCAGGTCTTTGGGTTAAAAAAACTAAAACTTCGATCCGCAACCTTTTCTTCATATTGCGTTCCCATCCCAAGTAATAAAATAGTGCCTCCTTTTCTTCGCCTCTCCTCTCCCTCAAATCCAAACTCCCTTCTAACCAAGTTTTGCGCTAAATCCCGTCGTTTGTTCCATAGTCCTTTCTTCTTTGCCATCCCGATCCGGATTATAATTGCAGGGCGGAAAATTTGTGATTTTGAGGAGCTAATCTCACCTGGGTCATATGGATCTTTTCTAGATCTTTTCTCTTTGCATGCCTGTAGCTCGCTCGGTTCTGTCGCCATCAAAACCCATCCTTAGCGAGAACACTGCTTTCCGAAGGGCATGGAGATCGTTGTAGTGGACGAACTTGGTGGGCAGTACGAAGAACGTTCCAAAGATGTTCATGTGGAAAAGTGATTGAATTGCGGATTTCTAATTTACCTCTGAGATGTTCATTTCGTCGTTAAGCAAAACAAGTGGCTAGTTCTAAAATGAATAGCTTCGTTATACTACCCTTGTCAAAACAAGAGAGAGGATTGGAATAAGAAATGGAATAAAGGAAGTTTATCTGAATATTTGTATTCTAACTTTTAGTTGAAACTAAAAATTTAGATTATCCCACCAAGTTATTCGGAAATACAAAATGACTTGTTTACTTTCTCCAATACTAACCTTACCAATATTTTTCACTAAAAAATATACTCTAACATATTAAAATATATTTACAATGAAAAATACTTTAGCGTTAGATATTTGGCATACAATTAATTCTAAAATAACCATGAGAAGATAATACAATATTTGTAAGATAAATTTATGTTTATATTTAAGTTTTAAATTATTTTTTATCTTTCTCCCAAAAGAAAATAAAAAAATATATATTTATATTAAACTAGGAAAAAGATAATAAGGTCAATTTAATCATTTTGATGCTTTAAGTCTAGCTATTAGAATTAAACACCATCTTAGACTATGCATATTTTTATTTTAACACATCCTTTTCTTTCCAACCAAACAATGGAAAATAAGGATAAAATTTATTTTATCCCAAAATAAGTCCTTTCCTTTCCAGAACATGCATTCTGATGCTCAAAGGTGATTCCTACCAGCTAGCTTCGCACAGAGAAGCTTAACCTCCTTTGCTTGCCGGCCTAGTACTCAGATACCAGTAGCAGAAGAGAATTATAAAGCTTTGGACTTGAGGAGGGCGAGTTTAAGGCAGCGTTGGGAGATAGCAGAGCATGAGGGGTGTATCAGAGCTCTGCTGTTTTGGACCCAGGACTATATTTCTTGAATGGGCGGCGCAGACTAATTTTGGCCCGTGGCGAAGTTGCATTTTGGGCAGGACTTTGTCAAAATTCAAAATGTTCTTTGCTTCTTCTCTCCTCACGTTTACCCAGACGTCTAATATATTTCTAAAAAGTTCTTTTGACCAGATTCCACAAAAGTTTTATATTATCTCCAATCAAATCTCCCCTCTAAGAAGCCCTCACATTTGTTCCACTATGAAATCCTCATTAATAATATTTTGAAAAGTCGAATATGTCTCAAGGAGGTCAGTAGAGGAACCTTCCACCTTTGGCCTCTTCAAAACAAAACCTCCATAGGCTTCACCTTTCCGGCTTGAGCCGCCATCCATCTGCTGAATGCTCCTTTCTTGACTTTTATGCATTATATTCCTGATGCTCATTATGAGTAGCTTGACCGTTGTCTTCGCCTCCTTCTTTGAAAGCTCTCAGAGGTATACGTACCCCCATCCAGGATTTCCTCCTCTTCTCAAAACAACGCTATCTGCCACTCTTCCATTTCTTTCTCTTCTCTATGTTCTTCAACCCCAGCAACATCCTCCTCTCCCGTTTCCTCCACCAATATATGTTTCCCTTGCCATTCCTTTTGTTATCACCTCCTTTTCTATAGTATATCTCTACTTATTTCTTCGGATGAATAATTTATTAATTCGTCCTTTTTAACTGGCCCCACAAACACTTCCTCCTTGCTTGTACCCAAAGATTTACGACCCCTATACTACCCAAGTGCTAACTCAACCCACCTGCAGATGCTCTACAGCAAACACCCAACGTAGAGAATCTTGCTGTCTGCGCACTATACTTCCCATCAACTCGTAGTTTACAAGAAAACCGCCTCCAAGCTTCCTCGCCACCTTTCGTTTCTTATTTACTTTCCTCCTTCCAAGCTTCCTCGCCACCTTTCTTTTCTTATTTACTTTCTGTCCCAGGATGATTCCGATTGAAAGAAACGTTGATGTACATAATTATCGAATGATTGATATATATTATACGTTAATATCTTGATTATAATTATTATATTTAATGATGTTATATTACTTCTTCCTCCACCATAAAAGCTCATGGGGAAAAAAAAGGTGAGATCTGATTACATATAATTTTTCCGACTATTATTTTAAATAGTGCTCATCTATCAGTAGTTATCTTTCTGTTCCTCTCAACTGGACCTCTACTTCGTAAAGTACTTCTTTTAAGTGGCTAAAGTCTCTTTGTGCGCTGCGCAATTTGCTTCAAAATTCAAAGTAATTCTCTATGTCGCAATATTCAATTTTACTGTATTAAGAACTATAATACATACTTACACATTACCCGTTTTATTTATTTATCTATAGAATCCGAACATATTAAACATGAGTAGTTTTGTTAAATGAAAAGAAAATTGGGTTTGATGCAAAATAAGTTCTAATGTAAGATAGTAGTCACATCAAGAACAAAAAGATTAAAATATTTTTTCCATAAAGATTGTTTAGTGGAAATTAAAAAACTTAAAATGCAACTTTCTTTCTTTTTTTTCTTCTTTAAAAAAATGCAACTTTGCTTCCTAAAGATTGTTTAGTGGTAATTTGAAAAATTATAATACAACTTTCCTTTCTAAAAGATTCATTTGTTCCCTCGTGTTTATTATCAGCCACAAATACAATGGACCGGCAGAAAAGAAAACTTTAAATTATACAGTCAAATTTTGTTCTTTTAATGCCATGGGGTTTAACTAGAAATTTAAAGGTTCACTTGTGACTCTTAATATTTTTCGTTCCAAAATAAAAATGAATGCGAACATCTTTCTTTATGAAAATTGTCAAAATTTTGATTGTTTTAGTTTTTATATTTTCTGTTTGAGATACTTGCAATGTCTAAACTTTAATAATAATAATAATAATAAATTTAAAACAAAAGAAATGTAAAACTTAATAATTCTTATGAAAAGAAATTCATTTTTCTAACAGAGATAGTAAAATTAAAAAGAAGGCATTTTCTTTCTTAAATATTAAAAAGAACGTCTGTAGCGTGTGACACGATTATACCCAATTTGTGCAAGCCTATCTCCCCCATTACCATAGTCAAACAGGGAGTCAACCATCGGTCTGCTCTGTTTTGTTCTTCTCCCTTTATAGTTTTAGTAAGAGGAGGAAACGAAGCTACTCTACTTTTGTGTCAGCAGACACCAGAGTCGCTCCGTGCATTTTCCGGCCATGTTTCCCGGCAAAGGAAGGATTATCAGCTTCTTGGCCGTCTACTTTTTCCTTTTCTCCTCTACTATCGTCCCTACAAGCTCGCTGAACTTCAAGTTCAACTTCACTGACTCCAGCACCAATAGTGGGCCGGACCTGATCAAACTCGACGGTGACGCCTTCTTCAACAAATTCATCCGGCTGACCAAGGATTCTTTAGGTGGCAGCATCAAATACAGCACTGGCCGATCAATCTACAGGGACCCGGTTCCCCTGTGGGACAAAGCCACTGGTAAGGTAGCTGACTTCACAACCCATTTCCAATTCATCATCAACGCTACAGGTACAAGTGTTCCCGCCGACGGCTTGACTTTCTTCCTCACCACTTACCCATCGAGTACCCCCGAAGATTCCATGGGCTGCAACCTAGGCATTTTTAAAGGTGTAAAAGATGGAAGCAAGCCCGGCACCAACAACCAGACGGTAGCTGTAGAGTTTGACACCTTCCAGAACTACTGGGATCCGAGCCCGAATCATGTGGGTATCGACGTCGACTCTATCGTATCTGTTGCTAATGTCACGTGGAATACTAACATGACCAATGGATCGACGGCAAACGCTTGGATCAGTTACAACGCTACCACGAAAAATTTGAGCGTTTTCTTGACCTACGAGAACAACCCAATCTTCAGTGGCAACTCCAGCCTCTCTCATACCGTCGATCTTAGAGAATTACTGCCGGAGAATGTAGCGATCGGGTTCTCCGCTAGCACGGGTTCTGCTGCCGAGCTTCATCAGATCATATATTGGGAATTTAGTTCGTCAAATATTAGCTCGCCAAACTTATTGCAACAGAGCTTACCCGACTCTCTGAGGAAGAGGAAGGAGAACAGTAGAAGTGAGGCTCAGTTAATAATTGGGTTGATCGTTGCCATTGGAGTCTTGGTGTCTTTGGTGGGTTTCTTAATTTTGTCTGTTCTGCGGCGGAAGAAGGCCAGCAGAGGAACACCAGGGCAAGAAGAACATGACAACCAAAACTATGATGAATCCATCGATGATGAGTTTGAAAAAGAGAAGGGACCGAGGAGGTTCTGTTACAGCGAACTGGTCGCGGCGACGAAGGATTTCGCCGAGGAGGACAAGCTCGGAGAAGGAGGCTTTGGAGCAGTATACAGGGGTTTCTTGAAGGATCTTGGCCTTGACGTAGCAATAAAAAGAGTCTCAAAGGGGTCGAAGCAAGGGAGGAAGGAGTACATCGCCGAAGTAAAGATTATAAGCCAGTTACGGCATCGGAACCTCGTGCAGCTCGTCGGTTGGTGCCACAACCGCGGGGACTTCCTCCTCGTCTACGAGCTGATGCCCAACGGAAGCCTCGACTCCCACCTCTACACAACCACGGGGAAGTTCTTAACGTGGTCCTTGAGGTACAACATCGCCCTCGACTTGGCCTCGGCCTTGCTTTACCTCCACGAAGAATGGAAGAGCTGCGTGCTACATCGAGACATCAAACCGAGCAATGTGATGTTGGATTCGGCCTTCCACGCTAAGCTCGGCGACTTCGGCCTCGCGAGGCTCGTCGACCACGGCCACGGTTCCCAAACAACAGTTCTCGCTGGGACCATGGGCTACGTGGCGCCAGAATGCGTCATCACCGGTAGGGCCAGCAAGGAGTCCGATGTGTACAGTTTCGGGATATTGGCGCTCGAGCTCGCCTGCGGAAGAAGGCCCCTTGAGGCCCACGAGGATCCGAGAAAGGTGAGGTTGGTGGAATCTGTTTGGGATCTTTACGGGAAGAAGGCGATTCTTGAAGCAGCGGACGCAAGGTTAAAGAACAGAGAGAGGGAAGTGGAAGAAGAGATAGAGAGGTTGATGGTGGTGGGGTTGTGGTGTGCGCACCCAGATTGCACTGCGCGGCCTTCCATTAGACAGGCCATTAGTGCTCTCAAGTTAGAGATGCCACTGCCGACTTTACCTCCCACAATGCCAGTGCTCATGTTCTTTCCGCCGCCCATGGATGTTCAAGAAATAATGTCCATGTCTACAGCAGGGTTTCCGAGCTCAGCTTCTGGTCACCCAACTACTTCCTCCTGCTCGACCATGGCTTCCAGCGATGCCACAATTTCCACCGTGATGACTGCTGTTGGATATTAGTGTCTTGATATTTCTCTTTTCTAATTTCTAATTGCCGTACTACTATCAAGGTACACTTTGGAAATAGTTTGTCTATTCTTATTATGGCATTGTTTAGTTATGTGACTAAGTAAGTGTGTATAAGAGGACTTAAGTGTGTGAGTCTCTAGATCAGTTTCTTCTTCGTTGGTGCCATTTTGGAGAGCGAGAGAAGGAAAGAAGATATAATGTTGGAGTTTTACTAAATAAAAGATTAGTCATCTTTTATTTTATTTCTCGTTTTCTTTTGTGAGCTTATCTTGCAAGTTTTGACCATCTCATTTGTAGAGATTTTGTTTTATGGGTTCATATCTCGGTTGTTGTTTGTTTAGGGTGAAAGTAACAATCGATTTATATATATATACTAAGTTTGTTTAGGTACTTTGCTGTAAGTTGTTCTTGGCTTTACTTGTGGTTGTGAATTTTATGCAGGTGAAAATCTAATGTTTTCACACATAGCGCCCATTTAGTTATAAGATTAGAAAAAATTAGAATATAAATAAAATAGAGATTTATTTGTGATAAGGATAAAGATAATAATATATTCAATAAAAATAAGAGATATGATGGTGTTTGGTTTTGATAGATGGAATAAGAGACAAAAATGATCTTGTTGCCCTTTCTGTGGTTTAATTTAAATACGTATCTATTATTTTATTTCACAATAATTTGATTGAATTCATCGTAATTTAATACCTTAATAAATAATATAAAAAAGGGCATTTATATACTAAAATATTTTTACTGCATATATACTATAAAATATTACTAACAATATTATAGTCTTATAGCATTATAATATTCAATATGAATCTAATCTTCAAAAAATGAAACCATAGATCACCATAAGTACTCACCCATTTTGTTAAGAGTTCTCATTTCATTCTAAAAACTGTGACAAAAAACGTAACAAAAACCATAATAAACAGAGTTCATCGTATTTTATTTTTATCCCAGTTAGCTAACACCCGTGTCTGGTTTCATTTTTTCTGGGACAAAGGAAAGTTTATCTCAAAAATACTCCTCTCATCTCATGTTGCCAACTGGGCCATAAGAGAAAAGAAGATGCTCAAATTTAAGACTGCCGAAATTCTCTTCAATTGCGGTATTTGGTTGTGTCTGCCTCTTCTTGGCTGCTTAGAGGAGAAAACAAATGTAATTTGCTACTCTGGTTTATGCATTCTGTTCAATAATGGCGTTCTTCTTTTGCTATCAACCTTGTATATTATCTTCCGTAAAGTCGTGCTGTGCATCGTTGTAATTCTTTCTTTTGGGAAGAGGAGAGAATGTCAATTGGTCACTCGTATTCAAGAAGACCACACAAAATTTAATTAATATCTGCTACTTAAACAAAATTATTTTCTACTTTAGACTGAGACATCATCTGCATATCCATGGTGCGAGAATTCTTTTGCTTTAGGTAAGTAATTGGCGATGTATTATGTACCCACACTGTGATTGATGGAGTGTTTCTCATGCAGCAGACATAAGGCAGTTAGTTCATTTAGAAAGGTTAAACAAGTTAAAATACATTATATTAATTATTAATTAAAGTGTTGACTTAGAATCTATCTTCCAATAAAAATGATGAACAAATTAGATCCTAGTGACAGAGAACCTTGAACTCCTTTTGTTGATGAGCTAATATGCAGATGACGATAGAAAAAGGGAACTAGAGAAGAGAGCATGGGAGAAAGAGATCGCAGAGCCTGAGGACTGTATCTGTTCTGGCTCGCTGTGTCGGGCCAAAGACTGGAGATGGGCTGGATATGGCCCAAGAAGGTTGGACCCATGATAAGTTATATTTTAGGCTGCACTCGGCCTAAAAAGGTTCTTGTTCCTTTGGCCCTCGTTTGGTTTTGGTTGAAGAGTATAATAATTTATTAATTTTGTTATACTTATTTTTTTTCTATTTGATTGGAATACTAGAATAGATATGGAATTTGATATCCATAGTATTATTAATGCCACATGATCATTAATCATGCGATATTAATTATTCCAAATTTAGTGGTTTGAATACAAACTTTTAATAAGAGACTTATAATTTATAAATATAAGTCTCCGTTCTTCAACCAAACGGGTTCATGCTTCGTTCCCTTCCAAAGCAATGGAAAAGGTGCCTTAATTTCTTCGCGTTTACTTTCTTTCTCAAACCCTATCTCTCATCTAAAGTTAGAGCTGTGAAAAATGAGGTATTTGTATGTCAACGAGAAGCAACCTTTAGCACGAGCGAAGCTAGCCCAGTCAATTAATTGGCAAGTCAAAGACTTTAATATTATTTTAATCATAAAATATATTATTACAGATAAATAGAAAAACTCTATCAGTTGGAAAAGATCTATAGTCTATAGACCATGAGGTTATGAGAAAAATTTATGGAGAAAAAAAAATGATCTCCAAATTTTTGTTTGATTTTCAAAAAAATTTCCGATAAAATATTAAATTATTCAGTATTTACTAAAAGTAAAACGTCGAAAAATTTAGTATTTTATAAAATAAGCTTTTCGATGTTTCTATGTAAAAGTGAAATACTGACAAATTGACATTTTACTGTCACCTACGCTAAAATAAACCATTTGAGGTATGATTTATTTCCGCAGATAAGGTTTAAGAGCGGGCTAGTTTGGTCAAAAGCTCGGCATAGTCAACGTTCACCAACAAGATGTTATTTTAATGGCAGAACGTTTGTGCTACGAAGATTATGCCTTTATAAATCCCTTGTCCGCAGCAAGAAACAGTGGACCCTGGGATATATCTTTTCTGCTCTCTCACAGTTATAATTTATAAAGAGGAGAAAATGAAGCAAGTTAATCTTGATATTAGCCGTCGTGGGAGTCGCCCCATTCATTTTGTGGCCATGTCTCCCTGCAACGCAAGAATTCGTATCTTCCTGGCTCTCTTCTTGTTCCTTTTCGCCTCTTTGATCTTCCCTGCAAGCTCGCTCTCCTTCAAGTTTAACTTTTCTGACTCCGGCACCAACCGTCTGCCGGCCATGATTGATCTCCAAGGAGATGCATACTTCGACAAATTCATCTGGCTCACCAAGGAAGTCAACTGGGGAACCGGCCGAGCAGCCTACAAGAATCCGATTCCCCTGTGGGACGAAGCCACTGACAAGGTTGCTGATTTCACCACCCATTTCTCATTCATCATCAACGCCACCGGTAAGGATCACAGCGACGGCATGGCTTTCTTCCTCTCGCCTTACCCTTCGAGTATCCCCCAACGTTCCTCGGGCGGCAAGCTCGGCCTTTACGGTGGCACCAAGAGCACCGACAACCAGACTGTAGCTGTGGAGTTTGACACCTACAAGGACGAGTGGGATCCGGACTCGAATCATGTGGGTATCGACGTCCATAATTTTGAGTCTGCTGCAATTGTCACATGGCCGACTAGTATCAGTAACGGGTCGACGGCAAATGCTTGGATCAGTTACAACGCTACCACGAATAATTTGAGCCTCTTCTTGGCCTACGAGGACAACCCAGTATTCAGTGGCAAATCCAGTCTCTCTCATACTATAGATCTTAGCAAAGTACTGCCGGAGAATATATCGATCGGATTCTCGGCTAGCACGGGTTTCTATTTTGAGCAACACCAGATCCTCTATTGGGATTTTACCTCAAGTTTGCAACCCAAAACCAGCACAAAGAAGAGCAGAAAGAGCACATCAGGAATAGTTATAGGCTTGGTTACCGGCTGCGTGGTTATGGTGTGCTTGGTGGCAGGCTTCATTTGCTTTTGCTGCATCTGGTGGAGGAAGAAGGCTGGCAGGGGAGAACAAGAGAAAGAAGAGCAAGACGATGAGAACTACGATGAATCCATCGACGATGAGTTTGAGAGAGGGAAGGGACCGAGGAGGTTCGCTTACAACGAACTGTCTGCTGCAACGAAGAACTTTGACGAGGAGGGCAAGCTCGGGGAGGGAGGCTTCGGAGCCGTATACAAAGGATTGTTGAAGGATCTTGGCCTTGAGGTAGCAATCAAGAGAGTCTCAAAGGGGTCAAAGCAAGGGAGGAAGGAGTACATCGCTGAGGTCAAGATCATAAGCCAGTTACGGCATCGCAACCTCGTGCAGCTCGTCGGTTGGTGCCACGACCGCGGCGACTTCCTCCTCGTCTACGAGCTGATGCCCAACGGAAGCCTCGACTCCCACCTCTACACCACCACGGGGAGGTACTTGTCGTGGTCGATAAGGTACAACATCGCACTCGGCTTGGCCTCGGCGTTGCTCTACCTCCACGAAGAGTGGAAGAGTTGCGTGGTGCACCGTGACATCAAGCCGAGCAACGTGATGCTCGATTCATCCTTCAACGCTAAGCTCGGAGATTTCGGCCTCGCGAGGCTCGTCGACCACGGCCAAGGATCCCAAACTACAGTTCTGGCTGGGACTATGGGCTACATGGCACCAGAATGTATCATCACAGGGAAGGCCACCAAGGAGTCCGATGTGTATAGTTTCGGGATAGTGGCGCTCGAGCTCGCCTGTGGAAGAAGGCCCGTGGTGATGAAGGAGGATCCGAGAAAAGTGAGGTTGGTGGAATGGGTTTGGGATCTCTTTGGTAGGAAGACGATTCTTGAAGCAGCCGACGAAAGGGTAACGAATTGAGAGTCGGAAGTGAAGGAAGAAATAGAGCGGTTGATGGTTGTGGGGTTGTGGTGCGTGCACCCAAATTACATTGCGCGGCCTTCAATTAGGCAGGCCATTAGTGCACTCAAGTCAGAGGTACCATTGCCGAGTCTGCCGCCTAGGATGCCGGTGCCCACGTACTATGCACCGCCGGCGGATGTGAACAACTTTTTGAACACGACATCTACGGTTGGTATTTCGAGCTCGACTTCGAATTACCCTTCTACTTCCTCCAGCTCGATCGAGGCTTACAGTTACCCTTCTAGTTACCCTTCTACGGCTTCTGGTTCAGCTGACTCTGCTCGGCTGCTTAAAGCATAAAACAAGTGAAATTTATTATCCGAGTTTATGCTTCCGGTTCTAAAATGTAATATTTCCATGAATTTGAGATAGCTTTTACATCTTTCGTTTTTTTTAATCTATTCATCATTACGCCAGCAAGGGAGTAACTCAACTGCTGCGACGTGAAAGAGTACCAGCTGGAAGATTAATTTTCAAATGCAAGAAAAAGCCAGGAAGAACGAGTCTCAACAACAGTTAATAAATAGCATATATGCATTTATTTAATCGATCTGAACAAGACTTCAAGCCTACGGATAAGTTAAACTAATTAAACTATCCATATACGAAATTAAAAAAAAGCCAAGTTGGTAATGTATCGTCCAGCAAGCCCACTTATGCGGTACGTAAGAGAAACTGTCCATGATGAACTGCATGCATACATTGAAAGGTACCAGTCAATGATTCAATGTTCACACACTGATTGATGAGTGCTCTCGTGGTGCAGACGTAAGGCAGTTAGTTGCAATGCATTCTCTTACTCGGTAATTAAATTATTACAAAATAAAAAGGCAGCTCAGAAGAAAAATTTTCACCAAAATTGACAAACAAGTTAGATGATTCTAGTTCAATGTAATTTCTACCAGCTACTGCATGCATGGTACAAGTTAATTTTGGATGTACTTGGCATTGGAGAAACATAGTCAACCTTTACCAACAAGATGATATTCTAATGGTAAAGCGTTTATGCTATGAAGTTAACGCCTTTAATTCCCAACCCTGGGATCTGCTCCTCTAATCTCTTTTGTTTATAATTTATAAAGTGGAGGAAATGAAGCAAGTCTATCTTGATATAAGCCGTCGTGGAGTCGCCCCATTCATTATCTGAGGCCATGTCTTCCTGGCCCTGCAACGCAAAAATTAGTATCTTCCTGGCCCTCTTCTTGTTCCTTTTAGCCTCTTTGATCTTCCCTGCAAGCTCGCTATCCTTCAAGTTCAACTTTTCTGACCCCGGCACCAAGAGTCTGCCGGCCATGATCGATCTCCAGGGAGACGCGTCCTTCAACAAATTCATCTGGCTCACCAAGGATGGAGCCGACGAGGACATCATCTGGAGCACCGGCCGAGCAGCCTACAAGGATCCGGTTATCCTCTGGGACAAAACCACTGGCAAAGTAGCTGACTTCACCACACATTTCCAATTCATCATCAACGCCACAAATCAAACGTACCACGGCGACGGCCTTGCTTTCTTCCTCTCTTCTTACCCTTCGAGTATCCCCCAATATTCATATGGCGGCAACCTCGGCCTTTTCAATGGCTCCAAGAGCATCACAAACCAGACGGTAGCAGTGGAGTTTGACCCCTTCTATAACGAGTGGGATCCGAGCCCGGATCATTTCGGTATCGACGTCAGCTCTATCATATCTGTTGCAAGTGTCACATGGCCTACAAGCATCAGTAATGGGTCGACGGCGAACGCTTGGATCAGTTACAACGCTACCACGAGTAATTTGAGCCTCTTCGTGACCTACGGGGATAACCCAGTATTCACTGGCAAATCTAGTCTCTCTCATACTATTGATCTTAGCAAAGTACTGCCGGAGAATGTATCGATCGGATTCTCGGCTGCCACGGGTGCCTATGTCGAGCTACATCAGATCCTATATTGGGATTTTACCTCAAGTATGCAAGCCAATGAGAGCACAGAGAAGACCACAAAGAGCATAGCAGCGATAATCATAGGCTTGGCTACCGGCGCGGTGGTCATGGTGTGCTTGATGGGTTTTATTTGCTTGTGGTGTATTCGGTGGCGGAAGAAGGATAGAAGAGGAGAACTACAGCAAGAAAATCAAGATGATGAGAACTACGATGAATCCATGGACGATGAGTTTGCCAAAGGGAGGGGACCGAGGAGGTTCGCCTACAGTGAACTGGCCGCCGCGACAAACAACTTCGCCGCGCAGGGCAAGCTCGGCGAGGGAGGTTTCGGAGCCGTATACAAAGGATTGTTGAAGGATCTCGGCCTTGAGGTAGCAATCAAGAGAGTCTCAAAGGGGTCGAAGCAAGGGAGGAAGGAGTACATCGCCGAGGTCAAGATCATAAGCCAGCTACGGCATCGCAACCTCGTAGAGCTCGTCGGTTGGTGCCACGACCGCGGTGACTTCCTCCTCGTCTACGAGCTGATGCCCAACGGAAGCCTCGACTCCCACCTCTACACCACCACGGGAAGGTTCTTGATGTGGTCGTTAAGGTACAACATCGCGCTCGGCTTGGCCTCGGCCTTGCTCTACCTCCACGAAGAGTGGGAGAGCTACGTGGTGCACAGAGACATCAAACCGAGCAACGTAATGCTCGATTCTGGCTTCAACGCTAAGCTCGGAGACTTCGGGCTCGCGAGGCTCGTCGACCACGGCCACGGATCCCAAACAACGGTTCTCGCAGGGACGATGGGCTACGTGGCGCCGGAATGCGTCATCAACGGCAAGGCCAGCAAGGAGTCGGACGTGTATAGCTTCGGGATAGTAGCGCTCGAGCTCGCCTGTGGAAGAAGGCCCCTGGAGATCAACGAAGACCCAATAAAGGTGAGGTTGGTAGAATACGTCTGGGATTTATATGGAAGGAAGGCGATTCTTGAAGCTGCCGACGGGAGGGTAAGGAATGGGGAGTTGGAAGTGGAAGAAGAGATTGAGAGATTGATGGTTGTGGGATTGTGGTGCGCGCACCCAGATTGTACCGCACGGCCTTCTATTAGTGAGGCTATTAGCACCCTCAAATTAGAGGCGCCACTGCCGACGTTACCTCCCACAATGCCGGTGCCCATGTACTTTGAGCCGCCGATGGATGTTCAAGAAATATTGTCAACGTCTACAGCAGGATTTTCGAGCTCAGCTTCTCGTAATTACGCTACTACTTCCACCATCTCCACCACGGTTTCCGGCGACGTCATGTATTCCTCCAAGTCGGTTACGGCTTCTGGTTCATCTCCCTCTGCTTGGCTTCTTAAAACGTAAAAGAAGTGAAATTTATGATTCCGACTAATGTATCATGTTCAATAAAATAAATGTACTGTGTTCAATAATGTTTGTGTGATTATTCAATACTAATTGTGGAATAAGATGGTATTGTGCACTGTTACCAATTCGTTGCGTTAGAAATCTGCAGCTGAGAAACGATTTTCAAATACCCATAAACAAATCTAATAGTATAATAAAAGATTAAAGTAAACTAAATATTTAGAAAGCTAATATTAATTCTAAACGAGAAATTTATAATCAAGATGTTAAATATAGATATCTTTAAATACCCAATCGAATCACAAATAAAGATTCTAAAATAAATATAAACCATAAATAAAAAAGAATAAGAGATAAGATTTATATAGTTTGCCATTTGCTTACATTGACCAGCAATGTAAAACTTCAATCCACTGATCTAATGTAAATAGAGATGTAAATATAAATAATTTTTCCTCTCCAATCCCACTCAAATATAATAGAAGAGTGCTATCTCATAGAGCCCTCTCCTCGTACAAATTTTTTTTCACATTCTAACGTTAACAACTCAAAGGTCTTCAATATTAATAGATATATCCATAAGTTTATTTTAATTTGTAGATCATACTAGAGAGAAAGAAAATAGATTAGTTTATTCTTAAAAAAGTAAAATGGTGACCGATACTCCTTATCATATTAATTGATAGTTTTAATTAGTTTAATATAATTTTAGTCGTTAGATGTGAACTGTGGGTCAGTGAGGGTTAGTGAGGGTCTGAGAGGGAATCATCTCAACTACCGCCCTTGAGAAGCTACTTGTTCCATTAATTTTCCAAAGCAAGTGGCAACGAGAGAGAGAGAGAGAGAGAGAGCTCTCAAACTAGTTGGACCAAACAAGCAAAACTAGTATCAGATCGGTATTTATTTAGTCGACCTCAACAAAACTTCAAACTAATCGTCAAATCCATTACTTTTTTTTTTTTGAGATTGTTCTCATTCTGTTATAAAGTATGCTAATTGTTCTTCTTTAGTTGTGATCTAATAAAATAACTATTAATATTTGTGATCGGTTAGTCTTACTTTGAGAAAGAACTTTGTGATCCTAATATTATTAATTATAGTGGAGATTTGAGGTGAACTTAGGTTAGATTATTTTTCTCTCACATTGAAGGGGTTTTCACATAAATTATTTGTCTTTGATTGTGGCTTGGTTAATTGTGATTGACTTATTATATTCGCATAAAATCTTTTGCAACCGTTTTTTAATAGCTTAAGCTTTCAATGTAATTAGTGATCTAACATAGTATCAAACTAGAGGTTATAGTTTTAAATATTGTTATACTCCTCCTTATCTGAAAATATAAAACTCTATCTATTTAAATTAAATTTTACTTTTTAGACTAATTAAAAGGCGTCAACCCATAAATTTATGATAGAGTATTAAAATATAGAATATAAAGCTCATAGTTCTCTGTGACTTATTGGAATGTGCTTGCTTGGTAACTTTTCTAAAGTGGCAAAGTGCATACACTTACTGATGGAGTGTTCTCACGCAGCAGACATATAGGCAGTTTGTTTATAAATGTTTAACAAGTTACAATTACATTCTCTTACTCGGTTGTTAAAAAACAATAACGGCAGCTTACTAACAATCTTCCACACTAGCTCAAGGTAATTCCCATCAGCTATTGCAGGGTACAAAGCATCACAAATTGGCAAACAAAATAGACTCTCCTACCAAGTAGAGAAGCTTGACATCCTTTGTTGCAAAACCTATATGCAGATAACAATAGTTAAAGAGAATTTGGGGCAAGCTTTGGAGGTGGGTCTGACCGCTCTCTCGTTCTTCTTCTCGTTTACGTCTGAGAGAACAATTTTTTAAGCTAAAAAGATAATACATCTGACTCTATTAATTTCACATCAATTGTTAGATGTTATCTGAACTTTTTGACACGAAGGTTGTTTCGCAAAAAGGAAAAGATTGAAATTATTGTTAACTCTTCACTAACTAGGTATACATGGATTCTACGAGATCGAAGTTCAGGGAACTTGCTTCTCTAGTTGCTTCTCCTAGAGAAAGAGGATGGCACCGCTCGGCCTTCGATTATGCAGAGGCCCTCTTGCACTTCCATCTCGATTAGTTATACGACGAATACGGCTTCCGACTCGGCTTGCACTCTTAAAGAAGCAGAAAACAAGTGAAATTTGCTACTCCGGTGTAAGTATCCTAGTGCTGTTATTGTTTACATTAAGATTGATTGTGCTGTACTAAGTTCACTTAATTTATTTGTGTGTGTGTGTGTGTGTGTGAGTGGATGAAGCATTGTCGCAAGCGTGAGAATCATATAGGCCGAGCAAATAATAAAACAGGATGCATGTAAGTAAAACAAGAAGCTCCTCTAAAAATTTGCAACTGCAGGCAATTGGAGCAAAACTTAATAGATAGCAGAGCAGTCGCAACAAAATTTCAGATGTTTTATCAATGCGTTAAACTATCCAAATACAGACCAAAATAAGACGCTATAATATGAAGAAAAGAAAAGGGAGAAAAAGTCAAGCTGCTAATGTGTCTGTCCACTTCACCAAACAACTACAATCCGATCTTGCATGGTGCGAACAAAAGAGGATGACAAATTATGAAAACTCTCAGGCATTCTAAGCTTCAATCTTCTCGGGATCCTCATGAAGGATTGCCTTTGTTGGCTTGGCAAGGAAGTCAGTGTACTCCTGGAAGGGTGATTTGCTGAAGCGAGTCTCCCTCCAGAAGTCGGGTGTCAGGAATCCATAGGTCTTCATGAGACAATCAAAAGTAGCCTGCACTAAAAATAAGCATTTTTTAGAGAAAAAGCAGTTTGCACATAGTGCAGAAGGAACAATAACTTGCAGCTATCAAATCTTAGCAGCATGCAAATCATTCAGCAGGTTGTTATGGATCAATGGACAGCAAGTAGGTTTTACTACTTCTGAAGCAACATGTAACAAAAACAGAACATAACCATGACAAAGAAGTATACACAAATACACTACAATAAATGGCTAAGAGATACAAGTGGTGAATGTCAATAGTAAACAATTATATAGGGAGAACATGCTTCTTTGGTTGCAAGTTTCCCATGTATCAATTTTATTATAAAGCAATATTCATTAATATCAACTCCCACTACTAAAACAAATTCTCTCTCCCCCCTTCAGCTGAAAC
Organism: Typha angustifolia; assembly: GCF_048772165.1. Taxonomy (NCBI): domain Eukaryota; kingdom Viridiplantae; phylum Streptophyta; class Magnoliopsida; order Poales; family Typhaceae; genus Typha; species Typha angustifolia. The sequence continues at coordinate 1,863,396 of NC_133245.1, forward strand.
ATCATCTGCATATGCATAGTGCCAGATTCTTCTGCTTTAAAAAGCAATTAAAAATGTAGACACTGTGAGCGATGGAGTGTTCTCACGCAGCAACCATAAGGCAGTTATTTTAAAAAGTTTAACAAGCTACAATACAATCTCAAATTGTTAATTAAACCTTTTAAAATAAAAGGTATCTTAGAATATATATCTTCCAACAAAAGTGTTGAATATGTTAGATGGTTCTAGTTCAAGATTCCTACCAGCTATTAAGGGTACAAAATTTCACAGTTGGAGAACAAAATAAGCACTCCTAACAACAGAGTAAAACCCAAGTAGCAGAAGAACCCCTGATCAGTACCCAATATTTTTGGAGATAATCACTCGTTTCATTAATTTGTCTCTAGCAGATACTGTCAAAATCGAAAGAAGTGGAAAGCAAGGACAGAAAGGAAGAAGGCCAAAGAATAACTGGAAATTTCCTGTCACACTCAAAATGAAACATATATAAGATACTCACAGCTTAAGAAGATCCATAAACCCTAGTCCTCGTGGATTTCAGAGTAACAAAGTAATCATGTAAATAAAGCAAGCAGTATTAAGCTACCCAAGATTGGGCTTTTGTCCTGATGAACACAACCAGAATCTGGTTTATACTCCTCAAAATTGTGAGTAATTCTAAATAATTATAACTTGTACTTAATCTAATTTATTCCCTAAGTATTTTAATTTATTGTAATAGTTTTCTCACAAATGTAATTAAATTTCCCAGTCAATTTTGTTTGAAATTTTTCTGACCATGGTATATTTTGAGTGAATATCTTACATTTATCCCACCTTCATTGGAGTAAAAAGGCAGCTCATACTCACACAGAAAACATCAAAACATAACAGATGCAATTGATGTAGCAATAACACTCCTCCAAGTGTTGAGTTAAAAGGAAAGAATAGGTGCCCATATCAATAAAGTGTTCAAACTGTCATTCAAACTATGTGATTGCCAAAACTAAATAAACAGAATTTTTAAACTACAGGAACAAACAGATTTAATATGAAAATATGTCATAGCCAACATACAGTTCTCTTCAATGTCACTTTAAATGATAAAGTATTGTGTGCATTAGAAATTCAAGAAAGTATAAAACCATTGACTAAGAATGTAAGTGCCATGCCATGATAAAGGGAAAGAATAGTAAACTAATTACCTTTCTGGTATTCCAAAGTTTTGATAGTAAACAAATTAACTTTATGATATTCCAAAATTTTGCAAATACTGTACACTGAAAGGCATCGTTATGGGGCTATGACAATATCGATTACAATGACGGTTACAATCACTATGAAAGTGTGAATTCATCTTTTTCTCCCCCGTATTGTTTTACTCTATGAGCGCACTTCAAATGAACATAACATAACAAATAATACTAGCAAAAAATATACTATTGGTCCAATAGAGCTTAATAATATGACAACAATTTACGTAGCATAATTATTAACAAGCATGTTGATCATCACTGAGGAGATGGAATGCTAGGAGATTACTTTCATAATTTTAGAAGTTCCAACAAGCAAATCCTGTTACATCACAAGGTTGACAAATATATTCACAAACTCACACCTTGTGTCTATTTAAGGTAACAATGTGGGCTAGCAAATAATCATTCAATTACTACACTAGGTGACTTACTTTTAGAACTCAATTCCTGTGTTTATTTGTCTCATCTAGTAATAAGAAGCATCTATCAATTGAGAAAACATTAATAAAGTGGATCTAAACACTGAAGATCAATAGAAATTGGAAATATAGCTTGGTAACTGACTAGGCATACTTAAAAATAACATGTAACTTTAATCTATGCAGAATCTACTCGACTTCAATAAAACAAACAAAATAAACGGCCTTTTCAAATGTAAAGGTCTATCTTTATCTGCATAAAGTATTGGAGCATCAAACAAGTTACTAGCAGTCGGTAGCTAATCCGTGTACAAAGGCATCTAGAGAAAGGATCAAGAATTTGACCTTGACGAAGTTTCCGAGAGTCTTGGTTGATCCGCGGGAGGAGGTGAACACATCCTCAATCCCAGCGAACTGGAGCACCTTCTTCGGCACACGAGCTGCCACAATCCCAGACCCACGCGGCGCCGGAACCATGCGAACCGTCACGGACCCACACTTGCCAGTAACCTTGCAAGGCACAGTGTGCGGCTTCCCAATCTTGTTACCCCAGTACCCTCTCCTCACCGGAACCACGGAGAGCTTGGCCAGTATGATCGCGCCACGTATGGCAGTGGCGACCTCCTTGGAGCACTTGACTCCGAGGCCAACGTGGCCGTCGCCGTCGCCGACGACGACGAAAGCCTTGAACCGGGTCCTCTGACCGGCACGTGTCTGCTTCTGAACCGGCATAATCTTCATGACCTCGTCCTTAAGATTCTTAACTAGGGTTTCCACGATCTGGTGCTCCTTCACGGGGAGGGAATGGAGGTAGATCTGCTCCATGCTACGGATCTTGCCGTCCTTCACAAGGCGTCCAAGCTTGGTCACGGGGACCCACTTCTCCTCCTCCTGCGGGCGCCCACCTCGCCGTCCGCCACGCCTGTCGCCGCGGCCACGGTCTCCACGGCCACGGCCGCCGAAGCCACGACCGAATCCGCCTCGATCGCCGCCGCCTCTCTCTGCCATTTGTTGGGGTTTAAGTCGGGGTAAGATTTCCGAGGGAGCTCGAGGAGGCGGGAGGCGAGATGAGTAGTAAGGCGAGAGGATGGAACGAGAAGCTTTTATATTGGATAGAGATAGGAAAACTAGGGTTCTTCCTGGGATCGCGTTAACAGTAGCGGTGGGCTTATCTCTTGAGTCGAGAGCAGCACAATGTTTAGGTGGCTAAGGCGGACCAGAAATTGGTTTAGATTAGGTCCAACCAATCAAACGATCACAATCGGGCCACCGAGAACTTAGACTCTATTAATCAATTAATTATCTTCACTGTTAATTGTGAATGATTTATTATCTATTAATATTGTAGTGTTTCATTATTTATTAGGACTTATGACTCATTGACGTGTACCGACTATTGTATAGCTATTTTTTAGATTAAGACGATTAAGTTAATATTTCAAACATTTCACCTTTGATAACCATGATGCACTTAAATGTATGAATACGAATATATGATGACCCGTCCGATCTCCATCCGACGGTTCATCTAAACATACTCTCTGGAAAGACATATACAGTAAAAGCGTGAATGCACGATGTTAATACGACTTCTTTGCTTTCTAGCCACGCGTCCATGTATACCAGGTCCGTGTGGGTCCATGCCAGTCATACGCCTCGAAGCCTCGCCGTCTTCCCGACGCTGCTGCCGAGTTCAACCCGTCCGTTTTTTATAAAAGGAAACGCTTCTTCGTCTCGCCTTCTCAAATCGATGATTTCGTAGCAGTTTGGTCGATTGATGGGAACGCCGGAGTTCCCCAATCTCGGGAAGCACTGCAGCGTCGACGACTGCAAGCAGATCGATTTCTTGCCCTTCACCTGTGATAGATGCAAGCAGGTATCCCTTTCTCGATTCGATTCTGTGTTCCTTTTTAGTCTATTCAGATGCATTAAGATGAATCGAAAAACTTGAGGGAGTCCTTTGGGTTTCCTGATCTGTTGCTATAGACGGAGATATTGGTGTATGGTCGGCCCCTTCAAATTGTTTTGGGATTTGGATGTTGGTATGACTTTTTCTTTGTTGGGGAAGGGGAAGGGGAAGGAGTTGTGAAATCTATGATTTGTTTGCAATCAAGGTGCCCAAAATTTTGAGTAGATTAGGCACTGAAATTTTGCGTTCTCGTATCTGGGGCGGCACAATTATTTCAGACGCATATATGATTCCGTATATCCAGGAACAAAGACAGCCCTTTAATTTGATTTCCGGCATAAGGAACCTTTTATTTGATTCTTTTGATATAAACGAATTATTTCAGATGAATTATATTTTCTATAGAATTCCCATGCAGAATACATGATTGATTTATAGAAGCAAGAAATAGTTTTGGTGATGAGTTTTTAGTACTTTCTCACTTTGTCCTATTTCTTTTCTGAGTGTCATATATAATGCGTCCATAAATATTTATGTACTTACTCTTAATGATTCACTTAATGGTTTCCTCAACCTACAATCCTAGATCACTCAATCTTAATCCGATTAACTTTCCTGACCCTGAACTTTTATATTGCTCCCAATTCCGGGATGGTAAACTTGTGACAGATGGAATTCACAGTACAGTTCTCTTATCCAATGTTTTATGTATGAGTACCATGTTCTCTTCTCTGTCAACCTATCTGTGAATCTATTGGCATATAGCATGGTCATTGAATTTGAGGGCAGATGGATAATGAATAAAGTCAGAGGCCTATTCACTTCCAAATTCCAATCCGCCTATTCACTTCCAAACATTGAGTTCCTTGACCTTAGACAACACTCGCTGGCTTTGCTACAAATATAATGCAGTAAGTAATGAATGCATAGAATGAGAATACTGTTTAAAGTAATCAGTTCATTTTAGCTTGGTGTCTTTTAGTAGTTCAATCATACACAATTAACAGTTTGCATTGCTTTTATAAAGTTTAAAGTATTTTCTTTGTATAAAAGGAAAAAAGCGCTGTTACTGATAGCAATATAGATCAAGTATATTTCATGGGCATATGCTGTAACATTTATTTTTTTATAATTTGCTTCTTAGATTCTCTCCTGTTTCTAGTGATCATGTATATACAAGCTGTGGACATACTGTTTATATGATTCATGAATTGCTGACAGGTGTTCTGTCTTCAACATAGAAGTTACACTGAGCATTTATGTCCAAATGCAAATCAGAACGATGTGACGGTCCTAGTGTGTCCACTTTGTGCCAAAGGTGTTCGCCTGATTCCAAACGAAGACCCAAATATCACTTGGGATACTCATGTTAATAGTGATTGTGACCCATCAAACTATCAGAAAGCAACCAAGAAAAAGAGGTGTCCTGTTTCTGGGTGCAAAGAAACACTAACATTTTCTAACACAATCCGGTGCAGAGATTGCACCAATGACCACTGCTTAAAGCATAGATTTGGGCCTGACCACAAGTGTCCTGGACCTAAGAAATCAGATCCTAGCTTCCCTTTCGCAGGGCTGTTGAAGAGAGGTCAAAAGGGTGAGTCACCATCGAAAAGCAATTCATCATGGTTGAGTTCGAGTTTTCTAAATGCAGCATCAAGTGTCCGGGCCTCTGCTGAAGCTGGCATGCTGAAATTGAGCAATGCAACTACCCAAGCATTCCAAAAGACAAGAGAAGGAATGGGACAGAGTAGCAATGGTGGTGCCTTTGTGGAGCAATGTCTTCAATGTCAAGCAAGGTTCTCCACCGTGTCAGCTCTGATTGAACATGTTGAGAGATCTCATCAAAACAATGCTCCACCAGGTCGTAATAGGGTAACTATTGATGTTTGCCCCAAATGCAGCAAGGGATTCCGTGACCCGGTGTTGTTGGTGGAGCACGTCGAAAGGGACCATGGAGGAACTTCAAAATCATAACAATTTGTTCAGTGATTGATACTTCTTCTATACTTCTCTGTTGAATTTGTCTGTCCCTTGTCCAGCTTGACAATACCTGTGATCAATTTTTTGTCTTCTTGTTTCTTTGAAATATTCATGAACATTTGAGCAAAGTTATGTATTTGGTTTGCTTGATTGTTGAAAAGATGATACTGATTTAGTCCACATAAAAACTCATCAATTTCTTCTTCCTTTTTGAATGTGCTAAGATTGTATGCACCGTTCTATAACTCGAAGTTTGTTCTCAAGTGTAAATTTCACTATTATGAGTATACATCATCTCTTCCTATTTCCTCTGGACTTACTGATGTTTTAGTAATACACATGTATCTTGCAAATGATCAGGAAGTAATTACCCAGTAACTTGAGAAAATCTCCTGCCTCTGGATCTCTCATGGGGCGCAGCGTGTATCTTATGCACAGTATTTTTATTTTCAATTAAGGCTTTTCCCTGCAAAGTAAGATTACTTTAAACTAGAAGGCCTTAATTATATAGCTAAATGTTATGATGAAAGGAAGAAGTGTTGAGTGGTGCATATATTAATCATTCCTTGTTACATGGATTAAACTTAAGAATAGATTCATGCTTCCACTTTTAGCAACCTACCTGTCCTAGCTAAATAGAACATAAAATATATGAAAATAGACTACAATGGCCATGTATTTCAATCTAGGAGATTAGTAATCTCCTAGTTGAGTATCTATGCTAAGATTTATGTAATCTTAAAAGCAGCACGTAGGCCCTATCTGCGGCAAAGTGACAAACTTATTCCCTACCCCACCACAGTCATCATTTTGAACAAAATGCTATACCAGAGTATAAAATGTCGGTTCATAAAAAATAAGAAGTATAACAGTGTTTCACTACAGAGGAAAGCTCTGAAAAAGTGGCTCCTGGAGACCTACAGCCTTAATAAGAATTTGTCCTCGAGAATCTTTAATTCCAGATCATCCTAAAGTATTGTAAGTTTATAACTTCCGGTTTCAATGGCCAAAGTTTTGGACAAGATTGCGTTAAGTTTAGGCCAGAGACAGAGCATCCAATGCTCCAGACATGCTGTGACCCACAAGAACTTGAAAGATGAATGCGTACAATAACACATGACAAACATTTATTATTATTATTATTAGATCCAAGTGAGCACTATCGAGTTTAATCAAGTTTGATATGCTTAACAGTTTTAAGTTTTTTGTATCATGCTTTAATCAAGTAGTTAATGTGTCCCGTTGCGAATATGAGAACAGAGAATCATGGCATTAACGCCATGTTGGCCTTAGAAAAAGCGTTGCTCTAAAATGAGTCAAACAACATACTCATGCACAGAGCACTAGGACTCTGACCTCCTCTGTTCATTTCCCTTACCTTTTACAACTAAAGAAAGCCTTCGCTCCATTGGCAAGAGGACCTCAAACTAATAAAACCTTCTTGTTAATGATTCGAAAGAAAGAGAGAGAGAGAGAGAGAGAGAGAGAGAGAGAGAGAGAGAGAAGAAAAAGTGTTGTCAAATGTTCATGTCAGCTATGGCAGACTCAGTGCTACTAATAGATGAAACGAGAGTTTTGTGATGTTGCAATAAAAGGACTGGTTGTTGCTGCCATCTCAGTCTGGTCTCTGTGTACCCTTTTCTCTCTCTCTCCTCTATCTCCCCCCTCTTGTTGTGAAAACCACAGAAAGGGAAAGGTAGGAGCTTTGAAGGATTTGAAGTTGGATGTCTTCTTTCTCCTCGAAATGGTGTTTGACCATTTGGGTCATCATCTAAAGACCAGGTTGCCCCTTCCAGCAAGAAATTTGGTATGAATTTCCAGCAAAATCTTCTTGCTGCTTCCAAGTGTTGGTTTGTCTTCTGAGTTGATAGATATCAATGGCAAATGCTTCCCTTTTCTCCTGCCTCTCCCTTGTGGTGGGTGCTATCTTGTTAAAGTACTACACTGCCATTGCGCAACTCCATGATCAGGCCACCATGGTGGCTCTCCAGAAAGAGCTCATGGTATTTGAATGGGATCTCAAGGTTCAAAACTACTGCTCCTGGCGCGGCGTTGCCTGCGCCGGACCGGACCGATCCGTGGCGGCGCTAGACCTCCCTCGCCGCAGCCTCCGAGGTAACCTCTCCCTCATATCTGAGCTCAAATCAATAAAAAGGTTAGATCTTTCTGGCAATTCTTTTAGTGGACCCATTCCTATTTCTTTCGGCAACCTGGTTGCTCTCGAGTTCCTAGATTTGTCCATGAACAAGTTTGAAGGCAGGATTCCGTCTTCTTTCGGCGGTCTGCGAAGTCTAAGCTTTTTAAACCTGTCCAACAATTTCCTCTCTGGTGAGATACCTGATGAGTTGAAGAATTTAGAGAGGTTGCAAGAGCTCCAGATTTCTGCAAACAATCTCAGTGGCTCCATACCTGCTTGGATTGGAAACTTGACTGATCTCATGGTGTTTTCTGCATATGAGAATAGTTTAGGTGGTGTTATTCCAGGAAATCTAGGGTTGGTCTCTCAGCTTCAGGTGCTAAACCTCCATTCCAACCAGCTTGAAGGAGTGATTCCTGAGAGTATTTTCGCGTCTGGGCAGCTGGAAGTTTTGGTTCTGACTGTGAACAGATTGAACGGTAGCATTTCAGAGTCTGTTGGGAAATGTAAGGGCCTCTCAAATCTCCGAATTGGGAATAATAGGCTCGTCGGCGCCATTCCTGTGTCGATTGGCAATGTAAGTAGTCTTACATATTTTGAGGCAGACAATAATCACCTTTCTGGGGAGATTGTTCAAGAGTTTGCAGAGTGCTCAAATCTCACCCTTCTGAACTTGGCATCCAATGGGTTCACAGGGACAATTCCCGAGAAGTTCACGGAGCTTAACAATCTCCAAGAGTTAATTGTCTCAGATAACAGTCTAACAGGTGACTTTCCCAAGTCCATCCTTAAGTGCAAGAACCTTAGCAAGCTTGATCTGAGCTATAACCGATTCAATGGAAGCTTACCTGAAAACCTCTGTAATATGTCGAGGTTGCAATTTCTTCTCCTGGATCATAACTCCATTAGTGGCAAGATACCTCAAGGGATTGGAAACTGCAACAGGTTGCTCGAGCTACAGTTAGGTAGTAACTATCTTAGTGGTAACATCCCACCTGAGATTGGTAGGATTAAGAGTCTGCAGATTTCTCTAAATCTTAGCTACAATCATCTCCAAGGACCAGTGCCTCGGGAGCTCGGAAAGCTTGACAAACTGGTGTCATTGGATTTGTCAAACAATCAACTTTCTGCAGATATTCCACTAGAGCTCAGAGGCATGCTGAGTTTGATAGAGGTTAATTTTTCAAACAATCAGTTAGGTGGGCAAATACCAATATTTGCTCCATTCCAGAAGAGCCCTTATTCAAGCTTTGCAGGAAACAAAGAACTCTGTGGTGATCCGTTGAATTCAGATTGTGAGGATTACTTTGGAGCAAGTTATGGATCAGACCGCCAGAAGGCGTCTTACAAAATCATATTGGCCATAGTTGGATCTGGTTTGGCCGTCTTCACGGCAGTATCGGTTGTTGTCGGACTATTTATGCTAAGGGAGAAGCAAGAATTGGATGCCAAGACATCCACTGTTGCAGGAGATTTAGTTGTCGAACCTTCAGAAATAATAGCTGGAAATGTCTTTATTGAATCCTTGAAACAAGCCATAGATTTTGATAGTGCTGTGAGAGCAACACTTAAGGATTCAAACAAGCTTAGCAGTGGGACATTCAGCACTGTGTATAGGGCGGTTATGCCATCAGGACTTGTTCTTTCAGTGAAGCAGCTAAAATCTGTTGACAGAACAATTGTTCACCACCAAAATAAAATGATAAGAGAGCTTGAAAGGCTTGGAAATCTTTCTCATGCAAATCTGATGAGGCCTATTGGCTATGTGATCTATGAGGATTCTGTTCTATTGCTTCATCATCATATGCCTAATGGAACACTTGCACAACTTCTCAATGGCACATCAGACGTTGGATATGAGCCAGATTGGCCAAGAAGGTTGGCGATTGCTATTGGAGTTGCTGAGGGGTTGGCTTTCCTTCACCACATTGCCATCATTCATTTGGATATCTCTTCAAGTAATGTGTTGCTTGATTCCCATTTCAATGCTCTTGTTGCAGAGATAGAGATATCGAAGCTCTTGGACCCATCGAAAGGTACTGCTAGTATCAGTGCAGTCGCAGGTTCCTTTGGTTATATCCCTCCAGGTAAAGTTAATCTCAAAATTTTTTTCAAGTAAAACATTTAATGCTTCAGAATTATGTCTGAACTAATATGTTGTTCCTCTTCTACTGGTCTCTACCAGAGTATGCCTATACGATGCAAGTTACAGTGCCAGGAAATGTCTATAGCTTTGGGGTAGTGTTGCTTGAGATCCTAACATCCCAGTTGCCAGTCGATGAGGTCTTCGGAGAAGGCCTAGATCTGGTCAAATGGGTTCATAACGCACCATCAAGGGGCGAAACACCAGAGCAGATAATGGATGCAAGGCTAAGTACAGTTTCATTTGCTTGGAGGAAACAGATGCTTGCAGTTTTAAAGGTTGCAATGCTCTGCACCGATAGCGTGCCAGCAAAACGGCCTTGGATGAAGAAAGTTGTCGAGATGCTCCTCGAAGCCAAAGAGAATTAAATGCGCAGTCACTTTTTCTCAAATTACTCCTACCGACCTTCTGAGATTTTGGATACTTAGCTTGAAAGTTCTGGTTACTTCAGATATCGAACTTCAGGTATGCTACTTGTCACGAGTTGCAAAATGTAATTGCTAGCTGCTTGACAGCTCTCAAATGACTTGATCTAGTCAACTATTGCGGTGTGTATTCTATCCCCTCTCAATTATCTTCCTATTAAAGGATAATATCCTTCATTGTGACATCTCCGACACTATGCTTGACCTAGCATGTAATTCCTAGTTTCTTGGAAACTATCAATGACTTGATCTAGTCATCCAACATTGACTGCTACTCTATCCTCCTCGACAGTTTCACCCAATTAAAAGAGAAACTTGCAAGAAATGAATCATTTAGATTTACTAAAACAATGGCAATGTCAATGACTGCTCTCAAGCTCAAAACTCAATTCTTCGTAATTCTGCTTCATCAAAAGACCCTATATTTTGCCGGCCTTGGCCACAGATATACAAACAATGTGACTGAGGGCACTCAGATCACGACTTAACGCTCTTGCTTCTCTAGACATCTAGTTGCATTTGCCATTATTACTTCTGCCTTTTCCTTTCCTTTTCTATTTCATTCTTTTCCTTCCCCCTTCTATGAGGTCTAATTGACATCATACATTGTTGTTGATGTGTAATCGTTTTATTGCACATTGGAGTAAAGACAACTTCTTTCGAGATAAATTAGAATTGAGACTAAAGCAAATATTCACATGAAACAGAAATGTTCAGCAAAGAAATCTTAACATGCATATCAAGTAACACATTGGATCTGTTGTCAACCATAAAGATAACAGAAGTAGGATAACTTTAAGTGTTTGAGATAGAATCATAGAGGATTGGCCCAAAGTAACCGCAGTACGAGCAGTCATTTGGACGTTTGCTATTAAATTTCACACTTGATAACTAGGAAATCTAACTAAAGCCTCACATTTTGAGAGGATAAACCCTGACTTGATCCAGAACAGGCCCACAAAGTGACCCTGTGTTGTCAGTGTGATAGTATGAGCTATAAAATGTTAGCCTAGTCCTGTTCGCAGTAGCCAAAAACTTCAAGCTTGCTGTTTTGTACCCAGTACCCTTTCCATGGGACTCGTATGGGACCTTAACTGTGCCATTGCCAGCGAAGGCTTCTACCAGCATCGACCCATGGCAGCCGTTCTTGGCATCACCGACCATGAATGTGAGGTTGTAGAACCTATTGCTAACGGTCCGGATGACTTGAGCGATCGCGCTCTCCCGCCCAGCAACGAGCTCAACAGCATATTGGCCAAAAGGAACAGAGAAGTGGGCAGAGTCTATAAACCTCACAGCCTTGAGGGACTCAATGATCCATCCAGGAAGTGGGGATGTACTATCTTGCTGCTTAGGAGGCAGAAGAATGCCAGATGTGGAGTTCTTGAAGACATGTGGCCCCTCTTCAAAATCTCCATTCTTTACCAGGTTGCCTACATTAGCAAGAAAATTGAAGACTGGATAGGTAAATATAATAGTTAAGGATGAGAATTGATTTGGTGCGTGCCGAAATAACTTGTAACTCAAGAACATAGTTGAAAATGATTCCTTCGTATGCATGGGCTTACATGATATAAATCTGAGAACAGAAATTCAACCATAGGGTTCACTTCGTCCAACTACAGGAAGTACTAAAATACAAGCAGATCATCACAAGGTTCCCCTCAAGCATACCAAATTTCCACCACAATGAAAGATTTTGACATGCTACTGATAGTAATAATCTCAGGATATCATCAAGCAGTTTCAATATAGAAGCTGAGAATGACGAAAGACTAATCCAATTGCATAGAAACAGGAGCAAATATAACCAAGTTAGTTATATGTTCTACTCATGATAATCTTACCTCTCGTTGGCACAGGAGGGAAGAGCTCCTTAATGGCCACAGCATCTAAGAGAGGCCCACATGAGGGATCCTCCTGTACACCAATGTTGTGAAAGATAACCTGTGCTGTTGCACCAGTAGCCCGGAATCCCCAAGCATAGGTATCAGCACCGCTGCTGCTATAGAGAGTCTGAATTGGGAGATCACCAGAGAGCGGAGGCACTGAGACCCTCAGCACTTCATTTTGCGCACATGTCCTCGTAGCGCTGAAGGTGAGGGAGTAGACAGAACCGGGCTTGACTGTGATGTTCTGAGAAATAGAGGCCTCATTGCCGAGTCTCACTGCATGGACCCCGTGAGGCACTGCAAAGAACATGCCACCGGGTTGTGGGCCACCAGATACATACTCGACAAGGCCATGGATGATCCAGTTGGGGAGTGAGTGCTTGCCGATGATGACAGTGTTGTTGAGCTTTTGTTTCAGTGGACTGATCTCAAAGTTGCCATTGGGAAGGAGCCCTGAAGAGTGAAAAGAGAAATGAGAGAGGGACGATTACATGTGTCTTAGATGAACTATGAGGAAGTAGCGCTGGTGAATGGTGGAATTTATGGACAGACATATAGCTCCATTTTACTAAAACCACAATGAAGAATCTGGAGATCAAGTACAGCTAGAGAAACCAAGGTGGTAACGTAGTGGGATGGGAGCTTTGAAGCCCATGCCCCAAGTTAAGATCCCCTTGCAATAAAGCCCATTCTGCCTTTAAATTGGGAGGAATGGTTAATGTTGTCTTGCACACTTAGCTCCAGGCTGATATTATCAACAACAACAACAAAAAAGTACAGCTGAAGAAAAGAGGGAACCTAGAGTCACAAGTTCCATGACTATGACAAAGAAAACAAAGTGATGTTAAATATGCACCTCCCCACGCTTAAACTCATACTACTGAATAAAGGTGAGGTTGGATCTAATGGAAATTACTAGGTAAAGATATTAAAGAGAAGAAAAGACAAAGGAGCAAAAGACGTTTAATTGGATTATCTATATTTGAGTAAGAGATCAAAGTACTGCCAAATATAAGAAAAGGAACAAATGTTAGGTAAGACAATATGAAACTTTACAACTAAATACAACAGAATGATGAAGCTCAAAACAACAAGAAATGCTCAAATGCTATACTATATTTGACTAAAGCAAGGTTATACGTCTTCCTAGGTTTAAACTCAGATGTCAAACAAATGTGTGAGTGAGTATAAAAGGTAGCCCTGAATCTACCAGTTTTTGAAGAGCCATAAATGAAGCCAAGTGTCTAAACATCAGAGTGAGAACCTTAAACACTATTTGCTCTTTAATTACCCACCATATCTTAATGTATGAAAATATAATAAAATGCTAAATATATCTGAATGAGCTGTGACGATGTAGTAGCTAGGGAAAATATATCAACTTCAGCAAAGCAGAATAGCTATCTAACTGGTGTTAGTGTTTTGCGTTTAATGTCTGTAGAGCAGCCTGATAACTCTAAAGACTCAAGAGAACAGAGCATCTAATAGCAGTAAAACAATCCCCTCAAAACAAACCAAAGACAGCATCGTTTCAGTTCCTAGTTTGAGAACTATACCATCAAGATCTTGAGCTCCAAGTGCATGGAAGGTGAACAAGGAGAGAAGCAGGAGGAGGAGGAGCACAGGCGTCAAACCCATTATTTTAGACTTGTGAAAGATGATCGATCTCCCTCAGAGTAAATGTAAAGAAGTGGTAGGCAGACTAATATAGGAATTTGAACCCTTATTTATTGGCAAGCGTCTTTGCTTTTGCTGTTGCTGTTCCTCGAGAACACATAGCACTTGAGATTGTCTCCTTATCCAAGACCCCTATAAGAGCATCCGACCATCTAATGGAAAACCGATGTGAATATTAAATTGTTCCGTAGGCATATGAGAACACTACTCCATTGGAGAAATTAAAAAAGGATGGCAGAAGTCACGCTAGCTACGGCAGAGGGCTGTCGGATTGCTGCAGGAAAGAGAGAAGTGCTTAAGAAGCTAGTTCCTCAAAAGGAATGCCATAGTTATGACTTCGTACCACGTACCGAATAATTGTTTAAACCAAGACACAATTTAGACTTGTCTTTTTTCTTTTTTTTTCTTTTTTTTTTTTGACCCATCGCTTTTGGATTTAAGAAACTGGATTACTTACTATAAAGCTACTACGTTATATAAACGATGAACTAAACAGTACTCTTAGACGCGATCTAATAGGAAAATAAATGAAAGTTGGAAGATTAATTAAAAGCCAAGGCCACCTACGACGCATTGGCATGTGGATGTGGTAGCTCTCAAATATAATTAGTTAATTGCAGGATCGAAATGCTAAAAGGAAATCGGTGGTCAAATTGATGGCCCACAGTCATCACGTGCACCGACTTCCCATTGGTGCCCAGACATGCCAAAATCCTGGCCAATAATCACGTGCAGCGGCTCGTTATTCGTCCAATAGATGCTCGGCGCCTTCTGCGCGTTCCACGTGGCCCCTGTTAGAACTTGGGCTGGTTTGGGCTGGGCTGGGCTGGGCTGAAGGATTAGTTCTATATAGGATTTTATCATAGCCTGGGCTTTCATATTTCTACTAGTTATGGACGTTGTATTGCAGTTGCTACAGCTTGTGCTTACTTCTCTTCCTCAACTCGTTCTTGTTCTTGATGTTTAACGCCATAAATTGTAGCCCAGCACCCTTGTTTTACATCATGTTTCAGTGGAGTAAGGATCTCTTCCCATAAATTCATTTTGACGCTAATTTGGTTGCATAAGATATAGTAGTAGCAGATGAACAAATTATTTATTATGATTTGGGATCACATTTTGTTTATCTCTGGTCGCCTTTTTTTTTTTTGTAATCCTTGTGATGTTCCCTTAATTTGATCTGTTTAGTTGTGCTATCGATTTTAATGTTCCTATACCTTGATATTCTTGTAGCTGTGTTGTTGAATTTTCAATATCTGCAGACCTACAGTAAAGGTTTATTTTGATTGATTTTGTTTTGTTAGATTTTTTTTCTTCTTTCTATACCCATGAATCACTTTGTCGACCTACCGAGCTGAGCCGAGATTAAATTTTTTTGAAACTTGAGCTAAGAAAAAATTCCTATATAGCTAAAGCTAAGTGAGGCCGCCGCGTATACTCAAACTCAGCTCATTTACACTTCTGCCCTCTTCCTTGGTTATATTAATGTGGCCAAATTAAGTCTTCTTCTCTTTATTTTAGTAATTTTATTTATATTATTTAGCTTTGTATTCCTTTTGGTTTTTAAGTCAAAGATTATCGATTCAGTTTTATTAGAAACTTAAAATTGCTCCGGTCCAACGGGACCAAGTCACCAAGAGCATTAGTAACACCCTACCATTATATTCTTCACCTTCACAGCATAGAAAACAAAATAACATTGGAATCCATAAAAAACAACCAACCTAACTACATTGAAATCCACTTAGACAAAATATTATCAACTATTCAATTACCTACCGCCAACTTAAGCCAAAACTCATATCTAGTACAACATCAAAGTCATCACCGTATAACAACCAAAACATTCCGAGGTTTAAACAAATACGCCTTATAATTCATCAAAGTAAGAGATAAAATTTCCTGATTAGTCTTTATCTGACAGGATCACCAATTTGATGTGGCTGTTAAATTTTTAATCCAAACTTAACAGTAAAAGTACCCCAAAAAAAAAATCTAAAAATTAGTATAGAGAATTTTCTCATATAATGAATATTATAACATTAGAACACTCATTCTACTCTTGTTAAATTCACTCATCATATCCTGTTCTTTAAATTTAAATATAAAATATATTTTTAAATTTTTTTCTATCTTCTCCTATTTAAAATTATAAACTACAAATTTTCATTATAACTTAACTATTACAATATATCTCTTTTTAAATATAAGATTTGGAATTTACATCACTAAATGGGTGTAAATTGAAATTTACCCTTTTCTTTTTTAAGTTGAGATTGTATACATCACCAAAGAGGCAAAGACTGAATTGACGCCCAACAACGACTTGACCAAGTCAACCACTGACGGCTGTACCCTATCATCTTCCAAACCTCTGCATCGTTCACCGGTATATACATTATCTCTTTAGAAAGGGCACTTTGCAAGAGCAACCAGCTGCAGTGACGATGGCAATGGCAATGGCTGCCTTCGGCTCAAAAATAACATTTTTGTTCTTCATTTATTCCATCATAATACCCTATGGAAGTCCACTTTCCTTCAACTATGATTTCGCTCGTCTTAGTACCAAACAAGAGGACGATGTGATTACACTCTACCGCGATGCTTTGTCTAATGGTACTCTCATCAGTCTTACCAAGGACACACTCGGTGACTCCATCGAGTACAGCACGGGCCAAGCAGTCAACGCAGAACCAGTGCCCCTCTGGGACGACACCACAGGAGAGGAAGCCAGTTTTCTCACGTCTTTCTCCTTCATCATCAAAGCAACCGAGCCTAACTACCATGCCGATGGGTTAGCCTTCTTCCTCTCGAGCTTTCCATTTGATCCCCATACATATAGCGCCGGCGGCTACCTCGGCCTTTTCAATAGCACCACTGCGCTGAATTCGTCGGCCAATCGGATGGTGGCTGTGGAGTTTGATACCTATAATAATTCCAAATGGGATCCGCCCTATGAGCATATCGGTATCGATATCAACTCAATCAAGTCCACCGTCACCGAGAGAATGAATTATAGCTTAATAAACGGACGGACGACCACTGCATGGATCGGGTACAATGCTAGCACCAAAGTATTGGGCGTCTTCCTATCCGACGGAGACAGTTCAACCTTCAATGGCTCTTTCAGCATCTCTTGCAATGTCGACCTTAAGAAATTACTGCCCAGCGAGGTGGCTATTGGATTCTCAGCTGCCACCGGTGCCTCCATCGAGCTGCATCAGATCCTATCTTGGAATTTCAGCTCCACTCTGGTACTGAAGAACAATATGATCCCGCCGTCGCCTTCGCCCCTTTCACCAGAAAACGTGACAAAGAACGACAGCAAGGTTGGGGTAGTGGCAGGATCAATTGGAAGTGCAGTGGCATTGCTATGCCTTGTTGGATTGGTCGCGTTGCTTTTGCGGCATAAGAAGAAGAAGAAGAAGAAGAATAAGGTGGACAGACAAGGAGGAGGAGGAGCAGAAGAAGAAGAAGAAGAAGAAGAAGAAGAAGAAATGGATTATGACAAATCCTTCGATGATGAATTTGAGAAAGGGAGAGGACCCAAGAGGTTTTCTTACAAGGAATTGGCCATCATGACCAAAAACTTTGCGGAAGAGGAGAAGCTAGGTGAGGGAGGATTCGGATCCGTTTACAGGGGCTTCATGAGGGATCATGATCTTCATGTGGCTGTTAAAAGAGTCTCAAAGGAATCGAAGCAAGGAAGAAAGGAGTATGCCTCTGAGGTCAAGATTATAAGCCGGTTGAGGCATCGGAACCTTGTGCAGCTCGTCGGTTGGTGCCACGACCGCGCAGATCTGTTGCTCGTCTACGAGCTGATGCCCAACGGAAGCCTTGACTCCCATCTGTACAACGGAGAGAGGCTGTTAACATGGCCGACGAGGTACAACGTCGCGCTAGGAGTGGCCTCTGCTCTTCTGTATCTTCACAGAGAGTGGGAGCAATGCGTGCTTCACAGAGACATCAAGCCGAGCAACGTTATGTTGGATTCATTATTCCATGCCAAGCTCGGAGATTTCGGGTTGGCGAGGCTCGTCGATCACGGCCGCCGTTCGCAGACAACAGTTATTGCTGGTACAATGGGATATATGGCCCCGGAATGTTTCACCACCGGCAAGGCGAGCACCGAGTCCGATGTCTACAGCTTCGGCGTCGTCTTACTAGAAATCGCTTGCGGAAGAAGGCCTATAGAACCTCTCGAAGAAGCCAAAAAAGTCAGATTGGTAGAATGGGTGTGGGATCTTTACGGCAAAAGATCAATCCTCGAAGCAGCTGATGAGAGGCTGAATGGCGAATTTGAGGAGCGAGAAATGGAGTGCTTGATGGTTGTCGGTCTCTGGTGTGCTCATCCTGATTGTAGCATGCGCCCATCTATCAAACAAGCAATCACTGCTCTGCAATTTGAGGCTCCATTGCCCATTCTTCCTCCCCAGATGCCAGTAGCAATGTATGCGCAGCCAATGGATCCACGCATGTTTGCCAATACCTCGAGCGAAGTGGATTACAGTACTGGTGGACATACTACTACAGATTCCTCTAATGCAACCACGGCTTCTGGTTCCTCTTCCTCAGCTTGGCTACTTAAACAACAAACCAGTGGTATGTGACACCAAAATATAGGTCCCTCTCCATTCTTGCTTTCTAATTTACAAGTAGTTATGGACGTTATATTGCAGTTACTACAGCTTTTGCTTAATTTATCTTCCTCAGCTTGGTATGATGCTTAACACCATAATTTCTAGCTCAACACCCCTGTTCTACATCACATGTGGATGCTCTGATTATTGGAATAAGGATTTCTTCTCATAATTTTTTGTTGACGCTAATTTGATTTCATAGCATATAGTAGTGGGAGATGTTCCTCATTAAAGGCACTAAAATAGTGAAAAGGTTCGCTTTTGCAAATTTATTCGTAGATCTGTAAATACGTCAAAACGAGGTTCCTCTAGACCACAAATAAAACAGAAAAAAAAAAAACGATTTTGCCAAATAGAAAAAGAAAAAGAAAATATACAAATAACACATTTAGGACTTATTTATTTTAGGAATAAGATTAATTTTAAAATAAATATTTCTCTCCGTTATTCTTAAAATGAGTTATTTATTCTAAAATAACTAATCTTGTGTTCATTTATACTTGAAATAGAAGCGTAATATTTATTTTTAATATGATATAAAGTAAAAAAAATATTTAAAAATATCTTATTTTTAATAAAATTGTTATGAATACTTTTGATTTGATACAAAATAAATTAAAATAATAGATATTAAGAATAAATTAGTAATTAAATTAGTCTGTAGTATAAGATGTCATTTTGATTAATAATATTTGTAATATAAAATAATGCTAGTATAATATTTAGTCCTTATTTTAAAATAAGGAGTTATGTCTTGGAATAAAAAAAATATATTCCTAAAATGAAGGAGGGTTTAATGCTTTAGAATTATATTTCAGCTAATATATCTACCTAAGTATGCTTATATGATGCAATTTACAGCGCCAAAAAATGCTTATAGCATTAAGGTAGTGCAATCTGAGATCCTAACGTCTCGATCGTCGGTCGATGAGGTCTTCGGAGAAGGCCTGGATCTCGCCAAATGAGTTCGTAGTTGCACCATCAAGGGGCGAAAGAAATACAAGCAGATAATGGATGCTAGGCCAAGTACAATCTCACTTGCTTGGAGGGGATAGATGGTTGCTTGCAAGCCAGCAAAACGCCCTCGAATGAACAATATGGCAATCAGGTCAAGTTAATTGAATTTGGATCGAGTCACTGTAATATATAAACTGGTTAGAAATTCAAAACTCGAATAAGTTTTATTTATTAAACTGGTTATAGAAGTCATTGACCAGTTATTAGGCGGTATGAGTTATTTAAATTTATATAAATTATTTAGACTATAATTTTTTTTTCATATTATGTTAATTTTTTCGTATTATAAATAAGTTATTTGAGTCCTAATCGTTATTAGATCGTGAACAAATTGAAAAGTCAAATCATAAACAAGTTAAATAGGTTGAGCTGATAAACATGAAGATAACCCATTTAAATTAATTAAATAGATTAATCTATTTATGATTCAAACTCTTAGGCTCCTCTCCTTTCTCCTCCTTAATGCTGCTCCAAGATTGCCGTTTCCATCCCCCATTCTAGCTCAAAACCCCTAGATGACTTTTCGCCTGCCTGGGTGATGTTTTCGGTGACCTCACCGGTCTTCTTTTATGTTGCATTTTACTGCCGGTGAAATGGAATGGTGGCGTGCATGTCCATTTACTTTCTGACTGATAGCCTTAAAACAAAGTAGGCGGCTGTATTCGTGTGGCTGCAAAAACTAATGCGACGATCGGAGTCAACCCTAACAAATGTTGGGTCTTCTCACTAGTGTGTCTAGAACTATGTTTTGAGGTATTACAATCTTCTTCCTACCCACCTGCTGTGACTTTGAATACTTAGCTTGGAAGTTTAGGCGACGTCAGAATGGAACATCATTACATCAACGACTTGGTCTAGTTGTGGAAATTGATAGCTACTTGACAGAACTCGACAACTTAGTCTAACCAATTAACCCGAGTTTATGCCAATTGATGTAATAATTGCTGGATGCTGGGAAGACTGGCAGTTTATCAATACATATATCTATATACTTTTTTTATTCAAATCTAATAGTTGGAAATTAATTACTAGTTAATATGTCATCTAGCAGTTTCATAATTCATTTAACCCTAGCCAATTGAATCTCGCTCAATATAAACTTGAGCACGAGCTAGGATTAGGATTAAAGTTTATTTTTTTCACATTGATTTGTGTGTCAATTTGATAAATTTAATCTCGAGCCAAGCACAAAACAATTCCCAACTCGCTTATGTGCAGTTCTCTAGCACGGCACCCATATCTAGGATAAATATTAAAAAACAAAACAAACTCCCAGTTCCACTTCTGAGTTTATACTTTTAATACATTTGACCCAGAACACGGTTGTATTCTGCCTACTCTTCCTCTTCCCAAGATGCCAGTGGGCAGTGGCAATGTATGAGAAGCCAACAGATACACGCATGTTTGGCAATACTTCGAGTGAGAGGTTGATGATCATGGTGCTGGTAGATATACTATTATCCAATTTCTCTAATGCAAAAGCACCTCTTCTGCTACTTCTTCCTCAGCTTGGCTACTTGAAACAATACAGCAGTGATGCGTAACAGCAGAATATAAGGAGCTCTGGATTCTTGCTTAATTAATTTACTAGCACCTAGTTATGGACGTTGTATTGCAGTACGTTGCTATAGCTTGTACTTATTTATCTTCCTCAAACTAGTTATTGATGTTTAACGCCATAAATTGTAGCTCAACGCCCTTGTTTTACATGGTGTGTGGATGGTTCTGCATATTGGAGGGAGTAGGGATCTCTTCCCATAAATTCACTTTGACGCTAATTTGGTTATATAACGTATAGTCGTAGGAGATGATCTTCACCGGAGGTATTAAAAAGAAGGAGCTGCCGATCTGTAAATAAGAAGTGGAGGTTTCCTTTACCGGGCCAAACTCAGAATGGCTGCTGGCTCTAATGATCGTTTTGTTTACATTAAAATTCAGTCCAGCTTAAATAGGATCACAAAATTAGGGTCATGCTTGACATTAAAAGGAATGAGTGGGCTCACTTTAGAGTGGGCTTACTTGAGGGCTGTCGAAAATAATCAAGTTGGCCGAAGTTTGGAGCAAGCTTGATCTTCAAAATAAGTTCAAAAGTAATTTTAAGCTAAGTATTATGAGCCAGCTTAATAAGATTTAAAATATTTATATATATATATATATAATATGAGCAATATTTTGTATACTATTGTATGTACTCTTATTTTATAGAGTTTAATTCTAAATTTTTATAATATCACATCTTTTCTAATTACAGAAATATTTTTAAATTAGGTCTTATTTTAAGTTTGATTTAAGCTTAATTTAATTTAAATTTGATCATGCTCAAAATTTATCTTTAAGATTTAAAATTTCTAATTAATCGGCTCGTTTAGACTTGAGCTTTGCTTAAGTTTGAAATTAGCTTGAATTAAAATAATTTTAATTCAAACTTATCACAAAATAGATGTTCAAAATTAGTTTTAATTTAAGCTTGAACAGAATTAGAAACGATCTAGCTCACTTGCGTTGTTGCATTTAAGCGAATTTCATTTGTCAAAAGGATTTGTGACAAAGTCAAACTCAACATTTGAATTCACGTTTATGTCACTTGCGTTTAAATACAGCTAAAGAAACCTTTTATTCTTCTTCTCTTCCATCGTTATACCTATGCAAATTTCGCGTCTTGGCAAGGCAATGGACAAACGGGAAAAGTGATTGGTTCCAAGGGGGAAGCCGGCACTTTTAGAATGGTGGACAACGAAGGAAAACCACTGATCTTGTGTAGCAAATGGGTGACCGAGTTCAACTCCTAACATTTACAGCTTGGAGGAATAGTTTTCAACATCAACGTTTATAATTCGTTGAGCTTTAAATGCATTTTTTTTTCTACGGAAGCTCCTATTTTTAATATTAAGGTAGTGACATGTTTGATATCAACGTGGTGATTTGACCATGTTTTAATTTCACCAACATATGTTTTAAAAAATGGCCACAATACCCAATACTAAATATTGACCTCAAGGTTGGCTCGGGAAATAGAATCCATGACCTCCTTCATGGCTAATATAACTCACCCAAAGCTAAGTGACCTACCGAAGATTCTAAGTTGGTTAAGAGAAGTTGGTCACTCTGTATCAAAGTGGAATGCATGATCAATTCACAGCTCGATCTGGTACTACGTGGATCCTCTAATGTCCAACGACAAGAATGTAATTGGTAGCTGCTGAGAGCTAACGACTTTGAACTAGTCAACCGACGGTCGATGTACTGCAACCTCCGTCTTACTTCATCAGCATAAAATAACGCGAGCAAGAGATAAATCCTTGGCTATAAAGAAATGGCAGTGGCAAGGGCCGAACTGGCTGCCTTCCGCTCAAAAATGAATTTTCTGTTCTTCTTCTGTTCCATCATAATACCCTATGCAAATTCACAACAATTCAACTATGATTTCGCCAGTCTCGGCTCCGAAAATACAACCAATGTGATTGATTTGAGAGGAGATGCCTCTTATGATAGAGAATTCATCAGTCTTACCAAGGACACACTCGGTGGATCCATCAACAACAGCGCAGGCCAAGCAGTCTACAAAGAACCAGTGCCCCTCTGGGACAACACCACAGGAGAGGAAGCCAACTTTCTCACGTCTTTCTCCTTCATCGTCAAAGCCACCCAGACTAGCTCCCATGCCGATGGGTTAGCGTTCTTCCTCTCCAGCTATCCATTAAATCGCCCTGAGTTGGCCTTAGGCGGCAACCTCGGCCTTTTCAATGATAGCAGTAAGCTGGATCCATCGGCGAATCATTTGGTGGCAGTAGAGTTCGACACCTTTTGGAATGAGTGGGATCACAGCGAGAGTCATATCGGTATCGATATCAACTCAATCAACTCCACCGTATACGAGGAAATGGATTATAGCTTAATAGACGGTCGGAGGGCCACTGCGTGGATTGGGTACAATGCTAGCACCAAAGTATTGGGCGTCTTCCTATCCTACGGAAACAGTTCAACCTTCAATGGCTCCTTCGGCCTCTCTTGCAATGTTGACCTTAAAAAACTACTGCCCAACAAGGTGGCTATTGGATTCTCAGCCGCCACAGGATCCGTGATCGAGCTGCATCAAATACTGTCTTGGAATTTTAACTCGACTCTGGTACTGAAGAAAAATATGATCCCGCCGTCACCTTCGCCATCGCCTGCAATTGAAGCCGGTCCATCAATTTCGCTATCACCAGAAAACGTGACAAAGAACGAGAGCAAGGTCGGGGTGGTGGCAGGATCAATTGCAAGTGCATTGGTATTGCTCTGCCTTGTTGGATTGGTTGCGTTTCTTTTGCGGCATAAGAAGAAGAAGAAGAAGAAGAAGAATAAGGTGGACAGAGAAGAAGAATATTTGGATTATGACGAATACTTCGACGATGAATTTGAGAAAGGGAGAGGACCCAAGAGGTATTGTTACGAGGATTTGTCCATCGTGACGAAAAATTTTGCGGAAGAAGGAAAGCTAGGGGAGGGAGGATTCGGATCCGTTTACAGGGGCTTCATGAAGGATCTAGACCTTCATGTGGCCATTAAAAAAGTCTCAAACGGATCGAAGCAAGGGAGAAAGGAGTATGCCTCTGAGGTCAAGATTATAAGCCGGTTGCGCCACCGGAACCTAGTGCAGCTCGTCGGTTGGTGCCATGACCGCGGAAATCTATTGCTCGTCTACGAGCTGATGCCCAACGGAAGCCTTGACTCCCATCTACACAATGGAGAGAGACTGTTAACATGGCCGACGAGGTACAACGTCGCTATAGGAGTAGCCTCGGCTATTCTCTATCTTCACAGAGACTGGGAGCAATGTGTGCTCCACAGAGACATCAAGCCAAGCAACGTAATGTTGGATTCATCATTTAATGCCAAGCTCGGGGATTTCGGTCTCGCAAGGCTCGTCGATCACGGCAACGGCTCGCAGACGACAGTTCTTGCCGGTACCATGGGATACATGGCCCCGGAGTGTTTCACCACGGGCAAGGCAAGTACCGAGTCCGATGTCTACAGCTTCGGCGTCGTCTTACTAGAAATTGCATGCGGAAGAAGGCCTATAGAGCCTTTCGAGGAAGAAAAAAAAGTTAGATTGGTGGATTGGGTGTGGGATCTTTATGGAAGAAGGGCACATCTTGAAGCAGCTGATGAGAGGCTGAACGGTGAGTTTGAAGAGCAAGAAATGGAGCGGTTGATGGTTGTTGGTCTCTGGTGCGCTCATCCAGATTGCATCATGCGTCCATCTATCAAAAAAGCAATCGCTGCTCTGCAATTTGAATCTCCATTGCCCACACTTCCTCCTAAGATGCCAGTCCCTATGTTCGCGCTGTCGATGGATTCATACAATTTTAGTACCTCTTCCGTCGTAAATTCGACTGCCAGTGGTGGTTTTGGCACTACACATTCCTCTTATGCAACCACGGCTTCTGGTTCCTCTTCCCCTGTATGGCTACTTAAACAGCATAGCAATAAATTTTAACAGCACTAGTTCTTCCGACGTTCTTGTTTGTTGTGGTTATTTTCTCTTCTCAGATAGCTAGCTCTACACCCCTATTTAATTTACATCATATGTGATGTTTTGGCATTTTTGTAATAAAGATCTCTTATCGTAAATTTATTTGAAGTTTGATGCTAATTTGGTTTTGTAATATATGTCACTTACAAATATGTCAAAAAGAGTGTCTTAGGCTCACTTTGCTTTTAAGTGCTACAGGAATGAGATGTTTATTCTTGAGAGTACCTTTTAAAAATAAAAGTATAGTTAGTACTGGTCCGGAAAACATATCCATTGGCACGTCTTAATCTTCTTATGTCTCTTCCTCAATGTCAACTTGTTGACATAAACCACTGCCTGTCTGCCAAATGTTGGAAACGCATATGCAGTATGATGCATGCATCAACAACAAGAAGAAAGGTTACTGTCATCCTCTATTATAAACCATCAAAATAAAATGCTACGTTATCGGTAGCTATCCACCTAACCGTAACCGATCAACTAATAGCAAGTCGCAGAATGGTCTTAATTATGGAGCATCTAATCATATGACATTTATGTTTTATATTCCCCTCAGAGAATAACCATGTCCGGTTGACATAATAAGAAAACCAATGTGAATATTACTGTATCACGTATTGTTTTCAATGATCAAGCTGAGAAAAATTATAATAAACCTTAGGAGATGGATTTACTGCAAGATGATAATAAAAAAATACAAAAAAAAAAATAACAAACAATCACAGAAAAAAAAATTACGTGGTAAAAAAGAAATTTAACCACGGTTCCTCCTAAGATGCCAGTGGCCACGTACACGCAGCCAATGGATTCAAGAAAGTTTACTATCTCTTCTGTCGTAATAACCTCGACTGAAGTGGGTTGTAGCACTTCTAGTGATGTTGCTTCTACACGTTCTTCTTATGTATGCCACTTCTTACCCTTGCTTGGCCACCTCAACAACAAAGCCAAGATATATAACAGCACAAACTATGTAGCTCTATATATATTCTTGAGTTGCTTGCGGTTTTGAGCGTTGTATTTCCATTTATCTTTCTCAGCTCGGTATTGATGTATAAGGCCATAAATTGTGCATGTATGGACGTTTTCCATAGTGTAATAATGATTTGTTCTCATAAAATATAATTTTAGTTTTTTTATGACATAACATAGTAGTAGAAAAGCATCGGTTCTATGAATCCCATGCCCATATTCAATTCCTTCTTGCAGCAGGTGTATTTGGGTGTTATATCTACCAAAGGTTAATCTGCAATCAATCAACTAAAGGAAAAAAAAAAAATCCTCAATAAGGACGTCTCTAATGATTTTTTTTTTTATTACATTCCTGCTAAAAATAGGATCTCAAAGGCTTTATTGAATTCACGTTTGCCATTCAGGAATGAATAAGTCTCGCTTGCATTTAAGTACTGCAACAAGCCGATGTTTATTCTTGAGACATGGCAATATATTGCTGCCAAATGAATTTCTAACTAAGTCAAAGTCAACATCAAAGGGAGTCATACTGGTTTTGGATCCTAAACAATCATATTACTAGGTACTAAGATAAGTATTGCGCTCCTTATGCAGCATAACTATGGGCCGCCGCAATGGCACAACTTGTTTCATGGTTGACCACGCAAAAGTTGCATTTGTCCACTCATGATCTCCCTTCCATCCCCAGCTATTATAGATGATTAGAAATTTATAATCGATATATAAACTGGAGAATTGCTATCATTTACCTTTGCTCAGTATGGCTGCCTTCAGCTCAAGGAACCATTTCTCGCTCTTCTTCCTCCTCCTCCTCCTCCTCTGCTGCTGCTGCTCAGCTACCAATGCCAGGGCAAGCGAGATACATAAGCTGGTACACTGGTATTTCAAAGCGGTTTTCCCGTCGAAGGATATCGCATTCTCTCCGGCGCCGGAACCCGCCGGCGACACATTGCCTCCACCCGCACGCCCACCCCCTACTACCCCGTCATCACCAAATAGCAACAGCAAGGTCGCACTAGCGGCAGGGCTCGCCGCTGGTGGATTTGTGTTGCTCTGTCTCGTGGCATTGGGTTTATTCCTTCTACGGCGTAGGAGAAACAATAAGGAGATCATAGAGGAAGAGGAGAGGGATCGTGACCACGTTGAATCTATCGACGACGAGTTTGAGAAAGAGAGGGGGCCGAAGAGGTACCCTTACAAGCAGTTGGCCGTTGCCACGAAGAACTTCGCCGACGATTACATGCTCGGCGAAGGTGGCTTCGGGTCGGTCTACAGAGGCTTCTTGAAGGACGAAAACATCCACGTCGCCATTAAAAGAGTCTCCAAGACGTCGCAGCAAGGAAAGAAGGAATACATCTCCGAGGTCAAGACTATAAGCCGGCTCCGCCACCGGAATCTGGTGCAGCTCGTCGGTTGGTGCCACGAGCGCGGCGACTTCTTGCTCGTGTACGAGCTGATGCCCAATGGAAGCCTCGACTACCACCTCTACAGCAGAGGTGCGTCACTAACATGGCAGGTGAGGTACAACGTAACTCTGGAGTTGGCCTCTGCTCTCCTCTACCTCCACGGGGAGTGGGAGCAATGCGTGCTTCATAGAGACATCAAGCCGAGCAACGTGATGTTGGATTCATCGTTCCACGCCAAGTTAGGAGACTTCGGGCTCGCGAGGCTCGTCGACCACGGCCACGGCTCGCAGACGACTGTCCTCGCCGGGACGATGGGGTACTTAGCACCGGAATGCTTCACCACCGGGAAGGCGAGCACCGAGTCCGATGTCTACAGCTTCGGCGTCGTGTTACTAGAAATCGCATGTGGAAGAAAGCCAGTAGAGCCATCGGAGGAGCCAAGAAAAGTTCGATTGGTAGAGTGGGCGTGGGATTTGTATGGAAGAAGAGGAATTCTCGAAGCAGCGGACGGGAGATTGAACGGGAAGTTTGACGAGCAAGAGATGGAGTGCGTGATGGTTGTAGGGTTGTGGTGTGCTCATCCTGATTTTAGTGTGCGTCCAACGATGAAGCAAGCAATTGCTGTTCTGCAATTTGAAGCGCCATTGCCGGTTCTTCCTCCAAGTATGCCAATGCCGACGTATATTTCATCGGTTCGAACATCGAGTCGGATGGATTTTACTACTAGTAGCGGCACCTTGGATTCCTCTACCTCAACCTGGACTTAATTCTCTTGCTTCTCTATACTTCGCAGATGTTTTATTGCTTTTGCTGTTACTTCTACCTTTTTCTTTCTGTTTCAATCTTTCTTTACCATCTTCTGCTTGGTTAAATTTGATGTCCAATTGACATCATAATTTGTTGTTGATGTATTGTTTGTTCTATTGCATATTGGAACAAAGACTACTTTCTTTGAGAGAAATTATAATTGAAACTAAATATTCCTTCTCAAAAAAATAAAATTATAATTTGTTAGGTTTTTTAATTATTAGCAATTGTGTACAAAATATTCTAAGTGTATTTTTTTACATGTATATGAGCTTTATACAAGTCTAAAAAATCTCTGGTTTGAAGAATTGCAAAATTATTGGAGCAAAGTTAATGAGATCAAGTCATGCCGTTTGAACGCATTCGGGCCGCGTTCGAATGCACCAACGAAGTTTGAAAATCTTGGATTTTCGTGAGTACGAATAAGACTTGGATTTGGTACGGTTCTTCAACTAACAAGGTTCTTCTCATCTATAAATCTGAATCTTTCGTCTTAAGGGCTATCTAGACGAAAGATCAATCTCGAGGGCTACTGAGGTTGGACTTCAATCACGAGAAGCAGTGAATCATGAATTCTAGCGAGCAAGACTGAGAGGAACAAAGTCGTTTGGATCGACGAGTTGTTTTATGAGTCAGTCTTGAAACTGCTAATATTCTAATGATTGGTTTTGATCCGAGTTTGGATCCTTGATTTTTTTTCCGTTTGAGTTTTTTTACGTTAAAATCTTGGCATTCACATCTACTTTCGTTTTTAATATTTCTTTCAATTTTTACTTAAGCGAACGAGCGACATCATTACCTAGAGGTTAGATACATACGTGTGTCTAGATGTTTTTTCATAATTGATACTAAACCAATATTACAAATATATCCACATGAAACATATGTTCATCAAAGAAAGCTTTAACATATTGGATAGTTTTATAGTGTTTGAGATAGCATCATAGAAGATTGACCCAAAGTAACAACAGTACGTCCTAGAAGTCATTTGAACGTTTGGTATAAAATTTCACACTTGACAACAACCAACCCTTTGCAAAATCTAACTAAAGCCTCACATTTGGAGAGGATAAACCCTAACTTGATCCAGAACAGGTCCACAAAGTGACCCGGTGTTGTCAGTGTGGTAGTATGAGCTATAAAATGTTAGCCTAGTCCTGTCCCCAGTAGCCAAAAACTTCAAGCTTGCAGTTTTATACCCAGTACTCTTTCCATGGGACTCGAATGGGACCTTAACAGTGGCACTGCCCGCAAAGGCTTCTAGCAGCATCGATCCGTGGCAGCCATTCTTGGCATCACCGACCACAAAAGTGAGGTTGTAGAACGTGTTGCGGACGGTCCGGATGATTTGTGCGATCGCGCACTCACGCCCAGCCACGAGCTCAACAGCATACTGGCCAAAAGGAACAGAGAAATGAGCAGAGTCTATGAACCTCACAGCCTTGAGGGACTCAATGATCCATCCAGGAAGTGGGGATATATTATCTAGCTGCTTGGGAGGCAGAAGAATGCCGGATGTGGAGTTCTTGAAGACATGTGGCCCCTCTTCAAAGTCTCCATTCTTCACCAGGTTATCTACATTAGCAAGAAAATTGAAGATGGATAGGTAAATATATCAAGGACCAAAGTTGATTTGGTGTATGCAGAGTTGAAATGATTCCTTAGGGTCCAGCCAGCTTATAATTGGTACTCAGTTTCGGCCACAATACAAGCTAATCATCTCAAGGTTCTCATCGAGCATACTTAATTGCCACAATAATGAAGATTTTGACATGCTACTGATAGTGCTAATCTCAGGATATCGTAAGAAACAAAGGTATTATGTTCTACTCGTGATCATAATCTTACCTCTCGTTGGCATCGGCGGGAAGAGCTCCTTAATGGCGACAACATCCAAGAGAGGCCCACATGCGGGATCCTCCTGTACCCCAATGTTGTGAAAGATAACCTGTGCTGTTGCACCAGTAGCCCGGAATCCCCAAGCATAGGTATCAGCACCGCTGCTGCTATAGAGAGTCTGAATTGGGAGATCACCAGAGAGAGGAGGCACTGAGACCCTCAGCACCTCATCTTGCGCGCATGTCCTCGTAGCGCTGAAGGTGAGGGAGTAGACAGAACCGGGCTTGACTGTGATGTTCTGGGAAATAGTGGCCTCGTTGCCGAGTCGCACTGCATGGACCCCGTGAGGCACCGGAAAGAACATGCCACCCGGCTGTGGGCCACCAGATACATACTCGACATGGCCATGGATGGTCCAGTTGGGGAGTGAATGCTTGCCGATGATGACAGTTTTGTTGAGCTTATGTTTCAGCGGACTGATCTCAAAGTTGCCATTGAGAAGGAGCCCTGAAGAGAGTGAAAACAAGTATGAGAGAGGGACGAGATTACAATACCAAGATGAACTATGAGGAAGTAGAGCTGGTGAATGGTGGAGTTACAGATAGATGTGTAGCTCCACTTTACTCGGAATAGAGGGATGATGAAGAATCTGATCAGATGCAGCTAGAGAAAACCAACCGACCGCCCAGTCCGGCTCGGCCCGAGCCCGAACTACCGGTGGGCAGCACGGGCCAACTTTAGCTTGCCCGACCCGGCCTGAAAGCCCACCCGTCGGCCAGAAAGCACAACCCGAAGCCCGCAAGTATTTTTTGTTACTTATTTAATTATAAAATATATTTTCAATTATTAAACTGACCAAGAAGCAATTTGTACTTGCTCCTCCTAAGTACTAGCTACTCTCTAGGTTATGGGGTGCATGATGGTCCTACACTACTCCAGTCTTACTAAGTACTACATAGTACTAACTAGTTTAACTAGTCTACCTGTCTCGCCAAGTCGCACTTTGCATCTTATCAAATATCTTGACTAAGAGTCTAACATCGAAACTTTATTAAATTCTAACTAGTCTCCTACTACTAAGTAGTAATAATCTAATGGGGACAGTTGCCGACGTTTCTGAAGCCCAGCTCGTCTCGTCCAGCACGACTCACTCTCCTACGACTCTCTCGCACGTCGTGTCGGCGATAACGGGTTAGACTATTTTATCCCAGTCCGGCCCATTTCACTCGTGCGCGGATTGGCGAACAGACTGCTCGGCCCGATTGGCTCGATAGATATAATAAATGTTACTAGGTAATATAACTAAGAGAAGGAGAAGACAAAGGATGATACGACGTTTAATTGGATTATCTATATGACTGTATTTTAATAAGAGAACAAAGTACTTTACTTCCAAATAGAAGAAATGGAACAAATGTTGGGCAAAACATAATGAAACTTTACGAGTAAATACAGAAGAATGAGGAAGCTCAAAACAAAGTTTAAAGCAAAGTTATACGTCTTCCTAGGCTTAAACTCAGATTCCAAACAAATGTGAAATGAGTTTACAATGTACCCCAGGATTTGGAGTCTCATAAATGAAGCCGAGTGTCTAAGGATCAGAATTATAATCTTAAACACTCTGTGCTCTCTAATTACCCACAAAATCTTAATGTATGAAAATGTAATAAAATGCCAAGTATATCTAGATGAGATCTGAAGGTGCAGTAGCCAGGGAAATGTATCGACTTCAGCAAAGCAGAACAACTTACTATCTGGTGTTTGGGTTTGGGTTTAATGTCTGGAGACCAAAAGGAAAGCATTTAATAGCAGCAAAGACAGTCCCCTCAGAACAAACCAAAGACAGCACCGTTTCTGTTCATAGTTAAACAAAAATGGAAGAGGAAAAGCACAAGTATTGAGAACTATACCATCAAGGTGTTGGGCTCCAACAGCATGGAAGGAGAAGGAGGAGAGAAGCAGAAGCAACACAGGCATCAACCCCATTTTAGACTTTTGAAATATGTGGTAGCCAGGCCTAATACAAACAATTGGACCCTTATTTATCGCCAAGCTTCTTTGTTGTTGCTGTTCCTCAAGAACACATAGCACTTGGGCAACTCTCCTTATCCATGGCCCTTACAGGAGTCTCTGAAGTCGAACACTGGAATCCAATGTGGATATTACATTGCCCCGTAGGTATAGTAGAAGACTACTTCCTTGGAAAAATAAAATAAAGGATGGCAGAAATTACGGTAGGTTCTGCAGAGGGCTGTCGGATTGCTGCAGGCAAGCAAGAAGTCATCAAGAAGCGAGTTCCTCAAAAGGCATGCCACAGTTATGACTCTGTAGCAGGTACCGAATCTCGTATCGAATAGATCTTGCATATTTAATGGTTTCCATTGTATCTAAATTATATATATATATACACAGAGAGAGAGAGAGAGAGAGAGAGAGAGAGAGAGAGAGAGAGAGAGAGAGAGAGATTCGAATGAGTGTGATACTATGATAGGACTCAGAGGACACACTGAATTCAAATCTACGTACTGAGGAGCTTAAAAGATGTTAATATAATAAATATATTTCAAGGTGAAGAGTTTGCAGAGGTCGATGATTTGGAAATTACTTTCATAAAACTTTGAAACCATCAAAGTAGTAATTAAAATCAGAGCATTGCTGGTGAATGGTAATGCAGCACATTGCGTACCGTAGAATGTATGGTTTGCATTTAAGAAGGTCTAGTGTTATCATACATGCACTGAGAGATCTAGGGAAAACTTCATCTCTTCTAAATATGTAGTTTACCTACTGACGAGGTAAACATTACTCTTAGATGCGATCTGATAGGAAAATAAATGAAAGATGTAAGACTAAAAGTAATAGCGAAGACCACCTACGACATACGACATGGCATGTGATAGGTCTCGAATATAATCTTTTGAGGTTAAAGTAAATAAGTTGCAGGGTCGAAACGCTAAAAAGAAATCGGTGGTCAAATCGATGGCCCAGCTCACGTGCACCGACTTTCCGACATCCAACAGATTCTCGGCGACTTCCGCGCGTTGCACGTGGCGGTGTTATAGACTTAAAGCATTTAATTAAAATAATTAATTTGGCAATTAATATTTTAATGGTAATTAAGTTGCTAAACGACCGAAGTATTTCTAATATTATTAAATAGACTGTCTTTTTTGTTAAAGTAATTAAATCTTTTCACATTTTTATTAATAGTCGATTACTATTCTAGCCTGGCGTTGATGAGAAGAGTTAGATACTTAAGTTTAAAATATGTAAGTGAATATAAAAGCCGACCAAACTCTCTCCAAAGTCAGAGCAGGCTCAGGCCCATAAAGAGGGATGAGCCCAATATGCTCAGGATGCTTTAAACAATAATTATTATGATTTAAATAGTTTATGATGCTTAGTTAAATTTGATATCTCATATTAGTCATAAGTGGATATAAATGCAATACAGTGAAATATGTTTAGACATAAATAGAGACTAGGAATGTTGGAGGGGAATGCATGCATATGGAGAGTGGAGTTAGAAAGTAATGGCATCGCCTATGAATGACTTTGAGACAGCCTGGGGAATAGTTATAGCCTGTGGGCAGTGTGGGTGGTGGGCAGTGGCACTCGTAGCTTTGAAGGACGAAGTTAAGGATGCAGATGCAACTAAAACCGCGACCATGGACAGTTGGATCAAATGAAGAATTAGGAAGAAGAAGAATGAATACAATCCCCTACAATGCATCTGCTAAGTACGTTGTCTTTGTCTCCATAACGATAGAGGAGAGACATCACTCTCTCCTTAAATGCTGCAGGTCTGGCAAGTATGGAGGATTTAGATATTGGATCCTATGCTTGTTGCTACTGCAACTGCTGGCCATCTCAGATCTCAAAAGATACCTGGCAAAAGCGACAGGTACTTGGGCCTTATATAAATGTTAATGGAAGGAATACAATTCTATCACTTTATAAACATTTCCTTTGTTTTTAGAATTATTTGTAACTATTAATATTTAAAATAATCCTAAATAATTTAACAAATTAGTTGGGTGAACTACTGGTTGGTTGACCTAGTGTCCTGACTCTAATTGGGTAAACATTCCGTCCAATTCTAATTTATGAGATTAAATTAATCTTGGGAGACATTTTGGGCGATCTCGTTGGTCCCAAGAACTTTAACATTTGGGTGACCAGTTTAGAAGTTGCTGAGTCTATAATAACTCAAGTGAATTATTGAAATCAGACTTTATCCTTAAATCTATGAAGAATAGATTATTTATACGTATTAATTGTCTAGCCAATTAATTAATCTATTATATAGTCTTTTAAAATAGTAGATACCATGAAAAGAGTCTTGTTTCTTTTGTATATAAAGGTTATTTAAGGATATATATATATATATATATATACATCTCTTAAATATAAATTAGGTGCATCTATAACTGTACTAACATTATGTTGTAAAATATAATAATCATTATAAATAAGTTTATGTAAAATTTTATTTTTTAATCACTAACTATAATAGAAAATATGCATAACTTTATCATACTCTCTACTTATGATACAATTTTATACATAATTTATTACGTGATTTATCTTATATATTTAATCAAAATATAAATAAATAAGTGTTTGGTTATAAAATATTTTTAAAAGCAAAAGCGCCTACATTTTTCACGGGAGTGCAATGTGTATGATTAAGTTCATTATGATTCATTTCTTGAGAAAAATAATATAGTTACCTAACTTATATAACAGAGAGCACTAATTTCTTTTGCCTAACTTATAAAAAATAAAAACCTTTCAATTAAGCCACCCACCTAGAGGGTAGAGCCCATGCCCATGATCATGAAGGCCCCCCCGCCCCCCCTCCCCTCTCTCTCTCTCTATATAAGAACTCTTTTCTCTCTACAAATTCCTTGTCCCTTCCTCTGCCTTCCAGACTTCACAGTCATCTTTGTTCTCTCTCTCTCTCCCTCTCTCTTCGTGGAAGAGACAAAGACGAATGTATGCAGTACTGCGATCTTGTACTCTGCCTTGCAATTCTCGAAGTTGGTCTTGAGAAAGGACGTTCACTTTTTTAAATGTTTCTTCTTTTTTTCCTCTGTAGCTGATAACTTGCTAGTGTTCTTTCCTGGGATCTTAGTCGTAGTCATGTCCAAGTCTGGTGCTCTAGATCTTGCTACCTCTGTGGGAGGAAAGATCAACAAGAATGAAGTCAAGTCCGCAGTCGAACAGTACTATACTCTACTTTTCCTTTTCATCTGCCGCTATTTTCTCTTTCATCTCGGCATGCAGTCGTTATTAACTCTTCCACCAATTCCTTTTCTTTATCTATTAAATGTTCGCAATTTTTTATGTTTTGCTGTAATCCCTCTTAATTAGAACGAATCAATGAAGTCCTAGCTCTCTCTTAATTAGAGTAGGAGGCTTTATCAAACCTATCTTGACCATGCACAAGGATTTTACCTTATGCATAACCTTGCATGCATTAAAGTGCCTGCTATTGAAGCATATGTAATTTTTTTTTAAAAATATTTTTTTCCTCTCTTTTCTTATTTGCTAGTGAGTTAAAATGATTAACAATTTGAGAGAAAATTGACTTAATTTTATTTTTTCATATTGTGTTATGAATCAAATTTGGATGGATTTGAACGTAAAAAAAGTTATGATATTTTTATGAGGGGTTACCTCATGGGTTAGATTCTAATCGCTCTGGTTTCATATGAATATGAAATATGGATGAAAAGTTAAGAATAAAAAGTAGAGGATTGTCGAAACGAGGCAGAATTATAATTATCTAACCTTACGACGGTCATTGAAGGATGGCAAACGGCCAAGGATAGTGGCGAACGGCCATATAGTAAGATGGCTTATGATTAAGAGTGGTAGCTAATATTTGGAAGCTTGAAAGGTATTCTACAGTTAAGATCTACTACTATAAAAATAAATACGACATAACAACTATAATAAAAAAATAAAAATGATACAAATAAGATAACTTAATTCAATAATCAATTTCACAATAATTATCAACTCATGACCACTCCTATTTATAGAATAAAATCCTAAGGATCGAATTCACATGCAAATTATCCACTTTTTTTATGATTTAAAGTAATAAGATAAATCTAACTGACTCAATTTGACTCAACTTGATAGTCGACTTAACTCACGTTGTCAGATTGCATCGTATCATATTGAATTGCTCAAGCATTTTTTTTAATTTATCTATTTCGTTAATTAGCTTTTTGTTATTTATACCGTGGGAGAACCTCATTTCAAAATTTTGTTTTACAGTTCCCAATTTCTTCATTCGACTTGTCAATTTTGTTAGCATCGTCGTTAATAATAAATATGTCATCAATATAATGTAACAACGTAATAAATTCACTAATTTTGAACCTTTAAATATCTATGCGACAATAGAGTTTTATTCTTTTATAGTCATGACTATGACTTGCTATATAAAAGAGTAAATTATTTTATTTGGATATAAAGTAACCTCGTTTTTAACTTGCAAACAAAATGCTTCTGATCTTTTAAATTTAAACACATGAGATTGCTTCATATAAATTTTTTTTCCTTCATTTCTCTATAAAAGAAGATTATCTTCATGTCAAACCGCTAGATCTCAAGTATATTTTGCGGAAATGCTTATGAATTTTTTTTCTATAAAATAAGCTTGTGATGTTTATACTTTATGAACCTCTGTTTATAGATGGAAGATCTACAGATTCTTCAACAGCTCCATTAGTGGTTGCAGAATGATGACAACAAGCCATGATCCTAGGATAGTCCTCACTACTAAAGAGATTAAATTTACAATTCATATTTCTGTTTGATAATGGAGTTCTTTCCATAATATTTATATCTCGACATTGGATCTTGAAAACTTAGATACTTTCAAATGAATAGTTACCAGATGCAACATTAAATCTCAGAATACAATCCTCTTTCCTAGGCAGTGGTTTTCCTATAACAAGTGGCTAATATTTCCTCCTTACTCTTCAATCAAGAGCATCAAATAGGCTTATTTCGTTTGCATACTACTGTCAGGTCTCTGTTTGTTGTTGACTTCATGGAGTGTTTATCTATTTATATTTTAAACACACTTTGTTATGCGTTGCTTCGCTTTGTTATGCACTTTATTTATTCTTCTTCTAAGTTATCTACCTTATCATTCACCAGGTATGAGAAGTATCATGATAGTTTTGGCGGGGATGAGGAAACAAGAAAACACTACTACACTGACATGGTAAGACCATACTTCATACCGTTTACTTTGAAATTTAATTTAACATGCGAGTTTAATGCAATTTAATAGGAGGTATAACCGGAATTTGATGTGCATCAGGTTAATAAGTACTATGATCTTGCCACCAGCTTCTATGAGTATGGCTGGGGAGAATCATTCCACTTTGCTCACAGGTTACCTTTTACACTCATGCAAACCCCACCAAACGAAGAAAACTTGTTCATAATATTGTGCTGAAAATGTTCTATATTTCTTGTGAAGATGGAAAGGTGAATCCTTACGGGAAAGCATCAAGCGACACGAACATTTTCTAGCCTTACAATTAGGATTGAAAAGGGGAATGAAGGTCTCAGTAACTTTTCCCTGTGCAACTTACATCAAGAAGTATCAGTATGGCAAAATGAAAAATGCTTCTCTGTTCTTCTAACTCTGCAGGTTTTGGATGTGGGGTGTGGTATCGGCGGCCCACTACGAGAAATTGCTAGATTTAGGTAGTTCATTTTCTGGAGAAGTTTGTTTCTGTTAGTCGATTTTAATTCTCTGATCTAAAGCTGCATTTCTTTATGAATCATTTATGTCCTGGTTCTATTGGTTATCTTATCTGAAAATTGATTCTCTTTATAAGTGCTTCAAAAATAAGAAGCCAATAAATGACAATTCCTACTAGACAACTCTTGAGCTAATGGTGTCATACATTGTTTATCGCAGCTCAACAATGATTACGGGATTGAACAACAATGAATACCAGATATCAAGGGGAAAGGTTATTATTATTATTATTATTTAATTTTCTATTTCCTCTTTCTGGGTTCATTGCCTGGCCATGAAAAATATTTAATTGACATATAGATAGGCGGAATGTGATAATCTTTGGCCATGCTTGCATCCTAATAAGTCACAATTACAAAAAGTTTCTACCTTTTCTGCATTGATGACATTGATATTCATTACTTCCATCTTGCAGGAGCTAAATCGGATAGCAGGACTGAGTGAATCTTGCAACTTTGTGAAGGTACTTATTAAAATTGATTTCATTTGGAACCTTTGTTTTGTATACATAAGTACCTATTATTGAGCATTTCTTTGATCGTTTTCTCATCTGCAAGTTCACTCGTAGAGTTTGAGATACGGCAATTTTTCATATACTTGATACACTGACTGACTAATACTTTGTCTTCCATGCTTTACGTTTCATTTGCAGGCAGACTTCATGAAGATGCCATTCTCTGATAATACTTTTGATGCAGTTTATGCAACAGACGCAACATGCCATGCACCTGACGCGGTAAATAGAAACTTCCACTAATTCTCTTTAACATTCCCCATGAACGTAATGATAATCCACTATTTTCGGCTGGTAAAGGTTGGCTGCTATAAGGAGATATACAGAGTGCTGAAACCTGGCCAGTGTTTCGCAGCCTCTGAATGGTGCATCACTGACCGCTTTGATCCTAACAACAAAAGCCACAAGAAAACCAAGGCTGAAATTGAGCTCGGTAATGGCCTCCCAGATATCCGATCTACGAGACAATGCCTTGAAGCCTTAAAGACTGCAGGATTTGAGGTGAGTCGCTTGAATCTGGCATATGATGTATAGTTGAGACCATGAGACAATACTGTACAATTGTTTAATTTTACTCTTGAAGGTAATATGGGAGAAGGATCTGGCACAAGATTCCCCTGAGCCATGGTATTTGCCATTGGATGCTACCCGACTTTCAATAACTAGCTTCAGATTGACAACTCTTGGACGTTGCATTACGAGAGTACTGGTAAAAAGATTAAGTTTTCTTCTCTCCTGTTCCATTGTCATTTGTATGTATTTGATTACCCAACATGTACCTTGCTCTCCAGGTAAGGACACTGGAATTCATACGTCTTGCTCCAGAAGGAAGCGAACGAGTCTCAGCATTCCTGGAGAAGGCTGCTGATGGGCTTCTAGATGGTGGAAGGTGATGATCAGCTCAACCTTCATTTTTTTCATAGATAGATTCTGCAATGAAATTATGCTGAACTCTGTGTTATTTGATCGCTTTGATCCAGGAAAGAGATCTTTACTCCGATGTACTTCTTTTTGGTACGAAAGCCTCTTTCTGAGTCCTGAGAATGTTGATCTTTAATATATGGAGTCTCCAATTAAATTCTTCCTGTTCTGGGTTTGTAATTGCCTATCAAGCATGTGTGTGTTAATTGATATGTATACTGCAAAACTTGTAAACCGAACCATTTTGGAACGTGTTTATTATGGTTGTGTGTGCACAGGTCTAATTGGTGGTGAATACTATTTCTTAACTCTATGTATTTGAAATATGAATTTTATATAAGCTTTGAGTTCAGATTTAAGTGGGGTCCACATATTATTAATAATAAATTAATAAAGTTTGAAGAGTATTTTTATATTATATATATATTTATTTAAATTTATGAATATAAGTACATCAAAATTAATTTTAAATTAGTTATCATGATAATAAAATATAAAATAAATTGAGTTTAGCACTAGATGAGAAATATCCATAGGAGTATATGAGTGTTAAGCTTTTCATGGGCTTTGAGCCCAAAAATAGGTTCTTATTTTATAGATAAAAGAATCTATACAAATCAACTCCTACGTATGCACGTCGTCCGGCTCGTTATGGTTTGCACTTGTGGATCAAATTCAAAATTATGTTTACCTAATATGTCTTATACTCTAATTGAATTTACGATGAAGAGTTGTTCATTTCTTTTTACTAATTCTTTTAATTAAATTATTTTATTTTATCAATAAGTTTTTCAAGTCTTCTACTTTTAGTAGACTGTAACTTATAAAAAACTTACATTCTATGTACTATAAACAAATTTAATTTTATTTTAACTTTATTAGATTGGTTTTTCCGTGACAATTTGAATCATTGCCCCCACAACAGTTTTTGGAGAGGAATAACACTTTCCATACGTGGGTTTAGTCGTTAAGGGCGCACAGGCACAACTGAAACAGGACAGCTAGAAATGAATGGGATTGCTTTAAAATATGAAGTCAAGAATAGTAGATACGACCCCCCTACAATGCATGTGTCCCCATTACGACAGAGGAGAGGTGGGTTTCCAACCAATGTCATGTTTAAAGACATCACTCTCTCCTGTGGTCCTTCTCTATAAAGCTTCTTCTTTTGCCAGCTACCACCTATATCTGACAATTTCGTAAAAGAGCCAGGATTAGATATACAAATAGATATAGCTCAGGTACGTCTTAAGGTCTTGTTCCATGGCCATCTTTTCTTTACAATGCTCAACTGATTCATGGGTAGAAAGACGAAGCAAGAAGCGGAGCCGGAGAGAGAGTCGACCCAGTCATATAACGCGACAGACAAGCAGGCGTGCTTTGCCACTTGTTAATCACATGGATGGCTAATAAATAAGAATATGTCATCATATATATAGGCCCAACTGGATGGATCGATCCAGATTGCAACTATTTGGCTTTGTTCTCCTTTACATATTTATGGTAGATTATTATATGCCAGCCTCGTTAGATCTCTTTTAACTCTTTCATAATAAGTGAGTCCTACTTGTAGAGAACTAGTTGATACCAAGGGGGCATATCCTTTTAAAAATAGCTCATTATTATTTTTAAAATAAGACAAGTAGAGAATTATCATTAATATTTTTTTGATTTGACGTAAAATAGTTTGATCTGATATAAATTAATGATAAATTAATAATTGAGTTAGAACTTGATATAAAATATAATTCTGATAAATAATATTTATATAGGCTATTAAAAAAAATTATTTGAAAAATGAATGGGATTAAACCTAAGTACACCTGAAATATATAGTATTAGATAGGCTAGTAGCAAAGTAAATTCTTGTGTACATTTTAGGGTGCAATTGCAACTTCCACTATGTTTTAGCGAAAATAACAACAACGAGAAGCACTATTTCTATTTGGGCCCTACTTTCCTTCCGTCCGATACGCCAACTGGCGCTGTCCTTTCTGATGGGAACCCCATCAGATAGTCTGCGCTGTGGGGGATAATTTCCAAATGACTCCCTACATTTAATGTATCGGCTCAGAAGGTCCTAAAACTAACTATGTGTTTATCGCAATTTACACCCTCTCTTCTCACTATTTTCACTCGGGTCCCTGTATATTTAATAAAATACTAAAACTCACCTTGAATCGTGCGTAGCGGTAAGGATGTGAAAAATTGAGCACAAACTAAGTAAACATATATAACATAGGATTTATGTGAAATGAAAATAAATAAATTAATTAATTAAAAAAAATCTTTCAATGAGAGAGTGGATGGAGTAAAGAGGCGTTTCTCGCTCTCTCTGGTAAGAGAGAGAAGTCTTTATCCACTGACTTCGCAGTCATTATTGGTCAGTATCACAACCTCTCTCTCTCTCTCTCTCTTTCTCTATTCGTCCTTTACTAAATGTTAAATTTGCGAATAGCCATTTGAACTAAACGAGGATATTATGGCCAACTATCCTACCCCAAATATTCTCTCCCTTTAAGATTTTTTATTTTCCTCTTCTTTCTTTGTTTGGTTTGTCTTAAATGTCGTCCTGTAGGTTTTGTTGCCTAGCACTGTAATCTCAAGCTTGGATCTCTCTCTCTCTCTCTCTCTCTCTCTCTCTCTCTCTCTCTCTCTCTCCATAGTTTTAGTTTCGGAACTCAAATCCGAGAGAGGAGTGTACGCTGTGCGATCTTGTATTCTGCCTTGCAATACTCGAAGTTGGTCTTGAGAAAGGAAGTCACTTTCTGTTAATAATCTTTCTTTTTCCTCTGCAGCTGATAACTTGCTAGTGTTCTTGGCTGGGATCTTAGCCATAGTCATGTCCAAGTCAGGTGCTCTCGATCTTGCTACCTCTGTGGGAGGAAAGATCACCAAGAATGAAGTCAAGTCGGCAGTCGAACAGTACTATACTTCTTTACTTTTCCTCTGCTGTTATACTTTCTTTTATCTCGGCATGAGATTTATGGATCGCATCTTTTTAATAGCACACATTAAATCATATCCAAGTAGATGTTGGAAAGTGGAGAATGTTTTGAATGGTTGAAACTCGTAGTTGGATCCAGATATCTTTCTGGGAAAACGCTCAAGAAAAAGAGTGGCCTTGTGATTTTTAGTTTCATTTAAACCTCTGACTCTGTTTATAGATTGATGATCTATCGATTTGACAGCAGTTGCATAAGATGGTTGCAGAAGGATGAGTTCTAAAGAGATTGACTTTCCTCTTCATATTTTTGTATGATAATGGAGTTCTCTGTTCTTTCCATAGAATTCTCCATCATCTTCTATATCTTTATGCAAATGACATTGGATCTTGAATACTTAAATATTTTCAAATGGGTGATTCTCAGATTCAAAATTTATCTGGCTGTCAGTATCAATCTGACCCTCGCCACTTCACCTAGGATACAATCTTCTTTTTTGATATTCCTTCTTCTAGTCAGTGGTTACCTTGTACTAAGCGGCTAGTATTTCTTTAGAATCTGAAAATTAGATTCTTAGAAATGAAGCAACCAGGCAATTTTTCACTCATATTTCTTAAGTTCTTTATAAATCAAAATACTATAGAGTTGACAAAAAGTACTTTTGTTAAAAATTATCTCTTTATATTTATTTTATCATGTCTAATTTTATAAGATAAATCTTTTTGACATGGAAAATGTTAATTATACTACATGCATAGGAGATTAAGAAATTCATTGTTTAAGAGTTTTCATCGAAAATTACTGAATTAGAGATGTCAAGATTTTTTACATGAAAGAGATTTTGATGTTTATATTTCTAGCCTATTAGAAATTATTTCATAGAAAAATATAATTTCATATTTCTAAAGATATTTAATATTGTATTTTATTTCCACAAAAAAGATATGAAAAAATATTTATTCTCATTTAAATTTATATGAGATTTTT
Source organism: Typha angustifolia (assembly GCF_048772165.1). Classification (NCBI taxonomy): domain Eukaryota; kingdom Viridiplantae; phylum Streptophyta; class Magnoliopsida; order Poales; family Typhaceae; genus Typha; species Typha angustifolia. Next base: position 1,906,574 of record NC_133245.1, read on the forward strand.
TATAAATATTTATGGGATGAGAATTCTTTATGGGATCAAATATTAGATTTTTATTTATTCATGTTTTCTATACATGACTTTAAAAAAATAATTAGGATATATATTTTAGAAAATATTGGTATCCTAATTTATGGATAAATTATGTAATAAATTGTATTTAGAAGAATTGAGAATCTTGCTGATAGACAAATTCTAAAAGTGGCACTCAGAATCTAAATTTTCAAGAAGATTAATCTAAAGAAAAGATGTGCTATAAGTGATTCTGGCGGAATTAAGAAAAAGATTTTCGAATTTTTGTTCATGGTCTAATCTTACGCAACGACTAATCAAAAATCTAGTAGAGATTTTTATATGCTCTTATGTTGACTCTAAATCAAATTAACTCTTTTAAAAAATCCTGGAATGGTAATTAGTAGTGCAAAATACCTATTTAAAAGATATTATGACATGTTTACTAGTTTTGACTGTTTCCATATACTATTATGATTCATTTTCTCTTACTATATGTATTATATGTTGATTTTATAATTAGACATATTCTTAGTAGGAATTTAAAAATCTGATTAGGGAGGACCATAAAAACTAAGTACATTTCTATTGTGTCATTCTCTTTTTAGGATCTGATCATTGTTTAGGCTTTTGTATTTCTTCAGATTTTATCCTATAGATTTGAGGTCATCATGTGCTTAAATTGGGTCATGATATTTCTTCCTTACTCTTCAAGAATCATCTAATAAGATAATTTCATTTGCATACTACTGTCAGATTCTCCGTCTGTTGTTGACTTCATGGTGTGTTTGCGTCCTGTACATACCTACCTGAGTTGTCTATATATTTTAAACACACTTTGTCATGTGTTGCTTCGCCTTGTTATGCAGTGATGCACTTTATTTATTCTTCTGCTAAGCTGTGTGTCTTCTCATTTCACTAGGTATGAGAAGTATCATGCTAGTTTTGGCGGAGATGAGGAAACAAGAAAACACAACTACACTGACATGGTAAGACCATACTTCATACTCTTTACGGTTTTAGGCATATAACTTCTTTTCTGCTTCCATCGACTAGGAAGATAGATGAAACTTAATTTGACATGCAAGTTGAATGCTGTTTTAAAAGAAGTATAATCAGAATTTGATGTGCATTAGGTTAATAAGTACTACGATCTTGCCACCAGCTTCTATGAGTATGGCTGGGGAGAATCATTTCACTTTGCTCACAGGTTTGCATTATTCTTTGTTAAAGAATATGGTATTACACTCATGCAAACTCAACCCCCCCAAAAACAGAACATTCATGATATGTACTGAAAGTGTTCTATTTTTCTTGTGAAGATGGAAAGGTGAATCTCTTCGGGAAAGCATCAAGCGACATGAACATTTTCTAGCCTTACAATTAGGATTGAAAAGGGGAATGAAGGTCTCAGTAACTTTTCCCTGTGCAACTTACATCAAGAAGTATCAGTTTGACAAAATGAAAAATGCTTCTCTGTTTTTCTAACTCTGCAGGTTTTGGATGTGGGGTGTGGTATCGGCGGCCCACTACGAGAAATTGCTAGATTTAGGTAGTTCATTTTCTGGAGAAGTTTGTTTCTGTTAGTCGATTTTTATTCTCTGATCTAAAGCTGCATTTCTTTATGAATCATTTATGTCCTGGTTCTATTGGTTATCTTATCTGAAAATTGATTCTCTTTATAAGTGCTTCAAAAATAAGAAGCCAATAAATGACAATTCCTACTCGACAACTCTTGAGCTAATGGTATCATACATTGTTTATCGCAGCTCAACAATGATTACGGGATTGAACAACAATGAATACCAGATATCAAGGGGAAAGGTTATTATTATTATTTATTTTTCTATTTCCTCTTTCTGGGTTCATTGCCTGGCCATGAAAAATATTTAATTGACATATAGATAGGCGGAATGTGATAATCTTTGGCCATGCTTGCATCCTAATAAGTCACAATTACAAAAAGTTTCTACCTTTTCTGCATTGATGACATTGATATTCATTACTTCCATCTTGCAGGAGCTAAATCGGATAGCAGGACTGAGTGAATCTTGCAACTTTGTGAAGGTACTTATTACAATTGATTTCGCTTGATTAAAGATACCAACATCACTGAAACCTATTTTTCTTTATTCATAAGTACCTGTTTTGAGCATTTCTTTGAAAATTTGCCCTTTGCTAGCTCACTCTTAACATTTGAGATTTGAGATATGATGATTTTCATATACCTCTCTAGGAATTTGGTATAAATATTCAAATATGGCAATGCTTACTTGATAAATTAACTTATACTTGTGTTCTGCATTCTTTGCTTTACACTTTGCAGGCAGACTTCATGAAGATGTCATTCTCCGATAATACCTTTGATGCTGTTTATGCGATAGAGGCAACATGCCATGCACCTGACGCGGTAGATTACCTACATATTCTTGTGTGAGACTTCCACTGATTCTCTTTTAAATCCTCATGAACATAATGCCAATCCACTATTTTTCGTTGGTACAGGTTGGCTGCTATAAGGAGATATACAGAGTTCTGAAGCCTGGTCAGTGTTTCGCAGCCTATGAATGGTGCATTACCGACCACTTTAATCCTAACAATGAAAGCCACAAGAAAACCAAGGCTGAAATTGAGCTTGGTAATGGCCTCCCAGATATCCGATCTACGAGACAATGCCTTGAAGCCTTAAAGAATGCAGGATTTGAGGTGAGCCACTTGAATCTGACATATTCTGCATAGATGAGATCATGAGACTGTACTGTATACTTCTTCCTTTTCTTGAAGGTTATATGGGAGAAGGATCTGGCACAAGATTCCCCTGAACCATGGTATTTGCCATTGGATACTAGTCGACTTTCAATAACTAGCTTCAGATTGACAGCTGTTGGACGTTGCATTACGAGAACAATGGTAATAGATGTTACACATCACTCTTAACGTTTTCTTATATCCTGTGCCATAACATTTGTATTTGATTGCCCAATGCTTTCCTCTCCAGGTTAAGGCACTGGAGTTTATAGGTCTTGCTCCAGAAGGAAGCCAACGAGTCTCAGCCTTCCTAGAGAAGGCTGCAGAAGGGCTTGTAGACGGCGGAAGGTGAGCTTATTATACAACCACCTTCATTTTAATAGATAGATCCTGCAATGTGCTGAATTATGTTATTTGATTACCTGATACAGGAAAGAGATCTTTACGCCGATGTACTTCTTCTTGGTACGAAAGCCTCTTTCAGAGTCCTGACAAATGATGCTGATTTCTCTGGCTATCTTTCAAGATTTGTCAGCTATAAGTCTACCATCGTGTGTTCAGGAACTTATCTCTTTGTTTTTAGTTTTTGGATATCTGATTAAATTCTTCCTCTTCTGGGCTTTGTAATTTGCTGGAAATTGCTTATCGAACATATGCCTGTTACTTGCTATACTGCAAAAATTTGTTAACTGAAGCACCTTGGAAGGTGTTTTATTAGTAAGATTGTGTGTGCGCAATAGTTAGAACAGAGTTTGAGATTGCAATATATATCGTACTCATGTATGCAGTTTCTTATCTTGGTGCAAATAATGCGAAGCACGATTCTAATAATGTGCGGTGAGAATGAAATTTTTCTCTAGATAATTTCAAATTGATTGATCAATTATCATTCAGGGGAGAAAAAAAGGAAGAGCTCGTATGTAGCTTGTTTCGAAGACTACTAAAAACGAAATAGAGCAAGACGATTGTGGACTCGATAAGAAGAGGGAGAAGGCCTAGTTACATCCGTCAGTCCATTTTCGATTTGGCCTCGAGTTGACCAAGCCCAAAGAGTTCAATTGAATCATAAAGCTCTTAAATTCGAGTCTACTGATCCGGGCTTGACCTGAGCTCGGCGTAATTTGGAGGTATATTTCTGGCATTTGGAGAGATTTAGCAAAGGTTTGTTTTGATTTTGGAAAGCACGCGTCTCATTTAATCTTTTGATGGTCTGGCGGAGGATCCAGCGATGTCGAAGTTAGGAGGTCTTGATCTTGCTTTAAGTGTTGGAGGAAAGATCACCAAGAACGAAGTCGAATTGGGTTCTTTCTACTCTATTCTTTTCTTGTTACTGGTGTTGTTTTGATTAGATTGCTGAAGCACAACAATGGAGTTGGATGTAATACTGATGCAAATAGAAAGTAAAAGTTGGACAGCAGTTTGTGTTAATGACAATTTCCTCTTAAAGGAGTCGTATTCTTAGGTTCCATATTAGAAAAAGAGATTAATTATCATGCCAAAATCTGATGAAGGTTTTAGAAGCTACTTCTTTGATGAATGCAGCAAGCTGCACATAAGCTTTTGGCCTTTTGATTGCCTAATTCTTTGTTCGATCGACTGGGTAAGACAAGTATCGTGGTTATTTTGGAGGGGATGAGGAAACGAGAAAAAGAAACTACAGTGATATAGGTAAGACTACTTGTTGAGTTGTTTCTTTGTTAATTCTTTTAGCTGAATGTTGATTCCAATGTTAAAAGACTACAGTGATATAGGTAAGACTACTTGTTGCTCCAATTATATTGTACATTTTAGGGAATTTTATAAAACATTTATTATATTTTATCTATTTTATAATTGACACCTCATTATTTTTGAGGATTTTATAATCTGATCTTTATTTTTCTCTATAATTCTTATTTAATACCACGATATTATTTTTACTAACTAAAATATCAATTAAATTACTAAAATACTTTTACTATTCCCTTTCATATTTTATATTTCTTTACTATCTTCTCAACTTATCTACTCCACTCATCTTCCCCTCTTCCCCCTTCTTTCCCCACCAATTGGTTGAGCATAATAGCCGAAGCTTAATGGTTGATTTTAAAAAATATTATATCTTATTGAGCGAGCATAATAGATTTCTATGAAAATATTTTAATTTTTTTTTATAAAGACATACTTATATAAATTTTTAATAAATTGAATATTTAATTTGAGACTCAAAAACTAAGAAATAGACAGAAGTAATGGGTCTGGCCATAAGCGTAAGTAATCCATGGATCTTTTAGGCCGAGTCGAGGGGACAAAGGTCTAGCTCATGCAGCCCATTAATAATTTAAGCTCGGGTCAGACTGAGCCCAAGTCAGACATATTCCGGGCTTAGCCCAGGTAAAATCGGACCGGTTCAGAATGTCCTTGAGTAGGTCGGCCTAATGATCAGCTATAGGTTGGGAAGACTATTTCTTAACTTCTATCCCCACTAAACTAGGCATCTCTCTCGAGTTAGTTAGATGGTTAGATGAGATGTTAACCCTATTTTTAGGTACGGATAATACTATCCATTCAATTTATCCTCCCAACTCACTCACCTCACCGCGGCACCGTGTGTATATATACCCCTGCCCCCCCTCCAATTTTGTCAGACCTCTCATCTCCATCCTGGTCTCCTTCCTCTCATCCTCTCCTTGTTCTTCTTTATTGTATAGAGAGATAGAGGGAGGGTTGAGTTTAATTATTATAGGAAGCCAAAATGCCGGCCATTGCCATGTCTAACTCCAATGATCCCCCTAAGGAGTTTGAGGGGAAGATCACATCCTATGTAATTCTCTGTGGCATAGTAGCCGCCACCGGAGGACTTATGTTCGGCTACGACATCGGCATCTCCGGTATGCATCGGATTCTCTTTGATGATATATATGTGATCAAGATATTGATTGACTGAGTTTTTGTTATCGTGAGTGTAGGAGGGGTGACATCCATGGATGACTTCTTGATAGAGTTCTTCCCTTCAGTGTATGAGAAGAAGCACAGGGCCAAGGAGGACAACTACTGCAAGTTCGACAATCAAGATCTCCAGCTCTTTACCTCCTCCCTCTACCTCGCCGCGCTGGTCTCCAGCTTCTTCGCCTCCAAGTCATGCACCATGTTCGGCAGGAAGCGGACGATGCAGGCCGCCTCCCTCTTCTTCTTGCTCGGCGTCATCCTCAACGGCGCCGCGCGAGATCTCGCTATGCTGATCATAGGAAGAATCCTCCTTGGGGTTGGTGTTGGTTTCGGCAACCAGGTACTCTGTCTATTTATTGTCAGAATATATATATATATATATATAAAAAAAGAAGATTGAAATTACGGTTCTCTATCAGCTTATACTTGTTACTGTAGGCCGTACCACTATTCTTATCGGAGATCGCCCCGGTGAAAATCCGAGGAGCCCTCAACATCCTCTTCCAACTCGACGTGACGATCGGGATCCTCATAGCCAACATAGTGAACTACTTCACCACCAACCTTCACCCATGGGGGTGGCGGCTCTCGCTCGGCCTCGCCGGGGTGCCAGCCATCATCCTGTGCCTCGGCTCGTTGCTGATCACCGAGACGCCGACGAGCCTGATCGAGCGGCAGCGAATGGACGAGGGGCTGGCAACGCTGAAGAAGATCAGAGGGACGGAGAACGTCGACTTGGAGTACGACGAGATCGTGCACGCCTGCGAGATGGCTCGGCTGGTCAAGCGGCCGTTCCGCAACCTCATGAAGCGATCGAGCCGCCCGCAGCTCGTGATCGCCATCTTCATGCAGATCTTCCAACAATTCACTGGGATCAACGCGATCATGTTCTACGCCCCGGTCCTCTTCCAGACCATGGGGTTCAAGAGCGACGGGTCTCTCCTCTCTGCCGTCATAACTGGCGGAGTGAACGTCTTATCCACCGTCGTCTCCATCGTATTGGTCGATAAAGTTGGGAGGAAGGCTCTACTCCTCGAAGCCTGTGGCCAAATGCTCCTCACTCAGGTATATATCCATATATTGTGTGAGTATTTCCGAATTCAAACGTTTGAGATTGTTTTCGAATTAACGTCTTGTCGTGCCCGCAGACTGCAATTGGAGTCATCCTGCAAATGTACATGAAGAATAACAACAATCTCAGTCCTAGCTTGGCAATCACGGTGGTGGTATTGGTCTGCCTCTACGTGATGAGCTTTGCATGGTCATGGGGGCCTCTAGGTTGGTTGATTCCTAGTGAGACCTTCCCCCTGGAGACGAGGACAGCCGGCTTCTTCTTCGCCGTCAGCTCGAACATGCTCTTCACCTTCATCATCGCGCAGGCCTTCCTCTCCATGATGTGCCACCTGCGCGCGGGGATCTTCTTCTTCTTCGCGGCATGGATCGTTGTCATGGGGCTGTTCGCCATGTTCCTACTGCCGGAGACGAAGAACGTGCCGATCGACGAGATGACGGACAGGGTGTGGAAGCAGCATTGGTACTGGAAGAGATACATGGATGAAGATGGCAATGATAAGAAGAATAACATTGAGAATGGTTCTTCTAGGTGAATGTAAGGAAGTGGACCACGTCCGATTGAATTGGTTTTCCTTTTTTGTTTTTCCTCTCTTGCCAGGACGCTCTCTCAAATATGTTTGTTGAATTAATGGGGTCTCTGTTAGTAACAAGAAGATGGACACAAATGTGTTCTTCATCTCGTTTGCTTCTCTGTAATCACTCTCGAGTGATGGTTAATTTTCAAAGAAAAAGAAACGAAATGAACAAAACAAAAGTCTGGATAGAATTTATCTCGTGACAGTTTGATCACGGTAATTTGGAGACATTACAGTGAATTCACTATGACATGAAGCTAGACTGTATCAAATTATTTCTTTTGTCAAGTACTCTACTATTGACGTTAGCATGAGGAGGCAAGTCGTACTTAAGCACTTCGCTTAGTGCTCGACTGCATCATGCAGGCTGAATTCGCTCTTAGCCAATGAGATGAGACCTATGTGACTCAAGAGTGGGGACCACAAACTTCCATTATCCCTGGAAGTGGGTCCCGCAGCCTAAGCGCGCATTTATTCGTGGGATAAAATTTATATAGAGAGATGATGTTTAAGTGGGGATCACGAGATGTCCATGTGTGTCTTGGGTGTGAAAGAAGAGTTAGTGCTTGGGGCCTTGGGCCCCAAATAAGTATAAAGAGGTATAAGATATTAATATGGAAGTGTGGTCACAGAGTAAGGAAGCTTTTTTCGTCCAGACAAACGAAGTAAGACAAACCCATTTTAAGGTCACTATCAAAGACCAAAAAAGAAATGGAGGTGGTAGAGATTTTTTCAGTTACTATGTAGTGATGTGGTCTAGCATCAACAGGACCACAACAAACTATAATGTTGGTCTATGTTGCATTGATCCATCACCAACTAGAGATAATTACATCTAGATGCATTTAATTATACTAGTTGTACGATAATTTAATATGAAATTGAGCATAGAACAACCACACAAACGAGGCCGCATGATGTACAAAGAACTCATTGCTAAGCTCATTCTTTCTTGAGCTTTACTCTCAAGTGACATAGAATCATGCATGAAACTTGTTTCAAATGTATGGCATATGAATTATTAAAAGAAGTGCCATTGCTGCATAATAGCATCCACCTTCTCATACATACTAACTAACAATCACACAATAAACAGTGTCAACAAAATCAGAGAGTATTCTCAAGTTAATAACTCAATCCAAATCCACAGAGAAGGCAAAAATAATGACACATCTACCAGCAGATAGCATTAGAGAACTGCGAGACTAGTGGCAGCAAAGGCAAGTATGGAAATGGCGAGGCCAGAGCCCATGGAAGAGGCAGCTTTGGCAGTGCTATTGCCATGCGGCGATGGTGCAGGATTGGATGCAACTCCTGTGCCGGCGCCGGCGGCCGCACTTGTGGAGGGCTCAGAGGCAGCTGGGGCCACGGAAGGGGCAGCAGAGGAGGTGCGCTTGGGCACACGGATGTCGACCTTCTGTCCAATGGAACAGTGACCAGGAACACCGCATATGAAGAAGTGGTGACCACCACGCTTAATGACGATTGAGTCATTGCCAGTCGTGTAGGTGGCGATAGGTGACGTGGCTGCACATGCCTTAAAATCATTCTTGCTCACCTCCATCACATTGTGGAACATCTTGTTGTACTCAAAAACTACAACATCCATCAAAGAGACATTTCACAGTTACCTTCAATATGAATGAAATGCGCAAGAACCTGGTAGTAGCCAAAAGAACATTTCCCAGAAGGCAACTATTTCAATACATCATTCTAATTCATAGTGTTAATTCTACAGAGAATATAGCTGGTTTCTCTCTTCTTTTTTATATCTGGTACCAGTGTTCCAGTAACCTTCTATTTATGGATTTAACAACTAGAAAGCCATTGAGCAATAATTATGTAGTTATATAGTACATACACGTTCTCTTTTCCGAAGCACATCTCCTTACTCCATTGGAATATAAAACATAACTATTCAATAAGAGATTAGATTTAAATTAGATTCAAATCTATCTTATCAAATTTCAAATGATGACAAACTACTTCACAGCTTTCTTTCCAATCAATATAAATCTCGTTTGTCTCATGATATGCTTAAAAACCGAATTCAAACTTTTCTTTTTTTGAAAGATAGGATTCAAATCTAATACATTGATTCAAGATCAGCAGAGTTTAATTTAAATATGCTTGTTATCCTTTAGTTGCTCTCTAACAGGTTTATAAGGTAATTAACGGCTAGATTTGTATTTCATATTAAATACCCAAAAATATCAAAGGCAATAGAAAGATTTAATTTAGGTTTTATACCAAAAATCAATGGAGTCCTGTCACTGTTGGGCAATTGATGGTTTTAATTGTAAACAAAAAAACTCTCTTTTGTATCTCTTTGCAATCAAAGTATTCTTTTGGATTGTTTTGATTTTCCTAATCGATTAATTTGATTAATGGATCTTCCACTACCAACAACCAACTCAATGCCCACTAATGCACGCGGAAACGATACACAGAGAACACATGCATCAGTCATCAGTCATCGGTCAATTGGTGGTGGGACACAAACTCCCAGAACCTCTTAAAGTTTCAAAAGTTATACCAAGAGAAGGAAACCAAAGAAATATTAAAGATAAAAAAGAGGAGAATGTGAAAGTTGGTAGCCATTAGAGGACAACAAGTATTAAGCATTAAACACAAATATCAATGGCTTGAATTTACTAGTAATTCATCATTATGATAGCAACCAATTTCTGAAAGATTGGTTTGACATCCACCAGTAATAATTCGTATAAATTACGAAACGAGAAACAATTTGAAAACTTGGTAAAGCATGCGTTCTGTGTGACAACCCACGAATAAAAGCCCAGAACTCCCAGATTCCCTTTTTACCCCTCATCTCAGAATAGGGACAGGCAATCCTAAGAACTCTCAGCTCAGTGCATAAATTAACTCAACCGTGCTTCCGATTGAAGACTATTTTAGCAAAATTCTAGGAATTAATTGTAGAGAAACATCAAGATGATCTAGAAATATAAGGGAAATGGGGATAAAAATTGAAACGAAAAGAAATAAAAAGAAGAGGAGAAGAACTTACGAATGACATCTCCCAAATGGAAGCTTTTTGTTGAAGCCCAAGCTGAGTAGTTCACATTCCCTACAATCGTCCACCCAGCAGCATCCCCGACCTTATAAACCGCCCCTGCGGACGCCCGCACCAAACCCAACACCACCACCGCCATGATCGCCACCTCCATCGCCATGATCGATGCCTTCCTCTCCATCACGACAAGAAGAAAAAGAAGAAGAAGAACGAAGAACGTAGAACGAAGTACGAACAGAACAGAAGACGAGACGAGGAGAGGGAGAGAGAGAGAGAGACACGGACTACAAACTTGCAACTTACCTGAGCTTAGTGCTGCAGTAATATAAAAGGTCCAGAGACTTCTTTAAATTCCGAAATTACCCCTCGTTCCGTTGGAAAGCGGAAAGTTTATTTATTTTTTCTTTTGCTCCCCGTGGAGTAAAGGAAACTCTATTGCCGGTGCCAGCCGTAAATTCACCTAATTACCCGTGATGAGCAATTGAGCACCATGGCCAACTCTTACAAGTAAGGCCGGGCCATTGGATATTGATCCAATGGTGAGAGATAGTTGGATGCAACTAAATTGGAATGATAGCTGTAACCAACTCAACTAGCCGTCTGGTGAGCGGTCGGATCGTGATCTAACGGCCGTCCATAAGGACAAATTGGGTTTTCGTTTACTGGATTTGTCGGATGTAACTAAAGAGTGCAACGAAGTTAGGATATATTAATGTGGCGACACGTGGAAGGAGAAAGGAGAGCGACGTGTGTATTGGATTCTGACTAATGCTTTACTTATGTCCATATCCTGTCAGAATTCGGATCCAATCGGGTGAAGTTAATGAAACCAACTGACCCGATAAGGAATCCGCATTTGCATCACGTGAATCGCACCTGCCGAGTACTTGAACTCGTACGCTTCTCCTCCTCCTTATCCACTCTCGCGCTCTCCTCTTCGTCTCTCCCCCCCCCCCCCCCCCCCCCCCCCCCTCTCTTCCAATCCCCGAACCATTCGCCGTCGGATTCCGATACAAATGGCGCTCCATTCTATCTCCTCCGTCGCTTCTCGCTCTCGGCTCCCCGCTTCCTCCGTCCTCCTCGCTCAAAGGACAGGTCCCCAACTGGAACCTTTAATTAGATACTCTAGTTAAGTTATTCTAGTCTTAGGTTTTAGATTCCAACTGATAGAGATTTGGAAAAATGCAGTTTTTTTTGCTACAATACCGATATTTCTATTAAATTTTTTCTTTTGGGTTGATATACCTAGTATGATGTTAAGTTTTGGGTGGATACTGAATAATTCACCCTTTCTTACCTTTGCTGTCTCATTTGATGACAAATAAATGAGAAATTTAATTGACTCCCGAAAGAATCAGGTCGCAATGGAAGTATTAGTGTCTCAACAAGTATAATCTCATGGAGTTCTACTGCAAACTATGTTAGACTACAGGAAGGAGCAGCAGCATTCTTAAGGCCTTTGGTTACTAAACATTCAAACAAGAGGCAAGTGCTTTATTTTCAAGTTTCAAGAATTTAAGTTCCTAATACTGGACCTTGAAATATACTTCTTCCATAAGCATGGTATGATTGGTATTGCATATTCCTCAGAGCAGGAGTCGTAAGGTGTGCAACCATTGAGGAAATCGAAGCAGAAAAATCCGTGATCGAGAGAGATGCCGTAAGTGCTTATCTGATAATCATGTCTGCCTCAGCTTTACCAGCCAAAATTTGACTGATTGCGTGTCTTTCAGAAAGATAGGATGGAAAAGACAATTGAAACGGTTAGAGGGAGTTTTAACGCAGTAAGAACAGGTCGAGCAAATCCTGCAATGCTCGACAGGATTGAGGTATGAAGAAGCAGACAGTATATGGAAGTCCAGTAATTTATGTCACCCTGAGTGATCCTTAGCTGATGATATTCATTCTTCCTCCAGGTGGAGTACTATGGAAGTCCAGTGAGCTTGAAGAGCATCGCACAGATCAGCACTCCAGATGGAAGTTCTCTTCTTGTTCAGCCATACGACAAGTCTAGGTAAAACTTTCTTATATTTAGTGCCAGTTTCATATGTAATCTTCCTTCCTAGATTATGACTCTTTCAGAAGCATGCAGTCTTAAAGCTGTTGAGAAGGCAATAGTCAGTTCTGACATTGGTTTAACACCAAACAATGATGGAGAAGTCATAAGATTGAGCATCCCACAACTGACATCTGACCGGAGAAAGGTTTATCTTTGCAGACCTTTTCCTTTTTCTTTTCAAAGAAAAAAAACTTGTAATGGGGATATCAAGTTAGAAAATATTACACACACTTGGAGAACTGTTGGTGATCGTATGCAGATATGGTCTATGACTCTACATATTCCATTTCGGCTAATGACATAAGGGAAATATATGATCTGACCTTTCTCGTTAACAGCAATTGTTCTCTTTAAGTTGCTACAATGGAAATTGGTGTTTTATATGTTGGCTCTTTGATGTAAGTCTAATGCTCCTTAGTTTGAACTTATCATACTTTTAGGGAAGTTAGCTACATATTGTAGTATGAAGCTGGCAAAAGAATTGTTCCTTATTTCATTTTCATATGTCACAACTATATGTTCTTAGATTTTGAATTTCCTGTGATATCTAAGTTACATCTATTCTGATCTTTTTATCACCATAACCACAATGTGTTATACACCAATAGAGGTTGATTTATAAATATTTTAATTATTTTGATTCATTTTGAGAGCTCGATCTAGATCATGTATCAGCCATCTAACTTTTGTTCTTTGGGGCTGCAGGAGTTATCTAAGGTTGTTGCTAAACTAACTGAGGAAGGAAAGGTAAAGATCTGATTGATTTGCTGTTTATTGAGATGCTCCATTACTGTAGCACAATCTTCATCTTATTTGGTGTTTGGACCTAATAGCTTCTGATATCAGTCATATCATGTTAAAGTATATTTCTATACTTCTCTACATGCTATTTGTGTCTTTTTGGGTCAATTATCTGTCTTGGGATTATAATGTAAACTAAATGCTCTAGGGTGTCAGTCAGTGGCACTCTTATATAGTTCATCTTATATAAGATTTTGTACTGATTGATCTGTTAAACTACCTTGGAGTATTTGTTGTCCTCATTCTATAAGCAGCTATGCTTTAGTCTTCATTATAAAGCAAGCCAGTTGCGGTTGGCTATTACTAGTACTTGTCAATAATCTGTCTCAGTAAACTGATCTCTCCTCTGTTTTCTGTGACTAGAACTTGTCGCACTATTAGTTTTGTGAAGTTGTTTTAGTGTTTTACTGGTGCCTGTATAAAGAAAAATCCTGTTAAAAAGCATTCTTGGTAATCATTGTAGGATTGTCAGCTTGGAGTACACATCATCTTCCTGTATTGCAAATGCCTTGTGCTAAGATCTGATTGATGTGAAGGATCCATTATAATTTATCAGAAAATCTTGAGCATCTTTATTCTAGTACTATTTCTTTAGCATCAGTCCTTTGACTGGTTATTGATATATTTTATGCTCTATTGTTAAATTCTAGAACAATTCCAGAAGTTGCAGCTTCTATAGTTGTGATACAAATGATTTGCTCTTTGCAGGTAGCTGTAAGAAATATAAGGAGAGATGCAATTAAAGCTTATGAAAAACTTCAGAAGGTATCTCGCTTTTTATACAATATCTGCAGGATTTTTCTACTTGGTCTCACATCTATTTCCTACCTTCTCTTTCGTAGGAAAAAAAGCTTTCTGAAGATAATGTCAAAGATTTATCAAGTGACCTGCAGGTGTGCTTATTTGCTGTCATTCAATTCATTTATATCTTTCTCCTTATATCTACCATGGACGTATGCCAATACACCTGGAACTGTAATATATCTCTCTATCATTTGGCAGAAAGTGACCGACGAGTACATGAAAAAGATTGAGTCTATGCAGAAACAGAAAGAAAAGGTATACTAAACTTTTTGTCTCATCTTTATTTTAATTTTCCTGCAGTTTAGTGTGAAGATGGGCACATCACTGTCAACAGCGCTCTATGAATCTCTTATAATGTTCTTTATCTTCATATAGAAGTTATTTATTGAACAAAATATCTTTTTTCTTAGATGACTAGTATCATAAGATCTGACAATAAGACTTGCTCAACAACAGCTATCATTCCATCTAATGTAGCAAAGAACATCTTGGAATTCCATAAGCTGAAAAACATGGTATTCAACTGACCGAATAATAATTTCAAGGATTTCTATATAGGTCTTCACTCTTCAGTTCCTTTGAGGTAAACTTTCAGGGAATGGAACGAACTGTGTTTATCATTTGTTGATATTTTGCAAGTTGATACCATGTCAGCCTGTTGCCATCATATTTAGTTTCAAGGCACACTAGTTTTTCTATAGCTGTCACACTCACATCTTCCTCATATTTGAACTATTGAATTTTATTCAATTCTGCACATTCTGTAATATCTAAATCTCCACCTTGCCAATTTTGAGCATTTTTATGTCATATGTGTCTACGTTAAGCTTTTCTTGTTACTCTGGCCTTTTCTCGTGGCTTCTATGGTTACCTGTAGGATTAATAGCATAAGATGTTCTCTTTCCCCCTAGCTGCCAAAGCTCAAGACATTTTGAGGATATTCTTTGCACCACGCTAGGGTCAATAAACCTAGGAGGTATCGGTATGGCACTTAATGATGTCAAAGAAAAGGTTGACTAATTAAAGTATCTAGGAATTCTTTTCTCAGAAAGTATTTATGACTTCCTGAGCTGTCCAGAGAGTCCTACATACCAGACGGCAGGGCATTTTCTCTGCTTATATAGTGCAGCGGCACTGGTTACTACCTCTTGGAGATCCCTTTTCACTGACTTAATTTTTGCTCTAATTGATATGTTTGTTTTTTCAGGAGTTGCTGACAGTATAACCCTTGCTGCATGCGGAAGTCAGCATGACTCATTGACTGGTCGGGTGAGCTTTATGCTCTCTTTTCTTTTCCAATTTTTGTTGTGTTAGTTTGTCAATCGTTATCTATTTTGCAGCTTCTTTACTCCTCGCAATCAGTTTTACTGGATAGTGTAAATCATCACAAAATTTGACACTCTGCTGCAGTAATTTCCAAGTGCAACTGCTGCCTTTTTATGAGGGGTCGAGACAAAAAGCTGCTGCAAGTACTCATCAGAGATGGCATCTCTTTCTTATTTCCGTGATCATAAAGAAGAAGATTTTGCTAAATTTTGGCTCCTTTTTTGTCCTATTATCTACTTCTGTTAATACAAGATCTTTTTCAAATTACGGACAGACTTTAAACCGTAAAACTTGTTTTGGCCCTTTTGGGTGACTACATGTTCACAGATGAAGATATTGACATAAACTAATTACATTTTCTTGCTCTAAGATGGAAACTAGTTTTACACTGGGTGAGTATATGTTTCACTTCCTGGAAACTATCCAAGTTCTTTTGAGATTCAGCTATGTAACAAATTGCAGTTGCTGTTTTCTTTTCTTGTCATAAAGTTGTTGAACAGCAGCAATTGATTACAGTTTATGAAAGAAGAAAAAAAGAAAAAGAACTCTGTTCCATTTGACTAGGATACTTGGATATGAATCTGGACTTCTCATTGTCTCATATAATTCTCAATCACTGGGATATTCTTTTTCTTGGAATATTGTATTGAAGAGTATTGTTCAAAATTTTGGACATGATGTCAAATGGAATATTGCTTGTTTCAATTGGCCTCATGTTGATTGTCTTTCTCAATCCCTGTCCCATTTCTTGCCTTCAAAAATAACTTTCGATCATTGCCTTTCTGAAAGACATGAGATCACACTTCTATTCTCATCTCACTAGTTTTAATCACCACATCTCACACCCATTTCCTCTCCATCATCAAGTGTCAACCGTAGCACATCTGCTTTCCTATAAACTAAATTGTTGTTTTCTTCTGAAGTGCCACGTATACCTTATTGCCCATAATCGCCAAATTTTACTTCAATTTGTCACATTTACATATAATAAACTTAATAAAACTGCAAATAATTTCTCACAATGTATATCTGAAGAGAGAGAGAGAGAGAGGAGTCAATCTGGAATTTTGAAATATTATTTCTCTGTCATGAATAGTTGGGATAGATGTAGACGAATAATGATCTTGTTATTGAAACTTAGCATAATCCTTCTATTAAATATCACCACTAGCACTAATATAATATTAGTAATTATATATATACTTGTCCAAAGGATTTTTCCCTCTCGTTGCCTCCTCTACCCCATCCCTACGAGCATCATAATTTAATAATACCTTGAATGATGGTGTAGTGGAAAGAGACCTATAGTAAGTATACCCATAAACACATTTAAATATTAAATCACCTTTATCCGATAATTATAGCCATTAGAATAATTAACAAGGAGAGGTTGTCGTGGCCAAGTACTTTCTATAGGTCAATACTTTATATACCATAGGATACTTTAAAATAATTACGTAGATTATCATTATTAGCGTGTTAGGTAAATCCCAAGAAGCATGCCACCAAATTAATAAGATGGGAAATAATAAAATAATTTAATCGTCACTAGAGACCACTACCAGTTTAGATACCCACTATTTTGAATTGATTAACAGAACGGACTTATAATAGATCGTAGCCATCAAACTAAACTATTATAATATAGTGGGGAGGTGATATTAACATATAAGTATATGATTTGTAGATGTTAATTATATAATCTAAGATTCTAACGATGAAGCCCCATAATGGCCACATGGAAAGGAGGAAGAAAGAATTCTCAGCATGTATTTTAATTTTACCTTATTTTTTTAATCAAAGTTGTGGACTTAGTAAAGTGAGCTTAAAAATATAATGTAGGATAAGATTTCAACTAAACCTTGGTGGTGTCTTCGTAAATATAACCTTTTATGAGAGATATCATTAGCTTTAATTATGAAAATTAAGTAGACGTGGTGGCAAGGGTGTAAATATCGTGATCCCTCTCCTCTTTGCCGAAGCTGAGGTGGCAAAGGGTAGGGTAGACGTGGAAGGCTGGGAAAAGTGCGGCGGGCACGAGACGGTGGGATCCGTGCACGTGGTCCAGACTCCGAGCTATATCTTTGTGATCCATCCGTTAACCCAAATATAAATTAAGAATGATTTGAAACTGAGCTGTGCACCCAACCAACCAATCAACGTCGTTCTACACACGAAGACCGCAACGTCTCCTTTAAATCTCAAATGACCAAAAACACCTTTCCTTCTTCCTATGTACCTTATATTAATAAATTATACTTTATTAACATCGGTTAATTTTAACTTACTCTTTCTATCTTAAAGTTACGTTTTTTATTAATAATTATAAGTATGTTATTGCCAAATCAGCTAAATTTCATAATATATTCTAGATCGGTATTATTGGTAGTTGGACAAGACTTCGTTGTGTCCCCTTGCTTGTATTCATTGTAGTGAATAAAGCTTACATTTGATTGACCAAGTCCAGTCAATCAAAATTATAGATTATCCAATTAACTATAATAATTGGTTTTTTTTATAAAAAAAATGTCTTGTATCCACGTCAGCATAAACTCACATCTCGAGGACAAGAGCTTTTCAATATTTGTAGCGCGTGAATGTGAAAAAAATTTGGAGGGACGTGAAATATAAATAAGAAGGATAGCGAGGTCCAACATGCAAAAAGTTAATGGAGAGGTTTGATTGGTTGGTTGTTTGGAGTCAATAATGACGCCTCTCCTACTGAGAATATCTCCTCTCCGGTTGCGATGCGATGACATCGGATTCACACTTTGGTTTAAAGTGGCTTCTGAGGGTTATTTATTAATTATTATTAGATGATGATATTTTTTATTGATAGCGAAGGGCGGGTCGAGATTTTTATATTCTACTTGTATCTATCTCGTTTAAAATAATGTGCTCAAATAACACGTCAACTGCCACGTGGGTGAATCGACGCCCTACATCGTATTCTTGGGGCTCTTTGGGGAACGTCAAAGTCAATATCAAGTTGGCTGGGCTTCGCAAAAGCGTCATTTCCGGCTATGCTCAGAGTAAAGATAATATTATTTTTAATATTTTAATATTTATGTTGGTTTTTTTTTTCCCTGAAAAATAAATAAATATTATTGTTTGGTATTATTTTTTTGTTTTCCTGAACTTCTCGACGACAAGCGGGTGTCGTGAAGGTTGGCGGAGTGTGAGGGGCGGGATGACGTCAGATTGGTCCACGTGGGCGGTCTTGGAAAAAGGACATGGCCGGATTAACTTCCCACGATTCCAAGCGGGGAGGGCCGTCCGATGCGGTGAGATGGAGGGACGGGATCCGAGATGCCGTCTCCAGCTAGGCCTGGCGCAATTTAGCGCTCCAGGTTCGGCAGCTTCTTAGCCGAACGGTCCTGTCGCCACGTCGGATAGAGATTTAACGGCCGAAGTCGCTCTTCGGATCGGAGGAGAGATGGCAGCCGTCCGCTCCGTCCATCTTGTCGCTTTCTCGATGGGGCCCGCAGTCAAGTGGCGGGAGGGAAGGAATAGAAAAAGGGGTGGGGAGAAGGGGGGGGGGCAGCGAACGCACGGGAAGAGAGGGGCGACCGTTAGTAGCCGGTTTCATTTTGCGGACTTTGGCCGATCGTTCCATCTAGGACAGACACGTACCCGTTACCAAACGGGTAATGCGCTATGCTTGTGGCGCAAGGAACCGATATTTATCGCGACACGTGGCGGTCCATCTCCACTAGGCTTCGCCCTAACTACGCCCTAGCCGAATCCGACGCCCAAGGATCCTGCCACGTTGGCACCGCACAATCGAGGCCGTAAGATCAGGAGACGGGATCGGAGGGCCTGGAATGGGAGGAAAGAGTGGGAAAGCGATTGCGTCCGTTGGATTGGAGTAGAGTGGTGGGTTGGGCAGTGACAAAACAAAAAGGAGATAGAAAGAAAGAGGAGAGGAAAGCAAACTAGGAGAGGAGAGGAGAGGAGAGGAGAGGAGAGAGAGAGAGAGAGAGAGAGAGACTTTTGAGAGGCGGAGAAGAAAGAGCAAGGCGAAGAGGAGGTGGTGGAGATCTGAGAGCAAATATCTCCCTTTTCCGACTTTTTATACGATTTCGACGAGATTCATCCATCTGACCTCCCGTAGAGGTCCGGAACCCGGAAAAATTCGGTGGAGAAGGTGGAGATTTGGCCTAAAAATCGGTTCTTGGAGGCGACGAGAAGGGGGTTTCGATTGGATGAGGGAGATCGGAAGGAGATGGAAAGGAATCGGGAAGCGAGAAGAGGAAGCATGGCGGCTATGAACGGAGGGTTGTCGAGAAGGAGGCAGAGAAGCGGCGGGTTAAGAGACTCCCCAGGTTTGGATCCGTAGATCTGCTTTAAATTCTCTCCTTTCTTGGCTATTATCTGTTGATCCTTATGGCTTTAACGGATTCTTGTCTTTATACAGAGGAGGATGGAGGAGAGATGGAGATGGCCGAGAGGTCGAGGCTTCGGGATCGAGGAAACAAGAAAGAAAGAGACCGGGATCGAGATCGGGAGAGGGAGAGATCGAGCCGGAGCAAGAGGAGGAGAGGGGAGAGGATGATGCTTCATGGCGGCGGCGGCAACCGAGACGACGGAGAAGAGAGCTCCGAGGAGAGCACCGAAGAGGACGACGATGACGAGGATGACGTGTCGGTGGCCGTTCGTCTTCCGCCGCCTCCCCCGCCGCCGCCTAACCCGGCGTCTTCTTCCTCGCCTTTGACCCATAACAACCACCATCACCACCACCACCAACAGCAGCAGCAGCAGCAGCACCTGCAGCGGAAGAGCTACCCCCCAAAGGTCACAAAATCTCCGGTGGCGTGGAAGGCCGACGAGATGATAGGTGTCGCAGTTCCGAGAAAAGCTCGATCAGGTAGTGAAGAGAGCTGAGATAGAGAGATTTATGGATTCTCTTCAATGAAGAAAAAATCCCCCCACTTTTTTTTTCCTTTTTCTCTTTTCGGCGAGGATTTAATTTAAGTTGGTCTTCTCTTCTTTCTTCTGCTCTGTTTGGTGTTTGCAGCAGCCACGAAAAGGTCATCAAATGAATGGTTGGTTTCAGGTGGTGGGCTCCTAGGAGGAGGAGGAGGAGGTGGTGGTGGTGGTGGAAGTAGTAGTGGAGGTGGAGGCGGTGATTCCTCGCAGATCCAACGACTGAGCCCCCCTTCCACCTCCCAGATCTCACCATCTTCCTCCAATGCCTCTGTTCGCAAAAAGATGGTCAGATTCCTCCGCATCTCATCTCCCAATATTCTCTTCTCCCTCCTATCTGCTTATCATACCTTGTGCTTGTTTCAGAAGCCCTTCAGTGGAGCCAAGCAGCGGCCGCCCTCGAAAGTTTCCAAGCCGTCTTCTTTCATCCAAGAAGAGATCGAGATTGCCGAGGTCTTGTTTGGTATGACACGGCAATTTCAATGCCCATCGAAGCCGGAGAAGAACAAGGTTGATTCTAAAGATGTTGGCGAGTCAAAATCATCTCGGGCGTCATCTCCGAGCTCGATTTGCCTTCCTGCAACAGCACAACCAGCCATTCCCCAGCCATCTGAGTCGACCTCTAATCCCTCTTCCTTGCCAGTTACTGGTGGGTGCCTCAAAAGCGTCGTTCTTTATCCTTTTTCTCCTCAGTTTTAGTAACTAATGGAGATCTTCGGTTCTGCTGCAGCTCCAAAGCGGAAGCGACCAAGGCCCGTGAAGTTTGAAGACGAAAGCCCCACTGCTCTGCGGAGCACATCTGGGTCATCTGCAGCTAAGATGGAAGCAGAGCCCCATGGAAAGGTAGATACTTCATCACCAAAATCAGAGAAGAAGGCAGAGTCCTCTGCTGTTGAGAATGGAGTTCGTTCGCCTCAGAATGAAGCAAGCACAGTTGACCCACAGAAAGAGGCGAGAAAGGATAATCCAATTTCAGACATTAAGCAGTTGGCCACAGAATCGGATCACCATGGTAAGATGGACAACCGAGAAGAGCCTATTCCGCCTGCTAAGGAAGATTTGCGGACTGATTTGGATGCCAGTCGCAGAGAGGCAACTGCAGCAAAGGCGTAAGCTTTGCGATCCAATTACTTGGTTTTGATATGTTTGATTAATGTTAGGTTTGCTCTGATGGGATTTGTAAATTTTGCAGTGCTCCCTCGTCTGATGGCAATCGGGAACAGAAGTTTAGCATTGATCTTATGGTTGGTTTTTTTTTTCGCTGTTGGTATAGCAAAATCAAGCATTGGAAGATTGAAATTAACATGTATTTTTGGTCGACAATTTCAGGCTCCACCACCAGGGAAGCTATCTCCGGATAGGGATGGTTTCTGTGATTACCACACAAATCAGAAGCCTTTGAGTCATGAAATTCAGATGGTTGGCATCCAAATTTGTCATCAAGTTAGCGCGATCTTTTTCCTCTTTTGGGGCCCTAATTTGTTACACTTGTAGGTGTCTAAGATGAGAAATGAGAATGGAGATGACGAAAAGACTGCGAAAGCAGTTAAAATAAGCTTGGATGAGAGGAAATCTGAAAAGCCATTGCTAGAAGAATTCATTCCAAAGAAGGGTACTGAACTGCAGCTTGATTTGGAGAAGCCTGAAAAAGAAAGCCTAAGCAGCAACAAGTTGCAATCTCAAAAGCAGCAACTGAAAGTCCCTAAAACAGAAAACAGACAGGATAAAGTTGGTAGGTTCTCTTGTTCTGAGCTGCATCTCATGCTGTATTTGCTCTCTCTATCTCCAGCCCTGAGAATATCCAAACTTTCTCTTTGTTCGCAGCACAACCTGCTACTTTGCCCATGCCGATGGTCGGAGGGTGGCCAGGAAATTTTCCTCCTTTTGGGTAAGCAGTGGAGTCTCTGTCTTTTCCATTTTGTTGCTATTATCATATCAGAGAGCTAATACTATTCTCCATTAATAGGTACATGGGACAAGTTCCTCCTTTCCCTGCCGCAGTAGTTCCAGTTGATGCTAACTCTGGATCCTCCAAACCTATGCAGTCACGACCGAAGAGGTGTGCTACACATTGCTACATTGCGCACAACATACATTACCATCAGCGAATCGCCAAGATGAATTCTCTCTGGCCTGCAGCACCTGGAGCACAAATGTATGGGGGAAAACCATATAATCTGAATGTCTTGCCACCATCAGATGCCGCCTTCTTTGGAGGCCCTATACGGGGAAGCTTCCCAGGGAACAGCACTGGCGATGCCAAGGGGTCCCCAATCGTAGCTGCTGCATTCTCAGGAAATCCCTCTAAGGAAAAGATGACAGCAGCTAATAATTCCGTCATGGAAGCCGCTCATAAGAAGCAAATGGTCCTTGAGCAAATGCCACAACCCGGATCGGCAGCAAACATGCTGGTATGTTTCTCCCACACCTTATTATCTATATTGTCGGTTGAACTTTGTATTTGAATTTTAGAAATTTATCTTTCCGTTTTCTTCGCCCTCAATTTTCAGCATGGGCCAGCATTCATCTTCCCTATCAACCAACAACAGGCTGCAGCAGCTGCCGCAGCAGCTGCAGCTGCAGCCAATCTATCTGGTGCAGCTAAATCTACCCTCGGTGCTGTTAATGGTGTGCCATCTTCTGGTACCTCTTCGCCAGCTGTGCCGAGCTCTGCAGCTGGTGGGCCAGCAGCCACTATGAACCTAAGCTTTGCCAATTTGCCCCAGAATGAAGCACAGTACCTGGCCTTTCTGCAGAACACCGCATACCCATTTCCTATTGCTGCAGGTGGACCTCCATCATATCGGGGAGCAACACCTGGGCAAGCAATGCCTTTCTTCAATGGGCCCTTCTACCCTTCTCAGATGCTTCACCAGTCACAACTCCAAGCACAGCAGCAGCAGCAGCAGCAGCAGGGGTCTCAACAACCTCTGCATCCCCAGCATGGGCACCCGAGCACAAGCACATTAAGTGGACCGTCATCCTCGCAGAAGCATTCTCAGCAGCAAGCGCAGCGCATTTCTGGTGGTGGAAATGGTGCTGCTGCGAACTCTCATGGCTTTCCAAGCAGTAATCAGCGGCAGCATATGCTGCCCCACCAGTCTCGACAGCAGGATGGTGATAAGTGCTTGGAAGAAAGCCCATCAACTGCTGATAGTAGGGTTTCTCAAGCTCAGAATACCATCAGTGGTTATAATTTTGCGATGCCAATACATCAGAATTTTGCACTGATGTCAACTGCTGCTGCAGCAGCAGCATTGGCAGGCGCTGGTGGTGGTCACGGTGGGAAGGCATCTATTTATCAGCAGCAGCAGCAGTCACCGTCAAACCAAAACATAAAAGGCGATCATGCATCACCGCAACATTTTACAATGCCCTTCGCCTCCTTTGCAGGTCCTGGAGCTGCACCAGCAGGCCTCGACTTTTCTTCTATGGCACACAATCATGCCCTATATCAGAGCATGCCGGAAGCAGCCAGGCATTATCACCCGATCACCGTGGCTGCAGCTGCTGCTGCTCAAGCATCACAGAAGAAGAAGGGCCATCATCAGATCACAGAAGAGGGCAAATCTCTAGGCGGGGACTCTTCAAGCGCAATTGTTAAAGGTGATGATGAAAGGAAGATGTCAGCTGCAAAAATTCCTGGCAGCAGTTCCCAGCATTCAGTGTCCTTCTCTAAGTCAGAGAATGAACCTACTATATCTTCTATTCTTGGTGGGAGCCTAAGTGACAGCGCTTCTCGGACGCTGAACCTTATCCAGTCCTCTGGGAATGGCAATCGATCTGCAAACAAAACCGCTGGTGCTGCTGCTACAATGGCCAATTCCGAGCAGCAGCAGCAGCAGCAGTTGCAGCAGCAGCAGCAGTTGCAGCAGCAGCAGCAACAACAGTTTATGCAGCTTCAGATGCAGCATCCGCTTACGGCACTTCGACCCAAGTCCTCTTCTTCAAGCAGTAATACGGGTGTTTACTCTGAACGACATCCTGCGGGCTCATCTGATGGTAAGTTTTCGCAAAGCCTGTCGAGCTTTCCTCAAGCCCATGTCCGTGGTGGCGGCAGTCCCGGTCAATCTCCCCAGTGGAAGGCTTCCAACACAAGAGCATCAGCTTCTGCTGCCGCTCCTGCTCCATCATCAGCTTCATCGGTGGGGAAGAACAATCATCTCCTTCAGCAGCAAGGGAGAGCTCCTCAACAGACTCTCCTCACCCCTGGCCACCAAACCCAGATATCCTTTGGTGTGAATTCATCAAAGATGACAACTTCAGGAGCTACAAATCCATCTCTATCATCTGCTGTGGGTTCACCATCAAATTCAGCTTCTAAGAATGTTGGTGGAAGCCCTCGAGCTTCTGCAACTCCACTTCCTGGTTCACCGGCTGCCATATTGTCTCTTCCTCAACAATCATCAGTTAAGAACTCTTCGTCGAGCTCTAATAGTAAGTCCACACCTATGGGAAATCGAAATATGCCTTCTATCCTGGGTCAGCCCAACATCACTCCTTCTCCTAACTCAAGCGCTAAGCAACAACAGCAGCAGCCTTCTCAGCTAAAGCAGCAGCCATTCACTCATTCGCAGCTCTTCTTCTCCAATCCCTACATACAACAAGTCCCATCTCAACAGACTCCTGCTGCTGGAGCTAATACCGGGTATTATCATAGGCGTCAACCCGAAACGCAGCAGGCGCACCCGCAAAATTCTGCTTCTAGTTCAACCGGAATGATGTCTGGTGCTCCTGCCTCATCTGACCCGACAAAGTCTGCCGCCGCCAACAACAAGGGTCTTCCATCACCGGGAATTCTGCATACCCCTCATCTTGCTCAGTCTGCATCAGGTGCTCCCCACCCGCTTATTCCAGCCTCATTCCCTTATATGACCATGCAACCTGTATCCATGAAGCAGACAACTGATCAAAAACCTGCTGCTGGTAAGCAACACTCCATGCTCTTATCATTATATGCTCGCGAAGTAATAGCAGAGTAGAAGTATTCTTTGTGCTGTAGTTGTAATAGTGCTTTCCGTAGTTGATTGGAAGCAAGAGTAGTGATCTTATCTATGAGAGAACGGTTTGTATCCTCAGGAAATGACAATTTGCATGCCTGCTGGCAGCCTGAGAAGAAATGATGATGAAGGTGGATGCTAGGCTTATTATATGCTGATTGCCGGGCTTGCTGACATCCTCGGCGAGCTATAAAGTGGACGGGGCGGTCACATTTTTTGTGATGATGGAAGAGGGGATGTGCTCTCTCCCTTTTCCCAAGGAAGTTACTCTCGTTTGGTACACAGGCGAAGATTTTGCAGAGAAAGGCAGCCAAAAAAAAAAAAAAAGAGTATGGGGGAAGGAGAGCAGGCCCACTTACCATTTGTTTTGGTTTGGATTGATCCCTTTCTAACCCCCCTATCAAAAGGGAAGGTAAAAAAGAGATAATCCGAAAAAGGAGGGCAGTGAGTGAGAGTAGTGTTCAGCTCCCTCCCTGCAATCTGAAGGTGAGGAATTGAATGTGCATATAAACTTCCTCTTTCCTCTACTTTTATGTGGAGATTAAATTGTGTCCACCACAAAGTCATTTTGCTTCTGTTTTATTCTAACAAATATTTGAAGATTAAAAAAAAAAAGGATGATAACTTGATTTAGCCTATGTCATTTGTTACTCTCTTTCTCTTTATATCTCTCTCTCTCCCCCTACCTCTCCCCCAATTGGAATTGGATTGCAAGATGATTTGAGCTGTGTATGTTAATAGATCATATTGGCTTATTATTATTATTATTATTATTATTATTATTCTCTTTCTGGTTGAAAATTTTGACTCGAGAGGGATTTTGATTGCAAATCGTGACAACCTCCCCGAAGTGTTTCCGATCAACTTCATTAGTAGTAGCATCTCACAGTGTCGGATGTTGATGACTCAGACCACGTGGCTTCCGCGGGCCCCGCATCCAAGATCCCAGAAAACTCACACGTGGACCTAGAATACGCCTAACCAGAACCTTATCCCGACAAGGTGGACGCAGGACGCCCCATCGCGTTATCGTGGCCGTCCAGAAAGGGAAAGAAACGTGTGGACGAGGCCTACTTTATGGATCCCGGCCCCGGTCCCACAATAATACTGGTTCTCATGGTAGGGTCCACCTGGGAGGAAAAAGAAAAAGAAAATTAAAAAAGAAAAGAAAAGAAAGGGGCGGGCCCGGCGGGTCCCATCGCCCTACTAAAAATTCCCTGCTTTAAAATAAAGATATTTTTATAGATAGGTTCTGGCCTGGGAGACGAAAAGGGTAAAAAGACAATCTAAAGCAGAGAAGGAAAGGGAATTTTGAGGTCCGCCAAATCCTCTTCTTCTATTACTTTATTCCTTTCCTGTTCTATAAATTAATTCTCTCCCTGAAGTAAAACTTTAATAATATCTCAGTTAAATTTATGCCACTACAAACTTATAATGTTTTATTTATTTATTTATTTTTTAGAGATTATTCAGGCCCTATTATTATTTGGTTTCAGATTTAGGTGTGGTCCTATCCTACTCTTGAAAAGGAAACGCAAGCCTTTAGTTGCTTATCGTACAAATTAAACAAGACTTAGTGGATAGTATCATACAATCGCGATTAAATAATTCATAAACCCAACCACTCTTTCCTTTTGCTCTAAAAATAATAAGCTAAGCTAGCGAAAAAGTCTTATAGTGGGGCCTTGTGACGTTTGACTACTAACAGTTAGGAGCAACGAGATCTCTTGAACTGGTTACATCTCAAGTCTCCATCTTCTATTAGTGGAGGAATATTGAGAGAGAGAGAGAGAGAGATAGAAGGGCAGGGTAACAATGAGCTGAAGTAGTTCACCTAGATTGGTAGACTATTTTTTTAAGCTCACTCATTTGTGTTAATATTCTCTTCTCTCTCTCTCTCTCTCTCTCTCTCTCTCTCTCTCTCTCTCTCTCTCTCTCTCTCGCTTCTCGAGACAACTCGATTACATCCACGTGGAGAACTAGTAGCCCCACTTCCAAATCCGACGAGGACTACTATCCCGCCCTTTTTTATAGCGTACACGTGGACCAACTACCCTCCTGATACCGAGCCTTATCCCGACACGTAGGTCCACGTCGGCTCATCCGATCCGTCCGATGGGGCTCCCTTATTCTCGAAGTGGGCCCCGCCGGTATGCCGGCACTCATGGCGGGGCCCACCGAAACGTTACCCCCCCCCCCCCCCCCCCCCTCCCCTCCCCTCACTTTCACGTGCGCAGCATTGGATGGATAAGCAAATAATAGGAAGAAAGGGAACGCTGACGGTGGGCCCCCACGTGGGATCCACCGCTTCCCTTCTTGCTTCAGATAAAGATACTTTATTTAGATCAACAAACAATATCTGGGCCCCAATAAGTCCGGGATTTTGAACGTCTCCTTGTCGACAGCGTTAATTTCTTTTTCCTTTTCTTTTTCTTTTTTTAACGTTTCTATCATATGCCTGACATAATTGGGAGCAAGGTAAAACATATAACATCATATACATATAGATTAGAAAATATACCATGTCTAAATATCAAAAAAAGAGGCCATCCTCACTCTTGAAACCAGTAGATCTCAAGATATAATTCCAGCTTATGCATGGAGCAGGCCCCACCCTGTTTCCCAATCGTGGACGCAGCTCCCTCTGATCTCCACTCTCTCTTCTCTTTAATGCTTCCTCGCTCCTTCCGACTCTAGAAACGCAAGAATGCACAACCAAAGGAGAAGAACAGTAGCAGTAGCAGCGGTAACTAATATCCTAATGTTCATAAAGTTTTCAAACAATGCTAAGACTTAAACTATGACGTTACTTCTTCAATCCTCTCACCATTTATTTATTTTTTGGGTTTGTATAATAGTAATTTAATCAGTAGGAGCTGTCTATATCTCTCCACGTAGCTATATTACCTTGGTAGATAGCTAGTTTGGACACGTAATCACCAAATTTTTGTCGTCATCGTAAAACGTGTCAATTGACTGCCTTCAATCTGTCAATCCTATGCCCCCACTTATTAAATACAAGTAGACCAAATGACGGTCATTATTATTATTATTATAATCCAATAACTAAATAATAACATTTAGCCTTCGTTATATATATATATATATATATATATAGATACGTATAAAGAACGAGTCGTTCGTAATCGTTGAAGTGGGCCCTACTTGGTACACGAGTCTCGAGAAACAGCGCGTCACATTCGCTGACGTGGACACCATATCTGCCGTGAGATAGGAGATAACAATGACAGTAGACGGGGGAATTGTGAGATCGGAATAAAACCAGGTCTTCTGTTCAAAGTTGCGCACTTACTTAATGAGAGATCTGACCACTTAATTATTTTACTCGTTTCTACATCGTAATTTTTAAAAGGTCTTTTTTTTTTAAAAAATTATTTAACTACTAATCTATATTACTTAAGATTATAAATTATAATATAATAAATGCGAAGGTGCGCGCAAGGGTATTACTTAAACCCAAATTTATTTGCAGTCATGCTTAGTGGGGTCTCCTTAGGCGGGGGAAGGGGATTAATAGTGTCATTAGCATACTAAAATACTCCTCTCCTTCGATTAAAGAGATAAACCAAATATGCTTGCCAAATAGATTCGTTAACCTCCTGCATTAAACAAAAACAAGACGCGATCTTTATATTATATGCACCACTAATTTCTTAACCCTAAGCCTAGACCTAGTCCTATCTTGTACGGGTCTACACGATATTATTATTTAAATTAAGTAGATATTTATTTGGGCCGTAGTTGGGCTTTCAGGCTAGTCACTTGGGCTTTGATACGATATTTATAATGCCGTGATAACCCTCGGCGTTCCACGTGGCAGCGTGAGCGCTTCATGCCGAGTAAAATATTCCGCTCGTCGGCGTTGTTGAAAGAGTAAGGACGAGTCGATGTCGAGCAAGCTGCCGCTATTTCCGGCTCCACTTCTCCTCCCGCAAACAAAGAAAAGGAACCGCATCTAATCCCCCCCCCCCCCCCCCCTCCCCTCTTCCCTTTTATTCTTAATTTTAGAAAGCTTAATAGTTAAATATTTTAAATAAAACCGATCGGCGCAGTGTGTGGGGTGACGTCACCTCGCGGCCACGTAGGCGTGAGGCATCGGGGGAGCAGGCGTGGGACCCAGGCTTCCGATTTCGAGGGACGAGGTCCGTCCGATGGACGGGAGTGGACGGAGGAGATCTGAGACGCGGTTGCCAGCTAGGCCTCGCGCAAGTTTGTGCCCTCAGGTTCCGCAGCTCCTTTGGCCGGTCTCGCCTGTCGCCATTGGATCGGGCGGATGAGGAAGCTCTTTCGTACGGATGGGGAAAGATCGCAGCCGTCGGTCCGTCTCGCCTGTCGCTTTCCTCCGTGGACCCCGCGGCTCAAGTGGGAGAGAGAGAGAGAGAGGAGAAAGGGGGGGTTGCAGCGAGCGCACTGGGAGGAGTGGGAGCGACCGCTAGTAGCCGGTTCCTCTCAACGGGATTCCCCGGATCTTTCTCCGTCCCCGAATGGACACGTAGCGGTCGCTGAACGGGTGATCCGCAAGGATGGAATGAGGAAGCGATATTTATTTATACACGTTGGCGATGCGGATCTACTGGGTTCCGTCTCAGTGAACGAATCGGACGCACAGGATAACTGCCACGTTGGCACCGCACGAAAGTGACCGTCGGATCAGGAGAACGGAGAGGATTCGGAGGGGAGCGTGGAGGAGCGATCGCGTCCGTCGGATGGGGGTAGAGTGGGGGTGCTGGGCAGTGACAAAACCGAAAGGAGATAGATTAGATGAGATGAGGGGCAGCACAAAAAGGAGGAGAGGAAAGCGAACCAGAAGGGAAGGGAGGAGACGAGAAGTGAGACACTTCGAGAGGTGGAAAAGAGCAAGGCGGAGAAGAGGGAATGAAGATCTGAGAGCGAAATCTCTCCTTTTTCTCTATTTTTTCTACGATTTCGGCGAGACTAATACGTCTGACCTCTCCTAGAGGTCTGGAATCCGAAAAAATCCGGTGGGAAAGGTGAAGATTTTGCATAAATATCGGTTCTTGGAGGCGACGAAAAGGAGGTGTCGATTGGATGAGAGAGAACGGAAGGGGATGGAGAGGATTAGGGAAGCGAGAAGAGGAAGCATGGCTGCTATGAACGGTGGATTGTCGAGGAGGAGGCAAAGAAGCGGCGGGTTGAGAGACTCCCCAGGTTTGGATCCGTAGATCTGCTTTAAATTCTCTCCTTTCTTGGCTATCTTCTGATCCTTTATGGCTCTAACGGATTCTTGTCTTTATACAGAAGAGGATGGAGGGGAGATGGAGATGGCCGAGAGGACGAGGCTTCGGGATCGAGGAAGCAAGAAAGAGAGAGATCGGGATCGAGATCGGGAGAGGGAGAGATCGAGCCGAAGCAAGAGGAGGAGAGGGGAGAGGATGATGCTTCACGGAGGCGGGGGGAACAGAGACGAGGGAGAAGAGAGCTCGGAGGAGAGCACCGAAGAGGACGACGACGATGACGACGACCTGTCGGTGGTCGTCCGGCTTCCACCGCCTCTCCTGCCGCCGCCGAACACCGCATCTTCTTCCTCGCCTTTAACCCACAACAACCACCATCACTACCATCAACAGCAGCAGCAGCAGCAGCAGCAGCAGCAACAGCAGCAGCAGCAACAGCTGCAGCGGAAGAGCTACCCCGCGAAGCTCGCCAAGTCTCCGATGGTGTGGAAGACCGACGAGATGATAGGTGTCGCAGTTCCCAGGAAAGCTCGATCAGGTAGAGAAAAGGCCTGCGACAGAGACTACTAGATTCTCTTTGACGAAGAGAAAATTATATAATTTTTTCTTCTTTTTTTTTTTCCTTTTTTGGGCGTGGATTTAATTTGAATTGGTTTTCTCTTTTTTCTTCTGCTGTGTTTGGTGTTTGCAGCAGCCACGAAAAGGTCATCACATGAATGGTTGGTTTCAGGTAGTGGAGTTCTTGGAGGAGGAGGAGGAGGTGGAAGTAGTAGTGGAGGTGGAGGCGGAGATTCCTCGCAGATCCAACGATTAAGTCCGCCTTCCATCTCCCAGATCTCACCATCTTCCTCCAATGCCTCTGTTCGCAAGAAGATGGTCAGATTCGTCCTCATCTCATCTCCCAATCGTCTCTTCTTCATCCTATTTGCTTATCATTCTCTTTGCTTGTTTCAGAAGCCCTTCAGTGGAGCCAAGCAGCGACCGCCGCCAAAAGTTTCCAAACCCGCCTCTTTCATCCAAGAGGAGATCGAGATTGCCGAGGTCTTGTTTGGTATGACGCGGCAATTCCAGAATTCCAAAGATATTGGGGAGCCGAAATCATCTCGTGCATCATCGCCGAATTCGATCTGTCTTCCTTCCACGGCACAACCATCCATTCCGCAGCCATCCGACTCAATGCTCAATCCTTCTTCCTTGCCCGTTATTGGTGCGCAGTTCAATCTGTTCTTCTTTGTTCCTTTTCTTTTCAGTTCTGGTGGCTAATGGAGTACTTTGGTTCTTGACATCTTGCTGCAGCTCCGAAGCGGAAGCGACCAAGGCCAGTAAAGTTTGAAGACGAAAGCCCCATTTCTCTTCCGAGCACATCTGGGTCTTCTGCAGCTAAGTTAGAAGCGGAGCCCCAGGCTAAAGCAGACACCTTGCTGCCGAAATCGGAGAAGATTGCAGAGCCTTCTGCTGTTGAGAATGGAACTCGTTCTCCTCAGATTGAAGCTACTATTGTAGATGCTTTAAAAGGGGTGAAAAAGGACAATCAAAATTCTGATCTAAAGCAGTTGATCGCAGAATCAGATCACCATGATCAGATGGCGAGTCGGGAAGAACCTAGTTTGCCTTCCATGGAAACTTTGCCGACCGACTCGGATATTAATCATAGAGAGGCTTCTACGGCGAAGGCGTAAGCTTTGCGACTCCGTCGCTTGGGTTTCTTTTTTCTTTTTTAATTTGTTAAAAAAAATTCTATTTGAGTGATGTTATTTTACTCAGGCGATTGTTAATTTTGCAGTGCTCCGCTGTCGGATGATGCCCGGGAGCAAAAATTCAGTATTGATCTTATGGTGGGTGTTGTCTTCTTTTATTAAGCTGGTTTGCTAATTAGTTGGGCCGAAAGATTGGAACTTTAATTTGTTTTTCTTGGGGGTCGAACAATTACAGGCACCTCCACCAGGGAAGCTATCACCTGAGAGGGATGGTTTCTGCAATTACGACACAGATGAGAAGCCTTTGTGTCCGGAGATTGAGATGGTGGGCATCTGCGCTGTTAGTTCTGTTGTCAAGTTAGCACCACTAATTACCTCCTCTTTCTGATCCCAATTTTGTTACACTTGCAGGTGAAGGTGACCGTTGAGAAGAAAGAAGATGAGAAGACGATGCAATCAGTTAAAATAGGTTTAGCAGAGAGGAAATCTGAAAAGCCTTTGCTAGAGGAATTCATTACAAAGAAGGCTGGTGAGCTGCAGCATGGTTTGGAGAAGCCTGAGAAAGAAAGCCTGAGCAGTAACAAGTTGCAATCTCAGAAGCAGCAGGCAAAAGCCCCAAAAGCGGAAAGCAGACAGGATAAAGTTGGTAGGATCTCTTGTTCTAGCTGCATTTCATGATATATTTTCTCTCTCCATCTCAAGTCTGGAAGATATTCAATTTTTTCTCTTTGTTGGCAGCACCACCTGCTTCCCTGTCCATGTCGATGACTGTGGGTGGGTGGCCGGGAAATTTTCCTCATTTTGGGTGAGCAGTGGAGTCTTTATGCTTGCCATTTTGTTTCTATTTTTCGATGAGAGCTAATTCTTCTGCATTAATAGGTACGTCGCTCAAGTTCCTCCTCTTCCTGCTGCTGTAGTTCCAATGGATGGTAACCCAGGGCCCTCCAAAGCATTGCAGGTCTCTCCCTCTCTCCCTGGCTCCCTCCCTCCCTCCCTGCTTTTTGTGGATTCTCATTGACGGATTATGGTCTGCAGGGCCCAACTTTCCTTTCCACGCAACCACGGCCAAAGCGGTGTGCTACACATTGCTACATTGCACAAAACATACATTATCATCAGCGAATTGCCAAGGTGAATCCTCTTTGGCCTGCAGCTGCCAGCACTGCACCACTGTACGGGGGGAAACCCTATAATTTGAACGTCATGCCGCCACCAGATGCTGCTTTCTTTGGAGGCCCCATACGAGCAAGTTTTCCAGGGAGCACCGCCCTTGATAGCAAGGGGTCTTCAATGGTAGCTGCTGCATTCCCTGGAAATCTTTTGAAGGAGAAGACACCAGCAGCTAACAATTCGATGATGGAAGCTGCTCAGAGGAAGCAAGTAGTACTTGAGCAAACACCGCAACCTGGATCAGCAGCAAACATGCTGGTATCTTGCTTTTAAACTCCCATTTATTCTTGCTAGCAGTTTGAATTTTGATAATGGAAATTTATGTGTTTTTTGGTCTTATTTTCTCAGCATGGCCCAGCTTTCATCTTTTCTCTCAACCAACAACAGGCAGCAGCCGCAGCAGCTGCAGCAGCAGCTGCGAATCTATCTGGAGCAGCAAAAACAAGTGCTACGGCTGCCAATGGTATGCCTTCTCCTGTCACCTCTACCTCTGCCACAACGACTTCTACGATCGGTGGACCGGCTGCAGCCATGAACTTAAGCTTTGCCAGCTTGCCCCATGCGGAAGCACAGTACCTAGCTATACTACAGAACGGTGCATATCCATTCCCCATTGCCGGTGGACCTCCATCCTACAGGGGAGCCACCCCTGCCCAAGCAATGCCCTTCTTCAATGGGCCTTTCTACCCTTCTCAGATGCTTCACCCATCACAACTCCAAGCGCAGCAGCAGGGGTCTCAGCAAGGCCACCAGAACACTAGCTCGTTGAGCTCACCAGCTTCCTCACAGAAGCATTCTCAGCAGCAACCACAGCGCATTCCTGGAGGTGTGCCTAATGGTGCTGCCACAAACTCCCATAGCTTTCCAGCTGGTAATCAGCGGCCTCATCTGCTGCCCCACCAAGGTCGGCAGCAAGATGGTGATAAGTGCTCGGAAGATAGTCCTACTACTGCTGATAGTAGGGTTTCTCAAGCTCAGAATAGCATCAGTGGTTATAATTTTGCAATGCCAATTCATCCTCCAAACTTTGCATTGATGTCGAGCGCCGCAGCAGCTGCTGCATTGGGCAGCAGTGGTGGTGGTCACAATGGAAAGCCATCTATTTATCAACAGCAGCAGCAGCAGCAGCAGCAAAAGCAGTCTTCAAGCCAGAACATCAAAGTCGATCATGCATCATCTCAACATTTTACCATGCCCTTTGCCTCCTTCACAGGGCCTGGAGCTGCACCAGCAGGTCTTGATTTCTCTTCTATCGCACACAATCATTCTCTATTCCAGAGCCTCCCAGAGGCAGCCAGGCATGGATATCACCCGGTCACCATGGCTGCAGCTGCACCTGCCCAAGCGACACAGAAGAAGAAGGCCCATCACCACCAGATCACAGAAGAAGGTAAATCTTTAGGCGGGGACTCCACAAGTACAATTGTTAAAGGTGAAGATGAGAGGAAGATGTCGGCAGCTGCAAAAATTCCTGGCAATGGTTCACAGCATTCTGTTTCCTTCTCTAAGACAGCAAATGAACCTCCTATCTCTTCGATCATTTGTAGCAGCATAAGCGACAGCTCCTCACGGACTATAAACCTTATTCCTTCTTCTGGAAATGGCAATCGAACTGCTAATAAATCGACCAATGCTGTCTCTCCAACGACCATATCAGCTGCCACAGCTGGATCTAGCATTTCCATTTCCCAGCAGCAGCAGCTCCAGCAACAGCAACAGCAGCACCAGCACTTTATTCATCTTCAGAAGCAACAGCAAATACAGATGCAGCAACAGCTTGGAGTCTGTCGACCCAAGTCGTCTGCTTCAAGCAGCAATACCAGTGTTTACACTGAACACCTTCCTGCAGGCTCCTCTGACACTAAGTTCCCTCAAGCTCTTACGAGCTTTTCTCAAGCTCTTATCCATGGTGGTGGCAGTCCCAGTCAATCACCCCAGTGGAAGGCCACCAATGCAAGAGGAGCTGCTCATGCTCCTGCTCCAGCACCATCTTCGGCTTCAGTGGTAGGGAAGAACAACCATCTACTTCAGCATCAAGGGAGAGCTCCTCAACAAGCTCTTCCCACCCCAAGCCATCAAACCCAGATTTCCTTTGGCATGAATTCATCAAAGATGGCAACCTCTGGAGCTAATCTTTCTGGAGGAGCAACAAATCCTTCTCTATCATCTGTTTCTGCCATTGCTGTGGGTTCACCATCTAATTCTGGCTCTAAGAGTGTCAGCGGAAGCCCACGAGCTTCTGCAAGTGCATTGCCTGCTCCTTCAGCCGCCTTATTGCCTCTTCCGCAGCAACCATCAGTTAAGAACTCTGCGTCGAACTCTGGTAGCAAGTCAACACCTATGGGAAATCGAAATATGCCATCTATCCTCGGTCAACCAAACATGACTCCTGCTCCTAATTCAAGCACTAAACAGCAACAGCAGCAGTCGACCCAGCTAAAGCAGCAACCGTTCAATCATTCACAGCTCTTCTTCTCTAATGCCTACATGCAACAAGCCCAATCTCAAGCAAATGCTGCTGCTGCAGCTACTGGTTATTATCACAGGCGTCAAACTGAACTGGAACAGCCACAGCAGCAAAACTCTGCTCCGAGCTCCACTGGAACGATTGCTATTTGCCCCTCCTCGCTGATGGTGGCTGGTGCTCCTGCATCAGGTGACCCTGCAAAGACCGTCACTGCTGCTGCTAACAAGGGAATTCCCTCGCCGGGTCGCCTACAAACTCATCTTGGCGGATCTGCCCAGTCTGCGTCTCCCAACCTTCTTAACCCAGCCTCATTCCCATATATTTCCATGCCGCCTGTCTCCATGAAGTCCGCGGCTGATCAAAAACCTGCAGCTGGTAACTAACCCTCTCTGTGCTTTATCTGTCATGATTTCCTGTTGAATAAGTTTGAGTGTTTTCGTGGTAGTAATAGTAAGTTCCCTTTCGATTGGAAGCAAAACATGTGGTCTTATCTATGGGGGAAACGATTTGTATTCCAGGAAATGACAATTTGCATGCCTGCTGGCAGCCTGAGAAGAAATGATGATGGAGGCGGATGCCTGACTTGTATGCTGATACCCGGGCTTGCGTTGGACATCCTCTTCGGGCCACTGCAAGCTATAAAGAGGACAAGGCGGTTGTGATTACACCTTTGTAACGATGAAAGAGGGTCTCTTCTTGCATGCTTGCGGTTGCTCTCTGCTTTGTTGGTATATTGGCGAAAAGTATGCAGAGAAGAGGCAACAAAGGATGAAGGAAAGGGGATGAGGGAGGTCGGACATAATACGCAAGAAGAGCAGATCCACTTTACAATTCGTTTGCTTGGATTCATCCCTTTCTATCTCTTCCTATCAAACGGAAAGGGAAAAAAGTGTGCTAATGAAAGGAGGATAGCGAGAGAAAGAAAAGCACTCTGAAAGTGAGGAAATTGTATGTGCATTTATACTTCCTCTTTTATCTGCTTTTAGAATCAAATGCTGACCACTGCAACTTATTTTGCTTCGACTTTATTCTAACAATATTTAAAGAGAAAGGATAAGATCTTTTAACACTAGGTTTGGTTTGTCCTTTTGCTGGTTTCTTCTGATTCCTCTCTGTTTTCGCACTGCAAGATCGCTTCTTTGCTTACTTCAGCACTCTCATTACATTCACAGCCTTCCTGTGATTGGCTCTGTATGCGCGAATCGAATGCATTTTGCCTGTTCTTGCTGTACTTTGTTTTTCCAGTCACAATTCAATACCTTGTGAGATGGTAGGGATGCACTACTACTTCCAGAGAGACACACTGAACTATTTTGTGTTAATAACAGGGAATAATTGATGTGTTGTACTTGTACTCTCCAAGAACTAGGTGAGATTTTCTGTACTTTAGAAACCTCCGGTTGTTGCAACTCCCTTCCTACTTTTGAGGGAAAACTCGTCCATACAGAGAGAGGTGTTAATGCAAAATGCACCACTCTTCCAAGTCTTTCTTTATGTTTGGAAGAATTAAGAGCAAATACTATAAAAGATAGATTAGATTAATCTTTTTCTCCATCATCTTTCAATATATAGATGACTCACCTCCAGTCCATGTAAACTTTTATCACCCATAACAATCCCCTCTCTTTAATTTGTACTTTGCCTGCTGTTATAATTAACACAATCATCCACAAAATATATTTCCTCCCATCCACTTTGTACGACCGTCCAGATCTTCCCACCAACCACATAATGCTATCGACCATCACTTCTCATTCATGCACCTCTTCACTGACACAAGAAAGAAAAAGTCCTGCTGGAAAAAAGAGAAAGAAAATTTATGCACTGCACCTCACCCCTCTTATATAACTATAAACTTCTTACACCGTAGAGATAATACTATAATTAATTATTATGTTACGGTGGTTGTTGGCTTGCGGACAGGAATCCAAGAATTATTCACTTTTTTCTCACCTTTCGGTCTCTCTCCTCCACGTGGAAGCCATAGACCCACTTCCAAATCTTACAAAGCCCTAGCTGTCGTGTCGATGTTGGTCCACTCGTGGTCCCATTAACCTAACCCTATCCTGACAAAGAGCAGGCATATCTAATCAATCGTAGCCATCCAACAGGGGGAAAGCTACGAAAGCAACGTGCGGATGAGAGCTTCTTTACGGTGGTCTGGCCCCCTCACAGTGAGTAAATCTCATCCTACCATTTTTTTCTTTCCTTTCTTTCTTTCTTTCTTTCTTCCTTCCTTCCTCGGCTCGGCACTGAAATCGTTCCAAACAACAGAGGAAATGAGAGAGAGAGAGAGCGAAATGTAATTCTTATAATAATTTTGGAATAAATATGAACAGTATATTATATTCCAGTAAACTTTGTATCCTATAGGAGGAGTACTTTAATAATAGAGAAACCCAAAGACTACATTAGAATTAGAGTGGTGGCCAGTGCCTCAAATAAAAGTGTTTATATAGCCTAGGTTTTATGTACTTGGAGCCCCTATCAGATCATTTCGTTCACATGTCATTTACTAACACCTTTTAATAATTTAATCCCTCGATGCAGCACGATTCACCTGTGATTAGACTTTCTTTGGTATATCTTAATTGTATTATTTGTACATTAATTGGAGTGATTAACTCTCGTATATTACTGTGATAAAAATAAAAAGTGTAAATAAAAACAAAATTATTAAACCAAATTACGTGGGAATGATAACCTCCCACCTGGAAGCCGAATTATATGACAGCTGGATTTGAAGGCTGACGAGGATTGGCGATGACTTTAATATAACAGGCGTCAACCAGCTCTTACACGTGGCTACCGAGGGAATCTCCTTATTGTCATACGTGGCAATCGACGTCGTCCCTGTCATAAATGGTCACCTCGACACTCGGACGAGGATCTCCGACGCGGGGCCCACCTACTTATAATAATACAGAATAAGTGCGGCGGGCCCCACCTCGTCTTTAGTAGGTGCCGCCTATAATACACACACACGGCAAGGATAACGATTAAATAATATATATATATATATATATATATTTTATTATATGGAAACACTTGTATGATATCATAAAAAGACCCGCACCATACTTTAATTAGAAATAAATTACCACGATTATCTTATATATATAAATAACTTCGTATTATATAACACTTATATGATATTTATAATACGGCAAGCTGTTGACCCCAAATTATCCTTTAAACCAACCTCTAAGTCCACATGATTGATAAATAATATTTTATTATTTAAAAAATAAAAGTTTGTGCTTGAGGTGAGGGTAAGATGCTCGGCGAGAGAGGGAAGACAGGGACAGGATTAGAGGAATTATGATACCATCACAGAGAATCGAATAAAAAGAAAGAGAAAGGAATAAAATATATAAGCACTCCTTGTCACACCCAGTCTTGGTTCAACAGGTGGCCATGGGAGGATGACACTTAGAAATTGTTAATTGTTTCAGGCAATGGCATTAGTTCAGTAAAATAGACTCGTCGTTGTAGGGCACCTAAAGTTGTGATTGATGTAAAGTGACCTTTCCATTTGTTTACTGTTGTTTAAGCATTGGTCTTTTCGTGAACGCCAGACCAATGGCAATGCTTGTCAAAAAGAATCATTAAGGAAATTGGAATCTGCATTACGATAAGGGTGCCTTTGAAAAGGCCAAGTTTTGTCTTATACTGTAAGTTTTATATTTTAGTTTCTCTCCTTCATCCTATGCATCATGACTGTGTATGCACCAAGGAAAGGATGAAAGCTGGAAATAAATAAGTAAAACCTTAACCTAGTTATCGATAATTAATAATAATATTGAGACTTCTGGCGACTGTAAAGTCCTGTCTCCATTTTGCCATCGCTCTAATCATATCATTTTCACTTGCTTATTTCCTTAATCAATTGTGACAATTACATTCGCTAATCACTAACTGGTTAGCCAATCACAGTAGGAATAGAATACCTGATATATTTTTGTGCTCTTTTGAGGTGATTTATCTTTTGACTTTTAAATAGAAAAGAAAATAATAATAATAATAAACCTGCTATAGTAGTCCGTACCAAGTTCGATGAAGTTTGGGATGATTCAACATGAAAATATGTAGTGCTCTTCGCATGAGAAACATGCGGTATAGAGTATGACAGCGGAACTTCCTTAAGAATAACAGGAATTCACCTGTAGGAACAATTCAAATGGGGTCAACGGTACAATTGGCATTTAGGAATTACTTGAGAACTAATCTGAGCACAAGCTTTGTTTGCTGTACAGAAGAATGAGTAGGTTATCCATGGCATATCACATGCCAGTTTTGCAATTAGACTTGGCATTAGAGGACTTTGGTTTCGATAAGGTGTTAGATAGCTCTTCATCGTGTCGCTTCTTGAGGTATCTCTGTGCTGTGGACGTCACTATCTTGGCGAAGAAGTTCATGAGTGTGAGCCATATAAAGGTATTCCAGATCAAGGTGAAGGAGAAATTCCACTGCTTTCCCTGTTGAAGGACAGCAAGATCCAAAGTTATTACCTTATTTGTGTAAGGCTTGATTCTTTACCAAATAAAGTAACTTGAGAACCACCAAAAATTTCAAGTAAATGCGCGCAAACCAAATGTAGGATATAAAATATTTGCAACATGCGAAGATGCGGTACCTTCATTGTAGAAGAATCTGAAGCTGGACCTGGAGCTGATAAATACTTTTCCCTTATCATGTCCAGTTTGGCAATCACAATGGGCAGCATAGCAGAGAAACTAGAATCGTTACCAAATACCAAGACCAATTTTTCCTCAATCAGCTCCAGGAGTTGGTTATTGCACAGCGAGATGATAAATACCGTCTGCAGCAGTGATTAAATCAAAAAACCAGAAAGATTAATACCACCAAAGACCTAAAGACCAGAATCATCACTCCCTCAATGAAATGCTAATTCAATCCAATAGCTGCATGAAAATATAGAGGAAACCCTAGGACAAATGGGTGCATATTTCAAAGAGAAAATTGGAAAGAACAGGATAGCAATTTACACACCAAGTTAGCAACTAGGAACAAGAAAAGTAGCTCCATAAGAGCCAACCTGTATGTGGGACTTAATTATTGCCTTCCCAATTAAGGTTGCAAGAAAGAACTTCCAGAATGGGACGCCAAATTGCCCACACATGATGCCAGCCAGATCAAAGAGAGGGTTTGGCACCTAGCAACAGGAAAAAATAAGATTAATTTGGTTCAGCTGTTTAACCAATTAATGAGTCAAAGGACTCCCGATATACTCAATGGTGATGCATGCTGACTAGGTCCTGTACAATGCGGAGGCATGCCATGCCATACATGGGACTGTCCCTGTGCTGTCCAATGCCAT
The DNA here is from genome assembly GCF_048772165.1 of Typha angustifolia. Lineage (NCBI taxonomy): Eukaryota > Viridiplantae > Streptophyta > Magnoliopsida > Poales > Typhaceae > Typha > Typha angustifolia. Next base: position 1,947,752 of record NC_133245.1, read on the forward strand.
GGTATCATGCCCTGCATCCAACTGCTAGATTAAACCAGCAAGAGGCACAGTTTCCACACTGAACAGGACAGTAACATCAATACGACAAGGATTAGCTCCCTCAGACTGAAACTATATGCAAATGAAGTCATCATAATTGATCACTTTCAGAAAGCAATTAAAGAATCTTTCCACTTATAATGCCTCAACCTTGTCCAACTTGGAGACATGCCTAAGCCATTTGATACTCACTAACTAGTGTACTTCTATATTGCTTAACTTCCATATAAAAGAGGTTTCACAGCATGTAGCATAATCAAATATGTTTCGGAACAAATCTGCAGCTGTTGCATTAACAGATCTGAAGTTTCCTAAATTTCCTTAAAATTGTAGTGTCAACTACCTTTTCTATGAATTGAAACATATGGAAACTGTTAGTACCAAAATAAGCATAAAAAACCACTACAAATTAAAGACAATTCTCAAGCAGTTTAAACCCATGTCTTAAACTCAAAGAAAATTAGGAGTTATAGGGTACTTTATTCCATGATCATATTATAGTATTATGATACGTAGAAGGTTCTGAAGATCATCTAGCAATTGTTGTTGAACTAATTCAGGTCAGTGTTCATTGATCTTTAGCTTTTGTTGGTTCAAAGCGTGGAACTTTAAACTTCAATTTATTCAATTAATGGAATGTGTAAGTAGTGGAGTCATAGTCCATAACAGATGTTACCTAAAGGTCCATGTTGCCATATATTACCTGAGTCAACATATTGCACATACGTGGATCAGAAAGCAAACAACTTGATAGTGGATATAATGAGAATTAGTGCATGACTAGAATATTGTTCAGCTTGAGCCCAGTTGGGGACTATAACATAAGATGACTCCAATTGCAACAATTTGCAAAGATGGGAAGGGATTAATTAACAGAGTAAGTTCTCACAGGTAGCCAACTGAAGCCAAAGCAATCTTGTTTTTAGATTTTGACTGCCCCATCACTGATGCAAATACCTGTAACACTTTCCAGGCAGCCAAAAGAATGGTACTGTACTCTGCTTAACTCCAATATTCAACTTATAATATAAGGAACAAACTGTTGACTGTTGAGACACATATATGCTAATAACATGCATATATTATTCTTGCATAGGTACTTTGAGTACTTCCCATGTTTGTCACTCAGTATGAGAACTACCATCAGGAAAGTATAAATGCCTCCCAATTTAGAGCATGCATTTGTCTCTTTTTATGTCAGATCTACACGAGCTAACAAATATTCAAAATCATATATATATATATATATATATATATATATATATATATATATAATATATGTTCTGGAGAAATATTGTATTAACCTTACAAAAACTAAGATTTTTTATTGTGGCGGACATAATAACATATCTCAATGCTTTACCATATTTTTCTGATCAGAATGGTATCAGGTACTATGTCGAGTTTCGGCCTTCTCTCTTTTCCTGCTAGGTATAAAAGGGGTGGGAGTTGCCACAAATAAAGGCTCCTATGGTTAAGCTCATCAGTATTACTAACAGCTAAACTGTTATAAGACTAGCTATATATCCATCAACACTGACAACTGAATAAATCTAAAAACGTTTACTATTTAGTCTATTTTCAACAAAGTGACCAAGCTTCTGTTAGCTCAACTTAGTGTGCCTAGGCATTTCATCTAGGCCTTTATCTCTTCAAAGCAATAGCTGCTTTACTCTACCAGTCTGCCTGTCCAAATTACCTGCTCAATCTATTTTCTGAGCTAAGTGACAATTCTTTGGCCACCTGGACAACACGTGTGAGGACATTTAATATATCTCGATGCTCTATTTTATTATAATGCTCAAATCAGCCAAAGTGCGGGGCACTGACACCTCTTTTTTCAGGATCATGTGCATGATTCTTATATATAAACACTTGAGATATGCTATCATGCTTATCGATTATGATTACATCCATTATAGAAGTACATTTCTTGTGATTATTTGCTAATTTTTTTTCCATCACTTTGTCCCCACAAAATGCAACTTTGTCCAGATGTTAGTCATATAGTCTTAAAATTCCGAAATACCATAGACGACTATGATCTCAAGTATATCAGCTATCTGCATAAATACTCCAAAGAAAGATAGTGAACAAACCGAAGCAAGTACTAAAATGGTAAAAAAGTTGATATGTTGCGAGTGTGAAAGAAGCCAGCGTTTCATTCGAGATATAAATCCATCTTCCTCTGAAGAAGCAGCATTAAATTCTTCCATGGCTTCTAATCTGTTTCCTGACAAGCGTGCTGCCATGTATAGGGCAATAACAATGCATCAATGTCAGCAAGCTAACTGTTAACCCACACAACTACAATTATTGCTAAAAATTATGATCTGCAAATGTGACCACATTATTGAAAGAGTATATGGAAGTACTACACAAGGAAAAACACAATCTGCAAATCCAAATGACTGGAAAGAGAGCTGCCCTTAATTGCCCGAGAACATGAAAGAACTTAATCATTAGTGTGCTGCTAGATGTGCACCAATGGTAGGTGATGTGCAACATTATTGTGCTGACTCTTGCTATGAAGTATAAACTTGGATGTCTTTCATGGAGAAAAGTAAGCTGGACAATGATATGCATTGGTTAGTTAGCCTCCTTTCTTTTTAGTGTATAAGTTTAACTTCTCTATATGTTCGAGAACAACTACCATAGTACTTCATTAAAAAACGAATTCATGTATGACTACCAAACAACAATAAATGCATGCCATTTATCTGTACAATATGCACAATGAATTCCAGACAATCATACAGTATGATAAACAGCATCACATTTAGGTAGATCAAATTATATATTATGAGAAATTAGGGCACTGCTTTCTTTCTCCTTTAACTTCATTTGTCAGCAAGTCAGAAGATGTCCAATCAGCAATGGTCATCACCAAATTCTGAAAAAAAGATCAATTGATAACAAATCTAGATGGTCCCAATTGGTGTGATGATAATGCTTAAGTCGGAGAGAGCCTCGTGGGGGCAGACACCCATCTTTTATCAATTGATAACAGTTGCGCATGCGCATCGAATATGATGCAAGTTTCTAATGATGAGCATTCAGTAAACAAGTTCCGCTGTATAAAGGAGAACCTAATATAACTTATAAAGACAATTTACTTTTCAAAGTGAACTAATATAACTTATAAATCTTTGGTCCTGTTGCAATAAAATCTTCTCTTAAATAAACAATTCAACATTAACTATAACTAAATGAAAAGTCATACAAACTCATTCTTCCACTATCATAATGTCCATTATTGCTGAAGGTGATATGAGAAGGTTCAATTTTTTAATTTAATTTATACATCCAGTGTTTGTATATGTGCAGCTTTATCTTAATTGGATGCCTCTTTCTCGACAATAACAGAGCAAGAATAATTTGTAAATGAGCTCCTAAATGACAGAATTATCAGTGCAGCTAAATAATTACAGTAGAGCCCTAAATTGGGGAAAACGTAATACAGATTCTTTCAAAAATAGTTCTAGGTGATCTGCACCTTACAAACCTAGTAATTCAACATATACCGAGATATTAACATCGAGTTGAATCATACATTTCAAGTCAAAAGCTAAAATGAATTCCAAGCCTCTAATATTTTTGCACAGCATGAATAGGACCACATACACATCAAGTTTGAGTCAAATATAGCTTAATAAATGCTGATATAGCTGGTAAATATTTTAGCATCTCTAAACCGAGCACATATATTCAAATATAGCTTAATAAATGCTGATATAGCTGGTAAATATTTTAGCATCTCTAAACCGAGCACATATATTTCTGTTATATAGTTCATGTTGACTTGTTGCAATTAGCATCTACATACATACAAAATATTGCTGTATAGTTGATAACTTGATACAAATGTATCTAATAAATCTAAGAGTAAACTATGGCAGATCTATGCTCACAATTACTTAAGAAGAATGCAAGATATGACACCACAAGAAGCTTAACGGGTGCTTGCAGAGGAAAACCATTACTGAACTAGGATATGTGCAAGGTTAAAAGAATAAGTTGTATGCTGTAAGTTTCATTAATTAAAGAAAACAAGGTGATACAATATTTATATTTGCGATGATACATTTGACCTGGACAAATAAATTAATATTAATATGTATAAATGCAGATCCACATGCACATGTAAAAGGTTAGGTCCACAATGAACTACATAGTAAGAATTTCTTGAAAGGACACCTGCTCTTGAGATAAAATAGGGAGGAAGCTCCCCGAGTGCAGTTCCAAGGCCCCAAAGAATAGCTTCCAGCTGAACCTGAGGAAGTATTTTGCTGACCGGAATCCTAACAAGTGAATTAGGTGATGGTGAATATAGTGGAGGTCCAAATGCTGAACAATCCTTTTCAAGCCATGAAGGGCTCCGTTTAAGCTGTATGGTATCATATGGAGCAATTTTCAAATCAACTCGTCCACATTGTAGAGCTTTGATCGTGAAAAAGGCAATATGTGGACCTAAGTACAAAACAAATGTGTGCAAACCAGATCCTGCAAAGAAACAATATCATAATCAGCATCGAAGTAGAGAAAATGTCTTGTGGTAAGGCTTAACAATAAACAATTATATTGATCTTTACTCTTGGGTTGTGATAAGGAATGCTTTACTTAAAACTAACCAACTGTTCATAAATTAAACTAAAAAGCACTTGCCTAATCCAATAGATGATGCCACACCTAGTGCCACCCACCACAATGCAAACCTGGCATAGTGAAGGAATTCCTGCACATGCTGCATCCATGGCACAAAACAAAGTTTAGAGAAAAGGAGGGATTTGTTTTAACATCAGAAGAATCGTTATATTAGGTGATAGCGTAAATTAATAATCAGAAGATGTATTGAGATATTTGATAAATGGCATTCTTGATAATACATATGTAACTTCCATCTTTGACTAATCTAATGGCAAAATCAACTCAATTATGTCAAGAGTGGTTTATGATATTACAGTTCAACATGAGCTGCAATATAGAGGCACAAGAGACACAATATAAATCTGAGATTTCTTAAGCTAGAAACATAACAAAGAAAAGAGGTAATACCTTTTCATGCGGGCCATCAATGGTCGTAAGCAGAAACCCAGAAAGCACAAGGAGGATAATTATGACCTTAATCCAACTACCTTTCCTCAGAATATATAGAACTGATCTTTTTAAATATTGCAAAGTCGCTAATACGAAAAATTTTGACGTCTGGAATGGCTGCTTTGTAAGTGTCAAGTTCTCTATATCCAATCGATGCTTTTCACGAAGTTCTGCCAGAAAAAGAAGTGCAATTATAAGTAATATGACATTCCAATTAGCTCAAAACAACCACTCAAAAAGTGCATACTTTAAGAATATGAAGTTGATGAAAATAGGCCACAACTTTAAGCATGCCTATGAAATAGAGTCAGTCCAGGTAAGACCAACTTATCATTAATTTTTTTAAAAAAAAAACTGAATTATTGTCCATTTATCCTTTGCTAACTCGCAGCCTCAGGTATGGTTGCAAGTTACAGTTTATAAGCTTTGGTATGTTTTAGACATAATGTAATTGTATATTCGTTGTACAGCACTGACAAATACTTGCAAGTTGAGCATGAAAAAAAACTACAAGGACATCCTTGTACAGATAAATGCTGTGGCTCCTACAGCCATCATACATGCCACTATGCATGTGTTAATCGACTCCTGCCCATCATATCCCATAATGACCATTGTATCAGCCGCCATGAACCCAAATTGCCATAATTAGCTGCCAAGCCCATGGCATAGTGATAGTAGCTAAATTCCACCATGGTGGTTGCTATTTGAAACAATAATCCTTCTGCACCAGTTCTGTAGTGTATATCCCAAAGTCCACCACCCTAGTACCATAAGCCCTTCCTTGTTTTAAGAACCCAGTAGCCTTAGCAGTTAACAAGCATCATATAATTCGCAACTGCCATCAAACAATCAAATATTCCCTTTTTCATAGTTTAGGCAAGTGGTGAAGACAAAGCCATTTCACTGATCTAAATTTAGGTTTATCTGGCTCGCTGCTTCAAAATTTGTCACTAAAACTAGACATGCTACACTATTTTGGCAAAACTCATAGGCACCATGATTTCTAATTTGACCAAGTTGTTTGAAGAAACTCATCCATTAAAAATTCTACTTTTTGTGCTTAATCACAGTGCCACTTGCCTAACTTTCATCCTATTATGTTTCCCCGGATAGCAGGTCTAAAGTTTCTTATCCTGTTCCCTTCACACTTATTTCTAAACAACAGAACCAACCCAGATCATGGCATAAGAGGCGTTTCACGACAATGGCAGCCAACAACCCATACATTACCCAGAACATGCAAAAAGCCACTGCACAAAACCATATCTTCAGAAAAGCGTTTAGAAAACTCCCTATCTGCATATAACTTATACTTTTGTCCGTATCTTCTGCGAAATTCACGAGCATCGTAACCCAATACCAAAATCCAAAACCAACTCTTACAAATATGCAAACTTCAATAGCAAGTTAATCTCACGTCTAAGTTCCGAAACAATATTCCAAACAAAGATTCATACTTTATAGGAGGAAAAAACACTAATTTTACTTTTTCAATCTTAGAGATCCACACGAAACGTTAAGACCTCACCGGAGATCAAGGGATCCTCATCTTTGGCCGACGACGGTGGCGCCACGGCTCTCCTACGCCCCATCCTTCGCAAAGTTACCTTAGGCCCCCGAAACCCTAACTTCCCTCACAGTGATCGCGAATCCGCATCGAGATCAGATCAGGGGAGCCGCGCAATTGAATCGAACCCGATCTGATCCGATCCGATCCCGGAACGGAAGCGAAGCGCGGCGATCTCTCCAAGATTTTTCGGATTCAAATCGCCGATCTCGGCGAGATCGCCATTGCAAAACCCGAAGAGCCGCGATGCCGCGGGAATAAGAGATTGGCCTCTCAAAAACGTAGTTTTTTTCCCCCTTTTTAGCAGGAGGGCAAATCGGAATAAAAAAACGACGGATAGGCTAAAATCAAATTTCGTACACGGAAGGATAATAAAGACGAGGGGATTACTTCACGTTATCAGTCAAATTAATCGCTATGACAGTTCCTATTCCGATTTTAGCGGATAGTCATTGGACTCCGAACACTTGGAAGTTGGAATAAGGGGTGGTATTCATATGAGTCCGGATCTTGCCCTCCTGATTCGATTTACTCACGGGTTGTGGCTCCCTCTGGGGGCCCTCTGGGGTTAATCGATTTTGTCAAGATTTTGTCATAATTTAGTGGTTGTGGGCGATATATTATGAGATTGTATGATCGAAGGTATCAATTTGGAATTTTAAAATGGTTATATGTACGAGGATTACTAAGTTTAATAGAAATTATTATTGTAATTTATCCTTCTTCTTGGCCCAGCTATTCTCAAAGCATGGGCCCTTCGCCACCAATATCATTAACAACTCCTCGCTTATCTTGCCCAGAAATAAAGGGCCCTCACTAGAACCCTTGCAACAGAAGGTACTTAACAAAGAAGCAAGGAAGGATTTTGACTTGATAATAGTGAAAACTGAAATCAACTCACAAATATTCAATTCTCAGAGTAACTGTAACATGGTTAATTTTCGACGACTTGCAGATTAATTACAAAACCAAGTTGAGAGCATCAAAGTAAATGGTAGGTAGCAATGGGCATGATTTGCATAGCAACAATTACAAAATGAGGTACAAAACAATATAGTAGATGATTTTTGAATGTGTGTGAACATAGAAGAACAACTAAGCAAAGAAAGAATTTATGCTGTTTTTACTGATGGAAGTCTAGTTAGACCCTTTTGAGAAGGCTCGCCAAGTTGAGTTGAATATCATCTTTAGCGCGCTTGTCAAATGGATCCTCGCCAAAGTAAAGATCTAATATGGACTGACACAAGAGCTTGCTCTGGATGTTTCCGACTTCCTTGCCGTCAACTATAGAGAGGGAGAGAGTTAAACATTTGACTACCAAGATGTGTAAAAGACAGGATATTTTAATTGTATGAGTAAAACAAAACATGAGATACTATATGTGCACTAATAAGTCTCTTCAATATATATCATAACATAGACAATTGGGTAAAATGGACTTTTAGTTTTATGTGTGACCACAGGCTCATGTCGCAATCCAACTCAATTTAAGATGACAACTCATAAAATCAATAAGAACCATCTTACTTTTTGTTTGAAGTACGTGGCCTTGTTCCCTTGAAAGTTCAATTACAGACCCCTTTGGTAGCTTGTATTCATCATCAAATAGGGAAACAAACCTGCAAGAAATAAAACTAAACTTATTTCTATCATGACAATAAGCACCATGCAATCGGATCACTGACTCCAAATCATACTCACTTCAAGAATACCCGTCATTTAGCTTTAACGATTATAATCTATAAATCTGAGAGCGAGAGAGAGAGAGAGAGAAACCACATGATGCAACTCTTGGAAAGATAGAAGGATATAAATCATAAAGGAGGAAATGATAAGTTAAGAGACAGAGAGTCCATCATTAAAAGTAGAAAATTAATAAACTAAGATAATAGTCATAGATCAAATCATGCAGAATTGACTGATGCTTTATAGGGTTAGCCTAACTAGCTGTTCCCATCTAGTGAAGTCTTGGCATGGAGTACAAATTCTTGTTGGATGCTTTCATGCAAGAATGTAAAGGCTTTCATCCTCACATTCTAAAAGTAAGAGAAATATTATACCAATAACTACTTCTGGAATGAACATATGAGATCATTTGGCTACAAAGAAGCAAAGGTAAGTAAGAAAATGACAATATTAGCCTACTTATTTTGCAGATGATTGCTTATCAACTAATAGCCTGAACAGTTGCAGGGTTATTTCAAGAAATGCAATGCTTTTAGCTTTGAGTTTAGCTAAAAAAGTTGTTAGAAATAAACTAAAAATTCAAAATTACCTCTGAAGCAATTCCTTGTTAGCTGATCCACCAAACTTCTCAAGTCTGCTTCCTACACTTTTTGCAAAAGCATTACGAACTGAACGGATGCTTAGTCTACCATATACTATTTGAAGCCTAACTGTCATACGTAGATCACATTCCAGTGCATCTGCAATAAACTCCTTATTTTCTTTCAGTTCCGAGACTGAAAGTGTTCCATATTTCTCATTCAATTTTTTAACATCATTATCATCAACATAAACACCTGTAATTATTAAAAAAAGAGTTAAAATGACAAAATAATTAAAGCTATAAAATGGTGCCAATTAATCAAATTTGTTTCGTGAAGCTAACAACAGCACTGAAGGCAACCATAGTTATATCGAGTAAGAGAAGAAATAGAGGACATAACATAAATTAGAAGTTTACTAAATTTCAATGGGGATGGTATCATTAAGGTCTAATCAAAGAGTTGAAAATTCAAATGATGACTCTAGGCTCGGTTGCATCTGTTAAATTGGTTTCATGATCACAAGGAAGAAAGAATCTAAACAAGACAGAGACTGAATAGAGTTAATTCCCAGCATTATAGAAAAAACATTAAAAAAAAACCCAGAAAAGAACGTTTGACAGGAAATGTATGTGTACCAATTATACAGACTTCAAGATGACTATTAATAAGCATAAGTAAGAATCTCCAAGTAACTTATCAAATAATCCACTAGACATCTGCACTGAACAAAATGGAATGTAGAAATATAATTTATTAAAACAGAGTGTGGTCATGTAATAACTACACAGCTTAGAGTATTGGCAAGTTAGACATTTTCTGCTAATAGAATTAGCCATCAGGACTGACCCTCAATCTAAGAGGAGCCTCGAAGGCGCAATTACCTGGCCCTGGTCAAGCTAAACCATTCTCTACAAGACAACACGCCATCCCCATACCATATCAGAAAAGGAAATGCAAACTCTACCACCACCATGAGTGTCCTTATCAACCATAAGTGAAGCATGAACATACAGTGTAATGGCAGATGAAAATCGCGAAAATTTAAGGCAGGTTTGGCAGAGAAGATGCAGAAAGACAACTACAAGAATTTTAAAGCATAGTAGTTCAGGATCCAAAGAAATTTGAATTACACATATTGATCTCTGGATGATCCGTACTCGACCATGCACCCAAAGGACATAAAAGCAGATTGGCCTAGGTTTATAATGAGAAGATCGCAATGGTTATGAGCAGAAGCACTTCCTAAGACTACTAGTTTACTACTTACTACCTGAAAGATGCAAATAGAACTCAGTATGGAAACTCAATATAGCCATTCATGCAGATGTTATGTAAACAACAAATAAAGACTATCAAATACTAACAGATGATGGTTTAAAATTATGATGAATGAAGATATCATTTAAACGGAACAGCAGGTATTACCTTCTTTATACGACAGCAATAATAAATAAATAAATAAGAGCACAGTGTTAGCAATGCAGATGCGCTAACTAATTCAACACATAAAGTGACTACCACCAATAATTTAAATCAGTCGCCATGATAACAAAAACCCTTCTAAAGAAATCCCCAAAAGCGCATATTTTACAATGTTGAGTTCAATTAAAAGCAACACACGTTACCAAAACAGAAAAGGGAGCATTTTGACCCATTACCGAAAGCATAAACATCGATGCTCTTCAAGCCGAACACATTGGTCCTCCTCAGCCCAACTCCCAGCAATCTCCTTCCCCCCTCCACCTCCTCGGGGAAAGCCACACCGGTCTTGGGCTCCGTCGACGTTCCCGAGGCGGCGCCATCGGCCAAGGAAAGAGATGCCCAAATGGGAGGAGAAGAGCCGATCCGCCCCTTTAGGAGAGATGGATCCGATTCCTCGTTGGCCGATGCGAGAGAGATCGCCAAAGCCATTCCGACGCCGGTGGCGACGGCGACAGGGAAGAAACGGGAGGCATCGGGGAATCGGGGTGGCCTTGGGGGCCGGGGAAACGAGAAGGGGAAACGGAGGGAAACCATGAGGAGAGCAGTGGAGAAAGGGAGTGCGGCGTAGATGATGTGCGACGGAGTGAACAACGTATAATTAAAACAGTTTGGTGGGTATGCTTTTGTTCTTATTATATTTCTGTTGATAGTAGGAGCGAGTTTAGTTCTCTAATGCGTTGGAGAATGTTTTTTACGTGTGAAAATTTACTATTTCAGTCTTTTTTTTCTAAAAAAAAAAAAAAAAAAAAAAAAAAACTATTTCAGTCTTAACAATATATCTATAATCGTTTTTGCATACACATTTAAACAATTATTCAGCATATTATCGCCAATGTTGTATCAAAATCGACATCAAATTATCCAGGGCAGATTCCTCAGATACTGCAATATTCTTATACTAGGAGGGGCCTGGATTCTTTAACAAAATTAGCTATGTAACAATTTTTACCTCAGCAACTCAGTTGAAGCATTATATGACCACCGAGCATAATATCTGAAACACCCAAACCTCCAAATACACGTGTAAACCGCGTGGGTAAATCCTCCCACGCGGTATATCACATGAACTGTCAGTACAAGGATTTCACAAGGCACACAACCACACAATTTCACCATAATTAACTCAACTAAAGTAGTCCGGATACAAGTTCCACAGGCCACAACAAGCCTTCCAAATATACATCCAAAATATTACTCTAAAGTCCCAAAAAGATACAACGTCAACATCATACCCTCGCAGGGGCTTAATACAACTACGTACGTACTAAAAAGAAAGAAAGCGGCTACTCCTCGCTACCCGCACCTGCGTCCCCTAGCTCTGAAATAATATGCCACGAGGGGTGAGCTTACAGCCCAGCGAGTAGGATTCATACAATCTAAAATAATGACAGCACAGGTGTATATCCAATGTATGCCCAAATTGCTAACGATAACGACATGCTTATTTAAAATGACTTACCACAATTTACAAGTCAATGCAGTTGATAGAGATTACCAATCACTATCTTGGAACATGCTAGTTTACCCAAACGTATTATGATCAGTTCACACAGATATAAAGTTTGAGACAATCTCTTATTCGTACACATCTCAATCATAGGTTTACATGTTATGCATAGCAATAATATAGCAGTTTAGTCATCTCATGTCTACCAAAACAATAATCATATTTATCATCGCTCACCGAGCTATTCACCACACAGGGTAAATACTCCTACAAAACAATCATCCATCATCACATACATCGAGGGGGGGATATATACACATCTAGCGGTAAGGTCACCCACACGTGTATGGCGACACTACATGTGACCGGTTGTCTGTGGCCATCAGACTCAGGACCCCGGTCGTAAGCCCATATCTCACTCTCTCTAAATCATCACCGCCCTCGGCGGGAGAATCAGGAGCCCACGGCTCATCAACAGACGCCCTAACCCTGCGTCGTCGGGTACCGCTAGAGTTATATCCCCGCCTCACAATCATATTCTTCTATCATTATAATCTAGTCCTAACTATGCAGTATAACTACCTGAATGCCACACAGGCTTCCCGACCTCAGGTGTAGGCCGCTAATAGTATAGACATATATGATACACTCTGCCCTTAACCCTGGGATGAGTGAGTAGGGGTACTGCCTAGTCAGAATTCGACTACTAATGATAGGTGGAAGTGGTGCAGTGTTTATGCATGTATAAAGCATGTTATAGTCATCATGATCATTACAGTCCATATCCACAGCAATCATACATCTATGCAACGGTATACAGGACACATGTAAAGCATTATCATACACATTATCTTTCTCATGATACTATACTGAACAGATTATAAATAACTACATATGCAAAAGATATAACAGGGAGTACCAACTGCATGCATTAATACTGACATTTCCTACTGTATCATGCTATTCTAGATTTGTATAACTCTACTCGCCTGGGGGGGTCTCCACGGTATGGTAGCCCACCCCAACTAGGCTGGTGGGCTGCGGTCTGCAGCCCACCCCAAAGGATTAGTGGGCTGCAGTGGTCTGCAGCCCACTAAGGGAAAAATGGGTGGGGTTTAACCCCCCCACCCCTCCACCTCATCTCCTTCCACCACCGATGGAAGGAAGGGAGGCGGAGGGAAGCGCCCACGAGGCTGCGGGGACGCGGGGCTGCGGCGGCGCGGCACGAGGCCGGCGGCGCAGCGCAGCGCAGGGGCGGCGGCGGCAAGAGTCCGGCACAGCACGAGGCCGAGGAGGGGAAGGAGAAAGGGAAGAAAGGAAGGAGGTTTACCGGAGGGGGAGGGGTCGGCGAGCTCGGTGGCTTCGGCGGCTGTCGGCAATCACGAGGGAGAGAGAGGAGAAAAGAGGGGCTGCGGTGAGGGGGAAGAGATGAGGGAGATGGGGAAGGTGGCGTGGCAAGGAAGGGAAGAGAAGAAGAGAAGAAAAGAGGGAGGGTGGCAGGGTGGCAGGCCGACGCACGTGCTCGGCACGTGCGTCGGTCAGGATTTTTTTTTTTTTTTTTTTTTTTTAAATTTGGGGTGTTACAATATCTAACTTCGTTATCACAGCCAACCCCCACCCCCCACTTCAAAGAAAAAGAAGAAGATATAACTCCTGATATTTCAAGTCGTTAAAAGTATAACTTATGGTATGGAAGCACAGGAATATCTTCTAATTCAAAGAATTCAGATTGCTTAAAGAGATAAGAGTATAGCTGCTGTCATTTGCAAGAAAAGGAACTGTAGGAGGATTGCGCATTCCTCTGAATACCAGTTTGAGGATGAAGGAGCTAAGGAACTCTACGATGATCAATCATACTCGAGTTCATCAGTTGTAATTGGCTTTTTAAGGGGGATAATGGACTTCTTTTCAACATCTCTGGGTAATGCTTTCCTCATATCTGAAAATGCAGAGTAGAGCCAGTAAGGATCGAGAAAACCTTTCCCTTGCATGTCATAAGACTAATCAATTCGAGAAGCAACTCACCCAGGCCATCTTCTTCCCCAGAGTAATAGCGCAGAACTCTTCTATAGATCACATAACCGAGCTGCAGAAGTCCAATGAAAGTATGTCAGAAATAATCCAACTAATTCTAAGCAATGGTTGAACAGAAATCGCCAAAGCACCACTTAGTGATATGTGGTTCTACAATGAAGTTCTGCTATTAATTTCTACTTTTCAAGATGAGTTTGTGTTATGGATATCATTCTCTTCATATTAGTTCCTGAGAGCTGAGAGAAATCTTTCAAACTACTTGACTACCATATTTTAAATTGCGTTATATGTTTTGCAATAAGGGTCACTAACAATGTTGCATTCCTTAAGCTCCCATAATTTCAGCATGCAAAAATTTAGCCTGAAAGGGAACTTATACAGACAAAATGCAGAACATTGAGCATAAGCTGGATATTGTGAATGCTTTTCACTTTTCAGGTTAGCTGCTTCCTACTTAAGTATGTAAAGATATGTATTGAATAACTATTGACCTATCACGAGTAGTAAACTATCCCCATGAGGGCAGCAGTGCTGCATGGATTTTCATGCTATTGTAGGATTTGGCTACCATTTTCCAAACCAGTTGTAAAACTGTGAAGTAGCTAGTCGGTAAGGATATAAGATTGTGAAGTGCTTAGTTGGAAACTAGCACCATCTAAGATTTGAAGTTCCACGTTCCTGTTAAAAATTTACAAAGTTATTGACCTATTCACACTCTACCGAAATATTCTACATGAAACTACAATTATATGTTCACACTGAAATGATTCAGACATCCCATGCTGAAAAAACCATGGTGGGCTGTTGAAGAATGGATTCCTCAATGATCACCCACTGTATTGCCTAGGCATTTAAAAATCCCAAGCATATATTTCTATTTCATCTATAACAGAACAAATCTGTCAGCTTGACTCACTGCTTTAATACTACAAAATGAATTGCAAAATACAGAAAGAATAAATCAAGGTTGACGCAGCACGACAGAAAGTGTACCTTTTCATACATTTTAATGGCTGGCGTATTAGATGCCCTCACAAAGAGATCCACAAAGTAAGCCTTATCTCTGCAAAATGTAACTCTCTTAATTCTTGAAACATAAATTACTGAGCATGACTACAGCAAACCAAGAGGATATAAGAATGGATGACAGAACTCACGCAGATCCAGTTTCAGAGTCAAGTACCAAGTCATGCAGTTTTCAGCAATAAAAGAACAAATAACTTCATGCATTTTAGTAGATGCAATAGAAGAGCATCAAGTAACTCATGCGGAAAAGAACATCTACTAATGAAGTTTCTTCATGCAAAGAGTTACTTGTCACTGATGTCCTCCAGTAGATTCATTAATTTCCTAGCTAACTGCTGTCTTCGGTACTCTGAAGCTACGGTGACTGCAGTTACATGGCCATGCCAAGATTCACCTTGACCTTCGATTTTCCCCATAACTACAAAACATATCAGTACCAATTATTAAAGGTTGAGAAAAGAAAAGCAATTTCAGAAGGCTGAACTGATGTAAGACAACATAAAAAGAAATGAAGCACCCTTATTAAGGCATTGATGGTTGTTTGGAAATGAAGGAAGAAAAGCCCGTACCCCCAGGTTTGTTTGATTTGATGAATAATGTCTTGAATGATGATGAAAAGAACTTGAAACAGATGTATGCTGAAGATAAATGCCGTAGATTAACTAAGTTCTACCGAAACATTTTAGGCATCCCAAAATGTATCGTAAATAGGTATTGCTTTTCTTTATTAACTTAAAAAGGTCTAGCACAACTTTAGACAAGAATGCAATCAGGCTGCTGCCATACATACACCCTGAGAGATGCAGCTTAGATTAAAGCAATATCAGCATTCAAAAAATAAAAAATTACCACCAACCTGTCTAGACTAGAGAAGGACAAATAATAGGGAAATAACTAGGCCATACCAGAAAATGTGATAATTATCCGCTGCTCATCAAAATGCAAAAAAAGATCAAGAATTTCAGGGCATGTATGTCCTTTAGAGTATTAAGCCTGCTTCACATACATGTATGGTTCATATTACGCTAGTGAAATATTGATTCTCCAATATAATGTGCTATCATACAGGAAAAAAAATCAATCAAGAATTCTAATTTTAATACAAGTTCCTCACTTCCTCCTACTAAAAAGCTAGAAAAGAAAACTAATTTTAACTTAGCGACTTCTCCATGTAGCAGTAAGGGAAGTTCATCAGGTGCAGCTCTCTGAATGATAACATATACTAACACAACAACTCTTTTGAGGACAATGCGCACTCTATGGAAACTTAAAATATGAACGAAAATCTTTACTAAAACCTAACATAAGTGTCACAGATCCAAGTTATCTAACTAATGTCAAAGGGTTCAACCATCATCTTGCTTTCAAGGATATGAATCAAAGTTCACTGTTGGTAGGAATCAAACTATCTTTCATCCCCAATCTCCCAATCCCACAAATTGATTGCAATTATCAAAATCCACAAACTAAGTGAGAAGGGAAAAAAATTATAGAGGCAGGTGAGCTTACTGTATCCCATGATTTTGTTGCCGGGGCTCTCGGCGACGTGAAAGTAATCGGGCCATCGAGCCAGATAAGTCATGTAGAAGGACATGTTGAACTGGGCAGGATAAGGGAAGAAGGAAACGGTTAAATACTAAGAAAAGAAGGATCCGACTGGGGAGAATAGAAAGGAAGGAAGGGGGCGCACTGTTTCGGTGAGATGATCGAGATTGACGTTGGCGAACCGGAGGAGATCGTCGCAGCAGAAGCGGCGGATGGTCGTCATCGAGACAAGTGAGAGAGACTGCTTGCTACCTGTTTGTTCAAATGTCTGTTAGAAGTGATTGCTGCTTAGCATTTTAAGTCGTTTTGGGCGAACCAAAGCCCAGACGTGGTCACGGGATCTTGTGTAATTTGATGGCATTTGACCTTTTCGATTTGTAATAAACATATAAATTATGTGCATTTCGTTATATTAAATAAAAACTACAAGAGTTGAAAATTAAAAGTACAGATCTCTTCTTCTTACCTCTTTTTTGGATCAATTTGTTTAGTCTTGTTTAGTATGAAATTCAAATTTTAGCCACCGATGGACGTAAGAGTATAAAACAAATTTAAACTAATTGAGAGAGCGACTAAAGAAAAGCTTATTATTTTGGATACTAAGAGAGATGAATATATGTAAAATAAACTATCTAGATTTGAATCTACGTTGGACAAATGTTTTAAGTGAATCACCATCAAATTCTCATTTCTCTCAAATAATAGAATAAGATATTTAAAGCATTTGCCTTAAACATATTTAACCCATAAATATTCGAATATGTGAGCTTAACCATTACAATTCTCCAAACATGCTAATGCAAACAAAGGTTTTAATCCACTACCTATCAGGTGAAGACTAAATAACACACCAATTAACCATGAGCAATGACACGCGACAGGACTACGTCCAAGAATGTGCATGTCAACTTATTTAATGAACAATATACAGAGCAACAGATAAAGCTTGATTTCATGACCTTCACTGCTTAATCGGGGTGTTGCCAGTTTAGCTAGAAGAGATATCTCAACTCTAATTGTATCAGCAGGCCGGAAGCTAATAACCATACTCACTTGAAACTTGTAAAGTGAGTTAACACACAAATCACTAGCTGCTGGGTGTTTACGATATATCCAGATTACAAGCCTAGATTGCTATGAAGATACATAAGTTATTCCTTTGGCGCTGGCATTAACCGAAGTCTATCCTCAGGCGAAGCTCTCACAGAATCTCTCTCCTCAGTTAATAGTGACTGCAAATCGCTTCCATTTGCCAAGCTGTTGAACTCAACTGATTTGGATGGAAGTGCTGGGTAGCGGCGTTGGCAAAGGGTCATAAGCCTCTTCACAGACTGCAGGTACTTGCGGGTCGTCTCATCATTCATGATGTGGGCTACGCTGTTTGTGTGGATCTTCTCTCGAGCCGAACGCTCGTGGATGCCAACCATGGTAACACCAATAGGCCAAGGTGCATTGCCGATGGCCATCTTAATGTACAGGTCCATGGCTGCTAAATAGTCCCGCTTCATACAGCATTGGACCACGACGAGCAATGCCTGCCGGATGTCATCCGGAAGAACCTGGAACATAAAGAAGAAAAACTGTATCAGCTAACAGAAAAATGTACATGATTCAGATGATTAATTATCAACTCAATAATTTAGTAGTTGTAAACTTATAGAGTAGGGTTTACGAATGTACAAATAATTGTTAGACAAATAAATAAAGAAAATTTTATAGTAGTTACAAACTTTGTTTTGGCATTTTGTTACTATTTCATTATCTTAATTACACATGCTACTGCTTTCAACTGCTAACATTTAGTCAACAATATATATATATAAAGGCATCTCCAAGATAAAGCAATACCTTCAGAAGTGACATATGGTCGTGTTATTAAAGTAGGACATCCTAGGTGACAATTCTATGAAAATGGTGTGAAACTGTGCAACAATTTATATCAAACTACTTATATTGGCCTGAAAATGAAAACTAGATAACATTTGCTGCCTAACTAGATAGTGAATCTGACAAAATTATTAGATATACGCATAGTAACGATTAGTGAAGCACAAAACTATTCAATCAGATAATAGAAGATAGAAACAACAGATTTTGGGGAAAGACAATTTCATGAGGATTAAAAGGATGTAGATGCATATAGCTACACAAAATGGAGAATAGAAGGAATAAGGATATGCAATTGTGAGGAAGAAGAGAAAGCAAGGTTGGGTATCCCAACTCAGGGTAGACCAGCGTGACTTATGTTGTCATGTTTCAAGAATAAAGTTCCCCTGATTTTCACAAAACAGATATTGGGACCATTATGGGTAATCATGTATAACTAAAACCAGATTCTCTTACAACCACACTAATTATTTAATAAAACTCATTTTTGAGTTGGATACTGTGAGTAGTACATGCCCTAGTAAAAGAATTTATTCAAACAGTCCTTTCAATTATCAAACAATTAACAGGTCTGAGTTATCAGCACCTCATATATTTTAGCCGACATCCTTAATGAAACTAGTGATGCCACCTTTATACGAAGTTATACCAGCTTGCTAATAAGATCATGCCACATTCCAAAGGCTTTCCAGAACTAAACAAGATCTAACAAGATTGAAAATTTTAGTTGACAGGTTTCTTTCCTAAATTTTCCATTTAGTCTTCAGACTAACTGATACATGTAGCCGCAGCAAGACCTTGCAGATCTGGTGATTGTTTTTATCCATGGCTCATTAGGGATTCAAACACAGGCAAGGAAAAAATGAAAATGTTGATCTTTCTTTCATAGTTATCAGGTACAGCCCTAATTCCAATCTTAATAGCTTAGGAGAACTTGACAAAGCCTAGTTGAGAATCTTATTACCTGTTCACAACCATGAGCTAAAGCACAAAATTGACAAACTAATGAATCGAGCCCGTATCTTTCCTACAAACAATTGACTAGATACAGCATATGCAAACAGAATAAATAATGAAAATAAAACAAAGAATACAATTTTCACAAACCTTTTTCCTGCAGAATTTGAATAGAGGTTTCAAATACCGTGCACACTGCTTAAAAGTGGCAACCATGGATTTCCCCTTGGCCGTCCTCCTCTCCGCCTCGGGCATCTCATCGAGCTCTTGTTTCCACTCATACAGCAACCTCTTAAAGAACACCAATATCTTATCCTCATCGCAAAGCTCCTCGAATTTGGCCTTCATCCGCTTCAAGTCCTTATCCGCATCCACCCCCGACGAACCCCCATCCCCGCTCAAATTCTTGTCGCCGTCCCCATCTCCCCCGCCGTCCTCCAGCGCATCGCCGCCGTCATCCCTCTTGCCGGCCTTGAGGAACGTCGAGGAAGAGGAACCGGACTTGTGGCGCTTGCGGAGCTCGGAGATGTCGCGGAGGAAATCGTTAGTCTGTCCCTCCGTCATGTCGCTGTCGACCTCGATGACCCCGGACTTGAGGATGTTCTTGAGGCGATCAAGGCGGGCGGCATCGTCCTCCCCAAAGAGGGTGATGGGCTGCTTGAGGAGGCGGAAGCGGCGGATGACCTCATGCCGGGGGAGGACGAGGTCATCGATTCGCTGCTCGTCCGAGAGGATCTCAGGGGGTTTCTTCGAGGAGAGGGAGGAGAGAGCGGGAGGTAGAGAGGGGTCGGCGTTATTAGGGTTAGAGATATTAGTATTAGGGTTCGAGGAGGAAGAGGGAGGAGTAGGAGAAGGGGAGGAGGAGGAGGACTGGGACTTGGAGAGGTGGCGGCGGTGCTCTTCCTCGCGGAGCTTTTGGAGGTTCTTTTGCTCGATCTCGGAGCGGCGGAGGAGCTTCTTGCCGCCGAAGTCGGCTTCAAGGCTTTGACGCTTCCTCTGGAGCTCGCGCTTGAGCAGATCCATCGCCGAAACGGTAGTAGGGACCTGGGAGGGCAGAGGTGGTATAAATAATTCCTTATAATTTTAACAAGGATATCCAAACGGGTCGGATAACAAAATCGGATCCGGATTTGTTTTTCCCACTATCCGAGTCTAGGCTCGACTTTTGGGCCGTGTCAGGCCTAGTTGGGCCTTCAAAAGATTAGCCTCCTTTGTTTGTGGTGTGGGTTAAAGAATACAAAATCGTATCAAAATCGTCCATTCCCATTGGTCCAACCCATATCACCTTATCCAAATCTCCACCCCCATCCAGCAACAACCATCCATCCCAGAGCCCTCCGTCTCCTCCATCTCATAACCCAACCATCTCTCTCCCTTCATACTCCCAAATCTCTCTTACTCCTCCTCTTCTCTCCCTCTCTAATGGCGATGGCAACCCAAGCCTCTCTCTTCACCCCACCCACCACCACCTCCCGCCCTCTTCTCTCCCGCAAGCCCTCCCCTCGTCCCCTCCTCCTCTCCCCTTCCTCCTCCCGCTTCCCCACCCTCAAAATCTCCGCCGCCGCCGAAACCGCCGCAGAGACCGAAGCCCCCGCTGGCTTCACCCCTCCCCAGCTCGACCCCAATACCCCTTCCCCCATCTTCGCCGGCAGCACCGGCGGCCTCCTCCGCAAGGCACAGGTGGAGGAGTTCTACGTCATCACCTGGACGTCCCCCAAGGAGCAAGTCTTCGAGATGCCCACCGGCGGCGCCGCCATCATGCGCGAGGGGCCCAACTTGCTGAAGCTGGCGAGGAAGGAGCAGTGCCTCGCCCTCGGCACCCGGCTGCGATCCAAGTACAAGATCAACTACCAGTTCTACCGGGTCTTCCCCAACGGCGAGGTCCAGTACTTGCACCCCAAGGACGGAGTCTACCCCGAGAAGGTCAACCCCGGCCGCCAAGGCGTCGGGCAAAACTTCCGATCGATCGGGAAGAACGTCAGCCCGATCGAGGTCAAGTTCACCGGGAAGCAGGTGTTCGATTTGTAAGTCGTACGTGGGTTGAATAATATTGGGGTTGTAATGGTTTGGTGCTGTAAAAGTCGTGTCTTTGTATTTATTTAAGCCGTTCTCTGTGTTAAACGTGATACTTAATCTTGGCTTCGGTAATATTAATTGCATTTTGGTACGAGTAAAGATAATAAGATATGTTATGCACTTCTACTGGTTGCATATTATTCCACGATAACAATCCGAGACTCGAGAGTAATTAAAGAAGGATTTGGATTGGTTCACTGAGAAGGCTGGTCATTAGAGGATTAAAAAACAAAACAAGAAAAGATTACAATCCCATTACAGATCACATAAAAACATATCTTCCTGATTAGGTTAGCACTCTTGACAAATCACTAGTGATCTAACTTTAAATTATTCTAAACTTCAAGAAGAAGAAGATATCTCAGTTATACTAATAAATAAATAACTACTTATCTCAATATTAATTTACTAATATCAATTTTTTTGCTCCTCTCATCTCCACTTTCATCTTGTTTACTGTATAACGACATTACTTCAATCAAATATTATTTAAACACTTTATTTCTCTTATCTCTTTTCTCCTCGTTAATTCATTAGAAAAATATTTTAATTATTTACTAAATTATAATTATAAATTTTATATTATATCAAACATAATTATTATACACTACACTAATTTATAAAGAAACATCATAATAATTTATATAGGTTATAATTTCTCCGATGTAGGTACATGACATAGTTATATTGGTAGAGAACTTTTTTTGAATAAATGTGAAAAAAATTTGGTGAGATAAAAGGATGATACTATACTTATTTTGATATCAATATAATAAAAATAAAGTATAATAATTATCATAATAAATTTCTTAAATGAAAAAAAAAAATTTATGGTCCCACCGATTTAGCCCAATAAGCAAACGGGTTCGGGTTTAGATTCTACTCTCCCAAAAGTAAAACCCAATTTCTCCTCCCATCCCCTCTATTCCTCCCGATGGCCAGCGGCGAGACCGGCCAAGCTGCGGCCCCTCCTCCTTACCGGCCTTATCGCCTCTTCCGCACTCTGAGTCCCCACTCCCGCGCCATCTCCTGCGTCAAATTCTCCAACGACGGCCGCCTCCTCGCCTCCGCCTCCCTCGACTCCACCCTCGTCGTCTACTCCTCCTCCTCCCTCCTCCCCCTCGCCGTCCTCTCCGGCCACACCGCGGGCGTCTCCGACCTCGCCTGGTCCTTCGACTCTCACTACCTCTCCTCCGCCTCCGACGACCGCACCATCCGCATCTGGTCCCTCCGCTCCCTTCCCTCCTCCTCCTCCTCTTCCTCCGCCGCCGTCTCTTCCACTGACGACCGCTGCATCCGAATCCTCCGCGGCCACACCTCCTTCGTATTCTGCGTCAACTTCAACCCCCAATCCAACTTCATCGTTTCCGGCGCCTTCGACTGCACCGTCCGCATCTGGGACGTCCACTCCGGCCGATGCGTCCGCGCCATAGACGCCCACGACGAGCCCGTGACGTCGGTCCACTTCGTCAAGGACGGATCGCTCGTCGTCTCCGGTAGCCATGATGGCACCTGCAAGGTCTGGGATGTGGCCACCGGGGCGCGGGCCAAGGTGCTCGTTGATGAAAAGGCACCGCCGGCGGTATCGTTCTGCAAATTCTCGCCCAATGGGAAGTTCGTGCTTGTTGCCACGCTTGATGATAACCTGGTACTCCATTTTTCACGTAGATACTACTCAGGACTATATCTCCTTTCCATTTGGTGCCAAATCTTGGTGCAATTAGGACTGAATTTAAGATTTATTTTAGAAATTTAGGTCTTTGGAAGTTAATACATATAATTGGCATCTAGACATTTCTGAAATTTTAGAACTAGGTTAGACATCTCTCTACAAGTTCAATATCTCTTTGTTTAGGGATTCTAAAAATCTTGGAATAAAATACCCCTTGCCAAGATTTGGTATACAATTGGAATAACTTGTGTTGCTTCCTTTCTTGGACAATTGGTAATGGGACAAAGTGTTGAACTAGAGATTCTAGAGGACTCTTAGGTAGTAAAGTGATTATGAGGTTTGGCTTTTGTTCTACATGCTAGAGTACTTCAAGAGAGATGACCGGGGCTATTTTCATTTCTGATAGTCGAGGCACGAGTCTTGTGCCGATCAGTGCAGGTAGGCAGGCACCGTCCCAGTGCCTTATTCACATCAATACATATATCAAGATACTCGTCCTCCCAATGCCTTTGTTTGAATATGGCTTCGTTTCTATGTTTGTTCAATTCTTTCGCGTGGATCTAAGAATTACCATATACCTCTACTTTGGATACTTATAAATTGTTCTGACATAGATTTGTTATTAAATTGTGATTTCTTGAGATGATCAAGCTTGAGCCTCGTCACGCTTGACTTAGAAAATATGTCTATCATGTAGGATCAAGTCATATTGTTCAATTAAATTTACCCTAATTTTGAGAAATTTGAGCTTCAGCTTACATTGAGTAGGTAGATAATCTTTTAAATGTTTTAGATCCTATCTTGAGCTTTAGAACACCCAAATGAAAATTTGAAAGCTTGAATATAGATTATGTAGTACAGTCGCTATGAACAAGCTATTAAATCATAACTTAACGCAAGAATAATTCTATTGGTCGATAAACTGTATATATTGTAAAAGATCAAATGATTATGGTTTATATTTTAACCTGATCAACCTGGCCTTATTGAGTCAATTTTTCTCCAAATTTTGCTTGAAATTAATTTTAAAGTGTAAAGGTCAGCCGGTTAAGCTCAGCTTGTTAGTATCAAATTGAGCTTGATCAAGCCTATAACCAAGTAGAGCATGACAGACTTACTTTTGGCCAATTTGGTGCCATCCATTGATTGCATTCAGGATCCCACGTTCTAACACCTACATCATATACCTCCTTTTGCAAAGAGGCACTAAATTGTGTTATGATCCATGAAATTCTGTGATACGAAACATCTGCTTTAAGTTCTATTATACTTTGTTGCTTTTATTGCCCTATATGATCAAAGCTTCCTCACTTTGATTTCAACAACCTAGCTTATAGAACAGAAGTTCATTTGTTTTCTCCTTCTTGTCTTTCTAGAATGTTTCATATCTGATTGCCTTTATTTTCACTACATTTCAGAAGTTATACAACTATGCAACAAACAAATCTATCAAATGTTACACAGGTCATGTCAACAGAAGATACTGCATTACATCCACATTTTCTGTTACAAATGGTAAATACATAGTCAGTGGGTCAGAAGACAATTGTGTGTATATATGGGACCTACAAGGAAAAAATTTGATTCAGAAATTGGAAGGCCATACTGATACTGTCATCTCCGTCGCATGCCATCCGACCGAGAACAAAATTGCATCTGCTGGCCTTGATAATGACAGAACAGTGAAGATATGGATCCAGAATACGGCATAAGACTACATCTAGATGGCAAAAGAAAATGTTGTTGAGAGTTGCTCAGTATCTTTGTAGAACAAGTACTTCAAAATATTAGTAAATTTCATTACTTCTGTTCTTCTTAATTGTTTGAACTTCTCCAGAAGTCTTATTACCTTTGGAAGATGGCAGTCCGAGTAGTACATATGCAATTTGCTCACATAACAGGCAGGGATTGCTCTTGAACTTTAATTTTACATGGAGTTTGATCAAAGGTGCATATATCCGGCCATGATTTAATTTCACACGTTACTTGTGCAGTTGAACGAAGGTAAATGTCTATAAGGTTGAGTTTTGATTATCGGATTGCTCTCAAAGAAGTTGAAAGGCCTGAGCTCAAAGCCACCACTCAACAGGGGCATTAATGGGAAGTCTTCTTGACAGGGGATGTGATGGAAACCAACTGTGTACCATAACACAATGTCCCTGTTCTTGATAACTCTATTCCTGCAGTTCATCATCAATATGTAGTAAGTATGAATCATATCTGCATAGCGTTTAGGTTATGTAGTAAATTACCATCAGACTTACTTTTGACTCCAAGTAGCTAAATTATCATCTCCTGTACTTTGATCCACATAAAGCCCACTAGCCCACTTCTCTGACTTGTTGTAAGCAGTCACCCACACCTGCTTGTTGCTGTATCTAGCCCTCATCTGAGGATAGTCGTCCTCCGTCAACAGCGAGACTGCAGTCCCTCCATGATCTATTATCTGGTAGCCGACGATGTTCCCCACCTTGGTCTTCTTATTAGGGTTTACGATCAACAGCTCAGCCGGCTCCGATCCGAGTCTAACCTGTGCATCGGCCTCTGTATCAGCCGTCTCCTTGACTACAGTCCAATAGCTCTTTCGAGGCGTACTGCCATCGGTCACGTGCACCGTCTTGAGCTTGGACTTGACAAAGGAGTTGTTAACGCCGTCGACATCGACGTCGAGGTAGTAGGTGATGAAATGGTCGTGGTAGACGGCTATGGTGCTGTCGGCTAATAAAGTTCCGTACTGCTCACTGGTTATCTGGTCTGCATGGGTGTAGGGCGTGGCCTTCACTTCCAATATGCCAGTCAGGGAGACCTGCAACATAAAGCAATCAATGGGTAAAGTTACGGCAAGTTGAGTGAAATTAGACCGGTTCCATCGATCAGACTGAACTTTGGTTGAAAAATTAATTTTACCCCAAATTTGATGGAGCCAGTGGTCTTGAATTCCCAATCCATTACGTAGTCGTAGTTCCCATTCGTGCACACCATTCTCACAACAAGACTAACGTCAGGTCGGACCTCTGTTATCTACGTAACACAGCATCAGTCCAAACATTAAAGCATCTATAATGATCAAAATGTTTCATTTCTTAGATTTAATTAGTTGATTGTCAGGTACTGACCGCTTGTCCTGGAATTCCAGCCTCTGTATGTCGCCATGCAACGTCGCCGGCGTATCGCTCGAAGATGCAAAAAACGTTCTTGATTACGACCGGCTTTCCATCTCCGCCAGCATAGCAACCATCCATAAACACGGCGTTAGCCGGGCAATCGGCCATGGGCTCTAGAGAAGAAGCGCAGAGCCCAACCCCAAACTCGCCCTCGTCAAAGAACGTTTTGTAGTACCAGTCTTCGGTCGGATCCATGTACGGCACGAAGAGCTCCGACACGAAGCCCCGGTGGAGCACACGGCGGCGGCTGCGCTTCTCGGCGTCGTAGAATGATGCTAAGGAGATGACCGTGCCGGCACGGACGTCAAAGCTCAGGTGGAAGGCCCAGTTGGCCCATCTAGTATAAAAGATGGAAGGTTTAAATATAATTTATCCCCGGCCCCAAAATGAGAAAATGACTTAAATTAATCTGCTTCTACTAAATAAATATATAGTCCGAGAGAAAGCTTATGAGTGGCTTCCTGATACAAAATATAAGTGGAGAGGGTAGCTAGACAACCTTTTGGCTATAACTCATGCAATCTTAGATAAATTCCTTCACGCTTAGCTTAGTATACTAGCTTGGTTGGCTAACCAGCTTAGTTTTCCTAGCAGTATAACAGGGAAGCGATTCTTATTCAAACTGCTAATAATTTTTAAATTAAAAGGACACAGTACATGGTTAACTTTAGATGAAAAAATTCACAGTTACAATTTGGTCGAAAATACTGGCACAGTAATATAAAGTTTAAAAAGTCACAATTTTAATGATAGTTCACTTTTTATTTGAAGATAGGGATAGTTCACTTCTTTTTTTGTTGTTAATATGTGGTTTTTTGAGGATATTGTAACTACATTCTTTATTTTTTTTTAAATTTTTATATGACACTCTGAGTTGAGTAAATTCAACCATTTTCAAATAATTTTTTTAAAGTATTTTAGTTATTTAATTATTGGAGTTATATAAACTATAAATCTAGGTTAATAGTAGTCATTCAAAATAATAATAGAGTGTAATATGAAATATATATATATATAAAAAGAGAGGTCTAATACAAAATCTTCAAATAAGGAGTGTTAACAAAAAAAAAATAGTAAAAATGTAGGATGTGATTTAAATTTTATTAAAAGATATAATATTTTACTTATTTGCAATAAAAATGATATCTTTATATAGAAATTCAAGATGGCAACAACTTCGACAGCTGAGTAGCATTTATTTTTTTCCATTAAATGCTTAGAGCAGTCAAGGAATCAGATTGCACAACCTACTGACAAGTATTAAAGCAAATGAAGCCAAGCCATTTTGGTTTCCCACCGAGCGCATATCTAACATGCATGCATATATCTAATGGTCCCAAAACGTCATAAATTTGTTTTGATCCAAAGTGGAAAAGAGTTCAAATCTTATAATATTTCAATTAGATTTTTTTTTCTTATAATAATTGGTATAAGAACACGAACAAAGTACTTATTTTCTAAAACTTTTTATTATTATTTAATTATAAAAAATAAATTAATTATCTATCAAAAATATATGTACTTCTTTTAGAGTAATTTCTCTAGGTTGAGTACCTGACCATATGCCCTTCAATCTCAAACCCCTTTCCCTCCGGCTGCACCACGACTCCCGGCTTCACCCCTCCTCCTTTTCTCTTCCCCTTCTCCTTCCCCGCCGGTGCCCGGTAATCCGTGCCCTCGGCTTTCGGTACCGGAATCTGCGCCCGATCTCTATACCCAACGATCTCCATCTTATCCAAATCCACCACGATCGTCACCCCCTCTATCGGCCTCACGTAGTAGTTCGCCGTCTCCCCCGCCAAGAAGCACAATATCTTCAACAGCCTCCTCCTCCTCCTCCGCGCCTCCCCAAACCACCCCACCGAGAAAGTACTACACACGACCTCCGCCAAATCCAAACCCCTCTTCCTAATCGACTCGAGAAACGGCGGGTAAATTGACGGCAACTCCACCGCCACCGTTTGCTCCTCCGCGGTCAGGATCGGATACCCTGCTCCGCGGTAGATGGCGTTCGAGATGATCGAGCGGTTGGATACGTCGACGAGGATCTCGTGCGTTTGTCGATCGGATCGGGCGATGACGAAGGCGCGGCGGGGGAGGGAGGCAGCGTGTGATGGTCTCCAAGAGAGGAGAGCGGGTTTGTCGGGCTCGTCGAGGCCGATGTAGTGGAAGGAGAAGGATTGGTCGGAGGCGGAGGAGAGGATTACCCGGCGGATGGTCGTGATTTCCGAGGCGGTGAGGGGATCGAGGGGGTGAGAGTGGGATGAGGCGGAGAGGGAGAGGAGGAGTGGAAGTAGGAAGATGAGCATTTTGGAATGGAGTGATTCGAGTAAGGAAGGGAGTGTTACGTCGTTGTTTATTTATTATGGACTCAGATAGAGGGAAAGGTTGAGAGGTTGGAGACTTGGAGTCTCTCGGAGTTTTTGACCATTTCCAAGCACGTGTTTTCCTCGAGGCCAATCTTCATAAGTTGGCACTTATTTGAGTGGCCTAAATTCTAAGCCATATTTAGTAGGAATTTTTATAAATTACGCCTTAGATAGTTATATTTTATTTATTTTATGATTTACATCTTATTTTTAAGGATTTTGTAATTCAATTCCATATTTTTTTTATAATTTTTATTTAATATCCTAACGTTATTATGATTAATTAATGTCAGACCAAGTTATTAAAGTATCTCACAATTCCCTCTTATTCTTTATATCTCTTCATCATTTTTTTCACCTACTTTTTCAACCATCGCCACCATCGCCTAAATTATTCTGTATATGATAACAAAATATATATTTTTTAATACTGTCTAAACATAACTCATGATGTTAAATAAGAATTGTATAAGAAAATGAGGGGTTAAGTTACAAAATCCTCAAAAACGGAACGTGAATTATAAGACTGATAAAAATACATGGTGTGATTTGTAAAAATTTATATTTAGTAATTAAATATTTTTTTGGTTTTCTTAGCAAATGCAAAAGGTGACAGAGGAGAGGGAAAATATTAAGGCTTAGTTTAAATTCTTTGTAAATTATAAATGTACTTCTAAAATTATTTAACATATCCTTAAATTTTTCATATCATATCAAAATAATAATAACACCTATATTTCAATTCTCAAACCTCTCTAATATATACCTTCAAAATAAACACAATCTCCCTTCAAAACATATTTTAAAACTTACTACATCCACATTAGCGTATGAGTAAGCAGATAATTGCTTACTTTCACGTTTTTTAAATATACTTTGTAATACTTAACTAAATAAATAAAATAATTAAAATTTATAATAATTATATGTGGGCTTATAAGCATGCAAAAAAAAAAAAAAAAATGGTAACTATATTTCATGCAAAAAATAAAACCAAAACACTAATATCTCTTGCTTCCTAAAATCTAATGATAACTAATTGAAGTGATATTTTAGAAGTTCTATATAATTAAAATGGTTAATATGGCTAGAGTTTTATATGCAAAGGGCCAATAGTTTCCCAATTAACTAATCATTTAAACTTGGGCTACAGTTTGTTTGTTGGGCTTCAATGCCTATGCCCATTTACTCAGCCCATTAAAAAATCTTCAACCCAGTTAAATTAAAATATTAGAATGGGTGGTGGTGAGTAGGAATGCCATATGTGAGCATGCGAGTGACTCTATTTCCTATCATCAAGGTCATCTTCTTCAACCAGAGCAAAATATCCATGCCAGATATCTCAACCATTGCTAGCTCTCTTTCAACTCTCAGATTGCTTAATCTCATCGCACACCAAAGTGGCAGATCTCTGTCTCCAGTTCATGTCAGACATGGTTCCACTCCAAGAAAGAGGAATCTTTGTTGCCAAAACGAATGAAACACTTGCAAAAGTAAGACTGTAAGAGTGGGTGAAAACGCCAAACAGTCATGCATAGTTGTCCATGCTCTTTTTGTGTCACGGGCTTGTACTACTCATTCACATCCCAATCCATGGGATCATGGACATTGACATGTTTGGAAAGTTATAAAACAAAATATGACCCACTTTCGCAAGCTTCTAATCTTCTAAACCTTGTATCATTTCATGTCAGAGTGGAGAGAGGCATTAAAGCTGGCATTAGAAGTAGGCAACTAATCCATACAGCCAGAAAGTTTTAGCTCCACAAAGGCTTGAAGAAAGGTATTGCAAGTGGCCCTAATCATGTCTTTCTTTTTTACCTTCTTCTTCCCCTTTCCTTTACGTGCTCAAGTTTCATTACTTTGGATTAGGTATCTTTAAGTGCTACACAAGCAAACTAACTTTAGGATTTCCATGCATGCCAGAGTTATTAGGTTGATGATCTACTGTTTAAGATTTGACCAACAAACCCAACCAAAACAATTGCTCAAACTTGTAGCATCTCTCCTTGTAGTAAGTACAACCATTTAGTACCTTCTTAGTAGAATAATTAGGAGTTTATGATCCTTATTATTTCTCCTCACTTTAATATTTATAATGACCCCATTTTCATCTTTAATTGCCTGCTTGACTTTTGTTTATTAACAAATATTGGATAATCAAAATTTGGGTGGTTTGATAATCATTTCACCCCTATTAAGAGAAAATTAAATAAAATTAAAAATTGATAGTAATTTTGTCATTTAATATTTCTCATCTAAAACATTAGGAAGTAAAGAAGGTCAAAGTGTCACAGAAAATAGATTCAGACAGTAGTTTAGATTCTAATTATGATCAACCCAAAATATTATCTTATAATTTGAAAATTTATTAGACAAGAAAAATGACTAATTTTTTTTAATCTTTCATCAAAAGCATGCAAGTTGAGCTATGGTTGGTGAGGAGTTCATGCATACATCTAGTTGTCATAATCTAGCTAGCATACAGTGGTCCATGTAGTACAAACAAAGAGTACTAATTTAAAAATATTTCAACAATTAGCTAACGATTTAAATAGATTTCACCACTCTCGAAATCTATTTATCTAAGGAATTTATATAAAGACAGTTGAACCAGCCAATCTTACACATATATAATAACCGCTCACTTAGGTTGAGGTTGAGTCAAATTACGACACCACTTTATCAAATAAAATATATTTTATATTTTATCTATTTTTATAGTTCACATATCGTCTTTTCTTTATAATTCTCATTTAATAATATAATATTATTTTAACTAATTGATATTAACCAAATTACTAATACCTCCTTTTTATCTCTATTTCAAAGAAGGTATTAATAAGTTATTTTATATATTATAACGAATATTTGTTTACCGATACAGTTTAAATTAAGGAAGAGTATTATATAATATTTATAAATAAAATAGGAGTCATATTAAAAAAAAAATTAAAGATGGGATGTGAATTATAAAGTAGATAAAATATATAGGATGTGAATTTACAAAATTGTCTTAAATAAAATATGACAGGTCACACCTAAACTTTTTGTATTCACTTTTATAATATTACATATGACAATAGTATGAACTAAAACTAGGTAAATGGAACACCGAGGAATAAATGCATGCTGGTTTACTGACTGCATGGGAAAAAGGAAACACGAGTATTTATTTGGAAGCCAGCACTGTAAACAGCGGAGGTAGAGTAGAGTGTGTGATTATTTTACTACAATTATTCTAACATGTTGTTGATAATTAGAATATAAACGTATTAATTATACATGTTTAATGACTATGAGCACATCTTGATCGATAAACTGGTACATAGTTGGTGAATCAAACAATATTTTGGGAAGTGTTGTTAGTCAGAGATAACTTTATAATTTTACATCTTGAGGTATCTTGGGAATTAATGAATGGTGTGCCATTTGGTATGAGTTGGCTGAGGAGAGAGAGAGAGAGAGAGAGAGTTATTGCAAGGTGGGAGTTAATTGATGATTTCTGGCCATTTAATGCCACCTCGTGGGTGCAGTTAGGGGAGGACCCAGACACAACCAGATCCAAAAAAACCGTTTCGTTTCCATTGATTGCAGTTACCGCAGGATCATCATCACGGTGGAGTTGGAATCTGGATAGATTATAGATAGATAGATAGATAGATAGATAGTAGATAGATAGATAGATAAATAGATAGCTGATGGTCAAGAGTTTGGCTGGATGTATTGCGGCTGCTCCGTTTACTGCCGCTATCGGATTACCATTACTGGGTAAAGTCTCCTCTAGTCTCTCTCCCTGACTCATTTGCAATCTTTGGATAAGAGTTGGCGCCATTGCATTGGTCTATTTTTGTTGTGGATGCATGTGATATTGTCTGGAAAAGGAGGCATCTTAGCTATGTATTTGAAAGAGAGCTTAGGCTCTCTCTCTCTCTCTCTCTCTCTCTCTCTCTCTCTCTCTCTCTCTCTCTCTCTCTCTCTTCACTTCCATTTCATCGAGCAACTGCTGTGCGAGTTGGTTGTAGGCATCTGACAGTGTAACGAGTGCTTGTTTGTCTGCTTTGGCAGGTGCTTTTCTTTATTTTCTTCCTCTTTTTTTACTGCCCACATTCCACAATCTGGCCAGTTTTTTTTTGGAGGGTCCTTTGTCCTGGCCCCAAGCTTTTATTGGAATCCTGAGAGCAGCCCAAGTTTTTATTTTTGACCGGAGCAGCGTTTGGGGAGATGGGCTCTTGAGTTCTTGGTGGAATGAGGTAGGAGGGGAGTCATCTCGTTTCCTTTTCTTTTCCGGTATAAAGATTTGATTTTTTTTCCCTTGATCTGACGAACTAGTGGAGAGTTGTTTTTCTTTTCTCTTGGTTGGTTGGATTTTCTTGAGATCTTGATTTGTGGTGGAAGGGTTTTCTTCTGATTTGTAAACAAGAGGCCAAAGGGGGGGAGGTTTTGATTTCTTAGGTGGATGTGGTGGGGGAGATCATCTCTTTTGCAAGTGTTTTTTCTGGGGGGGTGGGCGGGGGGTCATTTTTTTGTTTCTTATGATTTAATAAGGTTAGTGAAGATCCTCGTTTCTTCGTTGTAAAGCACCTTTTCTCCTTCGGCTCCAGTGGGAGAGAGGTACACAGAGAGTATTTGTTAAAAAGCCATCTAGAGATTGGATTGCTGCGATCAGAATGAGGGATTTCCCTTCTTGCTTTGGTGAGAGTGGAGTCCAAGTTGCTGATTCCTCATCCAGTGCCAGCAGAAATGGTCAGAATCCAGTGACATGCCTATACCAGGCGCAACTATCGGGTCGCGCTTGTGTGATCACCATTACATGGAGCAAGAATCTGATGGGCCAAGGATTGACCGTTGGGATAGATGATTCTGCCAACCAATGCCTCTGTAAGGTGGATATAAAGCCGTGGTTCACCAAGAGGAAAGGATCAAAATGCTTGGAGGCAGACAACAGCAAGATTGATATTTTCTGGGACCTTTCTGGAGCTAAATTTGGATCCGGGCCTGAGCCATTAGAATGTTTCTATGTGGCAGTGATCTTTGACTTTGAGATGGCTCTCTTGCTTGGTGATCTGACTAAGGAAGCTTATCGTAAAACCAGTGCGAGTCCTCCTCCTTCAGATGCTGTGTTCATAGCCAAGAGGGAGCATATATATGGGAAAAAGATCTATTTTGCGAAGGCTCAATTCTGCGACAATGGCCAGTATCATGATATTGCTATAGAGTGTGATACAGTTGGGCTCAATGATCCATGCCTTGAGATCCGCATAGACAAGAAGCGGGTAATGCAGGTGAAGCGACTTGCATGGAAGTTCAGGGGAAATCAGACAATTTTGGTGGAAGGCCTCCCTGTGGAGGTATTCTGGGACGTCCACAACTGGCTTTTCGGTTCACCTGCTGGAAATGCTGTCTTCATGTTTCAGACAAGCCAACCAGCTGAAAAGTTGTTACCATGGTCTTCCTCCCAGACATTCAGGGAATCTCAATCACCAGGTCTAGGTTTCTCCTTGATACTATATGCATGGAAGAATGAGTAGGTGTACACAGGAGGACATTTTACTCCCACACCTTTCGCTTTGAGTTCTAACAAAATATTTTAGTGTGTGATTGCTTGTAACAGTGCACATGAGGCTCCCAACTTTTTTTTTTCTTTCCTTTATAAATTGATCTGTTTGAATAGATTGGCCACATCCTATGACTTCCTCTTGGTTCTTCTTTTCTCTTATCCTTGTTCTGCATCCTATACTTAAAGTTTAGCTGATGATGGTTTTTCCAGGAAAACACACTGTTATTTAATCCAATCAAAGTTGTTACAAGTACAATTTAATGCTAGGCAATGGATCTTGGAATAATCCTTAGTGTAATGTTTCCTATGATGTTCTTGTGATAATCTGAATATAAATGGTGGCTTCGACTTGTTTCATACTTTGTGTGAAGGTTATCTCATGCATATAGTAAAATACTACCTATGAACAGCGTGAAGAGCAAGAAAATGATTCAATTTTGTTATGAAGACTTTGCCAGATAATGTGCCGTGGTTTCAGATGGTTTTATAAAAACCTAAATTGGTTAGTGAACTGATATATGGAAGAACAGAATAACCAAGTTTTAATAAATATGTGTTCTATCCACAATAGTTATGTTAGCTTTTCCTGCAATAGTGGTGTTTGGAAAATGACATCTCTATTCAGGATCAGACCATTAAGATGAGAGCCCTTAAGAGCATGTCAGGTCAATTGTTTGCTATACCTCTCTGCCTTAACAAGTTGGATGGCGACTAATGTTTTTTTTTTTTTTTTCAAAGGGTGGCTGAATTTTCATTCTTCCTATCATATAATAAACTTATATCTATGAGAATTTGTTGAAATGTTATCTCTCTGTCATAAGTGTGAGGATGTATATATGATAATGTCACATCTGATACTATGACTGCCACATTGCATTTGATCCTCATCTTTCCACCTAAAGTTCACATGTATATAGCCCCATATCGCTTTTATGTCAAAAATATCGAAGAATTAACTGTTTTACAATATTTTTTCAAGTCTTCACTCTTCAGCACTATTTTCTTGGGTATGTCTTTCATTCAACATGACAAGATATAAGCCTTTACCAAAATTCATAGGGATATGACTACTTATGGGGCTATTAAGGTCAGTCAGGTGCACAATTAAGATCTATCCAGTTTTATCAATTAATTACTCATTTGATTCTAGAGAGTTTTTTTTAAAGCTTTCATTCTACATGTATGTTCGACTTCACATGTTTGGTAATGGCATGCTCCATACTTTGCTACCAAATGCTGATTTGGCACTTTTTTTTTCAGAAATCTTCATCATGAGCTGCTTACTTTCCTTCAAAAATCTTCAGCATACTCTATTTTTGTATTGGATGATTGTCTGCCATTAATTTTCATGGATTCTTTTTTGTTATGCAATTATCTTGAGCTGTTTTCTGATTTCTGAAGCACACAGAACAGTTGATTGTCCACACTTCATATCCAGGTGCGTAAGACAAGATTCGTTTACTGTTTTCTGCGTCCAAATTACGACATGTTGCATGCAATCCTTGTTATGAAATATGATCACGATAGATCCTTTGCATAAGGCTCAAGAAAGGCTGCTTGTTTTTCAAGTCAAGGTGTTCTATAGGGTCTTTGTGTTAGAACTCTAAATACTATGGTTTCTATTCAGTAACAGACTACTATTTAACTTCCTCTGGCCATCCAATCCTCTAGAAGGAGAATTTCTCCAAGTGATGCACAAGGGTTAATTTGTTAATGGGTTGATCTTCTTCCTGAGAGTGACTGGTCATTCGGAATCTTGAGTAACGAGAGCAGAAAATGTATTTGGAGGTTGAAATATCAGGGATTAATGTCATTTGACGCGGTCGGTCTACTCTCAAAGGTGGAGCATGATAGTGACTGTGCAAGTAGCACGGTATTGATAAAGCCATAAAGGCAATTCTTCTGGCAGTAATGTAGATAACCTTTTACAAGGCTTTTGTGGACAGAACACATATTTTGAATGCTTTATGGTTGGTGAATAGATAGCCTACAGTTTGCTTGTGCTGAATTCAGTTCATACCAGACTTCACTGACAGAAAGGGTTGTCTGATTACTTAGGTAGTGCACTTTAGCTGTCAGAATTACAGTTGATGAAGTACTAGTCAATAACATATATTGGTGATAGTAGATCTGCCCTCCATATGAACCACAGAAACAGAAAATCTTGGTGGTGAATGGTGATTTTTTACTTTATTCTTTAGATCTAATGTAAGCATACTGAAAGCCAAAATGTGAGAAGAGTTTGTGAGGCAAATTGTGGTAGTGCTAACTACTTATAGCGGGCAAGCACAAGTGATACACCCACCAGGAACTAGGTTAATGAACAAACTAATGCAGCATTCGAGGCAATGAATCGGGTGGAAGATCAAGTTTATCTTGTTAAATTGATTTAGAAGTGGAAATCCTTCTGTAAAGGAAGTAGCCTCTGGGTAGGTTGGATATGTTTGGATCTTCAAAATCTGTCACATTTACCTTAATCTTATTAGATTTGTAGACCTATCATGTTTAACTTCTATTTGTTGTTGGTCATGTAGAGCCACTACTCTGGGATCTACGATGACTTCCAGTGGATATTTTAATGATATAGTCTCTTCTTGCTGTAAATATTACTCCTTTAATGTTACCCATCCTGGGTGATTATATCTTATAAATGTGCTTAATTGATATTAGGTTGCTAAACGAAGACTATATAACATCTGAATTTTCCCATGCATGCTTGGATAGCTACTATGGCCTACTTTCATTCTCAAGTCTATATATAATATCTGTACACATGTTATTGTTTAGTGTGTCTATCTTCTTGTGCTTTCATTACTACAGATTCTGCTTTCATGAAAGGATAGTGTTTCCAAATGTTGGTCTTCTCAGGTCCTCTTTGTGTAATATCTAAAACACACTAGAAATTTCATGTTTTAATGCACCAAATTAATTTTTCTTTAACCTTGTTGCTTCCTGGTTTTGGATATTATATGGTTTAAAAGGGAAAGGGAGATAGCAGCCTCTTTTCTGCATCAGATCTCTGCTATGATCAGTATTTTCGCCGTTCGGATTTTGTGGCTATTTAAATAAGTCTTTCAGGTTTAATTTAAGTTGAGGATTTCATTAGAGGTAGGCTAGGAGCTAGAACTCTTAGATTTCCTATTAGAATCTAAACAAATGATAAGTGTCTAGGAAATAAGGTAGTATGGATCCAGAAACTTATGGTTGGCCACTTTTAGATTCTACATCCTTTGGCAGAGACTTTCTGAAAGCAATTCCATTATGCTATTATCTAATAACTTGACAAGTCTATTGCATAAGAATTTTTGATATTTCTGATAGAAATCTTGCTTGTACAAGCATCACCTTGAACAACAATCTGCAAGATATATATATATATATATATATATTTTTAATCCAGCAATCAACTGTTAGCTTTGACAGGTTCCTCATGGCATGTTAATATGTTATCAAATAAAAATTTGCTTGATATTTCATAGTTGGTGCTCAATTTATATATTAATCCCCACTTCCCAGACCTCTCTCCTCTTCAGCTTCTTTGAGATGTAAGCATAAATTTTTAATTTTTTATTATTTGGTTTCAATTGGATCAACTTGCATCACAACATGCATCTGGATAAGCCACAAATTCCACGTGTTATTTGCCTGACATAGGGGATTTCTAAATGGGCAGCAAGTTATGAGTGTTTCAATTTTATTGCCTTCTTTCAAGAGAGCCTGACTCCTGGGGGACCATCTCTTCAAAATTTGTGAGACATCGAAAGGAGAAGGATCAAATGAGATTTGAGCTGATCTCATGCAGAGATGCAAATGATAAGTACGCATTTGTTTTTCTTGGGGTACAAAGAATTAGATGACATATCTTCTCCAATACTTGTCTATGGTGCAGAGGCCAAGAAATAGTCTTTTTCTGGAGAAGAAAACAGAGAGAGAGAGAGAGAGAAAGCTTGAGAGGGAAGAGTGAACGGTGGAAAATGACATGTTACCAAGAATATGTAATTCAATATTTGGCTGCAAGGGAATGAGATGTGTCAGGAGAAATAGTGAAATATACTTCACCCAAGCCTAAAGCAAACCTATGTTACTCTCCAACCCCTCTCTCATTTATTTCCTTCCCCTCCAATATCTCCACTCTTCTTATCAATGGAGCAATAAGAATACTCACTCCTCCATATGAGGTGGCTTCAATCCCTCTTCTCCCCATTGAAGAAGTTATGGCTTCGCATGCATTCTGCCCCCAAGAAGAGTATGTTCTCCACTCCTAAACTTCTGTAGCTTCCTCTCTTCCTCTTTTTATCTTCCCAGGTTCTGATGGCAATAATCTTTTAGCTTCTCGAGGAATCTGGATATCGTTCTATTCCATTCTATGTATTACTTTCACTAATTATTATTGTCGTTGTTATTGTTATTCTCGCAGAGCGAGGAATTTACATCCTTTATGAGGATGTGAAGTCATGTTCAGATGAGGATGTGCATATACTCTGGTCGATACTCGTGGAGTCGCACGCGCCCCCGTTGCGGTTGTCGCAATGAAGGTTACTTTGATTCCCAGACGACAAGAGAGAATAAGTGACATTGGATATTTCATGTAAATATGTGCTTATAAATACACAACTATAGGGCTCCTTTAAAAGATTATCATATCATGTAATGTAATGTAATGTTAGCTTTCACTTGTTTGATGAGTGTGAGCAATCTAATCTTCTAATCCAATGCATTGCCGAGGAGAAGGAGGATTTTGATGAAAGGTATTGCTCTGTTCTTCCGATTAATGGTTGGCTTGTCTATTTTAGGGTAGTTGAAGGTTGCAGGGATTTCATTTTCTTGTGTAGTAGAGAATACTTGAGGTGATGGTGAAATTAGCAAAGTCTACTCAATAGATGTTGATGTGATTACAACTGCATGCACGTGTACGATTGGTGGGATTTGTTCTAGAATTAGGATTAGGATTAGAAAGTAGAGATAAGAGAGTCATAGAGCTAACTAATTAAGTAATTAACTAGAGTATCCTATGTCCAAGTAATTAGGTAATTATTCACTAAAATCATTTCTAATCATGTGATTATGCATCTTAAGTCTCTGTCCTGTTCGAAACAGAGCATCATCAATCATAGACGACATTACGAGGACGTCCACACTCGAAAAGTTATGCCTTTTATTTTAGAAAAATAATAATGAATTAACATTCTATTGTTACTATAACAAAATTAGATAATTATGCTTATTTAAAATTGAAAATATATAAATTAATAAATAAAGAATTAAAATAAGAATTATACGACCATGAAACGTTAGACTCCCGTCATAAATAAAATATATCTGGGTTCTACCTAAGTGATCTTTTTATCATCTTGTATCATATTTTTAGCACGTCGAACTAATTTTAAAAATATATATAATTCTTAATAAAAATATATTAGTATATTTGCTAGATTGTTAATTTATTTTTATAACTATTATTCTTTTGTTTGTTAATTTTTTTCCAACCATCTTGAATTCTAGGCATCAGCCTACACACTCATCTAACGCCTAAGTGCGTACTTAATTTCGTATTTGAAAATTTTGATGTGAGTTTATTATACTTATTAACACAAATTTTTCCATGGAAAAAATAAAATAAAAAATAAAAATAAATTGCTTTTACGTGCTATATTGTGCCAATGATTAGCCTAAAAGCTTATAAATAATAATTAAATAAGTAAATAAATAAATAAATAAACAGTTGGACAGTCACCTTCACTCACCAATCGGTATATCGTTGCCGTTTTTCTTCCTCCTCCCGCTTCATCCCGATAAGATATCCCCCTACCTCTTCGATAACCCACAGATATCCTCCCTTTATCCAATGCGGGAATAACTCTTTGTCTAATCACTCGGGTCCCCCGATTGATCGATCAGCAAAACCTTACCCTAGTCATGGAGAGGGACTCCTCCTCCGACGACGAAGAGGACGATCGCCGGGCCCTTGTCCTCCAGAACGAGACGAAGCCTCCCCGACGCCGCTCGCCCTTCGAGATCGCCGGCGCCGGCCTCGCTCGCGCCGGGGGATTTTGGTCGAGCAAGCGGTATCTTCTCCTCGCCATTTGCCTTCCCCTCGTCCTCATCCTCCTCTTCTTCTCCCTCGACCTCGGCCGCCTCTTCCGTGGCGTCCCCGTCATCCGGATCAATGGGGATGGTGGCGGATCCAGCGGTCGGATGCGCGAGGCCGAGCTGCGCGCTCTCTACCTCCTTCGGAACCAGCAATTGGGACTCCTCAAGCTCTGGAACCGCACGATTTCCGGTGCCCATTCCGGATCTGGTGTGGCCCCTTCTCCTAATTCGGCTCCTCATACCGGCTTCAATTCCACTTCCTCGATCTCAGTGTCCTTCGAGGAATTCAAATCCGTGTTGCTCGAACAGATCAAGATCAGCAAAGAGATCCAAAAGGCCCTGCTTTCCTCACACAGGTTCGGAAACACTTCGTCAGAGTACGTAGATGATAATGCCGGCGATGATCTTCTCGATTCAGGGATCTACGCGTGTAAAAAAGCGGATAAACAAGCGGGAAGGAGGACGATCGAGTGGAAGCCGAAGAAAGACAGGTTCATGTTCGCGATCTGTCTGTCAGGTCAGATGTCTAACCATTTGATCTGCTTAGAGAAGCATATGTTCCTCGCAGCACTTTTGGACCGTGTTTTAATATTGCCAAGTCCGAAAGTGGATTACCAGTATGACCGTGTTTTGGATATCAGTCACATTAACGAATGCTTTGGGAGGAAGGTTGTCATGTCGTTTGAGGAATTTTCCGAAATGAAGAAGAACAAGATGCATATTGATAAGTTCATATGTTACATAGCAAATCCCCCTTGCTTCCTGGACGAGGAGCATATTAAGAGGTTGAAGACTTTAGGGATTTCGTTGGGTAAGATTGAAGCAGCTTGGCCTGAGGATGCCAAATTGAAGGAGCAAAAGAAAAGAGTTGTTGATGATATAATGCCAAAATTCTCATCTGATGCTGAGGTTATAGCAATCGGTGATATGTTTTATGCTGATGTGGAGGAGGAGTGGGTGATGCAACCAGGAGGTCCACTTGCTCACAAATGCAAGACTCTGATCCAACCAAGCAGGCTTGTCATGCTCACTGCACAGCGCTTTGTGCAGACTTTCTTGGGAAGCAACTTTATAGCTCTACATTTTCGTCGCCATGGGTTCCTAAAATTTTGGTAAGATCGAAGTTTATTGATTTTCTTGTTCTGTTCTTTATAGAATGTCATGCTAATTACCTCTAAAAAGATATGGTAGTGGCAAAGGCGATAAAGCTTCATACTATCTACTTGACACTTTTTTAGACTCCTATGTACCTCTAGAAATCTGAAGTCAAGAATCTCCATCTGACTGTAGTAGTTACAATTGGTAGCCATTGTCATTTGAACTCCCTAGGACTTCATATGGCACTTGCATTTGTTTGTGGTTCATGTGATGAGACAAATCACTGTTAAGTGAGTCAGTTGGTTTTCATACTAGAATTCAGTAAAAAAGCTTCTATTCCTGCAAGAGTAGCTTGTATTCTTTTGGATCTAAGAATATAGCAATTCATTTGTCTTGACATTTTGATGTTTTGACTATGAGAGCAGTATGCTTACATATAAATGCACCTAAATACATTAAATAAATAAAGGGCATGTAAATGCACAGTGCTCCTGCCTGCACTGAGTTACTGAGTTTGGGGAGGGAAGGTGTACACAGCCTTACCCATATTTTCTGAAAAGTTTGTTTTCCAGACATGAACTCATGACCACCTAGATGCATAGGGCAAACATTATCATCACACCATGCGCACCCTCCATATACTTAAATACATAAAGTGAGGAGTGTATAACATTTTATTTTGATCTTTACTTGCTCTAGCATGCGGATGTAGGGGAATTTCTTTTTGTTGATAGGGGGTTATGGGTTCTTTTTCACTTGGAAGATACAACAATTGATTACATATTAGAGGTTTGGAATCTCATGGAATCTTGTTAGCTATTTTTGTTGCATCTGAAGTACAAAGAAGATGGAATAGGCCAATCGGGTTAGAAGGTAGGGGGAGCAGGGTTGTTTTCTTTGAGAAGAGGATAAGGTATAGAATCAATCATTCATTTAATTGGCTACTGGGATCATATGATCCCTTGTTTAGAAATGATTATGTAGCCCTACTTATCAATTATTGTCAAAGACTACTAGGTGCATGGATGTGGCTTGTCTGTCTAGATAATGCGGAAATATAAATCTCTTTCTCATGAAGCATTTTGTTGCTTCCAAATACTGTAATGGCATGGGATTAATGAGATATAGAAGTAACTTAAAATTTATATAACGTGGTTACCTATACCACAAAATTTACTTAAGATTATCTTTAAAAGGAAAATCCAGTGCCCATTAAGTGCTATATAAACAACAGCTAGAACTATTTAAAACATTCTTGTTTCAAGAATGTTGAGATAGCATATTGTACTCGTTCAGTTCCATTTGGAAATCTCCGTTCTCGAGCTACAACTTAAAGTCCTTGGCAGCTGGTCAGGTTAATCAATGAAGCGGCTTCACAATTTTATCATGGATGAATCTACTTCCCTTTTGTTAACATTTTCGCATTGCTTGGCTGAATGGCATATATTGCTTCATGAATATCACCATAGGGTTTCAAATTTGAAAGGACGATCTTGAAACTTTCAATTTTTAGAACTT
Source organism: Typha angustifolia (assembly GCF_048772165.1). NCBI lineage: Eukaryota > Viridiplantae > Streptophyta > Magnoliopsida > Poales > Typhaceae > Typha > Typha angustifolia. The sequence continues at coordinate 1,990,653 of NC_133245.1, forward strand.
TCGATACAACGAAGTTGAGATCGCATATTGCATTTGCTTGATTCATTTGGAAATCTTCATTCTTGAGCTTCAATTTATTGGTCAAGTTAACCAATAAAGTGACCTTATACAAGTTTATCATGGATGAATCTACATTTTTGCACTGCTTGACTGAATGACATACATTGCTTCCTAAATATCGCCATATTACTTCCTAATTATGAATTTTAATAAATATGCTGCGCTTGCAAGTGTGCTCTTTTCTGCAACATGCTCATCTATCTGGTTGTGAATTAGTTCTGCCAGCCAGTATGACTCATAAATAATGGTAACAAACCAACCGGTCTTATTGTATTGCTTGTTCTGGTCATGCTATCTGTCCTCTAACTACTAGACACTTGGTACTCTCCAAACTTTTGTTGGAAAACTCTTGACAACTTCTATAGTCCTAACACTAAAAGTTTTGCATCTGCTATAAGTACACATCATTTGATGGGAGTGTGCATAATAATGACGCTCAAGTTGCTTTGTTTACTCTTGGTTATTGGAAACTGTTGCCCCTGGCATTCATTGGGGCGATACTCTTGTTGGTTTTATGCCCACTTGAATAGTACCTGTTTTTTAGAACATACATACTAGTATAATCATTAATTTCTTTATCATGTGTTGTTTGTTTAAGAAATTTGTTATCTTCTGACCTTCCCTTTCATCTATACCTGCAGCAATGCTAAAAGGATGAGTTGTTTCTTCCCCATCCCTCAAGCAGCTCAGTGCATACTGCGAGTGGTTGAGAGATCCAGTGCCCCTGTGATTTATCTGTCCACTGATGCTGGTGAGAGCGAAACTAATCTTCTCCAATCATTGGTTGTGCTAAATGACAAGCCAGTGCCACTTGTCAGAAGGCCAGATCATAATAGTGCTGAAAAATGGGATGCCTTGTTATATAGAAATCACATAGGTGGAGATAATCAGGTGAAAATTCTACCTCACAGAGGACATTACATTATCTCTAGCAGTATAAATAATATACTCTTGAGTATTGCATCATATTGTTTTTCTTTTGTTAGGAGACGATTAATGGTAAGACACATGCACTAAGCTGTTTTTGGCCACATGCAGGTTGAGGCCATGCTAGATAAGACAATCTGTGCGCTGTCCAATGTCTTTATAGGATCATCAGGCTCAACGTTCACGGAGGACATTCTTCGGCTCCGAAGAGGTTGGGGATCTGCTTCCCAGTGTGATGAGTACCTTTGCCAGGGCGAGCTACCTAATTATATTGCTGAACAAGGATGAGATAAACTGAAACGAGCTTCAACAATTTGGCCCTTATACCCCACATTTTTTTAATTTAGTGTTTGTATATTAATCACATCTAGTGTTCGGGAGCATTCTGTATCAAGTGAGATTGATTGAATTTCCCAGTTGCATATTTGTTACATCTTTCACTATCCAGGTTCTACATGTGCATTACTATTTGCTTGCCTAATTTTTTTTCCAACGAAGTTACATGTTCTTGGAGGCTGGGAGTGATGGAATTGGAAGAACTAATGCGAGCTCTAGTAACTGCGAGGTTTCTTCCATTTGTATATGTTGTAACTTAACTCAATCCAGAGTATTGAAGCCACCATTTCTGTCTGCTGGAAGGGTTTCACTGCTTTGGAGATCTCAACTGATGTATGCTTTCTTAGGCCCAACTCTTATGTGAGGATGGTTAATCTACCTTATTTTTCGTCAGTAGATCATGCGTTACTCTGACAAGCGATACCACTTCTTAAGTTCCTATGCTTGACACTGTTGCTGTATAAAATTTCAATGGAAGTCAGAAACTTGAACATGCTATATTACGTGTTTTGTACTATAAAGCAGTCCTACTTGTTCTCCATGCCCAAACTTCTCTCTCTCTCTCTCTCTCTCTCTCTCTCTCTCTCTCTTCCTTTTGATTTATAGAATCTTTATCTTTATATACAAAGCTCAAATGGGTTCTTTTATTTCCGTCATGTCCTAATCATCACTTTACTCATCTTACGCCATTCCTTAATATCCGCATAAACTTCGTAACGTATTGGCTACAAAGAAATAAAAAACAATAAAACCATACATCTTATACCACCAATGCTTTTTCACTTACTACAACTTTGTGGTAAATCTTTGCTAATTACTCGAAGATTTTTTTTATGTGAGAGAGAGAGAAAGAGATCGAGAAGATAGATGTGAGACAGTGAGAGTATCTTTATTTAATATATATATATATATATACATATAGTATGGTCTTTGGATGCTACGCCGAAGACAATATTATAGCCTGGTCTTTGGTTCACCCACGCTGAAACCAAAGCCGCACATACACCCCCTCCATGTGCACTGTCCCAATCTCAAAGATCCACGCGTCTCCCTACCGACCGCACGTACAGCAGACGGATCACTAGGCAGAGTAAATCAGCGCACAGCGTCTTGGCCTTGTCTCTGCCCAACACGCGGCCTCCTGTCGATCGCCACGTCGGCACTACCACCACCAAATCTTGCTCGGGAGGAAACAGCAACTGCCGCAGACAATGCACCGTACCATGCTACGTACTGCCTGCAGTAGCTCTGTCTAATAGTAATATCCCATGCGAGTCCTCACCTAGAGTAATTATTTTTGTCTCTGTTACTCCTAATAACCCCTCCCCTAACAATATATCAACCCTTAGATCTATTAGTTACTTCTATTAATTTAATTATTTTATTTGATCGGATCCCCATAAAAGAAGCAAACATACCACTCCTCTTGTTTCCATCTCACCCAGTAACTCAACATAAAAATCTCGTGAGCTTAAAAGAAGGCAACACACACTATATGATACAAAGATAACCACAAAAGAGAGAGAGAGATAAAGAAAATCTTGAGAAAAAGTTATATGCTCAGGCAAGAAGACTTCTTTGGTATCTAGCTGATGTGGGGGGCAGCGTAGATTTATTTTATGAGTTGAAAAATGCATCTCAATCTCCATAATAAATTAAGAAAACGGAATTACCAGCTGTGCATAAATTAAAGGATTATGAAGAAGAATAAGGTTTTGCTTATAATTAATTTAATCAGTAAGTGGGATTATATTACTCTGTTTAAACTAGTGAACATGGAAAGCCCCGTGAATATCTCAAGTAGTGTCGACATGGCAATTGGTCCCAAAAATAAATCAAAATTTGGATTTCAATCATGTAAACTATATGGAACAGGAGTTAATGATTCATATCTAAGTCACAGATTGGCTAGATGGAAATATTATGTCAACTCTGACCTATGTCTGCTACATGATTAGAATCCTGGGAGGATTTAGTTACACAAATTTATTTCTTAAGTTTGTGCCAGAAGTATTATTGCTTTCTATGTATTAAGTCATCGTTATAACTCATTGACTAAGTTTTATTAAAATTATAAAAAAAAAGATTTTTTATTAATATTGTGATTAATATCTGATAAATTTTCATCCCAGCAGCTTAGTTTAGATTAACTTTTCTTTAAAAAAAATATTAATCTAGTTGTTCAATCTGTTTATCGCAAAGAATTAACTTTTTATCTAAACCGATCTCTGGGTTCATGAAGAGAGAGAGAGAGAGAGAGAGAGAGAGAGAGAGAGAGGATTCGTCAATGGGATGTGGATGTGGATGTGGATGTGGATGTAGGGTGGGGGGGAAAGAGCAGGGGTGAAAAATGTGGGCCTTTCCCGTTGTCCTTTTTGTACTTCAAAAAGGATCAGCTCCTCTGAGAGTTGGAAAACGTTTGTCTTCTTGGTGCCATGTCCTCTCTTCCCCCCTTCTCCTCTTCCATCTCTCTTCCATGTCTGTGAACATAGCCCACAAAGTAAATATTCTTCCTCCTCATCTCTCACCATACCCCAGAAATAGAACAAGGTGGTTACTTGCTCCCTCTGCTCAGCTCCTGTTTTCTCTTACTTCTTTTGGTCCATTTGGGAAGGGCTATATGAGAAGTGGTCATTGAGAGGAGGAATAAAATGATGGGGGTTGATGCCAAGGATCAAGATTATCCAGAATTTGTGGAAGTCGATCCAACAGGAAGATATGGCAGGGTATGTAACAAAAAATTCTTTCTTTTCATCTTTGTTTTTGCTGGCATCTGGTTCTTATTGCCTGTGCTTTTGTATGCAGTATAATGAGATCCTAGGCAAGGGAGCTTCAAAGATAGTGTATGATCCCATTTCTCTAATTTCCACCTACTTGTTGATGACTTCTGGAGGAAATTTGATTCCTTTTCTTTTGTTTGACAATTCATGGGTATTTTCTCATGTGGGTCTACCTGTGATCTAATGGCAGTTACAAGGGGTTTGATGAGTATGAAGGGATTGAGGTTGCTTGGAACCAGGTGAAGCTCTATGACTTCCTTCAAAGCCCTGAGGACTTGGAGAGACTATACTGTGAGATCCACCTCCTCAAGACCCTCAAGCACGATAACATAATGAAATTTTATACTTCCTGGGTTGACACCTCCAAGAGGAACATCAATTTTGTCACGGAGATGTTCATCTCGGGCACTCTTAGGCAGTAAGTTTAATCTTTTCCCCTCTTAAAGCGTTTTGATCTAATAAATTAATTTTGATTGCTGCTGGAATTATTAGTTTGTTTGTTTGTTTACCATTTGCCTTGTGTGGTTTAGGTATAGGCAGAAGCACAGAAGTGTTAACATCAGGGCTGTGAAGCACTGGTGTAGGCAAATCCTGGATGGCCTTCTCTACCTTCACAGCCATGATCCCCCTATCATCCATAGAGACCTCAAGTGTGATAATATCTTCATCAATGGGAATCATGGGGAAGTCAAAATTGGCGATCTTGGCCTCGCTGCCATCCTCCGGAAATCTCATGCTGTCCACTGCGTAGGTATAACATACTATAGCTTATCTCCGTCAGTTTGTTTGTTGTAAGGATCTTTTATTTGCCAAACAGATTGAAGAACTCTAGACTTAGATGCTCTTTCAATTATGTCAGGCACACCTGAATTCATGGCTCCCGAGGTATACGAGGAGGAGTACAATGAATTGGTGGATATTTACTCTTTCGGCATGTGTGTTCTTGAGATGGTGACATCTGAGTACCCATATAGTGAATGCGCCCACCCTGTGCAGATCTACAAGAAAGTTATCTCTGTAAGTACTGAAAAAACTTTAGCTCAGAGCTAATGTCCTTAACAATAGGAATTCTAATGTGTCAATGTGTATTCGCACGGCTGCAACTTGAACCAGTGATGGCACTTTGCAGTTCATGTCTCTGTGCCGAGATTTGGCCAGCATGAGATGAGGCACTTTCAAAGGTGCAGGTTGCCAAGCACATGCCATTAAGTTCTTGGCCCTGTATCCGAGACTTGTTATCATCTATAATTCTGTAGAGCATGCAATTGCAATTTCATTGGTGATACTGACCAGTAAATTACTGCTAGGGGACCAAGCCTGAAGCACTATACAAAGTAGAAGATCCGGAGGTGAGGCAATTTGTGAAGAAATGCTTAGCCCCAGTATCTCAAAGGCCTGCTGCAAGGGAACTTCTTAAGGACCCTTTCCTCCAAATTGATGATCATGGTCTCTGTTACGCGGAGGAAGAATTCAGCAACATGGGCCATGTTTTAAGGCAATCTTCCCTTAGTCTTGTTCATAGTAATGGCTCCTTAATTGCCAACGGATTCTTTGAAGATTTCCATCAAGAAACACTGGAGGAAAATGGATGGCACTGTGATGAGAGTCACATAGAAGCCCATGGAATTGACCTTTTCCACGGTCATGAGGATGAACCTCTTACTAATTTAGACATAATGATTAAAGGGAGAAAGAGAGAAGATGGACGCATTTTTCTGAGGCTTAGGATCGCAGATAAATTTGGTATATTCTTATCTAATCTTTTCTTTTGTTGATTGAGTCCGTAGAATGAAACTCATCATCATTGATTCGTTTTTGCAGGCCATGCATGGAACATCCACTTCCCATTTTACATTGAATCAGATACTGCATTGACTGTGGCAACAGAGATAGTTATAGAGTTAGATATTACTGATCATGAGGTGACTAGAATAGCAGAAATGATTGACGGTGAGGTGGCTTTATTAGTACCAGAGTGGACACGGGGCCCAGATATAGAAGATTCAGGAGTTCCTAGCATAGCATTCTGTCAGACTTGCACATCTAATGCCTCACCATGTGGGTCACTTCTAGATTACCTCTCATCAAGACACCCTGGCTGTGCTCACCTTGATTGTGCTGCAATGCATGGACGATTTAAAGAGATAACATACCAAGTTGGAGGACCTGAAGAATGCACGACTGAAGGACCACCTGCAGAGTGTAACCAAGCCGATGGAGTTCATTGTCATTTGCAATCATCAAGAGAGAATGAACCTGATGATGGAGATAGCCAAGTTGACCGGTTGTCAAAAGATGACAAGTTTATGTGCATAAATGGACATGCAGCTAGCGATGCAAGAAAATTGGCAGACAAGTTATGCTTTAGTTGTCAACAACAGTGCCTTGAGGTACCAGAATCAAGATATTCCTGTCCTGAACCGAGCATATCTGATGATTGTGAGAATAACACGCACAAGGAACTGAGCTGGCTTAAAGTGAGGTACCAAACGGAGCTTATAGAGTACAACACTCAACAATTCGAAGAATCGAGTGCTTTGCATCCACCTTCTGACTTCGGTAACTGGAAAATAAGTGCAGATGATGGAGTTAAAGTTACTGATATAAAACCATTACTAGGTTCAAATGGCAAAAGTGAGTCATTCCATTTCAGCAGACATCATTCTTTTCGTATTCCTGAAAGGGAACTAAACCCAGAAAACATCAGTGCATCTGCTATTGCTAATACTGTGCAGGGTCTTGCTGGAGTAGCTACCCCGATTTTGGAGCTCTAAGGGCCCAAAGTTGTGAGGTCAATGCTGAAAGCAACCCTAGTTACATGTTTACAGGGAAGAGTTACGACGCAGAATCTCTCCTGCTAAATTCTCTCACCAAAACGAAGTCTCTCCCCATCGACACAGTTGATGGTTAATTCCTGATGGGCATTTTTGGATCATTTGCAGCAGAACTGACTCCACATTATTTTGGTTCTCTTACCAGATTATATAGCTCTACTCCTGCAAAGTGCAACAAGCTAGTAAATCAACTGAAATGTAATGAGTTTCTAGGAATCACTCAAGAGGCCACATGTAACTTTTGAATGAAGAGGAATATATTTTAGTCTGATTTATACAATATGTTCCACCTGGTGTAATCTTTTCCTGAGATTAACTCGAGAGATATTGGAGGCAATTTACTTTTCATACTACAAATCTATAAACAATGTTATTGAGATTTAGGCTTTTAGTTGGCTAGCAGATGAAAAATGAGTGCTTCTCTGCATCCTATCTATGAACCTAGATGCTAAGGCTATCACATTGTCTTCTGAGTTGCCAATTATTGCCAATCCTTTGCCAGTTCTCCTTCACAGTTGACAAGTTGAAATTTGTTACCACATGCCAGCCTGCAGTTGGCTCTCAGGAAGCCTCTCCTGTGCCCATAACTTTCAACACTGGGTTCCACCACATGCTCTCCTCTTAAACAAAGATAAGGATAATACATGCTATGAATCTTTCAGGCTCAATATCTTAAAAAGTAGTTCTTCCAGAAGCAAAGAAGGTGAAGGCAACTCAGGGATAAAGCAAACAGGGATTGTGATAGGGAAAGTGACAGATAGAAAGGGCCCACATATTAAAGATAGGTGATTAGAACTTTTTATAGCTAGGCTTATAGTATAGTATTGTGATAAGCTTGAAGGAAAATTGCAGTGGATTGTGAGGTGAAAGCTAGACCTCTTTTCTTGAATAATTGAACACAGGAATGGATGTCCTTTGCAAACTTTAGCCATTTCGTATAAACCACTAATAGAAAGGCTACTCCATGAAATGAAAAATATAAGCACTAGCTAAGTTTAAAGTATATTATTATGGAGCCGTACAATGAGAAGTAGTTGCTTTTTAAAGGAGTTGGGCCTTCTCTTTTCTTGACTATGTTGCCATAACCTATGACTAAGCTTAATCTTTGCAGGATCAAACACAATCCAGCATCTGAATTCGGTTTATTGGAGTCTAATTTTCTAAATGCCAACCTATCCACTACTTTATGTGGAGAATTGCAGTGGTTTAAACTGGTGATCTTATCATGTCATAGCCCACCAAAAGAACTTTTTTTTTTATATAGAAATATAGGGCTCTTTTAGACTCTGAGCAAGATGGTTGCATCTGGTGGAATTAAGTTTGGCAACAACTTGGCATTAAGCATGAACGACATGGAAGAGGTGACATCCTTTTGACTGAGTTGGATTTGTGGACAAAGAAATTGTGACTTATTTTGGAACCTATGGGAAAATAATTGCTTGGAATTTGACTGTCTTTGCCTGCATATAATAACTGATACAGATAAATTTTGAGGAAGAATACAAGAAGCTATCGTTGATGAGCAATTCAGATGACCTTAAAGTGGTGACTAAAAAGAAAAAGAAAAAGTTGCAGGAGTTTCACCTAATCACTAATTCCACATTTAGCTTGTTAATCAAAAAAGGAGGCTGAAAATAGCTCAAATTATGCATATTAAAATACTAATCAACATATCCTGTTGAATTCTCGTCATGCATTCGAGTTTGCATGCAAAGAATAGATGCGTGATTACAACAACTAAGGTTCTCAGATTCAAAAAGTTTATCGCAAGAAAGCGTAGATCTTTCCTAGGTGGAGGACATCAAAAGGAATGCGTTTTGGCATCAGGTCAAGAGCTTAGACAAAGAACATTAATCAGACTGGGACTCTTTACCGGCTCACATTTAGCACGCAATCTTTCTTCACGACATCCATATTGAGCAAATTTTGGTAGGTGCTACTTAATATCTTTTAGTGGCAGAAACCAAAAGGAAGCAGCCATTAATTGGAGGTTGTCGAACGAATTTGGAGCCTTCCATGCACCAAACTTTTCTTAAGAAAGCTACCGAAAAATTAACAGATGGGTAATCTTGGAATCAACTTTCTTTTTCTTGAGTTGGTCAGAAAATCATTAAATTTTCCAGCATTCAAATCAGTCCAACCAACTATTTCGTTTCATATTTTCCTCCAGTAGTTAGTCTAATCCAAGAAATTCCACATATTTAGCTATTTCCTTAGGTAATATTATTTATCGAAAAACTCTACCCTTTCTTTAGTTCTCTAAGCATAACAAAATCATACAGGCAGAAGTACCAAGTTGAAGATTCTAATGCTGCAAATTTCATATTTACATTGGATGAAACTGTTCATTGTACATCTGAACCATAAGAGTAACAGATATATACACCACATGAATTGCCTCTGGAGAGCAACATGGCGCTCCAATCGCTGTTCTGTTAAGCAAGAGGGAATTCACATTGCATTACTTGAGATCATCTTGAAGCTTAAAGGACATGTATAGCAATGCCAGCACTGCTCCCTGAGGAAGGGGAGCGAATTTTGCAATATAAGCCCCTACCCACATTGCTATCACCACTAAAGCAACAAGGCTGCTGCTATTCTTCCCACAGAGCCAGCTGGCAAATTTGATGCATAGGGTAAGAAGAATACCGCCGCGGCCACCGAGAAGCCAAGCAACCATATATCCTGTCTTGTATCCAACATCCAACTGCTTGTCCAACAAAGCAGTTACTCCACAGATTGTGAGTGTTGCACGGAATCCAATTGTCTGCATGAAAAAGAGCGTGAAGAAGGCAAATCTTAGTACGTCGCTGAAAGACCCTCTCTCGTCGCTTGAGGTTTCTTCATACGAGAATCTCTCATAGTACCATGAATCATCCTTTCTCTGCTTCCGATACTGCATCCGCTTCCTCAGTTCTGACCATCTATGATTTATTTCATCAGGATCAGGATCATGGTCCCACTTTGTCTGTGTCCTCTCTGTTGCTCCAGGGAATTGGAACATCATATCATACCGAGCCCGTGACACTTCATCAGAGAGCACCTAAATAGAAAGTGCCAGTTAAATATCAACTAAAAGCAATTATACTTGGAGTATGCTCTAACAAAAAATTTCTCCACCACCAGACAACTGCCTTCTAAAAACTTTGATCTGGCACTTAAGATTGTATTGATGATGCAGGGAAGTCTTAGCCAAGCCTATCAAGGGTAGTCATTTTGGAAGAATACAGGTATTAGGTAAATTGTGCATGTTGGTTTAGATTTTCAGACTAGAAAAACAGTGATTACTGTACCCTACCCCATCCATGAAAAGTTGTTAATTTTTCTTCCTCGCTGATAAAAGGGCAGTCCAGGGAGCAACCCACTGTGGTTAGCCTCTATAAAGAAGATAGTGTTTGTACCAGAGATCAAGTACAAGTAGTTCAACCATAATGCATACTAATTAATCTATTCCTCAGATTAAAAAGATCATGCATATGAAGAATCTGTGTTTTCAGTTCACCAAAATAGCTTGTAAAAGAAACAATTTGAGAGCCAGGAAAGTAAATAGCTATTCATGTTCATATGCAAAGTTTATGAGCATTTCAAACAAGTAGTCACCTCATATGCAAAGCGAATGCTCTTAAAAACCTCGTTTGCTTGCAAATCCTTGCTAACATCGGGATGATACTGCAAAAGGACATAGTGATAAGGCGAACAATTTAAAGCACAGTATTTTGTAGATGCAATTTAAAAATATAAACGCCATAAAATTGTTTTTCATTAGTTAAGTGCCGGCAATAGAGAACCCTGCTGATCTCAACATACTTTATCATAGTCATATGTGCATGCTATTAAGAAGCCATATAACTCTGGTGACCAAAATATTTCCTATGACTACAGGAAACCATCAATAAACAAATAAATCAACAAGCTACTGTCCTTCTGCATACTATTTGTTGTAGTTTCTTATACTAAAGCACCACAAAAATTCATCACAATCATTTTCAAATCTCTCATTACCATAAATAAATAGATATCTCTTTTGTCTACCTTCTGAAAATATAGCATCTCTAATTAAGTGCGCTTCATTTGACAGTCTTAAAGCTTCTGAAAACATCTCGACAAGCCAGCCTCTTTTGTTAAATTATTTTGCTTTTACTTTTTGTTGGCGTTAACAATCTGATTCCAAAAATCCGATCAAAATAAATTAAATAAACTTATGCAGACTGACAGCTTATTTATAGAAGTAAACAGGCTGGACTTGACCCGTGCGTGCGAACCGAGCCGAGCCGGGCCGGGCGGCGCGTGTGTGTGAGTTAAGTTGCATAGGAACCTTTACCCACAAAATAGGTACCCCTTTTGGGGCCCAAAGCTCATAAGAAGTTTATTACTTATATACCATACTAACATTTCTCAAATATCCAATATGGTACTAAACTTACTTTTCTTTATTTTCCATAAGAAGTTTGTTACTTATATACCATACTGACATTTCTCAAATATCCAATATGGTACTAAACTTACTTTTTTTTATTTTTCATTGCCATGATACCCACTTTAGAGCCAATTTTCATTCACTTCTCTTTATGGATTTGACTAAGTGAATATTTGACAATAAAGTACACTTTGAGCTAAATTAATTCCATCATTAAACCATCATTAACAATGTGTGGGCTCCACTTAAAACTTAGCTCAAAATTTATAAAAAATTCATGTCAAATACATGAAATTACCAACACTTTTAACTTCTTCCTGAATATACTTGCAGACATTCCATTTTCAGATCAAAATATATATTCTATCCTTCTGTTCTAGATAATAGTTATATTATAATCTTAATTCTTAAATACTTATTACACAAGCTTACAGTACAGTGCACGGCACACAAATGACAATTTTTTTCTTTTTTCCATTGTGGTATAAATGTTCCACCTAGTGATAAACTTGGGGATTTGATGACCAGAAGAGCATCCGAATACAATCGGAATTAAAGATGATCGATATTCCAAATTGAGGAAATTTTTATAATAGGGACATGTTATCAAATGCCATCAATTCATTCTATGACGTTCTTTATGAGAAGATCAAAGATTTATGGATTCGATGCTCCGGTTATGGCTTTGCATTCTATGGCTCTGTTCATGCTTTAATTCAATGTGAGTTCATGCTCAGATTCTAATCTTAATAAGCACTACACTATATGGTCAGCATTCCTATAAGAGCATGCCTTCACCTAAAGTACAAGGCAGGAATAAGTAATCGAGTGCATCAATCCATATATCTAGTAGCTCTATATCTCTAATAATTAAAAAGTGACATATAATTGCATTTTGGAGATATGAAATCATGTACATGTAAAATTTTCGATGATTAAACAAATACCCACAAATCATTCATGTTATCCTAGAGATATGAAATCCTCGTTTTAACAAAGTGGAAACTTCTATCTTCGAACTAAGAACTTCTACTACCTTGATAACCTCTCCATTTCCATTTCGATACCAACTCGAAGTTAGCCATCAAAATATCACACGAGAATAAATCGACGCTAACTGCGAGCATGTATAACAATAAAGCTGAGACCTTTCTAGCGAGAAGGCGGTAAGCACGCTTAATATCGACAACGGAGGCGCTCCGGGAGATGCCGAGGACGGCGTAGTGGTCCTGCTCCCCTCCGTTGGCAGCCGAAACCGCAGCCGCCACTGGGCCGCCGGCCCGGTCGGCCGATCTCCTGCTCCGACCATCGAACCAGGGCCATAGGCCCACAAAGGAGGAGATTGGGGTCTTTGAAGGTAGGAAGAGACCACGCCCGCCGTCGGAGGAGCTCGGCCGTAGAAGCAAGAAGGAAGATTGCATCTCTCTCTTCTCAGTTCTCCCTTCCTCGCGCGTTCTCGTCTCCTCTGAGCTCAGTCGGAAATCTTGAGATGCTGGGCTTTTGGGCCAAAATAGGCCGGATAGGATCCTCCCCAGTTAACTAAGTGGTTTATGAGTCAAACTTCTGTCCGAAATCTACAATTTTAAGATATGAGCCAACAGAAGGATGCCAGCTAGATGGATGCAGCAAATTCCTGCCTCAGCTTTGCATAAGACCTGCTTCAGAAAAAAAAAAACAGAGCTCATATATAAAACATACCAAGGATCCTAAAATTAGAGCGATCTTCCCATCTTGTCTGAGATTCCGAATCTTGCGGACCACCACAACTTCCTCTTCTTCCCTCCTCGATCGCAGAGGAGCACCGCAAACACGATCACGGACGAATTGGAATCCCCAAGGTGATCTATTCCTTCTCCTCTAGTTTCCATAGAATTTTATTTTTTTTTGGTTAATTTCCCCCCCAAAGTTGTTCCTTAGTCATATAGACCTAGAGCGTGTGAGATTTTCCATATTGTGATTGGATTTGATGCTGCATTGGTGAATGGGTTTAGGAACGGAGGAGAAGATAGCGATGTCTTTTGCTGCCGGGAAGTCGGCGAATATATTCTGGCACGATTGCCCGGTCGGGAAGGCGGATAGGCAGAAGCTGCTCAAGCAAAAGGGTTGTGTTGTTTGGATTACAGGCCTCAGCGGCTCAGGTAATTGATTAAAGCTTTCTTCTTTCAATTATATGTATGATGATTGTGACTAGATTTTGTAGTGATATTAACCTTGCATCTTGTTTGTGATTTTGATGTAGGAATGAATACAGTAGTAGCTATTTTATACCATTGCAAAATGATCTTTCTACTAATTACTGTTACTGTTATTATTATTACGTTTCTAGAGAGATAGGGGGAACTATGGCGTTCAAATTAGACCATCAACCACAGCTGCGGAGAGTCTATCTCCCGACCTCCCAGCAAGGAATAGGGTTTCTCAACCTCTGGTTTCTGTTGAGGGACTTGCTAGATGCCTCACAAGGGATCTGGAAGTCTCAGCTAGGAACTTAGCAAGCAGGGTCTTGCATGCTAGTCTGACATATCTACAATTTCTAGATTCCATGTGCCCTCTTGCACTCAAGGTTTTGTCAAGTTTTTGAGTTTGAATTTAATTATTCTGGTGATGGTGTTCAGTATCTGTAAACAATGGTGATGTGCTCTTTTTGTTGAAAAGTTGATGTGTACGAGGGAATCACTAGGACATGGAATTCTAAGGTGGCCCTTTTCTTGCTTTATGTACATACATTCAGGATTCCCCTGTATCGTTTTATTTTGAGTTTCCATTGCTATGATGTGACTTAAAGAGGCACTTTACTGAACTTGTAGGTTTTGGTTTCACTAATTTACTATGTAGCATGGATCAAGTTCTACAGTTTCACACTTGAAGCACTGATCTGTTATTGAAATGATTATTCTTGAATATTACTGATTTTTGTTTGTTCCAACTTGTTGATTTTTTTTTTCTCTTTACCAAGGTAAAAGTACCTTAGCATGTACATTGGGCCGAGAGCTGCACTCTAGAGGAAAGCTTGCTTATATCCTTGACGGTGACAACCTTAGGCATGGGCTAAATAAGGATCTTGGCTTTAAAGCAGAAGACCGTGTAGAAAACATACGAAGAGTTGGTATGAATGTTCCCAAGATGCTTCATCATGATATTAACTTATATTTCATTTTCAGAAGGAAATTGTTCCTAAAACCAAAAATGTCCTACTTGGTGCAGAGATTTTTCCCCATCAAACTTATTATTTGGTGGACTAAGTTTTTCTTATTGTTTTTCCTTTTTGTTTTAATAATATTTAAAACAGGTGAAGTAGCAAAGCTCTTTGCAGATGCGGGTTTAATCTGTGTGGCGAGTTTGATCTCTCCATATAGAATAGACCGAGACTTTTGCCGTGCTTTATTGCCAGACTCTAGTTTTATTGAAGTTAGTGATTCTTACTTTAACATGCCATGCATCCTATTGAATACATCTGAAGTAACTGTGTAAATTATCTTAATGTATGTGTAGGTTTACATGAATATGCCTTTGGAATTATGTGAAGCAAGGGATCCAAAGGGCCTATACAAGCTTGCTCGTGCAGGAAAAATCAAAGGTGAGCTTTTCATGTATTCAAGACCTGGTGATGAACATGAAATTTGTGTAGAATTCTTGAGACCGTAGAGTACTGCACCTAGAAGATAGAATTCATATTCATTTGGAACTTATAGGCATCAAATAGAACCGAATCTCAAGCCCTTCATATAGCTGTTTTGGCTATGATTTCTGAAGTTCACATACAAAGTAGGAAATAGGAATGGTCCACCTCTGAGGCTACCACAAGTTACTGCTAGCTACATGATAATCTATTGCAGATAGAATCTCTTATTTCTGGGTCAGACCATGAAAGTTAATCATTATTCTTGCCAACCATCACACTACACTGCTTTACAAGATAACTTTGGTTCTCTTATCTGTGATGTCTGTCTAACTGGAGCTTATTATTCATAGATGTTAGAAGCTGAATGTATTTCCGTGAGATATATCAACTTATCAAGTTAATCGGATGCATGAGCTTCAAGCTTGAGACTCATGTGTTAATTGCAGCAATTAATTTAACATGAAACTTGAGGGACAAGAAATCCAAGTTATGAATTACCAATACTGATTAGAGAACTTTGGACTGTCAACTTATCAAGATTACACGTACTCACATTCTTCTATCTAGTTGTATTTGTAGGTTGTAACAAATTACTTGAAGGGTGTCATAGTGCACAAGTGTTTTGCTAATACATTCTGTGGAGGATGAGATGTGTGCTTTCTTATCTAAAGTTTTATTTTGTGGAGGATGAGATGTGTGCCATATCATCAAGGCATATGATGTATGCCTTAAGTATCACATTAAGATGTGCCTTTTAAATAATAATATGTTGATTTCTTCCTAGGTTTTACTCCATCTCCTAGTACCATCTTCTTGTACTTTTGAATGCTCTTCTTACACTTATTCTAAGAGATCCTCCTTTTGTTTATTGTTGTTCAATTTGTCTTCTTTGAAAATTCTCCAGTCTTACTATACCCTCTGAGAGCTTTCATGTATTGCTTCGTGTTGGTATATCACCTGTGATAACTTAGATTCTTCACTTTCTCACTCTGACATTGATTTTTTTCTAAAAAAAATTTAGTGAATGATAATTTATCTTGCATGTTTTGCTTTATTGTTCTGTAGATTCTAATTAATTTTGCATTCAGGTTTCACTGGAATTGATGATCCTTATGAACCACCTTTGAACTGTGAGGTACATCTCCGCTCATAACTAAATAGTCATTCCAATGTGTGCAAACTTACATGGACTCTGACAAAGTAACATGGACCCTTGTCTATTCAATGTGAAGTAAAGCTAAGGACACATCTTATTTCTGATTTCAATCCAATTCATATGGTTTTATAAAACTAGTTCTATCAACTTTTGACTGAATAGTAGTGTCATGAAAAAGCAGTATTTGCAATGACAATCTTGAAACTCATTTGGAAAAGAAGGAAAAGAAAAGATAGCATTAATGCTCCTTGCCTTACATGTGTTAGTTGGCCAAAGTAGCTGCCTCTTGGAGTTCAAATATTTTGTTGACAATTTTTATCATTAAAAATAAGTTCCAATTAGTTTTGAAGCATGTTCTACCCTTTCCATCAGCCATGCTGTGTACTTCATATGTTCTGAGATGATTCTAAGCCTTAGAAAAAGCAAACTAGGAGCTAATGCATTTTAGAAGGCAACAAACTTTAAAATACTTTTATGTCGAAAAGCTTGTCTAAGACTAGACTATCCAAAAATATGGCAAGTGCTGCAGGGCTGTCATAATGTGATGGTAAAGTATGGCTAAGAGACCTGGGAGTGAATGGACAGGTCTTCACCCAATAATACTTGACATTTCCAAAAAGAAGAGAGAGTTTTGTTGGAAGAGACTCTGCAATGCATTGCAAGAAAGGCTCTGGGAGATCAAGAAAGCTTCCTGAATATTTAGATCCTTTCATTAAAATTGTCTTGATTCTACCTCTCTCCAGTAATGTTTTAAGTCTTTAAGAGAGAGGAACAATGGGATCTGCAGAGTGAGAGGGTATTTAGAGCGGATAAACAAAACAATTGTTCGAGAAAATGGAAAGACAAGCACTCCAGTGATGAGATAACAACTATCAAGATATGTCAGATGCCAAATGCAATCTGTACTTCTTAGTAACAATTATAACATAATGTGTTCATAAAATTAGATAGATATATCAAAATGCATGTATATTATCCAGAAAGTTGTGATAAATAACAAAATAAATTTTAGTTGGTACGCAGACTTGATGGAATTAGATTTAATTTTTAAGCACACCTGATTCAAATCTAGATGATTTTTGTACATATTATAAAGAAACAGATAAACATTTTTAAGATCATCACTAGCACAGGAGCTTAAAAGGAATGACATACGGATAGGGTAAAAGTTTGTTTCGTACAGTGTCTGATTGCCCTTTGTTTAAAGTTTCATGTGGCGCGCATGAAGTGTTGTTTGCTTCAACATAATCCATAGTCTTTTTAAAATCTCTTTCTAATACTGGATATCATTGGTTTATGGAGTAATTAGAAAGGGGGGACATGATATATTCTTATTGTTATTCACATGCATATAATATTATAATGTAGAATCATCATAATGGAGGTATCTATTTTGTTATTTCAGATTGAAATACAACAGGAGAATGGCGCATGCCCCTCTCCTTGCGCCATGGCAGGACAGGTTGTTACTTATTTAGAAGAGAAAGGCTTCTTAGAGGAGTAGTGCAAAGTATTTTGAAGGCTTTCCTTTGAGCAAAGAACTATAGATTTATTGCAATCCTTGACCTTTCTGAGAGTTCTTCTATAAGTTATGTATGAGATTCCTTTGAAAGATGTGCAAAATTAACGACTATTCATTCGTTTATCAAGGTTTTAATACTTTCAGACTTCAATTAGCATATATATAATTGTTACTATTATGATAAATTGATAATTGAGTTCAGATGCTGGCTCCTTTCAAACAGGCTTGAGATGTTGATTGTCTTAATGTTTATTGATGCTCAACCCCGGGTCCCACATCTCCCTTTTGAAAGAGTATGAATATTGGAAAGATAGTGGATTAATATTATCAGCTTAAAGGTCCAGGATAGAGAATAAATTAACCAATAAGTTGAAACTTCTGGACGAGTTCTTAATTTAACTGGACGAATTAGATAAACTCTCGAGCTAAATTTGACAAACAAAAAGTTTGTCAACTTTGACTAATTTGTCAATCAAAGTGATTTTCAATGTCATATAGTTCAAAATACTACAAAAATAAAAAATGAATAACTAACATTACAATTCCATTCATTTGTTACGTCTCACAAGTAGGAAATTCGTATCGGAGCAATGGCGGCGTCGTCGTCGTGGTTGCAGTCGCTCCTCAACCATCTGTCCATCTCCAACCGCCTCAAAAATTACGATAACACATCCCTTCTTCTCTATTATACCTCCTTGATCGTCTCGATCTCGCTTCCTTTGCTCCCTCTCTCTCTCTCTCTCTCTCTCTCTCTCTCTCTCTCTCTCTCTCTCTCGGGGGCTTCGTTACGACGATCTCTACGACCCGGAGGTGGGTGGATGTTCGGAATCAGAGCTTGAAGCGCGCCATGGATTTCTCCACGAAGCACGAGTACTTGCCCAAAGACCTCCAGGTGATTTATTTAGTGCTAATTTTGTTCTTGATTTCTAATAAATTGTGCTCTTTTTAATTTCCTATGGTAATAATCTAGTGGAATGTTGGATGAGATTCTCGTAGGATGTAGAGGTAGTGTAGGTAAAAAGAGGGTTGGTGGTGCGATATGGCGGGGCTAAAGAGGAATTGACCTAGCATTATCCTGTAGATAGAGACGCGAAGTCTGTGAGTTGAAGTGATATGAAGTGGCTAGAAGAGACTTTGGCTTGCATTGCCGGAAAGTTGATCTTTGTTAGAGATTCTTGTCCTTTTCTTGCAAACGCCATTTGGAAGCTATCTTGAAGATATATTGGCTCTGGTAAGTTTAGTTTCGTTTTTTTCTTGTTAGCCACTAGTTGCATCTATAAACTTACCGATGAATACATTGTTTTTTACTGTTCAGATATATGGAGACCACAATTTTCCTACTCTAAAGCTATTTTTTGTTCCATAGCTTCTATTTCTTCTCTCCTTGAATTATTTGCTTATTGCTAATTTTCTATTTCTTTGTGATGTTTGGTTCGATGCTCTACTATAATCATCACAAGTTGAACTATACTAAGAGAAGAGGCATTTAAGAAGTTTTTATATAGTTGAGATATCAATGTGCCATAAAAAATAAACAAGAAAGTCTAAATAAATATGGCAAATAGTTGAGGAGTCTGAATATATTTATTCTTGTAATGAATGAGTTTGATTTTTTTTAGATAAGTAATTAAGGGTTATTTATAAATATTAAAGAACAATAAATGGTTGGAGAAGTCAATACCAATGGGTTCGAATGTTCAAATGATTAGTCTTGATTCCTTCATTATTTGTTGAGATCTCTTTGGTACGGTAGAACTTGAATGTTTGAGTGAGCACTCATTAGCAGCTTTTGGAGGAGCAGTAAGTTCCATCAGTCACATTTAATAGGATGGAAAATAATAATAATAATAATAATAATAATAATTAGGAGTCACATCATAAGTGCTTCTCATTTTTTATTAGTTGTCATGGAATCAGCATTACTAACAAACCATACACTCAATGGATATAGATAGTTATATTAACATAACCAGAGTCAAGGCTGTAATTGGCTGTTTAAATGGGCCTCGAATTGGAGAGACACAATGCTTCTATTATAACTCTTGACTCCTAATATGGAAGCTAATTAGAAATTGAGTTTTGTTCAAGTCAATATTCTTGATCTATGTGATGGTTAGAGATGTATCTAACGTATTTCACAAAGATTAAACTGTCTTTGTTGGTGTATTATTAAGTCTGTTACCTGTAAGGCTGCAAGTATACCTATTTTAGTTTTCTGAATAATCACACATTAATTTCATACACACTCTGTTCTCAATCTTGAGCAACTATAGAGCATTAAATCATATGGGATTTTCCTGCTATTCAGATAGATAATAAGTTGATATCTTTGGGTTGCCAATACCTATTTTTTGTATATTTTTAACTCTGTTCTTCAAGACTTAGATCGTGTTTTCTCTCTTCTCTTTCAACTTGTGTAAATTGATGCCAAAAACTTATTGTTCAACACTTGTTGCAGGTGAATAAGAAGAGGGCAGAACGAGAGGCACAGGCACTGGGTGCTCTCCCTCTCTGTCAGAGGACCATACCATGGAGTATATCAACCTTTCATTATTAAATTGCAGTAACTGGATTAAATTGCAGCAAATGATGCTGCAGCCCATAAGTGAGAGAACAAGCTCATTAACGTCCCGTTCAAGGACCAACGGGAGATGTGAGAAGCTTCTTTTTAAATGTAAGATATCTGTCCCTCTCTCTGATTTCTTTGTCAACTACTTGTCATCCAGTTGTCAGTTCTAGACACCATCATGGTAGACAATAACACACATCACATCCATGCATTGGACTTTTCTATACTTCGGTGTTGAGTCAGGGTCAATGCTGAGTTGGCTTCATGCCTCCCAACTGTTAAGGATATCAATTCTTAATGGTCTTTTTGAGAAAAGATATCGATTGCAACCGCATCTGTGAGATGAATTTTTAATCTTTATAGTTGCTTCAACTTGTCAAGGCTTGAGGAGAAGTATCCAGCAATTTTACAGGACTTTAGGGCTTACTGTTGTCACAGGTAAGACCCCGCGCATGCGAGCACACACGCATATATATAGAGTGCTTATATTGCAATGAAGTGCACCATTATAGCCCAATCCTAGGACCCAAAAGCATAGGATAGATACATTTCCTCAACGGCTTGACATGCAACCCCACCTAAAAGGCGAGAGATTCTACTTTTTCTCTTCTGGTTAAAGTTGGAGATGCTCTTCTACCTCTTTTTCTTGTGTAACTTCTCCAGGATGTAGGAAAAAGTACCCAACTCTATAAAAACAAGAGGACTTGGACAAGAGGTTGAACAATTGGTTTTAATTTCTAAGTTGAAGGAAAGGGCAGTACCAACCCATGTGTATTGTTTTTAAAAAAGAATAATGATAACGCAAGCATTGCACTGTTTTATATATGCTTGTTGTCTGGTCTAAGGCCCTTCTTTTGTTCATTAGCCCCACGAGCAAGGGCCATGCCTTTTGCTTTGGGATTTAGCGCAAACCCACTAAGCCATGTTTGTCCATCAGCTAAGATCTTATGTCAATCCTGGCCCAATCCAACCACCAAATAAGATGGTGCAAATGGAGCCATAGAGGGGCCACCAAAACAGTAGTTTGATAAGAGCAAGTTGTTTGCAAGCTTTTAATGAATCATGAAAAGAAAATGTTAAAGGAGTAAGATATACTCCAAAGGTTGAATCTGTTGCTTTGTGGAGATCAAATTAGTGAGAACTGCAGTAAAGACCTGCCATGCCAGGCTGCCACCAAAAAATGACATGCTCAGGATATGGAGTTCACACACTTAGGACAGCAAGGAACAAATTGAGAGATGGAACTAGTTCTGCTGTCTGCAAAATTACTACTTGGAGAGCTTGAAGAAGGTAAATTAACTCTAAACCCTAAATGTACAAAGATGGAAGTGGTTTTTTTTTTTCTTGTTCTTTCTTATGTAACAATTGTCATGTCCAAACATAAGTCCACCACAAGCATGTTGATGCATAGGTGGTTGTTTTATCTCATTTAAAAAGAATTGCTATGTACATTTTTCACATGAAATAGATACACTTAGATCTCTTGAACTATTTATTTTTTTTCTACTTAACTCTTTTGAATTATTAAAAATATTTCAAGCATTCCTTCTATTAGTTTTTTTTTTTCATTCATAAATTATTATGTCTAAGTCATATAAACAGC
Organism: Typha angustifolia; assembly: GCF_048772165.1. Taxonomy (NCBI): domain Eukaryota; kingdom Viridiplantae; phylum Streptophyta; class Magnoliopsida; order Poales; family Typhaceae; genus Typha; species Typha angustifolia. Next base: position 2,012,479 of record NC_133245.1, read on the forward strand.
TATATGATATATTTATCTTTTATATTTTGAAGAAAAGAAAAGAGAGAAATTTTATTACACTTATGAGCAAAGAGGTATTGTGGCTTATTCATCTTTTCTATCTACGATGTCATAGATATTTTTAAATAGTTGCCTATATGTCAAAAAAAAAAAGGTTTGCAAAAAATTATGTGGATAAGAATGATAATTTATGAGGTTTAAATATAATTAACTCTTTTCGAATCATGATAGCATGAGATAATTGGGAGAGGATGAGCTTAATGTATAGTGGCCCAAGAGGTCGGGTGGCAATAGTGGGTTGGTGGTAGTAATCATGTGATGGATGGTGGTAGGTGCACGTGATCAAAGGGAGAAAGGTTTAGTAAAGTTGCCTTCTTATTGAAAAGGAGACATCATGATAAGAGAGAATGTAGCTTTATACAAGTTAGGGACACTTTTCACTTGACGGTGCTTCCAGCTAATATATTCCGTGGCCCATAAACGGAAGGTTGATGGGTGATAAGATATATTAGTCTAAATTATTACACATTGTGACACCAAGCTAATTAAAAACATATGCAATTTGGACAGACCTTTACTGATAAGAATCATGTTTGAAGAATCTCTACTTCCAATTATTGTTTGCTATCTTGGAAGTTTGTTTGTATATACCTACAATATATATATATATATATATATATATATATATATATATATTGCAATTACGAATATGACTATTGCATCAAATGGATTCTTGCATCATAGTTATATTGTAGATATCTACAATGCTATATATCCCCATGCTTATATGTTGACTTCTGGATAGTGAATTCATACTGTACATACCCCCACAATGTCAACTAGAGTCCAACTTTTACAAACAGGGAAGGGTATTATATGGCACGTGGAAGCTACGTCTAGCCGAGTGTATTTGATATGATGGTTGGTAATCGTCAACATCTTCCATCACCCTTCAATTATGAGGTAGACTTTTAACTCTTCATGTTGCTGCTTTACTCACTACTCTGTAAACATATCATCAGTTGTCAAATGTACTTTATTGACGTCGTCGCTTCTTTAATGTGTATGTGATGCTTATCTTTGTTCAGTTGTGGAGTAGATTTGACTAGTGTTCAACTCTTCAATTCGCAACTACTTAGAAAAGAAAATTTATATTTGTTAGCTTTAAATTTGATGTCATCTAAATCATTACATATAATCAATTGTCCATTACTCTTATTTGTTCACTTTTCATCTAAATTTTGTCTCTGTTTTCAAAGTTCAAAACTGAAACTTCGAATCATTATACAGAGTTTAAGGTTCAAATGCATGATGATGATTACTGGTTAGACAAAGTTAAGTTTGGTGGTAGACTGTTTATATGCTATGAAGCTTAACTCTTGCGATGCATGCATCTAATGGCCCATCTGCTTGCATCTTCTTGCTCATGCGCACATGTGAGACTTTAATGTGTTGGGGACCACCATGACCCAAATAATAGACTTTAATTTATGTGAATTTTTTTTTGGGTCTATAATTCTGTGATCAAATATGCTAATTAATGATGCTCCCTGTAACTTCTTTTTCATCTTTAATGGAAACCTCGAACGGTGATTGATAAGAAATGGAACAATCAACCACAAGAGTGACTGGAGTTGAAGTATCCTTTTAATGGTCTGGTCAGGTGTAGGTGAAAGGAGCAAAACTTTATATATATTACTGTTTATATATATATATATATATATATATAGATCAGGAGATAGTTAGTTAATCATAATGTTAGTAATAAGTAAGTTAAACAGATCACAAAGTCATATGTATATATGCTACGTCCGTACATAGAATAAATATAATTTTATTTTAATATAATGAGAGTTGTACTGATTTAGTATTCAAACAGACACTTCTCTCTTTTCTTATCAACCACCTAATATTTTATATATATATATATATTTTTAATGTCACATTAAATATAATTATTATATTATATATTTAGAATTAAACAAATAATAAACTAATTTTAGAACTTATGCCACATTAACATTATGGTCAAAAGGTCAATTATTATCATTCCTAACATTATTGGAGGGAGAAACTGAACCCACATAACCTATCTTATTTTAATAAACATCCAGTCAGCCTCTGCAACGTTCATATTTTACACGTTGGACAAGTTTATTTATCTTTGTCGTTAAATCCCACGTTTACTCCCATTAACTATTAAACGTAACTAAGATAAGCTCGCGTAAATTTTTGCGCCGAGATGTACGGCGTCAAAGCCCACACCTACCAAAGATTCGGTATGTTTGTCTTCGGCGCACCCATTTACACCTCTGCCACTGGGCTCTCCGAAAGGCAACCCCCCCCCCCCCCCCCCCCGCGTCCCCCCTATGTAGACTATAGTCCTATACAAGGGTGGGCTCTTCCTACCACCATCAATATTTAATTATCTATTTATATATACTTCAGAAAGGCAATGTACGCATGTCTGTCCTTCCCTTCCGATCATCACAACCGTCCGATATGTTTGGTCCTTAGAGGTTTCTAGATGCAAGGAGAGCAATTGATCTTTTGCTTATATACAAGAGTTTACGATTTTAAATATATATATATATATAAAACGATTTCAAGACATATCATATATAAGTTTTAAAATAAATTAGACGTTTATGGGCGAAACTTTAAAAAATAGAGGTGATCTGTGCATCATATATTGTCTGTCTTACACCCACCGCTTTAATGGAAATATCATTTATCAATCCTGGCGTATGTGTATATATAATATTTTGCTTTGTATGTGATTAGAATATAAGTCTGAATGTAATTTACCACCAAGAGTAGAACACTTAGCACCGAGATGGTGGTAAAAGCCTCATGCTCTGCATGACTAGTGCCTGCCGTCCTGTGGATTCTCCATCACGGCCCACTTCCAGCGATAACGTTATTTCAGTCAGCTAAACTTTGACCACTCTCTCTCTCTCTCTCTCTGACTCTGACTAGATAAAATTATGAAATCAAGAAAAGTAGGTATCGACAAAAATATTTTATATCATCTATGTTGGAAAACAATTAGCTGTTGTAACTTCCTAGTATATAGCCTACTGAGCTCTTAAATTATATTAAAAAAAATAAATTATTATATGGTCTTGTTTATTAACCTGCTAACTAAATTAATTACCGTTGTGTTGGAGATATATATCTAGAAAGGTGAAGGGAAAAATAAAAGTTTAACCGGTGGGGGAATGGGGAGCACGTGAGTGCAGAGGCGAACGATTTCGAATCCAATGCGACTCACACGTGCCGAGCGTCGCCGTCCACCCGGATCCCGTACGCCAGAGGCGTTGCCACGAGCGAGGTCATTTTGGGCAAGTGACAGGGGCCGAGAGCAGCCCAAAAGCCGTAGGGTGTGAGGGGCAAAATCGTCAATTTAATAGTTCCGGCCCCATCACCCACCACTCTTCCCCCGTAAACAAAACGACACTCGAGACGGCATTTTACTACACCCAACGCTATACCCAAAGCGCGACCGACGAGCTCCTCCTCCGCTCTCCTCACACTTAGAATCACTCTCTCTCTCTCTCTATCTCTCTTTCTCTCTCTCTCTCTCTCCAGCCTATAGCCCTCGAAGGGATTCTTCGGGAAGAGCGCTTAGAAGCATTTGGGTGGTGGGAAATGGTGCTAGAGTGGCGATTTATTTGGTGATTTCTGTTAGAAAAGGGGTTTTTTTTGGGGGGGAAAAGACTGTTGGATCTTGGTATTTAAAGGCGGAGAAGAGGGGGGGAGCAGAGGAGCCATGTCGGCGCACATTAGCGTGAGCCGTGGCTTGGTGGGGATCTTGGTGATGTTGGCCTGCTTATCATGCGCACAGGGGAGGTCGCTCGTGGAGAGGCAGAGGTTAGATGTGCATCGGCACCTGAAGCGGCTGAACAAGCCGGCGGTCAAGAGCATTGAGGTATGAAAATGTTTTGGAAAAGTTATTATTATTGGGTTATTATTTTTCAAGAGAAAGGTGGTTGTTTCGGGTCCATGAACTTTAGAGGAAATTAGTCACCCTTTTTTTGAAACATTTATGCTTTCGCTAATGGAAAAGGGTGCTTTTTTTCCTCTGGTAAAGGCATTCATGATTTAGGCCTATTGGGGTTTTCCCTGTTCCCTTTATTATTCTTTTGGTAAAGTTTTTGGGCTAGTTGTTTTTGCTGTAATAATTTTTATTTTTTATATTTAGTTCCACAAATTATTTCTTTGATTTGATTTGATTTATACTTCGCAATTCGAGAATACTTAGGGAAAGATCGGACTTTGCTATGCTTATTATTATTTCTTTTTTTCTATTGAACTTTTTCTCTTTATTTCAATAGCAAATGTTCCATATTGCTTCAGTCCTGCAATACTTCAATTTGAGACTTGCTTGGGTTTTTCCACTGCTAATTCTTCCTTTTTGTTGCTTCTTCCTCTAAATAAAAAGAGCCCAGATGGAGATATCATAGACTGCGTGCATGTATCTCATCAGCCAGCCTTTGATCATCCCTTCCTCAAGAACCACACTGTTCAGGTATCTCCTTCTACCTTCAATTTCCCTTCCCAATTCCACTGTTCCTGATCGGTAGTTTCTTTGCTTTATCCTGCATTGTGTGACACCTTCAGATGAGGCCAGCTTTCCACCCAGAAGGATTATATGATGAGAACAAGGTTGCATCAGCTAAGGAGGCCAAGCCTATGTCTCAGCTGTGGCATCAGAATGGGAGGTGCCCAGAGAACACCATACCCATTAGGAGGACAAGGAAGGATGACGTACTAAGGGCCAGCTCTGTAAAGAGATATGGGAAGAAGAGGCACAGGAGCACCCCAAACCCCTTGTCTGTGTCTGTAGATCCTGATCTCCTCAATGAGAGTGGCCATCAGGTCTGTAGCTCTCTTAAAGTAAAAGAGTTGCTTTATAACGAAGTGGTTCTCTTTTGCCCACTACCTTCCTTTATCTCTTATCCTTTTCTTTTCTCATCCTTAAATCCATTATTTTGTTGTGGGTCTTTTTGAGTAGCATGCAATAGCTTATGTAGAGGGAGATAAGTATTATGGAGCAAAGGCAACCATAAATGTTTGGGAACCAAAGATCCAGCAGCCCAACGAGTTCAGCTTGTCTCAGCTCTGGATCTTAGGAGGCTCCTTTGGAGAAGACCTTAATAGCATTGAAGCTGGGTGGCAGGTAAAAGGTCACAGCCTTTGGATATATATACATAACAATTTTCATTGTGTCAATTATCAAAATTCACTGCCACGCATTAATTTCTGCTATTTTTATGCTTTTGGGTTTTACAAATATTTCAGGTCAGTCCAGACCTCTATGGGGATAACAACACAAGGCTGTTTACTTACTGGACTGTGAGTTTAAACGTTCCTGCTCATCCTCCCTTATCATTTGAGTTTCTTGTATTATTTTTCTCTTCTTGTTCCCTACCACTTTGAAAAGTATGTGGTATGTGCTGGCATTTGGCGACGAAGAGCTGCAGTTATTCGTGCCATCAATTGATGAGATACTGTAGTTCTTATACTTTAAATTTGGGTAACTTCTAATATATATATATATATTTTTTTTTTCTCCATGAAATCAGAGTGATGCTTATCAAGCAACAGGCTGCTACAATTTACTATGCTCTGGATTCATTCAAATAAACAGTGAGATTGCAATGGGTGCCAGCATCTACCCTCTCTCTGGCTATGGTCATTCCCAATATGATATCAGCATATTGGTCTGGAAGGTAAATTGCAAGCCTCACATGCAACTAATATATAATCTGATCAAAGTACCAGAGAATCTCTGCCCGTCTGTTTCTTGTTCTTCCTCATGCACATTACATCAGAGTCAAATGTAAACAATTACAATTTGCTTCATCCCCCATGATCAATCTAGTTGCTAAAACCCAATTGGCTATATTTTGATGAGTCAGGATCCGAAAGAAGGGAACTGGTGGATGCAATTTGGAAATGACTATGTGTTGGGCTACTGGCCTGCCTTCCTCTTCTCCTACTTGGCGGACAGTGCATCCATGATAGAGTGGGGAGGTGAAGTAGTGAACTCTGAACCAGATGGTGAGCACACCTCCACCCAAATGGGCAGTGGCCACTTCCCTGAAGAAGGATTTGGCAAGGCAAGCTACTTCAGAAACATTCAGATAGTTGATGGCTCCAACAATCTAAAGGCACCCAAAGGAGTCGGCACCTTCACTGAGCAATCCAACTGCTACGACGTGCAGAATGGCAACAATGGTGATTGGGGGACTTTCTTCTATTATGGTGGTCCTGGTAAAAGCTCCAATTGTCCATAGAAAAAACAAAAAACTCTAACCACCACCTCTCTTGTGTCATCCCCACCTCTTGTACCATTGAAGTATAATACAGCCCCCTCTTCTTACTCGTAGGCAGTGTTGACATGTGAATTTGTTCTCTTCTTCCTCAGGGATTTTGGTTTGCTTTCTCTTTCCCCGTCACGGTCAAAGTTTCTGAAGTAGAAACAGGCCTGTTGTCTCTTCTGTGATAGTTTTCTTTGTCTCGTCCTCCTTTTCTTTGTGTAATTTGTTAAAAGTGGGCATGGTAAAATCCATTAGTTAGGAAGATTTCATGGAAGAGAGAGAGTTTGTTGGTGCATGCATGGCTTCTCACAATGCTGCTTCACCTTTTCACTGCAGAAATGGTTGCTTTCTCCACTTGTTCCAATACTTTTTATCAGTCCTCTGATCTTTATTTAAGAGAGCATCTTATCCCCACGGCCACTATCTACTATATATATATATATATATATACAGGGGATACTACTCTATATTTTATAGACAGATAGATGGATGGATGGATGGATGGATGGATGGGTGATGGGTCACCAGCATCTCTTCGCAGAGGGGAGGACAATCATGATTCCAGTCACATGGCACACAGTAGAGCTTTTGTTGGATTCGAACTCATAATTCCACTCTGAATTCCGCAGTGCAGTCCTAATGGCGGATAAGCTGAGTCTGGCTGCCAGCTTTTGGATTCATTCTGATGACGACCGTTGATGGCGGAGACTTTTTAACTCCTTATTTTACCATTCGTACTGGTTGAGCTTTTGATTTTTCTTTTTTGTTTTAAGGTTAAAAGAGCACCCGTTCGTTGGCTTTACCCCCCTATCCCAGCTAATACCTCATCAGAAGTATCTGACTTCTCTACGCTCAGTTGCATTTGCAACTCGAATATCAACAAAATGGTGTACAAGATTTGCCAAGTCCTTCGAGATTCAATTGGAGACTCAGCCAGAAATTAATCAGCTCTAGTAGCAGCATACAAATGACTCCATGCAAAAGCATTAGCCAAGCCAAGCCAATCCAATGCAAAAGTAAACCCCGAATCATATTTGCAGTGATGGGTACTGCCAATCTGACCCCAAATTTCAGTTGCAAACCTGCAATTAGATGAGAAGAATAGTAGCAATTTCCACACAGCCCACGCACAGGGCAAGAGTTGTCTAAGCTGTGCGCAATTCTGCTACAGACCCAATCTCCAGTCCCAGTAGCCAAGGGAGAGGGGAAACAAGCAGAGGACTTGGACGCATTGACCTTCTGGTTAGACATCAGACGATAATGGTCCAAAATAGCTATGGTTTCCTAGCATTAGAAGCCAAGGCTTTGGCAAAATAAGAACATCATCAACACAAGAAAAGAACTATGAGATAGATACAAAGATCGACCCGAGATATGAAAACAAAAAATGAAACCAGTTGAAACCGTCTACTTCATAAGGGATGAAAACACTCTAGAATACAAGATGAATAAATAAGGAGAAAGAATGTCACCTTGTCTAATACTATTAACCTGGTTTGTAGCAAATATTACACAGAGCAACAGGTTGAAAGCAACGTAGGTTCTGCCCCACCGCCTAATAGAAATTCAAAAGTGAATAGCCTTAACTAGTTGTGCTACTAACTTATGTTTTTGTCCTTATATATATATATATAATATCGCCTCTCACATGTAACATATCAAGTCTATTCGAGTTGAGCTGACTCTAGTTTGGCTCGACTTAATTAAATTTTCAAGCCTAAAAACTTAGCTCTGTTCGACTCGTTAAGAGCTCGAACTAGGTTTATCATCTTCATGATGAGCTAGCGAGCTTAGATTTTTTGACGGCCCTACCATCCAACCACACCAAGGACTTCAGCTTCTTCAAGCTGGTTGATGCGAAAGTTCAGTATCCTCTCTCTTGTGCTCAATATTTGTACGCACGAGACAGTTAAAATTATGCATAGGGTTACCCGGGAGTCTCTGACCTCACACATCTAACAAAAGATCCCAACACTCTAAGATACTCCGACCAACCTGCCTCAAAACCAGAACGGAGAGTTTGTCGATGAGATTGAGACCACCACTGGTTGAACAAAGTGAGAAAGAGGTGTATGATCAGAACCCCTGATGAAGATGGCTAATTTATATGAAGAGGCAAAAGATTAAGAAGCCACACAGAACCCGCAAGATTAATGAAGTTATTAAAAGCAGAGTAACCTTGGAACAAAGAGAAAAAGGTTACGGCTTCTTTTTCATTAAAGTTCTTATAACTACTTTTCTTGACAAAACTGTTAGAATTATTTGGATAAGAATGAGGCTCGTAGTAAGATCCATGAATGCTTAAGAAGGGCCTACCTGAAGGTTGGAAGGTCTTATCATCTGGCCCGTGCCTTCCTACCTACCTCAATTTGCCTGAAAAGAGCTGAATTTTCGAACGCCGAGCACTAATATAGAGAAGGGGCGAAAGAGAATTGATGATGGCCATTGATGTGGTGGAAATGAATGGAAAAATTGGTTGCTTTGTTGAGATGGGTATATGAAAAAATAGGACACAAGAGGAAGAAGGGAGGAAGCTGGAGATGGGAATAATGAAATGAGATGGAGCATGGCAAAATTGGTGTTGTTGGTAATTATATATATATATATATATATATATATATATATATATATATAATATATATATATATATATATATATATACCCAATGTCCCAATTTTAGGAATGACATTGTTAGCATGCTTACTAATGTTTTCAATATCTACGCAGTTAGGATTCAAAACCACTGGTGAAGTGAAGAAGTGATAAGTAAGCAGAGAACTGCTGCTGAAAATTGTTAGTAAGCACTTAATCAGATTAATAGATTATACTAATTTCTCTAACTCCGAGAATTTATTACTATCTTCCAACAGCAGGAAGATACATCAGAATCTATCTGCAAGAATACCACTAATTGAACAAACGACTAGAATTAACAGTCTTTTAAACTCGAAATCCCAGTAGTCGAGAAACCCAAAAATGCTGTTGTTTATATCCTCTGCAAATCATTCAGCTAACATATGCAAAACCTTTCAAAGGACAGGGCTCAAATAGGCTCATGTTGAATGAATATACTTAGATTTAAATCCCAACAGTATCCATTTAATTAAGACATTATTAAGTTCTCACTTTTCTGAAAAAAAAATGCAGATCGAGAAAATAATCTCTCTTTATGATATCAAACACCTGAATAATTCTCTGGATAGTCTTTTGATTCCAGTTTTGTTATGACAATCTCCACACACTGAATAACTGTCCTTTTGATACTCTGAAAAGAACGAAAAGTAGAGAAACAAAGAAGAAAACTATATATACTCAATCTCGGGAAAACAGAAATTATACATTTGCAAGCAAGAATTTTGTCCAAATTAATCATATGGTATACTGATATGACCAGATTTCAGATGTCTAATTTGACACCAGGTGTAAGAAATATGTGGTATATTAATTACAATAATTTCTGGCATTCACTTCACAAACTCTTCATTTCCATATTTTCATGCAGAATTTGATAGATATTAAATCTTATTAACGAAAGAAACCCAATATTTTTTTTTAAATCAGAGAGAGTAGCCTCGAGTCCCTTGAATTTGATTACTGGATAATATGCAAACGGATCCTTTAATGAATATTTAATTACTGGATGACTTATTGAAATCAAGACCATTTAAATGAATATGGAATCCAAATATGAGAGAGAGAGTTACTTCTACTGCAGTAAATCTGAAACCACCCTATCATGGAAGTCATATGCAGATAACAGTGCAAACGATAAAGATGATTGACAACAAGAAAGAGAAACTAAAGAAATACTGGAGACAATTGAAAACAAGAAAACATCAATTAATTGAAAAAAAAGTAATCAAGGTGAAACAATATTAAAAACAATCAAACAAGAATCATACTAGAGAGACAAGAACACCAGGACTAATGAACAATAAGCATCCAAAGGAAAATTATGCCATATAAGACTTGTTTTTCTTCTGGATTACTCATTTATGCATGCAAGTTATGGGAATCCAGCTTTTCTAAGTGAACTATACACTATTTAATATATTTATAATCTTTGTTGCAACTTTGCCAGCTTAGGGAGAATCCTAGTTCCAATATACTGGCACAAGCTAGTCGTAGCTAGGGCTACTCCTGCCTACCAGTCTAGCTCCTTCCAAGGGTAACACAAGATTCTCACCAAACTAACTGCTTCCATGAATGACTCCACCTAAAGGGGCACAATTAAAGTGTCTTGTTAGGTTACTTTGGTGACATTACATAATACAAAACGTATGGTAGAAGAAGTTGTGGAACCATCCAAACATCCAATCATCAAACCAATAAAATATTTACCAGTTGCCATAGACATCCAAATATGATGTTTCTATCTCTCTATCTATCCACCTATCTATGTACACAAGCAATCTCTCATGGCCATCCAAATATAATCACCCTATCTGTATGGTACATGCCATCAGAGATGACTGCTTGTAAGCAATTGTCTGCACAAGACAAAGCAGGAATGTTATGCATTAATAGATGGTACCAAGGATAGAATGTAGAAACTCACAATTGATATTTAACCATCATTTTTACCCACTATCCAATTCATCCTAACAACACTCTATGGTTATATTATCTCATTCTGGAAGTGCTGGAGTTTAACAAATTCAAACATCTTGATGACAAAAAAGAAGCCGATTTCTAAACTTCCCTTTGAAAGAGACCTACTTTTCAGCAGATCCATAATTAACAAAGTAAGATTTTTGTGGTTCACAATGCTTAACTCAAAATTACCTTCTTATTTAGAAGGAATTTTGTAACTAATTCGGTATACAAGTACATTAATGAGGACACCTCTTGATAAGATAGTATTGTCTCCTTTGAAATATTATGACCCATCACATCCAATCTTAGATGGTTTTAAATAATGGTTATTCCACTAAGATCTCATAGAGGTAGCTACTAAACCATTGTTCCCTTGCTTATGTTTGGCACTTAAGAATAGAAGAATAACATCTCTAATCGCCATATTATTCCTTCGGAAGAACACAAGACAGAGGAGACAAAGAAATTTTACATATCCAAAGAGGCTACTAATCTGCAATTGTAAATCGAGTAAAATAATCCAAAATTACAGCGTTGATGCCGGCAAAAGCCCTCCTCTGGCTTCTCTAGATCACTCGGAATCACTCTCCATACACATAGCCTTCAACCCTCTTCTTCTCTGCAAAAGGTTAAAGCAACCAAATCCTACCCATATAAGATCCAAAAGCCACTTTGAACCAGAGCAAATGAAAGGTGTTAGAAATACCTTTCTTGAGCTCTTCTTCTCTCTAACCTCATACCTCTCCTGAGAGAGATCTGAGAGCCACGCACCAGGACTCACTAACTGCACCGTCACAGAATTAAGCCAAAAGGTAGAAGATTTAGATTTTGAGATGATAATTGCAACAAAAAGGTACAAACTTTTATTATTAAAATTGGGAAGGGGGCCATACGAGTAGGCATTTTTGGAGAAACTTGGACCTCTTCTTGGGTCTCTGGGGGAGTTTGCAACCTTTCATGGCCATGAAGTCCTCCTCCTTCTCCTTGTTCGAGAGCGAAATGAAAAATCTCGGCAGCACCGCCACACCTCTCTCATCTCCTCCACCATTCCCGTTCTCTTCGCACCCCAAAGCGGAGCCCCTCGTGGAGTAGAAACGGTCCTCCTTCTCCGGCGACAACGACACAGACCGCGACTTCCAGTTCTCGCTCCCCGCTGACTCCGACTTCCTGAAGACAAATCACGAATTGGGTATTCCAATTTGTGCTGTAAACCCAAAATTGGGGTAAAAAAAATCCAAACTTGGTAGCTATTTCGTTGGTAAATCTACCTGTGCTGGAGAGCAGTGGGGCGACGCGAGGGCGAAGCGAACTCGGGGTCACCTCCGGTGATGACACGGCGGTTGACGCGAGATGTAGCCCTCTTCTGACCGTCGGATTTGGCTGGGGAGCCCTCGTCTCGTACCTTTACGCAGCGGAGCCGCTTCCTGTTACCCCACTGCAAGGGGAAATCGGGCTCCGGAACTACCCTTGGTACTCTTGGATTCTTCGCCTCCTTCTCCATCTTCGAAGAAGACAAACAAAACACTCCATTAAAACCCCTCATTTCCAAGAAAGGAACACCCAAGATCAAAAATTTATCATCTTTTACCTCAAGATCCAGTCCTCCGAAGGAATGAAACAAGCAACAAAGGCGCCTACAACGATGGCCCTGCAAATTGCAAGTACCCATTAGAGATCGAGCGAAAAAGATGGAACTTTTACAAGCAAAACTGTAAGAAAAAGAAAAGGGAAAAGATTACAAACTTGGTACAAATTTTGCAGCTTGAATTGAAAAAGATTGCTTCTTGCTTGCTTGTGGAGTCGAAGAAACAGTGAGAACTCAAACAAGCTCTTATGTGTGTGTGTGTGAAATAGAACCAACCACCACCCATCTTCCCCGAAGTCCTAGTGCTATATATGGATTTTTATGCTGTGATTGACCGTTAGATTTGTCTACGGATGGACGGATACGAGCCTTCCTCATCCGAAGGCTACTATATCTGTGTCCTAATCTTTTGGTAAGGCGCCCTAGATGGATAATCTTATGCCTCCGTTGAGACTTAATAATAATATATCATTGCATTTTGCAAGCAAAGATAGATTAGATTTGGGTCTATCTGAAAATTAGAATCCAATAAGCTACAAGGTACTAGTACATGAGATCCGGATTCAAAGTACGTAGAGATCTAACATCGTAATAAGCATACAAGATAGGGTGCGAAATCGAGAGTCACCCATACCTCAATAGGTTGATTCAATTTAGCTGACAATTTTTAGGAGTGAATTTATCTCGGTGGGAGGAGGCCACCAATGGAGGAGATTCTTAAACTATCTGAGCTATCAAGAAAATTAAATTGAGGGGAGCTTAAATTATGGTTGTTAATTAATTAGATAGCATCTAATAAGTAGGAACAAATATATGATCTGATATGGGACCAATTCAATTAATATCTTATTTCTTTGAAAGAATTGAGCTAGAACCTTATGAAATTTGTGTGTTGATCTATATACGAGCCTTAGGTGACAATGCTGGTTGGCGACCATAGATCTAATTGATTTAAGTGGAAGATTAATTGCCTTCTTAATCCTTATCTAGACTTATGATGATCAAAGGAGAAAATTATCATCAAGGTTAGATGCATCAAAGTTATTCAATATAGATGCGTGTGTGTAACTCTTCAAAAGAAGAGACTCACAAAAGAAACTTATAGGTATTGAACATTCGATTAATCCAATGGAATATGTGGAGAAGATTCGTGCTCTTCCAAATTGTCAACAGAGCATCCCAATGCTAAAATATCATTTAGAAGAGGATGAAAAGAAGATTTAGAGATGTAACACAATGACCTCAGCCAAATCATGCAGACGTGAGAACACATAATTAAAAGCATTAAAGAATAATTAGAGAGTTTCTAAAGTTTCATCACGTTCTTTTCCGTCATTAAAAAGTTTCCCAAATTATATAGTAGTTTTTTTTTGGTTGAAGAATTACGTGTTCTTTTACTGAGATGTAACGGGAGGAGAGGGAAAGAAGATATATTCAATTTAAATACAGTTAGGAAACTAGATCATTGCAATACGTACCAATGGCAAAACCTAGATATTACGAAGCTCTTGGTCTATGTTTCAATTCCTTTTACTTATTACGCCAGTTGACCATTAAAAAAGAAAAAGAAAAGAAGAAGTCAAACTTATTATTGATAAATTATAGCTGGTGAAATGTCACAAGTATTCCTGGTGATTTGATTTTGAGTAGCCCTTCAATAATGCCCTGGAATCTCCACCTACCGAACGTGCACTCAAGTTTATGATATCGTTCTCCCGCGTTAACTTACACCGAATTCAACGACCTGAACTAGAGTCAACTCTCGAGATGACTTGCCTAAACGCCCTGCCCAGAACCCCCTCTCCAATCCACCTATAGGTTATATAATCCTCATTCTTTTATTCCTCTCTTCATTCACCTATCTATTAGTTGTTTCATTATCGTTTATCCTTGCTCTTGTTCTTCGTGCAGGTATCAAATCAAATGGAGGCAAGTTTAAAGCTCAGGATGCTATCCATGGTCACCATGGCCATATTGATGGCCTCTTCTTTGATGCAGATGGCCTCCGCCCACGAAGGTCATGGGCATCCCCCGGCTTCCAGCCCCGACTCCGGCTCGACCAGTAATGGCGCTGCCTCCACCGCCCCCGTCTTCGCCTTCGTCTCCTTGGCCGGACTTGCCCTCGGGTACCTCCTCTGATCGAGCTCGGAGTGACAACATTTGAGAGGATGACTGTCGGTCTGTATGTCCCTTGGGAACTAATAATATTCTATTTTGAGATTGGTATTTTGTTGATTTGTGAGGTGGATTGTATGTGTGGTTGTTGGTGTGAGATGATGAGTGTTTACTTGGTTGGTTGATTACGGAATAAAAGGTGGAATAATGTCTAGCAGTGCTCAGAAAATCTAAGTTTTAGTTGAGAATTGATTCGTTTCATAGGCTTTCCGGTTGATTTAGTTACAAATCAATTCCGATTCTCCGAATATGGGACAAAAGAACACTCGTTACAGTATGTACTTGTCGAATTTTTCTGCAGTAAGACTAACGATGTGAGCAACGATATGCATGGAATTCAAAAAATTTAGCAGTAAGTTATGTATTGACTAATATCCACTGGGTGTCAATTATAAGTGAACAACAATTTGTAATAATTAGATGGAATACGAGGAACATCCCACCATCCAAATTGATCCACAATATGACTCTTTCTCAAATCCTTTTTCACAGACATAATCAAATTCAAAACCTACCAACGATCATAATTAGGTTGAACAACTGATGGTACTAACCAAAGATTCAGTATTGTCATAATATGTGGAACGTGCAAAAACACTTCTGGGGCCACCTTTCCTCAATCAAAAAAGGAAAACAACAAAAAGCAAAAACAACTTCCCCTTGTTAATTACATTGTCAGTTGCCACAATTACACAAAGTGGTGTTGGAGAAACCAAATAATATACAGGTATATGTACAACACCCCGTAAATGTTGGATTAGACTACATACAGATTAGGAACTTGTCTAAACTTGCTCTGCCTTTTCTGGTGGTCGAGAGAGCTCTTTATCCGCATAGTGGAGGAGTCTTCTTAATCTCAAGAGCATATCGCAGTGGAAAGGAAGTGTGGTGCGCCTTTCTGCATAAACTGGACTTGCTGTCATCCAAGAGAGAGAATGAAGCTCAGCTGCTACAGACTCTAAAACCATGTGTATCTCCAGCTCATAATCTCTATTGACTGTATCTGGAGTGAAGCTCCTGCCTTGCTTACTGAGGCTGCTGCTGCTCCCAGCACCGCGCACAATCTTCTCTTGCATGATACTGCTTCCTCCGTAGTGATCAACAAGGCTGATTGCAAGAATAGAAGGCCAATCATCTTTGGTTGTCTCTGCAGAGTCTTTCCGCATCGTAGGCACTGCTTTTGACACCACATACCCAGTAGCTAAGGGCGTTGCTGACCCTTTGCTATGCAAAAGATGGGCAAGGGGTGGAGATTCTGACGTGAGGCATGTAGGAAGCTGCAACGTGGCTGGAGATAGGTACCGCAGACTAGGTGATGGAATTAGGAGATATGATGCTGGCATGGACCCAATAGACTTCACTGGACTGAACCCTTCTAAGTAGCCTGTATGGCCACTGCTGTTTTGAGTTCCTCCACCTGTATAAAGACATTGTCAATAATCTGAATCAGTCATAAACCATTGTCTGGCATTCAAAATGCATTATGATGCAAAAAGTTAACTGCATATTGGCGAAGAAGTCTGTAGGTTAGATCTGAATAAGCCACAATTTGGCTCCTTTTTCCTAAAAAAGAGACAGACCCCTAAATTACTGATTCACATTATTCTCTTTACTCCGGCAGCGAATAAGTTGAGAAGAAATAAGTATGCTTATGGTCACAGGACTACTTTTAGTTGTAGAAATCTATTCTAGATATTGATTCACCAAAATTCAACCATTATATTTGATGAAGGCATTTAACTAATTGCAAATAATTGTGAAGATCAGTGAATGTAATAGGTCACATCTGCTCTGAAAAGTATCTAGACGCCCTAAATCTTGTTTTCCTGACTCAAACATAAATAGATATGATAACCAAAGCCAAGTGAGACAACAAAACACTATATTGTTCAGCTTATGATTGGAGGATAACAATGCACTATAGCCTGCAGACTATTCCAGTAAAGTGAATCACTTCTATGCTTCTATGTCATAGGCCAAGCATTGTAATTCCATCAAAACAGTTCACAGACACCCCCCCGGCGATCTAACATCTTAAACTAACATTTCTATAGTATCTGCTATTTTCAAATTTCTGCATGAGTGCCATAATTAGAACCAAACAAAGATGGGATAAGCTTAATCAATTTCAATGAAAGGGCCCATGCTTCTAGTGTCTTCAGGGATATAATGTTTGCTGAGTGTCGAAGATAGATTGAGTGACTTGAGTCAATGAGAGTGAGAGTTCCATTTTCTATAGGGTGAGGAAGGTTCCTTTTCTTATAAAAGTTGATATCATTACATATATTACAGTACATGATTGCTCCATAATTATTACCGGCTAACTGTTGGTTGATGCCCATAGTAATAACGATCATTTGATGCCGCAATGAAAAAATGGCCTATATATATCATTTTCCCTCATATTGGCATATGATACTCTTTTTCTATCAGCACTTTGTACTTGTGTGATTGTGACCATCAGTCCATGTATTACAGAATCTTCTATCAGCATTTTGTAACGGGGTCTCACTTGCCCATCAAGAATTATGTTCCCTTTGTGGAGATTAGCAGTGGAAGCAAAGACCTCTTTCTGTCAGTGCTGCAGGGAAGAGGAAACGGCAGAAGGCTGCTGCTACATTGCTCTTCCTCTGTCATTCTTCTTTATACTTTTTAAGGGTACCACATAATAACTAGGGGAAATCTTGGAGATAACTACCAGATAGTTTGAGTTTGTTAGAAGTATGACTGCATCAGTTCTAGGTGTTAACCTAGCGCCTAAATCTAAGAGACCGTGACCAGCCACCTACTGCCTAAATATCAATTGAGCAAGGGGTAATTTACATCAATAAACTGTCCTAAGGTTACAGCAGTTTTGGCTGATGCATTCTATACAAAGAAAGGTTGCTTGGGTTGTATCTCAGACAATTGCTTGGGTTATTCATGAAATGTAATACAAAGATTCAGATGCATAGTGTGTAAATGGTGCACTTACCAGATGAAGACATATCTGCCTGAAGGATAAGATGCAATGAATGGTCAAGAGTAACTCCAACTAAACTGATGCTTTGCACCAATTGTAGCAATCCTTTTGAGATATCCATCCCTGTCTGTCCTGCTAAAAGCTGCTTCTTGGTACTTGACTGACCCAAAGCACCTTTCATAAAGCTGGGCTTTGAATGAGGGCCATATAAAGAAGCGCTAGGTGAGGAGGGCAGGTTTCTTTCTTGAAGTAAGCCAATTTCTTGCTGCTGCAGGGAGGTTCCATTAGCATTTGAGGGGATGCCCTCAGGTACTGATCGCCGTAACTGTAACGGCCACTTCCTGACTTCATTACCCCCAAAAGAGTAAATAGCTTTCTGCCACTCTGTTTATAATAACACAGTCAAAACTTAAAACCAAGTGCTTCCATATTGAAAAAAACTACATGATATTACAACTATAAAATTCTTAATACCTTGGCATTCAAGCTCAAAAAAAGATCCAAAACGAGTTATTATTATGTCTCGTGGTCTGACAGCACTTGCATCAGGAGAAGATGATAGTATTTGACAACCCTGTCGCAAAACTTGAATGAAAAGGCTTTGGAGAACTTTTGTGTCTTGACGGCTACTGATACCACCAAAAGGAAATATATGGCTGTCAAGTAGCTCTCCTCTGGCATCTGTCCAAATGCAGACTAGCCAGCGCCAATCCTCAGTCCAACCATAACAACAATGAAGACTTGCTGCTTTATGATCATGCTCTAATCCATCAAGAGAATTCACTCCGGTATCAGAGCTTGCTGCTAAAGTCGAACTTTGCAAATAAACCCCAGAGCTGTCATCGATTCCAGTTTTTGAGTTTGAAGACTCCGAAACCCCACTATGCTCAATAGAACCAGGCCCTGCCAATATAAAAAGTGGCTCAAACATATATCGTCCATCATCTTGACCACATAAATCTGCTGGTTTAATTGGATCGGACAACCCACTAGTCCTTGATGTCTGCCAAGAGTTCTCCCATGTGCCAGGCCTCAAGGAAGTATCATATTCGGCTTCTCTAGGTATCCGAGGAACAAGACAATCTTTCCAGAGGCCTGGAATTGGAGAGTTTACATGCATCATTGTGGATTGAGATCTTCCAGAAAAAGACGTTGAATGAAGCATGTCATTGGCAGAAACAGCTCGTGGGATTCGTCGAGCCTTATTATATACAGTGAAGGCAATGTCCTTCAAGACAGCAAGTTCATTTGTTCCCCTGTTGATTCTTAATAGGGTTTCTACAGTCACAATCTGTAAGACAAGCTTAGGAATACTGAACCCCGAAAGCATTAGAACATTTGAAGCTGATGCTTCATCTGTGGCAGCAGTACAGTTTAAGGCCTTTGCAATCTGAGAGTGCAGCATAGATCTTCTCTCTTTGTCTGGTAAAAGAACAGCTGATCCAAGAGCAACAGAGCACTCAACCAAAGTTTGCAGAACTGCCGAAGGCTCAGGAAAGGGGCACACTACATAAACTACCTACATTAACATAAGGACCGAAGGTAATTATTAAAACCCAGAATAAGCCATAACAATTATACCTCTTCCATATTTCTTCTTTATATTTGCAACCACTGAAGTAAACCAATTTCAGAAAGGACAAAAAAAAATCTTGGAAAGCATGTCGGAAATTCTTAGATTTTAGAAGATCTTAAAGAACAAGAAACCATCAATGTAAAGGGAACAAAGTCTTACGGTACAAGGCCCGCTGCTGCCTTCTTTCTGATTTGCTGAGCAACTAGAAGCAAGCTTTAGATCCTTGATTACCTTTGTAAGAGAATTAACAAAGCTTTTCATATTCCAACCTTTGGAAAGAGCTAAAAAATAATCACTGATGGAGCTGATAGCAGTTAAATGGCTGCCATTAATCTTCACTTGTTGAGGACAATCAACAAGAACAAGGCCAGATGGCAAACATTTTCCAGGGGCAAACTCTGTCTGTCCTCCATTACTATGAGGTGAATGAGTTCCCAGTTTGCATACCTCATAAACTGCAAAACATCAGAACAACATTTAGCAGTTAAAATTACTGTTCCAACTATAACCCAGTAATAAGGCTAACATGTCCGTAGAAACAGTGTAGGCATTAAATAACTAAGGACAATTGCTAACTACGAATTTACCAGTTCCCAGCTGTTGAAAAAAATCAATAGCAGCAGAAGTAAGGAGATCAATATCAGGACATATCGCAAAGAAATTAACCTGAAAAAGTAAAAAAAAAGAAGTCAGCAATATGAAGCAAACTGAGCTATACGCATTCCAAAATATGGATTGGTTTTCCAGTAGTTTTCAGGAATTACAGGCTTTGGTAAAGCATAAGGTTCAAGAGGAGCCTTCTCCCAGAGTTGTAGACAGTTTGTAGATGTCTTCAACCAATCATCCTGGTACCTGTATTTTGAAGATTCAATGTCCATCTCTTATATAGATTCACAATACACTAGAGCAAGAAATCTTCTTTGTACTGCTAAGAGAACAAAAAAGGATGCATACCCAACAAGTATAGCAGGCAGTGGGAGGACAGCAAGTGTAGATCTGAAACGAGAATAACCCTTTTGCTGTTCTGCCTCTGAATTGGATGTATCTTGACTTGATCTCCTTAGTGATGACTCATCAGTTCTTGCTCCTTCTGAAAATA
The DNA here is from genome assembly GCF_048772165.1 of Typha angustifolia. Taxonomy (NCBI): domain Eukaryota; kingdom Viridiplantae; phylum Streptophyta; class Magnoliopsida; order Poales; family Typhaceae; genus Typha; species Typha angustifolia. The sequence continues at coordinate 2,032,798 of NC_133245.1, forward strand.
CCTTCTGAATTATAATTATGTTTACATGTCAAAGTAAACTGCGTCTTGTATAGGGAACAAAATATACCTCTGATACAAGGTGAAGCTCCAGTGGACTGTGGTGGGCTCATTGATTCTCCACCCAAAGAAACAGTGCTTGATGAATCACGAGTTTCACTGGCAGTGTACGGAAAAGAATAAGCATCTCCTGTAGCTCCAGAGTCACCAATTTGACTGCGACCCTTGCACCAATCAATAACAGACAATGGACCATCCAAATTTGTAAAAGCAGATTTTAAAGCAACTTTTATATCTGATTGCAGTAAGCTAATGACAGATGACACTGGGGCCTGCCGCAAAAAGAAAGGAAAGCATTAACTTGTTAATGGAGATAAATCACAGAAAGAAAAAGAATAGTAAATGCTTTTAAAATAATATAATATCAGGATTTTCAGTAATTTATATGCTCCATTTGTTGAAGTGAAACTTTTAGCTGTACAGGAAAATTGTTGTCCACCAAATGAGATATTTGCAAAAGACCACATTTTTACTTATAAGTCAAAAGATTCAGTTTCAACAAAAGTGTACTTATCTTTCCCTTTTCTTCAGTTTTGCAAAAGCAGATTTTGTTAACAAACTAGAACAGTCTGAAGCATATTTCATATAAATGAATATGAGAAGGCCTTTTGCAGATACGCCTAAAAGAGGACTTGATCTGTAAATGAATATGTAAAAAGTAGGTCTTCTACAATACGGCTGAAAAGTATAGGTGGAATACATGAAAATCACAAAAACTAGGACGATGAAGTAATTCAGTCAATCCAAACAGGAGTCCTTACCCACTTTTCTCAACCAAAAAAGAAAGGAAAGAGAAAGAAGAGCTAGTAGCAGTTCAGTCAAAGCATATTTACCAGAACAAAACTGATGGTAGAATCATACATAAATAACTAACAAACAGTACAATATAGAGATATTCCAATATGAAAGTACCAAAGTAACAATAAGTGGCATAAGTCAGTAATCTTTAACTTACATCAGCAGCAAGTGGATCAACTAAGTCAACACCAGCAATATCAACAGAATGGCAAGTGGCTAGAATACCGCCACAACCAGCATGAACCATAGAAGGAGCGCAAGAAAACCCACGCCTACGTTGTTCCTGAAGGGCAAGAGAATAATATGGGCCATCACCCTCATCTGCATCAAGTGCAACATCGACAAAAGATGTTGATTGTTGGACTAACAGGGACATGGCATCAAGAAGATCCAAAAGAGGTTGCCTTGGCGCAATGACATTTAAACCATCATCTGCCAATATATTGACTGGCATTGAAGGGTTCTCAGTACTACGTAAATTTAGGGGTTTGATCCCTTTAGGAGTTCCAACTGGGCGCCAAACACCGACTTGTGCTGTAAGGGATCCATCATGCATTCCACCATCAATATCACCAGCTATTCTAACTGGGATACTGTCTTTCTTCTGGATCTCATACTTGGAAATAATTATGTCAGGCTTGTTGCTTGTCTCAGCCTGAAGAAGATCTAATATAGAACTTCTCAACCCAACAGGAACTCTGCTGCTCAGAGATAATAGTGTATGTCTTACCCGGCACATTGCAGCTTGGAACATGATGCATTCAATTTCTGTTGCAAGTGTAGTCTTGAGAGAAAGTTGGAAGTTCCCTGCATCAAATATTTTTTCATTCTTTTTCAGTAGTGTTATAGAGGAACTTAACGAGGTAATGCCAGAAACAGATGATGGTGCCTCTCCTTTAAGTGAATGTACATCATTACGTTTTGATCTCTTATCAGTCCCTTTTGTCCAATTCTGTATAAGTGTGTACAGTTTCGATGATTGAACAGAAGAGCTCCCGTCATTTGAAACAAGACCTGGCTTACGTTTGACTAATGTTTGAGGCTTTTCTTCCGAGGTCTCAAAGGAAGGAGAAGGTGGTGTTGCACTGTATACATAAGCATTGGAGCTAGAATAGGACGTACTGCCCTTCTTAGATGTAGGTAAGTACGGGTTTGTGAACGTGCAAACTGAAACCTCGCCATTAGGGATTTCGACGGCTGCATATTCTGATGCAAATGTCAGCATGGCTTCAGCTTTTGTAAGATAATCGAATTTACCAACTGAGGGGACCAAAGAGTAGCTCCCTGCAGCAGATGACATCATATCTTTTGCAGATTCTTCAGTTTTGATCCTAGTATCCTCTGTTTCTTCCACAGAGTTTTGGTTAAATCCCTCAAAACATGCTATCCCAGAAGGAGAAAGTCTCTGATCAGGCATCTCCATTCCTCCGGTGCAAGGACTACTGGTGATATCTCCACAATCAACACCAGGAAATACTAAAGCTTGTGACTCAGCTGTACCTGGAGGCTATATAAATGAAAATTCATCACTTGCCATGAAACTCCTCTTGAAAATATTAAACAAAATATACCAAAATTATGCTAAAGTACAAAAATAAGAATATAGTGAACCGCAAGACACATTGATGCTTTTCAGATGATGCAAATGTTAGTGCAGAGACACAGAACTTAAGGGCTTCAAACGGTACCATATCTTAACAAGCCTTTTCCCGATGCACCTCTAAAAGTTTATTGCATTCCCTAAAGCATAAACTGTGCTTTGCCCTATTATTTTTTAGTTTTCATATGTCTAATACTCAATTGTATATCATAGACATCTCAATGGGTACATATCATGATATTTAGGTTAGAAATCTGTCTCTGAATGCAGTCAAGACTCAACAGGTAGGAATCCTTCATAGATAAATTCATTACAAACATAGCACAAGACAAGACATTTCTTATACAAGTCAGATCACAAATATCAGTAACAGTTCTTTTGAATGCTGTCAATGCACTCAGGTATGTGTTGCATATGCATATTCTGTCCATGGGTGCGCCGCATAAGGCCTCTAAGAGTCTTCTTACTTAGTCAGACAAAGTAGCAGATAACATGGTATAGATGGGAGAAAATCCAAAGGCAGCACCACAGTGCATTAGCTAGACAAGCAAATTAGGCGCTGAATCTAGATGACTAACATCGTATACCTCCTATCCATTTTTCATTATTTCACAGATGGCATAATAATTTCATTCAATTTCTTGGATCCTCGCCATGCTATTTGTTTTCCTAGAGATACATTATTCTAGAATAAACTTAATAAGTCCTCAAGTAAATTCCATTATTTTGTGCTTGCCCCTTAAATGTGCTACTTGGAAACTCCTAACTAGGGTAGAACTGTGATATCTGCATGAGCTCATGATGAAGGATGCCACCATTACCATTGAGCTCATAGTGCCAAAAGGAAAAGGGGCTAGTCCCTTGTTCCTAGCTTCCTATGCAGTTGAGCAAGGAGCCAATCCTTCTAGCATCAGGGAGAAATTTAGAAGAAAAAAAAGGGAAGGGACTGCTGGGTGGAACTGTCGCCTATATATCCCATGAAGAGGGTTAAGACGTATAAGCTGACTACTTTGAGATTAATAACAGGCTTAGTTTCTACCCAGCAGGACACAGCCTGATTTAATTGGACATCATACAGGAAACAGTTTAGGCTCAAGTTAGACTGGTGAGTCATGTCGTTCCTGGCTCAAGAAAACTTATCAACAGTCATATAGGTCATGCTTTTGAATTCATCTACAGAAAAAGCTAGTTTTACAAACAAAACTGTCATAAAGCCCTGCAACCAAACAGAGCCAGAATAAAAACCAAGTCTACCATCTGCTCAGATTACATTTCCATTGGTCAATCATCTGGAAAATTGTTAGATAGTACAATCACAACTAATAAGAGCAGTCCTAACTTTCAGAGTACCTTTTCAGTCTCACAACTGATACTCCATCAACTAGAAAAGTTGTATTCACCTGGTAACTATCAGATAAAATCAAAATTGGCCAAATGTCAACCAGAACATAGACTATGTCAACCATCATCACCGTAATCAATATATTGAGCAATTTACATTTTATCAATAATCAATTTAAACTTAAAAGTAACATTTATGGATCAATAAACTAATAACTGGATCTTAATCCTCATTAAAAACTATCTTTCTAAGTGGGATGCTACAATTTGAAATTAGTCCATTGCCAGTATATGATAAAAGGAAAAAAGATAGCATACCTCACCAAATATCAGAATATCATTTTCAAAAAAGTCTCCAAAATCTCCAAACTCAGAAAGTAGTGTTTGAATGTCCATTCCTACTCCGTCATCCTCCTCCCAACCCCACAGTGATACACCTTGAACATTTGCTACTTCTGCAACTACCGAATTGTTTGCTTCAGCAACATTATATCCAGACTTAAAAGCATCTTGCATATCGCCAACTTTGCCTGATTGAGCAGATGTCTCGGTCATGTCTGTGCGAGGACGCTTAGAGACCTACATTTAAGAAGACGACCATAGAAACTGATTCAAGAATCTAGCTAAAATAGCTGCTTTAATATCATACATATTAAAGTGTATCGTCTATTTGCAACAAGGGAAATTATTTACAGCAGCAAGATAGGACATGTATAGCCAAGCTTGTTCATTATTTAGAAAGCTATTTGTTAGTGTTTGTTCTGCAGACTATTAGAAGTACACCGGCCAGGAAAATTTGAGCAGAGCTTCAAATGGAATCCAAACTTGAAGGAAATAATATAAGAAATGTTCAACTGATATATGCCAATCTGAACCCACATAAAATCATACATGCTCCCTCAGACCACCCATTCATGGGAATGCACAATCCAGGCAAGAAAATCCAAGATTAGGTCACTGCAAGGCAAGCCACTATGTCATCTAGTACCACAGATTTCACATCAGATCAAGCCTTCTTTCCAGGGATGTAAATCTCATTTCAACCAGTTACAACGTGATTTGAAAATGGTTCACTGGAGAGAGCAGAAAACACTTCAAATTTAAAGGTTACTTTAGGAAGACGATAACCCAACATTTATAGACCCGCAAAGAACCATCCATTAACTGAACAGAAACCTCTCACAGGCAATAACAGGACAATTGGGTTGCAAATAAGCACATGGAAGCCAACTTCAACTTCCTAGTTCTTATTGGGATATCCTGAAGCCATGAATATATACATCTAAGTTCCAGATGTGTGTACAGCTTATGAACTCTGAATCAGAATCTGAGGGAGAACATGCATTAATGCAGATTAATAAAATATGAAGCAAGATCTGCAACTTCAACTCTTCAAGGTTCAGCTGGAGATGATGCACCAGATGACTGACATTAAAGCAACAGTGCATGAAATAAACATGTAGGTACCATAGCAAGAATTATGAATTTGATGGGCAAATATTCCGAGTAAATGAAATCAAGCAGAAGAATTAGGATAATTGCGAGCAGGCAGTGCAAAGCGAAAGAAGCAAAGTTTGTCAAGTTATAGCTTCCATGAAAACATACATAAATAATGTCATCTAAATTGAAAAACAAAGATAAGAATAAATGAAGTTTAATTAATTGCACATTACCATTTTGCGACCGTCATTCTCCAAATGATCATTCACAGACTGTCTACATGTAAGAGAGTCAGCATCAGCTTCAAGCTCACCATCTCCAGCGGCAACTGTATACTCACTTTCACTGGTAGTGCTACTTACACTGCTGATACTACTACTTATGCTGTTGCTGCTGCTATTAAAATGCTTTTGCACTCTCATGGCATTGAAGCCAACACCAAGCCCAAGCAAAGATTCCCAATGACTAGTGCATACAAATGCCAAACTAAGTAATCGAATAATATTGTGAAGAGTAAAACTTCAATAACTAAAAAACTGTTTATGAGGATAGAAATAATTAACAAAGATAAAAAGTTCACATTATCAGTTAGTACCCAAAATATAAGATCAGGAATGGAGATAATCAATCAAAAAATTAAGTTCAAATTTTAATAATTTGGTCTCAGACTTTCAGTTTACATCCACAAAAAAAATGCTGGTTTCAACAGTTTCAGTTGTGATGGACAGTTGGGTTTGGTCATTTTTTTATACATAAAAAATTTAAAAATTCAGAAATATCAGGAATTAAAATTTTACCAAATTCAAGTCAGAGTTCATCATAATTTTTAGTAAATTTTTTCTTTAGTTTTTACACTTCATATGTAATAAAATTTTATTTTATTATTATTTTATTATTTTTCTAAATTTCTGTCTAATTTTTTTTCTGTATTTTTAAATAATATTTAGAATTTTATGTAATTAAAAATAGTCCATAACGCCCGATACAGCCGATACATATCATGTTTTCTAACCGTCGATCCAAATTCAAATGCCAAGTTCAAAACCTTGATCAAACTCCGTTTAAGACTTAGTTTGTACTTGAATAGGTTTAAAATCTAGTTCATATCCATATCCGTTAAAGATCCGATCATATTCGATTAATATTTGTATTTGTTTTAACCAGATATGGTTTTACATTTGTTATCCATTTAATATTCATATTTGAATCCATATCAAAGCAAAAAAAAAAAAGGATCTGAATGTGAGTTCACTAATATCTAATCTTTGTCGGAGTCGTTTTCACCCCTATGCAATATGCAAGTCTTGTTCTATACAGTGATTCATGTGCTATTGTATAAAGTAGTTATTTATCATCAAAAAGCTTGCAGATCTAATTACTACATATCTAATTACTCAATCATCCATTTCACAAAACTTGCTGGATTTGCAAGTTCTTTATCATTAAATGATCAACTAAGGTATATCAAATCATTCTATATGAGTAAATAACTTCCAAAGTTATCCGGTGCAGCTATTCTATTATATAACTAGAATAGAATAGGTATGAACACAATAGACACAAACTAAATATTCTAATCAAACACGTATAGACAATAGATGTATCACAATATCATCAGCGAAAGTTCTATGCCACCCACAGTGAAGCAAGGGTTCCCATATAAGCATTTGGCGCATCCATGACGACAGGAAATTGACACCAATACCTAGATCCTATCTCAATCCTGACCAGTGTCAGTGCATGCCAACTCATCCCCCTCTTCTCAACCTTGCGGCAACCCCATGGCCTACCATCCCAAACAGGCACATCATTTCAAACGAGCATGCATTGCCCTGTAGCAACTGCATTAGTCGACACATACTGACCTTCTATGGCTTACTGATATGCTCCATGCCACCCACACAACAATCTTTACAATAAGAATTAATGGAATAAATTAAAGAACTACCAATGCAACAATACTTGACAAGGCATATATGTTGTAACTACGAATTCTTTATTAAACTCAGACATTCAAACAATAAAATGCACCAGTTCAGCAGTTAATTTGAACATAATATGATCAGCAGATGGAAAAGGTTGATAAAAAAAGGTAGGTTTTTGAATTTCAGACTGACCTATGCTCAAAGAAAGAACCAGGAAAATTCCACAACGGCCACATCTCAAATAATGATGTTCCGGTGCAATTTTGTAGCCACAATCTTCCAAGAGAAAAAACCTAATTAGACAAATACAAAATCATAGACTCATAACTATATGATGACTGAGAAAAAACCTCTTTCTAGAGAAGCAAGCAAATGCTCGGTGAGTCAAGGGGATCACAACAGCTTCTGCTGGGTAAATAAACGTCCTTTCAAGAACTGGAAAGTGATGGACTGATTCCTGCTTCCTCTGTCCGCCATCAGTTGCAAACTCAGAATCTTCAGCAGGATGCAAGGCCTTGTTCTTCAGATAACTATTTGTTTCCAAAGCTTTGTCAGTGCAAGCTGAAGAGCAACCAAGGGCAACTTCAACATAGCAACTTTGACCCCTCAGTTGGCAACCAGAAGATTGAGTAACATAAGTTAACCCAGCTGCAGACCCATATGAAGACTTGAGCTTGCTGCAAATTTTTACAAAGAAATATTTTGAGAATCATAACAATAATTTAAAGAAACAAGAACAGACCTACAATATGTAACAAACGAGTCCCTTTAGTTTGTTTCTTAGGGGAAGCTTCTTCTTTTCCATACTTACAAAAGCTAAAAATAAAACAGGAATACGAATTCCAAAATACCTGCCATACACTTGCTTGACGAGATCACTAGGACAACAGCCAACAAGCCTGCCTAGCATTCCATTTGGAGCAACAATAACTGCAGAATGTTCCAATTTCAGGGCCAAAATTATTCATTTCAATTAACAAACATATGCATAGACTGATATTGTCATATGTTTTATATAATGGCATTTCTACAGCTCACTGAGAAAGATGTGCAATTTAAATCTAACATCAAGAGTATGCCTGAGAGAAAGGTGCATTGACTGTATTCCAAAATTACAATGGTGTAATGAAATGCATGAGTTCACAGATTGGTAAAATTTGCAAAATATTTCCACCTCATATACCAGGGGGGTATGTGATTTTGAGTTAACCGGCACAAAGATATACTGCTGAATAACATAATCCAGAAGTTGATGACCTCAACCCGAGAGTTCAGCACCATCTCTTTCACAATAGGTCCCCACCCACATGAAGAAAATATTACCTTTACTTCTTAAGGATGTGACTTTTCTACATAATGTTCTTTTTCATTTAAAAACAAAATATTGGAGTCTCAGGACAATATTCTTAACAAACATGTCAACTATACAAAAGGTCCCACAAGAAGCAGCTGCCTTCAAGCTTTTTAATTACTGAAACATGTGTTTTTGTTTCACATGGACAGCACGTGAAAATAATTAAGATGGATGCTCCTGTACTCCGTACAAAGGTAGCATTTCCAACCAGCTGATCATCCAAATAGTGGGGAAAAAAGGTTTCCACCAAGAATTCTACAATTGCAATTCCACAACTCCCCATCCAATCATGCATTATGATATCTGCAATCCTTAAAGGAAAAAAAAAAAAAAAGCATACTATGGAATCTAGTAGTTAACCAGAATGAGTAGGCAGGGAAACAGGTATCACCAAGGCCATCCAAGACAACAACCAAAAAAAAAAAATAGTACAGCACAGAAGTTGGGAAATAGGAAGCACACCTGGAAGTCCTTCCCCATTAGAACGGGAGTAGCAATGCACCAGCATTCTTTCCATATCATCACTGCAAACACCACGTATATGCCTATGGAAAATGACAAATATTTCAGAAAACACCCTTGACATTGACTAGAGAAGACTATAAAACAATATGAAGAAAAACATGAATCCACTAACTTCGCGGACACTATTGCATGCACATAGATTGCTTCCTCAGTGGCTGCAAAAATGAATTCCAGTGTCGGTTGTGGCCTCCTAGAGAAAAAAAGTTTTATGATAAGAAAGAGAAAAGGCAAGATGATGGACTAGATAAGAAAAAAGAAAAGGAAACTAGCAGTGGCAGCAGCTCACAACCAATTATGCAAGCCAATAGCATCAGAATGAAAGAATCAATATCCTTTAAAAAAATTCTTCTAGGATTATAGAGCAGCCACAAGAAATAGAAAGAAAAAGAAGACATATTCCATATTAACAGCTTATCCAAGTAAATAACTTATAGGACATAATTGAGGGTCAAATCAAAATGATATTGTTATAAAGAGTTCAAGGATAAGCAAAAAGACTTAGTTTTCAGCAGTTATTTAGAAAAGAAGATTAAGAAAGAAATTATACAAGTCATATATCCAGCTGTTTTAAATGAATATTTCAAGCTATATTTCACAATCTACAAGTCCATTTCAAGGAACAACTATCATACTGGAATTTTGGTAAGGTAATTTCCTTAAGTCACTCATCAGATCCTAAGCATATTTGGGATTGGGAGCTTGGTATTATATATCTATATCTTTCAAGGAATATTATGGGATAATATTATTTCTGAGAAAATAAAAAACAGATGCTCTTTTTATTGTATTTAGGTTCTGCAAATGACTTCTTTTTCCAATACTCATCATATTGTCTTATCAGAAGTGACCAGAAGCAAAATTGTTTGCTGTACAGGCCACCAGCCCATCACCCCTGTGCACTTAGATGCTAGGGACGTCAAGCTATCACAAGATTGAACACTATCCTACCACTACAACCAAAGTAAATTACCATGAGTAAAGCAAGAAAAGAGAGCTTATCGCCTCTGATGCTTTCCAAGAATATGCCAAAGCTGCCAATCTGGGAATTCCACCAAGCCCAATAGAGGTACCACCTCCAACTCACACCAAGTCATCAACCATGCAGAAAAACCTAACTAGAAATACAAAGCCACGAAGATACAAAGCTAACCTACCACATAGGCACATACACGTACAAGGAGAGTAATACGTCATCAAGGGTTAGTTTCAACTTTCAACCAACAAAACTAGTTACCACCAAAATGCATCTCACCCTCCACCACAAGGTCCACAACAAAGTAAAGGGCAAAAGGGGAATAAATTGTACTGCTTATATATAAGATACAGGTGCAGGATCCCTTATCCTCTTTTGTTATGTCAGCCTCAACCTTAACGGCTGTTACACAATTTCAGCAGCAACCCATGCTCTTATAGAAAATAACCCACACCAAAAAGAAGCAGACCTATTCTCATTTGATGCCCCAGCAGAAAGAAGTGTTTCCCTCAAGATTAAACCGTGTTTTCCATTTTTTTCTTTCCAGTGTAGCCAAATGCAGAGCGCAAAATGGCTATTTCCTTAATTTGATCAGTATCTTTTATTCTACTAATTTTAAATACTGAATCTATGTATTTCTGTATGTTATAACGGAAGCTGGGCATAGTATAGCGACAAAAGGATGAGAAAAGATAACTAAGTTCTTGATGTTCAACCAAGAAGTGGATATATAGTTTTGTTACAACTTACAAATATATTGGATGTCAATAAAAAGCAAACACATCAAAAGAGAAGTTCTCTGAGACCTAGATAGTTATTGATGGATCTATGGTTTCGATGAAATGGGCACCATAAATAAACATGGCCCTTGTGTAACCCCCAAAGAATTTATCGAACATCCATTTAACTCTACAGTGTACTAAATCGACGCAGTCAACCAGATCCCACAGAATTACAATAATAATTGGGACCCTTTCTGCATTACTTGAAGGACAAGTCACTTTCACTCAGTAATAATATTCAGAGAGTACCATTTTACAAGATTTTTGATCTACAAACATATGGACTATACACCATTAAAATAGGCAACGAAAACAGAAAACATGGTCTAACGATACAACAGGATAATTAAGTACAGGAATCTAGCAAACCAACCTAAATATTTTTCCACGTTGTGTAGAAGGATTAGATCTTGTAAAAACATCTCCAAATCTCACGTAAGAAAGCCCCCTCAATGCTCTGTCAATCCAGTTAATTCAGCTAACACAAATGTCATAAATTCGGGTAAGTCAGATTAAGTAGACATGGGGACAAGCAGGACGAACAAGAGAAGACCTTTCTATCGAGTTTCTTAAAGCCTGAGATAATGCAACAGCAACTTCTTCTGAATCACCAGGGGCTAACCAGAGTCCACTTCCAACAACTGTCAAACACAAAATCCGTAAAGAAGAAGAAAAATAATTAGTCAAACAAAAACCACAAAGACACTATCACCATCACAATAGCATGATATAAAAAGGGGACAGGCTCCTATAATGGTTAAACCTCTCAATCTGGATACTGCAGCTTGAGCATTTTCAACTATTGAGGAGTGGCGACCAGGTAGAAACAACCACAGCTTGATCTTCTCATCTGTCAGTGACATATATTAGATGACCAACTTACAAAACAGAATTGAATGAGAAGCACAGAGAAAAACTTAAGGCAGATCAGGAATCCTCACCGGGATTGTGCATGCCCTGAGATGGGTCCCACGGACCAACAAAAGAATTTGTCCATGCACTAAGAAATCCTTCATTCTGTAGCTGAAGATGTGCTGAAATTATCATATAAGTAGCAGCATCCTTTTGTTCTGCTTTCAAACTGGAGACAACATTAATCAGCAAATAGAAACAGATGCACTGATTATCTTTGATGAAGCCTGAGAAGTGATTGAGAGCTAGAACGAGTGCAAAAAGTACCTTTTCTCTGAAAGCATATTTGGATCAGATTCAAAAGGGAGAAACTGAAACCATGAGATAACTTGGAGCTCTCCCTGAAAATAGGAGCAAAGATGGAAAAGGGATAACATTATCAAATATAGTTATAACCTGACCCCAGACTTGATATGAAATGAATAACTATTATAGCATTGCGAGTAAACAGTGCAACCAATTCAATATGAGGTCAAGACTCAAATTATAGTAAGGCACTTAAATGGCAAGTCTGTGCACAGATGGTGGACCTGGAACTCCAATCGGATGTTAATGAACCCATTAACTGATGCAAAGCTGCCCATTATCTTCTTTACTTTTGCACCTTGCTCCTCCAATTTTACCAGTAAAAAACAGATATGTAGATTTAGGTCATATTCCGATAAAGCAGACAATTTTTTTCCTTGTCATCCTTCCAGCTGTTGTCAATGTGCTTTCTATTTGGCATCCTTACCGCGATATGATGTAGGTGTTCAATGGCTTTGACATTATGAGTTACAACACAGTTATTTTTTTCTCCTTAGGGGTCCAAATATACCCAAAATGGTTAAACTCCCTCAGGCTGATGCATAGGCTCCCAGACATGATATATATTTGTCACTCCAATCCCTCAACTGACGAATCTAAGAAATTTAACATCCAATGGAATTTACTTGCTGATGCATTAATTTCTCACATTTTATGGTTTAGGTTAAATTTGTGATTTACTTTTCCCAGATCTACTTAAAAGTCAACCGCAACTTTCAATCAATTAAAATAGATGAACTATGAAGCTGTTAACCTACATGCTATGCCCTTTGATGGACAAAAACTCCCCAACTTGTTAGATTTTCAATTTTAGTTTGCAAAATTCAGGAAATTTGTTTACTCCAGTTAAGCAATTAAAACTGAATTTTGATCCCAACTCAAATGAGATGGACAGCTAAGGGTCAGATCAAGGTCTCATTTAGTAATTTCAAATACTTCCATAATCCTTGCTTCTTGCTCTTCAAAATGAGGAACACACATTCTTTTCAATTTCAGTTGAAATTATAGGCGAAGATTTATGTATTAACCTTTATATTAGACCTATTCACTACTCTCCCACACCAACAATTATGTAATGATCTTGTCAATTCTCTCTTGTTCTATTGAGTGTAATAAATATGATTGCAAATTTATAGATGTTAACATCATAGGAAAATATAGTTTACTGACAATGTAATGACAGATATAAGGATTTGAACAATAAGATTATCAAAGAATAAGTAAAAAAGACAGTTGCCGGCAGAAAATCAAATGTGGACTTACAATTCTGAATACATTTGTCCACATATTTTGGGTACCACAAGAACCTTACTGCAGAAAGCTGCCAACGCGTCTACTTCCGTTGAAACAAAGTGAACTTGCAGCATATCTTGTTGCCTAAAATGTAAGTTTGTGCGAAAAATCTTGGTAAAACATAGTAAAAGTTCAATGCTTGAAATTAAAACATCTAACCAGTGGTCAATTATCGGAGAAAAGTATCATATAATCTATTCATGTAGAGTACGCAAATAACAATATAAAGATCTTCAGCAAGAACAAATTATAAGAATGTAAAGATCATGAAAAGCTTGAATAATGGTTTAAGATATTTAATGTGCATTGAACTTTTAACAAAGAGAAACTGTGCGTTCTAAGAAAATCCATCATGCATCCAAGATTAATGATCCGTGACAACACTTATGCAAATCAAGAAACTATTGCATAAAAATACTGCAAAATAAAAGTTTCTGTAGCAACAACAGGATATATTTCAGATATTTTAAGATCTTAAAAAAAGTATACACTCTGAAAATGTTATTCCATATTTATATTCCTTGACAAGAATTCGATCAAAAGGCTATTAAATAAAATGGCAACAACGCATGGTTTCAGCTGCTTTCAGGATAAAATACAAGCATAACTAGCAAGTCAGCTGTCCAGTACAGCATAAGTTGAATTAGTTGGAAGGGAACTAAAGGATCAATGTCTTGAGAAGCACATTAATGAACCCATTGGAGATATCGAGAACAACGATTCCTGACTAAGTTATGAACTGTTTGAAGTGTATAAAAGAGTACAAATTCCAACCCTATGGTAATTACAGGAAAACTCCCACAGATTTAGGGATTCCAGACAGCTAAAAGAAAATTGGAGTTAATGATTCAAAAAAACAGGAAATTAAAGGAAAAGACGACAAAAATCTTAAGGCATACCTCTCAACGATTTCTCACTACCTCAAGCATGGTCTCCCCTTGCCCGACTCCCGCCGGTTCGACTTCGAACGCCCCTTATCCAAGGGATCTTGGGGGCACGAACGCAGCGGATTCGGATCGGTAGTGATGGGCTTTGCGGGGGGTAAGAAGAGGAGAAACTAGGGCACGGGTCGGCAAAGATTAGGGCTCTGAATCGGTGCTTCTGGTTACGATCCGGGATTGTCGGATCCGGGTCGCGTTCGGATATTTCAGTCCGAAAAAAGCAGCGTATTGGTACGGTCTGATCGACCAACTTCATTTAACTCGGGTAAATTTTAAATTACCCCCTTATTTATCCCTAAATTAAACTACCTATTTGAAAATTTATTTGCATTATTTTTAGCTTATATGGTTTAGACTAATATAAAACTGTTAATTTTTCTGACATAAATATATATATATATATATATAATATCTCATATGGTATTAATAATTCTATTATTTGAATAAATATGAAACCTCTCCTCATAATTATAAGATTATTGTAAAATAGATATTAACTAGGATTTAAGACTCATAAGTTTAAATTGAAGAAGATAGAAAATAATGAAATTATATTTTATTTTAAAATTAAAGAATAGGACATGATGAGTCAATCTAATAGAAATAAAACAAAAAATATCCAATATTTTAAGTGGAAAATTTTCTCTAATATTTTATTTAAAAAAATTTGTATTTTTGGTGTCAACGAGCAGAGGGAAAAAAATGATAAAAGAAATTAATAAAATCACTTCTTAGTCAAGTTTTTAGTGCAAATAATAAGTGGACTTTCGTTATAAATCATTGGCGGATTCGGGTTGAGTGATCCATTAGACAATACGCATCCAATTACACCACTACTTAGCCGCTTATATATATACTAACCCGTGCTCCGCCTTCACTTGGTGTTACTGGAAGCCCTAAAAAGCTTGCAGCCGTCTTCTTCCTCGGATTCCATCTCTCCCATTTCCTCTCCATCTCTCTCTTTCTCATCAATAATTGCCTCTTTGAGTAGCCATTACGGTGATCTATACCATCTTGGCTTAGTTAGGAGGCGCACAGAGATGGGCTCTTAAGAGCTCTCTTAGGCCTTTTTGAGAGGGCTCCATTTTTATACCCTATATATGGTGTCCTCCAAGCAGCCTTAAGACATCTCCATCTCTCAATGGTATGATGCTCACATTTTAATTTTCTTTCTTTCACTTTTTTAACTTTGAGATGAGTTGAAATGCCTCTCGAATAACCGGTTGCTCGAAATATCGAATGTTTGCATCCGGCTCAGACAGGGGCGCAAAGCAAATTCAAATCCTCTTTGAAAGAAAGGAACTTTCATTTATTGAATCGTTCCATTCTTAGATGGATTTTGGATATTCTTCAGTTTACTATACTTGATCACCATTTTCTTAATCTGACTAAAACCTTCGAGATCTCCAAAATTTGTAATTGTAAATTTAAACTCGCGGAAGTATTGCCAATGTCACATTCGAGGGCCATTTGCATTTGAGTGCTGAAAATTAGTGAGTGAGTTTATTTTTCTACACTAAATAAATACATTTGTTTTTCATTTATAACGGTTGTGTCGAAATGCACAAACAGTTCATCTTATTGTTATAAAAAATCTAAAGAGTTTTTTCTTTCCAGTGCAAATTCTCTCACATTCGACACATATACTGGGACCACATAGTACTTGATATACAAAAAGGAGGCCTCAAAATTTACATTCCTATATATCTTTCTAATGTGTTGCATGCCCATAGTTAACAGCAGGGAAATATCTCTTTCTTGAGGAAGACGATGATTCACCTAGCGAGAGAGGAAGCCCAGACTCTAGCATTGTTCGCACCATTTCGGAAGCTCCATGTCTTGCTACTGAGCCTGAGTTCGATGCAAATCCTCTTAAAATCAACTGTATGCAGTACTCTCACCAATAGCTGGCTTATTTCAGTAACAATCCCAAACTTTGGCATGCAGACATGCGAGACCCAGAAAGCTTTGAGATGGTAGCAGATCACAGGGAAGAAGCTTGTCATCGTCCTCAAGAGGATAAAGAATAAACTGAGCACTATGTAAGGTTCTTTGATTGTATCTCCCCTTGGACTGCTAAGCTCGTCAACAGCAATATATGCAACTGGATCGAGACCTGAGCCATTCATGCAAATTATTAATGGCTAAATGTGTTATGTTTAGATTTATTTGCTTTTTGTCGACCTTCCAATGAATAATAGCGTGAAGAAAACCACCTGTGGTTTCTCTGTAGAAATTAACAAGAGAGCTGAGATCCTTTGGGCCATGGTATCGAACCATTGAAGCCCCATTTGCCAGGACAATAGCAGGAAAACTATGAACACCATATCTCGAAAGGACACTGAAAAAAAATATATTATATAGATAAAAATCAACCACTATGACCTCCCTTTAGATAAACTGATGGCAATAAGCAACTCTAACCATTGGATACCTTGGCATGGTAGAAGATTCTTCAACTCGTAAGTGTCTTATATGAGGAAACATAGAGTTGAGAGACTTGAAAATGGGTTGGAAGTTGCTTGAAAATGGACACCACGAAGCATAGAAGAGAACAGAGTAGTAGTGTGAGTCATTTTTAGCCGTAATCAGTTCTTTGTCGAGGTCCTCGCCTCTCACCTTCAGGAAAAACGATGAAATCAAGCTTAAATATAAAATAAATAACTCACTATATGGCTTCAGAAAAATCATTATCATTAAAAATTCCCTATGAACAATATCAAGCAAATCTGAGGGAAAATAAATAACTCACTAGATGGTGTTTTGTGCAAGCTTCAGTACATTCATCACGGGTCAACTCATTCCAATCTAAACAAAACTTCTTTCATAATAGATTACTGATGAGAATCCTATTCTAATATCATAAATTAGGCCATCCATGAGAATATTTGGATTCTTCACCAATTTTCATAGTTCAAATTTACCACTAAACAAATAAGTCTTCCTACTCGATTGCAATGACGAATGCTTGGCATCCTCTCTCTATCAAATTTCTACGAATACATTCACCAGCAGCAAAGGGAAAAAAGAAATCTATCCTTTAACCACTCATGCAAATTATACTCAGACAGCTTTATTTCAATCGAAAGGAGCATGGAATCCTGAAACAACTGTTCCAAACCATTAGAAGCCCCAACCCAAGACGCAGTTTTGAAGACAAACCATCATCCCAATGGAACCCAAGAGCACAAAAATCATCAAAAGATCAACTTTTGCAAGAACCCAACAATTTTAACAAAGAAATCCTTACCTCTAGAGGGAAAGACCGCTGGATCCAGATAGGGCATTGGGATTGGAACGCACCAAGAAAGGCAGAGTCCAATCGAGCGCAGAGCGATGACGCCGCCATGGAGGATTGCGACAAACAAATCGACGCGAAGTAGAAGAAGAGGAGGAGACGCAAAGAGCACGTGGCCATGGCCATGGGCAGGGGAGATGATGGATCAAAACAAAAGGCTTGTAATTTGGTGGTCTCTGTTCTTGCTCGGGTAGTCTCTTTGCATATAAAAATATAGAATTAATTCTACTTTTAACTCTCCAAACTATCACCTTTAGAAGGTCTATGGATATAATAAATAAGTTCAGTATGTATATAAATAATAATAATAATAATAATAATAATAATAATAATAATAATAATAATAATAATAATAATATTTAGGAGGGTTAAATGTAATTATCCCTAAAATCTATAAACCCTGGATAGAATCAAACTGTGGATTGAGTAGATAAGAACTATAATTAAGTAGTAGTTTATAAGCATATAGTTGTCTACCAACTAGTAACGACAAATGGACCCCTAATCCACTTGTTTATTATGCATAAGACTTTGATGTTTGTTAATTTGTGCTGCTATTAGAAAACAAAATACTAGGCCAAATCTTCAATCCTCTTTAATTTTGGGAGGTTTGGCCCAAACTCAATCAAGAGTTGGGCTTGGGTTGGTTGGGCCTAGGCCCTTTTAGAGAGCCGTTTAATTTTTATTTTATCCCATTTGTTTATTTTTAATTTAATTTTTAAAGAAGATCCATAAACTCAAATTCGATCAATAGATATAACCAGCGTGGATATTATTACACCTATTTATGAAACATATTATTTTGAAAACAAAAACAAAAAAAAATTTATCGATTACATTCATGGACGGTAGAAAGAATAATCTTTCACTACAATTAGACTACTTTTGAAGAGCCTAAACTGATACTAAGAATGGAGACAGGATCAATCTGTTTACTAACCAGTTTAATCTCGACTTCAAAATAGCATCATATAAAATAGTCTTTTAATGTGACTGAAAAATCTGATAATACACAAGATAAGAGATTGAAAGTCACTTTCAACAACAACCACTCTTGTGTTTTCTAAGCCATCAATATCAACATCAACATCTCAATCTTTACTCCTTTGACACCACCATCCACAGTATGCAAAATACAAGGGAATGCTGCAACATTCTACTTGCCTTGCCCAATGTTTTCTATGTATCAGAGTTCAGAAGGATAAAAGCATATAATTTATCGAAGAAATAGAGCTATGCATATGACTGCCAACCATAGCATGCATGTTACAGTCTGTAACCCCCCATGCATCCATGTGATAAAGAACAAAGTAGGAAAAGAGGGTACTCAAGAGTAGTTATAAGACTATCTGGCAGAAAAGTAGCTACTTCCTTCTTTCCTTCCTGTGAGTAGCAGCATGTTATCTTATAATTAATACACATCTAATATGGATATTAGATAGCTTATCTTGCTTCCACCCTACTCCTTAAATGGAGGAGTACTTGACAGTGAAGCTTTAATTCCACTGTGCTATATATATATATATTATTTTAATGGTTGAGTGTTATTAATTTATAACAGAGATAAACTTATATATTAGAAAAAATTAGTCTTATTATTTAGCCTAATCGTACAAGCTTACGATACGGTGACGTCATCGATTCGGTTTGCTTATGTGGGTCCGGGAAGGAGGTGGATTAGGTCGTAAATCGCAATCCTCGCGCCATCGGATTAATCATTTAGCAGTGGGGTGATTTCGTAATATGTTGAAAATTAGAGGGCTTTGCCGACAAAAGGAGATGGAGGCAGCCAGCAAAGTGATCCCAGCACGTGCCCGCCCTGACCGATCCGCTGGAGCCAGCGGAGCAAGCTGAAGACAAGCTTTTATTCCTATTATGCCCTTGTCTTAATACCAATTGACATGTCAGTGAGATCGAACATCCTCGGATGGCGAGGGGTACTCCCGTACTTATCGAAAAGTATGGGTTCCTATGTCGGGGCCAATTGGTAGAGCAGGAGGGCCCCACGCCCCGGACGCCAGACCAAATATGGAATCCTTTTTAATAGATGGTCTCTTTATTTACTTTGCGTTTCAACGCCTATGTTTTAGTCTCTTCTCGGGAAGGGGCTTCTCTTTTGCACGTATTAGTGGTAATGTTTTGAGATTTAAAGGGCTTGTATCAAATAAGGTACACTTGTAGGTAGTGGTCTGCAAATTATTATTTAATTTTTTTTTTCGGTCAGGGTTGCTATTCTCGTGACGTCCTTTAAAAAAAGCAGCGGTGCCTCGGAATCAAAGCAAATCTCGTCCCCCTCTTCTCCTTTCCTCCCTCTCGTCGTCTTCGTCCCGGTGAGAGGGAAAAAGAGTTAGGGTTCAGATTAGGGTTCGAGATGAGAGAGATCATAAGCATACACATCGGGCAGGCCGGTATCCAGGTGGGGAATGCGTGCTGGGAGTTGTACTGCCTCGAGCATGGCATCCAACCCGATGGGATCATGCCCAGGTCTGGATTTTTTTTCTGTCAAGTTTCTTTCTTCTTTTTTTCCCCTTCTTCTCTTCTTGGGATGATATGGGTTATCTCGGCATTGATTAATTGAGTTGATGGGGGTTAATGGTGGCGAGATCTTGTGCCTATCGGATGTTTGTTGGAATGCTTATTTGTGTTGCTGGTGAAGGAATTTTGTCCAGATGTCGTTCTCATTGCCTTGTCATTCAAGTTTCAAGCTTTAAATGGAGAATTTTTTTTTCCTTTTTGTTGATCTTTAAGAAAGAGAAAAAGGTGAAAGATTGTTCGAGTGTGATATTTCAGACGAAGATTTCCAGCAGATTGAGGTTTAATTTGGTTCTTTACAGTTGTAAATGTTTCCTCTTATGTGACATATGCTTGCAGTGTCGGTTTAGGGACTAATTTTTGTGCTGGCTGTCGAGATATGTCTCCAAATTTTAAGGAAATTTCACTTTTTTCTTGCGTTTCAATCTTTAGACTATTTCTTTCCCTCTTTTGTTCGTCTGCGCCTATAGAGTTATCATTTGACATAGTTACATATGCAGCCTATTGCTAGATCTTCTTTCGAACTGTTCATGAGGAATTTATTGTGTGGCTGATGGTTCATGATTTGATTGATCCACAGTGATACCTCGGTTGGGGTTGCACATGATGCATTCAACACTTTCTTTAGCGAGACTGGTGCTGGCAAGCATGTGCCAAGGGCCATCTTTGTGGATTTGGAACCCACCGTCATTGATGAAGTGAGGACCGGCACTTATCGCCAGCTCTTCCACCCAGAGCAGCTCATCTCTGGGAAGGAAGATGCTGCGAACAACTTTGCGCGAGGCCACTACACAGGTAACGTGTCTTTCTCTTCCACCCATCCAGTTTGTTGTCGTCCTTGTGTTGAGATTAAATTGTACTGTTCTTGCGTGCTGCAGTTGGGAAGGAGATTGTAGATCTGTGCCTTGATCGTGTGCGGAAATTGGCAGACAATTGCACTGGCTTGCAAGGCTTTTTAGTCTTCAATGCTGTTGGTGGTGGAACAGGATCTGGTTTGGGCTCTTTGCTTCTGGAACGTTTGTCTGTGGACTACGGGAAGAAATCTAAGCTTGGCTTCACCATCTATCCTTCCCCACAGGTATGACATGTTCATATTCTTAACATAGCTTGTAAATTATCTAAATTTGAAATGACTATGGTATCAAGTTCATGATGTTCTGTGCGCTTTGTAATTATTTTCTAGGTGATTTCTTATCAGTAGTATGATGTATTTTGTTATGACAATATTTGGTTTGCCAGAAATTTTCATTGGTGTTAAAAGTTGGATTATGTATGAGATAATTAAGTAGTGGATGAGTATAGCAGATTTGAATTGTTATTAGTAGATTTAAGTATAATTTGGAATATGTGCCTCTTAGTTTCTTCTTCCTACATCTTCAGGCTTTGGGTAAACATTTTGTGCATGCAACTGATTTTAACAAGTCATCTGCATATTTGCCATTGTGGTCCATGATTTTTGCATGAGAAAAATAGTTAGTTGTATGTTTTGGTACATGTGGACATCAGAAGCGGTGGTTGGGTTTTTCTCATTTTTTAAATGTATACATCCTTATCCTTTTGTTATCTTAACAAACTCCTGACTTATCCTGCTAACCCTCCTTGCTTACAGGTTTCTACAGCGGTTGTGGAGCCATATAATAGTGTCCTTTCTACCCATTCCTTGCTAGAACACACTGATGTTGCTGTTCTTCTGGACAATGAGGCCATTTACGACATTTGCAGGAGATCTCTTGATATTGAGAGGCCAACCTATACCAACTTGAACCGGTTGATATCTCAGATCATTTCCTCACTGACCACCTCTCTGAGGTTCGATGGAGCTATTAATGTTGATGTTACAGAATTCCAGACGAACCTTGTACCATATCCTCGAATTCATTTCATGCTCTCCTCATATGCCCCTGTTATCTCTGCTGAGAAGGCATACCATGAGCAGCTATCAGTGCCTGAGATCACTAATGCTGTTTTTGAGCCTTCAAGCATGATGGCAAAGTGTGACCCAAGGCATGGCAAGTATATGGCCTGTTGTTTGATGTACCGTGGTGATGTTGTCCCCAAGGATGTTAATGCTGCCGTTGCAACCATCAAGACTAAGAGGACCGTCCAGTTTGTTGACTGGTGAGCTGCCACTATAACAATTATAATATTCTGCACTCTTATC
Source organism: Typha angustifolia (assembly GCF_048772165.1). Lineage (NCBI taxonomy): Eukaryota > Viridiplantae > Streptophyta > Magnoliopsida > Poales > Typhaceae > Typha > Typha angustifolia. The sequence goes on from NC_133245.1 coordinate 2,055,036, forward strand.
TATCCTTTAATGACATCACGTTACATTATTGACTCCTTTTTATTGTCTGAAGGTGCCCCACTGGTTTTAAGTGCGGTATCAACTATCAGCCACCAACTGTGGTGCCTGGAGGTGATCTTGCAAAGGTGCAGCGTGCTGTGTGCATGATCAGCAACAACACTGCTGTTGCTGAGGTGTTCTCACGTATTGACCACAAATTTGATCTTATGTATGCGAAGCGGGCATTTGTGCATTGGTATGTAGGTGAAGGGATGGAAGAAGGTGAATTCTCTGAAGCGCGAGAAGATTTGGCTGCGCTTGAGAAGGATTACGAGGAAGTCGGAGCAGAGGGTGCAGATGATGATGGGGATGAGGGAGAAGACTATTGAGTTGTTTGAGTCAATTAGTGGTCATTGTTTGTTATTTGCTTGTAATCAGTATATACTCTGTCTGATGTCTATCCATTTCACAGTGCTGATACATTGATTTGCTTTTGTATTGTGGTCTATTGTATCTGACGTTTTCTGTGATTGTTAATATTGTTCCAGCTATATTTGATTCAACATGTTATTTCCTTTTAAGTTCTTTTTCCTCTTCTTTGATGATAAGTTCCATTGGCATGAAACTGGGAGGGGTGGCTTAAAAAATGTCTACATAGTGTACGCATGCGTGCCTTTAATGTGGTCCTTGTACGTAGACTGTCTTAATGCACAGGGTACATGCGTGTATGTTCTTGTGGCAAATTTAATTGTAATTCTCGCCATAAATTCCGTTATCTAATTGCAAGATTATATTATTGTTGTTTTTAAATTGGGTTTGCCAAATAATATGGAAAGTTATGGGATAAAATAAAAGGATATTGACAGATTGATAGCAGCGAAAACTCATCATACTAATTATTTATGACTCTTTCTTGTATTCATAAATCTTGAATAACCTTCGCTTTCGGTGAACAAATTAAGTTTATTATTATCCAATAGCTGTAGACAGAGAGAGAGAGAGAGAGAGAGAGAGAGAGAGAGAGAGAACATTCTACTAATTCATGATTGCATATGCATGATATTGGACTTGTCACTGACCATGTTAAGCTATCAGTTGAGGGTATGACAGCCAAGGAGACTTTTATCAGGCATAAAAGTGTTGTTAGGTTTGCAACTACTCCAACCTACCCATAGAGACAAATCTATCCTACCTTCAATCATAACTCCAAACACTCGATAGTTTAAGTAGTCTTTGGTTTGTCAGTCGGGTATACGACCCACTCCAAATTGTTTCTTTGTCGAAGGAAATTTTATATGAACTATGAAGTACATATGTATCAGTTTATTCAGACATATCAATGGACAACTCTTATTATTCCATTAGAAATGGCTCAGAAAAGAGATTAAAAAAAGTACAGTTTTGCTGATCAACTTCTGAAATCTAAGGCCTGTAATGAGTAGCTCTAAGTGTCATTTCTCCACTCCAATGGTATATAGTAAATGTTCCAGAGTTGGCTATAGTTGGAAAAAAAAGAAAGCACATTCAAGGAAGATGATTTATGATTAAATCTCTGCTAACTTTAATATTAGCTTCTATATATGCTGAAATTTTACCGAGAGTGCAGTCAATCTCTTCCTCTATCTATCTTTATATTTGATCTACATCCATGTACTCTGTTCTGCTTCACATTTATTTTGTACCATCATGATCTAAACTTAACAACTCCAAAAGCGATATGTTACTCATAAGCAAAGTGGTTTGACATTCTAATCACCAACTGCCATTAGTTACAGGATTGAGACAACTTATCTTTGTTCTATTATGTGGCAACCAACACCTACTTCATTAAGAAATCTCCTTCTCTGTCTGCTTGCTTTCATAGCTTACTATTGAGCCCAAGTCATCATATATCCTGCTTAGAAATTCATCAGAATTCCTAATAGAAATGTAAAACGTAAAGCAAAACCTTCCTCTTAACGGATTTACCGTCATATTGATAGAAGTAAATATTTCCAAAAGATATAACAATAAATAGTTTTTTGTACTTCCACTTGAAGTTTAACTTCTCTCCTTTGCATTACATTGCTTACCAACCAACACAATCTCATACAAGTCTGGTATGAAATTGGTCTCCAAATTCAAAACAAAACAAGATGAAAGGACTAGTCCTATCAACGCATCAAATTCTACAATACAAATGACACAATGGGGGGAGATCCCATATCGAATCGGAAGGATCGTGCACCATGTCGAGGTACTCCTGAACTCCGTTCATCCCGTAGAGCGACGCAGATATTTGCCTCTCCACCTTCATCCTATCGAACTCCGAGAATTCTTGGCTAATGTTGGGCAATTCTAGTCCGTCGAACACCGGAAGGCGATCGAACGCAGGCTCAAACGCCCACGAGTAATCTAACTGCTGCGGAACTAATTGAAATCCTTCAACACCATTGCTGAAACATGGCTTGTCGGCTTCATCCACCATCTGGGTCTCTTGCTTCTTCTCATGGGAAAGAGCTGTAGCACTTACAATGCTACTACTAGTACTACTTTCACATGTCACAGTACCTGAACAAGTGGTAGTGCGAACACTACTAGTAGTAGAATTAGATTCAACTTTCTTGAGCTTCTTATGATCAAGAAGGCTGCGAATTCTGGAGGCCAGAGGGGAATCAGAGGAGACATGAGTGGTGAAGTTGGTGCGAGTGTTGGATCCTCGGAGGAGGCAAGCGGCCTCGTCGTAGGCTCGAGCCGCCTCCTCGGCGGTCTCGAAGGTCCCTAACCACATCCTGATCTTCTGAATGGTGTCCTTGATCTCTGCCACCCATCTCCCGGACGGCCTTTGCCTTACACCTACGAACTTGTTAGTGCTACTCTTATTCCGTCCTTTGAACTTGCTCGGCTTAGAGACTGGAATTTGATACTGTTGTTGTTGTTGGTGGTGGTGGTGGTGCCTTTGTTGCTGGAAGTGGAGCTCCATTGCTTGCAGTAGGTGTTTGAGAACAGGAGGGAGGAGTAGTTGTGTAGTAAAACTAAGAGAAAGAGAGAGAGAGAGGAAGGTAGAGGAGAAAAGGGGATGTCCATGTCCATTTTCTCTTTGGAAAATTTATAGAGCTTTGTTTGGATGACTGGGTTTCAGTGGAAGGAGGAGGTGCTTCCAATGATTGGCCGAGGAATGTTATGCTGGGCATGTCTGTATTACCCTTTTATTATTATTACTATTTTTTTGAGATAAATTAGAATTTCTATTATTTTTTTATTATTCATAAGAGAAACTCGGGTTCCAATTTCCAACTCATTACTTTATGTTCACGAGTTAATACATTTTTCCCACTGTACTGCAGCAGCGATTGCCATTATATATATATTTTTAATTATCAGAAAGTGAGAATTTCTCTATATTAATCTACAGGTGCAATAACGATTTATGGAAACCAAGGTGCATAATTAATGAAAGAAAACGTTGCTCTTATTCAAAGTAATGCAAGGGTAGTAACAGTATAGGGGAGGATGCAACTAATAAGACAAAACTGTGGTAGGTCCCACGTAGATTAGCAAAGTCCAAAAGTCCCGGTCAACGCCCATATAAGAAATAAAATACCAAGTCATGGAAGCACGAAAGTTCGCCACTTGGGAGCATCGGAGGGACTGAAGCTAGACGACAACATGCATGCGTCTAAGGGAATAATTTATTAGTTTTAAAAAATATATATTTAAATTAACATTTCTATGATGGCATCCTAATTACTAAATTATTAGCCATTAATATTACAAAAAGTGTCTTAGTTAATTTAAGAGATGAAACTATAAACGATATAATAAGTTTGCTATCAGTATGCCGGTTCGTGCAAGCCTCCCTTTTTATTAGAACATGCCAGCCTCTCCCATCACCAGGGAAACTTTTTAATGATCTCTTAGCCATATTAGATTAGATTAATGTAAGCAATAATTGAAGGTAATTAATTATGAACTGCTATATTGCATTAAAAAAATTCCTCTTAATAATGGCCTTGTGATGAACAAGGGAATGCCATCCAATTTCAAGTATTGTCCATTAGAGATTACCACGAAGAACTCACTCAGCCAAGTGATTTAACATTAAGGTACAATAAACATCTCAAATTAAATACTAAAACCAATTGATACTCCAACCTAACTAATAAACCAAGTTGCACATCCCAGGATGAGTCCTGCACCACAAAGGTTGAATTGGCTCCGCATTGATTCCTCTTCCTACCATCCGATGCCGCCAGTCGGTCAGTCGGTCGGTGGCATCGGCGTATCGCTTCTTTCCGGTCATGTCTCGGTTACCGGACCATAATGCCTCGGCCAATGCTGATGCTCTAGGCCAAACCCTAGCATCCAACACGGTTGGGTCAGCCTGCTCGGACCACAATGCCACCTCTCCACCTAACACTAAACTAGACTCGACCTGAGTCAACCCGTAAGTTATGTCATAGTCATACACCCTTTGCCATGTCTTAAATGGACCACACCAAGATCCTCCAATGCCCACATCACTTCCAATCTGATCGTAGGAGCTATCATTCCCGACGAAATCTCCGTGGCCGCAATCCAGGTAGTAGAAATCGGCCGACGACACGATAACCCGGTAACCGGCTTGGACGATGAGCTTGGTATTGTTAGGTCCACTGTTCCAGGTTTGTAAAATAGTTGTCTCTGGTGAGATCATTGAAGAATTCACTCTAATCTGTGAGTCTAACAAGATGTCCTCCCAATAGACCACGGTCTTGTTGAGTGACACAATGTAGGGGTGAGTTAGGTTGAGAAAGAGCTCAAGGAGTTGGCTTAGGGTTCCACCATCGGATAAATAAGCCTGGATGGATGGGTCTGAGTTCCAACAACCTGGAGTGATCTCATCACCACCGGCATGGAGGAACTCATCTGGGAAAAGAGAGGCTATGTCTTTGATCACATTTTCATGGACTTGGTAGGTTTGGGGATCGAGAGGGTTCAGGTGGCCGGTGCCGGGCTCCGACGCAAGGCGGTCCGGCCAATTCTCCGGTCCGTTGGGTAGCCAAAACATGTTAGCACAAGTCATAATTTCCGGGTAGGCTTCGGCCCATGATCCTGTGTGGGCTGTAATTAAGAAGTTTTAAAAAAAATTGTTAACGTCAAAATTATTATTATTATTTACTTTGATAGAAGAAAACTTTATTCTAAGACGAAAGGATGTTTCTAAATGAAAACGCCGGCCTAAGACGAAAGGACATATATTAGTTACTTTGTTATCGTGATAACTAAGTAATTAGTTTGTCTGCTTGTCTTAGGCCGGCTTTTCCTACCTTTGGAAGTTTCGAGTAACTTGATATATATATATATATATAATTGGTACTAAATGATGAATAATAAGAGCATGCCATATTTGTAGCAAGAAAATAATGTTTTTATTTTTACTGCATGCTGGATGATTTGGCAGCCAATGATAAGGTTCCGACCACCCAACCGTAGCAAATTCCTAAAATCCTCGAAGAATTGCATCTTGATTTGCATGACATGACATGACTACGTAAAAAAAGACGGTGACTGAATTTAAAATATATGTAAGAAACGAGATTTACCGGGAGCATCGATCTCTGGCATCACTCTAACTCCCCGGCTCATCCCAAAGTCGACGACGGCCGCCACGTCAGCCGCATTATACCTCATCCCCTCCCCGTACGCCCCCTTCTCGGCGAGCTTCGGCTCCGACGGCAGCTCTATGGGAAACGAGTGGGAGTCCGTTATATGCCAATGGAATACGTTCAACTTGTTAGAACCCATGGCGTCGATCGTCCTCATGATATCCTCCACCGGATAATAATTCCTCGACGTGTCGAGCATCACCCCCCGGTGACCGAAGATCGGGCGGTCGGCGACGTAGACATCGCCCGCGACCACCGGCGGGTCGCCCCACGACAGCTGCAAGAAGGTCTCGAGCCCCCGCATGGCGCCCCACGGGGTGGCCGACGTCAAGGCTGCGGCGCCAGCGGAGGCGTCGATCGAGAGGGTGTACGACTCGTCGACGCCGTGGCGGAGGGGGGCGGAGATGTCGGCGACGCAGAGGGTAAGGGTGCGGAGCGGTTGGAGCACGGAGAGGTTGACGGCGGGGGCGACGATGGGGTTGTAGTGCTCGGAGAAGAGGAGCGCCGAGTAGCGGGCGACGGCGGAGGTGAGGTGAGGGTGGGAGGAGTAGGGGGAGAGGATTTGGAAGGAGGGGGAGAGAGGGGTGAAGGTGGGAGTTGGCCAGAGGAAGGTGGTGGGCTTGGGCCAGACGTTGATGGGGAGAGGTTGGGGAGAGGAGAGAGAGATGAAGAAGAAGAAGAAGAAGAAGAAGAAGGAGGAGGAGGAGGAGGAGGAGAGGGTTATGATCAAGAGATCAATGGAGGCTTTGGCCATGGAGAACTAGTTGTTGTTGGTGCTGCTGTTTGTGATTAGTACTTAGCAATAAGTGTGATGGGATATTTATATATGTGTAAAGGAGATGGAGGTGAGAGTGTTAATTAATTATTTGGTTGCCATCTTCTGGAGCGAGCTGTGGTTACTCCATCTGGCCTTTGTTTGTAGTCATAGAACTCAATTATATACATAGTAGGCCGTCCATTTACGGTAGTCTAGTGTCGAATCCTATTAATTATTTTCTCATAGATATTAAGATTAATATTAGATAAACAATAGATATTAGGGTTAACATTAGATGAACAAAAAATAAATAAAAGCTTAGATATATGTAGTGGAATAATTTTATATATGTTCTTACTATATATAGTTTCTTGTTTATTGGCTTGGAGTATTTCATTAGGGCTTTAAAATGAGTGCAAAATAAGTGATCCATTAATGCACTAGCATAAAGGGAATGAAGCTAGTAAAGAGTAGTATTCCATTTACATGTATACTACTAAATTAATTTGGTGTTTGTGATAGATAGTGGGCTTTATCTGAAGCAACTTAGGAACAACACCCAAGCCCCTACCTTTTGTTCTGCAAGGTGAATTAAAAGAAATATGTAACTCTCTCATTTTCAGGGTCCCTCCTCTATTTATCTTCTCTGTATATAGATGTCACTCAGCCCAATTAAGTCATGTCTTGGTTAATTGAACCAAAGGTATGTGATTTAAAATCTTTAGAGATCTTAATATAATTTAGTCTGCAGGTGACATCCACATGATCATGTACTGTTAGCTTTGTTAACTTAAGTTTTTAAATCAATTTATTTTCTAATATCATATTATAGCTAGTTTTTCTTTTGTCATATGTTCAAACTCAGTTAACTAGCCTGCTCTTACTTCTTATTCTATATTAAATATATATTTTTGTTATCTAATAACATAATTATGTGTGTATGTAGATGGCAAGTCTAATTAATGATGGAGGGATTGTTCACATTAGCACCTACTTGGATTTGTTTATGCTTCATATGATACTTTTGGAGCTTCAAAATTAAACCCATGGATGTGGTGTGATGAGAGGACTTAATTAGCACTTAGGACTAAACTTATTTTTCCATCATCGATCACACATTCGTGCGTCTTAATTCAAAGCGTGTGGCAACCATTTAATTAAAGACAGAAGACATATCGATTGTGTCACGTTATATCTTTACTCTAATTATGTAGAACAAAAAATAAAAGTTGGTAATACATCAGAGAATAAATCTATCCATCCATGCATGCAGATATCTAACTATGCCTCCTGGTCTTTGGAAGTCTATATCCATGATCAGTATTTAAGCCCATGTTAGCATGTGGAATAAAAATATATTCATTTAAGTACAATCCTCCTTATATTGATTTTAATAAATAAAAAACTACTTAGATTTGTACTTAGTATGGTAATACTTAGTTCTAGCTCCTCTTATCTTTCATTTAATATTTTTGTATATTTATTTTTTAAAAGATATTATTTTAATAAACTATAATTTCGATCATTTAATCTCTATTTTTTTATTCCTCTTGTATCTCTTCTCCTCAGCTATCATTATAAATAAATAAATAAATAAATAAATATATATATATATATATATATATATAACACAGTATTAATATTGGCTTTATTTCAGAAGTGAAATAACCCGGACAATATATATATAACTAATTTGCAAGTCAATTTCATGCTTCACATCAAGCAATTAATGCAATTATATCCAAGGAGATATTCGATGGTATTTATGCCATGGAGATATTCGATGGTATTATTCCCTAATCCCTATCAAGTTAACTTGTTAACTCAACCATTATCTCTAACCAGATGGGTACTATATGATTTGAACTCATGATATTTAGGGCTGTCAATTTAGCCAACTGTTTACTCGTGTTCAACTTGAAATTATAATTAAGATCGACTCAGCTCCTTTAATAAATAAGTTTAAAGGAGCTGAACAAGAGCAATTCTTTAACTCAAAGGATAGATAAAGCTATATATATATATATATATATATATATATATATATATTTTATTGAATGATTTAGTTATAATTTATATTTTAATAAAACTTACCTTTATCTCTTAGCATATATAAAAGGAATTAGGGACCATTAAAATTAAAGACACTCAAAATCTCTAAGGGAAGTTAGCACTAGAAATAGGAGATGGCTTTGTGCACCTCCCAACCACCAAGATAGTTGTACTCTTCCTTGCACGCTACAATTACTCCTTCCTTCATTCCATATTATATAAGAATATAAGGAATCCTTGCAAGGCACAAGGTTTGCCTTCTAATCTCACATTGGAACCTCAGAAAAGGATAAATTCCTCAACCCCACCACCTAAAATCTCTACATTTGTTTCTCCTTTCTTTTCCACTCTCTCTCCAACTATGGGAAGTTTCCTTTCTTTCATCTCCAAGAAGAGAGCAACTCTCCCCATTGAGACATCCTTTAGCCTTCCCTCCCCACTACCATCTTGGCCATCAGGTAATTAATATTAATCAACCAACTTATGATCGATTCATGCATTCCATAATAAATTAGTTTTAGCTAAAGTTTTGGAGTTATTCCTACATAGGTGGTGGATTTGCCAAGGGAAGTATAAGCCTTGGAGATGAACTAGAAGTATGCCAAGTTTCTACGTTCAGCAAGGTGTGGGCTACCCATGAAGGAGGCCAGGATGATCTTGGAGCGACCTTCTTCAACCCTTCACCTCTCCCCAGTGGCTACTCCATGCTTGGCTGCTATGCTCAGCCCAACAACCGGCCTCTCTTCGGCTGGGTCCTCGTCGGGAGAGACACCACCAACGGCTGCGGCGGCGACGGCGGCAGCGGCGCGCTCGCTATGCCTGTAGATTATACTCTCGTTTGGAGCAGCGAGTCCTCGAGCGTTAAACAAGACGGGCATGGCTACTTCTGGCTACCGACGCCGCCCGAAGGTTATAAGGCGGTGGGTGTCGTCGTCACGGCCGCACCGGAGAAGCCGTCGGTCGATCAAGTCCGCTGCGTTCGCGCCGATCTCACCGAGGAATCCGAGAACGACGCGGCGATATGGAGCAGCGACAAGGATGGATTCAGTGTCAATGGCGTTAGGCCATCAACTAGAGGAATACAAGCACTTGGTGTGTTGGTTGGAACCTTCATGGCTCAAGCTAGTAATTCTCCAAAGCTTTCATCTTTAGCTTGCTTGAAGAATACTAGCTCCAACTTCACAAGTTGCATGCCTAACCTTAGCCAAATTGAGGCTATATTCCAAGCTTACTCCCCTTGGGTCTACTTACACCCGGATGAGCCCTTCTTTCCCTCCTCAGTCAGCTGGTTCTTTGACAATGGAGCTCTTCTTTACCAGAAAGGCAACCAAAATCCGACCAAGATCGCCTCCGATGGCTCGAACCTCCCGCAAGGCGGCTCGAACGACGGCAAGTATTGGATAGACCTCCCGGTCGACGGTGCGCAGAAAGAGAAGGTCAAGAAAGGCGATCTCTCGACGGCGAAGGTCTACCTCCATATAAAACCGATGCTCGGCGCGACGTTCACCGACGTCGCTGTGTGGATCTTCTACCCCTTCAATGGAGCTGCGAGGGCTAAGGTGGAGTTCATCAACGTCTCACTAGGGAGGATAGGAGAGCATGTGGGTGATTGGGAGCACGTAACACTTAGGATTAGCAACTTTAATGGTGAATTATGGAGGGTCTACTTCTCTGAGCATAGCTCAGGGAGGTGGGTGGATGCATCACAAGTGGAGTTTGAAGAGGGGAACAAGCCTGTCACGTATGCTTCGCTGCATGGGCATGCATTATACGCAAAGGAAGGGCTAGTTCTGCAAGGCAACTCAAAGTTGGGAATTGGCATAAGAAATGATACCAAAAAAGGTAGCAAGATGGATACAGGAGAGAGGTTTGAGGTGGCGGCCGCCGAGTATTTGGGGTCGGCGATCCCCGGCGAGCCGGCATGGCTGGACTATGAGAGGGAGTGGGGGCCAAAGATAAGCTATAATATTGCAGATGAGCTCAACAAAGTGGAGAGGTTTCTACCCAAGAGGATTAGGAGTGCATTGGAGAAGTTGATTTCTAGTCTTCCTGATGAGGTGCTTGGAGAGGAAGGACCTACTGGGCCAAAGGGGAAGAACAATTGGAATATGGATGAGAATTAATTATTAGACCACCATTGTTGATTAATTAGTTTTTACTTATATTTGAACAATTTAATTTCCAACTCCATTGTAAATGTTGGAATTTGTATCCTCCTCATCCTAACAATATTAGAAGGCTATAGATAAAGGCAGTCTGGATTTGGAACAAACATGTTGACGAAGAAAACAATGGTAGTATTTTTTTTTTTTTAAGTTAATATCTTTTCCTTTTCTTGCATAGTTGACTTGCGATGAATTCGATGTGAATGCATGCCGTCTTGACTAATTCCTCTGGTAGAGTCGTTTCCTTTTGTTAATCCATCTTGCACTATCATTAGCATATGCATTAGTATATCTTTGTTTAAACGGCAATTATTATTTTTTTTCATCGAGCAGTACTTAAAATAACCTCGCAAAAAATTATTAATTCACTTAATATTCACTATATCCTTTCTGGTTCAATTTCACAAAAGAGGATATGAATCAGCCATGAACTCACTAAACAATGTATGTCCATTTGTGACAATGTGTTAAAAGATATTGACTATCCTTGTAGCCTTCAATCAATCTGTATGGCAGTATTCCAGTGGTTTGACAAGTTGTACTTCAGTAGTCAACTGCAAATGATAAAGAGAGAATTACAACAAATCAATCAAACTATTCTCTTCACCATCAGGCAAAAGCAAGTTGAAACTCTATAGAGTGCTAATTTAAGATTGACACTATTTGAACTACAAGATTAGTATACCACATAAGCATAATAGCAGCCGTATAATACCATTGAGTAGTAGACAGTGTGCAATGCTTGTTTATGTGCATATGTAAGATAAACAGCTAACTTACTTCAATAATGCAGGTATGCAGATACTCTTCACTACTAGAGTAATCATTTGAAAGCATGGTTGTAATCGTGGAAATAGAAGTTCTTCTTGATGAAATGAGATAGCCACTGCGACGTCATGAAACACAACACAGCCATCGAGATTAATGCAGTTCTTGTGATGGCCGATGTAAAGCTATGCTTGGCAGCTGCAACAACTCCAATTAAGGATAGCGAGACGACTTGCAGAGAAACATTCAGGACCTTCAGGCCTTTTAATGCAGCACTGCAGCTACTACATTGCGCGACGTGAGACCAGTATCTAAAAGAAACATCAGGGAAGAGTACTAACTCAGATTGCTTAAAACATGTTATATAAGCTAACAATACAGAACATATAATAACCAGATGGCAGATTAGACTACTTGAAAATGTTTACTGAATGGAGAATAATACCTTTGCGGACAACGTAGTAAAAACAGATTCTAACAAAAGGTAGCTGAAGAAAATGTTTGCATCTTAAATAGTAAAGAGATTTTTTTATGGACAATGGAATGAATTCAAAATGTATTAAGACTTGTAGGTATGTCTAGCATCTTAAAAATTTCTGCATGGATGCACAATCTGGCATTCCATCAGAATCATTTTTCGAGTAGACTGGACCTCTACTGATAGATAAATGCCTTCTTCTAAAGCGAAGCTAAGTATTTTCATTTCCACGTGATCTTGTACACCCTACCCTCAATCAGCCTTTCCCCATATATTTAAAACTGTTTGGAACGTCAGTTAGAACAATGGCATATTCAACACTAGAAGAAATCACTACATACTATGTGTTGGTCATGTATAAGCATTTATATATGCATCTAGAATACTTGTCACAATTTGAGAAATTGTTTAGTGGACACCTTGAGTTCCTCAACAGTCAACAGTGGAATGGATAAGAATAATATTCTCTTTGCATTAGCTTACCTGTCCATAAGCTGTTCCTTGGGAGGAGTCGGTGGAAGGTACTCAGTATCGATTGTCCCCCAGTCTACCTGATAATTTGAGTATTTCCTTAACCAGTTTCTGAAGGCAACAACCATGCTATCTGACTTTGTTGGCACATAACAAGCTTTCTGCCAATTAGAAAGGCCAGCTTTGGCAATCTTACGCTCCTGCGAAGGAACTATTAGTTAGCAAAACTAAAAGGACATTACAGCAATCTAATCGTGCTTGATATTATCTCCAAACAGACATGACATATGACAAAGTAGCTCCATGCTTATACATGGAAATGAAATTAATCATATACAACAAGAAATCATGTCCCTAGGCTGATGATATCTGTCAAGGAATCATGTTCCTGGGCATCAATGGTATCATACCGAGAGATATCCTGCTTCATACCTATCCAGTTTCAAGCTCTCATGTAGATTAAGAATAATATTTAATATATTAAAAAGGATAAATTCATTGACTACTGCCTGCGGTTGCAAAACGTCTGATTCAGATCAGAGGCCAAAAAACCACAAAAGCTGGATATTGTCATTATGATACACAGGAAATTTCTAGAAGTAATATACCCAAAAGTTTAAAAAAAAAAAACTAAAGAGTTTACAGAACATTCTAGATAACTTTTTATAATTCCAGAGAACGGTAAAAGGAATATGATTGTTGTAGTTCAGAGAATTTAAAAAAGCTGTTAGCCTATAACCAATTTGGTCAATGTTGTGCACATATAGCTTGAGAAGGGCTCATCCACTAAGGATTTGCTAAGCACAAAAGAGGACTATGGTCACCATTTATGACTGTCGGTTGTCCAAACAAGTTGAAGTAAATGGATCTGCACTTGATAGTTGTATCATTTATTGAGAAGTGAGATGCAACATTATCTTCCATATGAGAATCGACTAATCGATTACTGAACAAGAATTCACAATCTAGATACAAATAGAAGTATGACACATTCAAGTTTACTTGCAAAAAGCCACTTTTGATTCTCTAAACTAATGCAGTAAATCTATGTATAGCTAAAGTGCACAGTGACAGATCCCACCATGAAATTGATGATAGAATGCCTCTTAGTATTTGGATAAGTGATAGAATGCCTCTATGTAGTAGCATGACTTTTCTAGTTCAAAAAGTATGAGATAAATTCTCAAACTATTGAAAAGGATGATGATGTTACCTCTATATGTAGAAGATAAAGGTCTGAATCCAAAATAAGATTTTGTCCCACATGATATATCCACCGTGGAACAAATCTGTCTACCCAAACTGCAAAGTTCCTTTGGAATGCATAAATAAGTCTGCTTCTTCCAGGACTAACTGGAATACACATGAATATGAGAATAAATCTACGTTGTTTCTGGTCAGTTTCAGCTGAAATCTCCTGAATCAGAAGTTAGATGTCAAAATGAAGGAAAATAATTGAGCACCATATCCTATTAGCCAAATGAGTAATTACATCTTGGGGTTTAACAGGTTTATCATTTGATCCTGCACCATAGATTAGGCATGGAGCTACGAACTTAAAATAGCCTAAATCCTGCTTTGAAAGGAAGCCACTTTTACTTGATTCCTCGATTTTCATATTTATAGGTCCACCTCCTTCTCGATCAACTTCAGCTGTGCAAGAATAATATCAGTTAATGATTTTTAGTAAATGAATTCCGTTAAGAAATATAGGACAATCCAGAAGGCACTGAGAGCATGATACAGTTGAACATCTCACATTACAGAATCTTGTGTTATGTGCTTAGATTAACAACAAATTATGACGAGCCAATATAGCAAGTAATTCTGTTGAGACTACAAAGAAGATAGTGAAAGGTACGTATCTGCCAGGCTCCACACGCCTCCGAGCCCCTAGTATTCCACGATGTGCATAGGGAACATGAGCTGGGTCCATAAGGTTCTCTACCAGAACTTCATAACTGAAATGTCAATCTAGTATTGTCAATGCCCATTTCAGGCCATAAATGAAAGACATATTCTTGAGTCTTAATGACTGCAGATGAAAACCCCTGCAGTTGGTAATTAATACTGCATAAACTCAATGGCAAAAAAAAGGTCTGCATTGGAGACCTACATGATTAGTTTGACAGAGCTGTTATTAAAAATCACGTGATAAACAGCTTTGAGTTAACAGCATTTCCAAGTAGCAGATTCAAAAGTACATCAGGCTATCCTATGTCCACAGCGTTACAAGTCGAGTTGGGTTTTCGGGAAATCATGTTTTCAAAACTTTAAACAAAAGATATCAAAGCACAAGCAAGAAACAAATAAATGTTACAATTAGCGGAAAAACTGGTGAAAAATCATGAATACTTCCTGAGGCTTAATAGCTTTGATTTCTGTGCATCTGAAACTCCATGCAGAAGTAAACTTATCCAATCATGTTTCCCAATAAGTAAACAAAAAGTGAAAATACCTAGCATACTGCTTACTTTGAGTTTCATACTTATCTAGAGATGAATGAAAAATTTCACCCAACAAAGAAAGGGAAAAAATATTATTCTGCTAAACTTCCTATAAGAATAATTGCACGAAGAACCACTGAATATGCATAAAATCTGTTTCAAAATATTCTTGGAGCTCTTACAATTAACTCTTCAGTCTTGAAGATTGTTAAAGCACAATCAAGGGTGCGAGTTCATTCATAATCATCAAGATACACTGTTTTGTAGGTCCATATAGTGGCTGCATAGAATGCTAATTTACACCATTCAATTCCTTTGTTAGGAAACATATGTACTTCAATGATGTATGTGCTAACTAAAGGGGTGCAGCAGCTATATGCAACAAGAACATGGTGAAATGACAAAAAAAGTACCAATAAACAAAATTTCCAGGACTATAGAAGTATATCTCTGTGTTTGAAAGAGCACTGTCCAATTTGACAACAGCATTCATAAACATTTTCCATAGTAATTCTGTGCAAGTATAACACAGGATGACTTTTACCCATATAGAATTTCTCTTATCCCCGTGGTACATGTGTATGATGGGTCATCCATCTCTGGAATGAATGGAGGTCTTTTCTTCTCTATAATATCTTTGTACTGAGGATCAGCGTTAGGCCAAAACCATACAACTTTATTCTGTTCAATACTAGGATAAACTGCTACACAAGCCTTATTGTTTGTATGAACCTGCACTTATCAAAATAAACAGAGGTATTGAGTGAGTACAGTTTCCTAAATATATGACGATTCATACTTGCTTATGTGCTCCAATGACAGTAATATATACAAAAAAATATATAGAAAGAGGTTAGGTTTTAGTCAGCCTTGACCAGCTCCAATTGAAAGTGGTTACAACCTAGCAACTTCCAAGTTGTAAACCACAGGGAATCACAGCCCCCATTTATTCAAATCACTAAAACCGTAAAAACTACTTTCAGGCCCAAATTTTACACTTTTCACATCAATGATCTATATCCTGGTACAGCCTATCATCCTTATGGTATCCTTCGCACTAACTGGTGCTTTGGTGCAAGACACTCTCATGAATTTATATCTTTTAAGTAAATCGCAGAGAGAAACCATTAATTAAAACTAGAAACAGCAACCAAAGAAAAAGTCAAATTGGATATTTCCCGCGAAACATACCGAAGCAAAACGGACAGACTCACCGGCGGTCCACTCGCCGGCGCCTGGGGGATGTACTTGCAACTCCCGTTCCCATCGAAGCACCATCCGTGGTAGACGCACTGGAGACGGCCCCAGGGGTCGACGCGTCCCTCTGAGAGCGGCGCGAGGCGGTGGGGGCACCGGTCGTCGAACACCTGCCACTTCCCCGCGGCCCGGTCCCACCACACCACGAGGTCGAGCCCCATCACCGTCTTCGCGTGCGGGGCGCGCTTGTCGAGGTCGGCGACCAGGGCTACCGGGTACCATTGGGAGTACCAGTCGAACTTGCCCTCGTCTGCGGCGTCGAACGGTGACGCGGCGGCGTCGGTGGTGGTGGTGGTGGAGGAGGAGGAGGAGGAGGCGGTGGCAGAGGGACGGGAAATGACAACGTGAGATCGGGTGGGAGAAGAGGAGGACGAGAGATAGGTTCTTTGAGGAAGGAGGCGGCGATGAGGAGGGAAGGGAGATAAAGGGATGGTGAAAGGAAGCGAGGAAGAAGTGGAAACGAGATGGGAGGAAGGAAGGAAGAGGATAGCTTCCATGATCGCTTATTGAAGAAGGGGGAATGGATTGGAGTAGAGAAGTATAGAGTAGCGCACGCAACGTGAGGATGGGAAGACGACAGTTGGTTGGACTTTGGAAGCCGCTCAGGTTTAAACTTATATTAACAATTTATTCTTCTTTTATTTATTAGGTAAAAAAATTAATAAAATATTTGACCAAATACTTTGGACAACAAACTTATTATTAACACTGGTTAAACTATTTTTATAACTACTATACCTTTCAAAATATTAATGCCTCGGAGCAATTTATTTTATATATAAACTATTTTTGAGAAAGTAATTCTTTTTTAATGTATAAACTATTGTCTGAGATAGTGAATTAATTTATATATAAATTAGTGAAAATGATAAAATAACATAGTGCCATTATATTAGCAAATTGATATATTTATTACTATCAATAATTTTTAAAAAGAATTTAAAATAGTGTCGTACTTTGGTAATTATTTTTCCCTGTAAAAGTATTTTAGTTAAATACTTATTTTAAATCCACCCACTTAATTTACAATTATTAGTTAGAAAATTAGATTTTTTTTTTCGTTTTATTTGATTAGTGATGGAGTAAATTATAAAATGTAAGACCAACTCGGAAAATAAATAAAAATAAGAGATAGTCATACCTAGCTAGACCTTCTAAACAATAATTCATTTCCACATAGACTACTTATTTATTTTCTGTGATATATTTACAACCACTTACTTACATAAATTCTTTAAAATGCCCCTGCGGTTAATTATCCGTTAGATTTATTTCATTTAAAATGACATATGCACAGAATTCTTCTTTCTTTTATGCTAGTTTTATCTTGATTTGGTCTGTAGATTTGTTTATTATCTGTTTAATGTGATAAT
The DNA here is from genome assembly GCF_048772165.1 of Typha angustifolia. Taxonomy (NCBI): domain Eukaryota; kingdom Viridiplantae; phylum Streptophyta; class Magnoliopsida; order Poales; family Typhaceae; genus Typha; species Typha angustifolia. The sequence goes on from NC_133245.1 coordinate 2,072,410, forward strand.
ATAATGATTCTTATAGATTGATAATCTCTGTCATCTATATAGTGACACTCGAAAGTGGTAGATCTAAAAATTTTGGTGCCTTATTTTGATTGATTTCTTGAACAGAAGGAGAATTAACAGAAATTATAGGAACACATATCTTCTATATACCAAATTAACGTTGTCTAATATACAACTTGGTTTATAAGGAAACACTATACAAGTAATAGACAATGTGCAATGCTTGTTTATGTACATAAGTAAGATAAACAGCTAGACTTACATCAATAATGCAGGAATGTCTGGAATGCTCGAAAGAGAACTGCTCCTCATAGTTTAGAAAGGAAGCCCTTCAACAGAGTAATCATTTAAAAGCATGGTTGTAATCATGGAAATAGAAGTTCTTCTTGATGAAATGAGATAGCCACTGAGAAGTCACGAAACACAACACAGCCGCTGAGACTACTGCAGTTCTTGTGATGGCTGATGTAAAGCTATGTTTGGCAGCTGCAACAACTCCAATTAAGGCTAGTGAGAGGACTTGCAGAGAAACCTTAAGCACCTTCAGCCCTTTTAATGCTGCTAGACAGCTACTACATTGCGCGACGTGAGACCAGTACCTAAAAGAAACATCATGGAAGAGTATTAAGTTACATTGCTTCATAGATGCTGAATAAGATTACCTGATGGCAGACTAGACTACTTGAAAAATGTTAATTGAATGAAGAACTATAATACCTTTGCAGAGTACGTGGTGAAAAGAGATTACACCGAAAGGTAGCTGAAGGAACTGTTTGTGTTTAAGTAATAAAGTGATTCTATTTTTCTATAGAAAATAGTTTGGCATTATAGGTAAACCAAATATTTTAATTTCCATGTGATCTTGTACAGCCTACCCTTGATTGGCCTTTTTCCATATACTTAGCACTGTTTGGTACATCAGGTAGAAAAGTCCTTACTCAACAGTGGAAGGCATCACTGCATACTGTACTAAATGTATAAAGTATTTATGTATATACTAGTCCCAATTTGAGAAATTGTATATTGCGCAGTTTAAGTTCCTCAAAAGTGATGTTCCATAGGAGGACATTCTCTTTGCATAAGCTTACCTGTCCATAAGCTGTTCCTTAGGAGGAGTCGGTGGAAGGTATTCACTAGTGATGTTCCTCCAATCAACCTGATAATTTGAGTATTTTCTTAACCAGTTTCTGATGGCAATAACCATGCAATCTGACTTTGTTGGCAAATAACAGGCTTTCTGCCAATTAGGAAGGCCAGCTTTGGCAATCCTACGCTCCTGCAAAGAAACTATTACTTTCATGCAGCTGCTGGCATCAAAAGGACATTACGGCAATCTAGTCGTGTTTGATGATATCTCCAGAAAGACATGACATATGACAATATAGCATTAATACTCCATGCTTGGACATGAAAATGAAAGTGATCATATCCGACAGGCATGTCCATAGATTGTAAGATCTCTGTCAAGGAATCATGTTCTTGGGCAACCTAGTTCATTTACAGTGTCATTATCATAAACACGAAATTTCTAGAAGTAATATACACAAGTAAAACAACAGTTAAGAAATTACAAAGCCTTCTAGATGACTTTTTATAATTCCAGAGAAGAGTAAAAGGAATATAATTGTTGTTATCAACAATGAAATTTAACTAAGCTGCAATCCTAGAATCAATTCGGTCAAAGTTGGGCACATATAGCTTGAGAAAGGTTCATCCACCAGGATTTGTTAAGCACTAAATTAAAATTTGGCCACCAGGTATGAATGTTAGTTGCCCAAACAAGTTGAAGTTTTTATGGATCTGGATTTGATAATGGTATCATTTATTGGGAAGTAATATGCAACATCATTAATCAATCTTCCTTATGAGAATTGAGTATAACATGATAACACAATCTAGGTAGGAATAGAAAAATATGGCGCATTAGCTTACTTACAGAAAGCCATTTTTAATTCTGTCAGTAAATCTATGTATCACTAAAATCTACAGTGACAGATCCCACCATGAAATTGATGATAGAATGCCTCTTAGTATTTGGAGCTGTGAGGTGTAGGTAGCATGACTATTCTAGTTCAAGAAGTATAAGATAAACTCCCAAACTATTGAAAAGGATGATGAATTTACCTCTATATGTAGAAGATAAAGGTCTGAATCCAAAATAAGATTTTGTCCCACATGGTAGATCCACCGGGGAACAAATCGGTCTACCCAAACTGCGAAGTTCCTTTGGAATGCATAAATAAGTCTGCTTCTTCCAGGACTAACTGGAATACACATGAATATGAGAAGAAATCTACGTTGTTTCTGGTGGGCTTCAGCTGGTCTCTCCTGAGTCAGAAGATAGATGTCAAAATTAAGGAAAATAAGTGAGTGACATATCCAATTAGCCAAATGAGTTATTACATCTTTGGGTTTAATAGGTTTATCATTTGATCCTGGACCATAAAATAGGCATGGAGCTACGAAACTAAAGTATTTTAAATTCTGCTTTGCAAGGAAGCCACTTTTACTTGATTCCTCTATTGTTATATCTACAGGTCCACCTCCTTCTCGATCAGCTTCAGCTGTGTAAGAATATTATCAGTTAGTGATTTTTTAGAAGATGAATTAAGTTAAGAAATATAGGATAATCCATAAAGGCACTGAGAGCATGATATAGCTGAACATCTCACTCTGTGCTTAGATTACCAATACAGCAAGGAATTTGTTAAGACTACGAAGAAGATAATGAAAGGTACATATCTGCCAGGCTCCACACGCCTCGGAACCTTCATTATTCCATAATGTGCATAGGGAACATGAGCTGGGTCCATGAGGTTTTCTATCAGAACTTCATAACTGAAATGTCAATTTAGTATTGTCACTGCCCATTTCAGGTCATAAGTGAAAGAGACATAATGACTTGAGTCAAAACTCTTAGTGACTGCAGGTGAAAATTGCTGCAGCTTGGTGAGCAAAAAATACAGGCATAACACAACCTTGGCAAAAAGGTTTGCACTGGAGACCTACATGAGCAGTTTGACAGATCAGCTGTATCATCATCAAGAGAAAATCAGCTCGAGTTAACAGGCATTTGCAAGCAGTTGATTTGTGAGTACAACAGGCTGGGCTTTCTAATAATCATGTTTTCATAACTTTCAGCAAAATATACCAAAAGTACAAGGAAGAATCAAATAAATTAATGCTGCAAATAGGGAGAAAAACCAGTGAAAAATGTGAATTTGCAGAGCATACTGCATGATTTTGAGGTCATACTTGTCTAGAGATGAATGAAAATTTCCAACAACAAAGGGGTGGGGGGAAATCTGATCCTGATAAATTTCACAAATCGTTGCACAAAGAACCATGGAATATGTATAAAATATGTTTCAGAAAATATTAATTATAGCTGTTGCTGTAAACTATTCAATCTTGCATATTGCTAAAGCACAATCAAACCTGTGTTGTTCATTCATAATGCTCCTTTTAGAAGTATATGGCTATGTTTGAAAGATCAAAATGGAAGCAGAATAACATGGGATAACATTTACCCATATGGAAGTTCTCTTATTCCCATGGTGCATGTGTATGATGGGTCATCCAACTCTGGAATGAATGGAGGTCTTTTCCTCTCTATAATATCTTTGTACTGGGGATCAGTGCTAGGCCAAAACCATACAACTTTATTCTGTTCAATACTAGGATAAACAGCTGCGCAAGCCTTGTTGCTTGTATGAACCTGCACTTACGAAAATAAATAGAGTGGTATTGTGTGAGTACAATTTCCTCATCATATGGCAATTCATACTTGCTTATATGCTCAAATGACAGGGATATAATAAATATTAGGTTTTAATTAGCAATTGAAAGTGGTTTACGCCTAGAAACTTCCAAATTGCAAGTTTGCAAGCTATTAATGACTAAAGCGAGCAAGCAAGAAAGAAGTCAAATTGGGAATTTCCCGCGAAGCAAATCGGACTGACTCACCGGTGGTCCAATCGCTGGCGCCTGGGGGATGTACTTGCAACTCCCGTTCCCATCGAAACACCAGCCGTGGTAGACGCACTGGAGGCGGCCCCGGGGATCGATGCGGCCCTCCGAGAGCGGCGCGAGGCGGTGGGGGCACCGGTCGTCGAATACCTGCCACTTCCCCGCGGCCCGGTCCCACCACACCACAAGGTCCAGCCCCATCACCGTCTTCGCGTGCGGGGCGCGCTTGTCGAGGTCGGCGACCGGGGCCACCGGGTACCACTGGGAGTACCAGTCGAACTTGCCCTCGTCGGCGTCGTCGAACGGTATAGCAGCGGTTTCAGTGGTGGTTGTGGTGGCCGTGGTGGAGGAGGAGGAGGTGGCCGAGAGATGGGAGATGCGAATACGGGATCCGGAGGAGGAGGAGGAGAGACGGGTTCTTAGACGAAGGAGGCGGCGGTGAGGAAGGAAAGGAGATGAGAGGATGGTGATAGGAAGGGAGGAAGAAGTGGGGAGGAGATGGGAGGAAGGGAGGAATAGGAGAGCTTCCATGGTGGTTGATGGAATGGATCAGAGACAATGTAACAGAGTAAACTAGGAAATTTGAGGATAGGAAGACGACAATTTTTATGGCCATATTCGTTGACGAATAACGACCATCTCGTCCAACAGAAGAAGATGCTTTCCCACGACCAACGAGATAATAGGTTTTGTTGGCTTCGTGGCTTTTAGCTGTCAATTGTTCGACAGTATAAGTGGCTTAAAACAGCCTAACTGCCGATGTTATCTTCTTTTTTAATCAAACCAACAAAATATATTCTTCTTTTACTTAGGTGTAAGTACATTTTAAACCCACCTCTTAATTTACAATTAATTAGTTAATCCTACCTAGCCCAACCCGAACCAACGCCACGCCCAATCTAACCCAACTATGTAGTCAATTTGACGCGTGGGTCCGTTTGGACCGTTACCGATCCGATCTAGGATTGGTCGAGTTGCCCGTGGAGTGTCGCTATAAATCACCAAACGAGAGCTAGGGTTTTTCTCCATCCGCTCGAAGCCTGGACCAACTCTTCACAATAGCTCCTCCCATCTCCTTGACAATCTAGAGGTGAGCCCTTCGAAGAAGCTTGAATTCATCCTCGAATTTGCTATTTATACAGCGTTGTGTCGTGATTCTTTGTTTCCCTTATGCTAATTTTTATGTTAATTCGGTCGGTAGATTTGATCATGATTTTCTTTTCTTGCTGGCTCTCGGTTTATATAGTATTATCGGTGTTATGTGATATGTAATGATTCTTGTGAGTTGATAATCTCTATCTTGTATTGGCACTCAAAAGTGGTAGATTTTATATTTTGGGGCCTTATTTTGGTTAACTTCTTGAACCGAAGGAGAAGTATCAACAGTTAGGAACAGAAACTAAATTAACATTGTCTAATGTACCACTTGGTTTATAACGAAATAGTTGATATGCATTTTGAGAAACTTATCGAGATTTAAGTGGTGTTTGCTTTCTGTGGGTCTGTGACATAGGGGATTTTTGCTAACAAACTTCTCAGATTCATGAAGATTCTAGGTCGTGTTGAAATTTCTGAATAATTCTTTGGATGGCTTCCAAGTTTAATTGAACGAAGCTTTTTGAAGTTTTCTCATGTTTCCATTATCTATTTGTGAAATAATGTGCACCTCCTAGAGTAGTAAGCCAAGAGTGGGTGACAAGTGGGGGAGGTGTTCATCAAGTAGCCCTTGACCTCTTCCCTCTATGTCTATTTCATGGCTACATGGGTAATTGAGATTTTTTACTACTCATGTCATATTGATAATTTAACTTAGACAATGTGTAATTTATAAACTCATATCAGAAATTTCAGCCCAAATTAGCTAAGATACCAGTAATGTCCTTGGATCAGATTTCGGTCATCTAGAATTTTTCTCACTTATGATTAGCTCATGCATTACTAGTTAAAATTCTTATTACAAGATTTACTTGGCAAATTGTGCTCTTGACGTTCAGTAGTACCATGTTATGACCGAAGACATTAATATTGTATACACAAGTTGTAGGTTTGGGCTCAAATCAGGTGCTTTGATCTTAATAACTTTTTGAGATTCATAGGGTTTTTTCACTACCGGGAACTTAACAAGATCAATTTTGCAGTTGGAACTTCTTCCCTTTCCTTTTCATGACAATAAGCAGCTCATGAAGATGTTGGGCATCTACTCTCTTTCTCACTCTCTCATCAATGTAATTTGATTCCAGTTTCACATAGATTTTGATCATTTGGATCTTTTCAATGAATAAATTGTTATTGGGTTTCAAATGGCTGTGCTGCCATATTAGTTGATTGAAGTAATTTAACATAGATGCCAAGCCCCTGGTTTGATTAGGCCAGGTTGACTTTATTTGAGAATTCTTTGGATGGGATCCAGGTCCATATATTTCTTGAAGTCTTGAACTACTGAACCTTTTTTTCATTGTTACTCATGTTGAGAACAGTGGGAAGTATTATTTGTGAGCCCTTCTGATTTTGCTCAATGTTACATATGCTTGCAATGCAGCATGGATTCTCAAGTTAAGCTTGCTGTCGTGGTGAAGGTGATGGGCCGAACTGGATCAAGAGGCCAGGTGACCCAGGTTAGGGTTAAGTTTTTGGATGATCAGAACCGGCTCATCATGAGAAATGTGAAGGGGCCAGTGAGGGAAGGCGACGTCCTCACCCTTCTCGAGTCTGAACGAGAAGCAAGAAGGTTGCGCTGATGAGATATTATGACTCGCCAAGGTTCATAGTAGTGCTTTCTAGTGATAATGCAGCTTGGTGCTTTTTGTCGGGTTTGTAGGTTTCTGTGTTCCTATCTGTTGCAGGAGTGGTTATAGTTATATAAATTTTGCTCAAATGCTGTGCAAGTTGCTCTACTTTAAACCAAAGTGTTTATAAACTTCTGTTAGGTGGCCGTATGAGTTTGTTGATTCGGATCTTCTGTCTATATCTAATGTTTGACTGGGTGAACCAAGTTCTTCCATGGCAAATGAATGGTTTGAGCAATTAGCGTTTTCCATTTTAAAAGCAAGGTATGGCCATTGCCCTGTTCTCCATCCCATGGTGCAAGAGCTTGGGTCTCATTCCAAAGATAAATCTGAATCTTCGATATGGAATTCTTTGCCATGCTCTGCTACCTTCAAAGGAACGAGCTATGGTGGAAGATAAGCCTAGGCAAAACTCCAACAAATATTTGTATATGAAGCTGAAAGTACTAGTCCCGAGTTTGTCACATCTCAGGAGTACACTGTAGAACCTGAAAACAGAGCACGCTGGCTGTGCACAAGTCCGCAAACAAGCACGACAAATACAAAAATAGCTCGACACTGACGACCTTTATTTGCAAATACAGCATGTAGCTATGCTGGAAAATTTTATATTTACTAATTCTAACAGCGAACAGTAATTGCTTGCATCCTCCAACGGGAGAAAAGAATAAAAACACTAGTTTTTGGTCAAGTGATAATCACTCAGATTTTGCCTTTCCATTTTAAATAAGAAAAAGATTACAAAGGTTCTTAAATAATGAGGTATGTATCAGGTGATAGATTGCATCGATGTTTGGCAGATCTAAAACTGATGTCATTCACCTCTCCAGTATCAGCGTTTGCCCCAGCCAAAATGCCACACTGCCTTGTCATCCAGGTCCACTTCTCAGCATGATTATTTGTTGCAGATAGCTGAGGGCAGTGGGCTGAGCTGCAAAAGCTATTTCTCTTCAGAGAGAAACAATTAATCTCCAGCTAAGCATATAGAAGACGAGCTGCAAAAGCTATGTCTCTTCAGGCAGAAACAATTAATCTTTCAGCTTGAAGGCTTCCCCACCATTGCTATGCAGGTTCATGTTCCACATATATCAAGTTAATGAACTCTCGACATATTCCAGTGCCTTACTCTTCACATGTTCAATCCTGTCTTCATCACCCTGAGTCTTCTCATACTCTAGGTACTTCTTAAATAAGAACTGCCAGTGGGCCAGTAGAAGAAAATTCACTTATGAGTGAAAAAGACAAAAAAAGGGTCACAAAATCATAACTATAGTCTACAAGAAACTTTCAATGATAACACAATTTAAAAGATTATCATTGAGAAGGATTATAATTGAAGTCCGCCCTTCTATATATAGATGATGATGGAAGTGATTTTACCGTCCAAAGTTCACAATGTACAATAATTAGTGGAAATACGTTTACCCCTTTGCATGTACTCTCTTTCCATATATTACGGGGAAACAAGATTAGGTACACTGATGAGATGTGCAGATTTATTTAAAATTTTACCATTTCTTTACAATAATTACTTTCCCCAGTTTCTGTTCATACAGTTCTTTTTTCTTGAAATAGAGCACAGTATATCAGTGCAAAAGGCAAACAGGGAAAATAAGATGCATCTCTAAGTGGAATCACAACCTTCCATCAGAGAGTGTTAACATATGAACTAGATAAGTGCAATTACAGATCAGCTGCAGATTGCTAGTAGTTATAGAATGTGCTTCGGTAAAAAAATAGAACGGAGAACTTTCTCATGTATTCTAGATAATTTGTATGTTAAAAGTCAATCGTGGGAGTTTAGGCGTTAATCTTAAAATATTTTACTGTGGTAAGTGAGAATCAAGGATATGAACCTTCATTTTTTTCGGTGGAAGACTTAAACATGTTGCCCTCTCAAATAATGCACGAATCACTTCTTTGTCACCAAGGCGAATTTCCTAGAAGAGTAGAGTTAGTAGACAGCTCCTCATGGCAATAAAATATAAATATACAGCCAGAGTGACAAAATTGGTTACTTGATCAAGGTAGATGCTCCATAGGTCGGTTCTTTTAGGATACTCTCGCAGCACACTTTCAAACATTGATCTCCCTCTCTCGGGCACACCACACTTAAATTCAAGAATGGCGATCTGTGAGATGAATTTGATATGCTTGTTGCGTGGCAGACTTAGAAGAGTGCGATTTACTACAGACTGAATCTCATTTTTGCCTTGCTTTAGGAAGCTTTGCGCATAACGTAACCAAACCTACAAATCCATCAGTGCGTTTAAGTTTCCTCAATTAACCCTTGAAGAGTGAATATTATAACTAACCTTGCATGAAGTTTTGAACTTCTTGATCATTCTCTCAAGAAGCTCATCTGCCAGCTTCTGCTGTTCAGTCCTTTCATACATTCCAAGAAGAGCAAAATGCAACTTTTTGGGATCACAGTACTGTAATGCTCTTTGGAAGGTTTTCTTAACAGCCTCCTGGTTATGATTCAGAGTTAATTAATCCAAGCCAACAAAATAGGTTGTGAACAAATATAAATAGCCATTACCTCAGGTGGACTTCCATATTCATTTTCTAAATTGAAATATGCAACCCAAATATTAAGCTTCTCCTCCTCTTCTCTAACGTTTATTGTTCTTAGAGCCCTTCAAAGATAAACAAGATAGCTCAACAAATACTACAACTGTTGTACACTATATAGAGCATAGACAATAATTAATAAGCTAATAACTGATGATGCCTAACTTGTTACGACTCGAAATCGGAATCATGACTAGCCATATACCTCAATACATTTGAGATATACGAAGCCTTACTAATACTACCTAAATGTATAATGACATTGTTTATTTTCATTGCAATTAGTTTAAATTTAATAAAGCAGATCCTCTTCATTTATTTATTCTTGTCATTATACACTTAGAAAGTATTAGTAAGACTTTGTGTATCTCAAACGTATTGAGATACATGGCGGTCACGATTCCAATTTCGGGTCGTGCCATGACTGATTTTTTGTTTCACTAAATAAACAAGCAATACCTCGACGCTATATAAAGCTTTATTATAATGTCTTAGTTAACCAATCAAGCAAGGAATTTGGACAAATACAAATGAACCGTTAGATTTGTTGGAAAATCCATGAAACCAAGATACACGTTTGAAGGTCAACTGTTAATAAACTAGGAGGGCATGCAACACTTAAATAATACTAACAGAACTAATATGTTGAATTGAAATATATCTACCATACATAACATAATTTATGTATGCACTTAGTGGCATTCTATCAGATGCTCTCTTTCTTCTTTATGTAAAATTACACTTAGTTGCAAATAAGGAATATCATAGATGCTTATCAACATCTGCAAAAGACTGCCAAACAAGTAAGATATTGCCCTATGAAATAGATATTGCCTTATGAAATTCAGTCAAACAAGTGAGAATATAATATGACCAATGTGACCAAATTAGAAAAGCTGCCACTTAAATTGCATTTCCATTAACACTTCAATTCTGTTAAATCCTATCAAGATTCAAATGCCTTCAGCTTTTCAATGTTGAAGAACAGAATGCCAAAGTCATGTACATCTTATTCTTTATAAGAATATCAAATGAAATATATCTAATTAACAAGGCAAGAAAGACAGAAAAATGTCTGGAGATGCTAAATACAGACATCATTGCCTAAATATTTAGATATTCTGACTACATGGCACTCACAAAATTACACTACCAATGCACAGAACCTCTGAAACAGATACATTATTTCCTTCAGCTCTTCCTAGTTATTACTTTATTTCCTTCAGCTCTTCCTAGTTATTACTTGTAAAACCATGTGAAATGAATAAATCTAAATATAGCATTAACAAGTTATTCCAAATTGTGCCACCAAGAACATACCTTTCAGCAATTGAGCGTGCTTTCTCAATGTCTGCAAGATCTAACATAAATGCCATGTAGTTTATCCATACAAAACTACTGTTAGGCGAACTTCTCACCAATTTTTCAAACTCGTCAGCTGTACTTGGAATAACCTTCTGTAAAGACCTTTGCTCAGCAGCACTAATTTCAAGTTCCCTAAGTAACATTGTAGGAGGAAAAGTAAGTCCACAATGAAAATTAACCCCTACAACAATTGAATAAATCAACAAAAGCATTGAATATACAACCTTTGCTCCTTGGCCTTTTTCTTTATGCGCCTATCACTCTCTTTACCAACTACTTCATTTTTGTTGGTACTATCTAAACTTACAGAAGCATCATTATCCAAATCGGAGCCATCAGATTCACCCAGGTTAACATCAAGAGGAAGAACAGAAGCCCTTTTTTCTATTTCAGAACGAATTGCGAAATCTGTACTTCTGTTTGTAGGTATCGCAGGAGTCCAAGTTAGGTTGTTCTGCTGGAAAGCAAGCAACACGTCATCAACAGGAGCAGTTTCGTCAATAGTATTGTTGATTATATCATAGTTTGGAGCTATCTCAGCATCACTGGCATCTCCAATATAAGATCTCTTCATGCCAAGGGATATTCGATGTCTATCTGCATCTACCTGGCGAATAGAAGAACAAATAGTCAAGGAAACCAAAGCAAGAAAAGAAAATCTAGACAAATATTTGGTACAGATAGACTAGACCTCAGCATTTATTAAAAAATGGGTTCCTTTCTGAAGCCAAAGAAAGAGAACACACTATTCCCCATTACCCAATTTAACAATGATCCAAGAGAAAACTAGATCTCTCAGCATATTATCTTATTGCCCAAAATACATCACTTGTAGGAAGCAAACCTTCCCAAACAAAAATTGTTTGATTCTCAAAAAGAAGAAACTTGCCTTCAGGACCTTTGCCAAAACTTTGTCACCTGCTTTATATCTAGTTTCAATATCATTGATTGGTTCATCAGAAAGCTCCGATATATGACACAAGCCAACCTGGGTGAAGAAGTAAGTTAAGTTGTGATTTCAAAATAATTCAACCTGGAAGAAAGGTTGAAGAAATTAGTACCAAACTGCTATTATCGATTGTTATGAACAAGCCATATGACTCAGTCCGCCTAATTTGGCCATGAACAATATCACCAGCATGAAAATTATTGAAATGAGCAGAATCTAGCTTTCTGTGTTTGTTCTCTACATCCGTTCTTAGTGTCACTTCAACTCTCTTTAGGGAAGGTTCAACAGACAACACCCTGCAGAAACTTCTGCTAATTAAAAGAGACACAAATCCTTTTTAAACAGCTTATGGAGACCATTTTACCTGCCATGTACAAGTTTTCCCACTGGGAACTCCTTTTCAGGATCTTCAATGTAACTGTCTGACAGGTTTGACAAAAGTACTCTAGCATCAACTGTTCGGGAAAGCATAATGAAACATCCTTTAGAAGTAACATTTTTCACATATCCCTGCACATTCACAGAAGTGGACATGAAGGTGCAACGGCTAGAACAATTTTGCAAGGAAAAGGGATTTCATTGTGTAGAATATTTCAACAGTGGGTGAAGATTAGACTTGACTCCAAGTTTATTCATCCAAAATAAAAGATTAGGGATCTATTTCATCAACATACTTAATTATTAACTAAGATACACCAAAAGTAAATAACAGCCACACTAAACGTCTAATTCATCTTAATAGAAGTACCATAAGACAATGATAAGGGTGCAAGAATGGCAAAATTTTTCTTCTGGAAAACGACAATAGCAGTAATGTCAAGATGTAATTGATCTTCTTACATAAATCACTAAAAAGATTCCTACTTTTTCTCATGGAATATGATGAAATACTATTTGATGTAGATCCCTAGTGCAAACATATCATAAATGATTTTATCATCAGATAATAAGAATTTTATCTCACACCAAATATGAGTGCTTATAGCAGACAATCATTTGAATTAAATTTTGACTAGATAACTATTGTATCTATCTGTTAAATCACATCAGAGTGTGTGAATGTACCAACAAGCTTTTCTAATGTGTGCATATTACAGGAAGCGCTACCGATTTCATGATGTCATAGCAGGTCTGAACTTTTACCTCAAATAACAACTTATGCATTGGAAATGTTATCGATAACCAAACAAACAAGTAATCAAATTAGATAAGATGCTTTGACTAAAATGATTTCCATTACTAAGGACTGGTTTTCTAAATAACTCGCCAAGTTCGTGATCTCAAAATCCATCTGGTCAAAATAATATGGCTCATTTTCAAAGTCATGTGACGTATACTGAGTTCCTCACAACTGAATAGCACCTGCAGTGGCTGTCTGTTCCAATATGATTATTTTATTAGGTTGTGCCGCAACATGTAAATAAATATGATTGATGCTTTCACATCAACTCATACTATATCCATGCCACTGGACTGGATGAATTGCTATCCACAAACAAACGAAGCACACCTTAATATACAAATGAGGCTGACCTATCACCAATGTGACAAGACAGAAGTGCATCTGAACTTTATATGTTATCATGGTGGACGAATCATGACAATCCTCAACAACCATAATGAAGGTACCATCTGTCATTTACTTGATTGAGTTAAACCAAGTCTGTTTTTTCATCACATGGCAGCATATGAGACTAAAAATAAAGCTAGTTATTTGCAAAACAGATGAATGACTATACAGACGAACGGCACCTTTTTTTCTATAGAACAAAGAGGTAATTATCTTGATTATGCAATAGCAAGAAGAAGTGACCTTATGTACAAAAGAAGGAAAACAAGTACCTGCACATCCATGTCAGGATGAAGATCATCCATCTTTTCAAACCGCTTGCTAATTTCCCTATAAAACAGAAGAAAGTCCAGATTCTTCATTCTTCAATGGAAAAGTATAACAATTTACGTGCCAGAGATTATCCCATATAATTCATTATCCTAAATTAATAGTTGCACAAAGCTAAGTTAGCACATATAAGATTCTTTGGCTCATATAGTTACACAAAAAGGTCATGATGAAGCACTAATGAAGAAATAATCCTATTAAGTATTGTCACTTACAAACTATTGCCAGATTCTGTAGAAACAACAGGCTGAATGGCTTGTAACGATGGACGCAGAGATAAATCAACATGTATGGTTCCTTCTGATGAACGAGTTATGTCCAATATCTTGCATTTGACAAATTGTCCTTCCTGGTATCTGGCTAAAGGTTCAGGTACCCATGTATCTAGAAGCTCAGTATAATGAGCTCTTCCATATAGGTGAGGTCCAATCTGCACAAGAATGCCACCAACACCAGGAAGAAGCCTTTTAATTCGGCCACCAACAATATCACCTTGATTAATATGTTCAGTGCCAGTTATATTTGAACCTTTAGCTGCTTGGCTGTTTTTCTCGAAAGATTCTTGGTTGGCCATTGACTCACAAAATAAAGATGGGCATGATTTCAACCTCAATAATTTTTTCTCTTTATTTATATTTAAGATACATCCCTTGACGGCTTCACCAACAGCATACCGTTGCTGAAATCCTTCAAGTTCGCTGGGTTCAGAAGAACTATCAAGAATATAAAGATGTGCCATAAAATGTCTGGATACTGTTAGCCAGACCCAATCACTGTCCACCTTGACAACGTAACCTTTAGCAATGGCTCCAACGGAGAAATCAAATTCCTCAGTTTTGGGAGGACTAATCCCTTCCCTGCAGTCTGCTTAGATTTTACATTCCCCAGAAAAAGAAAAGCAATTATTATAGTTTAGCAAACAATACACAAGCAACAATGAGAGGTAATAAATTTGCAAATAAACATACAACTTGAATAGTAAGGAAATGACTATAGACAAGAACATCACATAATAAAATTTGAGGAACATAAAGTCATAAACCATATCAGAACTCAAGAAACCGGCAAGCTCCGCGTCTTTCAAGTTTCACATTCTCCTATACTTTTAAGTTATTCCATTTAACTCATGTGGCCTTAGCAGCACAGCTCCATCAGAATGTAGAAGAGAAAAAAGTCGAGATAATTTGCTAGTGAAGGTTGAACTATGGATATAAAGAGAATAAGGGAGCAAGGAAAAGGTGGTTTCCTTTCCTCTACTTCCTCTAAGAAAGTGCAGATGTAGTTGACTAAGATAATTTGGCACTCAAAAGTAACTTGTGTGTGTGTGTGTGTGTGTGTGTATATATATTACAATTCTGAAGAATTGACTATAGAGAGAAAAGAAATCTATGACCAACAGAAGCTACCATACCTTCAAGTACAGATGGTCTAAGAGACAATTCCCACTGGAATGCTTTCCCACTCTTTCCTGACTGCTCAGCCTTTGCAACTATTCGTGCATGAAGCATCTCTCCAATTTTAAATTTACTTAAAGGGTTCTCCATGGAATTCTCAGTGTCAACCACCTACTTATATTAAAAAAGTATCAAAGAAGGGAGTGAGAAATAATCAACACCACACAAATGATGATTGGCAATACTATTTCAGTAATGATCACCTCAGTTACATGAACTCTCCCACGAAATGCAATACCAAATTTCAGAATTAACTCAAGAGGCTTTATCTCAACAATCTGGAATTAAAGCATGAAGTTAAAATCTGAAACTCAAAATTATAACTATACACAGCTAATATTCACTGATTACTGAATAGAAACAATAGTACCTCCGCTTCAACGAGAGAACCAACTCGATAGCCAGACTTTTTCCTGGACTTCTTAAAACTAGAGCCAGAGACGTCACTGAAAGTTTTGAGAAGAAGAAGAAGTCTTCCAGAGAAGTGAGCGCTCGACAGTTCCCCAACAGTGACAGTGACACTAGAGCACAAACAAAATCATAAACAAAAAGGCAAAGGGTCCAATTTCCAATACCTCAACACAATGGATATTCATAGTTTCAAATAAATGCAAAAAATTATAAAATGGAAGACTTGCACCTATATAAAGCACATAGTATCATAGTGCATGTGTTACATGCCACATTAGCAAGCATTGCCAATTACAAAAAGAATAATTGTCTCAAACTTAATTATCAAGAAAAAAGGTAGAAAATAGCAAATTAAAGAATTTCTTTTGCTAGACAACATAGATTGTCTTTTGGTTTGATTAGTCAGTTAGACTAGCCATCTTTCAACATGTCATCCTTCAAATGTGGGACTGTACACGCCGATTAAATCTTCACTTTGATGAGCTACAGAATGAGAATTTGGACTCAACCTTAGTATAGGAAAAGAATCCTAGAAGGACTAAAAGAACAGACACAATTCAAATCAAAGGATTTGCACCTCTCCCGATCCTAAATGTCCCAATACTTCTCTAGAAAATTAATATCTACATTTGCCTACTTCTATTGCAGATTTGGGTTTTATGAAGATGACCAACAGGCAGGAGGTGATTGGGGGAGGGAGGGTTCTATACCAATTGAACTTATCAGATTCTTAAACAAGCCATAGAATTCTATGAAAACGTGCAAGATTCTGCAAGAAAAGCAGCATCAATCATACAACAAGTCAAAAGGAAAGAGGTTCTTAAATCATTATTCCTTTTGTCATCTATTCAACCACTTATTAAGTAACAAATATGAGCAAAATACAAAACATGTAGTCATTGTCCTATTACCAATTAGATTCCATAACTGACTTATCTGAGTTTTCCTAGGTCCCATCTTGACAAAGGCTTCATATTACTGAAACATAAAAGGACACTTTGGATTAATCAGGACATTTATGCTCAGCTTTCATGAAGACAAACAAAGGACGTTTTACAAACAGAACACTAGAACCGTCTGCAAAGTGGGGCTGTCAAGGGAGAAACATGAAGACCCAAAAAAGGCAAAAGAGAAGTTAAAGGAGAGTTTAGCAAACCTTGATTGCCTGAAGAAACTTACAATTGAAATACCAAAAGAAGACGTTAATGGCGATTAAAAGCTAATTATCACCTATTCACCTCTGTCCACTCATATAAATGCTCGTGACACATGGACTAACATAAATAAAGCAACACTGAAATAGAAAACAAAGAACTAACATAAAATGACATAATAACAAAAACCAAAATCTAAATATCACCTTTGGCCATTCGTGAAGTGCTTGTGGGGCAGCTTTTGAATGTTGTAGTCGGTCAATGATGCATAACCTATGGCATAATTATATTCTGGAACTGAAAGAATCTACAATGAGAAGGAGATTAGTTAACTGAAGTCATGCTACAAAATGCATTCACTCAATGACACACAGTTAAGATGCTTACTAGATAGTTTTCTTTCATGATCTCCACAATAGCATTTACTTCCTGATGCAGTTTTAAGTCCGCACTGGTAGCCCTACAGCGCTTCTAGGTAACAGAAGATTTAAACCATCAACAAAGATAAATAGTACCAAAATAAACCATAGTAAGCTAGTATGCAGGAAGTACATGCAAAAGCAAATGGTAGCACTATCATATAATATATAGAAACATGTACATCATCATCTCATCATGACAGTAAATGCACCACATCAATCATATGTTCCAAAGTTCAAACCTTCTTGGATCCTCTGATTTTAGCACTGTCAATCAATTCAGGTTTAAGGGATAAATCTACAAGGCCATCAGACTTAGATATGTCCAGAATCAAAGCTTTAACAACGGACCCCAACTCTACATTAATTCCACCCACTGCAGAACATAATCAAGTTATCAACATGTTTATTTACGCAATATAAAGTTCAAAATAAGCAAAAGAAAGTAACTTACATTGATGATTTGCTACAAATCCAACGACTTCACCGTGATCTTTGAATCTAAGGACTATACCATATTCTTTTATCTCTTCGATCTCTCCCTCAACCAAACTACCAATGTTGAAACTCTCCATCCAATTGATATAAGAGTTTTTAGAATTGGAATGGTGCAATGCAGCTATCTGTATCAGTAAACAAGAAAAGAAAATAACATCACTAACTCCAAAGATAGAGAAGGACGACAAAATAAAAGACAATTTAGGAGGATAACAAAAGAAATACAAAAATAGATACGTGTGACTGGAAGATTTATGTCCAGTAGCAAGAAATAAAAAATTGTAAAACAGAAAAGAAAAAAGTTATACTAAATGCTCCTAGCAAAATTTATTTCTGCTGACCATGTGACCTGAACTTGAATCTTTTCAGGCCTCCTACGTATAAGGATCAATAAGATGAGTTGAAAAGCAAATGTTTGGGTTCATTCTATGGCAGTATAATTGCATGGAACAAGGATACGGTCTCAATCACTGCCTTGAATAAGAACTCTTAAGATATAATGGTAATCTCATCCATGCCCAAAATAAAACTTGGCTTGTTTATGATATTGTTTTGGAATAGGTATTAGTCTGGACCAGATCATAGAGTGACACATATACACAAAACAACTCGATGAATAAACTAGTATGATTCGTACCACTACTCATGATATGGGATTTATGTATTAACCACTAAATCTTAAACCGGCAATTTGCAGGCGTAGGGAATTCTCTTTTGCAGTGAAAAATACCTGGCTCTTCATCAAATGCCAAACTCGCAGTCGAAAAGTTGTAGTGTTCTGGACTCTTTCATTTCGTGAGGTGAGTTGAAGAGTGAACTCAAAAGCACTAACAGTGAATTGGTTTAACCCAATTCCACAATCAGTGCACACGGATGGACAATTTGAAGGTTTCCAACTTATTCACTAGATAAATAAACAGCTTTAGTGATACAAATTTATCAATGAGAATTTGTTAAGGTCTTTGGCTTTAAACTATCTGAACAAATTAGCTATTTAAAAATAGTATGTATGATGGATAGACCATTTACATGTGTTGATGTGGATCATTTACAGGTGTAGATTCAGCATATAAATCTTCATGAATACTAGACCTTCTAACTACTAGTCATCTCCTTTTCCCCCACCTAACATGTAGGCAAGATATCTCCGACATATATAGTTTTTATTTCCAAGTCTAGTGTTGCCGATCAAGATCAACATACAGATCTTAAAATGTTAATCACTCATTATAGACCTTATAACAATAATCAACTGATGATTAAATAAAGAGTGTCAAACCCAGATGAACATAAAACAAGAACAATGAAATTAGAGGATGCACAACTTTTCCTTGTTAAAACATTTAATATCCCAAAGCATCAAACAATTAGTTTATAAGGGCCAAACCAAACTGTCCTCTATTCTCCTTGCCAGAATAAATAATCTGCCTAGAAGGAATACCAATCCAGAGATCAACACTTACAGCCATATAATCATGCAAATTTAAGATAAATGCTTGTGCAATATGTGCAATAATGCATTTCAGTTGAATATAGGTTAAAAGTTTCTATGCTAACACAAATTAACAAGATCAAGAATAACTTTAAACTGGGACGGTAGCATGGAAGGTTGACAAAACAAATAAGTTTCAGTAAAAGCAAAGGATGATCATCAAAGGTAAGTCCCACATGTAAAGCCCCAATCATTGACTAGAAAAATCACCAATAAGCAAATGACACGAGTGGCCAAGATTTATGAAAATTGTAAAATATAATAAAAGCCACAATTAAACAGTACCA
This sequence comes from Typha angustifolia, assembly GCF_048772165.1. Taxonomy (NCBI): domain Eukaryota; kingdom Viridiplantae; phylum Streptophyta; class Magnoliopsida; order Poales; family Typhaceae; genus Typha; species Typha angustifolia. The sequence continues at coordinate 2,091,668 of NC_133245.1, forward strand.
AAAATCGCAAAAGACGAACCTCAAAAGTAGAACCGTGTAGTATGAACTCAAAAAGAATGACAATTAAGACAAAATAAATTTTGGTTTCTGACATGTAAACAAAGACATCAAAGTTTCACGAACCTACCTTTTCCTCCAACAGAAAATATCCTTGAAGAAAGGAAACATCAGATGAAAAACATAGGGACTGCTGTAGTGAAAGCTTAATTCTTCCAGATTCAGTATCTACCTGTATTAACAAAACAGGTTAAAAATCTAACACCTCATTCCAACAGTGCATTATCAACAATCTGATTCTAGGCTTACACTAAGGATATGACTGCGAACTGACTGTCCAACATAGAATGCATCGGAGATATTATCAGTTTGTTCGTCAGTACCCTTTTAAAGAAAGAATTCTGAGATCAGTTACAAGGAGAATAGTATAAAAAGGAATGAGAAGTTGAAGGCAGAAAATGTTCACTTTTTGCTTTGGGCAGAATCCAGTCAAACGTCCAAGAAAGCGAACAAAGCAACCAGCTTCAATAATGTTGCATATATAGCCCTATTAAGAAACAAAATTTAATGAAGCTGCCAATTAGCAGTTAAGAAGATAAAACAGAAACTAGAAGAAAGCAATAAGCACTAATAGTAATATGGCTCATACATGAATTACTGATTGGTGCTGGATCATTGAAATGTCCAAAGGAATCTCTTTAGCAGACTTAATGAGTGAATATTTAGCTGAAAGAACTAAATTTTGGGCTTCGATATCTGCATAAAAGAAGTTTCAAAAAATCCATAAAAAGTAGCAGTTAATAGTAAGATGCATCCAGATATCAGTATGCATTACCAGAATTCAATATGAGTGACCAAAAAATATATTCATTAGTTTAGTAATTTAAATCGCTTTGAAGCTATCCTAGCACAAGTTATGTATTAAAGTGCCTCTCAAATAATAAATATATATGCCATGAGTTTGGAAAGTCTGGTGTTACAGGAGAGGTTGTTTCTTTTTTATTATATAGTTCAGTATGCATCTGGAATAGACCACTCTGAATCAAGCCTTTAAAGAACACACAGTCAAATATTTAATAAAAACTAAGCATTAACTTATGTGCTGGTTTAAGAAAGATGAAAAAGATGCTTGCATAATAGCAGAATAAAAAATAATATAAATTTGCATAATAGGGCAAAATACTGTTTCCTTAGGACATTTTTGGAGATAATAAAATACAACATGGAAATTCGTGGAGATCTATTCACCCTTGCATAATAGGGCAAAATTCAAAAGATGATGTGAAACCTACTCACTCATTTTGTACAACACTGATTAGATAGATATCGATATATTTCTAAAGTAACTCAAATACAAAAGAAATAAAGCGCTCAAGAATTGTTACATAACAAACTGGTCATTAAAAAAGAAAACAAGGTCTATATGGCTAGATTGCATTCTTATTGTCAAACAACAAATAGGAGACTTAAAAGAAAATACAAGCATGTATTGTATGTCCAAAACATGGGCAATAGAAAAAAACCTAACTAGATGAAATTAGCAACTTACAGGAAGTAAGACATTTGGGTGCATGTACAACAAAAATCTAATGATATCAGTAAAGTAAGGCATTTGGGACTATGAAAAGGATCATAAATGATGACACAAGGACCTGTGCTAGCATGCAGTGAAATTGCAAGGAACTGGATCTGCAAGATATATCAGAAAGAACAAAAAGTAGAAGTGAAAAATGAAAAATCTAGAAAGAGATAAGTATACCTAGCACCAAAAGCTGATCAAACTCATATCCAGGCTTTAACAAAGACCTCAATAGAGTAGCTTGTGCTGACAAATGTTTACAAGGCACACATATCACATAAATGTCATAACAATATGCTCTAAAAGAATTTAAGAATGAGAGGTCAAGCAAATACCCTGATTGTCAGATAAATGTTCATTAAATATTGTCCCCTTATAGTAACCGTTCACGTTAACAATAACTGCTCCAGAAGTCATTCGATCAACAACACCAGTAACAAGACTTCCCAGCCTGGCCTTCTCATCCACATCAGTCCTGACATTACAAACACAAATTTCCAACTTGCAAATCATAAAGCATATATCCAGCCAGAACACTATTATCTGGAATCTACGAGCAATTTGTCAAATAAAACAAACAAAAAAATATGTAAAACAAGTCTGCCTGGGAGTAATTATCTCCAGCAAGAGGTTATTTAAAAGTTTAAAGGGTCCTCATGATAAGGACATGATGTGTTATTGTTCTATTAGCTTGCAAAATCATAATTTAAACCAATAACAAAATCAGACATTCCCGCATGGTTGCAAGAAAAAGCTTTTAAGTTAGACTATAGGAATACTCTAAAGTCATGGTTAATCCACGATTAAGTATATCAGATCGATGCCAAGAGCTTTAATCCAATCAACCGTGCATATGCAGATGCACAAACCACGAACCAGATGCCGTCCAAAATTAGTCAGTGCAGGACGATAAGTGGATCATAGATCAGAGTCTGACAATGATTAGGTGATGACAACTAGAGCATTCACCTCACCTTTGTGAATAGAAACAAGCAAAAGCACACAAAATAATGAAACATAAGGAGAAAGTAGTATACCTTTTAGGAGATATAACGAAACTAACACTGATTCTCCTTGAAGCGGGAACACTACTGATTATTCTACATTTTATAACTTGACCAATATGATATATGCTCTCTGCCTCTGTTCCTGGCTCTAATCCAAGCTGAGATCTGCTTTTGTATTAAAGAAAAAGAAAAAATGTTATAAATTAAAAATTATGCGTCCATATTAAACTTCAAAATTAAAATTACAGATTGCAGCAAACTAATATGCTAGTTACTTATACACAATTCTTGTTTGGTACATTTTTAAACTAATGTACCTTCAGTACACAAAATCTGATGGAGTTCTAAAAAGATTAATGCTACACAATTTAGCAACTAGACAATCAAATTTACAACAGAGTACATGAAAAATACAATGATACATACAATGCCTACAATGGGAAAAAAACATGGTAGGTCTCTGAAATGGTGGTACAGTACATCCTTCCGATCACAAGTCAGAACAGTCAATGTTGTATTTCGAACTCAAAATGTCGTAATTCAAAAGTTTGTTATACGCCATCTCCATCAAGCTTTTCTCCAACAATATGGTGTTAGCTAAAACACAACAAGCTCTAAAAGAATTAACAAATTTTACGACCAAGTGTGAACCAAATAACCACCCTCTATAAGACTAGTTGGTAGATAGAGTAAGCTAATATCCTGATTTCAGGTCATGCAACCCAAGAGCAATCCATCCACTACAGCATGTTTAATTGATAGGAAATGGATGAAATAAAGTGATTTTTTGAAGTCAAAGTTTCTAGTGTTCAACAAAAATTGTAAGTGTTTGATGGGATGGGTAACCATAGTTACATGCAATATATAAAGGTTTGGGAAGTGTCACTCTCACTCTTTAGAAAACAAAGTGCACCGAGCCAAAAATAGGAAGTTGGTTGGTTTTAGGAAAGTTAGAAAACTTACTTCCTAGTCCACTTTCTCCATCCAAACATTACAAAGTGGTGTACTTTCAAAAAGTTGTCACTTTTTTTCTTTACTTCCTATCAACCAAAAACACCCTAATATAGCAATAGTCAAGACAAGAAAGTTAAATTTTTTTTCAGGAACTTGTCATCTATAAGGCAAAATCGATAAAAGCCCAAAAGAAGCTCAATCTCTATTGAAATTTAGAACTTGAAGAAACAACCACAGCAACTAATGATTGTATCTTGCATTTTTCACGGTTCAATGCTTCATATTATAATTATTAATATGTAATTTGATGAGACTCTAGGATTCTACTAATTCTCATTGGGTTAAGATAGATGAATTTTACAGAAGCATGAGTGGAACACCCATTATTGCCTCTGCACTTTTTTCCACTATGCTTTTGAAGTAGCCAAGAGGCCTCTTCTATTTCCATAAAAAGGGATCTTTAAGTGGGCTTTCCCTCGTCTAAAGCTAGTATGCTATCAGACAAGGGCCGCTGTATGTTTTAAGTTTTTACATAAGTTGCCTACTCATATTCAAAAAACGCTAACTCAACAAGGCAAGTTGAGCACCCAGGTTGTACCTGCTTGAATAACAAGATCTGATGCCAAAAAGGGCGGGAATTCTAAACAATCAAGCCCCAAAGGATAAATGATGACCAAAGAAAAATAAGGATAATGAGGAGTAGGAGCAGCTGCTATTAAAGTGTGGGCTCGAATGGTGAAAGAGAGAACGAGAAAAAGTATTAAAGGGAGTGCACTTGGATATTTGAGTAAGAAAGGATGGTATGCTCCATTCCTATCTCTAGCCTTGATAAATTTTTTTTTTTCCAAAAAGCTTTTCATCAAGGGTGGTGAAGCTATAGTAAGAATTTTAATAGGGTGGCAAATTTCTTAGACCTATACACCCAAACCCCTTTCTCAAGAAGTGAGGAGAAGGCATGCATTAGCTTCAGTAAATATATGAGAGGCAAGACACCAGCTTCCACAAACAAAAGGAAACCGAAAAACCAAATTAGACAAGAAAGAAAATGTCCTATTGCATAACACAGTAAGGAGGCTAACCTGTGAGCAAAACCCTGCACCCCATTGTAAAATCTTACAAAGCAACCATGCTTTTCAATTTTCGTAATCCACCCATGAGTAATTAATCCTTCAGTTGCATCAGTGTAGGAAGCAAGCACAGTAAGCTTTGATTTAACCTGACAGAATTATAAGAGATAGCATCCAGAACATTTGCTCAAATTAAGAGCACATATTGAAATTTAGAGCAACAATTGCCAATTATTGGTCATATAGAAAGGTATCAAATTAAAATAAGGAATTATGTAATTACAACGGATAGAAAAACATACTAGAGTCTTCTTGTGAGTGACAGTTATTCGCTTGGACTTGCAACCCAGTACACGAAATAGCAACTCAACTCCAACCTAAAAAAACAATTAAATTAATTAGAAGAAGAAATATTTCAACCAATTATGGACAAAGAAATAAATCATATCAATATTTCAGATTCATACATTTCTAAACCAACGCTAGACCGAATGTAAACAAAGAAAAAAACCTTAAATTTCTTGGGTGTTTTCACAATGTCCAATTCTGACATATGTGGAAGAGGGCATAATGCTTTTACACCACTTGAGAATTGTACAATAGCACCAAAGTTCTCCACAGCAATAACCTTCGCTTTCACCAACATTCCAGGTTTAACATCCGCATGAGTGAAAATAGAACCTTCAAAAGCACTAGCCTGCAATAAAAGCAATAGTGAGACAACCTTACTTATTGAAGTTCTCTGAAACAACACGTGTTTAAAATGATAAACTACAGTCCCATTTGAGATAAAGAACAATAGAAATGTATCACCATTTTCAGAAGATTATAGGATACATATTAGCAAAAACAATAGATACAGAACAAGGAAATACAGTGGCTCAATTTGTCATTTATACACTCTAGTAGCCAAACCTGAAGGTAGATAAAAGACAGAATGAAGAAATGCTGATCGAATGAATGGACTGATGCCTTGTGTCCAAAGAAGTGGATGGACATAGATGTCTACAGACAGGATAAAGTATGGCAGAGGAGCTTAATATTCAAACCTAAATGGGTAACTCAATAATAAATGAGAATAAATAACACCACATTTCCCCATTAGCAAGCAAAAGGCGGACAGATCGTGATATAGCGACGAATCAAAATAAGGTAACCTAATTGACACTAAATGGTTGAAGTTGGATGGAGTAATCCAGTTTTGACGAAATAACCTTTAACCTAAGGGATCTGTATAACCAACTATTGAATAGGGAAAAAGGGATAGAATTTAAGTTATTTAACCAGTCCGATTAAAAAGAGGGTTGAGTCCAATGGTTGCTTTTGTTTGAAGCTGCCAAATTAACCTACATTATTGACTGCCTACAAGCAGCACTCCATATGTATGTGTTCAGTTACATCCTGAGCACTGGCACCCAGAGCTTCTTTCAGGTCCACATTATAACATGACCAACATTTTGGTTTTCTTTGGACCAAATTGCAAGAAGGGCACATATGGACTGATATTTCTGGCCCTAAGTGAATTTGACTACAATGATGGTGAAGACAAAAGGAGTATCCGCTAGCATAGCTTACATACAAAATAAAAAAGAAGACCATCCATTATTTGATAAAGTTGCATCGTCTAGATTTTTAATATTCTCCATGCCAAAATAAATAATAAATATTTACAAGGTTTCCACAACTCAAGTTGTGAACTAAGAAAAAAAGTCATTCTATTATTTTAGTTATATCTATAATATCAAATCTACTTGTCCAAATAGTTATTAAAGAGAAAAAAGAATGAAGGATTTTGACATTACACCCTACAACTCAACTTATTCATTTGCAAGATTCATTAAGTAATAAGGCATCAACTTAACTGATGAGAAACATAATCCAAATCATTCTAAGAGTAGTTCAAGAAGATTGAAAGAAACACAAAATCAAGGATGGCTTACCAAGTTCACACATTCATCTTGTATGCTGCCTAGACCTAAGATTCCGAGAAGATTCGATTTACTCACAAACTTAAACAAGGAAAGAAGTTGACTAGAGATTCCTAGAGGATAACCCCAGAAATTTTTTACCATGACACAACGCCAGCAGATAGATGTCCATAACTAATTAAGGTCCTTTGAAAAGAAGAAAAATATAAGTTGCAAGGATTCCATTCAAATAAACTACCGCTATCAATGAACTAAGAGGATTATAAGATGCCATAACCTAAGGAATGAGGATCAAGATTAATCTACAATTTAGACAACCAAGATTCAAATATTTCTTCAAAAGAATAAAATTAAAATGAAACGAGACTGTCTTTAGACAGGATACCAAGTTATTCATGTTAAATTTGAGGCATTCACCAATAATACAACAAGTTCACAGTTACAATTTTAGCATCCTCACTAACTAAACTAGAAGAACAATTTCAGGACTGCAATCTTTAAGTCACCTTAAAGATTAGTTCTTTCTCAATAAATTTTTGGTAACCACAATCTCAACCAATACACAAACAGAAGATCTAAATAACTTTATAGAAAGAGAGCACATTCTGAACAAAAAAGGAGATAGATGCCTATAGGGTAAGTTATTTTATCATTTCCAGGAGAACAAAGGAAGCAGAGAGAATTAAATATTACTTTCAATGTACTCATTGATAGCCCTTCTAAACGCCTTGTTCCAAGAACACGAACACGAACAGTACTGCCCTCCTTAAACTTTTTCTCCAGCTTCAGAACTTCTTCGTCAGAAACATCATGAATCTGTCCCGTCAAAGTTTTTAAGAAACATACAAAATTTGGATCAGTAGTGAAACAATCAAGTGGACGAAAAGATTTTAAAAATGAACGAAAACCAACTAAGTATGAACATACATTGGCATATCCTGGTGAAGGAGCTGGAGATGAAGGTAATTCAAGAAGAAGACCAACCCCTTTATCAACTCTTAATATCCTTGAATGATCAAAAATTTCTCCAGTATTCACGTACTGAACAGAAGGGATGCTTATTATTAGTCAAGGGATTAACCACTTCAACAAAATAAATAGTTTTGCAAACATTCAATAATAATGTGTTTTGGAGATGATAGTATTAGAAAACAAAATCTTATCTAGTTTTCTTTTAATTCCTTATCACAGGTTTATCTTTACTTTTATCAGGTTTAAACACAGCTTAAATATATTTTTTGCAAGAATATTATATATCTATATATATATATATATATATATATATATATATGTATCATACTCACAAGAGGGGGTATCTTGTTATGAACCAGGTATGGGTTCAAGGTAAGGCCAACAGCTCTAGTTGATGGATCGATGAATAAGATCCGAGCAATCACCTGAGCATAAAAATAAATGAGTAAAATAGTAAATTAATAAGGAAATAAGAAAGATCATTTAAGATTGCGAGATAATTCATCACAACAAGATGGATCATTCAACAATCTGAAGATGCACTTTTGGGTACAAATAGAGATGCCTATTGTGGAATAAAACAAGATCAAAGGAACTGATGTGAGCCTACTAGCTGCTGTATTTTGGTGGATAGATGTTCAAAGGAAGACAAAATTCAAGATGCATCAAAGTTCCTTGACAAAATGCCAAATCTAAAATTATATCCGATCTGCTTGTAATGCAAAATAATTTCTAGTAATCTAAATTTACACCTCTAGATTAGAATGAAATTTCCAATACAAAATAATTTCTAGTAACCCTCACATCTTGGACAATAATTCATTATAACTTATAATAGATAAACCAAAACAAGTTGGAAACTTGATCTGTCCCATCCAGATGCCTGTATTATTGCTCAATTCACCAATCTTATTTTTTCCAATCTTCACCTTTCTATCTAAAAATAAAGTTGCTTTTGAACCATTACTTGCATTTTTAAACATAAAAACCACAACTGAGCCATAACCAAACATCATTGCAGAAGAAGCACAAGAGAACAAAAGGAGAACAACCGGAATTTATAAATACCTTTGTATTTTGCTTATAGTCATTTTTCCATGTTCCAGTAGGGAAAGCATTTGGTAGATGGAATATATCGACCTAAAAAGTGGAAGCATATCAAATGAATAAAGTCAGCTAGCTACTAATTTATGCAACAGCAGATCAACAGCTATCAAAACTTAAACAGATAACCAAATCTTACTGTTCCAGTAAAATAAGTAAGGAAGGACAACATGATCCCATTCTCAAGGGTGGAATGAACCCGCGCATTAACCATCATGCCAGGAACTAGAAGGTCAATAGAAAGCCCCTTGAGATCTTTTGTCTACAGAAAAAAAACCAACATGTTGCTTATATAAATGAAGTGGCACAAAGGGAGATAAATAAGAAGCAACACAGAACTTTCAAAAGGTTGAGTCTCAGAAATAAGTAAACATACAAAAAATTTAGACCCCAGTTCTGGATCAGAGTTCAAATAAACGACACCTCGAGCTTTATCTATACTTTTAACGACACGTTGTAAAAGTTGTCCACACTTAATCCTGCCACCATCTGCAAAGAAAAGGATAACATGTGCGCTTACATATTTAAATAATGACAGCATTTCAAAATAAAGATGTTGTTAACTAGTAATTTACAATTTTACATGTAACAGAGAAATAAAACAGAAAAATGGCAAATATTTTGAAGAAAGAATTATAACAATGTGAGTATAGTCAATAAACATATTTATCCACATGCATATCACCCATAGAAATGTTATTATCGAGCTATTTCACTTGGGCTTTATATTACCTTCAGTAGTTCTTGGCATAAAGCCACTAAAGGATGGTACTCCAAAATAAAGAATGTAACCGTGGTCCTCCACACTCTTCACTTGTGCAGTAAGAACCTGAAATGCATAAACACGATAACCTAAAGCTGTTCTTCATCCGGAAACATTACATTGAAACAATAAAAGCCAATGCAGGCAACAAAAGTCAACTAACTCCTTAAAGATGACAATGGAAGAAATAACGATTAAATCTCAGTTGGCTTATTGTCATATACATTAACAACAAAGAAGAGAGTTGGTTATGCACATATTTTTTGTCCACCTATTGAAGAAAATAAAGTTCAACTACAACAGTAGTTCGTTTTGAATTAATGCGCCATACAAGTATTGACAGAAGAAAAAAAATTAATCCAAGGAGAGTTAGATATATCTTCCGCGAGCTATTGATAAAAATAAAGCTCAATGGGTGATATTAACTATCACATGTGCAACTGTTTTGAACAATCCACAGGCCTATTAACCCATGCAAATGAATCCACACATAGTGAATGCTGATTGTTCTGATGATGAAGCAGCAAGTAGAATTGCACAACCAAGACTTACTCATCTACCACTAAGTATAGGTTAGGTATTTTATCAATGCCAAACAACATTCCGCAAAAATCAGGCTATGTTGCACAGCTAGGTAGTTTACCCAAAGTACCTGCCCCAACATGAGATGCCTATGGCTTTTCACTTTGGAGTCTCAAGGAACACAAATCAAGAGCATTAGAAGGATTCAATACTGAGACACATATCCACAGCCTACACCAATGCTGGACTCCACGTAATAGAGAATCTGGGTAGGCTGTTCTCTCCGTGTATTTATCTAGGCCCACAATGTACCTAAGTGTAATGAAAAAGTCAATAAAAAAATTTCTTGAGTAACTACAGGACCATTTTAGATGTGCTCCCATATGGTATTAGCGGCCATCCTTATTTTTCTATGAGAAATGAATCTGAAGATGATGCCTTTACCGACTCATTGACACTACTAGCAATATACATCATCAAATGGATTCGATAGCAGAGCTTGTCCTCCAGATTATTGGAGAGAAATTTATTTCCACCTCATCTAATATCTGTTTTCAATTATGCCACTTCATCTGAAATCTGTTTTTATTTTCTCCAACTGTCTAACAATCTAAGTTAATAGCTGACAATATAGAGAACTCTATATCATATGACCTATTTATTGTTTAAAAGATATTATCAATACAGTTGATAAACTGGCTAACTAATTCCAAAATGCAACACTAAACAAGCTGATCAATAATTGTTATTTCACTCTCCTAAAATAAAGGACACGAATTTAGCATCTGACACACCACTCAAGTCAAACTGTTGTAAGGTCTCAGGTGCACAGGAAAATAAGAACCAATAATGTAAGATTCAGATCATAGAAAGTAAAAGAACTAATATCAGAATCACTTCTATCAATAATATACCATTCCATCTTGAACTGCATCTAGCGAAAGGCACTTATGCAGTAAACTCAGCCGCAGTGAAAGCCAAATTCTTTTGTTTCCTTTACCATCTTTCTTATCATCATCCACCCGTAACACAAAGCAAGAAACAAGCTGGCCAATGTGAACGATGCTAGAAAGCATATCACTTTCAGAACCCTGCAATGGACAAGGTGGAAGAGGGATTAAAAGGTCAATAGCTTATCAACTGACGCTACCTCTGAATTAACACTAACTTCCTGATAATAAATTTGAACTCTCAAATAATAGGAAAAAGAAGAAAGCCTATTTTTCAGTGATTTCAGCAAATTCACTTCATGAAAATTAAAAATAAAAATAAAAGTTTTTATTACCGAATATTCTTTATCAATGTCAGACACTTCCTCGGCCCGAACAAACCCTCTCAATCCACCTGGAAGACTGATTACAAGGTCCTTCGGGTTTACTTCAATGATGACTCCCCAGAGTTTCATATTTGGCGAAATATTCTGACAACAAGAGGCAAACTAAAATTTATAATCCATTCCAGTAGCAACCAGCAAATAAGTGTGTGCGATCTGTGGAGCATGCTGGACAGGTAGATTCAGATATACTACTACCAGACAAAAAAAAGTAGGAGTCTGAGAGAAGCCGAATAAATCTGATTAAATCAATAGGGAAATTCAAACATGCTCTGCAACAAAAAAACAACATGAAAAGAACAATGCAAGCCTGTGATAGCTTCTGCAGAAAGATCACAACTATCTTATTTCTTTTTCTAAGTCTCAAAATGGTTAAGTTGGCATTGTTTGGTAACGACATTTTGTGAAAGATGAACAAAGATGATCGAAACTCATAGATTGGTCAGTATGTACCAGCATAATACAAATCTTCAAACACCAGCCACTGATTCTGATTTCCGAGTGCTTGGAAGCAGAATGCTTTATGGTATTCTCGATCCAAATGACTATTCCTTACTCCTGTCTCTCCTTTTTTAACGTGCTAATGGGAGATACAATTGAGTGTAATCTAAATACACTTGTAATTGTCTAGAAAAACAACTTTGCTTATATCAATGGAGATTGACATTAGACAACTAAAAATAAATTATTATGTATTAGCATATATGGTGACACTATCCACTGAGATAGCCTCACTGGCTTGACTTGCAAAGCTTCCTCCATTAATCTGTCTCACTTGGTGATTTCACATTGACAAATTCCAAATGCTACTTCTTTTGAAACTTTCAGATGATAGCTTTCATCCATGCTGAGGAATTAAATAGCTGTGATGGTATTTTTCAATCTGATCATGTGTGAGCATGAATAGTAGTAATCAGTCAAACCATAAATATCAAATCAATCCGTGCAGCCAGATCTTTCTATGGTTAGCTTTTTCTTGCTTCATGCTTTTTAGTTTCTACTTCCACTTACTAAAATAAATAACCATGATCATTCAGATGAATTATCCATGCCCAGCAGAAATGTTAAAGCATAAATGAATGTGGAGTCTAGCAAAATTCCAAAGGGCAAATTGTATAGTTGCTTATTAGAATTTACTTGAGTCAAATATTAATATTCTTAATTTCTATTTAGAATCAGAATGTACTCATTAAATGATTAAAATTCTTTGCTCAACTATCATTAAACTGGGAGGTATCAAAGGTTCCGGAAAACCTGTTTTGATAGTTCAACAGAAGCTCAAAAACAAGTAGTTACTTCTGTAGGATTGTGATGGGTTTCACGTAATAATTGATAATCACTTCTTCTTTGGTCAATCCTATTTTCCCCATTTAATTCTTTTTCTCTCGAATTTATTCTCCCCTCTTCTGGAAAACAATGTTCAGCTATGGTATTCTGTCTTCCAGTCAAGGTAATGTAGTTCTATCACAGCATAGATCATACGACACTTGATTTCTTCGATGACAATCATACAGACAAACAAATCGCACTCAAAGGAAGACCTATGACGACAAATGCAGAGTATGGCTTATATAAATTCAAACAGAGTGGCATGAGAATCAAGAAAAGATTGAACACAGCATGCAACGCACTCAATTCCAAGTAGAAGTAAGAATCTACCTTTAGAGTGATCCGATTAGCAAACCTAGGGAGTTTCCCAGTGACTCCTTCACCGAAAAGAGACCCAAAATCTTCCTCGGCTCTGCCGGAGGAAGGCTTCCTCGCACCCTTCTTCTTCCTGTTGTCCTTGCCCCTCGCGGGCCCCATCTCCTCCCTTTCGAACTCGGCCTCCGCCTCCGCCCGAGCTTCCGCCGCCTCTTCCCGGCTCAGGATGCTCCCTCCTCCTGAACCAACCAATAAAATCACCGGAAAACAAAGAAAAGAGCCTCGTTTACGCATCACGACCAACTAGAGAAATTCATAACGATGAAAGATTGGCATACTACAACCTCTGGGGAAGTCGGGATCCTCGTCTGGAATGAGAAGAGATGACGGCAAATCCGTAGAGGAAGGATCGGCCTTGTCCTTCCTTGTATTCTTGAAAGACTTTTCGGGCTTCCGTCCTTCTCCCGGGTTTCTCTTACGGCTACTCTTCTTCCTGTTCTCGCCGACGGCCGCCATTGTTGTTCGAGGATGCGAGAGAAATGAAGACCGAAGAGGAGGCGAAGAAAGACAGAGAGTGGTGTTTAATTTCTTTCGGCTCCAAAGGGCGACGGGGCTTTAAAAGGGGTTTAGGTTTCAAGGGGGTTTTGGGGCAAGATGTTCTATTTCTCGCGGAAAGATCAGACGATTCGACTCAAGCCCGAGCCAGACCATGAGTTTGGGCTCGGTTTACACTTTCAATAGATATAAAATAATAAATCTATATTTTTTGGGCCTCAGGGCCGCCCGTCACCAACTCAGCTTTCGCAAAGCTGCAGTCGGCCCAACCCAAGACCCAAAAAAGCCTGCATGCTATAGATAGGCCGGATAAAACATCACCCCTTTTTAGATACAGAGACACTTAGATCTTATCGAATTTTTTAACTGTCTAATCTAAGCTTCAGGCCAAACAATTGCTCCGAACAAAATATCTACCGAGCTGTTAAACTAATAAATAATCTATCCATAATATTATTTGAGGTTAGAGTCGAATTCACAAATCTCCTTGGTCATAGATAAGATGCCTATTAATTCTACTATGGTTGATTAATTAATATGTATTGTGATCGATATATTAGCACACATCGAATAAATGTACTAAAAATTTGGGCAATCGTACCATTAAATTAAAATAAGAGGTGAACAGCGACTGATCGTATATCTTATATGATAAATTATATTTCTTTGTAGTCTTATCAATAGTTTTTTAGATTGGCCAAAATTGTTATACTATTTCGAGGTTCCAAACGCAAATATAGCTATAATTAGCTAACAGTTATTTTAATTATAATTAATAGACTTGTATGCCTATAAAGTAATTACATTAACATTACTACCACTACCAGGGTAAAAAGATAAATAAATAAATGAATCCATGTGAAAATAATGAGCTATATAGAAGTATAATTAATCATATATTAAACTATATCCGATCCATCTAACAAATGAGACCCAGATCGAATTAAGAAGGGTTAAGATTGGGCTTATTTATTGTACAACAAAATGCCAACCTAATTCTTTCATGTCTGACACCATTATTGCAATCCTGACTACTATACCTGCACCCCTGTTCTTCCCTTTTGTATTTATCTCATATATATTTCCCCCAAGTTACATTCCCCCTAGCTAGTAGCTACTCAGTTTACTGCAACGTACGACCACGCTCTGTGCAATTACCCAATTGCCCTTATGTATATTAAGTTTGTTTTCCTTTGGCCTTTTGGTATCTCTACTAAGGCTGTAGGCTGTCATGCACTTGATCGGCTGGGCCATGCACGACCATTTGCCGGCATTGAGGGCTCTTCTTTTGGTTGTCTCTCTTTCATATCTTGCGCTAATCATAGGTAAACAATTTGTGTGTGTGTGTGTGTCAAATCCAACATAAAGTTTGATTATATCAGTGGATCACTCTCTCTTTTTCTTTTTCTTTTTAACAAACACTTTTGCATTGCTTTGAGGACCACAGGGGTAGCAAATATGAAAGATTAGTATGGGCTAGTTTGGGCACTAAGGCATGAGATAATGCATACAGACATGTAGATCACATGTGTATAATAGTTTTGATTGCGCCCGCTTAAATTTTAGATCCTATTTATTATCTTCTATAAGTAATTAAGTCATTAGGTGTGTGTGGTCAATCATACATACCCAAATAAGCATGTGAAATGAGCTCTAGCATGTGATTAGATTATGCTAGGTTATCTTTCCTACGTTGGTCATAATTTTGCTAAGGTTTGGCACAGGCTCTCCCACCCTCTCACGAGAGTCTTCTCCTCACCGTAGCTGGTGAGCTTTTCCCCTTCTCTTATAGCTTAAGTGGCTAAGGGAGATGAAATATCTTGCTTTTTTTTCTCCCGTCTATTATTTTTTAACTCTTTTTTTTTTCCAACCTCATCAGTATTTGCCTTCTTATTTGTTGTCCTTCTCTCACGGTCAATTTTGTTTTCTGCTGCCTTCTACTTCTTGTTATCCTCTTCACTCTAATATCCTTTTTGAGTAGGGTTTTCTCCATTGTCCACTTACCATAAGCAAATGCCCTCCTCCCTTATGGTCACAAATCCTTGTAGCCCGTTCAACGTGCCCTTCTCCTTCTCTGTTCCTTTCATTCACTCTATTCATCACCGTCCGCTATCACATGTTGCTTACAATCTAGCTTGTCTTCCTCTTTCTCCTTCTATGCTTGCTTGTTTTGTTATACTCTGACAAATAAATTACTCTTGCAATTTTAGTGGTCGTCGAGTTTCTTAATTTTTTTTTTGCTGTGTATTATTTTTAGTTTACTACATGTTATAACTGCATTACTTCAAGACTGATCTAGAGGAAGCTAAAACAAGGTAGCTAATAAAGCTCGTGTCGTTCTTCAAATTATCTCCCATTTTCCTTTTATTTATCAAACTTGTAAAACATATCATATCTTCCCACGGGCTATTCCGTGAGAGAAAAAAAGTGTTACGTACAATCGATGCATTGATAATTTTCTATCGATCTTCACAAGTCGACATACACGGACGCTTTTTTTTCCCTCGAATATAAAAGATTTAATTACTGTTGATTTTTTTTGTATCACATTTAATTCTGCAATTTAAAATAATATTAACTACAACAGGCTAAATATAAGTATCAACTGATTCCTATAGAATAAACGAGCTCCAAATTTGTAACAATGAATTGAAAACTTCTCTTGGTGCACCCGCACGTATAAAATTTATTGACACGCTTGGACTTCCTGCCTTAAAGAATTGCACGAAATCGGCAGGAGTAGGAGAGATAAATAATAATTATTTAAAGTTGAGTGATTCTTCTGTCACTGCTTAGTGGATCGGCATTAAGATATAGTTAATGTAATCAACCTTTTATTAAGACGTGCGTTGAGAGAAGAGAGTGTCCAAGAAGTGCGTATATAGAGAAGAATTAAAACACAAGATACAGTGCGTCCTCACATAGTCACATGGCCATGGTGTATGGTGTATGGTGTATGGTGTATGGTGTATGGAGTATGGAGTATGGAAAAACAATAGCACGTGGGTGGCCACCTCGAGGCCTGCGATGTGAGCTGTTTGCTGTTGCATCCGGTGAATGGCTGACAGGTAGTCCTGTCAGACATTATTCATGCAAATGGGGCTGCAGAGGATCTACTTCGTCATTTTCTTTAGACGTCGATATCCTTGTCTTTTTTTTTTTCAAACCTTTCTTTGCACTTAACTCTCTCTCTCTCTCTCTCTCTCTCTCTCTCTCTCTCTCCCTGGAGGCAAAGGTTCAAACTTGGGAGCTGTAGTGAGAAACCTCTTTGGATTCTTCTCAGAATCTCTCTCTCTCTCTCTCTCTCTCTCTCTCTCTCTCTCTCTCTCTCTCTCTCTCTCTCTCTCTCTCTCTATACATGCGCGAAGTTTACTGTACTGATCCATAAAGCTCCTGCTTAGAGATTCCCCCACTATCTCACTTTTGGGCTCTTCCCACCCTCGTGAGCTCCGTAGCCTTCCGTCTTCTCCTCCCATTCCATAAGCCCTCCTCTTCGCCACTTAAAAAGCCTTAAACCCTCCCTTTCTCGTCCCTTTTTTTTTTTTTGCTTTGAAAGGGCGAAACAGAGAGAGCGACTCGTTGGCTCCTCACTTTGTCTTGCTGGGAAGTCGAATCAGGTGTTCTTTCTCTACCTTTTCTTTTTTTAATTTTTTTTAATGGGGTTCTGATCTTGGGGTGATTTATTTCTGGTTTTGTTATGTGGGTATTTGGGAAAATGGGATTTTTTGCTCCATAATAGGAATAAGGGATGACCTTAGTGTGAAGTCAGAGATGGTTGTCAGCGGGAAATGCTTTACTTGCTGATCTTTCAAGTTTAATGTTATTTGGAGATGGAATTAGTCCTGAACCTTGGAAAGGTGGTGCCTTTCTATATATTTTGGCTTTGCTACTGACCTTTTATGGATCAAGTGGATCAATTGGATCAATGTAGTAGATTTTAGTAGGAAGAACTAGGGTTTGTTGCTTTGAGAGAATTTAGAACAATATAAGTTGATAGATGTTAGAGAGGACTGATTTAAGTTGCTGTCAATAGTTTGGCTAACTGCAAATATTCTACCAAATCTTTGTATGGCGTTTCTTTTGGGAAATTTCCTTAAAAGAATGATGCTATCCTTCATTTCACTGACTGTTTTAGGGGTTATATATATATATATATATATCTTGGTTTGCACAATTTATGAAGCAAATGCCAAATCAAGTAACTCTCCATAAGTTGGAGAATGGTGAATTTTATATTTTATATTTAACATTTCTGCTCACTTTGGAATGTGATATTTTGATGGGCTTAATAAGTGGACTTAGTTCTAAACGAGTGGATGTTTTATATTTAAAGGACTTAGTTCTAAATGAGTGGATGTTTTATATTTAAATCACAGATGAACTTGATAGGATTCAAATTTAGGATTTATGCTCTAATACCATATTAATGCACCAACAACACTAAAAGGTTAAATTGCTAGGAAATGATAGTTTTATATTTTATATTTACATAATTTATTTGTAACAAAGTGCAACAGTGTGTTCTTGAATCTTATGAATCTTATATGTTATTATTTGATCATGAGAAATCACAAAAGTAGTGGGTCAGCAGCATGATAAGTGAAATAGTCCTCATGCTTCAGGTAACACTTTTAGTAATGGAGAGCACTTGTAGTAATGAGGTAAATGATGACTTGGTAAGAAAATATCTAGCTAATGAGGAAGTTAAGAAAAAGGGTGTCAAAGTGTGGGAGATTCTCACCACCAAAAGGTGTGGGAAGGGAAAGTATAGGTAGTCTTATCTGATAAAGAGGTTGTTTCGAAATCTTTAAACCGATGAACTCTTGGATGCAAGGTGATAGCTTTACCTTCAAAACAGGTGCATTCTCTTCTAACTAGGAAGTTACCAGATCACTTCTCCTTTTAGTTGCCCGTAAGTCTTTTTTTAGCATTTAATTTGCCAAACAAGGTTAATTTGTGTTTATCTGATAATACACTTTCTCCCTATATCAATTAACTTTGAAGGTTCAATTCACAGAATACTATGTGAAAAAATGAACACTGAATTGCTTTACTTTTTTTTCTTCTACTTGCTTGGCAATTAATTACCTTTAAGTTTGGATTTAACTGCTGGGTCACATTGTAGAGTCATTACTTTGCCCCTTCTTTCTTGACTATGTCAGAACTCAGAATACCTTGGTAATAAAGCTGTATGGTGCATTCTTGCTCTTGCTTATTGGCAGCCATTGGATTGATAAAACTTTTATAATTTTTGTCTTCTTAATTTAATAGCAATTGTCATATAGGTGATACCAACTTGCGGGTAGTCACGGAAATAAATGTTTTCTACAAGAAAGAATAGGACACCCTGTACCCTTTCCCCATAAAAATGTTTTTTAATTATGTCTCTAGATACTTACCTAATCTTCTGTCTCTTTTACATCTTTTCTTGAGGTTTCCCTGGTACTGAGAACCCCATCACCTCCCCCCCACTCAAATGTCTTTTAATTATGTCTGTAGATCTTTGCCCCCCATACTGATGATTTTCTGTTAGAAGTTTTCTCATAATTCGTCATTTCGTTTTTCTAAAAGTACTGAAGCAATATAGTTTTTACTTCTGTGATCATAGGATATTATGCTGCTCATATAGTCATAATCTAAATGACTTAAGTTCATATTTGATAAATTAAAATTGTTTATTTTATTTAACATAACTTTTAGGCTTTTGTTGTTCCCATAATAAAATATTTCTATGTTCTCATTCAAGTTACCAACTGATATGACATTTGTGCTCTAGAGTCAATTAGAACTTTGGTTCTTATTCTCTTGGA
Organism: Typha angustifolia; assembly: GCF_048772165.1. Lineage (NCBI taxonomy): Eukaryota > Viridiplantae > Streptophyta > Magnoliopsida > Poales > Typhaceae > Typha > Typha angustifolia. Next base: position 2,110,903 of record NC_133245.1, read on the forward strand.
CTTATTAATCTGGACAGAAGTCAACTGTGGCATAAAGTAGTATGTGTATCATGTACTTGGTGATCTGAATAGAGAGGAAAAATTATGATTCTTCTGTTTCCAATTTCTTCTCTATTTCCATTAACTGGAATATTATATATGTCAAATTTCCACCCAATTTCTTGCAATGTCCAGTTTACTGCTTCAGCTCTAACAATCTCAACCTTTCTGCAGTCTGGTACAAGGGCTCAGGGGAAATACGTTTGAATTTTCTCCAAGTGAATCCCGAGGCCTACTCGGCCAAATGTTGCCTGAGAAATGGAAGAAATGTTTATTTTTACTTATGCTCTTGCTCATTAATGCATCAGGTAATTCAATCTTACTTCTAGCTGTACATAAAGTGGTCTAATTTTGCTCTGGTGGATTGTAGGATACAAAATATTGAATAACTTAAGATGTACTTTATGAACAGGGAAATTATGTTTGTGAATTTTAATCATTAAACCTTTATCTACTTCTGAATCTTATATTTTTCTCTATGTTACATTATTATTTGAAGATATTACTGTTGTGTCGAGTGTTCTATTTTGTTCTCCCTTTCTGTGGGATAACTTTCCAAGAGTTAAAATATCTGAATGTGGTTTTATTAAATGCTCCAATTATGTGCTCAGTATTAAAAACTCTAATCATTTGTCTTAACTGAACTTCTTGTTTTTCCTGTTCTGCTGTTGTTTCCTGTACCTATTTTGCCTTTCTATTCAGTCTATATAAGCTATAATTGAGCCTCAAATAATATTTTCAAGCTTGTCAAATTATTTTGCTTGCCATCTATGTTTTCTTGTTTGTATTTATGCTACAGCTGCTCTGTTTATTTTCTTGCATATAATTGGATATGCTGCACATGCTGTAGGTGCATTTGTGGGGATCAATATTGGTACCGACATGTCCAACTTGCCATTGGCATCAGACGTAGTGTCAATTCTCAAAGCGAAACAGGTCAAACATGTACGCTTATTTGATGCAGACCACCAGATGCTGACAGCCCTTGCAAACACTGGAATAGAAGTTATGATTGGGGTTCCCAATGACCAGCTACTGCGTATAGGGCAATCTCGGTCAGAAGCAGCTGACTGGATTAACAAGAATGTTGCTGTCTTTATTCCAGAGACTAACATCACGTATATTGCGGTTGGCAACGAGGTCCTTACAACTATTCCAAATGCAGCTCTTGTCCTTGCCCCAGCCTTACAGTTCCTCCAGTCTGCCCTTGTGGCAACCAACCTTAATTTCCAGGTGAAAGTTTCAAGCCCCCAATCCATGGACATGATCCCTAAATCATTTCCTCCATCTACTGCCACCTTCAATTCAACATGGAGCTCAATTATGTTTCAGTATCTCCAGTTCTTGAAGAACACAGGATCTTCCTTCATGCTAAATGCACAACCATACTACGGTTATACCAAAGGACAAGGCATATTCCCCATAGAGTATGCTCTTTTCCGCTCGCTCAACCCAAATAATCAGATTGTCGATCCCAACACAAATTTCTACTATACCAACATGTTTGATGCTATGGTTGATGCTGCTTACTACTCCATGCAAGCAATGAATTTTACTGGCATTCCCATTATTGTAACAGCTTCTGGGTGGCCGTGGCTTGGTGGGCCAAATGAGCCGGATGCTACCATCGACAATGCCTTGGCCTACAATAGCAATCTTATCATTCATGTCTTAAATGGTTCAGGGACACCGAGCCAACCAACTACACAAGTTAATACTTACATTCATGAATTATTTAATGAGGATCTCCATCCAGGACCCGTTTCAGAGAAAAATTGGGGAATTGCCTTTCCTAATGGGACCACTCTGTATACTTTGACATTTGAACATATAGCTGTGTCAAATGCAGACTCAGCAGGATTGCTTGGAATGTTCTGTGTAGCAAATTCCAGTGCATCCCCAATAGCACTGAAGCAAGGTCTGGATTGGGCATGTGGACCTGGTTCAGCAAACTGCAGTGCTATTCAGCCTGGGCAGCCATGTTATGATTCCAATAATATTGCAGCTGTTGCTTCCTATGCATTCAACGACTATTACCATAGAACACAAGCAAGTGGTGGGACATGCAACTTCAATAACACAGCTATGATAACGACTACTGATCCTAGTAAGTTTTGTTGATCTTTCCTTTGCTTTTATTTTCTAACTAATTTCTGCCTTAATGCAACAAAAATTATCTACAATGATTCTTAGATTTATACATTTCCATGGCAACATGGATGAGATCTAGGATAGACTTGATTGGTGCAAAGAAATTATTAATCTAATCAGTCCAGTGGTATTTGAAATATTAGTTATGGTTGATGTGTTTCCTCACCATTATTATTTTGTTGCCAGTAGCCTTGTAGTTTTACTATCCCTCATTTAATCATCACGACCTCTTTTTTCACTTCTATCAGTTTTATTTCCTCACAGCCTTTGTACATGTATAGGGGCATCCTTCACGACCTTTTCATTCTGCAGTCTCCAAATGGTTTGTTCCATATATATTACAAGCAGATTGCGCTTCACTCTTGCTTTACCTGTTTATTAGATTTGGAAATCATTCTTCATGCCTTTAACAGCAAAGGATTACCTGCAGTAGGAATAACCTTGATTTGGCCTTCTAAGAATTAGACAACAGTTTGCAAACAATAACTTTGTGTTCTATCTCATCCATAAGTGTTGGTGAGACATGAGATGCCAACTCTATGGATACATAGGGAATCAGGGTTTAGCTAATCAGATTAGCATCTTTGACAGAATACTGGTCTCGTCAAGGCTTTCTTTTAGGAAAACAACTATTCCTCGAGTATTATCTGCAGGACTACAGCTAGAGATCATTTTTAAGGTTTAGTGCCCGGAAATTATGTTTTACAACATTAGCTCCCAAGGTTAAGCAGACAAAATACTTTTCTTAGCCGATCTCCATAACGATTGACTCAGTCTCATGTCCTCGACAAGTTTCTCATGAAGTTAGGTTGTTCCCTAGCCATACAGCCAATAACTGCCTCTAAGCAGTCCTCTGGATGAAGACAATGACCAAATGACATGGAAACTCCATAATTTTATCATTTCATCATTCGTTCTCGAAACCACCAAGTCGGATGTGTTAATACATCAAAGTGTGACTGCTCACCTCGTCCAAAATGAGAAGAAGTATGATCGCTCTTTTTTTTTGGCACTACACGTAAATGGTATTTTGGGAAGTATTAACAGTTCTTCCGATAGGCTCCTGTACTTCAATTTTTTAGTTTAAAATGTACCTCTCCATTCTTGTGATGATGAAAATGTTGACATTCCATTTCTTGTTTGTGGCTCTTGCAGGCCATGGTTCATGCATTTTTTCTGGAAGGTGAGTCATCCATATAAATTATCCAATCTCATCTTAGACATCCATGCCGTTCTGTACCAATAATAAGATTGATTTTGTTTGCAGCTCGGGATCAAACACCAGTGCAGGCGGCGGGACGCCATCTTCAGCTTTTGGACCCTCAAGCCCGATAAATTTTGCTATCACATCTCAAGTTTGCTGGCTTATTTACCTAGTTCCAGTTATGTTTGCTTTTCTAGTTCACTTGTAAGTTGCATGTAATTGTCATTCCAGTTTTGAAAAGCAGCCTGAGATAGTGATGAATTGCACCCACCATTTGATGGTAGGTTTAGAAGAAAGCTCATTTCTTCTTCTCTTCGCTAGCAAGTTTTCTCTCTAATGTTTTGTTATTAAGAGCAATTAGCTGCACAATTTCGATGCTCTACTTGTAAAAGTAGCTGCCTTTGTCCCCTTTTTTATTTTATTTTATTTTTTTGAATTAAAAAAATGGTTTAGATTATCTTGGTAGTATGCGGAACAACTACAAAAAGTTCCTCATTTTTTCTGGAGACTCTTGATTCTGTTCAACTTACTACTTCCCTTCTCTACTTATCCTTTTATCTTCTTGCTTCATTTTATCACAGCTCTCTACTTTTACCTGCACTTGGTGTTGATTGGCTTGAGGTGGGATCACAGATTCCACTAATATTAAATAGTAAATCCATTCAAAATTAAAGGTTTTCTAAGAGGTAATAAGAAGACCAGAACTGATGAAATTTATTCTAAAGAGGTCCTCGGAGAATACGAAAACAAGATATTTCAGGGGTAAAAGTGCAAACATCACATATGGGAAGGGTGTATCCCTAAATAAGGGGCCTTTTGAGGCTATAAATGTGAAATAGGAAGCATATAGAGCGGTAGTATCGGAAAAGTTATCGAGAGCTCCGATGTCGTCCTCGTCCTACGGCACGACGGGCCTACCCGGCGGCGGAAGTGGCGGCGGAGGGGATGGAGGAGTGCGGCCATGGGTCTCGGCGACTTCGTTGTCGTCTTCGGGGAAGAGGATTCAGAAGGAGATTTCTGAGATGAACGCCGAGCCGCCCGGTGATTGCTCCGCGGGGCCCAAGGGCGATAACCTCTACCACTGGGTCTCCACCTTGATCGGACCACAAGGTAAGAGAAACCCTAATCCACAACCAACTTCAACTTATGCACTTCGAATTTTGTTCCTGGTTCTTCTTTTTCCCGCGAACTTTAGAGAAATCCAATGATTGTTTCAAGAATTTTAAAGCGAAAGGATGCTTCTTTGGGTATTTATTTCAATGGTTTTGATGTTTTTCTCGTTTAAACGTGTTTGGAGACCTTAAATTTTGGATTCGCGAATTTTCACTTCTTTGTGTGGTCATAATTTCTCTACTCTTTCTTTCAATAAGTTAGGTTTAATTTTTTTTGCACTAGTTACTTATAACACCTTAAATCGAAATGCTCCTCCTTTGATTTATGAGCCGAAACTAGAACGAATTAAATTACCTCCCTCAGTTCATAACTGGTTGTAGGTTTCATGGCTATACCACTTTTAGCTCGACTTTGATCTGCTTGAACTTACACTACAGTTTTGTAAGACTAAAAGCAAGTTGAAGCCAATCTGACATATCTTGTTGATCTTCCCATGTAGCTCGTCTCTTTGAGTTCACTCTACAGTCAATCCCATTTCATTCGAAATGGATGTTGATGGTGATGTGCTGCAAACATTTGAATGATCTAAATCATCTATGTCATATCTACCATGCTTTTCTTCTTGATAATCATATAATTGTCATACAATTTATTACTAGATTCATGAAAATGTTAAATTTATTCGATCTATTGCCTCCTCATTTGAGTGAATGAGAATAATGCACACTATATACAAGAATTCTGAGCTGATATTGCTCCTGTTCATAGGATCACCATACGAGGGAGGTATATTATTCCTTGACATTGTTTTCCCAAGTGATTATCCATTCAAACCTCCGAAGGTATGAGATTTTGAATGTAACAGGAATTCTTTTTGTATCATTCTGAAGTCAGGCAGCAGATTCATAAGTTTAATTGGGTTCTATAATTTATGGATAATCTTTAGTCTTTATATCATCATGACAATCGAATCTGTTCTTGTGCATCTACACAAGAATATCTAATGGATCTAGTTAGGCAGGCTATAAATGAATCTAGCAAGTCTGAATAGTATGTTTTGCTTTACCTTAAGGTTTTTACTTTTTATCCATGTCTTTCCGCTTAAATTTTATGTTCTATATTTCACCGTAGCAATTTTTGTGTAACATGATTTTATAGAAAACACTCTTCAATTTTTCTCCATATATTTGCCATTTGGGTTTATTTTTTAGTGTACTTGATAATTGGCCTAATTTGTCCTTAAAGTATACTGAAAGTATTTTTATATAAGAAATGTTTTCTGCTTCTCCCAGTCATCACTCGGCCTCTTCTCCCAGTACACCCCCATCTCCCATCCCTTATTCGTCCCTTTTCTTCTCTTGCCTTCCACCTAATCTCATCTACCCCTCTCCTCCTGGTTGTAAAATCATTCCACAATTTTCCCCTTGTCTTCAGGATTTTATAAATAAACCATTAAGATTTAATTGTATTACTGTTCACAAATATTAATAAACTATATGTTTCGATGATATTATAAATGACAAACATATAGTACCTTCAAGGGAGTAGCTTATAGGATACATACTAGCTCTGATTGCGTTTGATGTTATTTGCAGATATAACAGATATTGACGGATAGCCATTTTAGTATAAATCTTGAGAGTTGACATATGGGGAATGAAGTTGTTAATTGGTGTTAACTGCAGTTGCTTCTTTTACACCATTAGCTACTTATAAGTCTATCCAACTATTTAAGTTTAACATTGCATTACGAAGTTATTTTTCTATTTGCTAGCATCTATTTTATTCCTGTCATATCTATTTGTATGGGCCCTTTGTTTTGCAGGTGACTTTTAGAACTCGAATTTATCACTGCAATGTCAGTTCCTCTGGTGATCTAAATTTGGATATTTTGAAGGACAATTGGAGTCCTGCTTTGACAATTTCAAAGGTCTTACTGGCCATCAAAGCTATCATCACTAATCCAGATCCATGTATGTGCTACAATTAGCCATTTGGTCATGATCTTTCAGTTTTGGGAATTGCAGAAAACCATTCCAAGTGTTGTGTGTTTCATATGGGACTTCTATATTTTCTTATTATAACATTTCTTTGATATATGCAGATAATGCACTTGTACCAAGCATTGCTGATTTATACTTGAATGATAGAGCTAAACACGATAAGATTGCTGCAGAGTGGACGACAAGGTTTGCCAAATAAAGGTATCAGCTAGTGCAATACTTTGGGGCTATAACTGGATGAAAATCCCAGGAGTATTTGTCGAGTTAATTACAATACTCCAGGTTATCTCACCCACTTCTTTTAGGCAGCGCCACTCTGTTTCTTTTTCTTGTTCTATTAGATGTCTCATTTTGTGTAACTTCTTTGATGATTATATGTACTACCTGTGTAGCTAAGACTGGAAAAACATAATTCACTATTCCAGTTTACTTAAAGGAGTTTCATCTTGGTGATCGATTTGACTTTCTAAGAGATAATTATGTTCAACGGATCTTTCATCAAACCATTCAGTTGAGCTTGAGGTTGGCCTTTTGCACAGTCAGGGTTGTAGCTCAGCCAGCTTTCTTTCCCACTGTGCTAGTGAAGAAAATCTCTTGCTTGACAGTTGAAGTCTTGAACATAGATCATACAGTGGCATTCTTATGGATTTCCATCTCATGTATCATATAGCCTGGACTAACTTGTACTTCTGTCATGTGAAAGGTTCTAGAGATTTTGGCCAAACTAGACCTCCCAATTTTTTTTTGCTTAGGGTTAGTAAAATTTCTATATTATATATAAGACTGTGATTTTTAAATCACTATATCAGTCAATAATTTTTAAAATTTAGTCGCAGGTCAATGACTTGTATGAACATTTTAGAATCACTCAGAATATTATTAAGTCTAAGGGATATTTTTTTATTTATATAAATTACTTTTCAAATAAGAAATTGCGGAATCGAAAAACGGTTTTATATGAATTGTTTTTTTTTTCTTCAGATTTAGATACTTTTTTGAGTAGTTTTAATTTTTTTTTTAAAATTGCTGATCCATTCAGTGATTTAATTCTAAAATTATTAATTTGCATAGCAATTTTAAAATCCACACAATTCGTTTATAAATTTTCTTAGTGAATTGGACATCTACAACAAAATTAGAGGCTTTAAAATAGTCAAACACTCCCAGATTGTATGCAGCTCTGCTTGTAGCTGGACTTGGCTTAGGCTGGCTTTGAAATTATACTTTCTTAATTTGTACCGTCACCATTCTTTCTTGTTTGCTTGAGTCGATTGGTATCTTTAATAACTGCTTCCACTTTCATCGTAGCTTCTTATTTTTTATTTTATTTCATTCTTCTTTCTTTAATCTTTTAGAGAGACTAATTTGCAGTACGCAACCTGGTCATTTATACGTCCAACCAAAAAATAGGTCACTCTTCTAAATTTAATATTATATATACAAATAAAGACGATTTCAATGATCAAGTAGTACTTAAAGAGTGGATAAAACCAATGCAAATTGCAAAGAGACTTATATGCCCCCCATTTATTTTAGAAATAAAAAATAAATACATTTTTTAATTTTAAGTAAATAACTAAACATTATAAATAATATAATTTTAGAATATAAATATTATTTATTAAAATTATATTTTCTATTTAATTATTAATTTACTCGATAGCTGTCCCATTAACTTACTTTATATTAAATTAATAGGTATTCACGATAATTATATGAAAAATAAAATATATATTTACTAATTTTTTTTTTTACATTATATAATAATAATTTTAGAATTAACCTTATTTACGAAGCAAACGAGGTTTTACGTGCAAATGCCAAATTAAAACTTTTCTTATTTAGAACAAGCGGCCAGTATTTAAAGAAGAAAAGAAGACAAAGGAGGGTTTTAAATGTAAATAAACACGCAGTCAAAAATACAAGAGGAAGCGACGGGAACCAACATCGGAAAGCGATAGGAGGAGCCAGTCTCCGTTCAAAGTCGATTTCTCTCTCCCAACTCTGCCCTTGGCCCCTCGATTTTCCATCGTCGCTGTTATAACTCGTGCACTCCCTTCGGATTCAACGGCAATATATCCCCATCGCTCTCTGGGGGAAGAGAGAATACTCTAATGGGAAGACCCAAATTCCACAGGTTGACAGAGGCGAGAGAATCGTGTCCTCTTGTGTAGATTTCTTCTTCAAAGGAAGCTTCGGAATCGGATAAGAACCCGCGACCCGGGAGAGATTTCGGCTGCTTCTGTTTCGATTTTTGAGAAGGGAAATTATTCCGTAGAGTTTTCTTCAAGGGCATACGTGGTAAGCCCAGAAAACCCAGAAGGGATTTCGGCTGCATCTTTGAATTTCTGGTGAAAAGGGGGAGCTTTTCGTGAAATTGGTGTAGATTTCATCGAAGAGGGCATGGAAGGTGGGATCTCTTCATGGCAAGTACTAGCTCTTACTTCGGTTCTGAGTTGGGTTGTAGCTTCGTCCTTCTTTGATCTGACCAGGAGGGTGAGAGCCCTGCTGCAGCCATGGGTTACCCGCCGTGTGCTTGTTGATACTCCTTTGATCCTCCGATTCCAGGTGAGTTGCATCAAACTTTTCCTCTTTTTTTATTTTTGGTTACCCTGACTTTAATCCCATATATTGGCTTATGAAAAAGCTTTGGTATGTTGAATGGCTTTTGATTCTCTCTTCTTTTTCTCCCATTTATTTGTTGCAGAGATGGCATCGTACGTCCTTAGACAACATGTTCTCTGTGCTGTCTTGTATCGTCTCTGTGCCCTTCTACACAGGATTCCTTCCTTTGCTGTTCTGGGTATGGCTCTATTTCATCTGTCTTTTTTGTTATTTTAGGGGGAAATTAATCACGGGTATTTGTTATTGGAAATTTATAGAGTGGCCACAGCAAATTAGCCAGACAGATGACTTTGTTGATGGCCTTCTGTGTTTACATAGGGAATTCTATAAAGGTAAATGCTGTGGACTTCTTGCAATCTTTTTTGCTTTTCATTTCAAAAGAAAAATGTTGATGCATTTGCTACTTTGAGACTTTGAGTTTAGTAATATATCGGATTATTGCTTGTGATTGATATAGGATGTGGTATCAGCTCCCAGGCCCAGTTGTCCTCCTGTGAGAAGAGTGACTGCTACAAAAGATGAGAAGGAAAATGCCATGGAGTTTGGATTGCCTTCTTCACATGCTCTCAACACTGTTTGCTTTTCAGGGTATCTTCTTCATACTATTCTTTGCATTTGCCACGGTAGCTTGTCCCTTTTCTACAATAATGTTGAAGAGATTCATGAATAGAAAGATTTGCCAGGGGACAAGTATGACTGGAAGTCATGGGTTGATGCACGTTATGATGAAAAATTTGATATATCTGCTGCTTGGCTGATGTTGGTTCTGCTGGTTATGGAATTTGCAGATACTTGTTGCATTATGTTCTGACATATGGACCTCAAACTAATGCCCTTCACATTGCTGCTGGATTTGCTATAGTTTTCTTGCTTGTAATGCTGATTGGCATAGGTGAGTTTCTGCTTTCTTTCATATATGAGTGTGGTGACAATAGACTACACTTGATGAGGATTTAAAATCTCAAATGTCTTTCCAGAGGACAAAAAGAATCTAGTTTTGGTTCTGGGTTATTATATTAATTCTTTTGCTTGTGCATATGATGATTTTTTTCCTCCAACAGGAAGGGTATACCTAGGCATGCATAGCCTGATTGATGTCGTCGCTGGAATTGGCTTTGGGCTTGCTATTCTTGCTTTTTGGCTGGCCGTGGATGGTTATATTGATAACTTTATCATCTCTGGACAGAATGGTATGTTGAACAAAAGACTTCCGTTATACTGCCCTTGTTGAATGTTGAAAAGGCCTTCTCTCTGGTGGGAAGGCTGTCTTCTCTCTCAGATTGTGGTTACTCTGTTTTTTCCACTTTGCAGTTACATCCTTCTGGGCGTCTCTTTCGTTCCTATTATGTTTTGCATATCCTACACCAGAATTTCCAACCCCAAGCTTTGAGTACCATGCGGCATTTACTGGCGTCGCATTTGGAATAGTAAGCTCAATGTTCTTTTCCTTTAATTATCACTGTAGAAGTAATTTACCAACTATAATGGAAAACGAAATGCTTTTTTTCTGACAAAAGAGGAACTTATTATTACATTATCATGAAACTCACGATTTCTTGCTTGTTGAATTTATTATGACATCATGATGAAACTTGAGTAGTTGCTAGTTTCAAACATATGTTATGATGCTTTTACGGCTAGGGCTGAGGGTTAGTGAAAGATGAATTTTAAGAGGTAAGACTCCAGTAGATGCTATCAGATGTCAGATCGCTGACATGAATGACAAGTATTGCTCTATGAACCGTTGGGAGAGAGGCAAGAGGAAAATGTAATAAATGACAATTTAGTCAATTAAAACAAGGGGCCAGGCATAGCCAAAGGAACTCACTACTCATTTAGTTCTTCCTTTTTCATAGCAGCGATGGTTAAGGGAGGACACCTTGTGCCTTATTGAATAGGTCAACTAAAATTACTGTTAACTAGTTTAAATGCACTTCTGTTAGGTTACCAGAAAGCACTTTCAAGTTTATGAAACATAATTTATATTGGGAAAAACTATGTACTTAATAGCCTAAATGCACCATTACCGACTTTTTTTTATATAAATTTTGACATTCTATTTGTACTGTGGTTGGTGGTAGATGAAGACAATTTTAAAAACTCTATTAATCTTCCAGGTTAGTGGTGTTCAACAAACATACCTTCTTTTCCACCATGAGGATGTTCCACACATTTTCAGTTCCCAGCTAACTCTTCCAGTTTTTGTTGGAAGGGTACTGGTTGGCATCCCGACAATATTAGCTGTGAAGTTCTGCAGCAAGGCTATTGCAAAATGGTTACTCCCAGTGATGGGCAACACACTGGGCATCCCAATAGTGTCTTCATGCTATGTCCCAGCACTCAAGGCATCTGACGGCAGCAAGAATAAGTCTGAGGGTAAGCAGGCAGGGTATCTTCAGAAAGTACTGATATTTTCTCCTCAGCAGGCATGCGATGTCGACACTGGAATAAGGTTTTTGCAATATGCTGGCCTCGCATGGTCAGTTGTCGACTTCGTTCCGACACTTTTCTCCCATTTAAATTTGTGATAGCTACATGCTTGATTAATCAGGGATGTCCACCTCTATAGTGTAATCCCATTTAAAGTTTACGCATTCCTCATATGATTGTATATCAAATTGGCGCCAATTTTGTATCATATATTATCTCTTCAATGTTAGAAATGTTTCTTGAAATCACTACTGCATCTTGTAGGGAATTACTGTTTCTTGCTTGTTTATTGAAGTCCCCAAGAATCTTGTGCCTTTTTGGATGCGGACTTTCTTTATACATTGTGAAATGTAACTTATCAGGTGATTGCAATCTCGATATCTCTGTTGACTAGCTGTGACATATCTGATAGGGAAATGCATATTGGTTCGAGGCTATTTAATAACTAGTGATTCTCTGAGATATTAGATTATATATCCAATGTAGATAACATCAGGAGTTCTGTTTTTTATTTTATTTATATTGTCAGACAGGAAAGAAGAAAATGTAATTACACCAAATTTCCAGTCTTTGTTAAGTTGTCTTGTTTCAGAGTTAAATATGTTTTATCTTCACATATATATATATATATATATCTAAAATTATTTTATTTTATTTATAATTATTTGTATTAAATTAGTCGATATACTTCTAACTGAAGTGAGACTGCTCGATCGTCCATCCAACTTAATATAGCTCCATTTGAATTGCTAAAATATTCCATAATATTTATTCAAAAGTACATAGAGGAGTAAGATGATCTTAGACATAAGTACGTTGAGGTATTAAAAAAGACTCGATTTTACATTTCCTTTCTATTGTTCTGTACATGAGTAAAGAACTAGATATAGACACTATCTAGGTGGGAAGAACCGACAACTACATTGCCCCAGCTAATATTGAATATCCAACTGCCTTAATAAAGTCTGGTAGCTGGATCTTGGACATCCAGCTGCCTTACTAAAGTCGGGTAGCTTGATCTCGGACAGCCAACTGCCTTACTAAAGTCGGGTAGCTTGATCTCGGACAGCCAACTGCCTTACTAAAGTCGGGTAGCTGGATGATGGATATAGTGGAAGGAAGGTAGTCCAGAGAAAGATTATTGTCTCATCTAATATATCCCTTGAGAGTTAACAACTGCCAACCGAAGTAATAAAGAAGTTGGGTAGCTTCTCCAGCCGTGGGAAGCTCGAATTAAACTCAGCTCGAATATAATTTAGCCGAGCCTGAACAAAATTCTAGGTTCAAAATACAGATCCTCCAGCTTGCTGAGGCTCGATTCATTTACACCCACAAACATAGTGACATCCAAGATTTCCGGCTGTCGAAGTATTTTGATATCTTATCCATCCCATACGAACGAAAGATAATTTGTGTACGTAGAGGACGAAAAGAGTCATTATTTGATGCAAAGAGTATTCGTCTCTTAAACAGGCACAGAACAAGTAAAAGAAACAAAAATTTCAACAGATCGTATTACTTAACTATTATAAGCGACTATTGTTAGGGGGGAAAAGAAAAATAAAAAAAAGACAATGTTCAAAAAGAGAATAACCCAGTAGGAAAATACACAGTTCCTTTGGAGATCACTTAAACCTAATAATTAAAGCATAAGAACCCCAGATTGTTAAAATCCTCTCTACAGGACGGAAAAAGAGTTATAAAAGATACAAAACAAGGAAATGCAACTGTCCTTGGAAATAATGCAAGTTACTGCTGATGCTGAATTTACCGGATCATCTGCCTCGACCCCAATGGAAATCATGTGTTTGGCTAACCATCAAGCACACCAGGTTGCAGTAAGAACGTGAATTGGATGTATAATCTGGAGGAAATATCTGCAATTATAACCACATTCATCAACTAAGCACTTGCAGCGGAAAAAAGCAATTTGCCTCCTCAACTCTTTCATAGGAAATAATCAGGTGTTCTGCGGGTTACATCAGGTTCACCTCTCCTTGGTGCTGGCTCAAACTGCAGGTATAAGAGAAACAACATCAAAGGCCATCAAAACATCACCTCACTAATACTCACAAAGCCACAAAACCAGGTTGTAAGAAAACAGGAGTCTGGATAATACTTGCTGAGACAAGCCATCATCGATAAAGTTTACTCATATATGGTCAAAGAACTAACAAGTCACATCTCTGTTCTCTGGATTTCATACTATCAGTCTATTACCAATAATGGTGAAGGTATCCAGGCCTCTAGGGCATTGTCCAAAACTAAAAATAAAATTTATAATATTCATTGAAGCAATAAGACCCATCTGACCTGAATTGTTAACACATGGTAACCGAACATTCTAGAGAGAAGCTTAATTTTGAGAGCTTCTCTAATTATGTCCAAACTGAAAAGATGATTCTCTTGTTACATGAAAAGGTGATATTTTTCCGGGTAGTATAGGAACAATCTGTCAAATGATCTTAACAAATCTGTCTTAATAATGAGTTCAGAAATATTAACATCATCTGTTATAAGAGTGGCAAATACAAAAGGAGGGACTGTCACCTGGATAAAAGTATGACCCCTGCAGTCATCTACTTCTAAGATGGAGGCCATATTCCCACATCGGTAGCAATAGTTAGGTGCACTAAATATGGTCACCACCTTTTGCTCCTGTACCATAAAAACCTTAATAAAAGGTGAACTGCTTGATGGCTAATGCACATTCAACAATAAAGAGTAAGCTCAGTAGTTACATGTCCCCAATTATATCCTTCCATGACTAACTGATGAGCTCTCGCGATCAGCTTAAGGTTATTGGTATGGTTGAATTGCTCCGATATATCCTGAAATTGTATTTGAATGAAGAGAATACCAAAAAAATAAAATGGGAAAAAAAGAAAGTAAAGAATCATATACAATACTTGTCCAAAGGTATATCCAGCACCACGGGGAGAAATACCCCAGCCACATCGATCATCTGGATCAGACCAAAGAAGATCACACATAGGCCCCTCATGAGGAACTTCTTGGACGCGATCAAAGCTGCGAATGCTATCAAGGGTCTCAATTGATGGTGATAACCCACCATGAAGGCAAAATATTTCTGACTCAACCTGAAAAGCAAATCAGGAACACAAGTTGAGAATTTCGTGATAGAAAGGTCAGGCTGACCCAGAAATGCTTAATTCGAAAATATTTGAACTATGAAAACTTTTTGAAACAATTTCACTAACATTATCTAGAGTCAACACAAGGAAAAAGTTCACAAAATAAGCTTTCGTAGACTCTTTTTTAAACAGTGTAGCTTATACTAACTGTGAGGAAGGATTATGTGGAGATGACATGGATTATTAGCAAGCAAATTCCTAATCCCAGATGTAAAACATGCATTCTAACCCCACTATTGCAAAATGGTTGCTGAGATACTGACCATTGACAGGGAAATTATTCTGTTTGTACCAAAAAATTCGTATATTCAACTTTGAAACATAAATATTATTCCAATCACTAGAGGACTCAAACATAGAATTTAAGAAGAGACTTAAATAAAGTATAAAGTATCAAACACAGATAAAACAAAATGTTCAAGGTACAAACCAATGCCGTCAAAGGGAAATAATCAAAAAGATCCGTAAAGGTCTTCCATACATTTGCATTACCATATCTGCCAACAAACAATGAAAAGAACTGTCAGCATTGGTAAGCAAGTTCACAATGCAGAGCATGCCCCTTACATGCGTGCCATCTTGTAAACAGATATGTGGTACATTGAATTTAGTGTTAATGAAAGTATGTGTGAAATGCAAATCAAGAATTATATGGTGATATAATAATGTCTTAAGAGAATACCCCCATCCAGCATGCACAAACCATGAATTACTTTAGATTGTAGCATCAACAATTAGTATTGTTTATTAAAATACCAAACAACCACAAATTTATATCCAATCATGGATAATTAGTACTTCAGCTTGCTCGATGAATTACAGTTCAAGTATTGAATTAAGACATAAAACAACCACATATTGACATCCAATCATGTCACATTGCCTTGCGGGTTATCAGGGAAGCATGCTGACCAGCAGCTAACAAGTGCGAACTAGCACTTACTGTGCCGTAGGTTACCATTCATAATCTTCTTTGACTATCAGCATTAGTGCATCATAATTATAGACTAGATAATTGTTTATATGATTTGCTTTAAGCAGATTGTAGGTATCCAATCTGCTTAAGCTATACCTATGTCTACAGTTGGTGTGCTGAATGGAGCAAGTCATGGTCAATCTAAACAATTTCAACATATTTATATTTCATGAAGAAGAAAAGGATAATAAAAAACCATTCCAACAATAATGTCAGGCCAATAGACCAGCTAATATGAAATGATCTTAAATTGGCAAAGAAAAGTTAGGTTACAAACAGTTGGATAAGCTAGCCATGTTTATCCAGAGAGAATTCAATATGGTACCCCTTTAACTCTTACTCTGCTAGTAAGCATGAATAATATGACATAGATACTTAATTTTTTAACTACCCAGAGTAACATGAAGAATCAGCAAAAGGACCATCATATCATTACCCAAGGAAATCATCTCCATCTATCCCAATATTAACAACCAGAGAATAACTTATCAGATGAGAAGCACAGGAAGATATATATATGAACTAGGAACTCACTTTCTTAAGCATTCATCATAGAATCCATAAACCTGAGTAATCTGCAATTTGATTTGAAACCATTGTTCAGCTCAGGAGATACTTGTACAGTGCATATTGAATAATAGAAAAGTGAGAAACAAATATAATAGGAATTATAATATTTTATACGCACATACACACATATGAAAAGGAAGCATGATAATTTCATTGCCCTAACCCTCTTTGTGGTTAAAATATACAGCATGCAGAATAACCTAGAGTTTAGCAATTGAAAACGCAAACTCAGGCTGTATACCTGACGACTCTCATGGTTTCCTCTCAGAATTGTAATTCGCTGAGGATAGCGAACCTTCAAGGCCACCAGAAGCTGTTGAATCAGTCAATAAGTATAATTACAGACAATATTAAGTGACTGAGAGTTGATAATATAAGAAAGTAACTAGTAGTCCCAATAAACAATAATGTTGCAATCTGCTTTAAGAAAAAACTAGTAATTATAATGATCTCCAGACTACTTTTCTCAGGAATATTATCGAATCCACTGCTTTAATAAGTCTAGTAAACATGACCCCATAAATCTAAGAGCCATGTGATTCCAATCTCATAATCATAGTGCTGCCCTCTGTATTGAAATTGAGCTCAGTGTAACAGTGAAATCTCAAGGCATGTGCAGCTGTCGCTGGTCACACTTGTTTGAGTCATGGGAAAAACATCTTTAGCAGTAGGCATCAGGCTGCATCTATCTTGCCCTCCCAAAACTGGTGGCATAAGGATGCCATTTTTGTTGTCTAAAATGATAAAACATATCAATAACTAATTGACTCTAGTGGACCAAAATTGAAACCTTAAATTTCTCAACTATTAACAGCAAAACTCATCTAGTAAGAACAGCAATGGATAAGGTCCAACTTCAGGCAAAGGTATAGGACAATACATGAACAATGTAAAATGCAGTAGATATTCTCAACTTAGAATCTTAGATTCATTAGATTAACATCTAATAGCATATTCCAGACTTACAGTTAACAACAACATATGACAGTCTTCAGCAACTTTTTTCTTACCGTGACAGTTTCAACAGAATAATACCCACGATCCACATAATCTCCCATGAATAGGTAGTTTGTATCTGGACACTGAAAATAAGAGAAAGGCAATGAACTATCAAAACTCTAGTACATAAGGGCATTTTTCTGTTTGGGATCAAAGGAATAATAACAAGTCAGAAGATCCATAGCTTTCTATAGAAAGTTTAAGTCAAGATAACTCATTTACACTACATTCATTTAAGTGATCCAGTGAATGAGTATGAAAAAGAGTACCTTCCCACCAATTCTAAATAATTCTGCTAGATCATGAAACTGACCATGAATATCACCACATATTGTCACAGGGCTTTTCACAGGCTGCAAGAAAGATGAGCACAATAGTTTAGTTTCCTAAAAAAAGAAGAAATATTGCTACCTCAGTACCTAAGAAAGGCGAAATCAAGGATTTTGGTAACCCCAGAGACAAGAAACAAGATTATGCCAATTAGAAGGAAAAAAAAAGGTACCAATTCACCTTTAACTTTAAAGCTGAGAAGAAAAGGGAGAATTGCAACTTGAATATCATATCCTTTACCTCCATGATTACATGCAGAACATGCAAAATTCTCATTGCCTACAATGCAGTTCAATTAAAAAATATCTCGGAGAACAGCCAATAGTGTTATTTCAGCCCATGGTCATGTTTTGGTATTAATATATTAGTACTATTTAAATGTCAAATGTTTACCCCTGATATAATCATCGCAATCAATCTCCATGCATGTGATAATTTGACATATGTCATAACATCTGAGTGAGACTACTGAGACAGCTAGGTATTTATAATTCAAGAAGAGAAGAGACTGAAGAATATATGAAGCTTTATTGCTTCTAATCTAAACACCGCCAACTCAACAGATTCTAATGCATTATACTTCAATACGCTAAGATAATTTTATAGATAAGCTCTCTTAAATCTTAATAACTCCACTCATAGCTGCCTGGGGCAGCATAATAAATCAGTTTGACCTCCTTTGTAGATTATGGTGCTTGGCCAATATATTCCTCCTCTCATGCTGTTTCAACTGCGTCAATTAAAAGTTTATTGGTTCATTATGTTCAATAATTTCTATCAATGTATGTCACTCTAAAGTCATAAAAAAGTAGGCGCAGTATTGTGCAACTACTTCTTTTGGATGAAATTTATTCTTATTATTGTGACAAGCAATGTATAAGTATTGTGCAAGAAGAAATATATCAGTTTATCCAAAGGATGATATAGCAAAAAGAATATACAAGAGGTCATATCGAAAGGTTGAGTTTGAAAAAAATGACAGAAAGTATAAGATAACAATAATATCAAGAAGAAATCTAAAGAATTTTAAAAGTTTCCAAAACACTTAGAATGGACATAAAAGCTAGGGGTGTAAATGAGCTCTCGGCTTGGCTTGAAAATGAATAAAATTTAGCTCGGCTCGACTCGATGACATTACCAAGCTGGCTCAGTTTTTAAATTTTTTTATTGTCTATTTAATTCTTAGCTATAATAATATACTCTTTTGAGGGTTGGGTACATCTAAAGATGATTTCTGACTCTTCATTTTCTAATGTAGGACTAAATGTCATCCAACCAATTTAAAAAATTAATCTTTTAGATGTGCAATCTAAGATTCGAACCCATATTATCCTATATGAGATTAAAGTGTATTACCAACTGTGCTATAAACATATTATTATAAGATTTTAAATAGACAATATATATATATATATATATATATATATATATATATATATCAAGTCGCGCTCAAGCGAGTCAATTCTAGCTCGCTCAACTCGATTAGTATTTCGAGCTAGAAAACTCAGCTCGGCTTGGTTCATTTGGAGCTCAAGCCGAGCTCTAAACGAGTCAAGCTCATGAGCCTCGCTACACAATAACATTATGAAACTAATTAACATTTAAGAATTTTGATTAACCAAAAGAAAACATCATTCTTACATATGTCTTGCTAATATACTTACTTCTGTTGCTGTGCTTGTGTTTAAAAGCAAACTCTAGTCATCAGAGTTGAAAAAAGTACTGGTGGAAAACATGATCCAACTAGCAGCATTGGTTCAGATTCTTTTCCAAGCAAACACAGACAATCAAGAAAGGCTGGAACAGAAGTGTATTAAGTAAATAGTAGATTAAAGAAACAAGAAGGCCTCACCTGTACATTGCTTTCTTCCATCAATATCTCTTTTGCTTTCTCACACAACATTCTAACCTGCATGAAGATGTATTAGAAGTTGAAACCTATCAAGCTACATATAAATATGAGTAGATGAAACTTGATTTTGATGATTCTGAATGTTGGATCTATTAACTAGAAGTACCAAAACTGGTCCAGATGATCCATGATAATGACATGACACAGTTCCACAGGGAAAAATGTTCTTGTCGAGAAATTGATGAAATTAAAGGCTAAGAATCGAATAATCAGTTTAAAGTATACAGTGCATTTTCAGATTTTTCTAAACATTGGTTGCTTCTAGAAGTAATGTTCTCCTGCATCCACCCATTTTCTTTTCCCCCTACTTTCCTTAATCCAAAAGGATGAGGTAATGCATCAGCCGTCAGCCTGAAAATTGCTAGTTGCAGTGGTCAGCAGAGACGCAGAGGAGTATCAGCAAATACAAGGCCTGGAGGACTGTCTTTTTGGCTTAACAAAGATCTATAGCCAGTAACAATAAGTCACAAGGATATTGAGTTATTGACTAGTTGTATTAAATTTATTGGACTAATTAAAACATTGAATTGAAATCATAGTTCATGTCTCATCCATGTATATGTACTCCCTACTAGTAATCTAGTATAGAACATAAAAAATGACAGATATATTAAATTAGGTGTCTAAAACCTTGGGCATGTTTCTGGCATCTATTCAAACCACAATAGGCACCTTGCAAGTTTTACTTAGAACAAGGGTTATTATGGTATCCTGCAAAATGGAGGGTTCCTCTTCCTGTTTTCAAGGAAGTGCATTTCTTCCTAGATGATGGAAGACGTAAGAGTTGGAAGATAAACACTTCAATGGGCTAGTTTGCTAGGAGGGATATAATTGGATTGGATTACCTAACTTCGACTCCTTTCGACCAAGAAATCAAATGTTTTGAAATAAAAATGTATGAACATTTTGTACCTTAGTTATCATTGATATTGTCCAACCATACAATAAACTGACTTAATATAGATTATAGAGGGACCAGTCTTGACATACATACATGGGTTCAAATGAGAAGATTTGACAGTATGCTAGACTAACATGGAAAGAGGGAATGATGACAAGAAGTGCCACATGGGAGAGGTTTGCATGGCTGCCCATTTCTACATAAGAAGGGAGGTTTATGGTCTTAATAATAGGCTAATCTCCTCTTAATATTGTTTAAATTAGTCTCATTATAAGCTAGCTGACTTTATCTTTCTTTAGGATGTAAAAAGGTACTTATGAATGGTAAGCTACAATTATGTATAAATGACTTATACAGACTCAGTTTTTGCCACTCCTTAAAGTTCCGAATACAAGACATAGATGACATAATGAATCTTAGCCTTATCTCTGTTGGTGGAACAGACAACCTTCAGCAATGTGGCCACGATCCTCAAAAAGAATCTGGCGACCTCAGATCTGTCCCAAATCCTCCATGAATAAGTGTAATAACTGTACCCACTCTATCCAAGTCAAAGCAACACTCCCATATGAGATCCAGCATATCCATAGCTCAACCATATGCCAGCCTCAAAAACTTTACCATTCCACTGCGGGAAACACAATTTCGACCGGATCGCTCGAAAGAAACCATTTAAATCCCACTTTCGTTTATACCATTCCCGATCCATCAAAGCAGACAACGATTTAAGCCCTCGGACCGACAAAAAAGGGAAGACACTTGGAACCAACACGAGCGTAATAGCCAAATCGAACAGAGATCAAACGCAGAGAAACAAAAGGTGTTAAAAAAAGAGAGGGAACCTCTTGCTCGGAGAGCGGCTTGCACTGCATGAGCTGCTCGATCTGCTCGTCGAGGTTGCCATGGGTGCTGGCGGCCGCCGGATCCACACTGCTCATCTTCTTATCCAGCCCGCGAGATGCCCCAAAACCCTAACCCTAGAATTTGACTCCCTTCGCTCCTCTCTCTCCACTACTCCGAAGGCGAGGAATGGCGAAATAGGAGGAGCAGAGAACGATGCAACGAAGTGGGAAAGAGGAAGAGAGGGAAACCCTCGGGCTCGGCTTCCGTGGCGTCTTTGTATCTTGTGCGAGAGAGATTTGATTTTATCGGATAAAATGAAAAAAATGAGGATCCACGGCGAATGAGCAGATCTCGGGCTGGATGGTTCCCAACAGCGTTCCAGAGACTCAGGCCACGTGTCATCAATACATATGAAGGAAAAAAAAAAAAAGGGAGTGATTTGCACTAGGGTTGCCTATTTTTACTAAACCACTTAATCTAAATTTTAAAATATATACATCTTTGAACTATTACTCAGACTAAATATCGCCCGAATAATACTCAAAATAGTCACACTGATGAGTTACTTCTCTGAACCAACCATACAGTCGAATTATCAATTAAGTTAAATCACTAAATTACCAACCAAAATTCTTCGTAATAAATGTTTGAGTTGGAGTTAATTATATAAACTCATTTATAGTGAAAAATTATACCTACTAATTCTACTAAAATAGTTGGTCCAAATTTTCTTATGAGCCATGCATTTTATATTTTATCATTCTAATTTTACGTTTTAGTATAATAAAGCTCATTATCAAAGTGTCGGCAAAATTATGAATTTAAATAAAAAAGAAATTATATTTTATAATTTTATTATATAATACTTAGTAACACTGTAGTTTTACATAAGATGAGTTTAAAAATTAAAGCATCTACAACCAAAGAGTTTAAATAAAAATATAATTAAATTTCATAATATAATATAATAATGCAATTACTTGAACACTAGTATTTTTACAATTAGATGGCCACGATTTGTTTTGCAGTTTTATTATTAGATAATTTATATTTATTTGAACACTTATATATAATCAAAATTTGTAATTAATTAATTAACCTTATAATTTATACATGATTAGAACATATTACATGCTTAATAAATAAAATACATTATTTAATTTTGTAATATCTTATAATTGACCTAACATCATTTTGCTCAATATAAACTAAGAAACAAGTAAGACAAGTGTGAAATTCAAAAGATATTTATGCAATACACAGTAATTGAATTAATGTTATTGTAAACTTCCAGCTCTTACAGTGTGTATATTATTGCCCTCGTAGTGTAAAAGTTTAATATTATTAAGATTAAAGAGAATTATTATATTAAGATGAGATACTAATTGTTGTTTAAGATTATCATATTATACTTTGTTTGAAGTTATATTGTTTTGATAAATGGTGAAAACTTAAGGCGTCTCAATTGAACACTAAGTCGCTATTAGGAGGAGTTAAATTCCAATTCCTCTATCCAATTACTAGAGAGGGAAACTAACGAGTAAATGCAATAGAAAGAAAAGAAAGGGAAAGCGAGCGTGACGCATTCCAATAAGGTTGGCGGAAGCAAAGCGGAAAAAAAAATAAAAAATAAAAGAAAACCTAAAAGAGAGAAGGAAAAGAAACCAAGCAAGCAAGAGGAGGCGTTTTGGGGGAGAGGCTTTAACCATCGTCGCAGCCAAGCCATGTCTCGCCAGACCTCGAAGCTGGTCGGATCCGTCGCGTCCAGGCTCTTCTCCCTCCATAACCCGGGAGCACCTTTGCCTCTATCCCCTTCTTCCTTATCGTCTCAATCTCGCCGCTTCGCGGCGGCGGCGCCGGCGGCGGCGGTGTTCGTGGACAAGAACACCCGTGTCATCTGCCAGGGGATCACCGGAAAGAACGGCACGTTCCACACCGAGCAGGCCATCGAGTATGGCACCAAGATGGTGCGTGTATCCTTCCCTGGTCTGATTTCGTCTGCGTTTTGTTTGAAGGGGTTTTCCTGAATCGAAGGGTTTGGTGTCGATCGTTGTTGTTATCTGGGGATTTGGTTGCTGTTGTTTCTGTTCGATTGATTAGTCTTTGCCTATTCAGTGATATAACGGGGAGTTGATTTGGTAATTATGTGTGATTGATCAATGCAAGCCGATCTGAAATTATCCAATGTTTAATACCCAAATGGGCCATTTTTCTTTTGATCTTTTTCTCTGAGTACGTAGATTCGCTGATCTCCTTCCTTTCATTTTGATCTAAACTTGGAGATGGTGTTGCTGTCATCCATTGGCTTGCGCACTTTACCATAGATATGTTTGCTTCTCTACCTTGTTGCAATTAACCTACGTTACGCATTTCATCCCCGCATGAAGGAACGTTTGATAAAACTGAAATTATGAAGTGTGATACTTAAGAGAAATCCAATTCCCTTTTTAGTTTTCATTTATCACCTGCAACTGTAGTTGAATGGGACTCGCGCCTATGTAATGTGGTGATCATCCTGGTACTCTGGTGGTATGTATCTATTCATGGCTAGATGGAGTTAAGCTTATGATTATAATAATAGTTGTTCCACTATACTATCTTTGGTCTTTATGGTAGATATGCCTACTTCTCAAAGCGCCTGGATGTTTGAGGGGTTTCAATCACTTTCCAGCCTAAGTGCATAATACCAGGATATTATATTTCATGAATTTTCTTTTCCCATACTATAATTTTAAGGTCTAACTGAAGTTCTTGAACTTGGTTCTTATATTAAGGCACTTAGTTATAGGATGTTGATGAATGTAATAGGCTTCATCTGAGAGTGAGTGTTAAACATGTCGGATATGTTATTTATCCACCATGCAGACTTTTACAATGCACAAGTAGATGGACCCGAGTGATTGAGTTATGATGTATCTACAACACAACAATGATGATAAGCCATTCTCCAATATAGGGTGTACATATCTCTGTGTGACCCATTACATCCCATGTAGAAACAACAAGGATTAGCACCTGAACCAGAATATTATTATATCCCTGTAGTGGTAACTGGTATGCTCTGGCACTGTAGGTGGTGGTTTGCATTCTCATTACGTGCCGTCCATGCCTTTTACTGTTCTACCGTGTAGATTTCACTGAGAAATTTATGCAATTTAGCCTGCTTCCTTGAATGATAGTGTGATTGCTTTTGAGATGCTTGCCTCTTATGATAGGTTGGTGGGGTGACACCTAAGAAAGGTGGAACTGAACACTTGGGTCTTCCAGTGTTCAACTCAGTAGCAGAAGCAAAGGCTGAGACAAAGGCCAATGCATCAGTTATCTATGTTCCACCACCATTTGCTGCTGCTGCAATTATGGAAGCAATGGAAGCTGAGTTAGACCTTGTTGTGTGCATTACTGAAGGAATCCCTCAGCATGATATGGTAAATGACAGATTTTTTGCAACATTTTCCAGTTATTTCTGGCAGAGTCTTATGTGCTGTTTTAGTTTTTATTCTATGTGGTTCAATGAGAATGTTCCTTGATAAACAGTTCTATGCTTTGTTTTTCTTCTAATTTTTTATGTGCAGATGTTGATAAAGTTTCTAAAGGAAGAAACAGGTAGTTATGTTCATAACAGTGAAGTCAAAAATAAAAAAGGGTAGGAAAGTATGTTGGTAGCAGGCAAAATTCCCAAAATATGCAGTCTGAATACTTAGTGTGTAGATTTTCTAGTTCTGAGACCTTCAATTTGGGTGGTAATCCTTTCACAGGTACATCCTCCATTAACCATGCAGCCGTACCATGATTAGCCTGATCATGCCTTTTAAAGTTCTTCAGTCTTC
Organism: Typha angustifolia; assembly: GCF_048772165.1. Taxonomy (NCBI): domain Eukaryota; kingdom Viridiplantae; phylum Streptophyta; class Magnoliopsida; order Poales; family Typhaceae; genus Typha; species Typha angustifolia. Next base: position 2,135,981 of record NC_133245.1, read on the forward strand.
CTTTCTTTCAGAAAATAAGTCATGTCTGATATAACCATTTGAGAGCATTATGGATCCATTTTCGCTTAAGCACTTTCTGAAAGAAGTTGATGTCATTATTATTGAACTAAATGATAACTTACAGAATAACAGTGTTCATTTCCAACAGAAAGTACTGAACTACTGGAAAAATACTTCATTAGTATAATCTCCTGGCATTATATATATTTGTTATAATAAAATGGATCTAACCTTATCATCAATTTGAAGAAATGTGTTGATTCTTCTCATTTTTCTGTTAGGATCTTGGTACATCTCTATGAATGATCTTATGATGCACATACCGACAGTGATATCAGGTAGTTGCTGACTAGTATAAATGTGTTGGAATGGATAGATGTTGGCTAATGCAGGCTGTTTTTTGACATTTTTTGTGGATTTGCTTGAGGCACATGTTCGGCAAATACTTGAATTATATGCACCGTCTTGTCCTGCTAGATAGTCAAAGAAAATAACCTACACTTCAGTTGTACTATGCTGATGTGTCGAGGACTCACATCACTGTTCTTGTTTGCCTGCATGTCATACATATTCTTTATCATATTCTTGGATCTTGAGAGCATCTCTATTTTAAGGCATAAATTGTGACATGACCTTGTAATTATATTAAGTAGCTCTATCCACTAGTGAGAGTGCATGGCAATTTTGTGAAGGTTCACTATTCAGAAGACATGAGCTTCATTTTGTCAAGTGCCATTTTTTGTTACTGCTGAATGAATCGATGAGAAAACCTGTTTCTCATAACCATCTACTTTGTGTATATTAGGTTCGAGTGAAGGCTGCTCTTAACAAGCAATCAAAAACTCGATTAATTGGACCAAACTGTCCTGGCATTATCAAACCTGGAGAATGTAAGATCGGAATAATGCCTGGTTATATCCACAAGCCAGGGCGTGTAGGGATTGTATCTCGATCTGGTACCTTGACTTATGAAGCGGTATGGGATTTCTCCATGAGAACTTGTTTATCGTCAAGAGAATCATTTGTAAGAATTTATTATTCTGTTCTTCATTGGCAGGTTTTCCAAACAACTGCTGTAGGTTTAGGACAATCAACTTGTGTAGGTATTGGTGGAGACCCCTTTAACGGGACAAATTTTGTTGATTGCATAACAAAGTTCCTTGATGATCCTCAGACTGAAGGTAACCTCTTTATTCTTGGGATAGTAGCTGTGTCCTTTTGTTTTAGAAAGTTAATGGAACTGATTTTTAAGGCTTTTCATCGTATAGAGATTTTGCCTAGTGTGTTCTCTGCTATAGTGCTTGTCAACAGAATGCCCCATTGCTCAATATTGGACAGTAGGAGGCTTTTTTTCTTGTCCTTCCTTTTAGAACAATGAATTTAAATTGCATTTTTTAAGCAAAGTATCATATTGCTTGGGAATCTTTTAAATTGTTTTACTGACTGGGCTGTACTATACAGTGTGAGAAAGCTTGAGCAGCACAGATCTGATTTGTATTGTAGAAAATGTATTGATCAGGCTTTTTGCACTTTCTTCGTCATATGTGTGTGCAAATACTCCTATTCATGCATTTATTTTAACTAAGATTTGTGCAGACATTGCTACTATTCTTTACTGCCTCTAGAAATAGATTAGGCTATTTCTAGATATGAACGTTAGCATCATTCCAATTCAAATTCTTATGTCGAGCTTAATTAGTGATGTTGGACGAAGAAAGGGTGTGTTAGAGACAATAGAGAAGGAAGATAAAGAGAGCTAGATAGAGGCTTATCATGAAACCTGTTAAGCTGATTGGTGGATGAACCTAGCTACCTTGTCACTTCAATTTGAGGATGCAGAACTGAGGGCATCTGCAAAATTTCCACTGTACACTGAAAAAAAAACCTCAACATAGTTGAAACTTGAAACTAGATAATTTTGGATCTATGCAAGTGGTCTTTGGAGCACAAGTAACCCAAGAAGCCTTGTAAGAGATGATGTGCTCTTTATTTTTGATGTATTGAATTTTCAATACTTCTTTTACAAGATACCTGTGTCATCGCATGCATTCAATGGCTTATTTTGCAGAGTTTGATAATTTAAATCTGCTGATGTGTCTGGAGGATTACTACCTACATTACCATTTACCAAAACTGCTTCTATATGCTTTCCAGGTATTGTTCTCATCGGAGAGATTGGAGGTACTGCAGAGGAGGATGCTGCAGCTTTAATTAAGGTAAATATTTAGTGAGTAATGTTGGATGATATTTTCCACTGCAAGCATTTCACACACACAATGTCTGACATACATGGAAGAACTTCCCATAATGGAGAATCTGCTTGTTTCTTGTCTTGTTCATATTCTACAAGTTACTTTTTATACATGACTCTAACTTGGTTAATGTTGCATGAACGCCTATATATGATTTTTATGGCTAACCTTTTGATTGGTTAAAACCTTGGTAAGTTCTGACTGCCTGCCAGACTGTCATGGATCTGTGTCCAATATCGCATCAGACCTACATCCTAAATTTACCTTTCTACCAGAGTTGTGTGAAAGCTTGGGCATGATCTGCATAGCAGTAACACAGAATTTTCAAACATGATTTTGGCAAAAAGTTACTTGGTAATATTGATTTATAATGTTTCAGTTTAAATCTACGAAATGATGCATAAAATAGTATCAAGACAATATGATATTCTCATCGAGGGCCTAATTATTCCTATGGAGTATCTAATTACCTTCATTCTTTTTTAATTTATTACATGGCTTGGTTTCTGGTTTTCTGTATTTTGAAGAAGTGATGGAACGGGCAAAACTGCATATTTAAACCCGTTGAGTTATGTTGAAAACCAATGATAAGTTCAAATTATGTTTTGAAACCTAGTATTAGATCCATAATATTTCTGAGAAATCTTGCCACTTGGATCAAATTCTGGGTTTCATTTATTATCTTTTTGTGTACTTTTATTTACCTTTTCATGTGTGCATGTTTATCTGTCAATCCTTCTAATTTTCATATAAATTATATTACCCCTGAATTTTCTCCTTTAATGTATTGATTCCTTTGACTCCCTATGTTAAATAGGTATAGTGAAGGGTAACTTGAGAATGACCTTACTTTTTGTGTTCATAGGTAGGCTTGGGGAAGGCATCCTGATATTATCTCGACTAGCTTAATGGAGGGGTTAGAACATATTAATGAGATTAGCATGATATGAGGAGAATGTTAGTAAATAGATGAAATGAGGAAAAAGAAGGGTGCGGCATAGATTTCATGGAATAAGGGGTTATTGTAGATGAAAAGAAAGAAAATTTTATCGAGATGAGTAGGAACTTGAGTAAGGCATCAATGGAAAGAAGAAAAGAATTCGCGCTTGAATCCTCGTGAGAATTTTGTTTATAGATTTGAGGAAAGAGATGGACGATAAAAAGTCAGGTATGTCATTTAGAAGGCTGTTTTCATCAGTCTACAGTAGTAACGCAATGGAGTTGGAAACATGTAATCTTGAAACATGTAGAAATTTATTAATTTACATGAACATATGTGAATGTGGATAGTGGATACTACTTCCTTTTTCCCTTCCTTGTTTGCAAGTTAATAAGACACTAGTCTTACACGCTGAGTAAATTCAAGTGAATCTACTTTCTTTCAAGTCTGCTTGACTGCCTATTGTTTGTAGACTTATTTATTAGTTTAAAAACCCTCTATTGATGACCACTTTTTTCCTCATTCTTTTATGCTTCCTTCATGTTTTCCTTCTTGACAATGCAGGAAAGTGGAACTGAAAAGCCCATTGTTGCATTTATAGCTGGACTTACTGCGCCACCAGGTCGTCGCATGGGTCATGCTGGAGGTGCGTGTTTTCACATAAATGTTTCCTACTATGCATGTGCTTTTTTGTTATTGATAAGTTGTGACATTTCTTACCTGCAAGTACATTATGCATGTAAAGTAGCATCTTTCTTGTTTTGGCCAGTGTTGTGAAGAGAACTAGAATCTTTTGCTTCCAGCCCACATTGATAAACTATTTTCTCTCAGGAACCTTTCAAATTCTGACTGAGTCAACTTAAGAGGCTGTTATTTCATAATTTAACAAGATTTTGACCTTAAAAGAGACTTTGAATATGGTTGCCAGATTTTATTAAGGTTCTTAGTGGGTTAGACTTTTGCATTATTTGAACTTGCAATCTTTGAACTCATAGATGCAGTAAACGATAAAGAATTGCCATGTTGTCAGTATGTGGGACGATGTGTGCCAGCGACATACCGGCACGTGGCACGAGGGATGCTGCATGGCACCCCTCTTAATAGTTTTGCCACTTGTCATCGTCGCCAATCGCTATCGTCGATCACCGTCGCCTGAGCTTGTATCAGGTGCCCTAGCCCGAGGGAAGAGAGGGAGAGATAGGGTTATCGATTAAAAATTGATCCACAACTTAAGTTTTAATCAATAACCCAATCTCTCTCTCTCTCTCTCTCTCTCTCTCTCTCTCTCTCTCTCTCTCTCTCTCTCTCTCTCGATTTCTCTTCCTCCTCCCACGGGTTAGGGCGCCCGACGCGAGCTCAGGCAAAAGCGAAGGCGAATGTCAATATCTCTTACTTTTTTCTCTCCTTCTCTTACGGCACGTGCCGTGCCGACCACCATGCCTGTGGCACAGCCATCGTTGACTGTCGGCATACTCCTAAAGAGTGAAAAAAATATCATATGATTTAGAAAAGCTTTGTAGAAGCTTCTTAATCCCACGGAAGAGCCGGAGAAGTTCTGGAATCGCATGGGGAATGAGAGGCTCAGCCACCATTGTTAGGTTTTTTGAAGCTTCAAACAATGTGGGGGTAACGGGAAGATGTGAAAATTAAAAGGATATTGGATAGAATCCATTGTTATAAGTGAATGTCCATTAATATATCACCTAAGTTAGGATCCATATCATTTAAGTTAGGATCTTATCACTTAAGTTAAGATCCATCAAGTTAGGATCCGTTAATATACCACTTAAGTTTAGATCCATTATAACTTAAAATTAGGATCCATTAATATAACTGGTTTGGATCCATTATCACTTAAAGTTTGGATCAGTAAAGAAAGTTTTCTTCCCCTTCCCTCTTAACCCTTCTTCTTCTTTCACTTCCCTCTACGGCTGAGGAAACATAAGAGCAATAATGGCGGCGCTGGCAGTAGTGCGGTGCTAACTCTTTTGTCTTCTCCTTTCTTCTTTCTCATTCTTCTCCTCTCTCCTTTCTTCTTAGCCAATCCTTACTAAACATAAGTTAATCTTGGGTTTCTAAAACAGTAAAAATTGGTTCGTACTCCATAAACCTGCCTATATACGCTCATGCCAAGCTTTTAATAGACCGTAGGCAATAAATGAGTGGACAAGTTATCGTGGAACACCTAGGTGCTAGGCGAGTGCCTAGAATTCAAGAAGATTAAAAATAAACAAATAAAAGAAATAACTGTTTGAGAATTTAAAATCAATATGCATAATCGAAGTAAACTAACTCATTCCAGTTAATCACCATATGAAGCCATTAGAATCCACAAATTACCAACATCTACAAAGATTTTGAATTTCAAGTTCAACCTACGTACTAAAATATGATACAAGATGCAAAGGCAATCTGGGTGAGAGTTAAGCGGAGCCTAGATGTCTTCCAACTAAGGCAAGTGCTTAGGTGGTAAGGCATAAACTTTTTAAAACCATGTACAGTGTTTTTGAAAACTGTAGGCAGGCAGCTGAGGTTGCCTAATGCCTGGGGGTTAGGCGGGTGCCTAGGCAGGCGCCTAGAAATAAGGTGATCATATAACACAAAAGCTGTGAAACCTCAAGATACTCATATGTATTTGCAAAAAAAAAAAGTTGTTCCTTGTCTAGAGGAAATGGTTGTTCTTGCCACCACAAGAGCAGTCTTAGAGTAGTGGCAGTAGCCTTTGGCTGTTGCTCTTCCCTATAGTGGTCATTGCTACTAATACTTACAAGAAAAGAAGAGAGAGGGAGAGAGCATGAGAATAATAGAAAGTATGACAAAATACCCACTTGAAGTGAAATAGAAAACCCTTACAACTTGAATGATAGGTAGGTATGGGGCCAAGTAGGAATAATACTTTATACTTAATACCTATACTAGAATTGTTAACAAGTTTGAAAATGACTTAATCACATGCTGCCTAGAATATTATAACTATTAGATTTGTCTTGGACTTCTGGTACAATGTCAATTGTTCACTTATTTTGGCTTCTATTTGGTGTATGGTTTTTGAAATATTGAAGTGTTACGAGTCCTTAATTTTGAACCTTTGTTAAACGGAAAATTAAAACTGAAGGTAGAGATAACAAATTAGTAGCTAGCAGTTCTACAGGCTGTAGAATTTGCTTCAGCAAGCATTCTAAGGTTATTTGATGCTAGTGGCCCTCTTCAGACTCCGGTAGATTTTCCTTGTTAGATTTGTCTACTCAAGTTGAAACTGGTTTAATTGTGTTTCCGTTTGTTGCAGCAATCGTCTCAGGAGGAAAGGGTACTGCCCAGGACAAAATTAAGACACTAAGAGAAGCAGGGGTTACCGTCGTCGAATCACCAGCCAAGATTGGTTCAGCTATGCATGAAATTTTTAAGCAGCGTGGAATGGTAGAGTAGAGAGCATTTGAACCGCTACCTCCTGATAAGACATCTAGTGATCTTTCATTTACAGCTGCTTGAGCTAACAATTGGCATTTTTGTTTTCCTTTCCACCTGTGTTCTGTTCGAAGAGTTAACCTCTTCTCCTTTTCTTTGTTTAGAAACTTTTAATAAAAAAAAAGGGCTCGGTGTATGATCTCGGAAGCATAGTACAAAACTATCTATTCGTTCTCAAGTACCTCATAGAAGGTTCCTTCATTCTCTTGTTATTTATTTTTCTTTGTTTGAGCTTTGCAGAGATTTTAGAAACTCATTTTAATGTGTCATTTGTCTGATGTCTTTCCGTGCTTCTTGTTCATTTAATCGTGAAGCATCGTATAATGATTGCAGTTGTCTTTACTACGATAATGCATTTAATATGAGTTCTAAATGCTGTTGATGATTATTATGAGTTTTCCTATGTGTAGAATAAAAGGTGTTAACACATAACAAGTTAATGGGACACGTCAAACGTATAATTGCAATGTTACCCCTCCTAGATAGAAAATCTCAAGGCTCAATTGGTACACCGAAACCAAAATATAATTAACCTATGAATCTGTAGCCTAAATAATTAATAATATTCTGGGGCATCTTATTGAGTTTTATTTATTTTTCTGTTTTAAAAAATATTTGCATAGTAATTGCGAGACTAGGACAGCAAAGAAAGTTCTCTGGCAGTGACGTCAGCCCTAGTATCCGTATATGCTCCGAAGTCCAAATTCCATTTCGTTTCTACTACATTTCAAAACAGTAGTGTTAGTGTCCTTTCGATTGCTACGAGCTAACGAGCGTATACATCTCTTTTTTCAAGTCCAGCAATAAAAGGCGACGACCAATAGAAGATATCGCGTTGGAGTCTAAAAAGGTTAGACGGCAAGATATTTTGGTCTCTCTCTCTCTCTCTCCCTCTCTCCCTCTCTCGCTCTCTCGTCTGAGGGTTTCTCATATTTTTCTCGTTGTCTAGGTTTCTATCTAAATGCAATCCTCATTCCTTTAGATCGATTTTTCTTTCTTAGATTTGATTTATTTGAACTTTTTTCTTGGATTTTTTTTGCTCTTTTCTGCGTCCGTTTGGGTTTTTTTAGGGCGGTATATGCGCTAAAGTCTCGAATTTTACTGCATTTTCATTTGATTATTGGAAGTTAGTCGTGATTCTTGTTTATGTCTTGGTTTTCGCAGCAAGGCAGATTTAGGGTTTTGATCACCTGTTCTGCGGCCTGCTTAGATCTGAAGTGGATTTTATATTGCGTTGAAGAGACTGAGCTAGGGTTTAGGTAATTTCGGGCAAATTATGCGAAGTTCATGGGCTGATTCAGTTGCGAACGCCGAGAGCTCGGCGTCCGCAACCGGCGGTTCTGCCAACAATTCCGCAGCTGCTGCCGCTCCACGTCCAACTCGCAGTAGTTACGTTCCTCCTCATCTCCGACACCGACCGGCACCCTCCGAGCAGTCTGCTCCTTTGCCTGTCGACGTGTCTTCTGGTGCTGCACGTTCGTCTGGATATGCTGGTGCCGTTGGTGGGTCTCGCTGGGGTGGTAGCCCGGTCCGTGATGTGGGTCGCCCCAGTTTTGGCGGTGGTGGCTATGGTGGCGGAAAGGGCGGTTGGTCCTCGAGAACAGGTGGCTGGGACCGTAGGGAACGTGAGGCGAATCCTTTCGCAAATGACGATGATACTCCAGAGGTTGCATTTGATGACCAGGAGAACTCCGGGATCAATTTTGATGCGTATGAGGACATCCCGGTGGAGACAAGTGGGGATAATGTACCCCCACCGGTGAACACGTTTGCTGAGATTGATTTAGGAGATGCATTGAATGAAAACATACGCCGCTGCAAATATGTGAAGCCAACACCAGTACAGCGTCATGCGATCCCGATCTCCCTAGCTGGTCGGGACCTGATGGCCTGTGCTCAGACAGGATCAGGCAAGACGGCAGCCTTTTGCTTCCCTATCATTAGTGGGATCATGAGGGGGGAGCCACCGCAGAGGCCAAGGGGTGCAAGGGCAGTATTCCCTCTTGCCTTGATTTTGTCTCCTACTCGGGAGCTCTCAGTGCAAGTATGTTCTAATTTGAAATGTATTTTTTGTTGTTGTTGTGTTGCTTCTTTATTGTTAATATCAGTAGGGAAATATTTTAGCAATTCTTACTTCTTTCTCTTCTCATTGTGCTCGTGTATATTTTGCACCCTAGATACATGAGGAAGCAAGAAAATTTGCATATCAAACTGGTGTCAGGGTGGTTGTTGCATATGGAGGAGCCCCAATTAATCAGCAGGTTCTTATTACATTTCTTGTCTTGTTTTGTTTCCATTTGATTGTTAACACTACTCCATGATTTTTAGTTATTTGGCATGTCATATGATGCTTTTATGAAGTTTAATTTTTAGATTGTCTAAGTAGCTTCTGACTATGTGTCTGCTCTGCTATCTTAACCCTTTCTATAAAGCTTGCTTAAAGGGCTGTTTGTACTTTATGTGTAGATGTTAATGGAGGAGCTTTTCTCTTTATCTATACTTTGGAAAATTTCCTTTTTGCATCTGCAGCTTATGTTCTTGTAGAACACATTTCACTTCCACAACTTTCTATGATACTAATAACTTTCCTTTTGATTTATACATAATTAAATAATAGTGTATCATTGTGTCCTGGAAGCTTTATTTTGATTGACCTAGTTTGCTGAATTTGTTTGCCCCCTCTATTCCTTATCAGATATCAATTGTGTTAGTCCACTGTTTGTTTTAGGATTATCTTCTTTTTCCCTATTCTAGATTAGAAAGTACACATCAAATTATCCCTATTCCTACTCTAGATTAGAAGCATTATTTGAATTATTCCACACATAAGCCCAATTATAATTTTGCTCCTGATTTGACAAAATATTTTAAAAATCTTTTTTCCTCTCTCCTACCATCTACCTATCTCATTGCATACCTATAAATAATGAGAACATTTTAATTTAAATTTATATGTCAAATCAAGGGTATTTGACTTAATTTATACTTTATTTCAATTTTATATCATATCAAAGATAATTATTACACCATTGTTCTATATTGCAAGTACATATTAAAATATCCGAGGTACAATTTTAGGAGTAAGAACCCAGAATAACTATCCTAGATTTTTTTTTTCCTTTTATCTCAAAGAAAAAGGGGCCTTATAATTTAGCTTTATTAGTTAGAGAATTAATTAGAATCACAATAAATATGTAGAATTAATTAGATCTAGATGAACTGCACTATCTCACATTGTATAGCCATTTTCAAGTGCTTTCTTTATTTAGTTTGCTTTAGACTCTTCCACCTTCATCAACACCAGTTTGATATCAACACATGCTACAGAATTCAGGTGACCTGAAAATCATCTTGAGATTTTGTCCTTTCGCATGTTCAGCATCACGTGAGTTCATTGTTGTAATGGGTTATTTTTCAAATGTTTGATGCACTTTTTGATTGATTAGGTATGCGACAGTTTCTTAAGTGATATCATTATGGAATCTTTCCTGCATTTTTGGTATCCTATTAGTTTGGTTTGGTATCAGATTCCTGTTAGTCACTAAGTGAGGATTGGTCTTTCGTATTGTATTTTCAGTGTACTGTTTTATACTGTATTTCTGATTAACTTCCATGAATATTTTCAGTTACGGGAACTGGAAAGAGGCGTTGAGATTCTTGTGGCAACTCCGGGTCGTTTGGTGGATTTGCTAGAGAGAGCTAGAGTTTCATTGCAGATGATTAGATATTTAGCTCTTGATGAGGCTGATAGAATGCTTGATATGGGTTTTGAGCCACAGATTCGTAAAATTGTTGAACAGATGGACATGCCGCCACGAGGTGGAAGGCAAACCATGCTGTTTAGTGCCACATTTCCCAAAGAGATACAGGTTCTTTTGTTTTTCTTTCTTGTTCTATTAGCACTACTAATTTTCTCTTTAGTGTCTGTTACTAATCAGATGCCTTTTATACTTTCTGATTGTCAGTATGTCAAACACTCAGCAAAGACTACCTTTTTAGTTTTGACAGTTGCTAGAGAATATGTAGTCTTTAGATTTTATCCCTGTCAATAGTCTTCATTCGAACCAAATTCATTTCATAGTTATGTATTATTAAATTCTCTGATATTTAAATTGGTTTTGTAGTTCTGAATATTTTTAGCCGGTCATTGGTGTTCTGGTGGCGACTTGGAAAACCCATTAGCTACCTAATTCCTATTATTATGGCTGTACATATGGTTCAGTTAAATGCAAATCAGTTGTATCTAGTTATAATTCTTCTTTTTTGGTGGTGGTTCAGGTTTGAATATGTTGTTTTCAAAGGACTAATGTCCATTGAGATTTTGCTTTATTAGACTGTACAGTTTGGCTTGGGATTCGCCTTTAGTCTTGGATAGATTGGTAGGATATGGGAGTATACAATGCATTATGAATGAGTCTGAGATGAGATTGCTTAAAATGTGATAGTACATACTGCCTGTAGTAGGGCATATGTATGTTGTAAATTTAAGTAAAACAGTAGCTTAGGATATGTTTTTTTTTTTTTTTTTTTTTTTTTGTATTTGGGGGCTTTTCTCCTTTCCGTTTTCTGTTTATAGAAGTAAGTTTGATAGAACTAATTCTAAAGTATTGTTTGAGCAAGCACTTGCCAAAAGCTACTATACTTTGGGAGAAGTCTTCCTCATTGTCTTCGACTTTTTTGAAAGGTAAATTCAACTTTTATTGATTTTGGGGGTCATTTGTATATTTTGCTCAGAAAACTGTGATGGTACTTTTCTTGAGCATGCCCAAAGATGCTCCTACTACTGTGATGGTTATTATGTTATATTCGGTCATTTATGGCTTAGTACACTAATGATGAAAGATATGATGACCTTTTTTTATATTATTCAGAATATAGCTGATGCAAGTAAGGAGACAGTTGTAGTCAATAGCAAATTGGGCACATAGGCTATGTTGATGTTATGAATATTGTTTCTGAAAATTATTAGTTGACTGTTCAGTAGAGAGGGAGACAGAAATCAAACCTAGATGGAGGAAATGTTTATAATTGTTGTATGCATATTTGAGAACAGCTTTTTTTTTTCAGTGCCACACCATTGATACTGTCAGTAAACCTTTGGTGCATGACGTGAAACATGATAATACAATATATATATATATATATATATATATATATATATATATATATTGTACAAAAGCCTTGTTGATATATATATATATATATATAATTTTGCTGCCTGGGTTTCTGCATTATTTCTTTTCTTCTTCTGTATGAGTCTTTTGACTCTTTTCTTGGTATATTCTTCTAACTAAAAGATTAAGGATATCTTGGATATGTGTTGGACACCTTAGAAACTCGTTTTACACTTTTAACTCATAAGACGAAGATCCTTTGAACAAGCTCACCTCTCAACATTTAAATCTGAATTGGCTTGGAGAGTTAATGTTTTGAAACTCAATAGAGTTTAAAAGTTGTGGATAAATTTGAAATAGTAAAAGATAAAAATTGGTTTGTGAGTTAATTCAATCAGAGAAGATTTAGATCTTATGATGCATATTTGTTAATATGATGATAGTGGTGATGTTGTTAGATGAATTAAGCAAACTTAAATAGTGAAATGTTCACTAATTGTTAGATGAATACAATTTGGGAATCATGTGGAACATAGAATCCATAGATCATTTTCTTTTGAACTCAAAATATCACCAGGCATATTTTTTTAGTTGTTTACACTATGATTTTGTACTCTTATCTTCTCCAGAATACTTCACTAGGATAAATCCGGTCAGAAGCAATTTGTGTCCATGCAATAGAGTTTAGTAAATGTTTCCTCCTCTTTGCCTCCTGCTTAGTTTTGGCAAGCTTTCTAACATATCATTTGTCTGACAATTATTAATATATTTCTCATGCAGCGGTTGGCTTCTGATTTCCTTGCCAACTACATCTTTCTTGCTGTTGGAAGGGTTGGTTCTAGTACTGATTTGATTGTCCAGAGGGTTGAGTTTGTCCTTGAGGCAGACAAACGGAGCCACCTTATGGATCTTCTTCATGCCCAGAGAGCTAATGGTGCTCATGGGAGGGTAATATCCTCTTCATGCATATTATTTATTGTTTCATTAGCCTTTTCCTCTCCATACAGGAAAGGTGCTGCGTGTTGTTTGTTCAAGTTTCAAATTTCTTGTTATTTTTTTTATAACGTATTTTATCTGCTTATACTGATACTGATTAGTTTTATCATTGTAGCAAGCTTTGACTTTGGTCTTTGTTGAGACAAAAAGAGGTGCAGATGCATTGGAGCACTGGTTATGTACTAGTGGCTTTCCCGCCACTACAATTCATGGAGATAGAACACAACAGGTAGGAGAGTCGTGATCTATCACCATATTTGTTGTCATTATAACTGTGTTAGTGTTATAAATATCTCTTGCACTTCATATATCTTGTCATATTTATATTTACATACATAGGTGAAGCTTTTAATCATATCATATTATTGGGTTGTTGCATTTTGTTGTATAATTTAGTTTCACTCCTCTATTTTGTTGTATAATTTAGTTTCACTCCTCTATATCTTATCATATTTATATCTACATACATAAGTGAAGCTTTTAATCATATCATATTATTGGGTTGTTGCATTTTGTTGTATAATTTAGTTTCACTCCTCTATTTTGGCATTTTTAGTCATTAGATAATTTAAAGCATTAATATTAGATCTGCTTTTCATTTGAAACCAGTTCATTTTACCTGTGAGACTCAATAATTCCTTGATGTAACTTGCTTTTCTTGTAATGCATGAATGAAATTACTTATCATGAACTTTATCTTTTATGTACTTTGGTGCTATCTTCTAGAGTTTCATGTCATGTCTGTGTGGAGCTGCCTTTGTTACCAAGTGGTTAGAAATTTAGAATGGAGTTCCTTTCAGCAGGATTCTCTATTGGTTACTGGATAAATGAAAAAGCTAAGAAGATTGGGCACTTCAACATACATATCATATATATCAGATTAGATACTCTTTTGTGCAATTCATAGATGTGTTTTTTATTCTTCATAATCATTCGCGCCTTTAATAAGACTGGAGTGCAAATTCTGGACATGGCTTAGACAATATAAGATTTTTCTTGTATGGAGGAGGTTGAGTTATGATGCTGACCTATGTAGATAGGGCAAAGCTGGAGAGACCTGCGTAATGATGAATATTGTGAAAGTGTGAACTGACAGATTCCTCTTCTTTTTTTTTCACTTCTCTCACCCATCTCATATTTGGTATTCCTTTCATTATATTTTGTTGCCAAGTTCTATGCTAAACAAAAGTCTTATATACATATAGTTTTTCTATTTTGAAGTTTTATTTATATTGTCCAGTCTGCTGGTTTCTTCAGTTTCTTATAATGATAAGGAGGATATCTAATGTGGATAAACCATATGTATGAAAAATACTAAAATTGTATTATTTTTCCATCAGCTGCAGAAGGCTACATGGTTAAAACTCTTGTAATCTGGTCATTGTGATGCCCACCTTTACATATTGGTGCCAAAACAGCCTATAGTAGATTTTGTATATTAAAGATTGATGAACAATGGAAGATGGGATAGGAAAACAGATATCACAGGATAGAAATTTCTATAACCTGACATTGTTTCTTGCCACTGCTTTAATTACCATCCATTGAATCAATTCTAGAACAGCAGTGGAGGTAATTCATTCCATATCATAATAGCTGGTGACATCTCCTTTTAACCCTGCTAGATTATCTCAATGATTCTGCCTGCCCATTTTATCAACTTTTTGGTAGATTTAGTTTGGTTGATCATTAGTGTTTGTTTCCAGGTTGTTGGTTAATGGGCCGTTTTTTTGGACATTCTTGTTTATATCATGCAGGAAAGAGAACATGCATTGAGATCCTTCAAAAGTGGAGCAACTCCAATCCTTGTGGCAACTGATGTTGCAGCACGCGGGCTTGACATCCCACATGTGGCACATGTTGTCAATTTTGATCTCCCCAATGACATAGATGACTATGTTCATCGTATCGGAAGGACAGGACGAGCTGGAAAGTCTGGTCTGGCAACTGCCTTCTTCAATGAGAACAATTCGTCTCTTGCAAGGCCATTGTCTGAGCTCATGCAGGAGTCAAACCAAGAAGTACCCGCATGGCTGGCACGGTATGCTGCTCGTTCTTCCTATGGTGGTGGTGGTAGGAACCGTCGATCAGGTGGTGGTGCTCGCTTTGGTGGTCGTGACTTCCGACGAGATAACTCCTTCAGCAGGGGAGGTGGAGGTGGAGGTGGAGATTACTATGGTGGAGGTGGGGGCGGAGGCTATGGAGGTGGTGGATACGGGGCGCCATCAGGATACAGTGGTGGCTATGGTGGTCAGGGGGTGACCAGTGCTTGGGACTGATTAATCCCATGGTCTCAAAATTCAAAACAGCTTATATCTATTTACCCTTTTGTCCTGAAATACAATTCTAATGGGGTTTCACACTTTCCGAGATAAAATGTAGTGGGCGATTGTCCCTTCCCCCCATATTTGCCTCATTCAGTTATCTCTCTTTATCAGTTCCTGACTGTCAGTAGCGATCTGGCTGAATTATAGATAGAAATGTTATGGTGGATTGTAAGTGGTGGACTTGACTGACTGCTAATTTTTTCATGGGATAATCTCACAGCCTGTCTTTCACTTCCCTCTATTTTTGTGACTTCTTACGCAGACTAGTTTTTCATGGGGTGAGATGGAAAAGGTTTCCTTCTCAAGTCACCTTCTTTGCAACCCTAATCAGATTATTGTTAAGCTCCCCTTTGTGAGTTCTTGTATATTCTGGGAGTTTTAACCATAAAACAAGATACTGGGGAATGGGAGGAAAAAAAGGAATGGTGTCAAATCTTATCAACTGTAATCGATGAAGTATTTTTCACTAGATTCCAAGAAAATGTTCCTAATGGTTTATCTTCTGTCTTACTATTGTTTTGCTACGCTCAATTACTCTTCAGTCTACTTTTATTGCCTTTGACTGCAGAGAGGGGCGAAGACTTTGTACATGATCGTCCAAGTCAGTTTTCATTGTCTGACTTGTTAAATAATTGACGTTATGTTCAAGTTAGCTTCAACTTAAAAACGGAATGATCTAGAATTCTGGGATAATATTTAGGTTAGGAAATTTTTCCTCAAAATAATAATAAAAAAAGCTATGAAAAAGAGTTAAAAGAGAATATATATAAATATACAGATAAAGAGAGAGAGAGAGAGAGAGAGAGAGAGAGAGAGAGAGAGAGAGAGAGAGAGAGAGAGAGAGAGAGAGAGAGAGAGAGAGAGGAACTTCATCTTTGGATGCTGTA
Organism: Typha angustifolia; assembly: GCF_048772165.1. Lineage (NCBI taxonomy): Eukaryota > Viridiplantae > Streptophyta > Magnoliopsida > Poales > Typhaceae > Typha > Typha angustifolia. The sequence continues at coordinate 2,151,962 of NC_133245.1, forward strand.
GCCTGTAATAAAACTGTTGACTATAATTTCCTCAACTATTGATCAATTATCACATATAAAGTGTGTGGGATCTAAGCATTCCACTCAATAATTCAATTCCATGTAAAGTACCAGTTTTGATTTAGAAATGCGGTAGGATTACAAACTTACGACAAATTTCCTTCTTCTTTCTAACTCATTAAGTAGACGATGGATGCTTCCGTTAATGTGGGATCCAAGAAATGCAAGACGTTGCTTTCAGACCAAATCTACGCCACCAAGCGTGAAATCGGCCGTTTAAGAGCACGTGTCAGGTCACAACGTCATTGCTCATTGGAAGACTCATTCTTCACTACACACAGCATCATAAGGCGACAAATAATTATTACCTTAATTAGCTTAAGATTTCTTATAGATAAGACGATAAAGGGTACTTTTATAATTTAATTATATTTGTTTTCTTAATTTAATATATAAAGCTGAGTACACGTCAATAAAGTGGGAAATATATCATTATCAACCATTCGTCTATATGAACCCTTTTTTTTTAATTGGAAAAAAGAGAACCTTTCCTCTTCTTGAGACCCTTCTTTTATATTAAAAGATGGAAGGAAAGCGACAAAATTGTCCCAAACTTGGAACAGGGCGAAGCTATATAAGAAAATTTCCCACCCCCCCATACCTTGTGATCCTAAACCGCCCCTGGCGTCCAATTGGGATATTTTCCCCTTTAATTGTGGCAAAGGTTCAAACAGATGGCGTGCACTCTGACGTAACGCTTATTGCACCTCCCATTTCGTTACTTGCTCTTCCTCCCTTTCTCTCGCTAGTCTCCATCGTTGTCCGTCTCCTCCTTGTCCTTGCAACGATTGAACTTGCTCTGTGGTAGATACTGTTTGATTGAAGAACCTTAACTGCTCTTTGGTTGGCTTCATTTATTTCGTAATTTGAAGGTAAATTTATTGCGGTCTCTTGTAGTTTAGGAGTTCTTAGCTGTGTATTTGGGAAGTAATTGAATTTTGCATCTCATGGGTGCTTGTACTTTTAGAATCCTTTTGAGGCTTGGCGAAATGGGTTTCCCTTGCATGGCTTTTTAATTGATGCCCTTGATGCTGTTTTCCCTCTTGTTTGATTCTTGCTATGTTTAGCTGGCTTTTTATTGGTCTTAGATGAGGGTTTTGACTCAAAATCATCATGCTCTCCTCTGGTGCTATGCAAAATAGACAAGTATCTACTGCAGATAGAGTCTCAGTATATTCCGAATGAACTGTGACATTGCAACCCCTAGGTTATGTATTAGCTTTAGAATGGTTGATGTTTAATAACTCTCTTGATGGAAATTATGGAACAGTGTGCAATAAAGGATCTTAGAATCTTAGGAATCCTTAGGGTTCTTTAACTGTATAACTTGCCCTTTTAGACGCCTCACAGGATTTGATATGTGAAATGCATTTGGATTCATCAGCTAGGCAGAACATTTTGTTACAGGAAGTAAAGCGTAAAGAACTGTTAGAAAGCACCTTCTACTTTGTGTTTGTGTAGAAGTTCACTCGTGAAGCTTATCCCATGAAAGCAATCTTTTTTGTGGATTCATATTATTATGTTGCACTTTCGAATAATCTTTAATGTCATTATGCAGGTGATGGATGAGTAAGAGGTATTTCCAGGAATATTGATTTTTAATCTCATATTTGCAGCATGGTTAATGTAAATTGTGATGAGTCCTTAATTGAAGCACAACGAAATGCTGAGCCATTGGGGAGACTGTCAATACTTTCCTATGGTTCTGGTCACATGCTGAATGATATTACATCAGCTTGTTGGTTTACATATTTGTTATTGTTCTTGACAGATATAGGACTTAGTCCAAGGTATGTTTTCATGCAGTTGCTTTTCCTTGTTTACTATAGAATTTTATTTTTCTGTTTTCTTTTCTTTACTTGATATTTGTCATAGCACTTTTCTGTATAGACTTTCTCCTTTTTTTTTCATTCAAATCAGTGTCTACAATAGCTTTGTCTCTTGTGGGAAGTTTGAAGATCTAGAAGTCATCATAAATCTGATCTATAGAAGATGGAAAAGTATAAATTTTGTTTAAGCTCAACATGACAACTCAAAGAATTAAAAGGTTTTTGAAATTTATAATAACTAAGAAAATGAAGCTTCTACAGTATTTTGATTTATCCATATGATTTGCAGACTAGTTCAATACAAAGCGTGCAAAATTAATATCAATGTCATTATGATATCTATAGAAAATTAGAAATTAAGAAAGTAAAGAGAGAATGTAATACATGATCCCCACATCCCTCTCTGTCATAGTAATTTGGAACTGTTGATATGATTGAATTTTTATCACAACCTTCTACTTGGGAATGTTAAGACTTAAAAGTTCTAAATTTAGATCATTATCTTTTAGTAAGTTCTCTCAGTGAAAGGAATCTCCTTCTTTCTGTTTCTTTCTAGGGAAAATTTTCATTGTATTCTTCTTTCATTAAACTTTACATTTGGCTGAGTATTGATTTCCTAGTTTTTAAGAAAACCCAGTCAACTAATGGCTTATTTATTTTTCTTCAGTGTTATTAGTGATATGATTATGTGATAGTAAGTCTTATCTCTTTGCAGTGGGAGTAAGGTTCCCAACCTATTACCCACCCCAAACCCCACATTGGCAGGATCCTTGTGCACTACCTTAGTTATCTAATTTGGTGTCATAGGCCTAGTACTCTTTGACTCTTTGACGTCCTGAAAAAAAAATCCTCACACTTCTCATAATTGCAACTTTAGGTTCTGCATATACTGTTTAACAACTCTATTACTTTTACTTCGTTATTTACTCTTGTAGGGATGCCGCTGTTGTGATGCTTGCTGGTCAAACTGCTGATGCTGTCACAACGGTTTTTGCTGGAGAGCTGGTAAGTTAAAAATTCAAACACCTATTCAGATCTGGGAAAATCTTTGACTTTTAATAAGTTAACAATATCTATTTATGAATATGGACGTGAATCAGATATGCAATTACATATATATATATATATATGTATGTATATATGCACAGTAACTTAATGTATAGTATGGAAGAAATAAGTTTGAGATGTAGAAAAAACATAAATGTGGTTACTATTATGCTGTTACTTTTTGTACTTCATAAAAAAAGGTTAAGATCCTATTCTCAAAGTTTATTTCTAAATGGACAGTTATCTTGGTCTATAAATATTGGTTATCTTATGCTTTACAATATACTTGTCACGACCTAAAATAGGAATCATGACCAGCCATGCATCTCAATATGTTTGAGATGCACGAAGCCTTATTAATACTCTCTAATATATTAATAAAATGAGAACATACTTTATTAAATTTTATAACTAATTGTAATAAAAATAAATTAAAATAAAATACAATGTTAATGTTTTTGAGTCTCTAAACTAAATAAATAAAACATCTAATCTAAAGCATAAAATCAAAAGAGCGGAAAGGTAAATAGGTGAATCCTAAGTGGAGATGGAGTCCGGGTACATCTCGCTCAGTTGCCCCGCTGACTATTACCTGAAATAAATAAACAAATACAAAAAAAACAATAGAACCCATGAGCCAACAACTATAGCTCAGTGAGTGGAATCCACTCGAAAACCAAATAAATTTTAAATCATGTTAATGCTGAATAAATTAAACTAAAAGCAACAATATCCATCACAATATGCAATAGGCATGCTCTCTAAATAATAACAATGATAACAATAGAGAGATGTCACAACTTGTAACCTTGCACGTTTTCAACATATTAACATCTTTTTGATATTTATACTGTTATATGTCTCAATGGGTCTAAACCCTGTGGATCCACATCAACTAGAAGTCACCTCGAGATGACGCTCGAGACTTTTCTTCATAGTTGATCCGGTTATGGTCATTAGAGGGTATCACCCTGTGATTAACACACTCTGTCTTTTCCTCTAACCGTTGAGAGAAGTTAGTCACCTAGGAAATTTTCTCATTCTTCCTAGGACTGTTCCCTAACCCCGCCAGAGTTACTTAAGAAAGTCACCGTAGTAATCTAATTTAGGACTTTCCCCTGGACTTTCAGATAGACTTGAGTCACAACGGAAAATCGCAAACGATTTATACCGAGACTGTTCTCTAAGTCGTATCAATACTAGTCTCATTTTTTCTTTTCACAAATTTTAATATTTGCACGAAGTATGGTGATGCACTGAATATAATAATTAAATGCACACAGAAAATAAAACAATTAAATTTTTGCACGTACTGATGAAATAAATAGATTTGCACACAGAAATTATAACAATTTAATTTTTACACATAAGGGTGAAATAAATAAATTGCACACAGAAAATTTACATGGTTTGATAAAGATACGAAATACAATAAAATAAACATGTGAGTGAACCCACTCACATGAACTTAGGCAAGACAACCGAAACCTCAAATCTCTAGCTCACGTATTAGAATTCACCACCTTAAATAATAAATAATATTCAAATTTTTAATTTGAATAATAATAATATTTTTAAAATTTAAAAACCAAAAATAACTAAAATGGATTTAAAATTACTCATTGGATTGGGCTGGGCTGCTGGCCCGGCCCAATCCAAAAGAAATCAACTAAATCGGATTGGGCCGAGGCCCAGCCGAATTAATTGAATTGGGCTCGGGCTAACCTGCAGCCCACCAGATTAATTGAATTGGGCTCGAGCTAACCCGCAACCCACCAAATTAATGGTTCGGGTCGGGTCCCTTGGATTCGGATCCAACCCGACCTGAATCCAAATACTTAATGGGAGAAAGCCAGACTCGGGTTGCCCGAGTCTGTCTTCTCCAAACCAGAGAGAGAGAGAGAGAGAGAGAGAGAGAAAGAGAAAGAAGAAGAAGAAGACGCCGGCGGCCGCCGCGGCGAAGGTTCGCCGGCGCATTCTCAGCTCCCCAATACTCATTCGGTGCCGCCGTCCTCGCGAGGTGGGGGAAAACCCGCGAACGGTGGTCGATCCTATGATCGACGGCGACTGGAGCCACGAGGGCTCCAACGGTGACTGCCCACGGCACGAGGCCAACGGCAAGGCGCTTCCAGAGGTAGCGGCTGCGACTCGAAGCCGCCGGCCGGCCAGATTTGCCGACGAAGTCGAAAACCCCCAAATTAGGTATTTTCACTAAACCCTATTATTCTTAAATTAACTTTGAGGGATGAGAGAGGGCTTACGGGGGAGTCACGTGGTGGTCTCCGCTGGCTCCGACGACGCTCCAACAGGTCGATTCCACGGCGTGACTCTGTCGGTGAAGGAGGAAGAAAAGAGAGAGGAGAGGGCTGAGATCATTAAACAGAGAGAGAGAAGAGATTAGGATTTAATTTATAGATTAGAAGAGAAATCTAGACCTAATCCGATCCGGATTAGGCGTGATTTCTCTCTCTCTGCGCCTCGATGCGTGCTGGAGAGGGAGAGGGGAGGGGCTGCACGTGCAGAGCACGTGCACCCTTCTCTCTCAACCCCTTTTATTTTTTTTTAATTTTCTGGTTCTGACAATACTTCCCTGAGAAATACATTTTTAATATCAGATAGACCGGTTTGGACATTTCAAACTATGGCATGCTGGTGGATCTATTTTAGTTGCAATTTCCTTCTCATCTGTTTTTGGGGGCTGCCTGCCATGTAAAGTTTTGAAGTCTGATTCATCTATGCTGGAGACAATAGGATACAGCACATTTGCAGCCATTTTCAATGTGGGTTGGGCAGTTACCCAAGTCTCACACATGTAAAGTTGTCTCTCCTTAATGGTTACTAAATTTTCTTTATCTCTGACTGTTTTCATCACTTGGATGTGCTTTATGTTTTTCTAAAGGTCGATGGTAAATTGTATCACTTTGAATCCAACAAGCAGAGTTGCGCTTGCAAGCTGTCGTAATGCATTTACAATGGTCAGAATCTGCTGATAATTTTCATGTCTCCATTTTATCATAATGTCCTATGTACAAAGTATAAGATCTTATTTTCTCAATCTGATGGTTATTTCAGGTGGCCAATCTGAGCCTATATGCTGTTGCTTTAGCTGTATTTAGTGTATATAACACCATGCAATCTGTGGACATAATAGTTCAGGTAACTTTATATCTCCCAACCATGAGCTCCAAATTGGTTATTGTTTGTTTGTTTTTGGCTTTTAGCATATTGTTAGGTATCATATGTTCATTACACTTATATTGTGTCAAACTTGATCAGTATCGGTGGATTGCATACTCGTCAATTTTTATGGGTTGCTGTTTTGTCAGCATCTTTCTAATTGGAACAAAAGAACCAGAGTAAGCTAATATTCCATATGCACATCTATAGGTTTTGTTTTCATTTATGATTTGTTCTCTTTCTAATTTTTCGTTATTATTGTCCTGTAGGTTAAAGAAGCAAATTCAACACAAGAATAGTGGTCGAATTTCATGGGCTCACTGGTTTAGGAAGGTTTTGTATTATCAAGTGGCACTAGTCTACACACTTACAAGATTAGTTACTAATGTTTCGCAGGTATTTTCTTTATTTTTATCCATGAAATATTTTTCTTATAGTTGTATAATTGCATTCTACTTGTATGTGTTTTGAAGGTTCTCAAATTTTTATGTTCTTTTGTTTTCTTTTGGAATTACTATAAAACCTGATGGCAATTTGAACCAATTTATTCAACTGAATAGCTTGAAAGAGACTAACAATATCTTTATTTTGATTAGGCACTTCTTGCCTTCTATGTTATTAATGACTTGGAGATGAATCAAACTTCAAAGGCCTCGGTAAGCATATAAATTTTATGATGATTACATTAACAGTTTTAAATCTCTATGATTTTGTTGGTCAGATAATTGGAAGAACATGAATTTGTTGAAAATGATGACAGCATCAGTCTTTTTAACTTTCTAATAGAAGAATAAGTAAGGACTTACTTTTCAACAAAAAAATTCTGGACACTAGGGGACTCCAAATGGTTGGACTAGGGGCTTACTGTTGTTGATGTTATATCCTCTACATGAGCAGTTGCAACTCAGTTGTGCATTGAAATGCTTTTAGTTAGATTTCAAATAAGCTGCTGGTGTACCTCCTTGGCAACTAATTGGCAGATAGTTTTAAAAGTTCAATAGAATCTTTTGATGTAAATCTAGAGTTTGAAGGTGGTCATATTTGTTGAAACTTAAAACTCTAAATTACAAGTAAATTATTACAACAGTTGCGATCAGAATGTTAAATCTGCAAAGTTTGTTATCCTGTTACTAGGGTTGTTGGTAGTTGGTAGTTGGTACGTTACCTTATATCCCATTGATGTATATGTAAGAGACCTTGCATAAACACATTATTTGGTTCTTGGGTATTAAATCTTCAGATTATGTTGAATGGATCTTTAATCTTGGTGGAATATAATTGGTTGCACACTATTATGTCAGCTGCTATTTTAACTCTCTCTCTCTCTCTCTCTCTCTCTCTCTCTCTCTAGTAATAAAGGTGTATAATGGATCAATATGTAGTGGTCCTTGTAAGATTCTTTATTGGAATGAAGAGGCATGACATTCTTCAGTGAGATACTAATTCATAATATTTTTCAGGTACCTGCCATTATCTACATTTGCAGCTTCGTAGTTTCTGTCATTCTTCAGGTCCTTCTTAATAACTTTGTTGTTGAGAGATTTGTTTTATTCTCGAGTGGCTAGCTTTGCATTAGTTAACAGTCTAACCTTTACCTGTATGTAGGAGATAAGATGGACTAGTTGGCGCCTTAAGACTTTCTTTACAGCTGGATCAATTCTGTGGATGTTTTCTGGTGCCGGAATTTTTCTTCTTCCAAGCAATATGCACAACCTTATGTATGTTTTGTCAATAACTATTGGTGCTGCTAATGCACTAATGACGGTAGGTTCAAACTGAATTGTTCTTACAAAATAATAGAACTTCATGTAAAATAGTCTACTTGAAAAGTGCTATTTGCTGAAATGCAACTAAAATTTATGTCCTTAATGAGAGTTGAGAATATGAACCACCTAGCAAGTTACAGCCGTAATTCCGTGAAATGAAATAAATGAAATCATGCTAGAAAACTGAAGAAAAATCATTTGTATTGGTGAAGAAAATCCAATATTATATTGAACCATGCTGAAGTCATAACATTCAGATTCACTGAATTTCCATCTGTACTACTTGAGTAATGATGAACAAATTCTTAAAATATTACAGGGAGATCTTTTGATCCGAATTATCAACTGTAATTTTAAAATCGCATATACGATTGTGAAGGATTTAATCTGTTGTTATGTTTGGATTGAGATTTTAGCTTGATCTTCAAGCATTATCACTAAACCACCATAGCCTCATCGCTTTTACATTTCCCTATATTATAATGTTATTCTTGTAGCATTAGAGTTTTGCCTTTTAAGCTTTTGTGCGATTAGACTCTGGTTCATAATTGGGCTTTTGAGGAAGATATCTTTTCATGTATCATTCGTCACTTTCCATATATATCTTTTCATGTTTACATAAGAAAATGGTCTATTTGTTGAAGACCAGTTGATCTAGCATATCTGCAATCTCTATAGTACCTTCTGATTTGCAATAGTACATATATTGATATACATATTTAATGTTCTCCTTTGAAGCTGAATTTATTTACAACACAGGTCACAGGAATCAGCATGGAAAGCATACTTGTTGGCGAAGATCTTAATGGTTGTGCATTTGTGTATGGATCACTGAGTTTTATGGACAAATTGTCCTGTGGGATAGCATTGTATGCACTTGAATCTTACCAAGGTAATTCTTATCACCTTATTCCAATTGCCAAGGAGCACGTGCTTTGTGGGACACTAAGAAGGACAGACATGTATACAAGACACGGATATTGACACAGAGATATGATAAATTTTGAAAAAATAGGACACGATATGTTTAGGACACAGTGGAATAAATGAATAAAACTATTATATATATTATTGATACGATTAAAGAAATATGTTTCTAAACTTGCAAATTAAATACAAATGTATGCATACATTATTCATGAGAGAAAAACAAAATGTGCACAATATCACAAAGTCAAAAATCTTATGCTAATATGTGACAATACAATACAATATTACGAGAATAAACAACTATCATTATTTAACTACAATGGATGGCATAGGCGAATATGTGATTTTACAGTAATTTGTATTAATATTAATTTTCTTAGATACACTAACTTATGATTTTTAAGTTATATTTCTATAGCATATGCAGGAAATTCCTGCAATAGATAATTTCTATTATAAACTTCTGTAGCATATAATAAAAGTGTCTTAAGAATGTCTAAGGAGTGTCTGATTTTATTCTATAATTTCTTAAATATCGAATACTTCATAAAAGTGTTCAACATGTGTCCAACAAGTGTACAACGAGTGTCGGACATGACCACAACATACTATTTAAAGTGTCCATGCTTCATAAGGTTGGACATCAGTTCAATTTTAAGAAGTTCACTATATGTTCTACACAATGTTTTGATATGCCCTGTTTTGTCTGCATGGTACTCACTGTGGCGTGCACTGCAATGGCACTTGGCATGTTGCACGGCTGTTAGTGTTTGGCCAGCTCTATATTTCATGTTGTAACAAATTTCTGGGATGTAGCACCTATCTCTTTGTGGTTCTTATTCACTTTTATAGGAAGCCAGTATTCATATTTATTTTTTGTATAATTGGTCAACCATATTACATGCTAGTACATTGTTGTTATCTTTAAGAAATTTTTCCAAGACTCCGCAAAGAAATATGTCAAAGACTCCGGCATCTTGAGCTTATGATTGTTTGATTCATCTTATAGCACCTTCTGTGATGTTGCACATATATCTATACTATTTTTGAAATGACTCTTCGATTTTTTATGTATGTTATAACTTACAGAACTCTTGAAACATTAACTGCTTTTGTGGCAATTAACTTTTTAATTCCGTATTCAACTTCTAATGCAGGATCTCCAGATGTCAGGAGTAACCATAGCTTTGCAACCAGCCATTCAGTTACACGATATGGTCTGGGACTGGTTCCTGCAGGTTGTGCACTTCTTTCGGCAGCTGTGACGTATACTATGGACCTTCCTGACACTCATTCAAGACCTTTAATGGAACCCCTTCTAGTATAGCTCCAGCATAGGGCATCTTGAGTGTACGTTTCTTCTTCTACTTGCTTACACTATTTAGATGCTAGAATTGCTTGAGATTAACAGCCTAATGTATTGATTATTTGCAGATGAACGGGCAAACGACCTTAATCTAACCTCTCCCGACCTGTCTTCTGCTCTCTATAACCCCACAGTTCTCTGTCATCAACAAATCATCATGGAGATTATTTGTAATCATTTATAGACGGTTGCAGATCTCAGAATCAAAGGCCAGACAGTTAGGACTATTGACACAAAAGGTGCAAGTTGGAATAACTTCATTATGTATCTGTCTCTAAATCCTGTAAATTAAGAATTATGATGACCATAACACTTCAGGTGGCAATTCTCAAGTTCAAAAGGAAGGCCTTAACTCGTGTCTTGATGATGTTTCAAATAATTCTTGTGCAAGGAACTGTGCCTACTAAATTTTATTCAATCATTTATTGCGTTTGTAAAGGTAAACATATATCGCAAAATTATTCCGACCTTTGCTTGTACATGCTTTTAAGATGTGGAAATCAGAATCAATAGTTTTAGCTGCTATCCTTTCGATCCATTCCTTTTCACGGTATCAGCTTGTTTTCACTTTTGCATTGCTGAAATAACTATGGAACGCATAATTAAGTACATCATAAGTGTTATTGATTACAAAACTTGGAGACATGAATGCAAAATCTCACATCAACCACATGCCTTCCTCCAAATAAAGAGGCAAAGGCAAGTAAGTAACAATTAACAAATAGAACTATGCTCATGGCTTTGCTTCTCTTCTATTTGACGAAAGATGGTAATAGGTCCCTCTGTATTCCTTCAAACTAGAATGTTAAACTATCTTCGAGCATCTTCATTTGCCAACCTTCCATCTCCAGGCCTGATTAGTTTCTTCACCAAAATAACTTCTCCCATTCCAAGTCAGATGCACAATTATAATAACCAGATTCCATCTCCAAAACCTCTTCAATTGTAAAGGCCCAACATTTCAAAACTGCGAAGCTTGAAGAACAAAATCTCATCTCCTAATAGAAAACAGCAAGCTCATCTCATTCTATTTGCATCTCTTCCACTTCTTCAATCTTCACCAGCACACTATACCTTCAAACAAACTCACCTCAAAAGCTCTATAAAGAACCCAAAAATAATCCTCCATTCTTCCATCAATCAAAGCAAAGATGGTTCCTCTCAGCACTCTCGTCCACTTCACTTCCTTCCTCTCCTTATCCTTCCTTCTACTCTCTACTCCATTGGTCACAACTCATGCAAAATTACCCAGTAAAACGAACACTGCTACTACTGTTACTTCTACTTCTTACATCATCCAAACTGACAACCTCACTAGGCCATCCCAATTCACCTCCCAAACTCAATGGTACGCTTCCATAATCCAATCCCTCCTCCCCATAAAAACACGCACCACCTCGACAGCCGCCGCAGTCAAACGCATCTTTTACACGTACGAAACCGTCCTTCATGGCTTCGCCGTGACGCTGACCCCTCCAGAAGCTCAAACGATTTCGACGATCACCGGAGTGATCGGCGTTTACGAGGATCGAACCATCCAGCCACTTACTACGAGGTCTCCCGACTTCCTTGGCCTTAACACCGACTTCGGCCTCTGGCCGGAATCCAACTCTGGCCAAGATGTTGTTATCGGCCTTGTCGACACCGGCATTTGGCCGGAGAGTAGAAGCTTTGACGACGTCGGGCTGCCGCCGGTGCGTGCTACGTGGAGAGGCCAGTGCGTGGATGGGACTCGCTTCAACGCGAGCTTATTATGCAATAACAAGCTTGTCGGCGCAAGGTTAATTCTATTCACCACTTGCTTAATGGAATTAAGTATAATTAGAAATTGTATTTATTGTGTAGTGAGATTATTTGCACATCGCCACCTACACTTTTAGCCTTATTGGCAAAAGACCTTCATACATCCACAAATCATGGTTTCACTTCTCAGGAATACTTGTAAAACGTACTCAATCTTTGGTTGTATAAACTAAAGAGATGCAAGTCATGCAACCCTTTCTACGAAGATAAAGATAACTATAAAGATAGTTAATTTACAAGTAAGTCAGAATAAGATCTTTTGGAATAAGGCCAAAAGAATAGTTGATGATTTACAAAAAGACGTTTTATACATATGTAGGGTGTAGTACTAGTCGATGTAATTACGTGATTATATGGACTTCGAATTTAGAATAAACATTGAATTACCACCGATTAACACACAGATACTTCGCCGCCGGGATGCTGGCGAGTGGCCTGCTCTTCGTGGACGACGTCAACGAGTACTTATCCCCGCGAGACAAGAACGGCCACGGCACTCACACGTCCTCGACGGCCGGCGGCGGCGTAGTCCCCGACGCCGACTTCTTCGGGTTCGCCAACGGCACCGCGCGGGGTCTTGCCCCGAGGGCGCGGCTGGCGATGTACAAGGCCTGCTGGAGCACCGTCGGCTGCTACAAGTCCGACATCCTTGCCGCGATCGACAACGCCGTCCGCGACGGCGTCGACGTCCTCTCCCTCTCCATTGGCTCCCCATTCGGCCAGGACCTGTACGACTCCGACCCCGTCGCCGTCGGCACGTTCGCCGCCGCCCGCGCCGGAATCTTCGTCACGTGCTCCGCCGGAAACAGCGGCCCGTACGCGGGGACCGTCACCAATTCCGCACCATGGGTAGCTACGGTCGGCGCGGGGACGATTGACCGGAGTTTCCCGGCTCGCGTCGTTCTTGGGAACGGGAAGGTTCTCCTCGGGCAGTCGCTTTACTTCCAGGAAGTCAACCAAAGCGAGATGATAGAGCTCGTTTACGTAGGACTCTGCTATCCAGATCTGTTGGTGCCGGCTACGGTCATGGGCAAAATAGTAATTTGCAACGACGCCTCCGTCGGGACCGGCTTGGACGTGGAGGAGGCGGGCGCCGCGGGGCTGATCGCCGTGAACTTGCCGCGGGACGGTGAAGGGATAATCGTGCAGAGATTTACGCTCCCTGCGGTCGCCGTCAGTTACGCGGCGGAGGGGGATATCAGGAAGTACTTGAATTCGTCGGCAGGGAAGCCGGTGGCGATGTTGGAGCTCCGGTACCGGAGGACCGTCATCGGCGAGACCCGTGCGCCGACGGTGGCGGGGTTCTCCTCGCGGGGCCCGAGCCAGGCCTCGCCGGAGATCCTGAAGCCGGACGTGATCGCCCCTGGGATGAACATCCTCGCGGCGTGGCCGCCGGAGTCGCCGCTCTACAAGGACAATTACGAAGACCCGAGGCGGTCGGCGTTCAACATCATCTCCGGCACGTCGATGGCGTGTCCACACGTAGCCGGCCTCGCTGCGGCTCTCAGGGGGGCCCACCCGACGTGGACGCCGGCAATGGTGCGCTCGGCCATCATGACGACGGCGGCGACGCTGGACAACAACTACCGTCCGATCATTGCCAACGAGAATTCCCAGCCCGCGACGCCGTTCGCGGTCGGCGCCGGACACATCAACCCGCCGACGGCCCGCGACCCTGGTCTCGTCTACGACGCCGGCGTCCAAGACTACATCGACTTCCTATGTGCTTTGAACTACACGGATGAGCAGCGGCTCAAGATCGTCGGCGGCCCAACGACGTGCTCGGAGATCCAAGGCGGCGTCGCCGGAATAAACTACCCTTCCTTTGTGGTGATATTTAACAATCGAACGAGTACTAAAGTATTGAAGAGAACTTTGAAGAAGGTCTATGAGCTACCGGAGATTTACAAGGTTAGAATTGTAAATCCCATGCCTGAGAAGGTGGAGGTGAGGGTGAAGCCGGATCTATTGGAGTTTAAGGGGGTAAATGAGATAAGAAGTTATGAGGTGGAGTTTAAGAGTAAAGTGGTGATGAAAGGGAATGACAAATGTGAGGAGTATGGATTTATCATATGGGAGAACATGGAGCATCAAGTGAAGAGCCCAGTGGTGTTCATGTGGGAATGAGTATATATATATATATATATATATATATATATAGCTCCTTGTGAAGGATTAAGAATGCATATGTTTTTTGAATAATTAATGGTGTTTGATCTGCCAAAGCAAACAAATTAATTCCTATGTTTAACCTTCTATTTATTCATTACTCAGAACGAGAAGAAAGCAACTTAGTTGCCCAGTCTTCCACATATTACCAAGTAGCTAGACAGACAGAGAGACGGACGGACAGACAGATAGAGAGACAGATATCTCTTTCGTTCTAACTTCAGAGCTCTGCTTTCCCTTTGCAAACCAATCTCTCCGCTATGCAAACCATTCGACGTGTTCCCGTGGTTGCCATTCGGCCACATGATCCCCTTCCTGGAGCTCTCCAAGTCGTTAGCCAAGCGAGGACACCACATCTCCTTCATCGCCACCCCAAGAAGCATCCAAAGACTCCCCAAGATCCCATCAGATCTATCCCAACGCATAGAATTCGTCCCCTTCTCCCTCCCGCACGTGCATGGCTTGCTGGAGGACGCCGAGTCCACCAACGACATCCCCCCGGAGAAGAACTAGTAACTCATCAAGGCCCTCGACGGCCTCGCGAGCCGCGTCCACGGCTATCTCGTAGATAGTTCTGCTAAAAATAGAAAGCATGATTGGATCGTCTGCGACTACGCTAAGCACTGGCTACCGGCCGCCGCTGCGGCGGCCAGCGTGCGGTGCGCGCACTTCTGCATCCCGCCGGCTTCGAGCCTCGCGTTCTTAGGCCCGCCGTCGGTCCTGATGGACGGCTACGGAGAGCCACTGCTTCGGACGTCGCCGGAGGATTTCACGCGGCCGCCGGAGTGGATCCAGTTCCCCACGTCGGTCGCCTACCGCGCGCACTCGAAGGACGACTCCGGCTTCTCCCCGACCCACCGCCTCGCCATGATCATCGACGGCGGGTCGGGGAGGCGGTGGCGAAGGTGATAAGATTTGTCACGATGGAAGAAGAAGGGAAGACGTTAGCACGCAATGCCAAAGGATTGGGGAAATATTTATGCCAACAAGGAGACCCAGGAGAAGCATACGGATGATCTTATCAGTTACTCCAAAAATCACAAGCAGAATAGTGTATGGATGTTGATCATGTTACAGTGACGTTCATCAATTAGGCCTTTAGTGCTTACAATTTTCAAATGTTCTATTCGTGTAAACTTGGACTTATCATGTGGGTGATTTCATCAATACTTTCTTGGAAAAATGTCTATGTATCTATCTATTCAGCAAGCATTCTCAGCTATTGTTTGTACTCATTGAGCCTCAGAAACAGGGCAAGGGGGATACTTGTACATACTAGTGAAAAGAAGAAAATTAACTAGTGGCAGATGAAAAAAAATGAGAGGAAAATGGAATCTCTTCATGCAGTGATTTTGAAGTAAGTTTAGCCAGAGCCATGGGATCTCTGACTCTTAAGAGCTGTTTGGTTGCAGATATAAAAGATGCTGCTATTGAACCATCTTAAGCCCAACTCCTATTATTTTACTCTCAGACTGGGGCATTGACTATTAAGTCTATAATAAAGATTAAATTATCTCGTTTGAGTGATTTAGTCCGTTTGGTGGATACACCAACCGATCTCAAGAGACTAATCTATTGAGACAAATTAAACCTCCATAAATGCGGCGGACTTTTCTTGCTCATGATCTAAGCACCTGTGTTTTTTTAGAACAAGGCTACCAACTATGATGAATGCAACAGCTACACAAGGCTGTAAATTTATTTTTATGAATAATTATTAATAATTAAGAGATATGTTATGATATGATTTGAGCTATGAGAAAATTCGACACAAACACAACACTTGGAATCTCTATTAATAACAGTTTTACAACCACAATTGTACATGGATGCCAATGCCATCTTCATCAGAGTCTGGCAAGTTATTTGCGACCGTATTAAGTACATAGTTGCATTCCTCCGTGTAATGGAGATAGTAACAAAGATTCCTTCTCAAGCCTGAAAAAGGACAAAATATTGTCATACAAAAAACATATATAGGATTGATTAATCAATTAATGCATATAATTTTCCTGGAATAAAATAGACTGGCGATTTGCAGTTCCCACTTGACTGCAGTAGGATTGGCATCATTAATAAGTTGACTCAGATAAGTCTTCAATGCCAATTATAGATGCTCATACTTCATAGCAAGATTAACAAGCACAACACCATCCTTTCAAATCTTGTTTAAGGTCCTTACCATAGTTGTCATAGCCCGCTATTCTAACTAATAAGTGTCAAATTTTCTCTAAGATTCGCATCACAGTGACTGTCTTATATATATAATTTGGTGTTCAAACAACTTTCTCAAAGATAAATATTCAATACCAAGCCCCCAACCCAGACAAAAGGATCTTCCTTTCTTCGGGATTAAGTTTCATCTACTCTTTTTATGTCAAAGTGGGTACCAAATTCAATCACTTCCACCACCCGAGCCATCATCTTAAGCGTATGAAAAAATAGCAGTTTCCTATTCCTTCCTATAAACCCAGAAAGACGATCGAAGCACCTATCACAACCAAAATCTAGTTTTTACCCCAAAAATTTCAAACAGAATAATCGCAAAACTCACCTCAGAAATTGGCAGAATCCCGATTTCCGATAGCATCCCAGCCGCCCCGCGATACGCCGCCTTGGCCTTGCAGACCGGAATGGTCTCGAACTCCTTCTCCGAGAGCGATTCCGAGATGAACCCGACTTGGAATTCAATCGTCCCTGCGTCTGGGTGAGCCACGATTCCGGAAATAGAAACCCAAAGGAACAATTTCTTAGCTTGGATCCCTGATAGGTTAGAGATGGCTCCGTAAGAGAGCTTTCCCTTAACGACCTTCTCGTAGTAGACCAAGTGGGAGAACTGGACGTAGCACGGGGATTCGAGCTCGATCTCGAACTCGCCGTCGTCGGAGAGCGAGTAGCTCTTCACGACATCGGGGAGGAGGCCTCTTGGAAGCCCGTACTTGGGGAGGATGTCGTTGGCCAGTCCGTTCACCGGCGTGGCGGAGGCAACGAGATCCAACGAGAGGGCGAGGAGGAGTAGGAGGGCGGCGGTGGAGGCAACCAGGGATGGAGACATGGTTCTCTCTCTCTCTCTCTCTCAGGAGATGAAGATAGAAAGAAGGGGGGGACGGTTGACATTTTTAAAGATGTGACGGGGGTATATGGGAATTATCTGAGAATTTCGATTTCCGAGAATGCCCTCGGGACTTAGTGGCTATTGTTTTCTCGAAAATAGACTTAATTTTAAATTATTTTTTTTAAAAAAATAGATTTACCTCAAACTTATTTACCAAGTTAGGTCTAACAACCTATAGTCATAACAAAAACATTAAATTGATCAATATTTTTTAAGTTTTTATCGCATTTTTACTCAGAAATAATATATTAATTAATTTAATATTTTTGTTATAACTACAGTAAATTAAATCCTATTTAATAAATAAATCTAAAGATAGTTCATTCCAGTTAAAAAGGTTTAGAATTGATTTGTTATCCTAAATAAAATCTTAATATACTTTATGAGGATATGGAATATAGCCAGGTGTGAAGGTTTTAGACGTAAAACCGGAGGTACGGTGTTTAGGAATCGAGTCGGTGATGAGATCGTATGGAAGAATCTTAGTAGCTACTGCCGGAGGTTAGTTCGTGGAAGGTGAAACCGAGAGAAAAATAATAATAATTTTATCATTAAAAAAAATTAATTAACGGCTTACATACTCCTTGGGGAGCTTCAAGATTCGTGAAGAGTGATTAATGAGTTAATAAAAATATCCAACGCTGTGTGGTCATTGGTCAAAAAGCATCGTCCCCCTCGAAAAATTTGGGGGCTAATATAATGAAGTCATCGTCGTCATCTGAGAGATGCATCGTGGTCAATTTTCCCGACAACCGTCACGTGGAGTTATATCATAGCTCCATTAAACGCCTCAATAATGTCGATATTATTAGACATCTCTCATCTACTTTGATGTGAATGATAGTGAATGATATCTAGCAATGATTCAAGACAGAAAGGACTAAAGTGGTTAAACTTAAAGGCCTCTAATTAAGTTTGTAGTCCTCCAGGCCTCTTATGGTTGGGCCTTAACATCATTCACTTGTAGCTTTTATATCATCTTTGTTAAAATAATACAAATGTAAGTATCAGGTGTATACTCCTAAACAGCAGAGCTTAGCATCACTTTCTCACTTCTCAGACAGACACAAAAAGAATCAATGCACAATGAGTGATGCATCTGTCGGGGTTTATATCCTATTTCATGCATAATAAGGCAACTTCTTCTCTTCTCTTTATTCCCTTTGAGAATCAGTAAAAGAAAAAGTGAAGTCTGTCTGATTAGACATTGATAATTAGCAACAATGGACAACATTTTCCTGCTAAATATAGATGTCATGGAATTTGCAGCAGTCTTTTATCTACAACTTGTATCCAAACTCGAATAAATCATCAGCCTCGAGTAATCTTGAATTCTGCACATGAATCACGCTAGCCAAATTCTATGGCAGTTATCTTGACAACGATCCTCAATATGTTGTCTCCATAGCTGTTGTGATCTCGAGACATATGGATTCTATATCAGTAATCATTCAATGTAGAAAAATGGCTAGTTAGCCGGTTGGCGATGAATGCATTAGGTCAAGGACTAGGCACAATAAGTTG
The DNA here is from genome assembly GCF_048772165.1 of Typha angustifolia. NCBI lineage: Eukaryota > Viridiplantae > Streptophyta > Magnoliopsida > Poales > Typhaceae > Typha > Typha angustifolia. The sequence continues at coordinate 2,170,748 of NC_133245.1, forward strand.
GTGATAGTTAGTGTAATCAATTCCATTCAACCTCACACAACAGAGTATCTGCTCTGGCAATTCTTCAGGCTTGTTTCCCTGTAAAGCAAAAGGAATTAATTCCCAGACTTCCATTCTAAACAAAGAATAAATTAGTCCTTCATACATTGAGAATACCTGGATTGTTAGGCCGAAATCTAAGACGCAGAGCTTCAAGCGGTCTAAAAATGTTTCAAAACCTTTCCTTGAGATGTAACTAAATCGATGCATATCCAAATCAATCTCAAAATAATTATCCCCCTGTTGATGAAGCAGAGATAGCAGCAAAGTGAAAAAAAGAAAAGAAATTGCAGTCATAACAAAGCAACAACATAAAGAGGGGGAGTAACAGAGTGCCATGTGATAAAAGATTAGCATTGAGCAGCAAAAGAAATGAATTCATAAGTGAGTATTAACTTGTAATATAAAGTGAGCAGCAATTGTAATTATCAGAGAGCAAGAAATTTTGTAGATAGAAGTAATCCAGTAACTTTAGGCAAAACTAAATTCTCATCATTGAGGAAGGAGAAAAGCTAAGTGAAAGCCATCTACGGTAACATGAGATGAGAAGTAATTCACAACAATATGGGGCTAATAACAACCAAATATCTGAGACTGAAATTAGTAAATACCAAGTAAAAGTCATGCTGGGGACGAGTGAGCACAGGTTTCTCATTGTAAGCATGCATAATCTTCCTCTCTGCTGCACTTAAAGGAAGATCCTCCATATTTGCTACACGGCCAAGTATTTTTAGTCGTTCCCGATGAGGAATAATCATGTCCACTGGAAAGGCTTTTACCTTTTCTACCTCATCATCAATTAATCTCTAATTCAAAGAACAGATCAGGCAGCATTAAAAAACACATAGGAGGTTCTCAAGGCTTGAAAAACTATAATTAAAGAGATACAGGGTATCAACAAAATTAATGAATGTGTTAATAAAATCCAATTACAACTAAAGATGAATAAATTCAGATAACTAATGCAATGTGACAAGCAATTGCAAGCATAAATGCACTTCGCTTACGTTTGACTTCTATATTTCTCTATACAATCACCATTTGCAACACACTCAAATGCATTGTGGCTGACATGGCTTAGAGTACGATTGAAATATGTATGGTTCTTGAAAAAGAAAGACCTTTGACAAACTTTGCAGACTTAACACATGCTAAGAAAATGCAAATTCATATTCCTTCATATGATGCACGAAAAGCAATAAACTTGATTATGTTGTCAAACTGCAGTTGTAGACCAACGGCAAATAATAAGTATATATGCTCCATCTCTGGTTCATTAACTATCTGCTGCATTACATGGATTAGTTTTGCTGCACTGATGCACCCAAGTTACCAATGTGTTGAGTTGCACACTCTCTAATAACCCAAGGAAAATTGTTGTGTTTTATTGGTGCTGGCACCAGTTGCCTCAGTACATCATTAAATGCGGACAATCAAACAGCCACTATTTGTACAGAACTGAGAAGGTTCCTCATGTACAAAGTTAATGACTAGAGCTACTGCTATGATTTTAAAAGACAAGGAATAGGATATATCCGAACAAAGGAAATAATTACTACAACCTCATTATTAATTAGTTTTTACTGGCAAAATGGCTTGAAGCAGATATTGGATCAGAGAAATTCCAACCCTCTGAAACTTGTGAAGTCAGCCCCCATTAATCAACAAATGAAAAGAATCAAGCTCACAAAAATCATGAGTCCTTGTCATCAACATTAGCATATTTAACCCTCTGTCAGATCTTATAAAAGTGAACAATAACTTAACAAGTATATCGAGCTTTTCTAAGTAATGCTTTAATTCAAGGTTCATATTTCTCTTTGAAGACAGAAGTTTAATGCAGGACTCTTATTCCAAGTGGCCTTCCAAAATGAGTAAGAATTTTCATTCTCGAAAGATTAACCTCATTCTCGAAAGAAAATAACAAACCATCAAATTTCTACTCATGTTAAAAGTAAAGCCAAGAGTGTTTAGGTATTGCAAATTTTTGTTTCATTAAACACTGCTATGAGTATTGGGTTTTGTAAAACTAATCATAAAAGAAGACATGAGGCAAAATTCAGACCAGAAAATCTTACTCTGAGATTGTCTAGGAAGTGAGATGGAAGCTCTTTTGAGTACCTCTCGGAGAGCTTAAAGTATAAGACAAAACTTACTCCTTCCCCATCCACTTCATTCTGAAACATTGAAGCAGGATATAATGGAACCTGAGAAAACAAGAGAACTTACATGTCAAATGAATGCTTTAGCTGCTAAATTTTCAAAGTTACACCTTATAGTTTAAATTGTTTGTTTAATGGTTTTCGGGAAGCTACTGACACAACCCGAACCACTCAATGCAGCCCGTGTGAAGCTGATATGTCAGCTCTTGAGCAAGATAGAACAGCAGATTATATCCTCGGTTCCAGCAAAAGTAATGTGAATGCAAAGAAACAAATATCTGAATTCATCAATGACTCAGTTTGATTTCTTGTATAATTATAGCAACACAAATAATTTCTTCATCTAAATTGTGTCACTATGTTCTAAGAGTACTAGTTCTCAACTACAGCTATTTGATAAATTTCTAGTAGTTCAAAAGATTCTATTAGTATTTGGTGAGTAAACTTGGCCCCATGAAGATATGACAGCAGCTGAGACTAAGTCTATCGCTGGTTAACTTAGATATGTAACACGTATGGCCTTTAAAATAAGTGGTAGTCTAAAGCATGTTGCAGTGTCCAAAAGAATATAGTTAGGATCTTTTACGAAACTGAATGTCTATTTCATGACAAATAAGAATTTCATAATTATCAGCACATGCATCTAAGAGCCCTTCTGTTTGTAAAAATGTGGAGGAAGAACAGACCCAATTTAGGAAACTTAAAAACAATTTCAAATATTTGTAACAAGTAGTAATGCTGAGATAGCAACTATATATTGGTCTGGCATGTATACCTGAACATTAACTATAAGAAGATGAGGAAACTTGCTAGATGCATCTGAAATTGGAAGTTCCACATATCGACTAATGTGATTAATCTTCTGCTGACACAAGTATACATCGACACCAAAAGGGTTATATGCGGCATAATTTGGAGCAAACTCTTTCTTCTTATCCCTAGCATACATAAAATTTTAAATGTTACTAAGTGGTGAATAATTAAATAGAGTTTGCATATTTGGAATGAATTCAAGACTAGAATTTGTTGGTCACCTGAAATAATTTGCTCCTCGGACTCGGAAGGTACTAGGCTCAACATGTGACCAGCTATCAAGAATTTTCTTCTCCACTAAGCAGAATGGAACTTGGAGACCTGCTAGTGGCCTTTCAATGAAAGCTTTTGTTGAAACTATATGGAAGCGAGAAAACAAGTCAGCATATTCAAGCTTCTAAAAAACTTGATAGCATTTTCTTCTTCTTACTACATGAAGAGATTGCTGCAAAATTACAGGTTATAACTGCAGCATGACATATGAATATTGAATTTCAATCAATCACTTAGAATGAGCAGCCATCATGAGTTCATGTGTGATAAATGAAACACTAGTTAAAGATATGTGATGATTGATGGTTGCCTTCCAGATATCATTTCCAGAAAATGCAGTTTTTTAATGAACTATTGTCCTTCTTGACCTGATCACCTCCATATTCTTCTTATGTGTGTTGAATGGACACAAGTGAACAATTAGGATGGAGACAATTTTGGTAGTTTCAAGTGATCAGTAAATAAAATAACCAAAACAAACAATGGAAGAGATCATATACTGAGCATATAATGGTCAGTGTCCAAATGGGCAGGAGCAGTTGGATTTTCCCTTGGAGAAACAGCAACATGGAAATAAAAGAACAGAATTTGGAACACTTACATAGTCCTGTGGCTTCCCCGGCCTTTCTCTTGAATGGGAGCTTCAAAGAAGGCATCTTCACAGAATTAGTTGGGCTAGAGCTAAAGGGTCTTTTCTTTTCGGTTATGGAAGCTGCAGAAGCCAGGCAGGGCAAGCAGTTATGAGGCAAAATACCGCAATCATCCAGTATCCCACCTTCTGTGACACCAGCACCTTCATCTGCAGGACAGCTAGAGATGCCATCATGGCTAACAACAGACTTCACTCCATTCTCCAAATTTACTCTAGTTTGCTCCCCTGATCTATGCCTCTTCTGGATTTGGTCGATGGAATAGATTGAGGTGCTTTCACTTTTGATATCTTTTGACGTTGAAATACTCAACACAGCTTCAAGCTCAAACCCATTTAATGAAAAAGTATCTGCGGAATTCCACAGCATTTGTAAAGCTTCAAGGACAAGAGTTGCTACATATCTCAAGAAATGTTATCTGCAGCATACCATCCTGCACACTATGGAAATCATCCTCACAATCTGACTCTGTTATAGCGAGTGTGTCGAACCATGCCTCCTCGACGTTCCCCAAAGCAACTGTGAGATGTTTCCAAGTAAGTTCATACTAAAAAGAAAATTTTTAACCAGGAAATAAACCCATTCAGATATTGGAATTAATGCAGTGCCCAAAGCAATAATTTGTAATGCAGAAACTTATTGACTAATAGTTGCCTAGTTGGTGACCTCGACAAGAGCAACCCTCGCTGCCCTTAGTATTCAATCAAGGAGTACCCATAATTAAGATGATCAGGTTGATCTCTTATCAAATTGAACCGCTACAGACTAGTTGAATATCTCAACTTAAGTTCCAACTTCTAAATTTAGACAAGAATCCAATTGTGGGTTTTAGAACTTTCCAGTAAATCCTCAAAATGGTCAATGCTCCACTGTGCAAAGGAAAAATACCCGCAATTAGGATCACCTACATTTGAAAGGACAGAGTCCAATTCAGTCCACATCTTATGTTGACTCCAGCTTCTAAATTCAGAAACGAATTCATTCCAATATACAAATTTGACTCCGATTTCTGAACTTACTCAATAATTCAACGAGGAATGCGGAGCCAAAACAAAGACTCACAGCTCGACATCAATGCCCTACTCATATCCCCTTTATATCCATAAAAAGTAAAAGAAACAAATTAAATTAAAGGAAGAAGGGTAATAAGTAATAACGTAAAAGAAGAGAGAACCTTGGAAGGCAGGATTACTACTACACGACTTCTTGTCGACGCCTTCCTCCGGCCTCTCGACCTCATTGATCGTCTCCATCGACTTCCACTTCCTCATCGCCCTCCGCCGCCGCCGCTTCCCGCCGCCGTGGGGCTTCCTCCGCACTCCGACGCACCCCTCCTGTCTCGAAACGCAACCACCCATATCTCTCTCTCTCTCTCTCTCTCTCTCTCTCTCCCTCTCTAGAAGAAGAAATCAAATAAAGGTCAAGAGAGGGACAGAGTGGAGAGACGACGACGAGGACCCTCGTCGCCTCCGCCTCGCGATCCCGAGAATCGCGGAGCGGGGCGAGGAATCGGCGGCTCGGGGACGGAGGTCGGCCAGGGAGTTTTCGAGGAGCTTGATCGTGGCGACACGTGTCTCCGGTACGCAGCTCGCGATCGCACGGTGCTGCGTTTTTTGTACGGTAGCTCGGTCGTCAGTGCGCTCCCACGAGTGGGTGGGTTCGCGTATCTATATTTGAGTCTGACCCTGTTGTGGTCCATACCTGATCCCCTGCCCCTCTCTTTGCACCAAATTGCTACATGAAAAGACATGGCAACTCCTACTTGGCTACCAGCTGCCAAGTACCACAGACTGCAGCAATTTCTTGCATTGTTAAATTTTTCTTCTCCTCTTTTATAATATTTGTGCATTAATTTCATATGTAACCCATATATAGTGACCATTAAAATATTCGGTGGTTAAATATATTTTACCATAGCATACTTACACTCAAAATTATTTTATTTTCATATATCTTAAAAAATTCAAGTCAATTTGTGTACGTATAAGTATGATTAATTTTTTTTCTATCAAACTTAACTAACTGTTGATAAAATAATCAAAATACTCCATATTTGGTAGGCAAAATAGCAGGGTTGTTAAGATAGCGTTGTTAAACGATTAAAATTGGGGTGGCAATCGAGTTAGATTTGGGTTGCGTCATAATAATACAAATATAAACATGGCATATTTATTAAATGGGTCAAAATTTATAAACAGGAATACGACACATTTATTAAACGATTTACATGAGTCGAAAATAAGTCATCGGGTGGCACAAAATATTTAAATTTTTATAAATTATTCAGATTGTAAACAAAATTATTCAGATTATAAATAAATTTATTCTTATTATAAATATTAATCAGGTCATAAACGAATTAATCATGTTATAAATATGTTGGTAGTTCTATTTATAAACAAGTTAACGGGGCTAAGGCAATGAATATAAATACGACCCGTTTAATAATCGAGTCGGATGAATTGATCCATTTATAACTTGAATTTAATTAAATTAAACTCAAATCCATTTAAAAGTTAGGTTATCGAATTGGGTCAATTTTTGCCGCCCCTGATTGAAATAGTCATAGAGCTCAATTAAATTTGAAAGAAAAACTAACAATTCCATTCTAGTCCTAAGTAACATAAAATGGTTTTAGACTTTTTAAATTATAGGAGAATAGAGTGAATTTTTGCATAAGTATACGGTATTAATATATTTTGAATCCAATTTCATTTTACATGGTATTAATATATTACCATCAAAAAACTAATCTAAAGTTTTGACTTTTAATGATTCTAGAATGTACAAAGAAATATCAACCAGATTTCAAGTAGAGTAGGTGGGAAAAAAATATTACATTTATTTAGAGGCTCTGTTCGGCTCACAAGTTCGTTTAATTACTAATATAAACAGTTAAATATTAAAATATGTAAAACTAATATTTTATGTGAAGCCTCCTATTAGCAATCAATTTTAGGTAGGCCGCCACTGTGGTTGAGTTAGGTTGGCCAGCTAACGTGGGACTAAATATCATTGGACCAAAGGCGTACTGGTCCATGTCAGTGTACTTTTTAAGGGTCTGAAAATAAAATAATAATATATTTGGACACGTGATAATATTTTCTACCTATCATAATTAAAGAGGTCATAAGATCGACTCTAACTCTAAATAATTATTATAAAAAAATATTTAATTATTTAGTATTTTGATCTACACTAGACGATTTACTATATTAGCTAAAGCTTAGTGAAGTATAAGTAACTATATTTAAAAAGAGTTAGACCTTTAATATTCATGAATAATAAAAAAAACTGTATGATATTAATTTAAAATGATGAGGCTACGACAACGAAAGACTATCATTATCATTGTTGAGCTAACGCCAATAATTTAAATGAAGTGGTTGCTAAACTATGGAGCAATTTATTATAAAACTACTGTTGCTTATAGAATGAGATCTCTCTAATTGCCTCAGAATTTGTCAGGCGGTCTACTTTGGCAGCATTTGGATTGTCCAGCAAATTAGTTAATAAATCAGTAAAAGGTTAAATAATTATAGGGAAAAGAAGATTAAAATAGTCGATTTGGGTGGGAGTTTAAAGAGGATTCCTCCAAAGAAGTACGGCAACTGCTGAAGATTTCTGCAGAAGTCGCTGTTGCAGACGGAGACGTTGCAGAGTTAAATGATTGTAACCGAGACTGGACTTAGCTCTCACCTACGAGTTCTTCACTATTTTTAAATTCTGAGTTTGCTTTAAATTTTAAATATGAGACTAAATAAGTTATAAAACTGCTGATAGAATTTGGATCAGTGACATATGAAAATTAATAAGTTTTGATCCATCAACTTGCAAGTATTAATATTTAAATTTTGAAGTATACTGAAGAGTGGTTTGGTGAAAGACTCCTCTCCGACATAATGTACCTTTTTAGAACTCGTAGATTATTAGTTAATTAAGTTTGGCAGACCACCCATCACTATCAGCTAATCTTAAGTTTTAAACATAACCTTAGTGGTGAGACAAGTAGACAACGATATATATATATAATGTATGTAGCTTTTGCATCACTATTAAGATATTTATTTTCCTACAGTAAGGTCTATAAAGAAGAAGAAGTGGGGAAAATGAAAAGGAGAGCTTTGCATGAAATGAATATAATCAACAAGAGGAGAGATCATTTTCTTCATGCATCTCCTATTTTCAAATTGGGCCTAAATTAGGCCCAATCACTTATAATTATAACTGGGTTTAGTCCGAATTTGTGCTATTTTGATTCTGAATTATAACTTATTTTGCAGACGTTCTCTAAACTAACCTTATAATACAAAAATTTACGAGAAGTCCCTTGAGAAAAGAACATACTTAGAACAACTTTAGCTTTTATGTTAGTACCTTAATTAAGGGTATTTAGAAGTTAAGAATAAGAAAAGAATAGGCATTTTTAAATTAATTTTAATTATCCGTAAGAAAATAAAAACAATCCTTTTCTAATACGATTTATTAGGGACTATTTAGTTTAAACTAACCCTGGTGTCATCTGAAGTTGGATTATAGAAACTTCGAAGAGATGGTGTTAATAACAGAATAACTAAAAAGACGGGGTGTTATTTGTATATTTTCCAAGAGAAGGAACAAAGAAGTTGGACCCGAACCGCTTCTTTCTATCGGGTTCAAATATCCGCCAACCTATTCGGATCCCAACATCAAAGATGGAGTCCCGAGCGGCAAGAAGGATCCGAAGGGCAAGGGAGAGAGAGAAGAAAAAGAAAGAACGAGAAGAAGCGCGAGAACGAGAGAGGAGAAACGAGAGAGGCGACGATCGAGAGAAGATGGTGGCGATCTCTCTTTACCGCGGAAACATGCACCGAGTTCCCGACATCCCTCGCCAGTGGAAGATTCCGACGCCCACCATTTCTCTATCTCAATTCAAGCGCCTCCTCCAGAGGAGAAACCAAACCCTATCTCGCCTCGAAGCCGAAAACCCTAGAGGACAAGTCGACGAGAAGGAGGAGGGGGGCAGGGCCAACGACGACGAGGACGAAGGTGGACCTAGCTCTGCAAAGATCAAGAGCGAGATCAATGTCGACGCGAAGGCGTCGGAGTTGGGGGAGAAGAGCGGGGAAGAGTTGAAGGTGGAGAAGCCGGTGAAAGAGGAACGCGATGATTTGGAGGTCGGCCGAGGTGGCGCTGGGGTTGTGAAATTGGAGGTGAGGAAATTTTGCCATGATTATTTATTTGATGGTTTTGATTCATCTAGAAATGGGACACCTTAGATGATCTTTTATGAGATGTGAAGGTGAAATAGAGATTATTATTAGCAAACTCATCGAACATTTGTTGTTTCTTTGATCCTGTTAGGATAGATAGATTGGTAACTTGTCGAGGATATCTACTCCCGTAATAGGAGGAAATTTTATGTAGGATTTGGCTACTTCTCAGGTTAAATTGATGTATCTTATGGCTTTATCCAGGAAAAAAAATACATATGCACATGTCAGGTGTGGTAAGTTTGGTGTGAACAATATCTTGAAGCAGATCGAGAATTTTAAAACAGTTATTTACATTTTAGTGATCGTTGGAAATATGATATAATTAGAAGGGAATTTTTTGTCCTCAACTTTGAGAATGAGTTTTCTCCGACTTGCTTTTAGCAATTAGATATTCATGACGTTCAGTATGTGCAACACCATCTTCACATCCTATAATTGGCTTTGGTATCTTAATCAATCATTACTATTGCAGTTTTATTATTGATCTTTGATTTAGGATTTTGAATAATCTTCTACCCATTTGAATGTTTGGTCTGTCTTAACATATTCTCAGGAAAATAGCGGTCTGGATGTTGCTACTGACAAGGAGAAGAGAAAAGGAGAGTTGGAGAAGAAGTTGCATGTTTTGAATGAGAAGAAACACAATCTTGTACAAATGCTGAAGCAGGTAATTGTTCCTGCAATGTTCTCTCCAATTTGTCCAGATGTTGGATAGGGGGAAAGTTGTTACAGTTCTAAGTTTGATGATATGTTGAAATGATCTGCCTCCCTTTACCATACTGGCTTGCAAATCCTTTCTACTGAAGATGCAAAATTTGTCAAAATTCTCTTGGAAACTGGTCATATAATAAGAAGCAGTACAACACCTTGTGGGCTCCATTTTTTTTTTCTATGAATCGTTTCTGATAATTTACCTTTTCTAATTAAAAGGGAAGAAGCTTTTTTTGTCTTATCAGCAAATTTCTTTACATGCATGGCCATAATGCATTTACATGCTTCCCACACAAAAATCTTCCATGAGTGACATGGCATTGTTCAGAAAGACTTTGAGATTTTGTCATGCTGAAGATAAAGGTTGCTGTGACACACCTCAATGAGGCTATACTAGGTAAGATATAGTGCTGCAAAATGTGTTGGTTTAGCTGGACTTGGGCTGTTGAAGTAGTTGTTACATGATCACCTACTTTGTCTGATTCATTTTTATGTATTGGTCTGGTTCTTTTTGTACCCTTCTTTAATTAGGTTATGATACCTTAAAGTCTGAATCTGGAAAATAAATGTTTTAGAAGTACAGCAAGGGGGAATGTTCTTCTGCTTCATTCATGTTTGGTAATTCCATTGCACCTTGATTTTTATGACAAGTCAAATACTTTGTCCAACAGATTTTAAATGCTGAAGAAGAGATAAAAAGACGGAGCATGCAGTCTGTGCTGTTGCAGGCAGAAAATGCAGTTAATATAAGTTCTGTTCCCAAACAACCTCCAAGGATTAGTGTGGAGGTAAATTTTGGTGGTGATTTAGGTGGGGAATCAGATGCTGCTTCTAACCATACTACTCAAGGACGTCAGATGCATCAGATACATAGTACATCTCCTTCCGCTGCCTCTTTTAACAGGCCTGCATTTAGTTCTCTTCAACACAATCTTGTAAGTGCCCCACAGGTTAAGTGAATAGCTCATAATTCTATTTCTACATTTCCTTTTTATATCCTACAACATCAAATTTAGTCTATGAAGCACGGACACCTCCTAGGAGGTGTCCTTGTCGGACATGGACTGACACGGGTCAGAAGTTTCCTTAATTAAAAAAATATAAAAAAAAATATTGGACATAGTAGGGCACGGGGGGGATTGATATCGGTGTTAATGGGTCGGGTTTGGGCCCTTTTTATTAACTCGATCCAAACCCAAAATTAATTTCCCCAAACCCCACCCCTTGGAGGAAATCTCTCTTTCAGCCCTAAATCCTCACCTGCGATGAACGAGCTGCTACAATGGATGAGCGCGACGAACGAGCAGCTATGACGGCGTGAGCATGGCGAGCACGACGAACGGGCGGCTGCGACTACGTGAGCACAGCGAGCACGACGAATGACCTCAACAGACGAGTGGCTGAGCAGCTTCTTTGAGATCGGTTGCGATGGATAAGGCTCTCTCTCTCCCTCCGTTCCTCCCTCCCTTTCCTCCCTCCCTTTCCTCCCCACAAGCAGACATTTCTCTCTCTCTCTCTCCCCACAAGCAGACCTCTCTCTCCTTACAAGCATTTCTTCGCATCATATTCCTTGTCTTTCTTCATGGAGTCAAAAGCCCTTTTTCGACCTGTGGCAAAGTGAAATAGCCCATGATTGAGTAAGTTGACCTGGATCGGCTCCTGCACCTGATCGAAAAGTGTATATCCCTTTCTTGCGTATACTTAATTGCATACCGTCGTTCTCTCTCTCTCTCTCTCCCTCCCTCCCTCCCTCCTTGTAAGCAACTTTAAAATGATCTCACATGCCTTTCTCTTTTAAAGCCTTTCAATTTTCCTTTATTTTTCTTTTGATATTGGTAGGACTTAAATTTAAATTTTTTGTTGTTTACATTAATTCTAATTAGTGTGATAAACTAATAATGTGATAGGTAGGTAGTGTGATAAACTTTTTCTTTAGATGTATCAATAATTATATATATTTTATTTATTTTGCCGTGTCCTATGTCATGTCCGTGTCTTATTTTTATAAAATTTGCCGTGTCCCCGTGTCTGTATCGTGTCGTATCCATGTCTCGTGTCCGTGCTTCATTGGATTTAGTGTTTAATGTGTTCTAATAACTAACCCGTCGTTGTCATATGAATAACTAAGCAAAACATGTCGCATGAGTATAACCCTTCTTTTTTGGATACTGCGGATAAATAAGCAAGATGTGAGATTTTTTGAGTATAACCCTTCCTTTTCGAATTACCCAATGCAGAGCTTCTACAGCAATGGTCAAAATGTGGTTTTTTTGTTGTGGGGTGGGGGCTTAAAGTATGATATCATTTTAGTTATTCTATACCTCCACTTCAGGTAAAAGTAAGAAGACCTAAATGGTTAAATGTGATTTAGAGAGCTGACCTTACAACAAATCAAAGCTTGTAGCAGAGCCAGCATAATTGGTCACACAATATTATAAGAGAATTGCCTTTCAATATGTATGCTGTAAGGTTGGAAATGCTTTTCATTTGTAACATTCTTTTGAAGATTCTCTTGAATTTATTGTTGTTTCAAACCCTTGGCATAGAATGAATTATCAACTGCATGAGGATGAACTATAGGCATCTTCAATGAAGTGGTATTAAGAAACTTTTGCACAGAATTAATTATCATAAAGTGACATTTTTTTCAACTCTAATGAGAATGAGGTGTAGGCATGTCAGTATCTTGAAACAAGCACAATTGAATCAGTCATAAATGAGAATATATTCTAGAGGTATGGCTAAAACAAACTTATTCTAGGATGATTGGAAGGAAAATGTTGAATTGCCTCATTAGAGGGAAGAGAGGGATGTGACATAAGATTAGGAAGGATTTGATGACCATTATTACTTTTGGTATGAAAGGTGCAGACTTGAAATACTAACACCCCATATTTATAGGGGAGAGTGGATCTGGAAATGGTTTTTCCACTTTGAACCACCATTCCTCCTAAATTCAGTCTCCTGGTCAAACTATGGGAAATGATTTGCATGTATTTGTTATATTATTATTGTCCCGCCATTCCTTTTCTCTGTATTTGGTGACTTAACGATTAACTTGTACAGATTCATCTTTCAATAGAAGTAATAAATGGAGAGGAATGTTTGTATTCATATTTATGATTTTTGGGGAATTCACATAGAACTTACACAAGAGAATCTAGTGAATAAACTTTACTTCCTAGCAGCATCTCTTGTTTGCATGCTTTTACTTTCCGGAAGTGCCTGTTCAAAACCACATTACAGTTTAATCATCCTGTACCAGAGATGTGATATAATAGTATATTTTCAGGTTTACACTCCGAGAAGTTTATCAGCTAGTGGCTATGGACAGACAACCTCAAATCCATCGTTAGGCACTGCCATGGTCAGTCCATCCCGCTTTGCTCCTGCTGGCCACCTGGGGCATGCTGCAAGTCTTCCTTCTGTATTAGTGCCTGGCACCAGTTTCGTGGCTTCTTCCCCATCGCCGGCAGCATCAGGGGGTGCAACCTCAGGATTCAAGGATTCTCGTCTGACCAACTCCTCATGAGACAATGAGGCTGTCTCCCACTGTAATATCAGCTTAAACTTTTCTGGTTTCTACTAATCTAACCGTGTACATATTTACATTTTGGCTATAATTCTAAAAGAGTTTGGAGGTTCTTTTTCTTTTTGCACTAACCTATACTAGGTAATTACTAGGGTCTGACCTTCACAAAAATGAGCTTCTTCTGTGCTATTATTGCACTCCATTTTACTTGTTATTTTTTGTTTATTTTTAACTCAGAAAGATTATTCTGAATTTTTGTTGATGGTGCTTATTTCATCTTGGTTTGGTGTGTAGCAGGGCATCTCGATGTAAGTGGTGACACGGAATTCTTGCGAAATGTTTGGTTGTTGCTTTCTTGCAAGTCATCTCCCAGTGATGCTAAATTTGCAAACCACCCATGAATGGGAGTTCCTCCACTATATCACCCGTCCTGTCTAAATTTTAGACAGATAGATAGGAAATCGAAATCTCCGTCTCCTGATTGGAAACACAAAATGCCTCAACCATTTGAATACAAGATAGATACAAATTTATTCATTAAAGCTTGCCTTAGGTCTTACACAAGGCGTTAGATATGACTGTTTTTTTTTATCATTCGTGAGTCTGAAGATTAAAATTTAAATTGGACAGAAGATCGATCCTCCCTAGATACAGAAATATTTTGGTCGCACTAAACTTTTTAGTCAATATAGTAAGTTGTTTAATTTAGACTTTAAGCCATGTGTGTGCTGAATAATTACTCTAAATCAAACATCATCGAGACCTGTTTTAAATCGTTGTATTGCCGAATCATCAACTGCACTATCGAGTTATTAAACTAAGCCACTAAACCATCAAGCCATTAAGCTAAGCCACCAAATTTACTTTAATCTATATTATTCTAATGAAATAATTTCCATCTTTCTCAGAAAAAAAAATCCAGAGATATTTGTGTACATAGATCTCAATTAAACCAGTCAGGCACGACAGATTATACCTTGGGCTTAATTAAAGAAGAAAATTCATAGAAAGCACCGTAGACATCTGACATGTTCTTCGTTTGGTAGATCACCCTGGTAACCAGTCCTGGAATTAAACAATGAAATGCGAACCATCATTAAGATGCAGCATTTTTGAGTTTATTATATATAATAAACAGAACAATGAGTTGCTGTAAGATATATCAGAACAATCGTGAATTTAGTGTATATACCCCTAGGTCCACTAGCAAGCAGTATTAGCAAGTCAATGAAATATGAATTTGTATGCATGCCTCTTCCATCAAGGAAGAATCTACTGTTACATGATGAGTATAGCATAACAGTGGCATAGTGTATTAGTACAGGGAGTAGTAGGTGGTGTACATCAATGTAGATTGCTCTTGTATTGTATTGCGAGTGCTAAGCCCTCTGTAAACCAACTGCTCCCATATTTCAAAGAATGAAAACTTTAGGGCAGCTATGCTCTTCTAGTGGATACCCATTGGTTATATTATAAGACACATCCTTACTTTTATATATTTTGGAAGGCTTACTTTTATATATTTTGGAAGGCTGCAGATGCTAACTGAGTCATACTTTTAAACTTTAAGTAATTAAAAATCACTTCATTTAGCAAATAGGCAAATGGCAAATAAAAGGTTATGGTACATGGATAAGAACCCTAGCATTTCTTCCTTGCCAACAACCAGAAATCTTCTAACGTCAGAGAGCTAAATTTGGAAAAGGAGGAGAGAAAAAGAAAGAACTCTCTCGTGCGAGAATGTTGAAGCTCCATTGGCGTTCTAAATCATGTTTACTCCTAACAGGACAAGGAGTTTAGTGCTTATTTAAAACTTGCACCAATGACTACATATTATATGATCAATATTAGCAGATATACTCACTCGAGGGTTGTAGGTCACCCTTATAGACTTATGATTTATTTCTTGAGATGATTAGTCTAATTATCTAATCTACATATTGGTCACCCTTATAGATTTTCAATACTGTTCATTATTAAAGTACTCTTAGTTGCTTATACGATTAACATCTCCTCCATTATTGTTCGATATGATTCTCTCCTATTTTAATTGCATTCAGGAACTCTATCAATAATTCTAAACTAAATATTTTTATTTATTATTTCTAAATAGGTCTTTATTTTAGGAATAACTATTTTTATATTTATTCTTATTTTGAAGCAAGGATGTAATAATTTTTTTTTGATATGATACAAAATGAAATAAAAGATGATAATAATTTATTTTTAATAAAACTATGATAAATATTTTTTTTTGATTTGATTTAATATAAAAATAATAAGTATCAAGAATAAATTTATAAAATATAATTTTGATGATTAACGTTTTATATTTTAGAATAAATATAATATTTAATTATTATTCTAAAATAAAAGGTTATATTTTAGAATAAGAAAAATAAAATATTCCTAAAATGAAGGGACGCATACTGTGTATTGGATCACCCAAAAATTTCGTAACTCAGATGAAATGTATAAAGGCAGAGATATCCCTGTGAAGGGTAACAGAGTGACAAATATAAGATCATGAATTGCAAGCAAGGTGTTCAACATACAAAGGAGATAAGCTTTGTAGTGCAATAAGTTCCAACAAATATATGTCCCCATGAGAAAGTTCCTCGTCTTTAACCCAACTCGATTATATACCAAAAGGTCCAAGTCTGGGACCAACTAATGGAGTACTTGGGAATATTTTACAGCGCCATGAGAAACTTGCCATCTGCTGCTGACCGTCCAGATACTTGATGCATTCACTGACCAGCATAATCTGTCATGGAAAGGAAATATTTTAAAGTTTGACAAAATGAAAACCTAAAAGAAAATTGAGAGGGAAGGATAGGGCTTCTTTGCGATATTTATTAAGCATAACTTAATCCTGCATTGTCTAGTTAATTCTTACAAACTTAGCACCTGTCTAATCACAGTCTTGCTCATTTATAGCACCACTGTTACCATACCTTCATCAGTATACTTGCTTGTTTTTACAAGATATGAGACTTGAATGTTATTAAAGGAATAGAGGTTAAACAACTGCAAATCCGTATGCTATAAGATAAGGTCATACAATCATACCTAAGGAGACAACAAAGATAGACCTGCACATACTATCACAAAGTTACCTTTGTGCGTCTCAATTGCTACTCTTCCCTGCATATCTTCTAGGTCTCTCTGACCATTAAAGTTCAGCGGTGAAAATACTCTGCACAAGGACAAGAAGAAATGAAACCACAAAGTTGAGCAATGGCATTAAAGAGGGAATAAAGACACCAAGCAAAGTAAGTATAATGTAGATGTTTCACACCACATGGTGCAGACTTTTCATCTTAGAATTTGTCATATTGTCAATTATGTTGTTTGCTGAGCACAATCAAGAGGATGCCATCTTAGTTAATTATCTCTCATTTGAATTTGAAATAGAGATGCTAAACTCAAAGCTTCCCGTATGTATTCTAAATGATATTGAGCAAGGTGCAGAGGTCAAAAATCACAATTACCCAGGGGAAAGTGATTTTATATAATTTATAAGTCAAAATGTCATGTGCAAAGAATCCCAATTAGAAGGCAAAGAGAAAACGGGATGCTCTAGCACTTCCTCCATGACATAATCACAACAAAAAATTGCCAAAGAAAAATCTTGAGCATGTCATGATCCTCTTAAAAATGGAGTCTCATCATCATCATCATAAGGTCAACAAGCAACAGAACTAACAAAGGGATCGTGCAGAATTCAGACTTCAGATTTTCAAGCTTTCAGCTCTTATAACCAACTTTTTCTTCAATATAGTTTCATATGTGCAAGTTTATATGCCTCTCTTATAGTCATCTGGCATGCTTAAGATGACAATAATTCAACACCGCAAGCTCTTCACAAAATAAATCTAAATTCTTGAAAAACAATTCAAGAAAACTTTGCTCACATACTATAGAATTTTTCCCTCTCGTAGAGCGTCATCTTTACGTAATGGAAATATCAAGTAGTCAAGTATTGTAAAATAGATATAGCATTACTTCCAGAGTTACAAAGTATTGCGGGTACAGCTCTCACTATTTCTGGAAAAGGAATTATATATGAGGCTGATATAACTCCCAACCAAATAGAATCAAGCTACTTCTACCTACCTCTTGAATTCAGATTCTTTGGCATATTCCACTAGGCTGGATCCATAGAAACCCTTAAACCAATTGCAGAAATTCTTAAAACCTCTTATAGTTCTCTTTCTAAAATTTATCATTTGATAGATCTCTCACCCATTTTGTTCCTTTACATTGGCCATTCCATCTGTGCTCATATTGTGAAACATAATCAATTCGAACGTCGAACTAAATGCTTGTCCCCAACCCTTTCATACCCATCTATTTACTACCTTAATCTTGGAAATCATGACCAACAAAATACTCATACAACTTCCTAAATTCCCATTGCGCACAATAAGCATTTCACTACACATTGCAAATTCTTCTGGCCCTAACCACTTGATCCCTATCCAGAAGGACTTGTAGGTATTCTCGTAAAAGCGAGCAAAAATAACTCCACGACCTACATAAATGAGAAATAGACCCAACTCCCTGCTCCTCGTTCAATCTAAATACCTATATTAGAACTAACGGGGGAAACGGTTGAATCACAAAGGAGAGTCCTACCATCAAAACCAGAAGCAAAGAACGAAGGATGGAATACCTTCATCAATCTTCCAACAGCCTCGATCGCCCATCGCACCCTGCAATTCTCCCGGCACGAGTGCACGGTCTCGAACTGATCCACCTGGAGCTTCCTTATGATCCACCCGACCTCGAAGTAGATGTAATCGGACGGCGGGAGGTCGACCTTGATGGCGTCGACGTCGAACCAGATCAAGAATCGCCGCACCTGGATCCCCTTCAGGCCCTCGATGCCACCGTACTTGACGACGCCGGTGATCTGCGGCGCGTAGTAGACGAGGTAGTCGAACTCGATGTAGCAGGGGCCGGCGAGGTCAACGGTGAAGCTACCGTCTTCGGAGAGCGAGAAGGAGGTGACGGTGTCAGGGAGGAGGCCAGGAGGAAGTCCGTACTGCGGGAGGAGGTCATAGATGGTGGTCCCGTTCGACGGAGCAGCGGCCGCCGCCTGCGACCGTGGCTCGCCGGCCGCCGCGAGTGGAACGAGGAGGAGGAGAAGGAGAGGGAGAGTAGAAGGGAGCATTATCACGGAAAATTACAACCAAAAATTAAAAAAATAAAAAAAAGAATTCCTTCTTCCTTTCTTTAGGACGAGGATTGAGGAGGGGGAGACGAAAGAGGGAAGAAAGTGGAGAATTTATACAAGAAAGAGGGGGGGGGAAGGTGGGTTTATCCAGAGTGTAAACAGTCAGTTTAATCCTCTAAATAATTGGAAATATTGGGACAGAGATGATGCTCAAAAACAAAGTTTCTTTTTAAACAAACAAGGAATATTCCGAATATTGATCTCTTTAATTTTCAAGACTGGAACAAGGTAAGTTTTGGGATCTCGTTCCGGACTCACACATACATACCTGATTGATTAATCGTGGCCTCGAGTTTCTTGCGGAAGTTGCGAGGAAACGGAGGAGCTGACAGCGAACTTGCATCGCTTTCAACAATTCCGTGCATTGGCAGCATGGAAATTAATAAAGGACTATTAAGAGATGTCATCTTCTTGCTTATGCTGTGATTCCGAAGCATTCTGCCTATTTCTCAACAAACATACAAGGTTCAGCTGTTCAAAATGGGGGCCATATATAGATATATATGTTCTGGGCTGATAGCCAGAGATTTTCTGTTTGTGGGCCCAGCTCTTAATGGGCTCAACTTGTTAAGAGCCCGGCACGAGGTCGGTTCGAGCTCCAAATGTGCTTAGCTGAGCCTAACATATTAGACTTGAAAGAAGTATTGGGCCGAGCCGAGCTAGCTTGCTCAAATTTGGCTCGATTAGGTTTAGAAGTGTTGGATCTTAGATTCAATGGTTAGTATGATCTATATTGGAGAAGAAAAAAATAATCCTCCTCCCAAGTCTTCAATCTTTATCTCTCCAAATGCACCGTCGAAACCATTTCATCTCCCCCAAACCCTCTTCACCACCCAAATTTATCTCCACCTTCACCACCAAACCCATCTTCATCTCTAAGCTCCTGTCGGCCATCGGAACCGAAACGGTATTTGGTGGTCTTGGTCTACAATCTCCGATCTGCCATCTCCAAGCTCCCATCAGCCACCTTGAAGCTCTGACTAACCATCTCCAAGCTCTGATCGACCATCTCCAAGTTCCTATCGGCCTCCAAGGTCCAAGCCCCGCCGAAAAGTCTTCAATCTGCTTTGCTTTCCTTAATTGAACGCAAAAGGCTTCGTAGTTTTTTTTTTTACTTTTTGACCGTGGACAAACAAAACCATATCGGTTTCAATCAGAGTATCCAAATTTTGATTTCCGAAATCCATGAATTTCTTGGAGCTGACCCATGAGCAAAAATGGTTAAAAAGTCCACTGTTTGAAAGAGAATCAGTCATTCCGTGACTTCTTGAGAGTTAAAAAAAAGGTGGAGGAGAAAACGAGCTTAAAAGAAAAGTGAATGGAGAGGAGATTGGGCATCTCCTCTACTCCAAAAAAAGAGGGCTAGGTACTTAGCTTATTATGTCAAACCATCATCTAAAAGAAAAGTTGTGCGTTCATTGAAAAAGGAATACAGCGAGTAAGCCCTCTATCTCCAGTTCTTATGAATATCTTCTTACATCAACGTATCATGTTAATTCATATTTTGAGTCAAAAGAAGGAAGATCTTTATGTAATATATGCATCTTCTGCTGTGGAATCATCATCCTCAATCAACATGCAACTATAAGCTTCAGATGTGTGTCTTGCTTTCAATTAGCGAGAAAGGAAGCAGGCAAAGCAAGGAAGTCTTCACCAGTCCATGAGCTATCGAGCCTCATCGAGCTAGGCCCGAGTTGAGCCGAGCCGAGCTGGATCGAGCTCCCTTACACTCCTAAGTACGCCATTAGCTAAGTTTTACGTCAGACAAATATTACGTCGGGAATACTTGCTCACGTACTTCTTTCCAGATTCTGACGAAACTAGCCCTCTTGAAATCCTTATGTACCAAATTAAATCTCCCCCTAAACTAAATGGCATCTAATTTGCTGTAACTATGCTGAATTCATTAGCATTTTAATTACAAAAAAAATGTTGATAATAAGTTCAGCTGAAAAACACTGAAATATTCAATGTTTGTTAAACAAAAAAGAAATAATTAGTTTAAAAAGTTCAACTGCTAAGTTTGAAAAGTCATAATTAACTTTATAACTTCATTCTCGATTCTTTATCTTTGATATCTCTGGCATCAATCAGATTACAGAAGGCATCATTATCGAGTGAGTGACAGTCTCATACTGAAAACGTACTCTACTCCAATTGTGGCGTCAACTCACCGCACGTCCAACGAGATCGGCCTCGTCGTCCGAGGGAAGCTGCTCGTCGGAATAATAAGCACGGAAAACCTACTCTACTCCAAAGCCTTGAAGGCGGGACAGAGCTTCGTGATCCCTAGAGGACTCATGCATGCACTTCCAGTATAACGTTGGAGAGGGGAAAGCCTTGCAGGTTGTGGCATTCAATAGCCAGTCGCCGGGGATCGTCTTCGCGCCGGAGACTCTGTTCGGGTCGATGCCGGATATCCCGACGGAGGTGCTGACGAAGACTCTTTTCGAGTGAATGAAGAGATTATTTATCTGATCAAGTCCAAGTTTGGGAACATTGATGCCTCGTGTAACTTGCATGCTGCTTGAAATAGTACGTAGCCAGCTACGTGCTTCGATCTTAATTATTATAAGCATGGATATATATATGTGCGTGTGTGTGTGTGTATGTATATTGTGTATATGTTCTATGTTCCAAGATCCATCTTGGCGGATAAATATTATCAGTAAATAGGAACATATATATAATTATATATCCTTCTATTTTTTCGCATTCCATAAAATAATTTTACTATACAATTAATGAGTTTGTTTCTTAGAAAAAATTACCGATAACATGAGATCATGAATTGAAGTTCTAAATTTGCAATGTATGTAAGTCCAATTTTGGTGCTAAAGAATTGTGAACGTAGACTTCCTACTGTATCGAATAAGTTATTACTATTAAGGCTATACTCAAGAAGTAAAACATTGATACTATAAAGCTCATGCTCTAAACTTAATTTCTCTTAACGATAATACGCTAACTAGTTTTTAAAAGGGGTAAAACAATAGTTTATCCCATGCACGCAGTTTAGCTTGCAACTTACTCCTTTGTGTTTCAAACTTAAACACTTAATTAATCTCCATATATTTAATATCAAACTGTAACAGTTAAATATGTTAAATTTACCATTCAAAACAAACAATACTTGTACGAGGGTATATAAGTAAGTCTTTTTATGTCTCGACTAATAGTTGACTAATAATCGTAATTTAGTCTAGACTTTTGAGTAGACAATTACCGTTAATGTAATAACCCAAATGGTAAAATATTGGCACTAAGTGTGCTGAGAAGTTTAGAAGATGACATATATAAGATGCATAGGGTGATTCTCTAACCCGGTGAGTGATCATCTAATTAACATGACTCGAGTATCTCTGGGAATGATTCAAGCAAAGTTAAGATCGACTTTGTTCGTCATAGTTACGATAGAAGCTAGCTTGTGGAGAAGGCTTAATTTTTATAATTGATCGAAGAAGTTAAAGAATCACAACCACGTATGGTAGCTGCTAATTAATACTCCTTGGAACAAATTTAGATAGCAGCAGCATGCTCATTTTGCAAATAGAATGATGTGATGAACAAAAAACAAAACAAAATTACAGCCTATTAAACAAGTTAAAATTCAAAATATGATATAGTCCTCAACAGAACATCATGATCAAAGTATCCACATTTACAAAGATTATCCTAAAATTTGAATTTGACTTTTTCTTTTTTGAAAACAAAAAGTCTGAATGGTTGACCACGTGTAAGTTTGAATTATACCAGTGACGTACAAGACTCGGGCTATCCTGTAGAGGTGCCTTCTCCAACAACACCACGACTTCTAAGTTCTGCCACGTATGACGACATCATGCACACAAAAGATAAAAAACACTTACACGTCGTCGGCCATGACGTTGATGGAGTACGAGTTGTAGCTTTACTTCTCTTTCTTTGGATATATATCCATAAACACCTTGACAGCAGTAAGAAGAAGAGAAATGTTGGTCCATTTACAGGCATACGACCCACTAGAGCATGCACGTTAAGTCATCTAATATATATATATATATTTAAAACCTTAGGACGTCATCTGATTAAAAGACTCGATTCTTGTACAAGGATAAAGATTGTATAACATCTTAAGAAGTACATGAAATAAATAATTTTAACTTTTAGGAGTACACGTAATGTGGTATGTGGTTAAACGTGAAATATACAAGTTAGTTAGGCATGCATATGGTATAAAGCAACGTGAAAGATTAAGTTAACCCCAAATGGCCAATTTAATTATCCTATATTAATTCTCAGCCAGTACTCAAGAGTCAAGACGACCTTTCTCAACTCAGGTACTGTATATCTACTTTCCGTAATGATTCACTCCTCCCTTTTGCTTCCTATCAGTTCCAACCAAACTTAACTAGTTTCTAACTTTTTGTAAGACAAAACGCCAATGGAACAGTCCAGGATTTGAATCCTAACAGTAGCATCTAAATTTTCGTAGCCAAATCGAGTTTGAATCCTAACACTGCAGCACCGAGTGGTTATATGTATATATAACAAGGGTATGCCCTACCTTCTCTCTTCTCATAACTCAACATGGAGATCTCATCCCTATCAAAACTCCAACTCTTCCTCTCTGCAGCCCTCCTTCTCTCCTCTCTCGCCTCCGCCGCCGACCCCGACCCGGTCGATGACTTGTGCATCGCCGACCTAACCAAAGGAAAAACCATCAACGGGTACCCCTGCAAGCCGGAATGGGCCGTCTGCTCCGATGATTTCTTCTCTTCCATACTCTCTACCGGCGGCGACACCGACAACCCGAACGGATCGAACGCGACGAGCGGGGACGTCACGGCATTCCCGGGCATCAACACGCTCGGCGTGTCGATGAACCGCGTCGACTTCGCCCCGGGTGGCGTCAACCCGCCTCACGTCCATCCCCGCGCCAGCGAGATCGGCCTCGTCGTCCGAGGGAAGCTGCTCCTCGGAATAATGAGCACGAAAAATGTGCTCTACTCCAAAGTCTTGAAGGCGGGAGAGAACTTCGTGATCCCTCGAGGGCTCATGCACTTCCAGTACAACGTTGGTGAGGGGAAAGCCACGCAGATTGTGGCATTCAATAGCCAGTCGCCGGGGATCGTCTTCGCGCCGGAGAATCTGTTCGGGTCGATGCCGGAGATCCCGACGAAGGTGCTGACGAAGGCTTTTCGAGTGGATGAAGAGATCGTTGATCTGATCAAGTCCGAGTTTGGGAACTGTGATGCATGCTTCTCCTAGTCCTAGGTTGCATGCATGCATGTTGCTGGAATACTACATTTAATTCGCTACGTGTTTCTAGTAATTATATGATAAGAATAAATGAATAAGTAGCGCATTTATATATGTATAGATTTATGTTACGTTGTATGTTCCTCCATCTTGGAGGACTTATATTATCATTTAATGTAAACATCTAATTATATCCTTCCATCTGTTCTTACGTATTCCATAAATTTTATGATTGCTTTTGATCTTCTTGTTACTCCGGACAACTACTATGGTTGTGCTAGCTCTGTATGATAACTATGTTAACCCGTAGATTACTCTTAAAATATAAATGATTAGAAATTGATATGTTGTATTGACATAATTTAAACTCAGGATCTCTATTTTAATACTATGTTAACTTATTAATTAAAAGCTTAAATTATTAGAAAAACGGTGATTTAATATCCTATTAAGATATTTTGGATGGTCCAAAAAGTGGATTTTGAATTAAATGGGCGGAGAACGTTTTATATTTTAAATAACAAGATCTACACTAACACTATGCTAATGCACCAACTAAAAGCTATTTATATTCTATTGAGACAGTTTGAATTTAATTATATTTTAAATAAAAGATGAGTCTTATTATTATGTTAACTTATTAACTAAGTATTCTAAAAACTTAAGCTATTAGAAAATAGTAATTTTTATATTTTATATTTTAACAACCATGATGAACGAGTCAAACATTTCTTTGGATCATTCCTAAAGATGCACGTCTCCTTAGAAGATCATTCACTGGCTAGAAAATTAGTCTATGCATCCTATATTCTGTTGTCATCTTTATAAAGTACTCAGCATAATTACTGGGCATAAACTTCGTAGTATCAATATGTTAATCATAGGAGTACCACATTGGCATAATGACTTACTAACTAAACAAACTATTTAGCACAATTCGTCGAAAAGAGTAATTAATTTCAGAACATGAGCTTTATAACTAGAGTATCATCTTAGTGATAATTAATCATTTGCTCAATTAAGTAGCATATATTTCCCTTAGTTGGAAATTATCTTGTAGTTCGTAAGGAGGCCACCGAGGCATATATACCTATGCCAACCTCTTGACTAGTATGAATTTGACTATGTTAATTGATGGAATTTTTATGATCTCTGATCACTTTCACTATATCAATTGTAGAAAGTTGGCTAATCGATGTTCTGCAACTGGGCCTGCCTTTCTTGTTCCACCATATAAAACATTGCATTTCTGCAAGAACTTTACACAGCATTACATCACAAAAACAAAGGCATAATCCCCAAAAATACATGGGTCGTTCTAAACTTGCTGTTTAAAGCGCTATAGGAGGATGTATCCCTGAAAGAAGCACTCAGTGTGTAGAGACATACTCGGGTATGCCATGCTTTATGGAGGATTAAAATCAACAAATTATATAACGGGTAACTTTCGATAACCAAGCACAAGGACAATTATTATTCTGAGTTCGTCTATATGAAACCTTGAAGTCAGAGCATGTAGTCGGGCGAGTGGTTACAATCACGGTCGTTGTCACAGTTTTTATAGAACAACATCAAGAATTACATACAACAATATAATGACAGTCGACATGTGCAAAACTCGCCAGTCAAACCATATGTGATTCCTGAGTTGAAAGAAGGAAATATTGAAATCAAATAGAATGTTGATACTTGATACACCCTCTTCTCCAGTCTTAATTACTTACAGCCTATAGGCGAATCTATTGGTGAAGCAGACGTATATGTTAGCTTTGACAGGGAATAATATGTCAGAGCACAGAGCCAAGCCACTCAATCACATCTTCTCCAATGCCGCAGAGCTGATTGGAATCATGCCGGAGGGGGAAACAAGAGCATCAACAGGGAAATCAGTGGGAGTTACAGGGATGACACCCTCCTCCATGATTTGTACAGAGTATGCAAGTGCAACTGCAGGCAGAAAAAAGAAAAAGTAAGCAAATTAAGCAGTGAGGCAGGTCGGTATAAAAAGCTAAACAAAGAAACACAGTAAGGAGAGTGAAGAGTATATGCTTTCTTTTTCTTAGCCAACTTCGACCCCTGTATGAAATTAGAAACATCATAGAATGTGACAACAGGAAACTAAAAAAATGCTTGTAATGACCGACATAATTATGCGTCATTTCTAACTGATGTAACTTTCAGTCACAACGAACTCTTGATGAAACCCATTGTGTTATCGACGACTTGAAGCTTATGTGAAATATATAACAATGTAATAACTTCTAAGAAACAGCCAGTCTACAACAAAAGAGGGTTAGAGATAAAATCTACATTACCTAGAAGAGGCTGATTCCACTTCCTCTCCATGGCAAGCTCCCGGTATTTTGTTAGGAGTACATCATAGTAGCTTTTGAATTGCACGTCCACATACGAAAGAGAAAAAAGTTAGATACATATACAAGTGATACAGTAATTTAAAGATATAAGGCTAATCTAATTCTTTATCCCAAAGAAGCTTGCTGCATAGGAGATAAGTTACATCAAACAGGGGACTCAGTAAATGGGTCAAGATTTCCTTTCCAGAACCCAAGAAACCAAGTAGTAGGTTTGTCCAAGTTGGGTCATTTCTAAGCAACTTTAATAATGATATGCTATCAAGAGATATGAGAGACGAACCAGATATGATACTCGGCAGTCTACTTTCTATTAGCTGGGACCACCGTTTTAACCGATGGTCAAGTTAGACATGTACGTTATCTACTTTTCATAAGCTGGGCTAACCCAACATAATTTCATTAAAAGCAAGATCTCAAACATCTTCAATCTCTCTAACCTACTATTCTTCAACACTTTTCTTCGTGATATGTTACTAACAAGTAATTTCACTTTTCTTCAACACTTTTCTTCTCTAATCTCTCTAACCTACTATTTTATGTAGATTCCTTGCATAATAAATGGAAGAACTAAAAAATCACCAAGAAGCAAACCAAATTCATTCTTTCTGAAGGTAACAAGACGACGGCTAAGTTGAGTGAGCAATTCTAGACAGACAAAGTGTGCGGAACCTACCCTCCTCCACGACCTAGTCGATGCCCATGCTTATCAAACGCAAGTCCTGCAAGAGTAATAAAAATCCCCAAGTGAAAAAGTTGACCAAGGTTATAGAACATAAATTAAGAAGAATCAAAGTATTTACCAGGTAAAAGAAAGATATCAACAGGGTGAGTTGCAAGCATAACTGCAACAATGGAAACCATCAGTATCCAAAACAGTTTGATTACTCTCATTGAGATATTAATTAAGAATATGAATTGAAAAAAGATGAAGATGCGCCAAAGCATAAGTTACCCTCTGAGTTCTAAACATCCACATGAAGTAGAATATCAAAATCTTATTTAAAAGACTGCAAGTAAACTTATTTCTTTCCCCATAGAGTTGCTTACCAGATGTGCTTGTTGAATGAACATTTGTGATCACAAAACATACCAAAGAAATTGTTTGGACTAGTTGTAAATGATCAAATCAAAATTCTACACACTCCTATTTGTAGTACATGAAAGCTGTGATAATACAGATAAGAAGTGGTTATGCTCCTAGAACAAGTGAACAACTACTCATTGAAATACTAGAGTAGACTAGTTTGCTCAAACAGTATTATATTCAATCTTTGTAAGCATAAAAATGAGAATGCACCAAGTTTTGCTGGTAAGTTATTGAAATATAGAACTCAGTACTCACCACTATGAAATTCTTGTTACAATGATCCAAAATCATATTAAATATTTGGTCTTCCCTACAGAGCTAGATATGCAGATTCCAGAAAAATAAATAAATATAACATATCCATCATTCACAAACATGATATAATTAGCTGTTAGTTAATGCCATTAGTACCAAACTTCCAAAACACATAAGTCAAAACTCCAGGACTGGTAGGAACCAAAGAAAGAGATGACAACGAGAAATCTTGACATATAATTGAAATTATAAGAGCTAGCGAACAGTTGTAGAGTTAAACATTGTACCATCTTCACGTGGATTCCCATTAGCATCAATTGGGGATGGTTCCAGAATATTCATTGAATTTGCTATTAAATCTTCCGTGCTTGAAATTTTGAGCATCCGCATATTGCTATTCTTGTCCTCCACCCTTGGAACATAAAGCTCCTTCATCACCGGTGTGATATGTTCTTGACTTGAAAAAGAATAGTAAGGATAGATACCAGTAATGCATGAAGACAATAATTTGCTTAAAACTTAGATGCCATTTAAGATAAGGCCTTCAAGTGAGAACATGGCTAACAAGGTAAAATATACAATAAATTTAGATAGCAATAACATGCACTTTTTGCAATAGAATAACGTGATGTACAAAACAAAAAGTTTTACAAAAATAGAAACTTCTTTTACTCAATTACAGCCAATAGAAGTGACATAGTGTCATTAAGTACAATACCAGCATCTACCAAGTATTCACGTTATCATGCCATCTGTTTCTAGCATGCCTAAGTGCTTTTATCAAGTTAATGCTACTGACACCTAGCATGTGGAGAAAGAAGAAAGAGATACAAATCACAAAATTAAACAAGTTATAATTCAAATTATAACATAGGTCTCAACAAAACATGAAGTAAGTTAGGTGAGAATATTAACTTTAATGTCTCCATTTGTGCTGCTTGTACAAGCCGCTAGGCTTTTTCTAGCAGCATGTCAGTTAATGGCAAGTAGCAACACAGCATGACACTTTGAATAATAACCCTCATCTAGAAAAATAAAACAAAAAGACAAAATCAGATGGTTGCATTTGAATGAATGCAAAGCTTTAACTCAAACTATATCTCCACCTATCATGTAGCCATTTCTAGAACATTTCATGTTCAAGGTCCTCTCCTTTTATCAACTGTACATTACTGCAATAACTAATAATAATATTAAATAAAGGAAGGAGAACCTAAAGATGACAATTAAGTTCCTAAAGATTATATACAACATTCTAGTGAGCAAATATATTTTTTGTCAGCAAAAAGTTGTCCAAATATTTGAGGTTGGTAAATTCTAAGTCAAGGACTAAAATATTACTTCCTTAGTGAACTATGATTGAGTATAAAGAATTCAGCAAAAAAAAGAAAGAATAACAACAGTACTAACAGAAGAATAGAACTAATGATTGGTTAACATACCAGCATCGGTATATCTTAAGACTTCCGCTACAATCCTTGATGTATCAACTTCCCTTAAAGCCTCACAACTTATATAAGCACACAAACTTGCACTTGATTTAAACCAAGAAGAATTCAGAACAATATTTTGAATGGCCAAGTCTGGAGAAAGAACAATTTTCAGATTAATAATAGTCACTTAACACATAAAATAATGATTCATCCTGAAAAAAAATTAGAAGTTTCTTTTTCTTATAAAATAAAATGAACGCGTGATAACCGGAATTACAATACCTGCTTTGTCAAGTGATGTGAAGCAGATTAGGAATTGAAAAGCTCTAGAAATTGTTCAAATAACTATTTGCATTTATGCTTCTCCTGGCACGCATGATATTTTATAATTTCTATTAGACAGCTCTAACTATTCACCTTACAAAAATGTTCCCTATAGTCATACAGCATTAATGTTTTTCAAATGTAACAAGCAGGTTAGCAACACTAGGGAAGCATCAAGGTTTTTCCTCTGTTTGCGTAAATTCTGTCCCGTTTGATTTACTAGAATTTCGGTATAGGGAATGTATACAGGTGTCATCCTAGATACTTGATGTACTTTTGTGCCCTTTCTCTGGGTAATGATATTGCCTTCGTTACCAAAACGAAAAAGAAAATGTAACTGTCTTGGAACCACATTCAAATTCTTCCATAAGTAAGCAATCGCTACATAAAACTAATAGGTTTGTATTGACCATATCAAACTTGTATTGCTGATTATTTCACCATGTAATGGACATCTAAACCAACCATAAAGTCAAACGACCGAGCAATATAAGTTGGATTTAGTCGCCATCCGTTTAAGTGCGCATCACAGTTGTAGAGACAAAACAGATATAAGAGCCAGAATAGTACAGGTCAGATGCCAAACCAGTCGAGCACTATACATAATGGTAATAATGTCTCTAATTTCATTTTCAAATAGAGAAGCGAGAAATCTTCCAACTGACAGACAGCAAACAGAAATGGAAAAGTGGCAAGCTTTTCGATTCAAACGGCAAACAACGCAGAAATAAAAGACAACCCAATAACCGTGATAGCATACCCAACAGAATGGCACCAAAGAAAGGGCCACAATCCAACACAGCCACCAAAATTCAATCAGAAACTTAAAAAAGGAAACAGCTTTAAACCAATGAGACGAATCTCGCTGAGATTACAACCCGAATTCGACTCGAAAATCTAAACTTTTCCCACTCTCGAGATCCAAAATCGAAAGGAAGTAAGAAACGGACCTTCTTGGGCTCGCTGAGCCAGGGGAAGTGCCTTGAGCGCCTTCCGGATATCGGATCTGAGGGCTCGCTTCTGATCCGATGCGCTCTTGGACATGGTGGTAGTGGTTGTTGTGGAAATGGCGGCGCGGAAGAGAGAGGAAGCAGAAGCGTAGGAGACGGAGGAGAAAGAAGGGGTATGGAAGGAGCAGCGCAGAGCAAGGTGGTGGGCCATCACCTTTGTCGCCCTTCTAATTAGACCCTTGTCTCCTCTCATTCCAGTGTTGGGGTAGTTTTTGGTTTGGTAGATTTTCAGGTGCTGCTTCCATTTCATATTGCAAATGGAATGGAGTGAGCTTTTGACCAAACTAGCCCTCCTTTTTTTTAAAAAAAAACTTAAATTCAGAAATATGTCTATTTTGCAAAGTTATTTTTCGAATCAACAAATTATATTAAAATTTAAAAATTACTAAGTAAAATTTTCAGGAAAAAAGAAATTTATACAAAGTGTTTTTCAATTCAACAATTTATATAGAAGTCAGTTAAACTAAAAGTCAACTTACGTAACACTTTCTTTCATTTATTTTTAAATTCAAATAGATTTCGATAATTCGGAAAATAATTTATATTTGAAAGTCATGCTATTCTTATTAACGTGATAAAATTCACATAAGTCTCAAAACAATTAGACATATAGTATAGAAGTGCGGCTGACTTAATACAGTCAAAAACTCTCATTGGAGTCGGGTGTGTAGGTCTACCTAGTCACTTACACCCGAATCCGATAAATTTATAGGCTTTGACATTACATGCATGCACGCTCGAAATAGCCCCGTTGGTTTCACGAATAACTTTTTTTTTTAATTCGAGAATATAATTTTTTATTCTAAAAATAATAAGTAAATATTATGATAATTATATTAGAATATCTTATACAACACACTAATCTAATTACTAATTTATCCTTTATATCAAGTCAAAAAATACTTATAGTAATCTTATAAAAACAAAATATATTTTCTTAATTTTTTAACCTTCACTTTATATCGCATTAGAAATAATTATCAAATTCTTATTTTAAAAATACAAGTAAATATAAAAATAATTATTTATAGAATAAAGATCTCATTTTAAGTAACAAAGATAAATACTTATTCTAGAATTAACTTTATTTTTAAAATAAATGATGTCTTAAGAAATTAACAATGATAAGATAACAATACAAATAGATATGTATATTTTGTGATATTATACAATAAACTGTCGAATGCTATCACAATTATGCACTACTTCAGAAACAATATCGAGTTCCTTGTTTCATTTCATAAGATAAAACAAAATTTCTCCTTGTTCAGTTATAGAAACCCTTATTTTTTGCATTCTCGAACCTTCACGGTATTACCCTGGCATTTGACACCAGAGCATGTCACTTGTTGGTGAACGGTTTACAGCCAGAGCAAA
The DNA here is from genome assembly GCF_048772165.1 of Typha angustifolia. Classification (NCBI taxonomy): domain Eukaryota; kingdom Viridiplantae; phylum Streptophyta; class Magnoliopsida; order Poales; family Typhaceae; genus Typha; species Typha angustifolia. The sequence goes on from NC_133245.1 coordinate 2,202,527, forward strand.
GAACTCCAACAGCAGTGTCTCCGAGTTCCATTGTCTTGTAGTTTATCTGAACTCGAGAACAAAAGCATGTCGGCCCAATTCTTTTGCTGCAATTTCAATTCGATGATAACAAAACATTAAACGATCTAGTTCTAATATGGAAAAAAGAAAAGAATGAGTTCATCACGAGGAGATTCTACTATCAAAGGACATGAGGATAGGTTATACCATCCTGTTGGTATTAAAAAATGAGCTCATTACGAGGAGAAAAAAACGCCTGGTGAAGCTTTAGCTGTGCACTTTGAAGCATCTCAGGTGTGGGAATAATTGAAGCAATTCTTTATGGCTCCTCCTCTGAACAAAAATTTAAATAAAAAAGAAAATTAAGACATTGCCAAGGTCAAAAATCAAAATTGAAGCGCCACAGACTTCATATAGGAAAAAAAGATATTATCATAGACATGCCCACCTTAATTCCAGTACACCCATTTACATCAAGAGTAGTGAGAGTATTTGAGCAAGACTTCGATAGGGCTTCAAGACATGTATCTGTTACACCAACAATTCCAAACAAGCTGCATATGCATCCCCAAACAAATTCATGTCAGATACACCACTTAGTGTTTTTCTGCTTAACTGGAAACAAATTATCCTCAAATTACCTAAGAAATTTAAGAGACCTGCAACCTTGTGCAATAGCTAACACTCCCACATCGGTAACCCGTACACACCTGTTAGACAGTATTCAAAAGAGAATATTTTTTCTGTTTTCATCTGACAAAATATAAAAGCAGGGCCCTTAGCCTTGAGTTACCAAGTCAAATTCAGAGAAATCAACTCTCTGCATCTCGCTATACAGGAAAGGCCTTTGTCTGTTAGATTCTGACAGCCAGATCAACATGGTATCAGTTGACAACCTGATTATGTGAAATAAAGATCTAGATTCCTATCTTTTCATAATATAGATTCCTATCTAGGAAAATGGATCAAGTACCTGGGCACCACAAAGATCTAGGAATCTAAGATGAGCTAGAAACGCTATCTTTTCATAAGCTTTATCAGTAAAGCTGCATAAAGGAGGGGTGAAGGAATCAATATTAACTATTAACTAACAGTATATTCCTAAGTCAATCAAACTTCCAGTCAAATTCATGATAAACTAGAAACACTTTCTTTTACATTTTACCTTGATAGTGCATAGAGGTTCAAACTTTGAAGAGAAGAACATTTTAGAAGAACCTGTTGCAATCCGTCATCCGTTAACTTGATGCACCTACAACATATAGAAAGTTGGAAAGTAGGCTCAGCTGTCATAAGGATAAGTCACAATGAAGTTGCACTTTCTTAAACTAAATAGTGAATAGTACTTCATATTCAGCAGAGTAACTAATAGTAAACATAAGCAATATCATTGTAGTCGGCTCAACATTGGGTGACAAAATTAGGTTAACCAGCTCTAGGAAAAGGGCAGAGAATTGAGATGCCCTAGGGTACTGTAGGCTTGATGCATTAATAAAAAGATAATGATGATCATAGTTAACATGTGTAATGACATTTACTAGAACCCCTCAGCTGTAAGTCCACGTCCGGAACAATGGTTTTAAGCTTACAAAATAATACTTGGCATCATATTTAGCACACACCTACAAACAAATGTCAGCAACAACTACAGAACTTGTTCACTGGCTTTTCTTTTGTCTGTTTGTACTTATATTTGTGCGGCAAAGGATGCAATTTTCATGTCAATTTGCAGAACTAGTATGGAAAATACAATATTACCGAAAAGTAAAATCTATAACTCCCTGTGTCATCATGAATTCTAAGTCAAGGAAATTGTTGCTTGATCTCTAGTTGCATGAGCTTAAATAGTGGCTCATAAGCTAGATCTCTTTCCCATACTGGTTTTCTAGGTTCTAAGATGGCCAATCTAACACCAATGCTGAGAGAGCTGGTGACAGCTAGATAGCCATCCCGCTTAGTCTGCTATGTACTGATGGAAAAAGGCTTTGCCAACAACCCAAACATTTTCCTGCATCAAGACTAATGCAGTGGACCAAATTTGAAAAGGATTGCAGAAAGTACTGGATGTATCTACAATAATATCATGAAATTAAAGTACATGCCTCCCTGCATTCATACCTGGTGATATCCAATTTTTCCAATCCCTGATAACTATCAGCTATTAGATGCAAACTTCTATCAGAGATTTTCTGCAATTAGACAGTCCAAAGAAATTTACTTTGTCAGATCATATGACAGTCAAGAGGAACTCATGCAAATCACCAAAAGCTAAGCTGGACAAAGTATCAGTTGCTTCATAGCATATACAACACTACTAAACTAACAAGAGGAGCCATGTTTCCATTAATCTCTAAATTAGTTCATGTTGTGCTGTGTATTTATAGAGATTTTCATGTAATGTCCTTATAGGGTTAGTTGAACCTTAGAGATATTTTAAGTCCTTGTTTTTCAGGCCCAAACCAGTACATGGAGAGAAATATCATTATTGATCATGGACCTTATGCAGAATTGTTGACCAAGTGGAACAACAAAATCTGTTATGAAAGAGCACGTTTGCATTCACATATGGTACTAGAAGGCATGGGAGTAAAACAAGCAATCTAAAGATCAATATGTTAACCAGGAAACAGAAGCAATAATTAACATTGTGGTATTACCTTACAACCGCTCAAGTTCAAGTGAATTATCTGTCTGCAATTCTTTATGATGTTCTCTATGCCCACATCAGTTACCCTGAGCCATTATATACATAAAGATCATCAGAGGACAGAACATAATGTTCACAACTTTCAGATCTTCAAAAAGAAAAAGGAAAAAAAAGGAGTTATAAATTATTTATTAAAACTTAAGCAACAAACATACCCAACATTCCAGTAAATAGAAAGAGCCTGCAGATTTGGGCAAATGCTAGTTATAGCTTCAATTCCATTGTCAGATATTTTCTGACAAGCGTTCAGGTTTAGAGACTCTAAGTCTTGAAGTGACTCAGCTCCCTATTGGGCATTAAGCAACAAACTTTTAGATTGTGGAATACAATGTCAATTTGCATGGTGAAGATGTCAAAAGGCAACTATTACAGAATCACGGATATTAATCAACAAAACCAATTCCCAATAACTGCAGTCACATTTGGGATGACATTAGCAATTACGGAAACACTAAAACTCAAAAGGCCCAGCATTACAGTAATCAAAGTAGCAATTACTGGATTAATGAAATCTCATAATGTCAATTAATTTCACAATGAGATTCCAAACCAGCCTAAACAGAAGAAACACATACTCATATCAAGTAAAATTATGATAGCCCTCATTGAAACAGTTATAACACTTTTGGTTCAAGTATCTCATAATGGTGCACGTCCAGGTATTGCGTCATGTCATTTAGTAATTACTATACATGTCCTGTTGGAATAACTTCTGGTGACATATACTTTTCATTACTGTGGGATTATTCTGTCCAAAGAGAGAGTTCCATCAAGTGCCAACACAAGAAAATTTGTAACATACATAAACATCTAACAGCAGATGCATTGACGACAGATGTTTTACAACAGCGTCATCAATAATCAATTTGAAAATAATCATGAGAAAAAGCTATTGATTCGCAATTTTTTATTTAAGAAAAAGAAATTTTCTGGACATTCAGAAAAACAAAATTAGCAATTTATCAATGAGAACCTATTCACCTTAAGTTGATACAAGCCCAGAAAATAACTCCCCTGGGAGAAGCAAAATCCCTGCCCAGAAATGGGCGGAGAATAATATAGCAGCACATAACTGTTACAAAAGTCCTGATCTACTTCAATCCCCCATAGAAACCCAAGTTTTCCTTCTTCATCAATGGCAGACATTTCAGAATTAAAGAAAACGCTTCCAGATCAATTCTTGCCCATGCATATTTCAGAGGTGGATTCCTTTTATAAGTTAATAGAGAAAGATTCATCAAGGAGCTCATTATTTGGCATGGTATTAGCGTATTACTTTATTTGAGGCTTTATTATGTACAACACTGATGATTGGGCTTTTAGCTTAGGAAGCATTTTTTTTCTTTTAGAGTGCCCAAGATGTCAAAGAGATGAGAAACAGATAGTACGGTAATTTGGTTGACATTTAGATGAAAAGGATCATTACTTATCAACTCAATCTGAGATATACTGTATAAAATTATTCAACTACTAATCTATAATGCAAATGGAAAGGGACATGTCTATCTTAATTATGACATCTTAAGAACAAGAAATGAATATCCAATCATGTAAACCAAATAACTTCCAAACTACGAGCATAAAAGACAGAAATAAATTTGGTATTCACCTTGCTTTTAAGAAGGGTAAGATGTTTGTCTTCAATATCTTGTGCAAATTCAAGGATAATCATTTTAACATGTTGATATCTTGCCTGCATAGTGAATACATACAGAAACAATAAAACAAACTATCCAAAACTAAGATTTTAGAGGAAGAAATACTGACAGACATTTAAGTCTGCAAAGAAGATACTACACACCCACTTTAGTCAAAACTTGTAATGCAACAGCAATATATAATTATATATTGAGCTTGAGGTTGAGGGTACTATCTATTTTCTTCTATAATTACAAAAGCTGACACATACCAGTGAAAGCGCAGAAATCAGTCGGTCTCCTGCTTTTTTCATCTCATGTAGATCAAGAACCTATAGTGGTAACTGGTTATAAATAATGTGAGATTAAACAACAGTAATAACATGGCAAATTCTAACAAACAGGAAAAGGTAAGGATTCAAGACAAAAGGGAAGAAGACAGCCACTGATACAGAGGGCTGTTCCTATCATTAGTTCACAATGTATACACAGAGTCAAGTAGTCTAATCCTAGCATGTCCACTTTGGAAGGGCCGCCATAGATTCTTGTTGACTGATGAATCTCATAAAGCAAGAAGTCGGTAAAATGATATTAAAGAGGATATCTTTTACAAATCCCACATGTTTGTAAGCAAACTAGCCATTGAATAATTCAACTTTTTGAAGAACTCCACCAAAGAAATAAACATATAATTTCCATCTGGATTACTTCCAGGAGTTCTTAAAATCAGATGAGGGAAACTACATTTCTCTAAGGTAATGGTAACACCAAACAATGCGAGAGCACTATGCATCAAATTATAACATATAAATGCAAGTCATACAACTGTACTTGGGGAACATCTTTCTAAGGTTAGATCGAGATCGACCAACTAAAAAGTTAGTATCCTTAGTTTGGTTCTACAAATTCAACATCGAACGATACTAGTTTCGAACTGTGTCCAATTTTACACTTCCTCAAATAACTGAGGATCTTGCAAGCAGCCTAGCTGTACACTTCGTCAGCAAATTTTAGTAGGATTCTTCTCAGATTGCGATACGAATATATCCCCAAACATCTCTTCCCTACTCCAACTAACACATCCACCATTATCCCGAATAATTGAGAAGCTTGCCAAGAGATGGACAGAGAATAGACCAACCTCCCATAGAGATGGATTGGAGAGGAGACTTCGGTAGCACCAGGGGCTGACGAGGAGGAGGGAGTAGACGTCACGCTGAGAGAGGCGAGTGCTCACGATCTCCAGCACGCGAGGGACGGTGCTGCGGCACCACGCCGCTCCTATCTCCGCCATGGAAGCCCTCTTCGTCTGCCTGCTTACTGTTGCTAGAAGAAACTGTAAGCATATATTAGAAATACGACATCTTAATAAGCCCCCTTTATCTTATTAGGGCCCCCCGGGTCGATGGATAAAATAGAGTTATTCGCGAATTAGACCCCACTATCTTATTTTATTTATCTTATTCGTTTTATTGCGGACAAATAAATAATTATATATATATATACACACACCTCTCTCTCTAAATCCTTAATAAGTGCTCTTTTCTCTACCCTTAATTAACAGTTAGACGAATTGAGGGATTAAATTGGCGATTTTTCTGATTTAATTATGACGTCGTAAATTTGTATTATGTTTTAAAAATTAAATATATTTAGCTTTATACAACGATCAAAAAGGCTCTATATTTATAATTTTGTATAACTATGTGATGTTTGAGAATAACCTACTTAATTTTTTTTATTATTTTAGTAATAAAATTAATAATAAAAATAATAAAATTTATATTTTTAATAAGAGTAAAATTAAGTATAAACTAACCCGTCTGAATCAGTCCAAGTGTGTCATTTGACATATACTAATTTACTAAGTATATCTATTGCACGTATTCAACATCTATTTTGTACTTTTAAAAAGTGAATATAAGATGATTATAAGATTTAAACGGGTGCAATCTAAGATATTAGATATGTGTGATCAATGTATTGACGCATTGTTAATGACATGTCTAAACTGATTTGTACATAATTATTTCTTTTAAGTGTTATTTAATTTTTCTCTTTAGATTATGAGGATAAGACTCCAAGTCGATACGATAATTTTTTTTATTTATTAGTGATAAATATTTTAAAAACTTTTCATTTCTTTCTACTGATTTAAGGAAATTATTTTAATTAATATCTTCTTGATAAGTCATTAGAAATATTATTTGACCTTGAAATTATTCAATGAGATGATCACATTCAAACACCCCTCTCTACAATTACTACATTCATCGATCAAATATTTGGCACTTCAGTTTTATTATTAATTAAATAATGCTTTAAATTTTTTTCTTTTGAATTAATAATATATATATTTTTTTTATCATTCATGAGTCCGAAGGTTAAATATGGGCTGAACAAAGGGCTAACCCTCATTGATTACAGAGTCACTTTAGACTCCATCGAGCTTTTAGCTGTCTAGCCTAGGCTTCAAACCATCTGCGTCCCAACTAATTGCTTTAATTTTCAATTTTCAATTTTCAATTAATATCCTTAATCATTCCATGGCAAAAGATCATTTGCAAATTCAGTTGCAGATAATTGCTGCGCTCAGGAATTCAGCAGCCAAATCAGCTAATTCATTTTTCTAACAGCCAATCAGGGGACGAGTTAGGGGAGATGTGAAAAACTCCTGCATTCAGTGGTGTATACGATCTTTTCCCCGACTGCGTCTTCCCCGGCCGCCAAAAAAAAAAAGAAAAGAAACAAAAAAGAGAGTTTAGTCCAAAAATAAACAAATAGAAAAGCCCAAGAACAAATAAATAGATAAGGATCGAAGAAAAAGCGATAATATCCCACAAGCGGAACGATCGCATTAGGTGGGAAGGGAAGTGACGATACCATCTGCAACCCATCTGTCACCGCGTGAACGGGGCTCACCAGCGATCCCGTCACCGCCCGCTTTTTCCCCTTCCAAACCATGCCCCTCCCCCTGGATCGATCCCATAGCTCGATCGATCGGCCGATCTCTTATCCTTGAACGGATCCGATTGAGGATCTACGAGTTGGATCGGTTGGGATCCCTTTTCCGGTGTAGTTTTGGTTATTTGATTATTTGGAATCGAGTTCTGGGATGGCTTCCGTGAAGTCGTCTAGGTCGCGGCATTCGGGGCCGTCGGGATTGGTCTCGGGAGCAGGGGTTTACCAGGCGAATGGGGGAGCCGGGCAGGAGAACGGGGTGCAGCTCGCAGACAAGCTCAAGATCTTCAAGACCGAGAATTTCGATCCAGATGCGTACGTGCAGTCCAAGTGCCAGACGATGAACGAGAAGGTTAGAAATTTCTGTTTGGCTATTTTTCGAAGATTCGATTGGTAATGTGATTTTATGACAAAAAGATGAGTCTTTTGTGGTGGAATTGCGTTTATGACGTGGTAGGGCCGTGAATTTAGAGTTTCTAATGAGTTACGTGCGAAAAAGATTTCATTTTGATCTTTCTTTTAGATCCCTTGAGAGGTTTGAATAAGGCTTTGTAGATTTGCGGATTTCATTATGGCAGAATTGAGAATGTTTGATAAAATGCTGGTATAGAGGTATGGGTTGTATGGTATGTTCTACGATCTAAATAATTGAGGGGAGGAAGTGACTGAATGAGATCGTTTGCTGCTAGTTATCATTGGCTGCAAGCCACCGATAGAGGATCTTGATTTAATGAATTAATGCTACTAGGGTATATTATATTCACCTGAAGGACATTATTAGTTAGAATGGTGCAATTTGTCTAAGAACTTATTCTTTTTTCATGAGATTTCTTTACAACCACAATAGAGATAATTGAATTGTTCATGTGGAAAGATGCTACTTGGAAGATTTGATGCTATTGTTTAAATGCCAATTATGCTAAGTACCGCACCTGCTTAGAAAATTCAGTATCTTTCAAATTGTTCATTGGTTCCTGTTCTTTTAATTAGATATAGTTCATTGAATTCTTCCGTAATGATGGTGCATCTTACATTCTATAAAAGGCTCTGTGAATTGACTATTACAGTGATGCTGCTTAGATTCTTGATGTAAGTTTCCTTTGAAAATTACCATGCACACATATTGTTCTATTATGTTTACATACTATAATCATTGTAAGTCCACTTATCCGATTACGATTACTAGGATGAAACTACTTATTTTGTATGTTCTGCCGGAATTTACCTCCGAGTGGACGGTTGATAGTTTCATGGTATGTGGTTATAATCAGGATGAGTCAAAAATTAGGGTTCAGTTATTTTGTGTAATTGGTGAGCTCCTCTGCAAGACAAGAACAGAAATTGGTACTTAAATCCCTCCAACAGTTCATCTTCCACTATCTTTTTTCTTGGATAGAAGATTACTGTTTTTTTGCACCTCTTTTTACTAATTATTTAGATGAACTATATGTGGCGGGCTCTTATTTTATAATAACTAGTGTTTATTTTTCCTCTTAAAAACCTTCTACACCAGTATGAGAATGATTGACAATGCTGCTGATAGTTGTCTGAATGCATGTATTTTCTTTACAGGAAATAAGGCACCTGTGCTCTTATCTGCAAGATCTGAAAAAGGCTTCTGCTGAAGAAATGCGCAGAAGCGTTTATGCTAACTATGCAGCATTCATAAGGTAAGGGATTGCTGAAAACACTTTTAAATGGAATGCCATGATTGGAACACCTTGTAATGTGCATCTTTATAGTTTATATATGTTGTATGGGACCTTCTGTTAAGTAGTCTTGAGAATATCTTTTATTTCACAATGGCTAAACAGGTTCCTTTTCAATACGCACTTATTTACTAAATGATTGTACTATCATAAGAAGGTCTTCCTTCTGCTGTGAAGAAATTTTAGAGGTTGAGCTGGTACCTTTTTTTTTTACTAAACAGCCCGCTTGAGCTGGTACTTTTATCATCTTCTTTTATTGCTTGTGTAATTTCAAAAGGCTAGACTGGATAATATGAATGGATAATGGAACATGTTCTTCTTTTATACTGATGGTGTAGCACAGAATCCTTGTCATCAAGCACTTTGTTTGTGCAGTCTATGGATTATCAAAGTATCACTACAGTGTGAGATTATGGAAAGGAGTTTCTTATAGAGGAAAGAAGGGTGGTACACTGGAATGACTATGGATTATTCTTTGTGAATTAGGTTTTAAGATGATTAGCACTAGTTATTACAAAAATAATTATAAGATGCAGAACAATAATCATCTAAAGCATATCTAATTAATATGAGATGCTTGTAATTCAAGAAAGGATGCCAGATTAGCAGAGATATATTATTTATGACACCTAGATAGTCGACTAGGTTATTAGCTATAGCCGTAATTTATTTTTAGCTTAATTTTTTACTAATATCTGACATTGTACTAATTTGTACGTACACTTGTTCACTTATAGATGGCCTGGTTGGAAGTACCAGATATTATTGCCAAATGTACTGTCTGTTAGCTTAATTTCGACCAATATCTGACATTGTATTAATTTGTACATAGACTTGTTCTCTTATAGATGGCCTGATTGGATATACCAAATGCTTTTGGCAAGTTTAATATGTCTGTTAGGTAACAATTGTACTGTATATCTTGACCTTTCATCCTCAAGTATCATACGTTCTTGGGAAAATGCAAGAAATTTTTATCTATATTTTTCAATTTTTGTTAGACAAGCTACACTTTTAGATTGACTTGGGGGCATTTTAAGCCTTAATCACATTTTATGTGAAATATATGAAAATTACACTAACTATTGAGAATGTCTCACAACATATTTATGTGAAATATATGAAAATTACACTAACTGTTCAGCATCATGCATCTCAAGATACTGCATCTGAAGTTGTAAATAAGAAACCATCATAAGTAAAAGAACCTTGGATCTTTCCTCTTTTCTTTCCGTCGAAGGTTGTGATGTCAAGATGCTGCATAGCACTCTTAACTTGGCATTTGAAAAGAATATGTCATGAGATTTATAAACCAAAATTTGATTTTGATTTGATATTACACTCTATATATAAACACATTTTTTTTTCCAAAACATGAAACTAAACGCCCACAAGCTCTTTCCATTTCTTCCATGAGATCATATTACTTTCTTCCTGAATTTTGGCATCATTTCTTTTGTGGGGGTGGGGTGGGGGTGGTTGTTAGCATTATGGCTAGGAAAAGTTTGTGTCGGAGATGAAATTTGCTTAGAACTGTTCCTTTTAATGCTCTAGAATCTTTTCTTCTACAATGGCTATGCTTTTAACTTTGACCTGAATCTTACCCCTTCTATTCTTGACATCCACAGGAGTTTTATCTCTAATTTCAGTCATGTTACTGCAGGACCTTTTTTGAGAGCCTTTAGAGTTAAGATAATGTTCTCTACCTATTGTTTAGTTATTGTGATACTTGATAGGCTCTCTTATGCCTCAAGTTGCATAAAGGAATTGATCACTAGTTTTTAGGGGATCAATGATTGCCATTCACTGGAAGTTCTTGAAATTTGAAACTTGCAGAGTCATAATTTGATGTGTAACTCCACCCTGTATATTTGGGAGACGCTAGTTAAAATAGAGAAAACTTAACTTTTCAGTTTTTGACTTTTTTCACATTTTCTCTTCAGGAGGACATGCTTTTCTTTTGATTGAGTTTTGTTCTTTTTGTCTTTGTCTGGGAAGTAATCCCCATTTTGGAGTTGATATACTGTTGTCTCATTAACAGAACATCAAAGGAAATATCAGATCTTGAAGGGGAGCTTCTATCCATTAGAAATCTGTTATCTACCCAGGCAGCTCTAATTCATGGTTTAGCTGAAGGAGTCCATATTGATTCCTTGACTGCTGGCTCTGAAGGTTCTGCAGAAGATGACATATCAAAAGTTGAAGATCAAGAACCTTCAGATATACAGAAGTGGGCACTAGAGTTTCCTGATGTGCTTGATGTTTTGCTAGCCGAAAGGAGAGTGGATGAAGCTTTGGATGCACTAGATGAAGCAGAACGTGTAGCTACAGAAGCAAAAAAGGGACAGACTCTAAGTAAAGCTGAAATCTTGTCATTGGTGGCTGCTATATCTGTTCATCGTCAACAGTTAGCAAATCAACTCGCAGAAGCTGCTTGCCAGTCCTCAACTCGTGGTGTTGAACTTCGAGCTGCTGCTTCAGCTCTCAAGAGGCTTGGGGATGGCCCTCGTGCTCATAGTTTGTTGCTTAATGCTCATAATCAAAGACTTCAACATAACATGCAAATTATTCATCCTACCAGCACTTCATATGGAGGAGCATACACTGCTGCTCTCTCACAGCAAGTGTTTTCTGTTATCGCTCAAGCTCTTAGTGATTCTCTGGATGTCTTTGGTGATGAATCATCCTATACTTCAGAATTAGTAATATGGTCTACAAAACAGGCAGAGGTGTTTGCACAGCTTGTCAAGAGGCATGCCTTAGCCTCATGTGCAGCTGCTGGAGGCTTAAGGGCTGCTGCAGAATGCGTTCAGATAGCTATTGGCCATTGCGCCTTGCTGGAAGCTCGGGGGTTGTCACTTTCTTCAGTTCTTCTGAAACTATTCAGACCAAGCGTTGAGCAAGCGCTAGATGCTAATTTGAAGAGGATTGAAGAAAGTACTGCTGCATTAGCAGCTGCAGATGATTGGATTCTTACGTATCCACCATCTGGTATACGCACATCTGCTAGAGCCTCTACAACGAATTTGGGTCTCCAGCCAAAACTTTCAAACAGTGCACACCGTTTCAACACAATGGTTCAGGTGATAAACAGTTTGGATAGCAACATAGAAAAATGGCACTGTTCAATCCTTCACTTATTTTGATATTAACCTTGGGACTCTAATATCAAGGGCACTAAATTTGGATACTCAAACTCTGCTCTATTATCTCAAGTCATGCTAGTTTCACATCTTTGTTTATGATTGGTCCAATGACTTCAATTTGTATCATCTGTTATTCTGTATTCAGATGTTTATGCCTTCATCATCAATGATTTTATTGCTAGACTACCTGTTAATTATTCCTGAATTATGCAAATTTAGCTTGAGAAAGCATGTTACTCTGCTGTTTATACTGACCTTAGTATACTAGTCTGTTGATCCCTGATTATTTCAAACTATGCGGAGTAAACACAGCTAGTTCTGTATGTCATTCCTATTATGTTTGCTTCTATTTTCGGTTGGACATGGCTCACCATAGAAATTTTGTCTTCATCATATTTTTCTCTTATCCTCTTTCTTCATCATATTTGATCCTCAATGAAGAAGTCTAATTGACTACGATTGACTATACACAGTTAGTTTATATTTTGCTTTAGCCTTTGAATAATCTTTTTGGCGGCACTTCCTTTCCTTTTCACGATCACCTTATAGTATGTTTCTGAATGAAAATGAAAAATAGCTTTTGTAAAGTAACTTTTTTTTCCTATATTTCAATATCAATTTTATGTCTTCCATTCTTGGGCACGCATCTTTCAACTGGTTCTTATGTTGGTTCTGATGCTTTAGTCATCATACCAGTCTATTCTCATTTTGACCATCATTTGCAGGATTTCTTTGAAGATGTGGGGCCGCTGCTGAGTATGCAGTTAGGTGGTTCTGCTATGGATGGCCTTTTGAAAGTCTTCAACTCTTATATCAATTTGCTTATAAATGCACTGCCAGGTTCAATAGAAGATGAAGCAAATTTGGAAGGTTTAGGGAATAAGATTGTTAGAATGGCAGAAACTGAAACACAACAACTAGCTTTGTTAGCTAATGCATCTTTATTAGCAGAAGAGTTGCTACCTCGTGCAGCTATGAAGCTTTCCCCCATGTACCAGGCCGGCATGGATGATTCTCGTAAAAGAGTTTCAGAGAGGCAGAACCGTGTGCCTGAGCAAAGAGAATGGAAAAAGAAGCTGCAGCGTTCTGTTGATAGGTTGAAAGATAGTTTTTGTAGGCAGCATGCTCTTGATCTTATATTCACCGAGGATGGTGACACCCATTTGAGTGCAGAAATGTACATAAGTATGGATAATAGTGTCGAAGAGCCAGAGTGGGCTCCCTCCCTAATCTTTCAGGTACTTAACATTTTCATATTAAGAGGTTTCTAGATCGTTTTTCATACATTTATCTTGAAAGTTATGTCTTATTGGATATGATAAATTATGCAGAAATAACTAAGACAACAAAAGCATCATATGCACTACTTGACAGTTATAGCATCCGAAAGATTTTTGATGTATTTTGGCTTCCCTTTCAGAATAAAGTCCAAGAGTTCAGTTATTTCTAGGTGTTATAAATTGAAATTGAAGTACAAATTTTATTAACTTCTAATGTTGCTTTGCACCCAGGAACTATATGCAAAATTGAATAGGATGGCAAGCCTAGCTGCTGATATGTTTGTTGGTAGGGAAAGATTTGCTACTTTGCTGCTGATGAGACTGACAGAGACGGTCATATTATGGCTCTCAGAAGATCAGAGCTTTTGGGAAGATATTGAAGAGGGACCAAAATCTTTGGGTCCTCTTGGCCTTCAACAGGTAAACTTTTCTTCCTTTTCCTCTTTTTTTCTTTCTTTTTTTTTTAATCTTTACTCTTGACTGACCACGAGCATTTGCTTGTTTTGGTTGTTTTTTCCTGTAGTTTTATCTGGATATGCAGTTTGTGATTCTTTCTGGACAAGGCCGATTCTTATCTCGGCATGTCCATCAAGTAATAGTAGACATTATAGAAAGGGCTATGACCGCATTTTCTGCAACTGGAATGAATCCAGACAGGTAATGCGAATGATTATGTATAATAAGTTTTTAACTACCAACTTCTTTTCCTTTTCCTTCACTGATAAGATCGTTTTCCAATCTCTGTTCTTACGTGAGCTGTGTTGTTTCGATGCAGTGTGCTTCCTACTGATGATTGGTTCATTGACGTTGCTCAAGAATATATCAGTAGGATAAGTGGAAAAGCTAGAATTGCCAACGGAGACAGGGAGTTGAACAGCCCTACTGCTTCCGTCTCAGCTTCATCCGTGAGATCCCACGGGAGTTCCTAGTGTGCAGTTTTCTTTTTCTCTCTATAACATGTCCTTGTATAATAAAAATTTGTTTTATTTGTCTATTTTTTTCTCTTTTTTCCCATCCCATTTTGATATTTTGTGCTAATGTAGGCCATCACTGGTCTGTTTTAGGCAATCTTTGGATCATTATTCTTGGAGTTAGACTCTGTAAATGTTGCTTGTTGGTGTACGGTCCAGAAGACTCCACAGTGTACAATTCTTTCATCAATTTGCTCTTCAGAATTTGATCGAAACTTCCTCGTTCTTTTCTCAATTCTTTTGAGAGAATGGATGATGCAATAAACTTCCCTTCTCTGTAGGGAGGAAAAAAGGAGAAACGCAAATGGATTATAATTCGAAGTTGCGCAAAAGGATTTTAATTATATAGATCAACGATCTATGTAAAACCAACACGACACCATGATCTAGTAATTACGTTATAGAATGATGAGTGCCAAGAGTAATTCCATGCAATTGAACGAGAAATATGTTCTCTTTTTTCTTTCATTGCATGAAGGAAAAAAATTATCTCCCGAGAATGTGCGATGTAATAAAACATGCAATAAGCATGTGATGTGGGAGAGGATATCTCACATCTGACATTATAATTCAAGAAGAAAATTAGAGTGAATAAAGGAGCAAGAAAGAAGTGAAAATACAACTCCAAGTTGAGGTGGAGATAATTCCCAAGGAAACTTCGTTCCTATGTTCAATTATGTATTTCCCATATTTTGGATATATGTATGCATCAGAATTGTACTTTTAACAAGTTATAATACGATCAATTATTGAAAATAATGCAGCAAAATAGAAGTAAATTGGTAAGACATGCAAATGAGCTTCAAATTTAGCTCTGCTTGGTAAAAAAGAAAGTTCTGATGTGATAGATTAGCGTGATTCACAAGTTTAATAGTGCATTACATGTCGTGTCATGAAACCTTAGCAATATCAGCTTCTTGTGAGCTGTCATACTTTAGCAGCTGATCCAGTGGGAGGAAGCGTGGAATGATCAATGCTATAATCAAGCAGAGAAATGCTGCAATTCCAACCCACCAAGCATCATGTGGGATTCCAAGCATTAATTCATCACAAACTGCAACAAGACAAATACATAATGACTATCAGAAGCAGGAGAATCCACAATGGATGGATTCCACCATCTTCACTGTGACTAAAATAGAATTACATGAAAAAATCATTTTGTTTATTGAATATAAAAAGCTCTACACTAACAAAGAACTTTGCATTAATAGAAGGATGGATTTCTAGTTCCAGATAGTTATAGCCTGGGGGTTGCCTTCCTATGAAGATAAGACTTGCATCAATATGCAATGGATATTGCCTTTTCTGATCTGATGAGTGCTTAGAGTTTTCCCTTCTGTGTACATGCCAAACGATGTGTTTCTTAAGATAAGCATTATCAGTTACTGGTGAAGTTCAAGTGGGTTTGTTAATTCATGGATGCTCGAATGAGAAAATTTGGAAAAGAGTTCTGAATATTGGGGAGCCCATGGCCACTACCTACTGCGCTAAATCCTTCCAGGCTGCTAGGAATGTAATCTATACAATATGCTGATGCATAGTTCTGCACCATGAACATGAGCACAAACCATTATTTTGTCAGTCTATATTGAATTTGTATAGAGGTGAAATGGATGAACATGGGGCTGACATACATGAGTGCACAATAATGACAACAAAAAAAGAGTACGAACAACATAATGTTGTTGACGAACATAATGGAGGTTAATACTCTATCAGCCAACTTACATCATAGGGCTGTCACTCTACAGAACCATAATATGTTAACATTGGCTGTCACTCTACAGAACCATAAATGAGATTCTCACCTCATAGGGCTCCTCATTCAATTCTTTCAAAGTAATCATTTTCTTTGTTCTTCAAATCCAAATCTAATCAAGTAAATTTATTTAGGTTCTTAGACAACTTGCATTATGCTAAAGAAGAGATTGAAAGTAATAAATGAACTCTCTTTTCTCTTTGATAGATAAACTCTATTCTGAATTTCTGATTTTAGAACCTCAACAACTGGAAACTTTTGCCCCTGTTTTCTCACACGGTAGGTCTATTCTTGAGAAACAGCTATAGAATTCCCAGTCTGATTTCTTTTGTCCAAATCTTAAAACTCCTAACAAATCTCAACCAAGAAATACAGAGTCTCTTCTAATACTTACCATATGCCACTTTGTTTTCTCCCCTAAACATTGTTCTAGATTTGGTCTTCATCAATTTCATGTACATTACCAAATAATGTCTAACAGAATGACAATTGCAAATTAGAGCAAATTTATGAACGAAAAAAGTATATTGATATACCTATATTAAATAGCACAAGATCTCTCTCGCGGACATGCGGTTGTGCAACAACACCCTCAGCCTCCACAGTCACAAGAACATACGCCTACAAGCAAACCATAAAATCTCTTCTCACCTCAACCGTAAATTTATCAACTTGAAGCAAAATTCTCTACCAACCGGATCAGAACTCTCGGCCTTAAAGATAAGCTTCTCCGTGTTAAGCAATCTCCTGCTCTTGCCCAAGGAAATCCCCGACGCATTCCTCTGTAATCGGATCGAGAAGCTAGAAGGAATCTACCACACACCACGAGAATGACAAAAGGCCAACATTTATTAGAACTACAAGAGCAATTATTGATGAAAGAACTCAGTGAGGCAAAAGATCATACAGATGCCGGGTACGAGATCTTGACCTCATACCAAGTCGACTCCTTGAGACCCATTACTTCATAAACGCGCTGACCCAGTTGAAGTGGGAGGGTTTCCTCCCTGATCTCTTTGCCCACATGCAACGGTTTCGTCTCGAAGCTGAAACAATTGAAGAATACTGGGAGTTAGGAGAGAGATAAAACCAAGTAATGCATCAAAGGAACCATTTTGAGAGGAATTTTGACAGGAACGAGACCCATGAGCGAGAGTTAGAGAGGCGAGGAAAAAGAGAGGAAGAGAGCGGAGAATGTGACGAGATCGACGAATCATCGGGAAACTCCCCTGGATTTTGTATTGAAGATTTCAAATAAAAGTAAATGGGAGTGGAAATTTCCCACTTTCTATTTCTTAGGGTAAATTATACTTTCGCCCCTTAACTATCAATTATTTATGAAATGGTATGACATAATAAACCTCCAAGGTAATAGAATTAACTTGTGGGAGATTGCTGATTGGGAAATTTACAAAAAGCATCTTGTATTTTGCATTAATTAGCCTAACTAAATATTCCCACTGACAAGTTTTTTCTTTTTACTTATTCGAGAAGCATAGCAAAAGTATTACTCGTAAGTTGAAGAAAATATAATTTACATCAAACAAACAAATATTTTTCATTTTACATCAACTAATTAGAAATAACTAAAAATATCCTTTTATTTTACATCAACTAATTATAAAAATATTTTTCTTTTTAATTTTCTTTTATTTAACGATAGATAATATAAAGAATAAAATGATCAAAATTTTAACAATTATAATATAAAATTACTTTGGTCGTTAATTTTAATGAAAATAAATAAACGAATTGAGTAGATTAGAACTACGAGGAGGTTAAATAATTAAAAAAATAAAAATCAGGAAATGCCCATTAAAAAAAGAATAATATTGTCCCTTGTAAATTTCTCTATCACTTAGTATCATATGTCACAATTAGTGGTTTACTTAAAGCTTGTAGGAATGAGTACTTTTTGTAGCATTAGAAAAGGCTCAGCAGACGACGTCGGTCCTTTTCGGCCTTTCACGATTACTTTTTAGAACACAACTAATTCATTCCTCCAAACATAACCCCATGCATGCATGCAATGTGTAACCTGCAAGAATGTGAAATTAGAATATATTCTTTGAGCTTTGAGGTGGCGGGGGAATGGATGGTGAAGTGCTTTTTCATCATTATCCATGCTTCCAACCTCCTTTCCTATAGATTTCATGAAGATGAACAGTAGAAAACAATATTTTTTTTATCCGTTATAGTTTGATTAAGTTTGTTTCAAAGTGTCTATCTTTGTCAGAGAGATCAAAAGGAAGGAAGTATCAACCAAGACGCATGTCCCAGACAATGTTATGCTCGGATGTGTCACTAAAATTTTATTTAAAAAAGTTAGAATAGAATTCATCTAATCAAAAGAGACACCTAGGCCACCGGGATAGGACTACCCCGGTTCATCTAATAGATAGCTCGATAGAAAGAAGAGGCACTTTCGACTAGAAGTTTTAACCATCGACAGAGATTTTCTTGTTGCTGATCGATAGAAACAAACTATTTTTCTGATTTTTGCCCAGTCTCTTGGAGAATTGTTCGGTTCAGTGTATCCTCTTCTCTCTTACTCGTGTAGTTTAACCTTAATTCTAATACATGTGAAAGAGAGTTTTTGGGTCAAAAATAGCAGCGAAAGTAGTTTTCTATGAGAAATTTAAATCATTAAACTTTTGACAAATTTTTGCATGTTATTGTTCATATTCAGAATATTATTATTCAGGGTACTGGGCATGTTAATTGTGAGGCTATCCCTCCTCCCTCTTATATGAGGTCGGTGTCATAATTACAATAGAAAAATCCAAATGTGTTAGCTTTGCAACAGCTTTTATTTGAAAAGGGAATGATACCCAAAGTTGGGTTCCAAGGCCGCCCACCAGCATTTCAATGCTGCCCTACTGGATCTGCTCTCTTTTGTTCGCCACCCCACCCCCCCACCCACCTATCACTTTTCCCTTTTTCCCTCTTCTTTTTCTTAATTTCTTTTACAAATTAGATCCCTCTTTTTTTCATAATTTTTATTTAAATATTATTTTAACTAACTAATATCGTCTAAATTATTAAAATATTTATGAAAAAAAATATAGAATATATTTTATAAATTTTTTTTTAAACTTTTAGAAATCCTAACTTTGGTGGCATTTTGGTCACCCTATCTACCCACCGACCTGTCCTCCAAAGTTTACAACTAACCATCATAAACCAGTCAATATAAAGTCATTTAAAACATTGTAATCTTTCTACTTTTGTCATTATTGTTATATAAACATTAATGTAACAAATATTAGTAATATATATTTTTTAAATATTTGATCATAAGTCTGGATAATGTTATCCGAATGATATTATTAAACCTAATCTAAACCCGGATGAGTGTATCTAAGTTATCTAAGAGGGAACTGTATTACGTAAAACAGAATCGGGTGGGGTGGATAAATTCTACGCAACGCCATGGTTGTGACGAAAAGTCCGGGCATTGGAATTCAAATTTGTTCCTGTCCCCCGAAGTCGTCATCAATATACGGGGTTGTAAGTTGTAACTGAGTTGCTAGTTATCCGGATTATTCCTTATCTGCGTGGAATATAATCTCCAAATTTATCCGAGTTTAATGCCTTCGTGCCAGGTGTTGATGCCATCATTTAATTGCCTCGTGACGGATTCTTCGATGCTTAGTGGTAGTAGTACGTCCACACGATCTTGGGTTGCTTCACAACAATGTGATTTTAAAATTATTATTTTTAAATAATATAATATATATATAATTAAATTTAACATTCGTGTCTGCTATTCTTTTATATCAGCGGATTCCACGAGTTAATCGAACGGCCGGCGTGATTCATCTTTTGCTTTTCTATCTTTTACCCTTTTTTAATTTTTTTTATTAGCTTTAATTTTGGTTTAGTTGTAATTAGAATCAATTATAAAGATTTAGATAGATAAATTAGTTAATTTAATTAAAAAGACCGATCTCAAACGGCCTCATTGTTCTCTCTCTCTCTCTCTCTCTCCCTTCACTCTCCTAACGCGGCCTCTAAGTTTCTTCTTCTTCTTCTTCTTCTTCTTCTTCTTCTTCTTCTTCTTCTTGCACTTCCCTTCGCAAGCTTAGGGTTGGAGTTTGATCGCATCAGTGAGGGTTAGGGTTTTTGGATCGAGGGAGAAGGGACTCGATTCCCTCGATTTGGCTCGGGGGAGGCTAAGGGATGAGGAGATCGAAGCTGGAGGCGGCGGTTTCTCTCAGCCGTAACAAGTCCCTTCGAGTCTTCCTCCTCCTCGCTCTCCTTTACCTTGCCCTGGTATTAATCTACGAGTTTCCTCTCGTCTCCACCCAGATCGCCTTTCCCGGCGCTGGCGCTGGCGCAGGCGCCGCCGCTTCCGGAGGCAGCTTCGTTGCCGGCGGAGACGGGGCCGTCCAACCTCTCCACCTGGACAGCGAGGAGGAGACGGAGGAGAAGGGCGCACCGATCCGACCGTCGAAGCATCCCCACCGGCTAACCCAGTCCTCCTCGTCGACCGCGCCACGCCATCTACCGCCGCAGGTTCGCCGGCGGAGCGGCCGACGCTCTCCGATCGTATCCGGACTTGACTTCCAGGAGCTCAATGCGTCCGGCCGGGCCTCCTTCTCGGAGCTCCACAAGGCAGCAAGGGACGCGTGGGAGGTCGGAAGGAAGCTTTTTGAGGAGCTGAAAACTGGAAAATTGTCAGCGCCGAAATCGACTAAGGAGAATCGAACGGAGGAGAAGTGCCCGCACTCAATAATTTTAACTGGGGAGGGGTTCCGGAACCGAGGAAGGGTGATGGTGCTCCCCTGCGGGCTCACGCTGGGATCCCACATCACGCTGGTCGCGAAGCCGTATGTGGCGCACCCGGAGTACGACCCAAAAATCACGATTTTGAAGGAAGGGGATCAAGCGATCATGGTGTCGCAGTTCATGATGGAGCTGCAGGGGCTCAAGACGGTGGACGGGGAGGACCCGCCGAGAATTCTCCACTTCAACCCCCGGTTGAAGGGTGATTGGAGCGGAAAGCCTGTGATCGAGCAGAACACTTGCTACCGCATGCAGTGGGGCTCGGCTCAACGGTGTGAGGGGTGGAAGTCCAGAGCCGATGAAGAAACTGGTAAGTTGCTCTTCATTGGCTAAATCATGTGATATCTAGTGACATCTCTATTGTCAGTATATTAATCAAGACGAACTAAAAACCGTTCCATATTAACCTTGGAAATATCGGAAAAACATGATCTTTAGATGGCTTTAAGTTGGTTGTTTATCTAAATTTATGACATGCGGTTGTGATTGTTGCAGTTGATGGGTTAGTCAAGTGTGAAAAATGGATTCGGGATGATGACGACCGGTCGGAGGAGTCGAAAACTATATGGTGGTTAAACCGTTTGATTGGCAGGACGAAGAAGGTTTCTATTGACTGGCCATACCCTTTCGTGGAAGACAGATTGTTTGTTCTCACTCTTAGTGCTGGTTTGGAAGGTTACCATGTCAATGTTGATGGAAGGCATGTGACATCTTTTCCTTACCGGACAGTAAGTGACAACTTTAATGTCCCCTCTCTGTGATATTATTTTAGATTTGACATAGTTTTTTCTTAAAACTTTCTGGCTTTTGGCTTGACCTACAGGGTTTTGTTCTTGAGGATGCTACTGGCTTGTCATTGAATGGAGACCTTGACATTCAATCAATATATGCTGGTTCATTGCCTACTTCACATCCTAGCTTTGCTCCACAGAAACATCTACAGATGTTGGCAGAATGGAAGGCCCCACCTCTTCCTGATGGACCTGTTGAATTATTCATAGGCATCCTTTCAGCAGGCAACCATTTTGCAGAGCGAATGGCTGTTAGAAAATCATGGATGTCTGCAGTTCGGAAATCATCAAATGTAGTGGCTAGGTTTTTTGTTGCTCTGGTAATTCTAGAACTATATTGCTGCAAGTTAGTTGTTCAATTTCTGTTGAAGTGCTTAAATTAATGGAAGCTTTTCTTTTGAACAGCATGGAAGGAGGGAAGTAAATGCAGAGTTGAAGAAAGAAGCAGAGTTCTTTGGCGACATTGTTATAGTGCCTTTTATGGACAGCTATGATCTTGTCGTCCTGAAGACTGTCGCCATATGCGAGTATGGGGTATGCCCTACTAGAATATGTTATATGATGGAACTGAGATACTTTAATAAGTTCTTCAGTTAACATGGTTGGCAATCTTCACTTATTGTCCATTTACTTCATCCATACAGGTTCGTGCAGTTTCTGCAAAGAATGTAATGAAGTGTGACGATGATACCTTTGTTAGACTTGATTCAGTGATGGCTGAAGTCAAGAAAATCCAAAAAGGTAAAAGCTTATATGTGGGCAACATAAATTACTACCACAAGCCACTGCGAGAAGGGAAATGGGCTGTGACATATGAGGTAAATAAGTGTTGATCTTCTTTGGCTTTGGTTAGGCTTATTAGAACATTGTTATACAGTTTTAATTTTTGGAAGGTTTGGTGACATATATGATTATATTATGTCTCATCTCATATATGATATATAGTTCCACAATTCTAATAATCTTGTCATTGTGGTTACTTCATGAGTGTTCAGTCCACCTTTCTGTAATTCCTTTTTTCTCCTCGTGCTTCTTCATTGAAGTTGGTCATCTCTTTCTACTTTTAAGTAGGATTCATGATTTTTTACAATGTAATTTGGTGAGAGCATTTCTCCTGACCATTCACCTGAAGCATCCACCTAGAGCAGTTGATATTACTAGATTATTGCAAAATTCTGTAACATTGAGTTAATTTTACAAATCATTTCACAAGGCAGTCATTTTCAGTTTTGGAGCAAATCTGAAAGTTTTATTTCTTTGCTTGTAAATTTTATTCGTTGTGGATTTTAAAAATTGCTATACTATAGTTCATTCACAAAGTGAACATTATTGTGTAAAAACAATTGTATACTTTCCATTGGAGCAACCTATGCTATATCAGTGGGGATATCTATCTTCCAGTTTTGAGGTACTTCTAGCTTATCTCCTGTCACATCCTAGTGCTTTATTTACATTTTTATGTTGCTAAGAACATGCATTGCATAGTATCGCCTTCATGTGTGTTCTAATTTTCACTTAGTTAATATTTCCATTTGGGAAGTGAAATATTAATGTATGTTGCTGTCTGCTCCTGATGCAACCTCACATTCTTTTCTTTTTGTGGATATAACATTCTACTTTGGATCTCATAGAGATAATCATCTACTGAGGAAATAACATACCTGGCACAATTTTGGATATGATCATGACTTCGTTCCAATTTGTTGTGCAATTGTTCAATCTCTTCTCTCAGTTGGCTTTCACTTATTGGTTCATATAATCCATGCTTAAGTTTCTTCTGCAACCTTCTAAATATTCTTGAGGACTGTTCTTCGCTGGTCTATAATTTGTTTATTCTTCTTCAGTTTGATGGTTTGCCCCATAACTGCTTCCTGCATCTGTCTCATATAAAATCTTTCTAGTGAAACTCTCTTACCAGTTTGCTATTTCACACATCCTTAACATACTAATACAAGAAATATTTGATTGTTTCATCTAGAGAAATCCTCTTATAGTGCACTTGTTGGTATGTTGCCATAAGTTGTTACTTCTATATTTCAGGGTCTGTTGTTATGATATAAGTTTGCTGCTGCTCATTGAATTATTTTTCCATCTTCCATTTCAGGAATGGCCTGAAGAAGATTATCCACCCTATGCAAATGGTCCTGGCTATGTTGTATCTTCCGACATTGCACATTTCATTGTGTCGGAGTTTGAGAAACATAAATTAAGGGTAAGCATGTCTGATTTATTTTTCATACATATTGGAATAAAAACAGAATCAATTGGCATGTATAATATATGTCATTCCATGGATTGTTATCCTTGCATCGATTTGGATAAAGTCAGTTTTCTTGCTTTAGCTGATCACATCTGGTTTTCTAATTGGTCGTCGCCATATGTTCTTGAAAAGCAAAACAGTTCTCGATGTGTTAACTATTGGCAAGATAGGGCTCCACTTATTGTTGGACGTGACTACACTTAGGTTTCTTACTACATATTTACATATCATGCAGCTGTTTAAAATGGAAGATGTGAGCATGGGCATGTGGGTGGAGCAGTTCAACAAATCCAGCACTGTGGAATACGTGCACAGTGTCAAGTTCTGCCAGTTTGGATGCATAGATGATTATTTCACAGCGCACTACCAGTCCCCGCGGCAGATGATATGCATGTGGGACAAGTTGCAGGCAGGGAAACCTCAATGCTGCAACATGAGATAGTATCGACGGAAATGGCTGCACAGATGAAGAATTTTCTCTTTCAGCTTCAGCTGCAATGTACATTTAGTGGAGAAATATGAAGAGCAAGGGGCTGGTTCGATGATGCCTTCGAGATTCATTCATTATTTCCTTTTTTTTCAATGTTGTAGAGAAAGGTTCGCAATATTCCTGATGCTTCCTTCAACGCGTAACTCGAGCAAAGGGTTCAGCTCCTCTTCTGATGCTTCTTATGGTGTTGCAGTGGGGTCTTGAGCAACCCATCCGGCTCAGAATTGCAGTATGGATACTTTCCTCTAATTTTGTAATGCAAATGTCTCAGTAACACAGGTTACACCTCCATAGCTGCATACCTTCTTTTCTTTTTTTCTTTAGAATGTTTTACTTCCAAAAGAATTATCAGTTCAAATCACAAATTTGCTGCAATTTTGGTTGATTTTTGAAGTCCAGAAATAATTTCATATTTCATTTCAATGGGGAAATACAATCAATTTCAGCCCACGTCAAGCTTGACTAGGCCTTGAAATGAATTCATATCACAATAGAAGATGATGATTATTATTACTTTCTTCGGCACTCGTTTCTTTCTCTCTAATATGAAAGCTTCGAATTCCATTTAAAGATCAACATTTATATTTAATTTCAAACCTTGTTAAAAGTTAAGATTTTTATTTGGTTAATTCTTTGCCCTAAACTTCATGAAAAGGATATTATTACACCCAAATTAGTGGAGTGATTAAAAATATATCTTACTGTGTTTTCTCAACAAAAAAAAATCCTCTGTGAAGGCGATAAAAAATGGTATCTTCTATCATCCTAAGATTAGACCATCACCCACATTTATCTCAATCGGTGATTATGCTAAATTTACTCTTCTCTTTGGAGTTGCCGAGCAGACCATTACCTCCTTATTTATGGTGTGATTGGCGCTAATGAAAAATTCTGTCTCATTTTTTTTAATCTTCTCCGAATTATATAACTAATAAACTTGTAATATTTATTAAATGGGATGTTCCATTTTTCTCAAAAAATATTATTATTATTATTATTATTATTATTATCTTCCTTTCAAAGTAAAAAGGAAGTAGAACCCTAGGCTTTAAATAGCCCCTTGCTTATATATGAATTATTCCAGCCAAGAGAGAGGGAGACCTGTTCAATGTTCACTATCCATTCCTGTAATCCTATTCGTTATTCTCGAATAAATCGCTTGATGCTGCCGCTAACCAGAGAACAAATATACCCGTAATATATACCCATATATATTATACACCCTCAAAGAATAAGTATTCACACTTTGACTCTTTCGTTTCCCCGATACTAGTGAGAGAGAGAGAGAGAGAGAGAGAAAGGCGCTCTTTGGCAGAGGAGAGCGAGGCGAAGAGGGAGATGGCCGCGGCACCCGCAAGAGCGCGTGCCGACTACGATTACCTGATCAAGCTTCTCCTCATCGGTGACAGCGGCAAGTTTCCTGTTTCCTTTTCTCCTCCGTGCCTTTGATTTGGTCTTCTTGGGGAGTTGGGTCCTGTTAAATCTAAGCTCTTCGAGTTGGTGGATGGATTTGTTGTTTTCTTTGTGTGTTGACCATTTGGATTATTAATTTCTGTTTTCCTGTGGAATTGGATACGCATTAGGGGTGAATTCTCACTTTGATCTTAAAAAATGTGACTACTTGATGAGTCAGCATGAGTTCTTGTGGTAATGTTATTGTTAGGAAATGAAGGCTTGGAAGGTTGAATCGATCGTGTACATTCAGATCTAGCAAAACAAGATCATAAAGCCGTTGTTGGGCGTGTGATATCGAAATCTCCTAATTAACTCTGGTTTTGTTTAATTAAGCCATGAAATAGGTTTCGTCGATTTAGGTTTGTTTGACTCATGATCCTGATTCATGTTAACTCTTGTCTTACATAGACCAAATATGGAGTTGGTGTCGAGTGAAGGTATTTTTTTTTTTTGGGGCATTCTCTGTCTTAGTATAAAGAGAGGGTTTTGCTTCGTCTCCAAGATGGTATGGAGGTGGTGTTTGGATATCTCTGGAAGAGGACTTGATTGAGAGGTGCTTGGTTTGGTCTCTCAAGGAATGCGGTGTAAGAAAATTTCCTACCGGCGCATATGACAAGATGGATTTGGAGACATGGTCTACTAACTTATGTGCTTGGTGGATAAGAGATTCTTTTAATGATGTCAGAGAAGAGTTAAATTTTGAGGCTTGTGTAGGACCAAGATGGTTAACAGTGTTACACTCATTAAAAATGAAGGAAAGCACCAATGCCTTCAACATTATTTGGGTTGGATGGCATTATAGAGAAGATGAAGGATGAAGATAAGGCCATTATATTGTGTTCATTGCCTGAATCCTGTGCACATGATCACAAGATTGAGTTGTCGTAAGGAGAGTGCTCTAAACACAGACACTCTATCTAGTATCTAGTGTCTTGTTAGCAGATAAACTTTGGAAGAAGGCCACCTTGATAAATTTGGGAAGTGGAGCGGATGCTCTCATCACTATAGATCCTCCAAAATAATTCTCAGAACAGGAAGGAATTTGGATAGATATTCATGAGGCAAATGAAAGTCTAGATTTATAATAATATGATTAGTGCGTTGGCCTTGTGGCAAAGCCAGCCACGATTTTTTTTTTCTTTCTTTTCTGAGCTGCTGCTTTTAGTGAAGGTTTACTGGTTCTTAGAAGTTGAAACTTGTCTCTCAACACATTAGTCCTATCCTTTGTTCAGCAAACACTATTTGCTCAAAAGAATGATTTGGAGTTCTTTTCTAATTAAGTATGATTTCTCTGTTATGTTAAGTGATCTTTTTTTGTTGCAATCTGGGTATTAGACTATTAGCAGTGCAAATTTTTTCCTGATTTTTTTGGAAAGTTATCTAAACTTATGGTACTGTATCTTTTGAATTTTTATTTTTTTGACAAGAGTAAGGTTGCATCACTAATTTGAATTACTGTGGTTTAGACGGCTTATATGAAGCTGAAAGAAGGCCTTCCTTCTCGTAAAGTTATCCCTTGGGAAGTGTTTCAGTTGGCTAAACTTATCTGTGCAGGGGTTGGAAAGAGTTGCTTGCTGTTGCGTTTCTCTGATGATACTTTCACCACTAGTTTTATTACCACAATAGGGTGTGAATGATAACCTCCTTTATTCTCCATTTCCTTTTAATTTGAAAGTTATTTGGTCATGTAAAGCTGACTATCTAGATTTGGAACTCAACCTTCTTTTAAGGATTGATTTCAAGATTAGGACTGTGGATCTTGATGGAAAACGTGTAAAGTTGCAAATATGGGATACAGCTGGTCAAGAACGCTTTCGCACAATAACAACAGGTAGTTTTCTCCATTTCCCTTTATGTTTGTTTCAATAGAATAGATAAAATGAGTTGATGCGAAAATTCTTTTGCTATGTCCATATGCCCGTCCATTGCCATGTGTATTTTCAAGGGTTTAGTAAATCACAATCTCTAACACTGGATAGAAACAAAAATCTCAGGACTGCAAATTTTTATTACTGTTTTGGTGTCCAATTTGATTGATATATGATTTTGCTTGCATTATATTCATGCCATTTGGTTCTGAAAGATAATATATATTATCAGCAAGGAACTGGAAAGGATGTAGAAATCCTTGGTAGGAATATCTAGTATTTGATCTGAACACTTGTTCTTGTGTATTAGCACGTGAATTCATGCTTCTGGGTAGTGTATGTTCAATATTTATTCTCTGTTCACATTTGCATGCATACCTGGCAGTATCATTAATTAAGTATATGACAGTGCAATTTTACACTGAACCACAGAACTGGAGAGAATCTTTTCATGCATACTCAGAGTTCAACTTTGTATTGTGAACTCCAGATCAGACCATGTAGTTTTTTTCTAATAGCTGCTTTCCAGTTGTATGTTTGTTTTCACCTTACTTGTAACTTTTACAGAAAATTATTTACTATCACTGTTGTACAGTTATATGGATGGTTTTTCTTGTTCCCTAGATTAGTTGCCACATATTGCCTATGAACTAGGGCATTGCATACATATTTCATTGATTAGAGAATGTCCTTTTGAAAACATTCATCTTTTTGTCTGTACTATTTCTAATATTCACTAGTATTTAGTTAAATACTGCTGCTGCAGCTTATTACAGAGGAGCGATGGGCATTTTGCTG
Organism: Typha angustifolia; assembly: GCF_048772165.1. Lineage (NCBI taxonomy): Eukaryota > Viridiplantae > Streptophyta > Magnoliopsida > Poales > Typhaceae > Typha > Typha angustifolia. The sequence goes on from NC_133245.1 coordinate 2,231,150, forward strand.
GTTTATGATGTCACAGATGAGTCTTCTTTCAACAGTATCCTCATCTTAGTTTGTTGTTTCATTATTTTATTTTGTTAATTGCCTTAACTATCTTAAAAACTGAAAGCTGGACTACTTTTCAAACATGAAACTCTACCTTCCTTTCCCACCCTGTGTTTCTTTATTTAAGGCAATAGATATCAGAAATTGGATCCGCAACATTGAACAGCATGCATCTGATAATGTCAACAAGATCTTGGTTGGCAACAAGGCTGACATGGATGAGAGCAAGCGGGTAAAAGTTCTTGATGATTCAATTTTGTTCTGTGATTCAGCGTCCTAGTACATACCCATGATTCTTTTTATTTGACTACCAGGCTATCCCAACATCTCGAGGTCAAATGCTAGCTGATGAGTATGGCATCAAATTTTTCGAGACGGTGAGTTGATCAAGGAAATGCGGTAGTAATGTCCTTTATGAATAAATTGTGTTGCTAGCTGCTAATCCCTTGATTTTCAAATACATCTGTGCAGAGCGCGAAAACAAACTTAAATGTCGAGCAGGTGTTCTTTACTATTGCAAGGGACATAAAGCAAAGACTAACAGAAAGCGACTCCAAAACTGAGGTTTGAACTTCGAAGCCTTTATGATTAGTAGACCATTAGATGGATGGCTTTTTACACATTTTTCTTCCTTGTGCAGCCTCAGACTATCAAAATCAGCAAGACAGACCCAGCTCAGGGCCCCAGTGATCTTGCAGCCAAATCATCTTGCTGTGGTTCCTGATGGATTGATTACACACAGATTTCTGGGTCTTCTTAAGCATCCGTTCTCTTTAGTTTGCTGATGCCTTTTGTGTCGCGCCGCCTTTCCACATCTTAAAATTATTGATGTTTTTTTTAAGTCTCAGACTTTCTCTTTGCCATTTCTGTCGGCTGCCTGTGGTGCTCTACTATGTTCGTTGCTAAAGTCGGTTTAAGTGCATCAATCAATTCCCTACTGCTACTGTTAGCCAACTTCTCCTGGTTCAACAGCAATGTATTGTTTAGCTGCACAATCTCATTGCTGGTAATATTTGCATGTACTGAAGGAATTCCATATTTGTTTTCAGTCTTCTTTCTGACTTGGCAAACTGATGTTTAGCAAGTAATAATATAATATATCCTCTGTTATTGTGTTTGCTGCAGATTCATTTTACCCCATAGGAACTTGTATCAAAGAGTGCAAGTTTCCATATAATTTCCTATATGCATAATCCTATGATCATACTATTCAAAAGGGCAAAGCAATGTAGTCAAATCTCACTTGATTACTACCTAACAAGAAATTTTCTTTTCCAGGTGTTTCTATTCTCCACCAGGGCAAACAGAATGGCCAAGTGGGGAGTAGCAGGGTGAGATCTAATCTAATATCCATCCTGTCACCTTTTTTTCCACTTTATTAAATTTATACCCAGCTACTTTAATCACTCTCTCCATTCCCTTCTCCTCTCCTCTGGAAGCTCCCGCCACCTCTTCCCATCACTCCACCACCCAAAGTACGGAGCCACCCCTTTACTACTTTCTTTAACCGAATTCTCTGCACCGCTTTAGCGTGCCGTGGAAAGCGTACCACCTTTTCCCGATTCGCTCCCACCTCCCCTCTCCTCTCCTCTCCTCTCCCTCCTCTCTCTCCTCCGTAGAGCAATTAATGCCCTATTGATTTCCCCAATGCATCCGTACTACCACCCACTTTATTGTGCAAATAGAGATACAGAGACCATCATCTACCTTTTTTTTGGGTCCCTTTTTATTTTCTTGTTCTTTGCTTACGACCAAATTAACGAATGTTATAACTGTTGGTCACTTGGTTGGAATAGTAGGAACTAGCAGTTTGTCATTATTTAATCTTATTTATTAGTCTTAATTTTTTTATAAATAAATTTAATTAACTAAAAAAAATGAAAATATATTTCATTACTGAAACAAGCGAATTTTAGCTTTAGGAGCAAAAAAGTTCATGGAGATAGAAAATAAGGGAGATATAATATTGTGAATACACAGCACCGAGAGGAATCTTTAATATTGTTGACAACTGAGATGATTGACCTCAAAATGAGCCGCACTAGGAGTGCAACAGCTTCAAATATTTAAAGGATAATTTATTCGAAAATATTCTACACTTTATTTTTTATTATTTGACTCGTGTATTTTACTTTAATCTTTTAAAAAATATTTTGACAGTAATTTTCTTAAGTGATAATTATTATAAAAATACAAAATAATCTTTGTTCGAGAGAGTTTTACTTGACTTATCTATCTTCTCTGTTGATTTATATATCGTAACTTGTTGTTAAATTAAAGTTAAACTCAAAATATATTAAAATATTAAAAGTCAAATATATGGGTCGAACAATAAAACAATATAGTGTGAAGGATAATAAATATAAAACTTCTCTGTTTTTTAACCTTCTCAGTTTCTAATATTTATTCATTTTAAAAGAACAAGTACAGCACTAGTTGGTAAAAAAGAAGGTGAATAGAATAGTTGTGTCTGAGAGAGATAAATAACTTTGACTTCTCTGGTCAACAACTCACCCACTTAGCCCCTCATCGGAGCAAGAAGTAACGGTCAGAAGCTTACACTGTTCTTTCTCCCCACTCTTCTGTCACTTCTCTGCTCTGCTTTGCTCTGCTCTGCTCTCCACTGTCTTGATCGGTGGAGAATATACATATATATAGGCAGCAGCTATAAGGCCAGGACAAGAGATCCCAGCCCCCATCAAAATACCACCTTTGGCGATATCCACTTCGCATTTTCTCCTCTTACCATCGCATCGCGCTGTAGAGGTTCGAGGTGAGATGGAGAGCTATGGGAGGAGGAAGATCGCCGTGGTGTATTACCTCTGCCGGAACCGCCATCTCGAGCACCCGCATTTCATCGAAGTGCCGCTTTCCTCGCCCGAGGGGTTGTATCTAAGAGGTCAGTGGAAGGAATTTAGTGATGCCGACGAGTTGGTTAAAATTTGGATTGGAGTTCGCATTCGTTTTGTTTGTGATTTGGGTTTTGTTTGTTTGCGTTGGTAGATGTGATTAATCGGCTCAATTTGGTGAGGGGGAAGGTCATGCCCACCAGGTATTCGTGGTCTTGCAAGAGGTAATGGCGATTGCCCAGATGATAAAAAAATCCTTACGTTTGGAGTTTTCGTCGGAAAAGTTTGAATCGCTTTTTTATTAGTTCGAGTGGTTTTGCAGGAGTTACAAGAACGGATTCGTGTGGCATGATCTCTCCGAGGATGATCTGGTGCTCCCGGCCAATGGTGACGAGTATGTTCTCAAGGGCTCTGAGCTCTTGGATCAATCTCCTTCAGGTAATCCAGAAGTGAAAATAGTTGGTCAAAATGCATTCCATTTGATTAATGTTGGTAATAGTGAAGAACCCTAGTCTATTTTCCTTTTACTTCTGCTTGTTTAGATCGGATTCATCAGAACAATGGGAGCCAAAAACAACAAAACCCGAACCAGGAATCTCCCAATTTTCCTAGAGCCAAGGAAGCTTCTTGTTCTTCTTACTCACCACCCACCGTTGTCATTAGAGAAGCCAAGCCTCCACTTTCACCACCTTCCCAAGAAGAGGAAGTATCTCCGATACCTAGAAGGCCCCCATCATCAGATATCTGCTCCCCTGGTCTTGTGGAGTATAGGGTCTGTAATCCTATAGGTGCTGCCGACGCATCGACGCAAACTGAGGATGGTGGAGGGAGAAGGTCTCTCCACGGCCAGGAGAGTTGCACTAGGGGAGTTTCAACCGACGATGGCTTAAGTTATGTTGAATTCATTGAATTGCAGCAGAACCATGCCCGGAAATCCGACGAGAGGACAAACAATAGCTGGGAAGGGATCTCACCTCCTCCCACTTTATCAGCATTGTCAGCTGGCCGTAAGTCGGAGACCTTGGAGTCTTTGATTAGATCAGAAGCCTGTAAAATGAACAGCTATCGAATTCTTCATGGGGAGGATGTTCTCATTCCCAAGGATCCAAAGCTGAGGCCCTCAGATGTGCTGATGCAACTAATAACATGTGGATCAATATCTGTGAAAGACCACCATAGATTTGGGTTTGTACCGAGCTACAAGCCAAGGTTCTCGCACATGAAGTTCCCATCACCAATATTTTCTCATTCGATGATGCTTGGAGAGCTCGATTGCCTGTCGGAAGATCCAAGGTTGATGCGGTTAAAACTGGAAGACAAGGAATATTTTAGTGGGAGCTTAATTGAAACAAAAAAGTACAGGGAGGATATAGGGAAAAAGATACCCATCCTCAGACGTTCTTCTTCCTACAATGCTGACAGGTTAGCTTGGCTCCCTTGCTCATTTTTCGTATTCTATATTGTCTTCTACATTGTCTGTTGGCATGGAGCACAGATGCTGCCTGCTCATCCTTGTTCTCGTAACTCAATAATGTAACTGAGCCACAGTGCATCCTTTATCTTAGTTATTCATTAAACTAGTTGCCTCGTAAGACATGAAATGCTCGCAGGGTTTTATTTTTGTTTTACTTTTTGCCATTGAAAACTGCTGGTGATATGCCTTGTTCAGAAAATACATGCTCTTATTGTTGGAAAGAAAAAAAAAACTGCTGTATTCATTTGTATTATCTACACCTATGGAATTTGAACTAATGAAGCAAAGTTTAATCATGATTTTGCTCCATTCTGCGTCTCAATTAACTACATGACTTTCTTATTGAGTAAGAGAATCCCTCTATCAAAGTTGTCATCATTCTCCATCGTCTTGACTTTACTTGCATTGAGAGGAGTTTCTGGAGCGGCTGCTCCTTGATTACTGAAGCCATGATTTCAATCAAGAATTGGTTTTGCTGGGTATTTGCACTCCCTTTGGATTGATGTTAGGTTTAGTTCCAACTATTTGAGGTTGATTATATGGATCCTTTCCTCCATTCATCTTTTTTTAGTGTAAAATCAATTGCTACCATGTTTTTTCTTACTAATCACGAAATATTTGTTTAAGAAATTTCATGTTTGTATTACTAGCACCAAAGTTAACACGTCTGAAATATGCAGGAGCTGCAAATCACTAGATTCCAGGAGGAATGACGAAGAGACAACAAATACATCACGTTCAAAGTGCCTCCCAAGAACCATTAAGCTTACATCCATCAAGCCAACTAAGAATGAATCTACCAAATCTCCTATTTCAGATTGCCCTAGAAGGTCTTCAGCTGGGCCAGATTCTACCCTGCCATCAAAAGGAGGAAGCAGAAGCATCACTGATGCCTCCTCATTGAAAGGATCTTCCATGAGGCTAGAATCTTTCAGAGAGGAAAAGGAGAAGACGATCAAAATCGAAGAAAGTTAAGTACAGTTCGTCTAGACAGTGCTTTATCATTGTAACACTGCAACCATCTCTTGGTAATGATTTGCTGGTTCTTTCATTCTGCAGGCTTACGTCAGGAGCACGGGTTATAATCCGGTCTAGAGTTCCATGCGACGACGAAAGCGAAGAGGGATCCAATTCCTGATGCTAGTATTCTATTGATCTCGTTAACAGTTGAGAAGAGAAACTGGTCAGTGGTTTGCAGAGCTGCTGCTATTTAATTGTGATTCATTATGTCAAATATTCAGGTAGATTTTGCCATGTCCTTTATGTGGAATCAGAGAACTAACTGATGACTTCAGGTAGATAGATTGTTTAGGATCTCACTATTCAATGATCAAGTAAAGCAAATCCTTTTCATACATTGAGTTTGAGATCATTGATACATCTAAAGATTCTCTCAATCGATAAAAACCCTATGGAAAAAGAATAGAGGCTATTACAGTAGTGGGCTATGTTGCATCTGATGCTGCTTTGCTGCAGATATTTATTCTTCAACACTATTTATTCAAGTTCGATATTTTTTTTTACTATCATTAATAACAAATAATGGATATCCTTCTTTTTCTACGGCAAACATTATTCCTTCTTCTTTTTACCTTTTTTCCTTTCAAATGCAAGAATTATCAGAAGACTCAAATGTATCCCATATATAGCCTGATACCAACAATCAAACAGCCTTCAAATAATCTGCTAGACCATTTTATCACACAACCATGCCTACCCTCTTCCTCCTCTTCTTCGTCTTCTTCTTGACCCCTCCTTCCTCCGCTGACTCGGCATGCAAGCCGTCCTGTGGCGGCCTCTCCCTCCATTACCCCTTCGGCTCCGGCCCGGGCTGCGGTAGCCCCGCCTTCCACCCCCACGTCGCATGCAACGCCACCCGCCAATTGCTCACCTTCTCCACCCAATCCGGCACGTACCCAATCCAATCCATCGACTACACCAACCAACTTCTCATCCTCTCTGACCCCTCCATGTCCACGTGCTCCGCCACCTCCCCTAGCTCAGGCTTCTCCCTGACCTGGGACGCCCCCTTCGCCTTCTCCGACACTGACATCTTCGCCCTCCTCGAGTGCGACGCCGCCAGCGCCTCCAACTCCACCCTGTGCGACACGACCAACTCCCCCGTGTGCGGCCTCCTCTACACATGCGACGCCATTAAAGACCTCGGCGCGCCGGTCTCGACGTGCTGCATCTACACGCCGGTGAGTCTCGGGCCGTCGTTCGAGATGGACTTGGAGAAGTTGAAGTGTAGTAGTTATAGTGGGATCTATGGCTTTAATGGAAACGAGGGTTATCCAAAAGGGTGGGAGTTTGGGATTGCTCTTAAGTATCGGTTTAGTGTGGATGATGGGTATCCGAGTTCTTGTGCCGAATGCGAGAAGAGCAATGGCGTGTGTGGTTATAGTGGGCAGTATCATTCTTTTCTTTGTAGCTGTGCTAATGGGATGAATACGTCGTCGAATTGCTACTTTCAGTCCGACTCATGGAGCCGAGGAAGAAGGATACTGCCATTTAAGACTGGTAATCTTCTCTTCTTTTATTTATTTAAAGTTTCACACCTTCACCTCTGTGTCTGTTGTGGTAGATCAAGGCTGTCTTGAAAGAATTATAAATAGTGAAAATGCCGGGTGTGAAATGAAAACTTCCCAATAGAAGGAGTTGATGACTGAGAAGTTTGTAATTTTATGAAATCGTCGTCTTTTACGTTGGTGCAGGGCCTTGGTTCATTTCTTCATGGTTGGCAATGGCATGGATCCTGTTGCAGCTCTGAGACTAGGCAAGTAAATGGGCAATAGGTTTTGGTGCAGAAGATCTAAAGTAGTATGCGAATTACATGATGCACATTAGAATACAAGCATAAGAGTGAGTGAGGATTTCTTTTTAAGAATGGTACTGCATCTATGAAAGCTTCCAGGGAAAGGAAAAGAGCTGCTCTAATAATTGGATTGCTACATAGAAAGGCCTGGCCAGTTGAAGAGAAGAATATATTCTAGAGCCCATGGTTGGTGGCTGTAGGAATCTAAGCCACTTTTCTTTTTTATCTTTGTGCTGCAATAACGTGTACTATTATTCTCACGAGGTGGACTAGCACTGTAATCTGTGTTTTGACTTGAATATATCTCTCTTGGATCTCAAGCTAATCTTAGAAATTTCCTGCAGGGAAAAAAATTAGTGTCCCTGCACATTGAGCTCAGTACATTATAGGAGACAGTTATAGTGCTTTCTCTTGGCACAAGACCCAATTAGCATAGTAGTTTGAAACTCAACTTAACGGTAGATAGCTGTGTTAATGACATGGAGTAGGAACTTTAAATGACAATAAGAAAATTCAGAAGCTTTATCTTAATAGTGAGCTAATTCAGTTCATATGTATTAACAGCTAACTATATGCCATCAACAATGCAAGATGCATAGACTTCTCATTTGGCATCTAAAGATCGAAAACCATGTCGATTAGAACAACGAGGAGGATAAATATCTCTGGAAAATCATATGATGATACACACTGTAGTATGACATTTGTACATCTACAGTAACTCTTAATTCTGTTAGTGTTCAGACAAGCTATGACCAGAACTCACCAAAATATGCTTCAAAAACATATACACCTCAAGGAGCAAGAAAAAAAAAGAAGCAACATAATTTGAAAATTATACTCTTACAACATGAATTAAGAACTATGAGTCACATAGCCCACAACTCTTCTGACAATTTCCAAGCGTATTGTTGTTTCCTACCATGTAGATAGGATTTTTCTGACACTCCCCTGCGGCAGCCCATTGCTCACACAGCACATTCTTATCAGAACATTCCCCAGGTAAGCTGTCTGTCTGTAAGTTGTCATAGGACTTCACATGAATCCATTTTGGTGCGGACCATTTTTCGCCTTCTATGACTGGGCAGCTTCCGTGCAAACTGTGTGGATCTGTTGTGCCATCGACATTAAGGCTAAAGAAGAGAACAGCATCCCCCTTACTAGGTTTTACTGCGAGACAATAAATTTAATGAATGAGCTAACAAGAAAAGTTCAATTAGTGATTCATGCACAATAAGAATGGCCACGGATTTAGTGCTTAGACAACAATGTTAATTGGATACGATGGATTACAGTTTAGCTTAGACAACAATGTTAGGTAAATTTCAATCTATTTCGAGTACCTGCATAACCTTGTCTTGCACACTCAGACCAAGTTTCATCCTTAAGCTGAGACTGCCCTCCCTACAACCAGTGGAGATCACTTTAAGTTCACAATCTTACCTTAGACAATGTAAGTAGTCTATTATGTTACCTCAGCATTAGGAAACACGGTTTCACCACCCATCTTTACATCAGATAGATACATAAGCACTGTGGCGGCTCGATGACCTCCGCGTGCTTGATTCTTCTTATCTTGGAAGTAATCAAAATGTGCATCGTACTTCTGACCAATTCCATAGTGCAGTACTTGAATGGGCTCAGCATTTTCTGATAAAAAAAGATTCAATCAGCAGGAGAAAATAGTTAGGAATAGCCAATTTTGAACCAAAAGGAGAAAAACTAAGTTACCTTCAGGAAGGAAGGTCCAAGCAGCAATTCTTTCTTCAATTCTAGAGACAATTGCATCCTACAGAAGAAAAGATATCAGATTCCATTTTATCATTAGCATCTTGGTTTCTTTAGCACACAATATTTATCGCATAACGAGGATAAGATTTTCCACTAATTCTCTACTACTGTGGAAGATTCTCTATTCTAGACTATCAAGTGAAGGGCCATTATGGATCATTAAATTATGAACTTCTTCTAAATGTGAGAAATAACAATGCCAAGTTGGTGCATATAATAGAGAAACGAAAAGTGAAACAACTATACATGAAAAGCCCAACTATTTACCCAATTCCATTATATGATTCTTGTCACCAATAGAAAGAAATTATATCCAAAATTAAAGGCCAACCAATTACCTGGCGCTTGGCCAAGAACATGCCGGAGCTCGTCCGGACGTTGCTCATCATACTCTTCCCGGATAAATTATCCGCAACCATCGACTTTTCCAGCCTATTCTTTGCCTACCGACAAACCCACATACATCAAGAATTGGGTCTATCAAGCCAATAAGAGGGGAAAGGGAAAAGAAGATTTCCTTACCAACTTAATTAGATGATCGCATTCATCATGAGAAAGGAAACCCTTGTACAAGAAAGCCCTGCAGCCAAAGCCCAGAACTTTGAATCCCAAATCGACTTCAAAATCGAGAAGAGGAGTAGGTAATGGGCAATGCTTACCTGGGCTTCCAAGAGACTTGGGTTACTCGAGTTGGGTCGAAGGCAACGGCGGTTATCTCTTTCTCCGGGAGGAGGAGGATGAGGGAGACGAGTAAGAGGAGGGAGAAGAAGGCGAGAAGGCGACGGTATCCCATTCTTGGTCATGGTGTTCGCCAAACTCTTGCTTGTATTGCTTATAAAATGGAAGCAGGGGATTGGGATTTGAGCAGCCGCCCATAGCAATTTGTTGGTTTTGCTCTTGTTTTGATGGACGAAAGAAACAAGCATTAGGAAGGAGTGTTAGATTTTGACTTTGTTTCGCCGCGGTAAGAGGAACTGGGGATTTCTACGCCCACGGCATTGAGTTGGTCCACCGTTCTCCGGATGACCGTTGGACAAGTTTTTGTCAACGCATTTCTTAGAAGGGCAACGTACAATAAACCGTTAAGTACATTTAGTCCTCTTATATTTTGCCCTCGTGCACTATAAAACTATACAATTACCTTCTAAATTTTTAAAAAAACTATAACTAAATTCATCACGTACCAAGCAAGTAAATAATATATTATGTTCAGATAGGCAAAATTACCCTTGTGAAGACTAAAACAAATATTTTTAAATAATTTTGCTCTCATCTTCTTCGGCCTTCTACTCTTCTTTCCCAATATTTCTTCATTTTTTCCACGGGGCTTTTAGCATAAGCAACAACACCATGTACCCTACATCCTGTGTCTTCTTCTATGAATGACTTATACTTTATCATCCTTCAAAGTTAAGATCAAAGTTAAGATCTTTACAAGGATAAAAGTAACGAAACTAAAGAGAAAAGAAAAGAAAAAAAAGATAAAAATAAAATAAAGGGAAAAGAAAAGAGAGAAAAAGATAGAATGAGAAAAAAAGAAGATGAGAAGATATATTTTGACCGGAGCTATAAGGTCTTATTACTATATTACACTTATATACAAAATAATAAATTTAAATATATAAATAACAAATTAACAGTCTTAATTACTCAAATTTTATTTTTAGTTTTTCGATCTTTTTATTAGTATTTCATATTTTATATTTATTTAATGTATTATTATTTAAAAAAACTTTACATTTTTATTTTTAATTAAATGTTTTTCTATTAACTTATTCTATTATTTGTATTTGGTTTTAATTCTGATTATTTTGAGTTGAATATGATTAATTTGATAATTAACATAATATAACTTAATGATATATAATGATATAATTTAAGTTTGAGATAATCAATGATAGTTTAAAATAATAATTGATGTTATTAATTTTTTTTATCATGAATAATAATATAATTTTATTTATTTATATATAGTCTTATATAAATTAAACACTAGCCTACCAATGATTTATCTCCTCTTATTCAATCTTGCAATAAAACACACCCTAATAGTACTTATGAATGAATCAAACTATTTCAATGACAATTATGATATCTTAAAAAATATAATGCTAATTCTAATCTGATGTTTCAAATGTTTTAATGATAATTTATGCAAGAAAAAATATTTGGTTCTTTTATGATTGAACGATGAATTTTGAGTAACATGATGCTCACAAACACCTTTGATGTGATATCATCTGGACCATTGATAGTTGTAACTGTTAATTGTCAGAATGTTTCTAAAATATTTGGAAGTATATTATTATTCGTCAATAAAACTAGTTTCAGGACTCTATTCTACTATTCTATGAGTATAGTTTATTGGCATGTTTAGATATAATATAATAGCATCACATATCTCCCACTTATCCAGACATATATAAACAACCACTTAGAAAAAGGGATCATTATTTCAAGATCAAATCCCTTGGCTCATGCAGTTGTTGTTTCCAATGTGAAGCCCATTGATTAGTGCTGACCTTCTGATGTGGGTTTCTGAAACACTACTTTATTTTCTCTTTTTAATGTGACAATGAATTTGCTAATGCAACTTAACATCTTGGTGAGATCACTGCATAATTGTAATCAACTGAAGGATTCTGTTGTAGCTGTGCCAATAGTAAGCTACAACCATGCTGCTAGACAAGGGTATTTCTGGTAGGCTATTAGATAATAGATATAATATAGTTTGGATTTAAGACCTATTGTGACCAAAGTTAATCCATTTATCCATTATCAAATAGATGGAATGAAGCTTATAGTCTTGTGAGTATTGGAAGATGGTGACAGTAAGAATTTAAAGTAAAGAAAGTTAGTTTGAACAGCTCATATTAGACCTGGGGCTGCTTTAGTTTCCAGGCTTTGCTCCTCGATCCGTTCAAAACCATGCAAGAAAAGAAGCAAAATTAAAAGCATCGAAGAAGCCATGCCACTTTGGGCTCTTTTACTTCCCCTGCTTTTGCTTTGCATTATTCCATGGGTTGTTTATATATAAGATGATTAGTACGAGACAGAGCGGCATGCATACTTTAAATGGCCCTTTAGACCAGTCAGTGCTCTAATGATCCAAAACAGTATTAGTACCTCAAAGTGAGTGACAGTTACAAGTGATAGGATTTAGAGAGAGAGAGAGAGAGAGAGAGAGAGAGAGAGGGAGAGAGAGAGAAAAGCTAAGATTAAAACGAATCAATTCAAAAGCTTCTTTAATTGGTGGGCTTGCTTTGATGATGCCAATGCCTTGTTCTTGTCATGGGCTACTAGAACATTTCTTGGTCCTTGGTCCTTGGTCCTTCCACTCCTTGAATAGTTGAATGCCATTTCTTTCCTCAATCTCTCTCTTTGTCTCTCTCTCAAAAATAAAGGAAGGAGATCACTAAAGTCACTGCAAAAGCTCCTCCATCTATTCCTGGATGAGAATCTTGGATGTGTATTTTTTGTGTTAGGGAAGCTTGGACTCCTCAGAAAGCAGAGGACTTTGGGGGAAAGCAAGCATTTTTATGCCTAATGTCTTATGGAGTAGTGTTTAAAGATAGGCCCAACTCATAGTTACAATGCAACATGAGACCCACATTCACTGATCCATCACTCCCCCCGCTCACACACAGGAACCTTCCATTCCCTCTGCTACGCAGCTACGCTTTCCCCGGCGATCTTGCCGACTTCCGCGCCCTCCTGCGATCGCAATCCATGGAGTAGTTAGTTCATGATGTTAGGCATTTGTGCATTTCAATCAACATAGATTCAGGTGAAGAAGCTACATCTACCGCCATTAGGCCCTTTTCTTAAGTAAGTAATCAGTCTTCCCAGGTGAGTCTCACAACGTACTTAAGTTTTCTTGTGGGACCCACAGGATCTTGTGCACATGATTTGATAGTTTGCATGGATATTAGGATTCACCTTCACTTCTTTTCTTGTAACGGATTTAAGAATGATTAGTGGATGTGGATATGATGGCAAAGTGAAGAAGAGTGGCTATTTCTTTTTTCTCCCTCTTTATTTCGAACAGGCTAAGAGCCTTGCTTACTTTTTTTTTTTTTCTTGTAGAAAGAAGATGAACCTAAGATAGCATGAAGGGAGCTAACAAATTAACAACCATTAAGCACAAATTCTTCAATATCATGTAGATTAATATGATAAGAAGGACAGTGTGATACAAATATATATATATATATAATCTTTTTTAGGGTAATTTTTATAGAGGAAGAGAAGTGCAAGGACAAGTAGAAGTACCTGTTATGAATAGGATCAGGGCCATTTGGTACTCTCCTCTTGCTGTTGTGAAATGGGTCCAGCTTCATCTGGCCAATGGGCTTCTCTCTTGATCGCAATTCCTTCAAATCCACCAAACTCCTCAGAGTTGAAGTAGAAGCCAGTGGCGATGTAGCTTTAGCAGCTTGAGGAGCCCCTGTCTCTATGGCCAAGGACACCAGAATCCCAATGCAGAACAAGAATGCCAACCCACTCACCAATGCCCTTAAGTACCTACAGGACCTCTCCATTTCCTTCCTCTCCTTCCTTCCTTCCTTCCTTCCTTCCTTCCTTCCTTATGCTCCTCCTCCCTTTCCAACCTAACTCCTTAGCCTCTCGTAGAAGAAGTAGTACTGACTAGATGGGTCATTGGAGGAAAAGGAAAGAGAAGAGGTAGAGAAAGAGAGCAGAGGAGAGAAGAGAAGGTTATGTGGGGAGTTAAAAAGGGAGTTAATTTGTGTAGTTTTATATGTGGGTGTCTTGTTTGGTGTTGGAGATTTATTTTCAAAAAATAATAATAATAATTCTTTTTTTGCTCTCTTCTCTCCTCCCCACTCCTCTCTTTTTCTTTTTCTTTTTCTTTTGTCTGTGGAGATGGAAGCGATTGTGCTGTGCTTTTTGTAGGACGTGGAAGCGGGAGGAGAATTAAAGCAAACAGGTTGTGGGCATGAAATGTTCATCGAGAGCCCAACCGGTTGGACCCACTGGGCTCGCCCAAGTTGCTTTGGGTCGGGTTTTTTCACGCAAGCGAACCCCTCAAATAACAGAGGCATCGTCATCTCGTTTTACCACCCCCTCCTTTTAACTTCCCCAGGAAACACATCCATTATTCATTAGGTAATAAACCTTGCTCTCAGTGAAAGAGGGGACTACTTTTTTTTTTTTTCCCTTTCTTTCAATAAATTTTTAAATATATATTAGGCAATAAACCTTAGTTAAAAACATATGAAGCAATCTTAAGATCTCCTGTCGTGGGGACAAGGATAGGTGACGACATCAACTCGTCATTAGTTGGACATAAAATGACAGCAATGACCCTGGCAGGGAGTGGTACCCGGACAAGTCTGCATGCAATGGATCTTTGGGCAGTCCCTCAAACAGTGATTGGGCGTCGCAAAGACTGCTTGCAGAGGCGACGTTGTTGGGGAATCTTCAGCAGCTGAAGTGGATCTTCCACGAGGAATTGCGGGCATGGACAGAGAGAGATGATAAGGGGAAGGAAGCAATCAAAGCGTTTTACGGATCTGCTGCAGCAGTTGTTCTCTCCATGTTTTGTACTCCCTGCAGCTCTGTGGCCTCTGTTGTTAGGAGGTGTTCCAGTGGGATGGATCATGGGCGCATGTTGGTGGATGTAGCTAACTATCAGTGTCAGGTTTGTTGGGGGTACATAATAACATGTTGGTGGAGTTTGGTCCTCAAATCAAATTATTTTTATACTACTTTTAACTGTGCCCAATTATTTTTAGACTATCATGGAGTTGGTAAATAACCAAAGTACTCTGGAAATATTAGATGAGAGAGCAGAGATACACACTAACTATTATTTGGTTATAGACCTCACTGTACTATAATATGTTTATGCTTATTTCATAATCAAAACCGATTAGATAGGGCAAATATTAAATGAATAGTAAGAATTTTATATATCCTAACTAAACTAAACGGATATGAATCGCTTAAAAAAGCTAAGATAACCTCCCGAGCATAGCCATGCTGGCCATATCCTGATATCATGGCACTCCATCATTTGGACAAGTCAGGATGACTGATGCTGCTAGAACAAACCACTGCACAATTCAAACTCCCTGATTTCATAAACATAATTATACCAGAATTTGCAACAAGAAGGTTCTCATGAAACCCCCTCTTAAGAACTTGTCGATAAAGTTGCTAGACGTTGGAGATTGCAGCTATATCTGCAGCAGCAGCCTAAACGCTAGTGACTGTGTAAACATTAGGCCATGTTCCCAGTGATGACATGTCCTTAAAGATCATCAGACTTTCCGATGCTAAGCATTAGGCAATTGCTCAAACAGTCGCCACGGATCTGCAACACATGAATCTTGCACAAGTCCAGTAATAACAGTCATCCGAGTGAAGCTCGAGCTCATCCAGCTTGACAATAAACAGCTTCACTGATATATGGACTTACTCTCTCTCACATAAGCCATGATCATCAAATTTCAGGGCACTGCTTCATTCAGGAATTTCATCAAACAACATGCTCCATGGACCTTGCCATGGCGAATGTACTCTCTGATCATTATATTTCAAGATACACAGTCTCGACACGACAAATTGTCAAACACCTTTCATGCAAGATGGAGACTCCCACTGCGTGAATACGCTGTATTCTTTTTGGTCCAAGACACCAATTCCTTATTTACTGATGAGATACATGACTCGCCAAAAGAGACAACATGCCGCATAAATTGGTACGCAGGAAGGGAGATTCTGATTCTATAACACCCCTTTCTGCATCACAGAAGTCATCACGGCCACTGAAGGGTTAGTGTTGCCGGACTCCTCTAACAAATTATTCTCAATGTTGGAATAAAAATACCAATGGAAAATGCTTAGGATTGTGCTGGTTATATAACACCCCTTATTTACCTATAACCCAACTCAATCTAAATTCTAAAGCTTAAGTCATTAGATGAGTGTCGAGGAGTAGTGTATATAAACTCTTTCATATATTTTTTTTCCCTCTTTTTTCCGTTGCGAAATTAAGCCCTTCTCATCTGATACTCGACGTGTAGAATATTTGAGGCAAATCTATGTCCACCTCAATAAACCTAACACAACTCACAGAGCTCCAGGAAGTACAAAACAAAGAGAGCACAACTGTTTCTTTCTTTCTCCTTGGCATCTATCTCTTGTGCAAGATCCACTTCAACCACTGAAGATTCCCAACAAGGTCCCCTAGATCTGGAGGCACTGAGGCAGTCTTTTTGACGTCCAATGATTATTGAGGGACTGGCCACTGGCCAAAGATTATTACACGTAGGATTTTTCCAGGTATTGTTAGAACATCAATAATCTCTAATTATCACTGGCTATCAATAATTATTGGCTTCACCAACCGACCCAAATATCTAATCAAATGTACTATAATCTAATGTCCCTGAGAAATTCATGAATAGCATGATTGGTTTACAAGCTCATGTCATTGAGTTGATGGCAAATCATATTTAGCCGAAAGGGAGCTTAATAACCACCCCGATTAACCAAACAGAATAGGAGAGAGTAAGGCCCATAATTTTGGCCCATTATGGTTTAGCATGCACGCGCAGTGCACGTGTACATTAACTTTTACGTTGGTAGGTAGCAGGTGATATTACTACTGAGACTACTACTACTGCTACCGATGTAAAGATTCAAACGTCTACTGCACCGAGTAACACAGAGGATTGCACTCCCGAGGATGCTCTCAGAAAGGCAAAGGCATGCGTTGGCTCATGCAGTCCTGCAGATGTCTCGATCGTCTAACTTTTGATGGCACTTTGAGTCATTATGCCTGAAAAATCATCTGTCACATTTCTTAACAAATAAGTTGTTTTTCGTATTGAGAGCTAATCAGACACTGTCTCCTACTCCCTGTGTACTTAAGCATTCATTTTATCGTAAATTGTCACCTTTCTCTCCTGTACTTGACTAAATCGTTAATATGGTTCCCAGTCAAAGGTTGTCATTAGAGAGAGAGAGAGCGAGTGAGAGAGAGATTTAAATACATTGTAGTACCAAAGCACAAGAAGTGCATAACTCGAAACAACCAGACTAGACCATGCATCATGCATGACAGCATGAAGCAAACAAGGGTAACAAGAAAAACTACCAAAACATAACTCCTATTTCATTTTTGCACCAATCTAGAAAGTTAAAACCAACCCCATCTTAAGCCCTAGCACCTACTTCGACCACTCTCTCTAACTCAAACATACGTAACTTGCATGCATGCATGCAAGAACATGCACGTACCATCAACACGTACTCAAGGATGAAACCCACCAATGCCGCCGCCAACTCCCCCACCTACGCCACCAAGACCGCCTAATCCGCCGAGTCCTCCGAGGCCACCGACGCCGCCGAGACCTCCAATGCCACCGACACCGCCGAGGCCTCCAATGCCACCGCCAAGCCCGCCTATCCCCGCAACGCCTCCGTAACCGCCGTAACCCCCTGCGACACCGCCGGCCAAAGGCAAGCCACCAATGCCAACACCTCCGACACCGCCATAGCCGCCGACGCCACCGACGAGAAAATTCTTCTGGTCGCCGAGGCCGGCGGCATTGCCGGCAGTCTCAGTGCTAACCTGGACTTGGCTAGGCACGTTCCTAGCTACAACTTGAGCTAGTGCAATGGCTAGCATCACATGGAGAATGCACCACTTCGTCATCTCTCTATCCCTGTAGACCTAAGAGATTCTCAATTTACAAGGGAAGGGTTAAGGAGGATAGCTTCTTATATAGCTGAGGAGTGGTCGGAGACGGTTACGGGTAGTAAATGTTGCCATGGTAACTCGTAACAAAGGGAGATGGTAGGTGGGTGGCGAAGCCTTTATTGCAAAAGAAAATGATAGCTTGCTCTGTTGATCCGACGTGCACAATTAAGACCCCTTTACACTTATATCTAAGCTACCTCAATAAAGTAAGCTTAGCTAGCTCTTCTCAAAGGGATCTCCTGCATCCCGAGCTGTTAGAATTTTGCAACCTAAGGGCACATGCCGGAGATCGATTCGCCGGAAGGATCGGGGAAAATTTGAGTAAACTAAGCCTCCTTGGATTCTTATTTACCTAAATCCCCCCCCCCCCCCCCCCCCATGATGACGCAATAAAGGTATAATGAACTTATCAATATTTTACTAAAGATGTAAACGTTAACCTTCTCAGTATCTTATTCCAAATATAATAGATTGATCTTATTAGCTTATGTAAAAATTAGGTACAAATATAATATATTATGAGAGTGAATAAGATGGAAAATTTTAATTTGTATATATTATTTAGCTCTATATCTTCTATCTCCCTCTAGGTTAATATCTAATAACTAATATGATTATAAAATAATAAATCTCTTTAGTTTATTTGATAAATAAATAAATAAAATTTAAGAAATCATTTTCTCATCCTCTACTCACGTATTCTATGTTTTATGTATATAATAAAATACTCAACTCTACTTTGAAATTTATATAAAACATTGATATATTTAGTTTTTTTTTTCCTTTGAAAATATTCTGAACATAATATTTTAACATTAATTTGGAGGTGAATTATGTAAGTGAATAAAATTTATTTTTAGGATTTCATTTGATCTGATCAACCATTTAAGTTAGCTTGGACTTAGGACTCGACATGTTTTAATGCATTGTTTGGTTTAAGGTTAAACTCTAAATTTAATTAGTATTTTTTAGTCTTAATTTTAAAAAAAATAAATTTAACTAGATATAAAAAATTAAAAAATATTTAATTATATAAACTCTAAAAGCAAACAATGCGTAACTATTTATTGAAAATTTCAAATCCAACACTACACGTCACCACCGGCACTTCCCGACACGATTCAATTGCGATCGCTTTGTCGCCTTCGATATCCAGACGCCTTCCCGTCCAGGTACAATCCCCTACGTTCCCTTCTATCAAAACTCCACCTCCTCCTCCTCCTCCTCCTCCTCCTCCTCCTCCTCATCGTTTATTGAGGAGAAAAAGGATCTCAACTCAGAGGAGAGATATAGAAGTTAGATAATATATTCTTATATGGAGGGAAGTGTTAGTTATTCTCCTAAGAAGAAGGATTTGTTCCATGTGATACATAAGGTACCGGTAGGAGATGGCCCTTACGTTCGAGCTAAGCACCTCCAGGTACTAATACTACAACTCCTCCTCCTCCTCCTCTTCCTCTTTTTATATTTCTTACTAATTAACTATGATTGAAGCCGAGTTAATCGTTTGAAATGAATCAGCTTGTTGAGAAGGATCCTGAGACTGCCATCTTATGGTTCTGGAAGGCAATCAATGCAAGGGATAGGGTTGACAGTGCACTCAAGGACATGGCTGTTGTAATGAAGCAGCAAGACCGCAGCGAGGAGGCGATCGAAGCTATCAAATCCTTTAGACACCTCTGCTCAAAGCAAGCGCAGGAGTCCCTCGACAACCTCCTCGTCGATCTTTACAAGGTAATTTAGGGAGTATACCTGACAAAGCTACATCGTTAATGGCTGATTTTAAAATGTTAGCGTTCTCTGATGACTTAAAAAGCTTTGGAATGCTTCGATGATCAGAAATGTGGGAGGGTTGAGGAGCAGATAGAGCTTCTGAAGCAGAAGCTGCGGATGATATACCTGGGAGAGTCCTTCAACGGGAAGCCGACCAAGACGGCGCGCTCTCACGGCAAGAAGTTCCAGGTCTCCGTCAAGCAAGAGGCCTCGCGGATTCTGGTAGTTTGCTATTTTTCAATATCAGCGGTTGCAGTTTATGAAAGTGATTTGATATTAAAAAAAAAATCCTGGCTGCCTATCGCTTGTCAATCTATATGACAGGGAAATCTTGGCTGGGCTTATATGCAACTAGAAAACTATGAAACAGCAGAGGTGGTATATCGCAAGGCGATGGAGATTGAGCCCGATGGCAACAAGGCCTGCAATCTTGGACTTTGCCTCATCAAGCAACGCCGGCTCGACGAGGCCAGGCTTGTACTCCGAGATGTTGCAGTCCATAAAGTCCCCGGATCCGTCGATGAAAAGACGGTGAACCGGGCAGAGGAGTTGCTGCGCGAGTTTGAGTTAGAACCGGCTCATTCTTTAGTAGTGGATAACAGCTTTAGCGTAGGAGAAGAGGTCATGGATAGACTGGATGTGTTGATGAGTGATTGGAGCCCATTCAAATCCAAGAGGCTTCCTATATTTGAAGAGATCTCCACCTTCGTCAGAGATCAGATAGCTTGTTGATTCTCTGTTAGTAGCTTCTTCAATGTTAGGCCAATGGATATGTATATGAAGTGCTATAGAAGGTAGAAGTGTGTATGTGCTTGATAGTCCCTTCCTTAAGGCATTATATGAAGTTGGCAGTAACAAATAAGAAGTGCATGAGCTATAATTTCTTTCTATCTAGTATTTTCCCTTGAATTTATTGTATATTCGTATGGCAAGTTCAAAACAAGAGAGTGTGGACAGTGGAAGGAGATATGACTATGAGACCCAGATGGCTGAAAAACTTGATCCATAAAAGCATTATAGCAACCAATTGAATGATGTGATAATTGGGCAACAAAGAGAGCTTTCTACTTATACAGCAAGGAAGAATTACTCATACGTCCTGACATGAGCTGAATTTGCGAAAGACGAGAAAGGAGAAGACTAATTTTTATTATTATTTTTTTACAAAGGGGAACACTAATCTAAGACCATCGATATACCACTTTCTATGTAGCAGTAGATGACGCCAGTCCAATTTGAGAAGGGGGGATTGAGGTGCTTGAATTCCATTTTACTTGCATTTGAAGCCATGACAGATAGACAAGATTATGATAAGGATGAGAGCGATTATGATGCCCAAAACGATAAGTTTGATCTTCATGTTCTGTAACCACATCTTCCGTAGTATCTTTGTTCCTTGCTGCCTGAAATCTTGTGCCTGGAAAAGGAGACGCAGCAATCAGCTACAGAATGATCCCATGTGTAACGAATCACTTATCGGGAAGCATATCATCACACAACACAATGACGGTCACAAAGGAATGCACCTGAGATTGGAGGTTTTCCGTCTGATCGACAAGTAGCTCAATTTTCTCCCCTCGATCAAGAACCTCAACAAAAAAAAGAAGGAATTTTTTGAGAAAATCAGCTAGACATTTGATGACAGCCCTCAATTCAGTGTCGAATAATAGCTAATGCCATTCCAACAATGACGAATAGTAGTCATGAGATGTACCTTTTCGATATTTTCCATCATAACTCCTTGCACTTCTGAAACCTGAGCTTTCACTTTGGCTAGCCTCCTGATCTCCTCCGGGTGGTCCACACAATACTGCATGTGTTCTTTTAGCTTGGACCTGAAACATCAATGCAAATTTTCACCTTAAATATTAGAACTTTGTCATTATATTCCTTTGCATTAGCTCTAATAAAACGGCTACCCAAAATCTCGACTAAGGCTATTGGCTGGAACCGTTGCAGCTTTTCCTTCTCCATATCTTCTGTTGAAATCCTCCTTGACCCTTTCTAGGAAGGCGATTGGAACTTGTCTACCAACTGACTCAACTGCAACTACACAATATGCTGCAAAGTTCAAAGATATCATGAGCTATTTACAAATAACTTACAGTAGTTTTGACATTAAAAAAAAAAATCTAGCCATTTTAGATGAAAAAAAAGAAAAATCACAAACTATTTGACAGCATGAGGCAATATAGCACTGCTGCTGAGTAATTCAGAAATAGCATAAGAAAGTTTCAAGAGCCAACAATTAGAGCAAGTGGAAGAAAAAAACAAGCCTAGTCATGGATATAGATAAAAGGTGCGCAAAGAACCCATCAGATCTTTGATTCTCCTCTCCAAAAGTTCAAACACTAGGAAAACTGCATCTGTCTGAAGCAATTACTTAACTAGACTAGCACCGATGGAGCAAATATTAATCATCAATCTCAGAAGATAGAAACCTTAACTTGGAATATGGATCTAAACTGTCAACCTGATCTCAAATCATCCACTAAGAAATTCGAAGGTCGTAACTACTAGAGCTACATACAGAAACAATCTGAAAGTCAACTGGAACATAGAAACGCAAACATTAATTGCTCATAATAAATCATTCCACATGTTGAAAACAACTTAGATGGAATTGCAGTTAAAATCTAAATTAAATACACATTTACAATAAAATCTCTGCTAATTACTTAATGACAAAATCTTGCCAAGTTCAAATATCTAATGTTCATACTTTTATCTTTTCTTCTTTATTTACTATGCAATATCTTGTAGTCTCATATGCTCTACTGGAGGAGGGAAACAGAAAACTATTTTTGTCTACACACCAAATTTATCAAGTGAGCAATAAAAACACTGTAAGCTTCGTACAAGATCAGTAGATAGACAGCTAGCTAATCACGCTTTGTGCATCACACCAATCTACAGTTAGAAGACAAGAACGTGAGAATAGTCGATCCTATAATTCTACAATGATATTAAGAAGACAAAATATGACAACTAAGCCGACAGTATTGGTGCATTGTCATATGATGTATACAAATTAGAGCAATTTAACAGGGACAACACATCGGATAAGAATATGGCCTTCTTGGCTGTACAATGATGGGAAGAACGGGAATTTTCCACTTCGAGATTGGTAGGATATGTTGCTTTCTCATAGGATTCCTCATTTCTAAAGGAAAAAAAAAAAAAGAAAACATGAAAGCACCTGCTACGATGAGATCTAACACACCCCTCAATTCTTACGATAACTTTGGTGTCACATACTCTTTTGCAATCATAAGCAAGTTCCACAAGAAAAGTATCAGAAACTTTGTTTGAATTTTGAAATGATCTGATAATAAAAATATAGCGGCCAAAATAACTCTAAACTGTTCAAATATGCATAATTTTCAAGCACTATTAATTTTATTTAAGCTAGATAGGAACAATCTTTCAATCAAATTATTGACTAAGAAGCGATCAAACCACCTTAAAACACGATATTATGGTTAAGAAAAAAGAGAGACAGTACTTCAGAAAGTCGAACGAATCAACCGTCCCAAAATAGACGAATCTAGCCTCCGATGACCTCCCCCAAATCCCACTAATTCAAAACATTCACAAGAAAGCCATATCGCATCAATAAACGCGAAACCAAATTAAAGGCAAGAGGTTTAAGGAAATCGAAGGGGCTAAACTGTATCCCTCCTCGACGAGGTAGTTGAAGGTGTAGCCATCGCAGTTGTAGGTGAACTTGTTGTTGGTCGCCGGAAGCTTCGTGAGGCACTGGGAGGCGACGGCGGTGAAGTTACCGGTGAACTCCGTGAACTCCGCTAGGATCACCGTCCCCCTTGCCACGAAGCTATAGATTAGAGATTGCTGCCCCATCTCTCACCTCCTCTTCCTTCTCCTTCTTCTTCTATCAATTCTAACACTCGATCTCTCGCGGAGACGAAGAAGACAACGAGACACAGAGAGAGAGAGAGAGAGAGAGAGAGAGAGAGAGAGACGAAGGCAGAGGAGCGAGGCGATACTTCCTATTCCTTCGACGAGAGAGATAGACAATGGACTATTAGTGTGCGATAATTACATCTTTAATTCGCAATTTCGTACTTTCATAGGGGCTAAATCGAAAATATTAAAAAAGAGAGAGAGAGAGAGAGAGAAGCATGCATAATTAGATACTATATCATACTCCCGAGAAAAATATATAATTTGGTCCTCCAAACTTTTTATAATTAACAATCTATGCATTTAGATCTTGATCGGGCGATAAAAGAATAGAAGCTTTTCGCCTAACTTAACTCCGAAGCATGCACAGTCTTCTGAAGATTTTAGCCGGATTAGATCAAACAACTATAACTCGAATAACTGAAAACAGATTCCAACGACGTAACAGCAAACGCATTACTAAGTCCATCCACAGCATGACAGCTGTTTCAGCAAACAAGCAAAAGAGTCGACAGGTGACGTGGTTGATCCGTTCCGTTGAGGCAGTTGTGGATTCCATCTGAGACTACGACGTTGGACACTAATGACACTTGACATTGTCTTTGATTAAATTATAATTGAAATAAACAGTATTTATCTTTTGTCTCCATGATTTAAAGAAGAGCTTAAGTAACATCTCAAAATGATAGAAGGCATAGTAGTAAAATTATTCTAGTAAAACATTGTGCATGGAATCTTCGCCTCGGATGCCATAGCTAATAATATATCAGTGCAAAAGAACAAAGAAAAGAAGCGTCCTTCTTTCCTTTTTTTTATCTCTAGACTTGGCTCACCCTTTCCTGTGCCTTTAAAGCAATGCACTTAAAAGAAAAGGTATTATTCTGACACTGATCGTTCTTATCCAGAAACCACCCCTCAAAGATTCATAAATCCTGCCGGAGTTAATTTGTCGTCCGAGTTTTGAGGGTCGGAAAGATAAAAATAAAAGTTTGAGGGCTTAAATGTTAAAACTTCATTAATTCATTTTTAATAATCAATCCCGGGGCCACCCACTAAAATGTGACCCAGAGGGATTGAGGGAAAGGGAACCAAACGCTTAACGCTTTCGAGTTTCGCCTTCGAGTTCGATCCATAGCTGCTTCCAATTATTAAGAGAAATGTAATAAAATTCCCAAAAAACCTATCATCCCTCTCTCAGCTCTCTCGAGGTGTCACTGCTACGGTGCTACCTCTTCTCCTTACCCAGATCTGCCCTATTCTCTCCCAATTCTAACCAATGCGGAGCGAGATCAAGCTTCTTCTCATCTAGATTCCTTCAAATGGACCCCTCGTCGATTGTCTCGGAGATGTTTTCGCAGCTCCCGGCGGTCCGGTCGCCGCCTGGTGGGCCCCGGCAGTCGGTGGATGAGTCTACGGTGACGGAGCAGAGTGCCGGAAGCCGTGGGAGGAGGAGGCGAAGGGACTCGACTTCCGAGGACGAGTCTTCGAAGATTGCGTCGACCAGCGGCGGCAATGACTTGGTATGGGTGATTTTGGAACTTACTTTGCTTTGTTTCTTGGTGTTTTGTGTGTTCTGGAAGCGTGGAGATGGTCATGAGTAGTTGGGTTGCTGTGATCTGTGAGTAGTTTGCTTAAATTGTGGTAGAAGACTCATGGGAGGATTTTTTTTTTTTTTTGTTGGGGGATGGGTGGGTGGTATTACTATGAGCTACTAAAGCAATATTAGATTTTCTTTTTCTTGGATTGTTAGAAGCGGCGATTATTGTGAACAAAAAAAAATTCTTTTTGTGCTTTGATTGCTTGATCTTTACTGAGCAGTGCTAGATTGCTTGCTCGTTTGTTACTACTGACCTAGAGAGTGATAATTTTCACATAATCTTGTTCGCTTTGAGAAAGCTGAGCATCTATTCTTAGTTGAGATACCATTAACGATTAATAATGTGATTCTGTTCTAGAATCTAATACCTTATCGCTAGTTGTCCCAATCATTAGTATGTGGAAGCCTATGTAATGATATAGATCCACACTACTGGTGTTGGAACCATAGGCATTGCTTGGATATCAAGTGAGTTTGAAGTGATTCAATTGAAAGGTGACATCTTCTGTGGTAACAGCGCATATAAGCCTATAGTTTCTTTGAGTTCACAAGAGTGAAAACCTCACAATTCACAGAGATCCAATGTGGCTTTTAGAGACGTTGGCATCATTACTAATTCTGAGCATGAAAAGTGGCACAGAGTCTTCTGATGGTAATTTTTTCATCGTCATGCAATTGGAATTTAAGGTCTTTTAATCCATATCCTTCAAGCACTGTTCCTGAAAAATAATAAAGGCAAAGTTCATATAGGATACTTGGGAGGTCTCCAATATGCCCAATTGCCTCTTAAGCTTATTCAGAATTATTATGGCTGTACACCATGTCTGGAATGTTGAATAATCATCATTAATTTTTGTACATTTATCTTATTAGAGATAATAAGATCTCAATATTGTTGTATAGCAGAAGATCATGTCTATTTCAGTAGATATGACTCGTGAGCCTTCTCAATCGGCTTTAAAATGTTTAATGGAAGCATGAACCCATTAGAGAGAAACGGGAGCTTGGTAGAAGGTTCAAGGCCCGTGCTCTTCTTCAGATTGGCTATTCTTCTTTACTTCGGAGCTCTAAGTTTGGCCTTAAGCCCGCAAAAGAAGTATAAATATATTTTTCATGTCCTACCTTATGCTATACTATATTTCATGTAAGTTGGGATGATTTCTTAACAGAAGCAATTTATTTCATTTTTTTTTGGGTCTATGCAACAAAACTGACTGCTTGACAGGAACTTTTTCAATTCAGAAGACGAGATCAAATGCCTTAGATGTTTGTAGTATCCAGATAAATTTAGATATGAGAGATTTGAGATTTCGTTTTTCTAGTTTATTCATTTGGTATGCTTCATATTTTGGTTGAAATTGGTATTTTGCAGACTGATTCCGAAATGAAACGTCTCAAGGGCATGAAATCTACTGGTGAGAATGGGGATTTGAAAGCTGAGGATGAAGCTAATAGGGAAGTTGCTAATGTGCTTATGGATCAAAATCCTCAAGTACCTGAGCCGCTCAAGCAAGACTACATCCATGTGAGAGCAAGAAGAGGTCAAGCCACTGACAGTCATAGTCTTGCAGAAAGAGTAAGTTTTCCTAATTGTTCAAGATCGTAAGATTGATTGGTTTCCTGTTTGCTTGATTTCTATGTTGTTTGTAGTGTAACTGATTTAGAGAAGGCGATCCCGTCACCCTTCAATTGTACTAGAATGGATGTCCCAAACATATAATAACATTACAGTGTGTATAAGCAAAAGTTGGTCATAGCACGAGCAGCATAGATGTTCTGTTATTTATAGGTATCATGTATCAAAACTTGAACTGTCTTACTGGCCAGAATCTCGTTATGATGCAGGCAAGAAGAGAAAAAATAAGTGAGCGAATGAAGATTCTCCAAGATCTTGTCCCAGGATGCAACAAGGTACATTAACACTGTTGTAATTCCACTTTGTTTTCCTTTATATTCTTTTGGATATCATGTTGGTTGGTCTAAAGAAGGTATTTCTAGGTCATTAATTCAATTCAATTCAATTGCTTATTCTAAAATTTACCTATGCTCAAGAGATGTTCTCTCAAGTGTGTTTGCTGCTTTAAGCAGATTATTGGCAAAGCATCAATCCTTGATGAGATAATAAATTACATTCAGGCTTTACAATGTCAAGTTGAGGTACTTTCCAACATTCAACACTCTTTGACCTTGCCTACCTCCCTTTATATTTCTAGAAATTTATCTATAGTTACTTGATCATGCAGTTCTTATCGATGAAGCTTGAAGCAGTCAATTCCCGCATGAACACTGGCATCGAAGAGTTCCCGCGTAAAGATGTATGTTTAACTTTGGAAGTAATATAAGCGCAATTATATTTTGCTTTTTATTACAAGCAAATTCTTCTTCAGAAAATTAGGTTATCTCTAATAATTTGGAGAACAAGTTAAATGCAGCATGTGCATACATGACAGAATAATTCTTCCACCAATAAATTCTAATCCTACTTGATCACCTTTGATCAGCTATGGATTAATGTCTAGTTTTCTTCATATTTATTCATCCCACATACTTGTGCTTCATTTGATTCCTTTGCGACCTTTTACTGGAATAATAATAATACAGTCCTGTGAGTCGTTTACTCTTATTATCTTGTAAGTGATATATTAACTGGGTTGAAACAAATGCAACTATATGAAAAATCCACAATTCAGGTCAATTACCAGATTTCTGGCTGCTAGTTATGACTTTGTCTTGTCTTCCACTTCAACATCAGTTGATGCATGATGGTCTATCTGCTGAGTTGAAATATGTACTTAGATTCTATCTGAAGTCCCACTTACAGCACAGCTGCCCTTAAATTTTCTTCCTTGATGTGCATTGATAATAACCTGCATCCTGTGCATTCAGACAGACAGAGGCATATGTCCTACTTGCTTATCTGTGTTTGTGTGCACATGTCCTACTTGGTTGTAGAATGTCACATTCATAATTGAATTGCCAGAAATCCCTGCAATGGCGAAACTCTATTGATGAATGTAAAATTGCTGTAATTCCTTTGATGATCTTGCTTCCTGTCTTGCAGTTTGGCACTGAGAAATATGATAATGCTTCCGGTTTGGCATTCAACCTACAGGCCTCAAGGGAATATGAGCAGGGCTCAGCACCAGAATGGCTTCACATGCAGGTTGGCGGCGCTTTTCAGAGAGTGACATAACAGCATGAGAATCCCCATCTGTGGGCAGTAATCATATGTAATAGGATAAATCCAGTCTACGGTTGTAGATTTTATTTCTAGAACTCGAGTTGTTATGTTCCAACTGCAATTGTATTTCTACTTTGGAGCTTTTCCATTCATAATCTAATGAAATAGCTGAGAAGTCTCCATCTTTTACTTCCTGTTGTGAAGAAGACCATTTTCCTTCTCATGTCACTCTGTGTGACTACAACAGTTTATGGTAATAGCAAAGATGAAGAGTATCGAAGATACCATGATTTTTTACTCTTGACTATCTGTGCTTATTTCCTGGAATCAGATTGTTATATATTATTGTATTATGTTTTCTACTACCACTATTCTTTTCTTACCTTCTGTTTGATTATTAGATATCATGTAAAGAGCCCTTTGGACCTTGAAGAAGAAAAGTATTTATTTCATACATTCACACTTAAAACTTCCATTATGTTATATATATCCATCTAAAAGACAAGACCCAGAGAGGTACCAAAGTTTTGAATAGAAGGTATAGCTTGCTCGAACAATGAAAAACGATAATTTGGGGTTGACTAGAAGTTATTCGCCCCATTTGATCGCACTTCCTCGATCAAGTGGAGTCTATTCGTGGATAAACTTCCCTTTGACTAAAATACCGTTAATGCCCATTCACGACTAACGACCTCTATTTAGCGGTAAACACTCATCTACCAACATCTCCCCCACCTTTTCCTAATTACCTTATCTATTTATCATTTACATAATCTATCAATTAATTATAAAAAATAAAAAAATTATATTAGTTCTTTGTTGAGATTTAAAATTTTAAATTCTATATTTTCTATTGTAATTTGATCATCGGTTTATGATCTAGATTCAACAATATACTAATTTTGTATGTATATTATCAATCAACCGCTCACTTATACTAAAAAGCATATTTAAAAAATATGATGGACATAAAAAATGACTAATATATATTATGAGTCATGACAATAATAATTAGAAATTGATCCCATCTCATTTGCTTTCCATTAGGCTTATAGTATGCTTCTCTTTCTTATTCAATATACACTTATTTTTTTTTAAATAATAATAATAATAATACACAAATCTTGTCAGAGGAATATGTAGATAGCTCTGTACAAGATATATTGCAAGCTGCTTTAAAGAGAACTCGAAGCACTTTCCTCTTAGTTGCCTGACCCTTTTACTTGGCTATCAAGCACCCCTCCAGAATATCGTGGCGAACACGACGTTGCCTAATTTGATTCTATATTTCCACGTTGGTCAACGGAAGGAAGCTGCTCATTTATTTCATTTGCCACTAGATATTTAGTTATTAATTTAAGCCTCTCTAGTCTCATAAAACGATGTAGCTCATCTTAGAATCAATCGCACAGCGAAAGTAAGAACTAAAAGAAGAGAGAGGAGGAAACTAATGGAGAGGTGGGCAGGCTTTGGCTCTGCCATAGCGAGCTTCATGTTCCTATTCGCCATGGTGAAGCAATACTTCCCATACCAACTGCAAGCCTACTTCAGCACTTACACCACGAAGATCGTCTCCTTCGTCTACCCCTACATCCAGATCACCATCCCGGAGTACAGGGAGCGGATGAAGAGAAGCGACGCCTTCTCCGCCGTCGAGGCCTACCTCAGCTCGTCCTGCTCGCAGCGCGCGCGCAAGCTCAAGGCCGACATCGGGAAAGACAGCAGCTCGATGCTCGTCACCATGGACGACAACGAGGAGGTCGTCGACGAGTTCAGAGGCGCCAAGATATGGTGGTATTCGTCCAAGAAGACCACCAAGACTAATACCATCTCGTGGTATCCTGGCGGAGATGAACGCAGGTGTGTGTGTGTGTGTGTGTGTGTGTGTGTACATATGTATATAAAATCCATGAATCTCTTGCTCTAATATATAATTTAAAATTGAATTTAACTATCATCCTAAATAATTGTTCTTGGTTTCACGAATTTGTCGCAGGCTATACCGGTTGACCTTCCACAAGAGTCAGAGGGACCTGATCATTAACTCCTACCTCGGCCACGTCCTCGAGGAGGGCCGCGCCGTCCGGGTCAAGAACCGGCAGCGGAAACTCTTCACCAACAATTCCAGCCGCGACTGGGACGGCTCCAAGAAGTCCACGTGGAGCCACGTCGTCTTCGAGCACCCCTCCACCTTCGACACCCTCGCCATGCACCCCGACAGGAAGAAGGACCTCATCGACGACCTCACCGAATTTCGCAACAGCAAGGACTACTACGCCAAGATCGGCAAGGCCTGGAAGCGCGGATACCTCCTCTTCGGTCCCCCCGGCACTGGAAAATCCACCATGGTCGCCGCCATCGCCAACTTCCTCGACTACGACGTCTACGATTTAGAACTCACCGCCGTCGAGAACAACACCGAGCTGAGGAAGCTCTTCATCAATACGACCGGCAAGTCCATCATCGTCATCGAGGACATCGATTGCTCGCTCGACCTGACCGGCAAAAGAAAGAGCAAGAAGAAGACAGACTCAGACGAAGACGCCGAGGAGAAGAAGAAATTACCGCCAGGGATGGATGACAAGGAGGAGAACTCCAAGGTGACCCTCTCCGGGCTGCTCAACTTCATCGACGGTCTATGGTCGGCATGCGGCGGCGAGAGGATCATAATGTTCACCACCAACCACATAGAGAAGTTGGACCCCGCACTCATCCGAAGAGGGAGGATGGATAAGCACATAGAGATGTCGTACTGTGGATTTGAAGCGTTCAAGGTGTTGGCTAAGAACTATTTGGACGTTGAAGACCACCACTTGTTTGATGCCATTAAGACACTACTGGAAGAGGTGAGCATCACACCAGCAGACGTGGCTGAGAACTTGATGCCCAAGTCAGTGGAAGAGAGAAAGAACCCGAATATTTGTTTTGGAAATTTGATTAAGGCTTTGAAATTGGCTAAGGCGGCGGCGGCGGCTAAGGTGGAGGCTAGTAGCAAGGAAGAGAGTAGTTGTGGTGTGGATGACGGCCCATAAATTAAGTATAATAATTTGACGCCCATAAGAAATGGACGATGGTGGAATTTTTGACATTGTTAAGTTTTTAACTATATATATCTTGTTGAACGTATGTTCCAACTATGTGGATACGTAGATGTCGCCATTTTTCAAACGTAGTTAGATTTTTCATTTTATCCTATTATTATTATTATATTCAAATTAAAATTGTTATCTTTTTTTATCAATTTTGTGATGATACTTTAGTAATTAAATAAAAAAAAACATTATAGAATAAAGGGTGACATTATAAATAACTCAAAGAAGACAAAATCGCTGAAATATAAAGGTAAGATCTGACAATATAGCATACCAAGTAAAGAAATAGAAATGTCAAGATGTGTCAGTATTTCTGATATCAACTATAGATTCACGATCGTTAATGAACATAAAGATCGACGGGGATTGACGGAATGATTTCCAACTTTAAGCAGTACAAGTGAAAAATTCTTGCTCTCCTTGTCGATAGAGCCAAGGATAAAATTATATCGAACTCAGATGAGCCTGAGGTTAAATACAATAATGTTACAACAGAACAGTTGATGCAGTCCAGTAAAAACAATCCATCAGTAAACTAACATCAGAGCGATGAACAAGAAGCTCACTTTATACCATATGATCTCTATGTTTAGCTGTCAAGAGCACCTAGTGCTTTCATGTCCTCCAAGAAGGCTGAATATGAGTCGTCAATACTCTGCACCTTCCCTGCTGACGATGTAGACACAGTCTCAGATTTGCCAACGACCATGGGAGCTGAAGGCTTAGACACCAAGGTCGTCGTGGAAAGTTGTGGCTTTGGCTTTCCTTTTGGGATAGCAGTTTCTCTCCTAACACGTACTGATGCAGGGACCTGTTCAAATAAGCTAATGATAAGCACTAATATAAGAACAGTTATAAGGTGAGATACAAATGCTACTTAAAGGGCTTTCCACACAAACAGCCATAATTGTAATTTGCTAGAAACTGACATCAATTTAATAATTTCATCTAGGTTTGGAAACAAAGATGTCAAGATAAGAGTTTTAACTAGCGGAAAAAATGAACTTCGTCATAGCAGTCATGTCTTATCTATAGAAGGATATAGTAACATCCTACTGATTGCACCATAAACCAAACAGAAATATAGTGTCAATTTGCCCAAATATCAAAGAACATACCATAGCTGTTAGTTCGGGAGTATGCTGCGCCAGTGGCCTCTTCACAACTGTCGATGCAGCTGATTTGACATATGATGGCTTTTGAGGTAAGGGTGGCCTGAGGGAAGCAAAATCATCATCCTGAGGGATAGGAAGTCCTGGCACAATTGGAGGCCTAGGAATTGGTGGCGGACCAGGAAGCACAGCAAAAGGTGGCCGAGGAACTTGAGGTGGAGCAATTCCTGGGGGAGGGGGAGGAGGAGGTCTGGCAGGAACTCCAGGGATCATCATTGATGGTCTCATATCAGGTGGAGGAGGGGGGAAACGGGCAATTCCAGTATGTAAAATATCAGGTTGCAGAGGGTGGACCAAGGGAGGTCTATGGGACATTGGTGGTGGGTGTGCTGGCGGTGGTGGTAGCAATTGTGTCATTTTAGCAATTTCATTTGCTGAAGCACTGTTTATAGTAGAATAAGGTTGCCGATCTGTTGGTTTTGGTGGCAATCCAGGGGGTGGTGGAGGTGGAGGGAGTGCAAATGTAGCCTGTGAAAGAAAGAAACCTTGTTAAATAGAATTTTTCCAAAGGATTATTATATTTGAAAAGATCATAAGCATAATGCGAAAAGTATCTCAAGTTCAGGAAAAAAATACATTCTCTTTTCCAGCTTCCAATAGCAGTAATCATGTTAAGCTGTAAACTACTAAATTAGATGCATATGGTGAAACAGGAAATGGCTCATTGAATATAACCTTAGCATGGCAGATATGGAGGGAAGAAATATGTAATAAGCAATCATAAGAATCCACCTGAGGTAGTAGTCAGTATGGAGAGGGTAATCAAAATCATTAATAAAAGAAACTTTTTATCAGCATTGAATATGATGAGGTTGAAACCTCAAAGCAGATAGTAAACAAAGTACTTTCAAAACAAGCATGACAAGTTTGAACAAGAGTAATACAGATATTTCTACTTAAACAACTTGGAGTAATACCTGATCAGAGTCTTTCAGATTTAGGCCCTCTGAAGCAGCACTTTTGCTATTATCAAGTTCCTTTACATTTGTGCTCGGTGGAGGCAACTGAGAGGACTGCTGTACTGGTGGGGGTGGAGGAGGTGGTCTTGACATATGCATTGCAACTTGTTCTTGGGGCGGTGGACCGGGAGGTGGTGGAGGCGGCGGTGGCAGCTCTGAGGCTTTTGAATCTGTAGTACTTTTCGGTGGGGCTGGTGGTATCGGAGGTAAAGGTATAGAGGAAGGAATGGCCGAATCATCAATAGAAGCAAGGTCAGCAGAGGCTGGCAGGGGAGGTGGTGGTGGAGGGGGTGGTGGAACAGACTGTCCTGCCTCATCAGATTCCGACATTGATGATGATGCTCCAGCACTTGAGGAAGCGGGTAAAGGTATCCTGGGACCTACAGAATATCAGCTAAGAGAAGTTAGATATATAGTCTCTTACAAGTTAGAACAAATTAAAGACAAAGCAGAAAACAAGGTGACCTATAGATGATTTGTACATGGGAGGTTTCCCAGGAGGTGGAGCCCCTGTTGGGTTCAGTGTAGGATGGTAGTAGACAGAGTCCTGCATCATAAAGCTGGTCACTCACAAATAACATGTAGCAACTATAGGATTTTATTTAAGAAACATACCTCTGGCTTTGGATGTTTAACTCTATCATCTTCCTCTGCAGTGGACAGTCTTCGAGGGGGACCCAGGTGGCTAGTAATGAAAAATGCATACAAAGGGAAAAGACAAATTAGAAAATAAAGACTATCACATTATATACAACAGTCAGTTAATGTGAAAAATCTCACCTGAACATAACTGGTTCCTCACCTTTTTCGCGCATTTTCTCTTCATATTCCTGTGCCAAATTAAAGTTAAATATTGAAATGAACATATTTCAGCAATCAAGAAATTCTTATCAAGTTCCACAAAATCCTCATACTACAATAATGATATGAAACTATTGTATAATTACTATTACAGCAAAGTGCAATCCTAATTCAACCAACACTGGTGACCCACCAAACTCCCATTTGTGACAGCAAAATAACCAAACCAGCATTTTCAGTCCTTCCTTCACAACTCTACAGGGAAATGATCTCAAATGGATCAAGCTGCTCAAAAGAGCTTGAGCTTAGCTTGGTATAGAACTTGATCAAGTTCGGCCTGAAACTAGATGAGCTCATCTTGATCCTGATGTAAGTCTTGAGGTCAGATAGTGACCTGATCCATTTCAGGCATTGAGATATGATGCAGAACACTGTAAGATCTGTTGCCTAACAAAAAGATGATCTAATGCTCCAGACTCAACACTGAACTAAAAAAACAATAAGTATTCTAACTTCTAAACCCAAAAGTAGCTTAGTCCCATGTGGGTGCTTGAACCTTCAGGCAGAGAACAATAAGAGGGTCCCCCAACAAAATACCTCTGTCACAAAGTTAAGTATGTAGGTTAATTTTGTAACATCCACACACACAAAACAAAAACAAAAAAAATGAGCGCACACGTGACCGGCACGTGCGCTTAACTTAAGGGTGCTCCAGTATTTCACGATGAAGGAATGTAAAAGTTGCCCAAGAATAAGCAAAGAAAACAAAATTGTAACAACAAGAAATCTTAAAAGAAAATTAAGAAAAAGAATACCTTTCTTTTCTTCATAACTAGGTTTAATGTGTCCTCAAGCTGCCTCTTCTTATGCTTCCTTGCCTTATCAAGAGCGCCATCAGCCTCTACACAACTCATTCACAAATATCAGTATAAGTATACCTATACATACCTAGAAGTCGAAGACTAACTTTGAAAACAGAAAATTCAAGAAGAAAAGCAAAATTGGAGCACCACAAGACCACCCGAAACAAAGGTTAAACAATGTATTAATCGAGAATTAAGGTGCAAAACATAAAGATGAATTACTCTAGGACATCTTTATTAGACAATTGAGTTGACCAAAAACTTAAGTTGTTATGTTCACTTCAACAATTTAAGTTTTTAGGTTATGCACACACAATACATGTCATGTCTTAACATTCTTTTGCCCAAACCTAAGAGTATAACGACAAGTACTGCAAGAGCAATGAATAAGGAAGACACTATCCACAGGTCCAGTTAGATTTGTGTATTAATTAATTTAATTCCTCTTTACTAAACTTATAAGAGATGGTATGTCGACACTCATGAAAGAAAGTGAAAAAAGTCCTTAGTTATACTGATTCATTATGCATATAAAACTATGTTATCTGGAAAAAAAATATGATAGTTGAAGGCAGATTTCACTTACTCATTCTTTCCAGCTTCTCAATTTGATCCTTAATAGCTTCAGGATCTTTTTTCAAGATACCAACCTCTCTTACCTTCTTTCTTTCTTTCTTGTTCTGTTGACATTAGAAAATAACAATAATAACCATGATCAGATGATACTATCAAAAAGGACCAGAATAGGTTGACTAACAAAAAGAAATATCTTAAGTTACCCTCAATTCAACAGTAAGTGTACCATGAGACCAAAAACACTTCCAACTTAAATTTCATGTAATCAAAATAAATGCAATATCAGAATCGTGAAATGATTATGTTATCATAAGAAAATGAAATCTCAGCATAGTAATTTTTCAGAACCTAATGCAGCTGCACGCAAAAACAATTCAAGCATGAAAGTCGGTGAAAGATTTCAAAAAAACTAAAATAGCTGACTTTAAATTATCTAATAAAGATGGTGGAATGCTTTTGGAACACAAGAACTGTGAAATGAAGCAAATGATAAAATGTAAGGGAGCATGTCTCGAGATTTCCTAAAATTCGAAACTTTTCAACCTCAAACCCGAAATTTTTTGCCGCCTTCAAGCATCGCTACTTATTAGGGTAACAGGGGATACAATTCACAATACTACACTCACTAAAATTGCCTAATCTTTGATAAGAACCAAATAACCAAGCACCACGGCATTGTATTCAACGATTGAAACCTACAAGCACACGAATGAAAGAAGGGAACCCCAGGGATTCATCCTCGGGGCCGCTTACTTACCCGCTTAAGCTCCTTCTTGCGGAGCTCCTTCCGGTATGCATCGGTGGGGTTCATCACCTTCCCTCCTTTGGTCGTCTTCATCTGGGCTCTGGACTCCTCCTCCGACGCAGAAGAGATCGATCAAGGAAGAAGAACAAGAACAAGAACACGAAGAAGGACGATAATTACAAAAGCCTTCAATTCTCTTCGACGTTTCCTCTCCGTCTTCGATCGAATTCGCCGGCAAGGGTTCGGGTCTGGGTATTACTCTTAGCGAGCGATCGAATTCGATTTGGTCGAGTGCAGCATCGAAGGGAACTAAAAGCATTAGGGCGGTGTGGTTATTTAAAGGGTTCCTTTGTAGGCTAACGAACAGATTGGACCTTATCGGTTGCTAATACTTTAGGCCCAGGTGGGCCGGCCTACGAACAATTAGGAAAACTTTTACCTTTATATTTCAGCAATTTTGTAATTATCACCCCATTCTTTGAGCTATTTATAATGTCACCCTCCTTTTTATATATAATTTTTTTTTATTTGACTACTACATTATCATGACAAAATTGATGAAAAAAATAACGATCTCAGTTTGAATATAATAATAATAAGATAATGTGAAGTAAATTTAGACCCAACTACAGGTTAAAATATAATTTCTCTTTTAATATTTTTTCCAAAGCAATCTTGGTAATTTTAATTAAAAAATAGGTGAAATTTTAAAAGTCAACCAAAATGGATTAGCGTTAAAAAATATATATATTAATTTTTGGTGTAAAAATAATATAGGAAAATAGCGACATCTACGTGTGCACATTAGTCGGAACATTTGTTTGTTTTTCATTCGAGGACTGAAAGCAAGGAGATCGACTCCTCGTGTTCTAACTTTTTTTCTTCTAGTGACTAGCTTTTCCTATTTCCTTCTTGCCATGGTGGAAGGTGAGGGCCCCCTTGTTGGGGCTCCTCCCCTAAGCCCTTCGAAGCCGACCCCCTCAACTGAAGTGTTGTCCTCGCCTTCTAGTGAGCCTTTTCCTAGAGATTGAGATGCTTTAAAGCAGCGTTCCTAGAGCTCGATCGTGAGAGGAAAAGTCTCTAGATGCCTAAGGATAGGGCTGATCTCAGATGAACAATTGGCTAGACTTGCGCAGGCATCCACAGACTCTCTTGAAATCAATCCAAATGTGTTGGAGGAGTCGATCAGAGTGGAAGACAGCCCTCTATGGTAAGTTCCTTGGTAAGTCTCCCCCACTCCACATAGTTAAATTGGAACTTATGAGGCAATGGAAATAATCTAGACCGGTTTTAATTGTAGAAACTGAGGGTTTTTTTTGGCTTCAAATTTGCTAATAAGGAGGATATGGGTGTAGTCCTTACTGAGGGTCCTTGGTTGGAAGAGGAGTTAAAGGATATGGGTGTAGTCCTTACTAAGGGTCCGTGGTCGGTAAAAGGCTTAATTCTTAACTTGATGAAATGGAAGTCGAATTTTTTATCAAGGGAGGAAGCAATTATTATTGTCCCCGTCTAGATCCGCTTCTGGGACCTCCCTAAGAAACATTGGAAACCTTATATTCTGGTGTAGGTTGCTGCGCAAGTGGGCAAACCCTTGAGGATAGATGATACTACAATGATCTTGTGCTCACCTTTGGGAGTTATGGACCCATCTGTTGTTCTAGGCAGAGAGGTTGTTATGCGAGAATCTGTATTGAGCTTGATATTAACAAACCAATTAAGAAGGGTTTTCATCTTGGTCTGCTAGATAAATAATTTTATCAACATGTAGCTTATGAAAATTATCATCTATTTGTTTTACGTGTGGTGTTGTTGGCCATCGGGTGATGGAATATCCTAGTAAGTCAGTGTCTCCGGTGATGGAGAATCACCGAAATGGTGATGATAAAGGTAAGACTTCTATGGATACCACCATGATTTAGTAGACCCCTATGGGTGATTACAAGGATGTGGCTATGGAGAGTTCTGAAGTGG
Organism: Typha angustifolia; assembly: GCF_048772165.1. NCBI lineage: Eukaryota > Viridiplantae > Streptophyta > Magnoliopsida > Poales > Typhaceae > Typha > Typha angustifolia. Next base: position 2,269,506 of record NC_133245.1, read on the forward strand.
CTCAATCAGATTATGGCCCATAGATTTTAGTCAGCCCCCGCCCTTCTCGTGCCGGAAGTGGTGGTGGTGATGCTCGTGGTGGTTATAATCTCGATGGTCATGGAGAAAAACACACTCGGTTAGATTGGGTAAACCTAACTCTCACCGGGGAACTGTTGGATCAGAACCATGTTGAGCCGGGCCTTGACGGGGGGCCTTGGTTGAGGGCGGCTCCTAGCCTGGCTCACATGCGTCTCTCGCAGTCCCGAGGTGCTAACGAATGCCAAGGCTCTGTCTCGAAATAAGGAGATGGTTAAGGGGCTGGGCTAGTCGAAACCAAGCGAACCTGTTCCCCCATCCATTGGAAATACTTTGAGTGGACTTACTACTAATGGTAAGTTGCCATGTAAACCTAGCCCACGCGAACGCCCTCTAACACGTCTAATCTTGGTGGGAGGGTTTCAAGTAGTTGCCTCGGATCTGGGTAGGCAGCAGCCCATTAACACTTACTTGGATCCGCAACTTATCAATTTTACTGAGAGGGAACGTGTGGAGTATGGGATGGATCTGGACCATTTATTTCAGGGCAATAAGAATACCAGGTTAAATCCAAATGCTTCTGACGGCTTGGAGACTCAACATGAAGCCCTGGTGGCTAAGGCCTTAGAAGGACTTGCAAGCATGCCTTCGTCATCCTCGCCTTCAGGTCTAGGTCAGGACTCAGAGGGGAGAATGAATCTTAAAAATGGCAAGGCCTCTGAGGAGGCCTAGCGTTATAGGAAGATGATGAAATTCTAAATGGCTTTTGAAGTTTCAAGCTGGTTCCTCAAAGGAAGTAAGGGTATAGGCCCAATGGCCAAACCTACTAGTAAGAAATTTAAAAAAATAAATGAAAGGTCGGTATCTAAGCATGAGGAAGTTCTTCAACAACTACTTAATTTTATGTCTCTAATTTTTTGAAACTGTAGAGGAGCCCTCAAAAGGGAAGCATGGAATAGATGCCTGGAGTTCATCCAAGATCATAAAACTGCTGTTATTTTTTTTATTAGAAACTCGTATTTTAAATACCAAAGCAAATGGTATGGTGCGCAGGCTAGGTTGGCATTGGGAAAACTATGCTGTCTCTAGCAAAGGTTTTTCTAGGGGCATTATTATGATGTGGAATACTCTTGGAGCAATCGTTTCAGTGATAAGAAAGTCTGATCAAGCTATTCATAGCATCATTACCTCACGTGAGACTCAGATCTCATGGATAGCGTCAGGTATTTATGCTAGCATTGTTCATTTTATTAGATTCTCTCTTTAGGAGAAGTTGTCCTATTGTGATTCCATTAATAACCCATGGGTGTGCGGTGGGGATTTTAATGTTATTCTTAATCCAGAGGACAAAAAGGGGTGGGGGGAGACGTTTGTAAGGGATCATAATGTGAAGTCATCCTCCTAATTTATCTCACAGCCTAGGCTTGTTGATCTTGGTTTCTCTGGTCCCCCCATCAATGTCATTCATACTTTTTCTTTGAGTAATTATGTTATGCTGATTAATGTTTTAGAGGATATCACTAAAAGATCTCATGATTTTTTATGGGAAAAGGTTGAGCACACTCAACACTTGGTAAATTTGAAGAAGGTTAATTTGCCTAAAGATAGAGAGTGTTTAAATATTAGGGACCTTAGAGTTGCTCAGGTGGCTATTATGGCTCTAAAGATTAGGCAAATTCTTAGTAACAATACTTTATGGGTTAAGATCATGAATGCTAAATATAAAAAATTTCATTTGTGGGGTAATCGTACCAGGAAATATTATTTGGTTTTTTACAAACATTTGTGTGAATCTGCTGCTCAGCTTAAGGATGGTTTTTCGCGTTACATTGGGGATGGTTGCTCTACTTATATCATTCATGACCCGTGGATCTTTGGTATGCCTATTGCTTGGAAATCGACTTATTTGAATATGAATATTAAGCTTGGGACCAACGAAGTGGCTAGATTGATACGTCTAGGTAATTGGGATGCTAATAGAGTCAATCTTTGGTTTGGGACAATCTTAGGGGAGCAAATCCTTGATATGCAACTTTCAAGAATCCCCACAAGGGATGTTTGGACTTGGATGTACGCTTTCTGTTCCAAGGGATCTCCACAAGGGATGTCAAGTTGGCTTATCGCTTTCTGTTCCAAAAATCTATGATATATTTTCTTAATGCTATGAAAATGTCTGCAACTTTCAGAAATCCCCACAAGGGATATTTGGACTTGGATGTATGATCCTAAAAGACTCCCTATGGTCAAGTCGACTTACCGCTTTCTGTTTCAAAAATCTGTCAAAAAATAAAAATGTCTATGGAATTTAAATATTGCCCTAAAGATTGAATATTTTCTTCGAAAACTAATGAGGAGCAGATTGCCAACCTAGGTTTTTTAAATATGGCATCCCAATTAACCCTAGATATAATATATGCGGTAGGGATGGGGAATATGTGGAACATCTCTTTCTTGAATGTGTTTGGGAACTCTCTATTAGGCATCCATTTTTCCTTTGATGGGGATTGGCTTTTCAAGTACTAGGTCAATGAAGTAGATAGCTTGGGGCATACTAACTACTTTTCTCTGGTCATAATTAAATTCTATGTGGCAAATGTGGAAAACATGAAACACCTATGTTTTCAAGGACGCCAAACCTTCTGTTTACCAATTATGAAGGAATATGCTAATGCTGACTGTTAATTATTTCCAAGAATTTACTAAAGTAAAACCCGCCAAAAATAAAATTTCTCATCTAGGTGGCACTCCCCAACCCCTAGTGTTATCAAAAAAAAATATTAATAGAATTTTTTAGCCTAAGACTAAACATGGAGGTGGGGGTGGATTTCTAGAGATGCTAATGAGTCTGTTTTGTTGGCAGGAGGGGGGACCATGCAAAGGAGTAGAAGCTGTCTTAGTTGAAGGTTGGGCGTTCCAAGAAGCCTTGTTTAAAGTAAGAGAGATTGGACTTCCCAGAGTGATTGTTGAAAGTGATTTTCAAGTTTTGATCCAACTTCTATATCAACAATCAAATTTGTGGAAATTCAAAGGGATTCTAGATGATTGAATATTGGACCTTTCCAAACTTAACTGTCCAGCATACTAAACGTGAGACAAATATTGCTTTGCCCACTAGCTAGAATGGTACAGGGATGCCTGAATTTTAATCCATTTTGGCTACAGAAGCACTTAATGAGCCAATCCCGGTGATGCTAGGACGTTATTTTGAGCCTCTAGCTGTTTAAGGGAGCTTCCTTTTAATTAAGAAAAAAAACTTAAAGCAAGATTTCACGTAAGCCCCAGTAAGTATACATACTACCTACTACTGGCGCCCACCAGAAGAGGAAAGTCCTCTCTTTCCCTATTATTTCAACCAGAAAGATACACATTTAACTAAACAGTGTCAAATTTTTCACCGTCGATCGTCAATTTCTTATGGAATTATTGTACTTGATTTATGGGCTATCCTCCACACTATTACTCTCTTCCTTGTTACTAACCTCCGCTTTAGCCGCCGCCTCCTTAGCCAATTCCAAATCCTTAATCAAATTACCAAAGCAAATACCCGGGTTCTTTCGCTCTTCCTCCGACTTGGGCATCAAGTTCTCAGCCACGTCTGCCGGTGTGATGCTCGCCTCTTCCAGTTGTGTCTTAATGGCATCAAACAAGTGGTGGTCTTCAACGTCCAAATAGTTCTTAGCCAACACCTTGAACGCTTCAAATCCACAGTACGACATCTCTATGTGCTTATCCATCCTCCCTTTTCGGATGAGTGCGGGGTCCAACTTCTCTATGTGGTTGGTGGTGAATACTATGATCCTCTCGCCGCCGCACGCCGACCATAGACCGTCAATGAAGTTGAGCAGCCCGGAGAGGGTCACCTTGGAGTTCTCCTCCTTGTCGTCCATCCCTGGCGGTAATTTCTTCTTCTCCTCGGCGTCTTCGTCCGAGTCGGTCTTCTTCTTGCTCTTTCTTTTGCCGGTCAGGTCGAGCGAGCAGTCGATGTCCTCGACGACGATGATGGACTTGCCGGTCGTATCGATGAAGAGCTTCCTCAGTTCGGTATTGTTCTTGACGGAGGTGAGTTCTAAGTCGTAGACGTCGTAGTCGAGAAAGTTGGCGATGGCGGCGATCATGGTTGATTTTCCGGTGCCGGGGGGACCGAAGAGTAGGTATCCGCGCTTCCAGGCCTTGCCGATCTTCGCGTAGTAGTCCTTGCCGTTGCGGAAGGCGGTGAGGTCGTCGATGAGGTCCTTCTTCCTGTCGGGGTGCATGGCGAGCGTGTCGAAGGTGGAGGGGTGCTCGAAGACGACGTGGCTCCACGTGGACTTCTTGTAGCCGTGCCAGTTGCTACTGGGGTTGTTGGTGAAGAGCTTGCGCTGCCGGTTCTGGATCCGGAAAGTGCGGCCCTCCTTGAGGACGTGGCTGAGGTAGGAATTTATGATAAGGTTCCTCTGACGCTTGTGGAAGCTCAACCGGTAGAACCTGCGACAATTTCCGATCGAAGCCAACTTAGCCAAGAGCAATTAAGTTCATATAGTTATTACTCTCAACTATAGGATCATCGATTAATTTCTTTAACCCGATTATATATTAGAACTATACAGACCTGCGTTCATCTCCGCCAGGATACCACGAGATGGTATTAGTCTTGGGGGTCGTCTTGGAGGCATACCACCATATCTTGGCGCCTTCAAACTCGTCGACGACCTCCTCGTGGTCGTCCATGGTTACGAGCACCTTGCTGCTGTCTTTCCCGATGTCGGCCTTGAGTTTTCGCGCGCGCTGCGAGCAGGACGAGCTGAGGTAGGCTTCGACGGCGGAGAAGGCCTCGCTGCGCTTCATCCGCTCGCCGTACTCCGGGATGGTGATCTTGATGTAGGGGTAGACGAAGGAGACGATCTTCGTGGTGTAAGTGGTGAAGTAGGCTTGCAGTTGGTATGGGAAGTATTGCTTCACCATGGCGAATAGGAACATGAAGCTCGCTATGGCAGAGCCAAAGCCTGCCCACCTCTCCATTAGTTCCCCCCTCTTTCTTTTAGTACTTACTTTCACTGTGTGATTGATTCTAAGATGAGTTGCTATGTTGTTTGAAATTTATAAGCGCGAGAGATTGAGACTTGAGAGGCATGGTGTTGCCTCGAATTAGTAACTATATTTCTTGTGGCAGGTGAAATAACTACGCAGCTTCCGCCTGTTGACCTACGTGGCAATTGTAGTCAATTGGGCTGCCCATACGCATACATGAGTGGACAGGAAAGACTTATTAGAAAAAGGACGATATTACTTTTCATATTATAGATCCATGCCTAATGGTAAAAAAGTACTTATAAAAAAAAGATACTTACAAGAATAATATTAAGAATGCGTAGCACTACGAAATTCTATAGATTAATAGAAAAACCTCGGAATTTGGCGAAATCTCAAATTAAAATGATAAGCTTCAGTTAATTGTTAGAAATTCACACAACCTTTGCTTTAGAGGATCAGATGCACTTAAAATTACTCTCTTTTTTTTTCTTTTTTCTTTTTAAAACAAGGGGGACTCCATGGCGACTACGGGTGGAGAAGATGTGCACCAAAGAAGAGCAACATCGTCAAAGGTGTCGGAGCCGGAGGAAACAACTCAGCCAGTTGCTGGCAAAAGAACTCCTAGGGAGGGCAAGCCAACCTGGGCCTCCGTAGCGGCGGGGAGCAGGAAGACAACAGTGAAATCGGGCACTATTCCGGCGGAGATTTTGGCTAAAATACGCAACCAGCTGGAAGACAGCGTGGTGATCGACCCAGAGGTGCTGGAGCAATGCCGGAATAGGTGGAAGCTACCCTATTTGGCAGATTCCTGGGCAAGGGGATACAGATGGCTTGGCTGAAATCCAGGTTATCCAAGCTATGGGAAGGGATAGAAGGATTCTCAGTCTCAGATATGGCGGATGGTTACTACGTATTCCGGTTCGAAAAGGAGGTGGATCTCGACCACGTCCTGATCAACGGTCCATGGACAGTCCAAGGCCAAGTCCTTAACCTGATTCCATGGCGCAATAACTTCCGGCCATCCCCGGAGGCGTTCACTACGGCGCCGGTTTGGATCCAGCTCCACAACCTACCGCAGGAATATTGGGAACTGGAGGCCCTCATCCCGGTGGCTGCCTTCTTCGGCCGACCCCTACGGGTAGACGAAACCACCCTAGATCACTCCAGAAGCATATTTGCCCGGGTGTGCATTGAGGTAGATCTCAGCAAACCACTGAAAACAGCAGTCTGGCTCGGGCAAAAGGATGAAAGAGTGGACCAAAGTGTGCAGTACGAAAGCATCCCAAAAATATGCTTTAAATGCGGGAGGATAGGGCACAAGGCGGAAGAGTGTGGTTACACTGATAAAGTCCAAGGTGTCCAGGCGCCGGAGATGAATGCCGGAGAGGGAGGCGGTGAACAGCAAGGCTCAAACCATAACAAGGAAAAGGACGCAAAGGAAGAAGACAGCATTTATTATGGGCCATGGTGCACCGTGCCCAGGAAGCCCAGATGGCAGGCTAATCAGAAAGGAAGGAGACCTAGTTACGCAACCGGTACCCCGGAGAAGGATGGGAGAGAGCAGGCTTCCATGGGCAAAAAGGACGGGGAAAGCAAGCCTATAGGAAGGAACCTGTTCGCTCAGAGCTACTCGAGCCACGGAAAGGAAAGAAGTGCAGGCAAGTCTGGCGCAGACCATCAACAGGCCAGTACCAGCCGGAAGGCAGAGAAGGGTGCAGGAACTGAGCGATCGAAAGGTCGACCTCAGGAGCTGCATGCAAACGCGCAGTACATAGAGAAGAAGAAGAAGACGCTGGAGCCCAAGCAAGGAAAGGAAAGAGCCAATCAGAACCCGCCGTACGCTAGGCCAATCACGTCCGAAGGAGCCGCATTTAAAGAGCGAGATGCAGGGCCCGGTCGAAGAAAGCATGCTATTGGAACGAAACTGCACTCAGTACGGGAGGACGAACCCGCAGTTGACACCGTGGAGGAACAATCAATGCCGGAAGGGATGGAACTGGACGGCAGAGAGGGAACCCAGACACATGCCGGCGAAGAGCTGGGAAGAACGGCTGTTGTCCAAGGGATTACGGTACGGCTTGGCTCGGGAGACCGACGGGTGCAACGGTCGGCCTACGTCAAAACCTCCAAACGGCAAGGAGGAGCGAGCTGGAACTCCAGCGACTATCCACCTCAGCTAGTCCAAGATGGACTTGCCTCTGCCGGCTTCGCCCCCCCCCCTCCGTGCATCAAACTAGCCTGCCCGGAAAACACGAGGAAACAGCGGCTAGAGTCAAGCGATGCCTGCTGCTAGCGGACCGAGAGGAGAAGGATATGGAAATCGAGGAGCTGGAGTTGCAGGTGGCGCTGGTGGCTAACCAAGGAACGGAAGCCCAAGGAGGTATGGAGCTAGAGCTAGAGCTGGCAAACGAGAACACAGACGGCGGTGGAGCGGTCAGGCCCACCTCCAAGAGGGGCTGGACTCATTGACCGACGGCCGGCAAACCATACTTCAAGGTTTATCAATGTTAAAAACCTTAGTGTGGAATTGCAGAGGTGCTCGCAAGAAAGAGGCACTCGACAGATGCAGAGTTATGATCCGGGATCATAACCTGGATATGCTGGTGTTGCTCGAAACACACACAAGCTGGATCGAAGCCGAGCAGGTGGCCAAAAAGATTGGCAGAGGCTGGGCGTGGTTTGCCATTCCGGCACAAGGCCGAGCAGGAGGCATCCTGGTCATCTGGAAAAAGGAGATAGGGTGGGTTGATGTGGCAACTGTATCTAGGTATGCTGCCCACCTCACGATCACCCTTACGACCGGACAAACCTGGATATGGACCACCGTGTATGCTAGCACCATTCTGGAAGGGCAGCAGGATCTCTGGGAGGAGCTGAAGAACATCGCGGCCATCAACATGCCGTGGGCGATCATGGGAGATTTTAACGCGTTCCTCTCCGTTCAGGAGAAGCGAAGCAGCGGGGTGGTCGCCATCGGGCCTAAAGGGAAGGCCTTTGCGCGGTTCGTGGACGAGACGGGGCTGTGTGACCTTGGCTTCGAGGGTATACCATACACCTGGTGTAACAACCAACAAGGCTCGCGCCGCATCTGGATCCAGCTCGACAGAGCCCTGGCTAACACTGAATGGGTCAGTGATCATCCGGAGAGCAAAGTCCAGCACCTAGACCGGGGTGCCTCGGATCACGCGTCGCTGCTCCTCACGGTGCCGGCAGGAACTATGAGGAGCAAGCGACCATTCCGGTTCGAGCTCCTCTGGATGGAGTACGAGGAATGCCAGCACGTCATCCAAGACTCCTGGAAGCGGCGAGCCGGCGGTAACCCAATGCAAGCTTTCTCCCACAGACTGAGTGAGCTGAGGAGAAGCCTGAGCAACTGGAATCGCGCGGCAGTGGGGAGCGTGGAGAGACGGCTAAAGGACACAAACCAGAAGCTGGCTGACCTCGAGGAGCTAGATGCCAACGACATGCTGCCGGAGGCGGGCCAGCAGAGCCTGAGGAGCTTCTACAACTGTAAGATAGCCCTAAACCGGCAACTCAATATAAAATGGCTGCAAAGATCCCGATTAAGGTGGACGGAGGAAGGTGACAGAAACACGAAATTCTTCCATATCTCGGCTACCTTGCGACGCCGTCGCAACATGATTGCAGGCATCCAGGGCGACGATGGGTGCTGGGTTCATGAGCAAGCCGAAGTGATCCACTGCTTCAAATCCTTCTACCAACGGCTCTGGGGAGAAGCGGAAGAGGCTGACCCCAGCAGGATGGAATGGCCAGCACTGCCTTCCATCTCGACAGAGGAAGCGTCTGTTCTTGAGAGGCCGGTGACGGCTGAGGAAATAAAGGAAGCGGCGTGGAGCCTGCCGAGAGGGAAGGCCCCTGGCCCGGACGGAATCCAAGCGGAAGTTTACATCAAGTACTGGAACACCATGGGTGAAGACCTCTGCCAGGCCGTCGGCCACTTCTTCAGCAGCGAGGCCATGCCTCAAGCTTGGGGTGATACATTCATAACCCTGATACCGAAGAAGGAGCATCCCCTAATGGTGGCGGACTATCGACTGATCGCACTCTGTAATGTCATTTACAAGGTTATAGCGAAGGTCATGGTTAATAGACTCAAGGTGGTGCTGGCCAAAATTATCGGCCCGGAGCAGGCGGCTTTCGTGGCCGGCCGAAGCATAGAAGACAACACGTTGGCTGCCCAGGAGGTGGCACACTCCATGCTCACGGATAAGAGCGGCCAACCCATTATGATGATCAAAATGGACATGGAGAAGGCGTATGATCGGGTTAGGTGGCCGGCGGTGGTGGGTGCGCTCCGGCGGATGGGTTTCCCTACTCGGTGGTGCAACTGGGTGCAGACGTGCATAGCGTCCCCCAGGTTCGCCTTGCTGATAAATGGGTGCCCGACCACCTGGATCACCCCCAGGAGTGGCCTGAGACAAGGCGATCCGCTTTCCCCCTACCTCTTCATCATCGTCTCGCAAGTGCTGTCGGGTCTTATCAACAAGAAGGCGGCGCGAGGCCTTCTGCGAGGCTACCGGGTCAGAGAAGTGCAGCTGACGCACCTGCTCTATGCAGATGATCTGCTGCTCATGCTGGAAGCCTCGCCGGAGAACGCCAACAGCATCCTCGAGAGCCTGCGACAGTATGAGATCTTCACAAACCAGAGGGTGAACTACAGCAAGTCGGAGCTGTATCTGCCCAACAGGATCGGAGTTGCAGAAGGCAGCCAGCTCAGTGTGTAGCTCGGGCTGAAGGTGGCCGGCATGCCATTCAAATACCTCGGTGTGCTCATCTCCGGGAGGCGTGTGAAGGTGAAAGAGCATCTGGAGCTGGTGGAGAGGATTGGAAAGAGGCTTGCGGGCTGGAAAGGGTCGCTCCTCTCCCAGGCTGGCAAGCTAACACTGATCAAGGCGGTGCTGCTAGCGATTCCGTCTTACTGGCTAGGCAGCACCTGGGTGCCCGACGGAGTACTAGAGGAAATAGAAAAAAAAAGCCCGTCAATTTCTGTGGAAAAACTAGGACGGCCACGGCCTCCACCTGATGAACTGGGCGCAGGTGACGTAGGCCAAGCGCCAGGGCGGGCTCGGCGTCCGGCGACTTCGAGAAGCCAGAACCGCCCACCTGGGTAAGCTGGTGTTCAAAATGCTAAACAGGGAGCAGGCGCCATGGATCCTTATCATGCAGGCCAAATACGGGCGGCTACACCCGTGGGAGATCACGAAGACCCAGCACCAATCCTGGATGTGGCGAGCTCTCACCAAAACAGCTACTCAGTTAAGAATGGGTTGCCGGGTGATGATAGGGAATGGCAAAGACACTCGTGCCGCTTTCGATCCATGGCTGCATGAGGTCCCGTGGTCCAGACAGCCAAGGGTCCTGGCACCTAGGCTAATGGAAGAAAACCTGAGTGTGGCAAACCTCACCGGTGATGAACAATTGACTCCGGGGAGATTGGTCAGCGAGGCAGGAACGGAGCTGGCCTACGAGATCGCAAATTTCCCCATGGGTGCCGCTACCGGCGAGGACAGATGGATCTGGTGGCCGCACCCAAGGGGGACGCCCTCGGTTAAGGCGATATACCAGTCCCTGCTCCCTCAGAGCGACCAACTATGGCCAGGATGGAGTAACCTCTGGCGCCTACAAGTGGCTCCGAGGATCAGAGTTTTCTGCTGGAAGCTCCTGTGGGGTAGGCTCCCAACGCGAGCGTACCTCCACTACCTTCACGTTGGCCCCGAGGATCTGTGTGCCATGTGCGGCCTGTTCAACGAGACGAGCGAGCATCTCCTGTTCGCATGCAAATACAGCAGGGAGGTTTGGAAAACCCTGGGCACTAGAGAGAGGCTGGAGACAGCGAAGATCGACCAACAATGGATCACGAAAGCGTGGAACGTAAGCGCGGTGGAGGATGGACGGGCCAAAGGGCTGATAGCATGCACACTGTGGTCACTGTGGAAGAGCAGAAACGAAGTGGTGTTTAGAGGAAAGCGGACGTCGGAGCTAGCCGTGGTCCGGGCCGCGGTCGAAATGGCGGAGGAGTACCCGAAGCCGAGGAAGATAAGGAAGTCCTGGGAACCGCCGGAGACGGGCTGGATCAAAGCCAACACCGACGGAGCACTGAAAGCAGGCGCATATCAAGGCGGAGCAGCGGCCATATTTCAAAATTCTGACGGGGAGTTTCTTCAGGCGGGATGGGAGCCGTGCCCGGGTACCTCGGCGCTCCAAACGGAAATCTAGGCCATTAGACTAGCGTTGAAGATGGAGAGAAGAGGCTCTCGGCTTGAGATAGAGTCGGACTGCACCGAGGCCATCAGATGCGTGCAGCAGCCGGAGCTCAGGCCATGGCGGGTCCGCAACCTGGCGCGCGAATGTGCAGAGCTCGCCAATAGCGTTGGTGAGGTCCGGTTATCCTACGTAGGGAGAGAAGCCAACTCGGCAGCTGACTAGGCAGCAGCCAGGGCCAGTGTGGCTTCGGGTTACTACCAGGTGGAGCGCCTAAGCAACGCTCCACCGGAATTATGTAGGCTTTTAACTGCCGACACTGACACGTGGCGGCAAAAATCAATAAATAGCTGACCTCATCTCTTTGCACTCAAAAAAAAAAAAAATTTAAAACAAGGGGCTTTGTCCCTAGGCAAACAAAATCCTTCCCGGCAATGGCATACATCAGTTTGATTAAGACTTAATTAGCATTTGTGCGTGAAATTCAAGATTCATCTAGTCCTAATATTTCCTTGAAAAGAATTCATAATAAATTATATTTTCTCAGTACGACAAGAACTTATATTTAAAACTGTGACAAACTAAAACGAGTTAGGAGAAATATATATGCACCAACCCACTTGTAGGCATTACTTAATTCTTTTAAAAGAGGGATAGTTATAAACAATAGTTATGATAAATGATAAACTGAGACAAATAAAAAAGCACTAACAAGTCGATGGTTGGTGGAGTATTACTATGATTCCTTTCAAAATATATATATATATATATATATTATGATTTGCCTTGTAGTCCACGCAGCCCAGCTAGCATTGACGCCATACACATATAACAAAATTACGTCACTTTTATGTACAAAAGAGAGCTCACCTCTTGCGAGTGTGCGACTGACCTTGGAATTATATAAGAATAGTAAAAGACTCTCCCAGTCAACACGTCAATGTTTTTTTAATTTTGGGTTAATAACATCGATACTCCTAAACTATAACCGATTTTCTCGAAAATTATCTAAATTTTTTTTAGGTTACAATGTTACTCCTAAACACTTTAAAAATTTTAACATTACCCTTTCTTTAGTGTGCCGTCAGAAAAATTAGACAAGTCAGCTTATATGGCGATTATATCATACGTAATTAATTCTAAATGACTTAAATATTCTCGTAATATTTGCACAACCCATTAATTAAATTAGAATAAAAAAATATTCTAATAAAAAAATGTTTTTATTATTATATTCAATCTTCTTTCTTTCACCACTGAACGCGAGGCCGTGGCGAGGTTGTTGTTGACCCGCGTGGGACGGGAGGTCATGGAAGAGATAACAAAGTAAGGAGAGAGAAGAGAGTAGGAGAGAGGATTAATATTTTAAAATATTTTTTAAATTAATAATATTATGATATATTAATTAGAGGTATAGTTTGCCATTACGTGTTTTTCGTCACCACCTATTTCGCTTTGTCTCAAATGTAAAGTTGTCATTGTAATCTAAAAATATTTATGAGTTCTCTTATAGTTGAGAAAGTGTCGTAATTAACTCTTATTTTTTTATAATAAATGCCAAACTTCCAATCAGATGGAATAAATTATTTCATTACCTTTGTTTTTTTCTTAACATATATATATATATAATGCTGGTGGGCAGGAAAGCAGTCTGAACTCTTTGCTGAGTCCATTCAATTGGAGTCAAAAATAATAATTTGAGTAGATCTATCTAGCTTCATGTCCTTTTTGATGACATGAACGTTAATTTGATGTGATCTAAGGAGTTGTTACACTACGATTCGCAGATTTTGTTAACTATCTTTAGCTGGATTCATCTTTGTTTCTCCATAGGGATGAGTGATTTTTCTGACACTAGAATCAAGATGAACACATAAACTTCCATTTTCCAAAACATATGGTGATAAACAGACGAAATAAATATACAAGGATGACATAATACTGAAGGACTTGAAACTTGCACTATAAATAGATTCAAGAGTCTATAGAAATTCCTTCACTTTTTCATTTCAATATGAGACCAAATCCTCATCACTTCGGTAGCCTAATTGGCCTTTAAATTTGCAGTTCCAAGCCTTGGATTGTCTTCTTGAAGCAGAGCATTAATATCTATGTTGATTCAGCTCTTCTATTCTCCTGTCTTTCTCTGCAATTATATTACCAAATCTCTCCTTTCCCTTTGTTGGAGCCTCTTCACTCTCTATCTTGCCAAGAAGCCTGCCCTCCGGTTCTCTTCTGATTGCTCGATTTGCATCATGATATCTCTTTGTCTCGATTTCTCTTTAAATTATATAATAGTTTATAAAATTAATCGGTTAGTATGAGATACTAAAACTAATTTCTTTACTTTCTTATCTCTTTCTATAGTCTACAAATTTAAAGAGCTTGTTAATTCTATAAGTAAAATGCAGATGAGAAATATATACGAATAGTTGAGACTTTATTAAATTAAATTATCTTATTGAGAAAATTTTACTTTTTATTACTATAAGATACAAACCAACTAAAAATCAAATTAAGCGACAACCTCAAATATTCCACCACAATTTTCTTCTCAACAAATGAGCTCAACTCTTGACGTCAAATTATTATACTTAATTTATGGGCTATCCTCCACACTGCTACTCTCTTCCTTGTTACTAACCTCCGCTTTAGCCGCCGCCTCCTTAGCCAATTCCAAATCCTTAATCAAATTACCAAAGCAAATACCCGGGTTCTTTCGCTCTTCCTCCGACTTGGGCATCAAGTTCTCAGCCACGTCTGCCGGTGTGATGCTCACCTCTTCCAGTTGTGTCTTAATGGCATCAAACAAGTGGTGGTCTTCAACGTCCAAGTAGTTCTTAGCCAACACCTTGAACGCTTCAAATCCACAGTACGACATCTCTATGTGCTTATCCATCCTCCCTTTTCGGATGAGTGCGGGGTCCAACTTCTCTATGTGGTTGGTGGTGAATACTATGATCCTCTCGCCGCCGCACGCCGACCATAGACCGTCAATGAAGTTGAGCAGCCCGGAGAGGGTCACCTTGGAGTTCTCCTCCTTGTCGTCCATCCCTGGAGGTAATTTCTTCTTCTCCTCGGCGTCTTCGTCCGAGTCGGTCTTCTTCTTGCTCTTTCTTTTGCCGGTCAGGTCGAGCGAGCAGTCGATGTCCTCGACGACGATGATGGACTTGCCGGTCGTATCGATGAAGAGCTTCCTCAGTTCGGTATTGTTCTTGACGGAGGTGAGTTCTAAGTCGTAGACGTCGTAGTCGAGAAAGTTGGCGATGGCGGCGATCATGGTTGATTTTCCGGTGCCGGGGGGACCGAAGAGTAGGTATCCGCGCTTCCAGGCCTTGCCGATCTTCGCGTAGTAGTCCTTGCCGTTGCGGAAGGCGGTGAGGTCGTCGATGAGGTCCTTCTTCCTGTCGGGGTGCATGGCGAGCGTGTCGAAGGTGGAGGGGTGCTCGAAGACGACGTGGCTCCACGTGGACTTCTTGTAGCCGTGCCAGTTGCTACTGGGGTTGTTGGTGAAGAGCTTGCGCTGCCGGTTCTGGATCCGGAAAGTGCGGCCCTCCTTGAGGACGTGGCTGAGGTAGGAATTTATGATAAGGTCCCTCTGACGCTTGTGGAAGCTCAACCGGTAGAACCTGCGACAATTTCCGATCGAAGCCAACTTAGCCAAGAGCAATTAAGTTCATATAGTTATTACTCTCAACTATAGGTTCATCGATTAATTTCTTTAACCCGATTATATATTAGTACTATCCAGACCTGCGTTCATCTCCGCCAGGATACCACGAGATGGTATTAGTCTTGGGGGTCGTCTTGGAGGCATACCACCATATCTTGGCGCCTTCAAACTCGTCGACGACCTCCTCATGGTCGTCCATGGTTACGAGCACCTTGCTGCTGTCTTTCCCGATGTCGGCCTTGAGTTTTCGCGCGCGCTTGGAGCAGGACGAGCTGAGGTAGGCTTCGACGGCGGAGAAGGCCTCGCTGCGCTTCATCCGCTCGCCGTACTCCGGGACGGTGATCTGGATGTAGGGGTAGACGAAGGAGACGATCTTCGTGGTGTAAGTGGTGAAGTAGGCTTGCAGTTGGTATGGGAAGTATTGCTTCACCATGGCGAATAGGAACATGAAGCTCGCTATGGCAGAGCCAAAGCCTGCCAACCTCTCCATTAGTGTCCCCTCTTTCTTTTAGTATATATTTATTCTCACCGTCTGGTTGATTCTAAGATGAGCTGCCTATACTATATGGTTGGTATTTATAAGCGTGAGAGATAGAGAGGGGTTAATTGTTAATGACTAAATTTCTTGTCGCAAATGAAGTAATCAAGCAGCTTCCTTTCGTTAACCTACGTGGAAATATGGCAGCCAATTGGGCCAATTGGAAAAGGAAAAGGGACAGGTAAGAGTTATTCTTTCTCTAATCATTCAAGACAAAGAATAGATCCTAAAGGTAGCAAGTTGTACATAGACTAATCATTTTATTAAACTATTATGTTGAGCAGTAATAAACCACCATACTACAGAGTCGAGGAGCTCGAGCTAATGCTTTAAGTTTAACCAAATTAGACCGCTTGACCAACCACTAAAGCCATGTATAAAGACAAATAACTAATTTTTTTTCTTATTTTCTTCTACTGCCCCAGATAAGATTTGACCCCCAATACCTCCTGGTTGGGGTCACATAGGGGTCGTCACTATGTGGCCTTTGCAAGCTCGTCAAAAATATATACAAGGGATTTTCTCCGGTTCAAGTTGTAGGAAATTCATATGACTCTGATACATTGTTGAAACTGGAGTTGCAGACTTGGAGTAGATATGTTTTGGTAGAAACAAAAGCCAGTTGCAGTATATCTTGTACAAAGTATGGACAGAATCTTCTGACAAGATATGTGTATTTTTTTAAAAAAAATATAAGTTAAATTGAACAAGAAGAGAGCTCAATCCATATGACCGACCATAGAATTATATAAGAATAAACACTAGACCTGGAGAGGTCAATCAGATGGAATAAATTATTTCATTACCTTTGTTTCTGCTTAATAATATAATGCTGGTGAGCCAGAGCAATCTGAACTCTTGTTGAGCCCTTTCAATTGGGGTCCATTCTTCTTAATATCTAACTGCATGTCCTCTTGATGAGCATTCCTTTGATTCACATACAGTTTAACTATCTTTAGCTGGATTGATCTCTGTTTCTCCATAGAGATGAATTTCTTCAAAACAAAAGGATGCATATAAAACAAGATCACATGAATTTCCATTTTCCATAAGATTCAAACCATTTTCCAAAACATATGGTGATAGCAGACGAAATAAATATATAAGGAAGATGCCGCCAGTGGCATTTAAAATAAATTAAGACTGACATACTGAAGGACGTGAAACTTGCAACATAAATTCACCATAGAATGACATAGAATGAGCAAGGTTTACAAGTGTAGATCAGAAAATCTACAGCCAGACTTACAGTGCATCTGAGAATGAACTTTATGATCTCACAAGGTGGCAGGCAGAAGCCCACAAATTCATGTACCACATTTTTCTTTGTGAGAAAGAAAGTGCTTACAGTGATTTCCAAAGCATACAACAGATTTGAACTTCTAATATGATGCTTTCCCTCCTGTTAGTTTTGTTCTTTCAAAGGCAATCTTCTTTCAGAAACCTGTGTTGCTTTATTCATTAATGGGGACACGAAGTTCCTTGCATTTGCCTTTTCTGAGCTGGACCAGTCCCCCCTTTTGACATTCTTGATGGCCTCCTCTTTTACAGCTTTTTGCATGACCTTTTCCCAGTTATTCTTCAGTTCATTATCTACATGAAACATCATAGCTACCAGATCACTGAATCCCATCATTTGCCCAATAAATTCTTTCCTCTCTGCTGAAATGTTCGTAATAAGATCACGCAAGGGTTTTGTCTTTGAATTAAGCTCTGCCAGTTGGTCCTCCAAAGATCTGTTTTTGCTCTGCAGGTTCCTAATTTCATTCAAAAGTCTAAACTGTTCCTTCTGGTTTTCCAATCTCTCCACTGCTATTTCAGCTTTAACCTCTTCAATGGAGCTCTTTGAATTAGCCAATTTTTCTTCTTCAAGCTTCAATTCGAGTTGAAGAGCTCCAATTTCCTTCTCCATTTCTACTATCAACACGTTCTTATATTGGATATCATGACCTTCAACGACATGAGCTGCCATAATCTTCTGCAAAGCATCATTAATTTGCCGAATTTCAAGTTGCTTCTCTGCAAGTTTTAAAGCACCAGCAGCTTCAACAGATTGTGTAATATCTCGCTGAAGTGATTCAACAATTTGTTGAATAATTACAATTGCATTCTCTTTCTGTTCAATAACTTTGAACCAATTTGCTTTCTCTTTCTCTAGGGATCTTGAGATTTCACACTCTCTCGAGATGAAATTCTGTTCTAGCGAATCAAGTCTACTTTTTATTTCCATTAGTCTCATCTCCATGTCCCTTGCAGTTTCCAGAATTCTCCGATTCTCCTCTTCAGTGGCTTTCTTGGCCTCTAACCTGACTAAATTTGCAGTTTCAAGTCTTGCATTGTCTTCTTGAAGCAATGCGATATGTTGCTTCAGCTCTTCAATTCTTCTGTCTTTTTTCGCAATTATATTACTAGATCTCTCCTTTTCCTTTATGAGAGCCTCTTCACTTTCCATCTTGCCAAGAAGCCTGCTCTCCAGTTCTCTGCTGATTGTTTGATTTTCATCATGATATCTCTTAATTTCAATTTCCATATCGGTCTTCAGCTTCAGCAACCGCTCCACAATAAGTTTCTGTTGCTCTAAATTAAATTCCACCTGGTTCAGCTGACTGTTTCTTTCAAAAAGGCAACAGTTTGCTTGATCTAGAGCATCTGAAGCTTTTCTTAAGTCCTCTTGTAGGCTATTTTCCTTCTTGGCAGCTTCATCTTTAAAGCGATCAAGATTCCTTAATGCATTGTCTAGCATCTGCTTATATGCATCAAGTTCTGTCTGCATCTTTGAGTAATCCAGCTCAATAGATTCTAGATACTCAATTCTTGAATGCAATAAGCCCGTTGTCTCAGAACTGTTGATATTCTCGGACCGAGCTTGAACCAGGGCAGTATTCTTGTCTTCCAATTGTTTTGCCATAGCAGCTACTCTCTCCCTGAGCTTTTCAGAATGCTGTTCCATTTCAAGCTTCAAGTAATTAAGGTATATACACGACTCCTTAAATTTTGATTTAACCACCATAAGAACTGATGAGGTCTCTTCATTCTCCAACTTTTGTTGCACTAGGGATGTGTAGCTGCATTCTAACTCCTCCCGTAAATGCCGAAGCTGTCTATCTTTGAAATTTAACTCGTTCAAGCACTCATCCAAATCCTTTCCTAGCTTAGCCATCTGTGCTCTCCATTCAATTTCTCTAGCTTTCAATTTCTCGGTACAGCTTTTGTGAACCTGCTCCAAAGCTCTAAACTTCTGGCGCAAAGACTTCAATGAACCAGCAGAATGCGCTCCATTGATTTGAGCTTCCTGATACTCCTTCAACGATAGCCGCAAGTCATCATTTTCTTGTTCAAGTTGTGCCTTCCTAAATCCCATTTCTTTGAGAAGGGCAGCTTTGCCAGCCAATGAGCTCCTCAGTGACGCGATATCCTCATCTCTCTTTGCCGTCAGCAATTCGATGGTTGATCTGGCATCTTCATACTCAGATACCACATTATCATACATCAGTCTTGATTCAGACACCTGAGCCTCAAGCATCTTTCTTCGGCTTTCCTCGTGGGCTAACGCTTGGTTACATATCTTCAACTGGGATTGAAGATTCTCTGAAACTCTAGTCTGAGAATCCAAATTTATTTGCAGAGAGTGGATCTTCTCGACCAATTTAGATCTCTCCACACCCCATTCCTTTTTTTCTGCTCGAAATTCATTTTGAAGATTCTCATGTGCTTCTTCTAGATGCCTAAACTGCTCGATCTTCCATTTGAGCCTGTCTTCAACCTGCCCTTTCTCTTCCTCGAACTTTAACAATAATTCATCCCTCCTCTTCACTTCTTTGGCTGCCTGAGCCCTCTCTTCCGCATCTAAGCACTTCCTTTGGGATGCCGATAAAAGACGTTTGAGCCCTTCAATCTCTTCTTTGTATCCACAAATTATCCTGCTCTGCTCTTCCCTCTTCGTATTGGCTTCATCCAAAGCTGAGACCATCGCCCTGTTCTCCGCCTCCAAATTCTTTTCCTTCTCCTTGGAACTAATCTTTAGGCTCGCACTAGCCAAGCCCAGATGCTTCAAAGCAGCCTCCTTTTCTGCGAAGCTAGACCTGAGATCCTCATACATCCTCTTGGTCAGAGAAATCTCCTCATCCTTCGCACTGATATCCCGGGCTTGCTTCGCAATTTCGGCCTTGGCCTCCTGGAGCCGAGCGAGATGCTCATCATGGGCTCTCCTCAGGTTGTTGGCAAGTGAAGATTTAGATTGGTATTCTTCCTTGAGGACCTCCATTGCCAATCTGAAATCCTCCAATTCTTTGTAAACTCCTTCCATGTCGAATGACTCTAAATTTGAACGCCAGGAACAACTTTATTCATAACATCAATCAATTACGCATATATACAAGTGTTTACCAAACAAATGACCTACAAATTGGACAAAAGAAAGAAGAAAAAAAAAAATCATCTTTCTCCAAAGTGAAATAAGTATAATGTCTCTAAGAACTTGAAATTTACGTATCCGATTAGAGTTGCTGATAAATCGGAATAGCAAAATCTCAAGCAACAAAAGAGATCAATAGAAACTATTTCAGATAAAGCAAGAATGCAGTAGTAGCTAAAAGAACAACTACAAGGAGAACTTCAATGGAAACCCTAGCCATGGGAGGATACTTTAAGGCGTTACTTAAGTTACCTGGTTCGAGTATGGGAAGTGGACGAAGCGGCGGTGGCGGAGGAGGAGGACGAGGAGGAGGAGTATAGTGTTTGGGACCGTTGAGATCTGGGCTAGGGCGAGTTTGGGCGGGCCTATTTTATTGGAACTTTTCAAAATAGGAAAGAAGGTAATGGGTTTCCGATTTGGATCTAGGGTGGAGATTATGCCACGTGATTCGTGCAGTATCTTACTATCTTCTTCCTTTTTTATGATGGAAAATATGATAACAAAATATAATAATCGCAATTTAGTCCAGACCATGGTAGTTAATAAGGCTGTTAAAATAATAAAGTCGGCTCAAAAATGATATATAATATGAGTAATAATTTCTATACTATGTTATATTATATTTTAAAATTTGCTTAAGTGTATTATTATGGTATATATTCATCTTATTGCTTAAGTGTTTATTTTTTAATTAGGCCTTATTTTAATGTCGATTTAAGTCTTAATTAAGCTTAATTTAATTCAAGCGATATAGTTAGAAATTTAGGTTCAGACTAATTAAGATTTAAAATCACTTATTAATTAACTCCGTTGGGCTTCAAACTTGAGTCGAACTCAAAATTAACCCGAATTAAAAATAACTTAAATTTAAATTTAATTATAATTTTTTATTCGAAATTATTTTCGGTTTAAGCTCGGCTCAGTTATGCTCAATTATTCCCGTAGTGATTAAGTACTTAAGATTTTTTTAAAACAATCATATAATTAAGCAAACCACAAGATAAAGCACTATAACCCTCCCAACAAAGGAGAAATAGGTGGACTTCAGGAGGGACACATTTAATCTCTCTCATCCACACAAAATGTATGAATGATATATGATGCTCGTCCGCTGGGACCAACTTGATTATTAATTATTAAAAAAATCGGCGTCCCTTCGTAAGTAACGAAGCCAAGCCTTCAGGCCACCTACTAATCTTAATCACTTTTTTGGTGTTCTCCTAGCGGATGATATGAATGTTTATTTAATTGGCTAACAATTGGTTAGCATCGGATCAAGTGCCGTGCCAAACAATAGTTGGACAGTGTCAGCATAACAACGTGTATATGTGCTTAGGAATAATAAATTAAATTGCTATATTCATCCGCTGCAAAGATTATTTATGTTAATTTACATAAGATATCTCTAATTAACACTTATTTTATGGTCTACGACCAGCCACCCAAGTCAACTAAATCCAATTAGCTAAATGCACAATATTTAAGAATAAATTTTTTGATAACCATGTTTAGCCCTTATCTGCAACCAAATGCCACCTTATTCCCTCCGATCCAATCAAGGTCGAATCGCCTCCTTCCACGTAATCTCCACCTAATCGACTGCCGTCGTTTTCTTCACAAAAGTCTCCCCAGCTACCAGCCCAAACTAGTAATCCCTAATCCCAACCCACTCCCTCTCATTCATGCCCCCCTTGGTAATGACGACATCCACCCCGCCGTCCAAGACGGCCGAGCTCGACGCGCCACTCCACGCCCTCGGCTTCGAGATCGACGAGGTCTCCCCCGATCAGCTCACCGGTCGCCTGAAGGTCACCGACCACTGCTGCCAGGTAAGTAGGATATAAACTCTTCCCTGTTCTGTTCCCGGATAACCTCATCCTATCCGCGGATTAGTAAAGTTTGGGGATAAATCCTATCGGCAGCCGTTCAAGGTGCTGCACGGCGGGGTGTCGGCGCTGATAGCGGAGGCTTTGGCGAGCATGGGGGCCCACATGGCTTCCGGTTACCGGCGGGTGGCCGGAATCCAGCTTAGCATCAACCATCACCGCAGCGCGCAGCTCGGCGATTTGGTCTTCGCCCAGGCCAATCCAATCCACGTCGGTCGATCCACCCAGGTGAGCTTACCGCTCTTTCGAGCTCGCTCCTTTGTCCTGATCCTCTATCGAATCATTTCAAGCCACTGACAGGTATCCCTCAAATGTAGCTGTAGGTAGTTCCTGCATCCATGTGTGCAGACGATCTCGTGCTCTTTGATCGCTCCTCTCTACATATTTATATAACCTTCCACGTGTTTGGTTGCTAAAACATTGAATTTAATAAAGCGACCGAATTCCGTAAAATAATATTTTATTTTTTTTAAAAAAATGATCTATTTTGGGTAGGTAATGAAGTTATTTTTTATAATTAAATATTAAAAGTAGAGATATTTTTTTAAATAAATATTTTCTTCCTCCGCTTTCCAGTAATTAAATATTCTCTTACGGATAATAGGAACTTTTTGGACGGATTTAACTAGTTAATGTCTGAAAAGGAATGAGCGAACTTAATACATTTACTGTTGTATATTTTGGACACATAAGCCATACGTCATAACCCCTGCATAAAGTCACTACAAGTTTATCGGCATAATGTACATCTGTGCTTTAGAGATAGATAGAGAGGTTTACTGTATTATAATCGTGCTATAATTAGAAAAAAAAAAGTTGAACAGAAAAATTAATTCAGATTTAAGAATAGAAACAAATAAACTAAATCTTCTCACTCTTTTCACTCGCTACCACTCCTCACACATCCTTTTATTTATAAGTAAATTTTCACTTCAAGTTTCCATAAGATTGAACTACTGTTAATGTAAGTTCTATGAGGAGAGGTATAAGGAGGCCAAGTTTGGTCAAAATTAGTACTCCACATCGCGTGCACCGTGTTGCAGTGTTAATTAATTCATAATTTGTATAACTTTTATGAGCAGGTATGGGAGGTACGTTTGTGGAAGATGGATCCTTCCACATCGGAGAAGGGGGCTCTACTGTCATCATCTAGAGTTACACTTCTCGCAAACTTGCCCGTTCCTGAACATGTTAAGAATGCAGGAGATGCTCTGAAGAAGTATTCCAGGCTATGAACACTCACACATTCAAAACCTTAATCTTGTATTTGTAATAATATTATTGAACACATAATATAAATTATAACTATTAGGGGTGAAAACGGGTCGGATTAACTCCGACCCGACCCGTTATTCGACTCCATTGGAAGAAAAAATTCTTATCCGATTTAGATGCGGATAGAATTTAAAAAAAATAAGTTTGGATATGGATTCGAAAAAAATGAACTTGTTGATGGAATCTAATATACAGTAATAAGTCATTTTTGCTGGGCCTCTATTCTTTTTTTAGGTTCACTAAGATTCTTAATGACTGAAACTTCCGGTTATCTTGGTAGAAATTTAATATCCAAGCCGGATATAATTTTCAAATTTAGATACAGATATTAGATATTTGTTTACATGCATATTTTTTGAATAATTTATAGTTTTTAGTTTACTTATTTAAATAGTGAATATTAATATTATTATTAATAATTTATTATATATTATTTATAGAGATTAATTTTTCTAATTTATATGTATTTGACATACATTTTTTTACTCTTAATATTTTTGTGTTAATTATCTCATAATTTATTTAAAATTCGATCAGTATCCGTTTAAAGTTCGATCTTCTATCCGAAAATTATTCGTATCCGTTTTGTGATATTACAATCCATTAAATATCTATATTCGAATATATATTCAAACTAAAAGTATAAAAATATAAGTTAATTATTACTTGGTCCGTATCTTATCAGTTTTCACTCCTAGTAACCATCCTTGGGCCCATAGAGTTCAAAAAAGCACTATTGCAGGCATGATTCTCTTTCTCCGTTCCGTTCTGTTGTTTGTAATATCATGCATGTATTCATCATTGACACCTAGCTACCAAATCAATGCATCAATGATGGTTACTCTGAAATCAATAATTACTCTTGAATTGCATAATATTTTTTTTTTAAAAAAATATTATAATTGTCACTATATTTTATTTTTCAAATTATCATACTTATCATCAAGATATTGACTCTTCCAGATTTGCCATTGTGATTATTGATTATTAAAATTAACAAATATATGTAAATAATTCAAATACTTTTTTTTTTCTTCTTGAAGCTTTGAGTGTAAAATATCTACCACTAATTTTTTTTTTCTTGCAAAAGATTAGTTTTCTTTTAGTGTATCATATAACATTAGATAGCTTTTTGATCCATTTTTTTATTAATCTAACTCTAGTTTAAATTGTCATTAGTTAGAATTTTAGGAATGATATTTTGGAAAAGAATTTTGGTGGCAAATATATAATACCTTATTTACTTGTAAACTCCTCTAATATTGATATGGAATTAACTAGTAGTTCAAATTTAATAATTAAAATATGAAAAATGGAAATATATTTATTCTAATTTCTCTTAGTTAGAAATATTTTTATTTTTTATTAAATTATTAAGACTTCAATTGAAAGGTGTCAACTTTAAAGTGGGGGGCATGTGAGCTAATAAAAGATTCTTTTTTTTTGGTTAAGGATATTCACTAAAAAACCTTTTACAAAAAATATATAATTGAGATTGTCTGGGGGTATTATTGGGAAGTTGTTTGGTATAGTTGTAATTTGGTCCCCGAATTTTCGCCAGTAGAGAAAGAGAGAGAGAGAGAGAGTCAGAACTACTTTGGTCTCCTTCGCCTCTCGGCCTCTCCGCTTCGCAGTGATCTCTCTCAGATCAAAACCCCCAACCATGGCGCTGCTACTGGGGGAGGATGGGAGGGGCTACGACCTCGCGCGGCGGCTCGACGAGTGCGGCGCGTGGCGGACGTGGCTGGGCGACGCCGCGTATGCCGCCTTCGCCCACTCCCTCTCTTCCGCCGGCACGTGGGAAGCCTTCCTCACCCCCTCTTCCTCGACCTCGAGGGCCCACCTCCACCTCCAGCTTCGGGCACGAGCCCTCCTCTTCGACAAGGCTTCTGTTTCCCTCTTCCTCCGCAGCCCTTCGTCGTCGTCGTCGTCGTCGCAGGCGATCTCGAATCTAAACCTTAACTGTAAGTTACACGGGTTGCCTCACTGGATTGGAATTTTTTTTTTGTTTTTTTGGTTTATAGATTCTTCTGTTAACAACTTTGCGGTGGATTAAGTGAACGAGTGGAATTGTGGGAGAATGATTCATGGAGAAGGTTGGGATTTTGATAGTGGCAAAATTGTGCGTTTTAGAATCTAAACCTAAATTGGAGATGTTTCTTCTGCTATAGTTTCTCTTTCTTATGATTTTATGACTAGTTGTGATTGGTGTAGCATGGAGCTTAATTTATGGAAAAAGTTTTAGGCTTTGCTGCTGATTTCTTTGCCAAGTAATGTGCTTTGGAATCCGAAACTCCAACTAAAGCTACCGACCTATGTTTCCTGATACCAAGTTGCTGAGATTGATGTATTCCTAATCGGGAATTGATTCTTTTGTCTGTAGCTTCTCTTACAATGACTTTTACAGCTGATTACTTGAAAGAATGCGGTAAGGGTAGAATTGGATGTTATGGATCGTAATTTCTAGAAAAACTGAAAAAAAGAAGGTTGAGGTTTTGAGAGTGCTTTCTGTCAAACCTATGGTTTTAGACAATTTTGCATCTTCTATTTCGCACCAAGCTTCCATGATGCAGATTATTGGAATTTCCTAAAATAAATTGGGTTTTATTCTTTAACATCTGTACTATGTGTGCTACATGATATTTAGCTAATTAATATTGCTGCTTCTATCCATTGGTATTGGAAACTAGTCTATTTCGTTTATTTATTGGAATATTTTATTGTTTATCTTTGTGAATTATTCACATGAAAGTGGATCTTGTTTCTTGTTATCAGTCTTTCTTCTAATAACATGTTTGCCTTTTTGTTTCCTCCAGATTTGCAGCTTCATGGGGATGATGTCTATTTCTCGCTAGAAGATGATCGAGAAGATGGTGCTCAACATCAAGTAGGCTCTGGTCTTTGAAGTTCATCAAAATTCTTTACTAGGATAAAATCTTTTGCATAATTTACCTGCCATAACTATCTCATTTATTCTATAACATTTTTTGCATTGTCCAGGGACTGTATCACAAGTTCACAACTAATAATTTCTTTAATGCTGTAAAAATAAAAGATACAATATTTCTTCCTAGTGCCAAAGATTTATGAATTTGGCATAGCCTTTCTTTCCATTCATGTTCAGTACATTATTTATTCTTTATCACCTTCATTAATCTGTGTATTGTCTAGAAATTTTACTATACACTTATACGGAGCAAAATCTTATACCTTCTAGTTGCCAATCTCTAAGTTTGTTCTTTCTTTCTTTCTTTCTTTCTTTATTTTCTTGAGAGAAGTTTGTTTTTTCAAAGTAACCCAACATATTGAATTTTGATTTTTTTTGTCTTTCTTAAGAGAATATATTCTACAAAGTATATATTTTTTTATGCAGATGCAATCTAGGTCAACATTTAGTCCAGGCAAAGCGAATGAGCATTCATTTGAGCGCACTTCTATTCGTCTGATGAGATATAATGAACCTGAAGACTCAAATACATCCCAAAGGCACAGTCATGAAGAGTTGCCTGGCACATGGTTTAAGAAATTTGCTGAAAAATATAGAATAAGACATAACAGATTTCCATCTGGTGAGAAAGAACCTCCAAAGAGAACAACTGAGGGAATGTATAACTATCTTAGGCTTTGTAGTGCACATAAAAGGAAGAGGCAAGTATTTAAGGATGATCGATATGTAGGTCTCGGTGAGCCTGCTTTGGACAATGGAACTTCCATGCGTTCAAAAATTGCTCCGGATGCGATTAGTTCAATTGATGAGGCTTTCTTTCCAGAATTGACGTTTCCATCTGACTGTATACCTGGTAGTGCACTATCACAAACAACTGGAATTGAGAACCAGAAAGTGGAAGTTTATGGGGTTCTTGATAATTTGCCCCCTTTGGTAAGCCGGAGTCCAGCAATGCTTGAAAGATTTGGGATAATACCTGATTACCAGAAGATGGGAAGGAAATATAGGGGAAAAGATGGATCTGGAGGGGCAGGGAGACCTCTTTGTCAAGAGCAAGCATCACAGATGACCCAGAAGGTAGTAGCTCGTTTCTTAACAAATGTAGGTTTTGAATCTGGAACAGAAGTCTCAGTGGAAGTTCTTTCAGAAATTTTTGGTGGACATATCTGCAAATTAGGCCGCATCTTAAAGCTTCTCACTGACAGCTACAAAAAGCAGTTTACTTCAGTTGAACTTCTTAAGATGTTTCTGCAAGTAGCAGGATATAGGTGAGTAGTTACTTCGTCTTATAAAGATATATGATGTACAGTGAATCTGAGTAGAGGAAAGCCCTTGTCCTTCAGGGAGCTTTTCAGTGAATTATTCGGAGTGCTCCTTTATTTTCCTTATGAGATATGATGGAGATGTAACAGATAAAAGGAATACTTGCTTCTTTATGAGATAATATAAGAAAATTAGATAAAAGACTAGATACAAACTGAGAACAAAGCCCTTAAAAGAGCAGAAAAAGTCATGTGTACTAGCTACCTTAGTCTACAATGCCTAGAAAAGTAGCTTTGGATCTCAAGAGATACAAATGAAATGATTTAGTAATCTCTACATGCTAAGGCTTGCTTCTTGTATTCATGAGGTCATGAGTTCAAGTATTGGAACCATCCCTTCAAAGTTGAGGGTAATGCTGCAAAGATCTAAGCCTCATACATCTTGACTCGAATCATCTTAAGGAGAACTTCCTGATGCTAATACATCCTTAAAGTCTTAAACCCACATTACGTATGCACATGTCACACTCTTCTTTGATATGGTCAAATGTTTGTGAAATTTATGAACCATCACTTGGAAATTTTAGCTTGCAATAATTTGTTTCGTTTATTTGGCAGTAACATTGGCGTCCTAACAGAATTTATGAAGGGTGGTAACAAGGTTCTCAGCCCCCAAATACAGCAACAAAGTCACTTGTACCAGACACAACATCAGAACCCCCTTTTACAGGTTCATAAATTATGGAATTATCCTTCACATTCTTTGTTGTGCAATGAATTCTAGAAACATTTTGTTGCACTAAATATAAGACCAAGGTATGACTTGGTCACCTATGATCTGTAGATTGGATATAGTTTGTCTGAGTTTTATTCCGGTACTGTGTTTAGATTATTCAGCACTATGTTTCAGTATTTAAATAGGCTGCACCTTAGTGAAATGCTACTGAGGATGTTATAAATTCATATAAACTGGAATCTTTAACGACCTTCTTTGCTCATAGTAGATGATCCTGAAATTTATATAGTACCACTTTAAGTCTCTCTAACTTTTCTACTGTACATTTATTAACGATAAAATCAAAATATAGGCCTTAAATGCATCTTTGAAATCTGAATCTGATGATTACTTCTGTTAGTAGATATACCGTCTTGTACTTTTGGATCTCTGACTCAAAAGGTTGATTGTTCTATAAAACCAACTAGCCAAGGTTTACTCTTGGCCATATTTTTTATATATTATGTAATACATTAGAACATACATAGGTCTGCAGGGAGTTCCAGTAGAAGTGCAGTTGATGACTTTCTAAAACATGGTTCAAGTCCTCAACATTTCTATAGGGTTGTATTTGGGAATTTCTGCTACAGGTTACTATCTTTTGTTGTCATTATTCCATTGTTACCGAGATTTTCATCACCATCTAAGTATACAAAATGTATCAATCCTTAAATCTAATTCCTTAGCAAAACAATGATTCTTCAGAAAATATATAGATCCACATGATAATTCTTCCACTTATATTTGATGTCATGAACTAATTTTTTTACAGTACGGCAACCAACAGTTCCAAAGACCATTACATCCCCAAATGAACATGGGTCTTCCCCAGAATTTGACCTTTCAACAACAGCAGCAGCTGCAGCATCTACGACGCCGCCAAATATCCAGTCCTCGTGGTTCTGTTGCAATGATGGACAAAGCTCAGCAACCTATGGTGGATGTCAAGATGGAAAATATGTCAGAGATACCAATTGATGGTGCTTTTGACACACTGAGTAAACATACACTGCAGTTAAGGCAGCAGCAACAGCAGATAGCTATGGCTAATCAGTACGCTCAATCAGGGCAGCAGTTCAAACAACTATCATCTGTTCAAGTTCCTCAACTACAAGCTCAGTAAGATTCTAAGAAGGAAATTATGATGGCCTCTAACTGAGGCAATTTGTTTTGATTGTTTGAGTGTCTGATATCATTCAATGCGTTATTGTAGGAATGCATATAATACAAGAACTCCGCCGGTGAAAGTAGAAGCCTTCCATGAATTGATGAGTGGAGATTCAACTTTGAAGCACGAAAGCGAGCACAATAAACTAACAGCCCCTCCGAAATAGGCATAGTTGACGTTTCATAACTGTGTTTCATAACTGTATAGATGATAGGTGGTTAGGTGAAGAACTTGTCTGACATATTCTGTGCTTCATCTATGAGCTGATTCTTGCATCGACTGTCTTTTATGTTTATTTGTTTAGCTAAGATGTCCATTAATGGCCAAATTAAGTGTTCTGCTGCTTATACATAAAGAAAAACAAGCGGATGATGGAAGTAGAAAAGTCAAAAACATTCTTTATACATCTTATACTCAAAGTTCACTTCCATGCACTATGGAGTCTACGGTGCAGCGACCCAAGGGTCCATGGTTAGTCATGCTGTTAAGTGCCTAACAGTGGAAGTTTGTAACTTTCAAAACATAGTAATAGTCACTACATTCTTTAAAATACAATAATTACCACTAAACTCATTGAAACCATTTTAAGAATACTCTTCTGTTTAGACTAATTTAGATTAACAAAAGATTATTTTGTCCTATATAAATTGTTTAAAATTGTTTTAAACTATATAATTTTACCCATATTATGGTACAAGAAAAGAAAATCTTTTTCATTTGTCGGATAAATATTAGTCATAAATATTTCATGCTTTAAAGTTAAAAAAAGAAAGAAAGATATCTTAGTCACTTATATGTATTTGTCCACTTTAATAACTATCTTTTAAGGATATTGTATGAATGTTCTGTTACAGGATAACAATTTTAAAAGAGGTATAAAACAATTATAGTATTTTAAATAATGTAGTGACAATTGCGTAAAGAACCCAGAGAATAATCTCATGCAAATGCTTTAACTTGTATTTGACATGCAACATGCCATCAGAATAACACAGGCATAAAATTATCCAGTAAATCTGGTTGGCGAACCAAATGTCCAATATAAACTGGACAAAACCATCTTCAAAATAAAATAAGGTACAGTATCTGTGCTAACAATAACACAAGCCATTAATTCTAAGATACAGTATCTGTGCCAAAATAGAAGAATGCAAGTCCGAAATTATATATAGATGGCAGTTTCAGGCAGCTGCAACTTGAGGGGGCAAGAGCGTTATCTCGACATTGTCATGAACACCCTGAAGCAGCAGCTCACCATCATATGCAACGACTTTTCTCTTCTTCGCTGCCCTCAAAGTTCCAACTAGTGCTTCAAATATATTTGCGCATCTGTCATCATTGAAGAGGACCCCAAACTTGGTCTGCAAATCATCACGAAAATCTTTACCGACACGGTTTGATTCATGAAGTAAAGCAGCAAGCATGAATTCATTCCATGAAAACATACTGTATGTTTGAAAATGGAACAGATACATTAGCATATATACATGTTCCAGATAATAGATAACAAAATTGGCCCTGAGCAGGCGTGCATGGAAGAACTTCTGTGTATGAGAAGAAGTGAAATAACAAAGGCATGCAAAGGGCAGTTACAGCATAGAAAAAGCTAAACCTTAAGCAGCTAAAGCAATAACTCAAGAGAACTGGATCATTGACAAAACAGTGATTGGAGGAATTTGGCATTCTTACTTCTCTATCCACCCGCATGTTCACAAAGATTGAAAAGAAATATGAAAACTAATAAAGCATCTAGTTATTCTTATCGTAGTATATTTTAAAAGGAATATCTCGAAACATATTTGGTGATGTCAACAAGAATAAGCAAGATTATGCTCTATACAAAAAGTATTGTTAACTCATCAATTATTCTGAAAGATTAAGCTATTAGAGAATAATAATTTTTATATTTTATACTACAACACTCTCTATCACTTTTGAAATAAGATATTTTGATGCCCCAAGAAGTAAATTTAATTAAAATGAGTGAAATTTTATATTTTCAGGCAAATATAGACATATTAAGATTTAAATTCATGGCCTCTAACTCTGATACTATGCTGACTCACGAATTGCTCTAAAAGGAACCGTAATTTTTATATTTTATATTTGAACAAGTTCAACAAACTTAATTATGCTTCGCCAGTACATTGGATACCTAAATGCTTGGTCAATCATATTCCTAGCAAAATATCATCAGAATTGGCACATACATTCTTCGATTAGACAGCTCTGAATTAATCTGGTCAAAGATCATCTTGACTTAGAAAGTAAAGATGTCTGACAATTTGATATGATCCTTTTGTTTCTACTACTTTACAATCCAAGATATCAGTCAATATAATGCTACAAGCAACAAGCATCGAGAACCAACATGATGTGAATTGGAATATTTTGATGATAAATTGATGTGAGATGGAAATGAATACCGATCCCCAAAAGAAACAGAACCATATCTGTAATCCTTCAATAACGAAATCTCATAACCAAAACAATCCCTTCAGATAAGATGAGATCGGCCATTACTCAAACCCTAATAAAGTGTTCCACATGCCAAGATCCAACCTCACATCAAGTATCGACCAGAAATACCCCGAGAAATCACACGAATCGATGTAAGATGGCTCCAAATTGTAGAAATATTTTACCTTGTAAGATCCGTCCGGTTGGAGTTGACCCAATCGCCGGATCTCTTCCTTGAGCCGTCCCACTTCTTCCTCTACGTTCATCCTCTCTCTCTCTCTCTCTCTCTCTCTCTACTGCGGATGGGATATTAGATGTATGCTGTACGACGTACAGTTCTTAACAATTTACAATTTAGACCCTTCCATTTAATGAAATAACGATCCAGTCATCACCGTTTTATCTTTTCGTATGAATTTAATATTTTTAAGGCCTTAAAAGAAACAACGCACCGTATTCTTTTCTCTTTACTTTTGATATATATATAGAGAGAGAGAGAGAGAGAGAGAGAGAGAGAGAGATTCTTAACTCATAGAGACTAATTATAAAGTAAATAAAAAAAACTAGTCCTTACACAACAATGAACCTAAAACATACACAATATAATGCAAAAACTTGAATCCAATGTGATCTTGAAGAAAACCCAAGAAATATTCTCAATAAATATATAAAAATTTCCAGCCACAAATAGTTTCAACGTTCATCATATCACCATAGCAGTTAAGTCCAACATAACTGCTAACAAATCCAACACCACTAAAAAAAAACTCCCCCAACTACCTCCATCCAAACATCCCCAGAATTAATAACAAGAGAGTTACATAAGCTACAGTGTCACATAACATCAACTAATATAAAAATCCCAACATTCCATAACCACATCCACGCAAACATATTGCACTTCGTAAGGAAATATAGAAGAAGAAGAAGAAGAAGAAAAATAAATTACATAGCCAAATTCCATGAGGCGTGAAGAAGATTAGGAAACAAATATGATAGATGGATCGCAGCAGCACTCGTCGATTAAACAGCAGCAGCAGAGAGCAGCGAGACTGCCAAAGGAAAAAAAAAAGTTAAATAAGAGAAAAATTTTACGTTTTAACACCTGAATTTGATGCCAATATCACTTAATATCCTCTTCAGAAGTTCTTCACCCTCAAAATATCTGTAGCGAAAAATCCTTCAGGGATGAAATATGCGATTTTTGGCCCTTATAAATAGGTATAATTACAAAATAAGCAAAGAAAGGAATGGATGCATACCATCCTTCGAGGAAGCCACCACTTCTTTTCGGCGGCGGAGCAGCTGCGTACTGCGGCGGCGCCATCACCGGAGGGCCTTGGTAATAGCCTGCATATTTACAAATTAAAACCCCCCAGAAGGAACAAATCAGAAACTTAACCACAAAAAAACCCTAGAAACTACAATTATAATCTCCAAAAAGGGGAATAAAACCTCAGAGAAGCCAGTATACAAACTCTAACCTTGAGCAGGGTATGGGTAGGCGTACTTGGGATCGCTCATCTTAGATTAACTGGAGATTTGGAGGTGGTCTAGACTCTAAAATGGAGAAGAGATGGAGAGAAAGAGAGAGGTATCAAAGAGCTACAACTGAGAGAGAGGAATTGGAGATGTTGTGGCTATTTATAATCCATTAACCGCGTATAAGAGAAACGTGTAGGTGAGAAAAAAGGAGGACCGAAAAGGGAAAGGAGACCGCCTTAAGACGGCGATGCCCATGTACGAAGAAATGCGCTTGGATTCCTTTTGAAACCGATCCAGCACATAAATGAGTGTAGGAATTTACTAAATCTGCTTACCTGCCATATCATCAATGCCGGTCATTAATCCTGTCTTACAGCTGGGTTGTAGAAAATCCAGTTCACGTTCCTTTTGAGTTAAGTTATTCCGACTCTCTTTATCGAGTAGTTTCTTTTCCCATCTTTTTCTTCCTCGAGTTTTAAAAATTTAATATAAGCTTTTTAGATCTGTGGTCGAATTTGTTATGGGTTCGATTCGAATTCCAAATATAGTTTAAACTCGCTATGAATAATTTTTTAAAGAGAGCTAATTGAGTTGTCAAATATGTATGTCATATATGTAGATTTATGATGTATGTCAGAATGTATGTTGAATGAGTATTCAAAGGAAGGTGGTGTGAGTTAAAACCTACCCAAAGTAAAGTGAGGCCCGCTAAGAACCTAGAAGTATCTCAGTCTGAAGGGCAGCTTCTAGACTTGTGTGGGTCCCTCGAAATAATAGCCTTAGTTTGAATTCTTTGCCGCCATCTAAGAATAAAGGCCAGCATTGCATTCACAGAGCTTATTCCCAGGAGAAAGAAAAAATGAGTCTTTCAAAGAGTAATAGACAACTATCCAGCGGTTATCAAATTCTTTTTTAGCTCACTTGGGATGTAACATCCTCAAAAAATGCTTGTTAGTTTGTAATACTCGCTCAACTCGGCTCAAACTATAAATTAAATTAAATTAAATTAAAATTTTTAATTTAAGAAACTAATCGAGTCAAGCAAAGCGAGAGTCAAACGAGCTAAATTATTGTGGGGTTATATATATATATATATATAAAAGTCTGAGCCGCTGTAACATATGAAGTCTCTAAAAATTCTATTCTTAGACCCCAAATCGTCAAACGTTGTTGTCACCCAAATTACTTTCTAAAACTCATTCTCACCAACGCCAATAAGAAGTAGAAGAAGAATGACTAAGAAGGCCCCTGCCGAGAAGAAGCCCAAGACTCCCATGATTCAGTTGCTCACAATGTGGAGCCGGATAAGCGATGTCCAGTTTCTGATCTTTATAATGTTGTCATTGACGATCTTTTTTATGGCGAGATTAAAGTTTAATACGTATAAATTAGTGGCTTTAATGCAAGCAAGGAAGGAAGGAAGGAGTAGTGGTGGATTCCATCCATGGAAGATGATCGCCATTCATCGATCTCTCTCATCTCTGTAGAAGCTTCAGAAGTGAAGTGGTTGAAAAGTTTTCGTCAGCGCTGGCGGCAGCTACCTAATCCCACCCAGCATGCAAAATGATAAGAAAATTGAATAAGAATATCTACGGGCTATTTTACTCCATTATAGTGAGATTTATCCTGGAAGGATGTAAGAGGAGCATCCAGAGAAAGATGTGCATAATTAAAGAGTAAATAAACAATTAGTAGTATCTCATGCATGGATTTCAAAAGCCCACAGAGAATTAATTGCGCACGAAGGGATTGACAAAAATGGCAAGGAATAGGTAAAAATAATGGAGAGAATCCCTCTGATCTAAAGAATGGAATAAGATCCAAAGCAAGTTGATGGTTTTCTCTATTCCATTCCCTGAACTCAAGAAAAAGTAGGCAAAGTCGCCTTCAGTTCACTTAGATAGCATGAACATTCTCATACTTGATTGTTCTGTTCACATCTAGTTCTAAGATGTTATTAAACTATCGTAGTTATGGAAGAAGATGGATTCTCTATCCACTTCATCAAACATATTCCAAGAATGTTAGTTTACCACATCATGTACCAAAACAAATACCAAGGTAAGAAAGATGGGGAAAATTAAGAAAACAATAATTTGTAATACATGCATTCCACACATCATTAGTATCAATCACTTTATATTTGGACAGGTTCTGTTTGGAGAATAACTAGTGATAACTCATTTATTCCTCTACTTTTCTTCTTTGCTCCTCAGCTCTCTATACTTTACGTCAAAATATACACTATAAGAAAATTTTAATTAGGATGTAAATTTTTTATTATTTCCGACGTAATATTTAAGGATCTTGTTCGAAAATAAATATATAAGATTCCATAGAAGTAGAATAAATATGATTAGAATCGTGAAAAATGCAACTGATGTGGAAAACATCCAATAACGGGACTTTTTTTTTTCTGGTTCATATTTGCTAATCTTAGAAATTTTCTTTGCAATTAAAATTTGATGCATTTTTAATTTGAGAGATTAAGTCCACTTAGCTTCATTGGCATATCTAAGTTGTTTTTTATACTTTGTTCCCAAGCTGTCTTCAACTCATGTAAAAGAAAAGGAGAGAGTTGTATAATGGAATTATTAGCTGCATTATATCTAGAATACTTTGTATTCTCTTATGTATTGCTACATAAATATGTTAACAAACTTCAGAATACATCAGATTGTATTTTTATATTCCCAAATTATTTACATATTTTTTTTGTTTTTATTCTATAATTATTAAGTTTCAAGTTATAGTTTCTTGATTCACAAAAATATTATATTGTGTGTGTGTGTATATATATATATATATACTTTTCTGGCCCCTAAATATCTGAATAGGAATGCAATTTGAGAAGATAAAAGTGAGAAAAATTGGGGGAAAAATAAAGGCTCCTATTGCAGGGGGAAACTAAAATCGGACGTATCCTCTAAAATTAAAATTCATCGGGTTTTTATTGAGAAAAAAAGATAAACTTTCCCCTTTGGTATTAATTTTCCGTGACCATTCTTTAGCGGTCACGTGTGCTTCAGCTTCGCTACGCTGAAGCTGCCAGCTCATGGATGATGCTAACGGTTGCATAAGACGCACCGTACTCTTCGTGTCTCTCTCTCTCTCTCTCTCTCTCTCTCTTTCCCTGTCCGATTTACACCCACCAACTTCCACAGTCGGGAACTCCCCAAATCCAATGGAATCGGTGCCGACAACCACGACGGTGACGACTCGACCAGACCGGCATGGCCACGAGATCCGCACCGCATCCTCCGCCTGCGTCGCCGCCATCGATGCCTACTATTTGCAGGTCCTCTCCTACGGCCGCGACCGCCAGGTCATCCTCCAGGCTCCGCTTCACGACCCCGCTTGCTCACTCGCGAACTCCCTCGCCGCCCACTTCGCCGCATCCCATCGCCCCTCCCAGTTCAAGTCCTTCCTCTCCGCTGCCGCCGCTTCCCTCGTAAGACGTGCTCCTCTTCCGTTTCTTGCTTCTTTATTTAGTGTTTGTTTTAATTCTTTAGTACTGATTGATTTGTGCCGGTTAAGGGGAGTGCTACTTCCTACGAGAGAGCAGTTTTTAGAGCGATTTCTTGCTTGGTTGGAGACGAGAAGGATGAGGACGCGGCGCTAGAGATGCACTTCGAGGTTATTTTTTTTCCTCCTTCTCGGAATTCTATGTCGGAATGTTGGATTTATCGTTTTGGTTCATACCTGGTATCAGTTTTGCATTACATCGAAAAGTTATGGTGTAGTAAGCGTGGGGCAAAGTGAGACTATTAAAGAAATCCTTTGTGTGTGTGTGTGTGTGTGTGTGTGTTAGATTTGGATCTCTTTTCTTGGATAAAGATGATTTTTTCTTCTTATTTTCGGTGATTTTGAGGTAAACCTACGTTATGCGCAATGAAATTAAAGTTTCCTTAAATTTAAATTTTGGGCAATGCTAATGGAGGTGAGAATTCTATGCTCCAAACCATCTTGAGAAGATTGAGTAGAAGAGTTTTGGAATCTTATCTATATATGTTCGCCTGAGAGGATTGACAAACAGTATGGGTTCTTTCTAAGTTTAATCAAACTATGTGAACATGTAGAGTACCAAATCGTACAAAAATTATGGTCCCGACACTTTATTTAGGGTTTCTGGAATCCCACCTGCAGGTCTTCCAATTTATGGGGTTTAATTACAAACAAAGAGTCACAGCTTTCACGATGATGGTTGAACATTTCCTTCTATAGTGACTCTTTTGAGTTCTCAGTTGAAGTAGTGTGTTGCTACAATTTGTCAAATTATAAGTTTGAGCTTACATTGAGCTAGCACATGATATACTTTTCCTCTGTCAAGATATAAGTTGTAGCGCTGTGATAAATGCCAGTTTTTCAGGGTTGATGAATATGGAAACCTGAGCTTTTTTCATAATTTGCTTGCAGTTACTGAGTGAGTTTCCTAAAGATCTGGTGTCACTGAAGAGGGCGCAGGTCCTGTGTTTTTACTTGGGTCGACCTGATCTATCGTTAAAGCTAGTTGAACAGGTATCCATGTGAGAAACACTACGAGCCCTTTTATATATTTTTCAGAGACATTAAGAACTCTGTCTCTGCAGGAGTTCAATTTCATTTTCCTTGTTAATCATATCTATTTAGGTGAAATTTAATTTTTATTAACTGAACAACATCTAGTACCGATCTTCAAATACACTCTTCTCCTTTTGTGGTCTCAGGTATTGCCACACAATGAAGATCAGAGTTACATCTACGGTATGCTTGCTTTCCAATTATTAGAACTTGGAAGAATGAATGAGGCTGAGAAGGCTGCGAGAAAAGGTTTTGATATAAACAGGCATGACTTGTGGTCACAACATGCGGTAATTGAAAGCTTCTATGATCTTTGGAAATATACCTCCTTATGCCATTGCTATTTCCTCACATATTTCTTCTTTCTCAAGTTTTCATGCAAACCAACTTTTGCATAATTGTCTAGTACTGAGATTTTGAGACCAACATGATGCAGACATTATTCAGATAAATCAATAGAAACACAGAAGCCTGGGCTGCCATTTGAAACAACTTGCTGGCTTTTTCTTGATACTGTCTTAAAGCTATATTTCTTGGTCTCGATCTGTTTCTCCTGAAGTACACTCCAAATTCTCATAGTGCAGTATACAGTACTATTTGGGACCATAACCATTTTCCGTTTGTTGCTCTTGTAACAGCAACAGATTCAACATTTAAATATCTTTTGTCTGACAGTTCTTCTTCTCTTTTTTCAAGTTATGCCATGTTTTCCAATATGAATGCCGTTATAAAGAAGCTGTAGAGTTTATGGAAACGTGTTCTTCCTCATGGACATCCTGTTCATCATTCATGTACGGAGATTTAACTATATATATTGATATTCTTGAGCTGCTGCAAATGTTTAGGACCTCTCCAGTATTTCTGAAGGGTTTTGTTATCTCACTTGTAGGTACACTCACAACTGGTGGCATGTTGCGGTTTGTTATTTGGAAGGTGAATCTCCAATTTGCAAAGTTCTAGAAGTTTATGATCACTATATCTGGAAGGAACTTCAAAGAAGCGATGCTGAGCCAGGAGAGGTATTGTTAGATTACTCTTTCCTGCGTATCCTTGTTTTCATTACTCAAATCCGTCTCATGCATTCAGGTGTATATAAATGCTCTAGGCTTGTTGATCCGTATTTACACACATGGCCTGACGGACTGCATTGTGGATAGGATAATGACGCTCACAGACATATTTAAGAAAGAGGTAATTTCTAGTCTTTAAAATTAAAGGAACAGACTGGCTCATAATTTGGTAGTTTGACTATAAATAAAAAAAATGCAGGTATCGCAACCAAGTAATTACTCTAATCAATTTACCTTGATAGCTTTTAGGAAATTTGCCTTTAAATATTCTTTTGAAAAATATTGAGGAAACTAAGGCCATAAGTCCCTGTTTCTGCACATATTCTCTGTTATTGACAGCTACGTATAATTTTTGTTCTGTATTCCCTTTGTAGCATTGACAGAATGCAATTCCAAGAAAAGGTATGATGAAGTAGTTCATCATATTAAGTGAATCTTTCATCCCTACTAGCAATTAAATTCCTTGTTTCATTTTGGCAAAAATTCTCTCCTTGTTGACTGTTTCATATCTTAAATAGGATATAAGAGTAAGGTGTCTAAAATACTAAGGTGTACTTCTAGTAGTCATTAGCATCATCATTCACCAAGACATCTCCCTAGAGCACATCTTGAAGTTGAGAAATTGCCATGGAAGAAGTCCATTTTGCATGGAATTGTTGAGAAAGAGTGCTATGGTTTTACTAGGTAAGACATCTTTTTTAGGTCAAGAAACTGTCTTTTTTGGTTTTCTTGGTTCTATTTTATACAACTTTTGATTTCATGTTGCTATTGTGTTAGCTTGGAATGAATAGTACTTTTTATGGTTGAGTTAATTATTGTTGCATCACTTTGCTTGTTCATTTCTATTCTTTAGAATTCCCTTTTCATTGTTCTTCTTTAATTTGCTGCTGTAATTAAGAGTTCACACCTTTTGGCCTATAGATTAGCCTGTCTGTAGTAGTAATCCTAGCCTTTCGGCTGATTCTGTTGAACTGATTTTGTGAAGCCTTTTCCTTTTAATGGACATAGCGATATATAGTATTATCACTTATATGAGTTATTATGACTGGATGTGGTGAAGAAGGATAGTCAAACCTTGAGGTTGTGTGGTTAATCCATATTATAGCTAAACGTAATAGAGTAGCTTAACCACATTAATATATGGTCTTTTAGTATCTTTTATACCTTTTCTAGTCTACATGGGGCATGGAATGGTTGCTCGACATACTAGCATTGTGGGCGTTAGCTAGCATGAAGGAGCCCAAAGCAGAGGATTTATTAAAATCCATGAAATCAAGGTAGGAATTTCTCAAAATCTGATTCTGACATTTTGTTTACAGGAACCAAACATATTGCTTTCACTCTAACAACTGAGTCTGCCCTGTAGGATTTATTTGGTGAGCACGAAGAAGCAGAAGAAGATGCAAAGGGCAATTTTGGTGCGTGCATTTACTAAATTTTCTCTTCTATTTGTCAACTGCTTATC
This sequence comes from Typha angustifolia, assembly GCF_048772165.1. Taxonomy (NCBI): domain Eukaryota; kingdom Viridiplantae; phylum Streptophyta; class Magnoliopsida; order Poales; family Typhaceae; genus Typha; species Typha angustifolia. The sequence goes on from NC_133245.1 coordinate 2,309,734, forward strand.
AATTGTATAAAGCAAGCATTTCTAATGATGTGTTCAGTAGTGATGTCCAAAGCATACATCAATTGCTTAGGTTTCTCTGACATTTGCAATATGAAAGTAACAAAGCACATGGGAAGACAAGTGAAAGAAGAAACTCACTGATGTCAAGTCAAATCACAGGGATAGTTTTTGCTTCTCTTCTCTTTTTTCTCTCTATGAACTGCTAGTTGTTTCCTTTGCCGAAATGCTGACTTGCTGAGAGAGCAATCAAAACACATGTTTCCACATAACTTTAGAGAATTTAGTGACCATGTTAGAAAGACATCTGATCGATCATTTTACTTAGATTCTAGAGTTAGAAAAAGTCCAGCATATGAGATCTGAACTTGTCACATGTTTCAATTATTCCGTGATTTGGCTTTTGAGGATAATTTGGAATTTGTCATTGTTCCACTTCTTTTCCTCATTTTACTGCTGGTGAGTTTATAAACCCGAAACGAATATCTGATACACATTCTATGCCTCCTCATTATGTTTCATTTTCTATGTAAGATTCTTTTCTCTGGTCAATAAAGATACTAAGACAGCTTCTGTTTCAGCTGAAAGTTTGATAGACTTGGCAGTATGGGCTTATTTGTGACCCTTTTACAGCTTGCAGAAGCTGTTTATGAGTATGGGAGGGGTGAATACAAGAAAGCATTTGAAATCCTAGGCCCAGATTTCAATGCTATTGATTATAAAGTAGGTTCGGAATATGTAATTTACTTTTAGCATCAAGAATTTTCTTTGTTCTGTCGGATCTAAGTATTTTTTGTTTATTATATGTTTAGATGATTGGGGCATCCGATGAGCAGCTGGATGTCTTTACTGAAGTTTGGTACGATGTCTTACTAAACATTGGACAAATATCTAAGGGTACGAATTCAACTTTTCTTGGCTTCTAATCTAAAATCTCTCTCTACCCCTTCTGAAGGAACTGATAGTATTAGTTTGTTTCTACAGCTATTGAAGAAATTGAGAAACAAGTAAGCAAAAGGGCGGGGGCACCTTTCTTATGGTCCTTGCTGGTATGTCTTTAGCCTCCTCTTTATTTCCTTTTATTTACTCCTCTTATTCCTCTATTATGAGATTGAACGAACTGCCATAGAATAACTATTATTTCCAAGATTAGCATTTGAGGTAGCAACGTTGCTCTCATTTATGTAAATAGTTGGGCAAATGTGCTTCTGCTATGAACGTTCATAAATTAGATTGTAACACAACCAAAATTTTATATTTGTTTATAGACTTGTAACTCTCAAAGAGAAAAAGGATGATGACTTAGGCCAATATATGAGAGGATTGGATTTCTACCAGTATGACAGATGTTGTAAATGTTCTGGAATCTGGGCTCTACAAGGAAACACTTTTTTTGTGGACATTGGCTTCTTTAGGTGAACTGAAGGAGCAATTAATTGCTCATGTTGGAGACTTATCTGTAGTTAATGATCTTATTTATGTTCTTGAATCTCCCTTTTTTGTTAAATACTCTTGCATTGGCTTTATTTTGTACTCCAGTTTGGATTTTCCAAACTAATACCTGCATCGAGTTGGTACCTGAGTCAGCCATGGAAAGTAGTTTAAGCTCTATAATGGGCTCTATGCACACTGACTATATTCATTTTATTACATAATATTGTGAGAGTGGTTGCTAATTTTTGCAGACACATTAGCAGTTTTTTTTAAAAAAAAGCTGGTTAAAGATCCAAAATTATCAGTGTACATTTACTAAGTTTTATTGGTTTCCAGGAGAAGGCGTATTCAATGGAGGGCAGAGCAGATGCTTCAGATGCTGCTGAGAAGGCAAAGGCTCTACGAGCTGCCTGTTTTAGTTAAATGCTCAGAAAATTACTAGCTCATCTCTTTAACAGTCTCCCTGATCAGCACTCGTTGAAGTGTTTGTAATAGCAAATTTGGACACATAAAAGGTATCTATGCATTATGTTGTAATTATTGGATCTTTAATTCCATAGGCCCATGGGAGCTCTAAGCAAATTTTAAACAACCTTTAAATGAGGCAGCAGGGTGATGCTATAAACTATCTCGTTGGGCTCCAAAACTTTTTGGCATTTTTTATTCCGTCATTGACTTGCGTCTGTTGTTAGAAAGTAAATTTTAATGAAGACATCTGACTTCAGGTAAGTGATTTTTTTTTCTTAAAAAGAAAATTTAATCCACAAAAACTATTTTTGATAAAACTTTTCAACTTAACAATCCTCTTGAGTTTAACTCGCTAAAAATGACTTACTCTTACAAAGAGACGCGAATCACGAGAGCTGCCTCTGGCCCTCAAAATTCATTCATAGGTTTCCTATTTTTATTAGGTGAATGAATGCACACGAGTGAACTCACGGGTGCCACACGTGCACTTCCAATAAATCCAAACGACCCGCAATGTGAGGCAATAATTAACAATATTTCTGGTCCCCTGACTTGGAGAACAAGGTATCCTTCCCGGATTCGAATCTCTGAAGTAAAAGCCCTTGTAGCTGGGCGTGAATGGAAGTCCACATCCATATCTTTCCTGAGGACTAACCTCACGAATCGCGTTCATGGTGCCCACGTGGCACATCACTCAACTCCTACCAAGCGTGGTAATTCGTGAGGTTAACTCTGAGCCAAGTAATCGGCCGACGACGAGTCAAAGACTCCTAGCCTATGCACCAGCAACAGAGCCAGAGATTGTTGCATTACGTGGCAGACACTTATTGGAAGGCCTCTAATTTCCTGTAATTTTTCTGCAGGAAATCTTCTGAAGAAGCAGAGGAAAGTCCATACAAATGACCATGTTGCTGTCCTTTGGGAAGTAGGGTTACTCTTCTCTCTCCTTGAGCCTTGGAAGCGAGCGACAGAGCGAGAGAGAGAGAGAGAGAGAGAGAGAGAGAGAGAGAGAGAGAGAGGAACGGAGGCTACCGCCGTCGTGCTGCCGCCTCTGTTCTTTTCTCGGATTCCAAATCGCATCCCCAACTTTATGTCGCTGACTGTGTGGATTGTAGGTGAGTCTCCAAGATTGCTCTGGTCCTTTTTAGCTTTTTTTATGGTTTGGTTCCATATATTGGCTGCTGGAAACGTTCGGAAGAGAAAAGGGAGTAACTATTGGGATAAACGATCGAACCCCTTTGTTGTTTTGGGATGAAATTGTAGTAGTCTATGTTGTATTTCCAATTTGATTGAGATTTTTCTTTACGATTGGGTCCTTTCCAAGATTTAAGGATAGTTTTTGATATACATCGAGTTTAGTTATCACTTTGCCGTGCATCATTTTTTGTGTGCGTGCTGATTTCAGCATTGGAGGTCCATAGTTGAATGTTTGACTCTTTGAGCTTCTTGCATGCTCTGTCTTACTCGTAGAGGATATTAAGACGTGTGAGAGAGAAATTTAAGTAAACAGTCCTATTGTTAGACTGTTGTATAGGCACAGTTAGAAAGTGGGAATTGTTCTTTTGCTTCCCCACTTTACATTTGCATAAATGTTGATTACATGGGAAAAAATAAGAGTACTATTTGAGGTATCAATTGCATTCGTGAGGAGTGATAACTATGTTTATTGTTTCAAAATATATTGGTCAATTATCTTATGTTGTTTTCTGGAGTAGATGGGATGGTCATAAGTACTCACTGATGATGTGATTTTAGTTAAGCCTCTTAAAGAGGAGTTCTTCCTTTTTTTTTCTCTGTGTACCAATGGATTTCATGGAGTTGACCTTTTCTTTTTCTTTCTTTTTTTGGATGATTGTACAATGACCAAATTCTTGTTAGATATGCATGTCTTGGATGAGAAGATGGTTATGAATTATAAAGATTATATGAACTTAGAATTTGTTAGTTGATTCACAATGATGTTTGGTTTCAGATCTGCCGGTGAGAGACCTTCTGGAGTTCACTGGTGGATAAAGACCATATCTACAGTGCGTGAGAGCATTTATCTGCAAAACCAGTATGTATAGTTTTATGATTGCAAATGTAGTTTGAAAGAACAGATTTGCTTGGTACTTATCATTTGCATCACATATCATCTTTTGATAGTACAACTGTCGATGAATCTATGGTTCAGTTTATTCTTTCATCTTCTTGTAGGTATGAAGACATGCTAAATTTAAATGTTCAGTCATCTTTAAATACTATATTTTATTGGTATTACCTCTGTAAAATGATACACCACCATCCTTTACATTGTCTTTCTTTAGTACTTAGTCGTTTAATTTGTAATGTGTTTGGCTTTCTTGTTATCTATTAAAATGAAAGCTACCTTTCTCTTTGTATAACCTTATTTGTCTATATGTTTATTGTGTTGTTCTTCATAGTTATCCTCTTCGCTACATGCAAACTTTTCTGAAAGGCATGTTTGATTCAAAAAGTTTGAGGTTTGAAAAATTAGAAAATAATGTTAAGACCTCTTAGTTTTTTCTTTTTATATATATTTTGCTGATATTTGTAATTGTTTTTCTCTGTGGTTTTGGACATTAAGATGTTATTGACCACTATTTGTGGTGGTTCCTGAGTTGTTCACATCTTATCAATCATACTGCTGAACAGATGACTCCTATATAATTTGATAGTTTTCACCTTCCATTCCTATTTCTTCCAGTTGAAAGAGTTGTTCTAGTACATGACCAGGTGGTTCTATATTGCAGATAATGTTGAGAGCAAAGCAACTTGGCACTCTCACACAGTGTGCTAGATCATTCTATCTTAGCGGTCCACGATGTGGTAGTGCAGATGGAGCATCATGTACTTGCTCTGAGGATGAAACCAGTGTTCCAAGAAGACAACCTTCATCCACTGGTCAACAGAAAAAGAAGGCCAGTTTTTCAGCTGAAGCTCCAGTAAAAGCTGCTTCTCCCTACTTACAAAATGCAGTTGGATCTGTTGGTCACAAAACTTATGGTTACGCAGCTTCCCTTCCACATATTGTCTCCTCCCCATCAACTTTGAAGTCAGACTTAACTTCCGGAAACAGTAAAAGCAACCACATTCATGATGCGGATCATACTCCTGGAAATAATTTGCATAATTCTTCTAGACAGACTGCTGAACACTTTGCCAAGCCAGCTACTGCAACCTCTGGTGTGTTTTCTGAAAAAATAGTGAATTACAGGATCGCAGGTACAGATGGACATGGTATTCACACACCTCAAACTTGCATGGTTGATTCTTCCCAGCCTTTATCAAGTAGTAGGTCTTCGAGTGGCAAGTCCCGCAATAAAGCTTATTATTCTAAAGATCAGCCTCACTTATCAAGTGATGCTGTTGAAAGGTCTAACTGCAATTCTTCTCAACTTGATGATTTTGGGGATAATGTTTCAAGGGCTGACTATGTACAAGCTAAGAAAAATATTTCTGAACCTACTGTTGTGAATCATAGATTACTGTCAGAGACAAAGAGTCAAAGACAATCTGTTAAGCATGTAGCGAAATTCCATTCTGATAGTTTTGCTTCACATGCCAAGCCTGAGGAACTCTTGGGGAAAAAAATGCCAGGTGTTACATATGACAATATTGGGTCTGTCAGTAAATCTCAACATGCTGCAAGATCAGTAAGAGTACATGCTGGAGGTGCTGCATCTAACTTCCGTTCTGCAAATTCTTTACGTGCTGTTGAAAGGTACTCTAACACATTGCAGCAGTTAAAATGGGGACCAGCAACTGAACATGCTTTGGATGATCTTCAGTGCAAATTAGATGCTTTCCAAGCAAATCAAGTGCTTAAGCTGCTGCATGACCACTCTGTTGCTTTGGGGTTTTTTAAATGGTTAAAATGTCAACCTGGGTTCAGGCATGATGGTCACACTTACACTACCATGATTGGTATTCTTGGACAAGCAAGACAGTTTGGTTTAATGAGGAAACTTCTAGAAGAGATGATTAGAGATGGTTGTCGGCCAACTGTAGTGACTTACAACCGTCTGATCCATGCATATGGCCGTGCTAATTACATCGGTGAGGCTGTTAAGGTTTTCCAGGAAATGCAGGAAGCTGGCTATGACCCTGATCGGGTAACTTATTGCACACTCATTGATATCCATGCAAAAGCTGGATACCTGGAAGTTGCAATGAACTTGTATCACAAGATGCAAGTAGTAGGCCTTTCTCCCGACACTTTTACTTATAGTGCAATGGTCAATTGCCTTGGGAAAGGCGGCCATCTTGCTGCTGCATACAAGCTGTTCTGCGAGATGATTGATCACGGCTGTGTTCCTAACCTGGTCACATACAATATTATGATTGCGCTTCAAGCTAAAGCAAGGAATTATTCAAGTGTAGTGAATCTCTACAGAGACATGCAGGCTGCTGGATTTCGTCCTGACAAAATAACTTACAGCATAGTTATGGATGTTCTTGGTCGTTGTGGTCGTCTTGATGAAGCAGAAGCTGTGTTTGTCGAGATGAAACGGGATTGGGTTCCTGATGAACCTGTATATGGTCTTTTAGTAGACTTGTGGGGTAAAGCTGGCAATGTAGATAAGGCTCAAGCATGGTATCAAGCAATGCTTGACTCAGACTTGCGGCCTAATGTACCAACAAGCAATTCCCTGTTGAGTGCTTTTCTCAAGGTACACAGGTTTGCAGATGCCTACAATGTGCTACAAAACATGCTTCATTTGGGACTTTTCCCCTCTCTCCAGACCTACACTCTACTTCTCAGCTGCTGTACTGAGAATAGCCCACAAATGGGGCTGTGTTGCCAGCTCATGGCCATTACAGGCCACCCAGCTCATATGTTTCTGTCGTGTTTGCCAGATGCGGAACCAGGCGGACAAAATGTGAGGGCCCATGCTGGCCATTTCTTGGACATGATACATAGTGAGGACAGAGAGAGCAAACGGGGTTTCGTGGATGCTGTTATAGATTTCCTTCACAAGTCGGGTCTTAAAGAGGAGGCTGGATTTGTATGGGAGGTGGCATCCCAGAGGAATGTTTATCCAGACTCGATCAAGGAGAAGAGCTCATCTTACTGGCTCATCAATCTACATGTGATGTCAGAGGGCACTGCATTGACCGCATTATCTAGGACACTAGCTTGGTTTCACAGGCAGATGCTGGCTTCAGGCATTGGGCCGCAAAGAATCGATATCATCACAGGCTGGGGAAGGAGAAGCAGGGTTACAGGTTCATCATTGGTTCGTCGATCTGTACAAGAGCTGCTAGATCTCTTCAGATTCCCGTTCTTTACTGAAAATGGCAATACGGGATGCTTTGTGGGATGTGGTGAATCTCTCAACAGATGGTTGCTCAATTCATATATAGAGCGCATGCACTTATTGTAGCATTTTTCTACTTTCTACCCTGATAGGAGCTTCTTGCTGTCTGTTGTAGTAAGTAACTCTAGTTTAGAGTTTTAGGCCTTTAGGCAGATGCAATTTTGTGGATCAATTTGGATACGTTCTCGCCTGCATCTGTCTATCTATTTTGCTTTCTCCAGCTGTAACAGTTGTAATATGTCCTCCATTTATTTGTTTAAATTTGCTGAGGTTTGATTGGTGGACGATCTATTTATGTCCCTGTTCTGTTTGAATAAAGTGGATTAATACCACAGATTTTGTCTGATTGGTGTTCTAAATACTTGTCATTTGTTGCATGCTTAATTCACTATTGGCAGATCAATGTGCATTCAATTTCTCAATTAGGATTGACGGAAGATGTACAAATCTTGGGATTTGCCATCAATTCAGGGACTCTCAATTTCATGCATAGTTCAGGGAGTTGAAATCTGATTGGAATCTTCAAAAGGGAATGGCTCAAGGTCAATTGGTAAATTGATGAATTAGTCTCTCGAGTTCCACCGTTTTCCTATTAGATTCCTTTGTTTTCTTGAGATTGTTTTATGCGAGAGATGGTCTAAAACACGGATAACTAAACCGGATAAAATTTGGGCACCACTATATCCGGTCGAAAATCCGGGTCTTTATTGATACCGCCTTATGATCTATAATCCTGTACCCGATGATTTGAGTTTTTATTAAGTTTAAGTCAGACCGCTTTTATTTGCTGGTTTAATTCACTTTTAAATTTAAATAGAATCAGATATAATTTGCTACCCTCGGATCTGAATCGGATAATAAATTTGAAATATAAATTAAAGGTCGCTAAGTAAAGTATTAAATCTTAGAATTCTTTTTAATATAAGTTAATTTTTATGAAATTATTTTAGATTTGAAAATCGCTGTCCCGGTTTTAAGCATCACTAATCTTCATTCATATTTAAGTTTGGAAGTATAAAAAGCTTGCAGGGTTAGTTTGGTCAAAAACTCCACCAATATGGATAAAATTCTTACGAGTTAACGGGTCGGGAACATTAAGCGCTCGGAAGATGTTCGAAGGAATACCTCAATGAGGAGCTGCGCACCTGCGAGTCTTTTCCTCCATTTTGGCGCCTCTTTGGGGTGTGCGTCTTGTTTCCGGCGCAACAATGTCCGTTGCCGTCTTCCCTTAAACTACAAGAAGCGTTTCTTCTCCTCTCCAGCTGCAAGCAGCGGTGAACAAGTATTTCATCATCATTCTTTTTTGCTTCTCTCTCTCTCTGTGAGATTTTGTCCATATCCCAATCTTCTTATAGCTGAAACGAGTTCCAACTATCAAGCGTTATTCTTTTTTCCATGGGTTTTCCTCTTTATCATCTTGCTTGCTAGTAGACTAGTATTCATATAAATATCGACCTTTTCTTTCTTTTGTTTGCTTCCTTTATTTCGTATTATTAGATACTACAGTATGAGGTGGATGTTCGCTAGTCATGAAATGAGCGCGACATTTATGTGCTAAAGCTTCTGGTTTTGGCTTGTTTCTTGTCCCGGTAATGAATATAGAAGACGTGTCTTGGTCTTGATTGAGAAGAACTTTTGGGAAAATTATATAAAGACATGCTTGGTGGTTTAGTAAGTGAATAGACTTTTTCGGCATTTAATTGTGTCCTCATATTGAGTATCTTGATAATGAACATTTGGTGAGATCTTCAGGGCTAGGGAGGCCTTGCACGGTATGTGCTTGGTGAGTATGGGCTTCAATTATGCTCAAAAGATCAAATTCTAGTTGTTCCTGAATGCCAGTCTAAAATTGAGTAGGGTATAGTTAGTTTTGGTTTCTTATCTTGAAGTTATTATATCTGAATCTCCAATATCCATTTTCCAGTAAGTTATTCTACACTTCCCATTTCCTGGAATTTCATATAGCTAATAGCTGATTTAAATGGGTAGGCTAATGAGCAATTATTGGTGGTGGTTGGTGCTGGCGCAGCTGGAATTTATGCTTCAATAAGAGCCAAAAGCATAGCTCCTAACTTGAATGTGCTGGTTGTTGAGAAGGGAAAGCCTTTGTCAAAGGTAGACTCTCTTATTAAGTAGAAACTTCATGCTCATTAATCATTTAAAAATTAAAATATCTCTATCTTCTATGAATCTTTGAAAGACAGTAAGTTTGAATATCTATATTTGTTGGCAATAATAATCTAATTCAAAAGTCACGAAATTCCAATTGAAAATAAGTAAATCATGTATAGTCGAGTCTAGTGTTGGATACTATTTTCTTAAAACTAATTTGCTCTTGGGACTTGATCCGCACGTTTTGAATCGAGTCGAGCCGAGCCAGGCGACTCACGTGTGTGAGTTGATTTGCATAGATTTCTTTACCCATAGAATATGTATATCTTTTAGAGCCCAAAATCCATAAGAAGCTTGACATTTATATATTTAATAATATTTTTCAAATATCTAATATGGTACTAAACTCACTTCTTTTTACTTTTCCTTATCATAGTACTTATTTTAAAGTCAATTTTCATTTGCTTTTCTTTATGAATTTGAATAAGTCAATATATGATATTAAAAATACTCTTTAAGTTCTTTTAATTTCACCATTAATCCATCATTAATATGTGTGGACCACATTTAAATTGGGCTCAAAGTTTATAAAATTTTCATGTTCATATACATGATATTTCTAACAATGTTTTCATTCTTTTGACTAATATTAATGCATATTTCTGCTGCAACAATGTTGCCGAATGATTTAGAAGTCTGTACTTGACGGTTTGCTTTCACATATCTACCATAATAAATCTCAAAAAATTTCCTTGGGCATCTTGCCTTGCAAACTTTAATAGATTAGAACACCTGCAATGGTTGGTGATAAGTCAAGGTCAATACAAACAGACAACCTTACTCACTGTAAGATAAGTAGATGAAGGTACATTGTGTTATTTACTCCTGATTCATCGAAATAAAGCAAGCTATGAGCTTATGACTCTTTGTGCAACATAGTATTCTTGAAAAGATTTACCCTAGTTGTCAAGCTACCTAAGCAGCGTCCTTTCTAAAAGTTGGCAATTGGCTTTTGAAAGATATAAAACTAACCATACATAAACAGGAAGCTTGGGATTGATTAAGAGGCTTTGGGCATGTTCCAGGAGACCGTATAGTACACTAATATGAAGAAATTGCTTTGGGAGGGAGAGTGCACCGAAAAAGATGTAAAAATGAATTAGTAAAGGAATGACATATCACATGATCACACTTTCATTAAATATAGCTGAATATAAGAAACTGATTGTGGACACCAACTAGTTAGGGCTAAAGAGTGAAGGCTTTTCTCCTCTATTTGATGATTTCATTATCCTTATTATGTAATTTATTGTTCAGTTAATATCATCTGTAGGTGAAAATATCTGGTGGAGGTCGATGCAATGTCACCAATGGGCATTTTGTTGAGGCAGTGGTAAGACAAAAAATCTTTTATTTAGCTGTTACATTTTTCTTGAACTAACCTCTATTCTTGCCATCTTAAATGTACAAGGACTGACATTTCAATCAATGTCCACCATGGATCAATAATATGACTTTATGAGTATATATACATATATATTGTGACATATATGTAAAGAGCCATTTGTGATATATAGCTACCCTAGGAGAGATATTGATTTATATTATTTGAAAAGAAAAGTCCTTCAGCGATTGCTCCAAATTTATAATGCTACTAGTATAACACCTTTTTAGCACTGCAGTCAGGGTATATATATGTAACGCATGATAACATAAATAAAGGCATATGTACTTATACATACATATGTTGTAGATGTATAAATATATGAGTAGGTATGAAAAATAAATAGTCAAAACTTTCAGTTTTTCATGTATGCTACCATATCCATTGAGACGCCAATGTGAAATTATTCTTCAAGATCTCGATATATACTGTTTGGGTTAACTTTTCACTGACATTTTGCAAATGTGCACAAATGTATAACTTTCCACCTCCTGTCATCTCTAATCTCGCATTTCTGGACCCAGACAATCAATTGTAATATCATAATGCCAACTTCTTCCTCCCTAGGTGACTTAAAAAGATATATAAAATTATAAATGCCCCTATCTAGTCATTTATTATCACCTCCAAATTAGGACCAAAAAGTTCAGGCTAATCCAGAGTTGCTATTGATACGGTGATGCATCATCAGTCATCTATGAAGATTCAACAAATATTTTTTCATCAAAAAAGAAAAAAGAATCAACAATTTTTACTGAAAAGTAGAGTTTGAAGTTCTTGTTAAAGTTCTATATATCTATCTACTGAGCATGATTGCATCTGCTTCCTGTCGTATTATTATCACATCTTAGAATTAATGAGTCGGCCTTGTAGGTGAAAAATCATGCACTTAAGAGTTAAGACTTGCTGATTTGATGTAGATTATTCATACTTGACATTATGTATTATTGTATTAATGCAGAAACTGGCAGAAAATTACCCTAGGGGGAACAAAGAACTGCGGGGATCTTTCTTCAATGCCCATGGTCCACAAGATACAATGTGTTGGTTTTCTGATCATGGAGTTCAGCTTAAGGTAGTCATGAAAACATCTGGAATCTCCTTATTCTTGCGAAGCTACATGTAAACCTTATCAAACATGTTGCTTTTTGCCTTAGACTGAAGATGATGGAAGAGTTTTTCCAGTTAGTGACAGCTCAGCTTCTGTAGTTGATTGTCTTCTCAATGAAGCAAAAAGGATTGGAGGTATCGGTTGTGTTTATATGCTGGTGCATTTGAATTCCTTGCCACATGTAATCAAATTTGTCATATCTCTTTATCAGCTTGTTAGTTACCTCCTTGAGAACTGTCTATTTTAGCAATTTGTCGTCAATTGCCAAGCCATTACTTTTAACTGTGAGATCTATTCAAGATGGTTGTTCTATACCTAAATTATATTTCAAGTGTAATTAAGAAAAAAAATCTCACTGTTGCTTATATATGGCAAAGCATGTTAATGTTTTTTTTTGGGTACTGGGTGGAGTATATAGAAACTTCTACAGAGACTCGATGTACATTTCTCATAGTGGATCTCTATAGCTTAGCCGTAGACCACAGCAATACTGAAAGAGACTTGAAAGTTATTTTTTTCGAGTCTGAAAACTTATTGACTTAGGGTCACCAGTGAATGCGTTAACTGTATATTGGACTATTCCGGTTGTTCACCAATGTAGTGAAAGATGGAAATTCAGCTCTTAATCCAACAATATGGTTTCAGCAGTTGAGGTTTTTGAGGACTTCAAGTAAATCCCACTTTCCTGTCTCTTGTCTACTACCGAAGAAGAACTACATATAACCTTTGGATAAAGAAGTAGAATTCCTATCTGCGACCTTTGATACAGACTAGTGTTTTAGCATGTCTATTTTATGCTGTCATTCCCAAGTCAAAACATTTAGTTAGTAGGATCCACTGAAACCAAAATTTCCTTTGCAGTTGTGCTGCAAACTGGGAAAACTGTCTCAAATGCATCTGTTACTGACAATGGGAAATTTGTTCTGAAGGTTGAGAAACGTACAATAGACTTTGTTGAGTATGTAGATGCTGATTATGTCCTAGTTGCTACAGGGAGCAGCCAACAGGTTCGAAGCTTTTTTTTCCTGTTATTAACGTCATATCAGATTTGTGTAGCTATTTATCTTTTATATGATTTGTTTATAGGGTTACTCAATTGCTACCCAGCTTGGTCATTCTATTATTGACCCAATGCCCAGCTTATTCACATTTAAGATCGCAAATACAGAACTGACGAGATTGTCTGGGGTAATGATCTTTATACTTATAATGGAATATCTGTGCAAAGGCATATCTTACTTTTATTATGAGGTTAAATAAACTATAATTTCATTTTCAGCATGCAGATCTTGATTGCACAGTTCACTCTTAGATAGACTAAGTTCCATTTTATATTGCATAATGAATTAGTAATCATTGAGTTATGCTCTATTTGCTTAATTGCCTCTTTCCCTTATTTACACCTCAAGATGATGATGATTTCCTATGTCAAAAGCTATCATGGCCTTCTTGTAGACTCTTTCAATCTTTATTGGAGTTTTGGGGGATTACTTCTTTGGTGCCTGATCCTAAACTGCAGGCATAAGACAAATACTTCTATTTGCCAAATGGCCTAATATATTTCATTGCAAACTTTGTCCAATTTCTCCCTGATCAATATTTTGACACTTTCTGGAGGGCTGATGTTAAGATGATAAGATTGTAAAAACTAAAAAGTTATCATTGAGACTAAAAAATTATCATTCTTTAGGAATACTCTCGAGTTTGAGTTATGCTCAAGCCCACTCCGTTTAACTGTAAACTGGCTTGGAGGATGATTTTTTTTTTTTATAAATTTTCATACATTAGCCTAAACATAACAGTTTGCTCCCATTTAGTTGAATATATGGTTTACTGTTTCTTTTTTCACAATGAACAGGTTACGTTTCAAAGAGTCAAAGCCAAGCTGAAACTGGATAATGTTCACAAGAGCATACCTGAATTAACTCAGGCAGGCAGTTCTTTTATATATCTTACAGATAAGAGTAAAAACAAAATAAAAATCAATTATGTGATGTTTTCTGAAAATAAAGTTTTGAGTTTGTAGGTCGGGCCTATGTTAGTGACTCACTGGGGACTTAGTGGGCCTGTAATTCTTCGGTTATCTGCTTGGGGAGCGCGTGAGTTATTTCTTTCTAGTTATACAGGTAGAATCTAAACAATGAATATCTCTATCTGCATTGAACTTCCATTCAGAAAAGATATTGCTTTTGTTTTTTGGCCTATGTCAGGGGTACTTATAAGTGCATCTTATAAGTGGTCATGTTCATTGGTTTGATGTCTTGGAGTTATTCTAACTTTCTAAGTCAGAGTGGTGCTTATGGTGTCATACATTAAAGTGATCACATATTACAAATCATCTTCGTATTTTTTTATGGAAACAATTTGATTTGCATATTGGTTTATGATTAACTAATCATGCAAGCCCTGTACTAGTCAATCATTCAAAAGTTTCTGAAGTTGCATTCTAATTCCTTACGATTTGGAATTTTGGATCATGTCATAGTTTTCCTAATATATCTGTAATGCTTGGCTTACAAGCCTTTCATGCTGTGAATCTTATAAGTTCTCAATTTCTTCTGTAAAAAGATGTAGTAACATACAAATTGTTGAACTTGCAAATTCCTGATGCATTTTTTTAAATTTTTTTTTCTTATTTTGGTGGTATGAAAACCTTTGCTTATTATGCATTTTTAGCCTTGTAGTCGTAATTTTGTATGCACATGTTTATCTGGAATTGTATACAGGAATGCTTTTCGTGGACTTCATGCCTGATATTCATATGGAAGATGTGAAGTGCATCCTCTTTCACCAGAGAGATCAGCTGGGGGTTTGGTTCTTTATTGAAGATGTGAAGTATCTTGCATTCCATAATGAAATAATGATTTCAAAATTTCAATGTTTTTTTCTGCAGAAGCATAAGGCGAACAATTTCTTTCCTCCACAGTTTGGTTTGGCAAAAAGATTTTGGAGGTTTTTACTGGAACAAGAGGTCTTATAGCTTGATAAATTATTTCCTTCTGCATGATTTCGTAATATTTTCCAGTACTCCTAGATAAACACTAACAATCTCTCTCCAGGGTTTAGATGGTGATATGCCATGGGCTTCCATTGCAAATAGCCATTTGAATTCCATAGCTCTTCTTCTAAAGCAATATCCATTTAAGGTAGTAGGAAAGGTATGAAGTTATTCCTTTCATGTATATTTGTACAAGTGAGTTTTTTGTATGGTGCCAACGTAGAGATCTCCTTTTTCTTTAGAGGAAAGTCACATGCTTCTTACTCCATGTAGGGACAATTTAAGGATGAATTTGTCACTGCTGGAGGTGTTCCACTTCCAGAGGTTTTTCTCTTATTTGAGGAATTCATCATGAATTATTTATTGATGCATATTTGACCTAATTCTGTTCTTTTGTTTATGAAGATATCACTTAGCACAATGGAAAGCAAGAAACAACCCAATCTCTTCTTTGCAGGAGAGGTAACATTTACATTTTTGGAACTGGATTGGAATTTCTGTGCTTAAAACGCATCAGATAAAGGTGAACTTCTTCCAGGTACTCAATGTTGACGGAATCACTGGTGGATTCAACTTTCAGGTAGTGGTAAACACAGATATTCACAACTTTGTCATATCACTTACTAGAAAAGTATTAGTAGCTTAAAAAGACAGATAAGGTCACCGACATAATTAGATATCCTTACTTATAAGTTATCTCCATAATAAGTAAAACAATTTAACAAGAAATCATGTTGCAGAACTGCCCAATGTATTATGTGTAGTTAGGCATGCATGTCAAGTAATAAACTTCACTATGGCTAAAGTGTAGCACTTTGTCAATTTGACCAGGAGAGTATTTTGTTACACTTAAAAGTTGCCGGAGTCCAATGTTCTCTTCATCACCCTCTTGTGAGGGGGTTTAGCCTCGGCATATGAAAATAACCCACAAGATACATGATAAGTGGCTTTTAAAAATTTGTGGGTTTAGCCTCGGGATATGTGGGTTCTTTTCATAGTTCATTATTGGAAGTTATCTGACTACTTCAAATCATCACTAGTCAGTTTCTTGTGTTTTCTTGACAGAACGCATGGACTGGTGGATATATTGCAGGGACAAGCATTGGCAGACTAGCATCAAATTATTATCACCTGGCAGAAGAAGCATCATGATCGAGACTTGGTACAATGAAATGTAAAACTAAAAATAGAAAAGCAACAAACAAGCCTTAAAGTACCGAAAGGCATATGAATTATATGAATTCAGACAAAAGGAAGGGCCTCTCAAGGTGCCACTAGACAATTCTCCTGGAACTAAACATTTTTGGCTTAGAGCACGCCATTTTGCTCTTCTAGCACCATTGTTTGCCTACGAAGGTATGCTATTGAAGTTTTAAACTTTTATTAGAGTTCCATCTACACAACTTCTTTTGTTTCCAGATGCTCTTTTATACTGTACTAATTCCCTTTTCTTTAAACCAGTTACAGATGTCTGGTTACAGTGATCTTGTTGATAGATCAGCCAACCCCGAGAATAAAGAAGTCTTATGATTTGATAAAAGTTAAGAGCTGAAGGAAAGTGCCCTTAGTGATAGTTCTCCCTTTGCCTATGGAAAGGAAAATAATTCTTTGGGACAAGGCATTCAGAAGTATGGAATGAAAGCTATTGCCCAGATGCGTATTCATCTGTTTTGAGTATGAAATATGAGTCACCAACTATAATTTTGGAGCTGTGGAACTATAAGGATTTTGCTTTCCTTTGTCACAAGAAGTTGAGGCTTGTAATCAGATGTTGTCCATCATTGGTTGATCTAATTTTGTCGGCCTAATAGTATGAAACAGATGCATCCTTTAAGATCTTGGCTATTTCAGCCATTTCTGATCTCCAGCTATTTCGGATCCTGTGGCAGTCTACAATACTGAAATTTCTTAACACTAAAGGTGATTATCGGGTGGGCCAGGCCATGTTTGGGCTGAGCTTTTCGGGCTGATTGAGTTAAATATTTGTTCACGATCCGACACAACCAATCACTCAAGTTGGACCGAGGTAGAATATTATAGCCTGTTATAGCCCACTAGCCCATTTGATATCGGACTTGGATTGAGCGTAATGGGCTGAAATTTATAAAATTATTATATCATATTGGGCCAAGCATAATGAACCTCTATGAAGATATTTTGACTATTTTTAATATCATACTTATATATTAATATCTAATTTATTAAATATTCAATACGAAACTAAATTTTTTTGAAAATATACATGCATAATGATTCGATGTATAGATGAGCGTCCGGCAAAGACATAGCCCGTGTCGCTCACTACCATCTCGGGCTCAAGTAAGTTAGACCTAATAATCATCTCTACTTCACACAAAGGACCTTCTTGCCACCAAAGGGTTTCCTGCACCTTCAATCTACTCCTCGAGGGGTAGACAGTCAAGAAACCATTGATCAAATTGTCTTCAACTGCATTTTCACTCTAGGGTTTTGGGCATCATCCATCTTATCTTCTACAGGCTCCTACTGTAGAATTCTTCATTCCGACAGGTTTCAAGATCTCCCCTTTTTGTTTCACTTCCTCAAAAATGATATGAGCTTCCCAACAACATGCAGTTAGGTCATGTTCAATGTGCAGGGCATGTGGCTTACAACCACAAACAACTTTATCCAGATAAGTTTCTCGCTCTTACTTCTATGCTCATAAAGTTTTGCCATGTTCCTGGCATGTGTCTGGAACATTGAAGAAGCTATAGCTTAAGTAGATTCATTAGATGCTATAGGTCCTACTCGTAATGAAGTGAGTTGGAACTGTTTGACCTATATGCCAGACCTCATGCCCATGTGGCTGAAGCCTAACCAAACAGAATCGGATCTTGAGAAACTAATATAGAAATAAAAATTAATAAGACAGCAAGCACCTCACAATAAATGAACACCCATCTATGCTACTACTACTCTTGATGGCATTGCCTTCCTCCCTGACCAAGTTCTGGAATGTCTGAGGAAAGCGAGAGATGAAGTTTTAACAATGACCTTCCACCAACTTCTCCCAGATATGCATGTCTGTGAGTAATAAACAAGATAAGAATGCACATGCCCTTGGTCCCCACCTAAGCATTTATTTCTTGGCTATGGTAGGGCACAGTAAGATACCACAAAAAACTCCAAGATACAAGCAATTAAATTCGCCGCAGAAAAAAAAAAACTTAAAGAGCATAATAGAGATATAATAAGTATAGCCACATCGTGAGGGGTAGTGATGGACACAAGTCGGTGCGAGTCATTCATTAAATTCACTCATCAGTAGCATCACCAAAACAAAAATTGATCAAAGTTCAGGAGGGATCGGAGTGCCGTCATATTGCATCATACTCTGCCTGATCACACGGTGTAGGATTGTTGGATCGTTTCGATGTCCAAGCCCTTCAACCTCACTACAGACTCCACGTGTCCTTTGAGTGTGTGTAGCTCCCTGAGCCTGGATATCCAAAATAACATTAGCGGTCAGTTGTTCAGTTGCTTCAATTAATCTTGACTAAAAAGAAACTCCAAGTATCAACTGGATAAGTTTCAGGAATGGAAGATTGTGGTAGTGACGGGAATAGCAGACCCACTCCTGACAATACTAGTCATATAGATCATGGAGTTACTGAAAAACTGATGGCCAAAACGTGACAGATTGTAAAGCAGTGCACTGTTGGAAGTTTGCAAGTGTTTTATCTGTCAAGATTGTGGTCCTACCTTGCAATCTCAGCTCGCCTTTTGGCCTCTTCAGCCATTTGATTAAGATCTGTGATGCTGGTCCTCTCATTGAACATCTTGGTGTCAGGTGTTTGCAGACCATGTAGTGTTCTTTGAGCATGTGCCCACTTGAGCTCCCTTGCTTCCTTGCCAAAATCTTTCTTCCTTGTGAAGGCAATCTGCACAAAGAGAGTATCAATCAATCTAAGTGAGAAGGAAATAATCAAACAAGTGTTATTATCAGAGTTCCGCAGCGTATATTACTCTTTGCTCAAGAACAAGATCCCATGCTCTTCCACTCAGGGCATATCGGGTTAGGAACTTAATTATATCAAGTGGAAAGTAGAAAATTATATTGTAAAGCCAAATCACACCAGCCCAGCCCCATCCGATCCCTTTAATTGCAGCAAAACCCCAGTCAGCATAGACAGCGATCAATGTAGCAATCTGCATGTCCACATGATAATCCATAGGAATAAGATCATCACTGCAATGTGCCTTAGGGCATGTAATGAAGGGGAAAGAAGAAACTCACCAGCTGGGCAACAAAGAAAGCAGTAACAAGCAGCAAACCCGGGCGCTCAACAAAGGACCAACTGCGCGATCGTGTCACAAATATTAGAGCTTGACTGATCGTACTAACTTGTAGGTAAACTGCAGAAGCAAGCTTTTGGAAGTCATCTTGAGCTGTTTTCTCAAGACTTTCAACTTTAAATATCCGCTGAAAGATTATCAAAACCCAACAAATTATAACATATGTCAGTGCAAAGATCCACAGTATCTCAGGAAAGAAATACTAAATAAGAAAATTTTATGCAGATTATGTATGAACTAGCTGAACTACGCTTTCGATCAAATACTAGAATGAGAATCCAACATGAAAATAATTTTAGGAGGCATTTTACAGTTAACAAAAGTTTAATGGCATGGCCGAGATTTTCTTGGACAGGATTTGATTTAGACTAACTTCAGAAGTCATTTTGCAGTAAAATTTACTATGGTGATTTTTTTTTTTAACATGCTTCTAATATTATGACAGTTTCGTAAGTCATACGGTTCGTACCGGGAAAAAATCAGTTTTATAGGCAGCCCAGAAGAAAATAACAGTCATCACTGCTAGGTAACCACCAAGGATGATTCCGGTTGCAAAAATCTCAGCCAGCTTCCAGCTGTCAGGGAAAGGAGACGGTTTCACCCTGTCCTTTGATATAGTCATGATGGTACCTGTAAAAAAAGGAGCAAGTACTTTGAGAATAGTAGTTCACATTTTATATAAAGAAAAGTGAACAAAAACAGCAGAACAGACAACAAAAAAGGTGACCCATAAGAGAGAGAAGAAACCAGTAGTCAGCTAGACAAATTTACTAAGTATTACCATCATTGAGAATTGCTATGATCAGGACCATAAACGGTGGAAAGTCGAACTTCCAGATGAGAGCAAGCAGCATAAAGCCAAGCTGTTGCAACAAAGATATAAACCAATAACATTAATCCTCAACACTACTACCAGACAAAAGAAATGAACAAATTCTTGTTACAAAAATGAAAGTTCATGGTTTTGAAACCAATGAAGATTCTTAGTAAATCCCGAGTGATATTTCCCAAGGTAGCCACCAATAAGTATCTATTTAGCAGTGTGAGTTAATATCCTCATGAACAATTATATATATTTTTAGTCCAATGCTGTTACCATGAAAGTTTAAATAAAGCCACATAAGTCATCAGGGATACTTGGACATGATAAGTCAGATGGAAGCAACTATCTCAAAATTCAAAGGCCACAAGAGAGCATACCACAATACGGATGGTAATTGAGACTGCATAGATCTGCAACAAAGAAGAAACTTCAGCCTAATAGCTTAAGCAAAATAACCAGAGAAGATCACTGACATATGATCATAGACACAACTTACAGTATAGTTCTTCATCCGCTGAAAAATTGCACGACTAGTCAGCACAGCACTGATAATCACACTCAAACCGGGTTCCGTAAGAACAATATCAGAAGCACTACGAGCTGCATCAGTTGCATCTGCAACTGCTATCCCAATATCAGCTTTTTTTAGGGCTGGAGCATCATTTACTCCATCACCAGTCATGCCACAAATATGCTTCCTTGCTTGCAAACGCTTAACAATCTCATACTTATGTTCTGAAAATTGAAAGACATGGGTTTATGTCCACAACAGATTTGAATGGTGTGGCCAATACAAAAAGAAACTAATCAACCCCATCAAAGAAGGTGCAAGTAAACAATATGAAAGAAACTAAAAACAATGGTACCTGGAAATACTCCAGCAAAACCATCAGCCTTCTCAATTAGTTCATCAATTGGCAAAGCAGCTATTGACTCATCCTTGTTCTGGCCCAACAAAGCAGATGATGGATACATGTTTGTACCCATTCCCAAACGACGGCCTGTTTCCTTCCCTATCGCCAGCTGATCACCTGTTGCAAATGCAAAGACCTTTCCAACTTAGGCAACTATCAGCAAATTAACTTGCAATTAAAAAAGAGGGCAGGCCTATCTATATCTAGTATAAGATTGCTCTCACCCAGAAACTAGGTGCTCATATTCATGAACCAAAAGCACTTGAGAATGGCAGCAACGAGATGTCAGCTAACAAGAAACTAAAAATAAACCATATCTTTATGGGCTTTGCACACCTGTAATCATCTTGACATTGACGCCAAGATTGAGTGCCCTCCTTATTGTTTCTGCACTGTCATGTCTGGGGGGATCAAAAAGTGGCATGAGACCAACAAACTGCCATGGTCCTCCAGAACTTTCTTTCCTCCCTTCTGGAACTTCCTGCATACCAAACAAATTAAAACTGTGAAAACTGATACAAAGAAGAATAAATGCATCACAAAGTGACAAAAATACTGCACTATGAAAGAGCACGGGTAAGATGATTAATAGAATGATAAAAAAAAAAAATCACCTGACGTGCCACAGCAAGCGACCGAAGGCCACGCTCTGCAAACTTATCGATCACAGCATGGACCCTGCGCTCTATCTCTGACCTATTATGTGCTAAGTTGAGAATCTGCAGCCCAAGTAGAATAATCAATAGAAGCCAGAAACAAATGTGGATTTTGGAGGATATATGCAAACCATTACTAATAGGAGGCATTCATAAATGGCCAAATATCAGTACCTGTTCCGGTGCACCTTTGCTAACCCGATGCATTTTTCCATCACTATCAATGTAGGTCAAAGCAGTTCTTTTGTCCGTAGGATTAAATGGCAGAAAGTGGACCTCTTGAATACCAGCTCGTGCCTATGGTAGCAACCAGAGAGGTTGAGGTTAAAAATTCAATGTATAGAGGAATAGGACAGGAGAATGACAAAGCTTCTATTCACCTCCTTTGGGTCAGCTAGCATCCCAACTATTGCAGTGTCTATAGCATCTTGATTTTCAGTTCGTGAAGCTCTCGCAGCCATTAGAATTACTTGGTCCTGGGTTACTCCTTTTGCAAAAACCTAACAAATGTAGTTAACATGTACATGTATCAAAGCAAGAATAATAAGAGTTTCTAAAATATAACACACAATGTCTGGTAAATCTGACCTCAACAAGATTCTTGTCCACAGTGAGCTTATTCAAAGTCAGCGTTCCAGTTTTATCACTACAAAGAACATCCATGCCAGCCATCTCTTCAATTGCAGTCATTCTCTTTGTGATAGCTCCCTGCACAAAGTCGCAGTCATTATCAGAAGTAATGCAGCTTTCTTCTCAAGAACTTGTTCAAATTGTAAATTCATGAAGTAACAGAGAGCCCACAAAATTTTCTAATCAAACCTGTTGTGCTAAACGATGGGATCCGATAGCCATTGTGACAGAAAGAACTGTTGGCATGGCTATGGGAATGCCTCCAATGAGAAGAACCAACAGATTGTCAATTCCTGGGCGATAGTCTCTGTGTTGGATAGGATACATCACGATGATCTCCACAAACATTCCTACTGCAATCGAACAAATACAGAAGTTTCCAATAGACGTCAAGACCTGCATGGCAAATGGAAAGCAAGAAGTAACCATGATTATATCGTAAAGCACAAAATATCAGAAAGCTGGAGAACAGCAAAGGCAAAATTTTCTCCAACTTGCCTTTTGGAAATGGCCAACTTGGTTGGTAGAGTCGACAAGATGTGCAGCCTTCCCAAAGAAGGTGTGGACGCCGGTGGCGATGACAACGGCCTCAATCTCACCCTGCTTGCATGTTGAACCAGAATAGACACCATCACCAGGACCTTTTGTGACTGGCAGTGATTCTCCAGTGAGAGCAGACTGCAAAACAGCAATAAGGTAGAATTTGATCCAACTGCAGATTAAGAATCAAAAGAATGACAAAAAATACCTGATCAATTTTCAACGGATCCCCGTCAAGAAGACGAGCATCGGCAGGGACAATATCCCCCAATTTGATGCTAATAATGTCCCCAGGGACGAGGACTGCTGCTTCCTCCTCACTCCACCGGCCATCTCTAAGCACCTATATTCATCTCTAGTCAGGAGCAAAACTATAACCTAAAACTTTTATTAATTTATTTATTATTCAATTTATGGTTTCCAATATAGGTACTTGAATAACAAAAGGTGGAAGAGTAAATAATACAACTTCGGATCAAACCTTGGCTTTTGGGGCGAGCCGAGCCATGAGCGCTGCTGCAGCATTGCCAGCATTGTTCTCCTCAATGAAGCTGATCGTCGAGTTGATAAAAAGCAGGGTGATGATACCCACAAAATCTTGCCAATCCGGCGGCTTCCCCTGATCAAAGAACCATATAGGATATCTCAAATTACTGTACCAATAACTCCATCAATAAAATTGCAACACTTATATACAACAAATTAGAAAGGACACAAAAAAGTAACACATAAAAATGAGATTTTGATCTTCCTGAGACTCTCACCCCTCCATTGGCAAGGGCGATGGCCATGATAGCCGCAGCCTCCATGACCCAAGACAAGGGATTCCACATGAACCCTAAAAATTTCAAAAACTTGCTCTCCTGCAACAGAAAAAAAATAATCACACAAGTTCAGAAAAAAAAAAAAAGATTTTTTTTTTAGAGAAATAGACAATTCCTCCCCAAAGAAACACCCAAAGAGAGTAACCAAAGGTTCCACCTTCTTCTCCTCGAGCTTGTTCTGGCCAAAGATAGCGAGCCGCTGCTCCGCCTGCTCGGTGGTGAGCCCCTCGTGGCTGCATCGGAGGTTCTCGAACACCTCCTCCAACGGTATGTTCTCCTGCCAATTCCCCACAAACCCGGCAAAGATTTACTCCCGTATCAACAAAACCCGTTAACCTATCAAGAAGTAGAAGGAGAACCAAAAATGGCCTTTTTAAGGCGCGTACCAAATCGACTGCTTCTTTGAGGACGGCGTCCAAAGTTGCCTCCTTTTCCCCCATCTTTTCTCTCTCTTTCTCTCTAGAACTCTAACTCCTCTGCTACTGCTGCTGGTGATGGGAAGTTATAAGAGAAAGAAGAATATAATAAGAAATATGATGGAATCAAGACCGTGGTCTGTGGCTTTTGGATGGGAGAGGTCATGTGGACTAAGAGAAGGGTCTAGAGGGAGAGAGAAAAAGCCGCACTTTTAGAGAGAGAGAGAGAAGGAAGCGAGTTTACCCACCACCCAACACCACAAATCCCACCCACCCCACCCCACCCCACCCCACCCCCACTGTGAGCAGGTAGCACTACATCATCTACACAGCCAGTTGCATGAATCGTCTACATCTCACATACTTGACAGCTTGCGGCTGGCTGCTCCATCAATCAAACCTACTATTGTACTTGGCAGGTACATCACCCACTTCATTGCTATCCTCCTCCTCATTTAATTACATTAATTCCTATACTTATCTGCTTCCTTTAATATAATTTACTGTTAATTTATTCCGACCTTATTTTTCTTTAATTCTTCTTTTTCTAATTTAAAATGGGCCAAAAAAAAAAAAAGTGGATGTGGATGTAAGACATGGAGCAGCTACTGTTATCACTAAACTTAGGCCATCTTCATTTATAACCCTTGGACTATATGTGCATGTGGATCTTCTGAATGCAATCCATGTGGATCTACACTACTTTTTTTAATGATTTAATTTCAATGAAACATTTCTACTTCACTCTGGAGTGTTTGATTAATTACTAGAAATTCTAGTAAAAAAAAAAAACCATTTACTTTTATAAACTTCTTCTCTGCTTATAATATTTAGTTGTAGAAAGTAAATAGCCAAAGGAGCAAATCAATTCAGAAGAATAAAATTGACTATAATTAAAATAGAAAGTAGAATGAAAATAGTCAAACTTGCATGCTTTGTATTGATAATAAAGATAAAACAAGCAGGGCTTTAATGTCCTTTATAGTGTGCTTTGTCTTCCAGTGTGTGATTGGGAGGTCATACATTGCAGGTTAAGAGTGTAATTAATGCAAGAAATGAAATATATAATAATTAGCAGTAAAGTCATAGGTGTGGTTGTAATCTCATATCTTAATGAACTTAAGGGACATGAAGTGATTAAAAAAATTAAAATAAAAAACTCGATGTATGAAGTAATTTGAAACTAAATTTAATAGCATCTTGTGCTGTCAGATGTCAGTATATATATATATATATATATATATTAGCATCTTTTAAGGGATCATTTATTGATCCTTCTTGCATAACTTATCATATTTAGTTAGCTAACACCGACCAACTTTCTATACATTAAATTATTATTTAAAATAAAGTTGACATGCAGAGTTTTAGGCTTAACTACTCATCTACTAAACTTATTTACTAAAATAAATGACACAATATAGGTGCCAGTGAATACTTATTTATCGGTATTTTAATTTTAGATAGAAATGCTAAAAAAAATATTTTTAGAAAGCATTGAACTGTTCGGCATGTTACTATTTTAAAACGCTAAATAATTCAGTATCTTATTAATAAAAAATTAAATAAAATTTAAAACTAAAGTTTAGAGGAGCTATTATTCTTCCTCGTTTTTTGTGATTCTAATCATAATTAGCGGCAAGAAATCGCGACATCATTCTAACCCATAAATCATTTCCATAATGGATAAGATGTTGGGACTATAATCTAAAAGCATTTTACGTAAAATAGATTCCTTTTATATTAAGTTTGAAATTTAATCTATTTTGATAAATAGAGAAATTTAGGAACAGTGGTCAAAATCTCTTTGCTCATGTAATCCAACATACATAATCCAACACATATCTTTGTCAAATCGGATTCATCTTTCTTGAAGCAAAATTTTCGTACACACCACTCACTAGTCTTCAACTTTTTTATCTTTCGGTTAAAAGCTCTCGTCCAAAATGGAGCCCATCATGGACTCTAGGTTGGCCAACCAAACATTATATATATACTAAGATAGGTGAGATTAGACAACTCTAATCCACTTGGGCCACTATATAAGTAAATACGGCAAGTAAATTAGTTTTTAATACGCATGACAAATTAAAAGGTTGTGATTAAAAAAAAGAAGAAGTTAATTAATTGTTATAAAAATGGAAATAATAATAAAAAAAATCCCACCGAAAAAGAAATAAACCTGAGTAAAGAGACAGATGGTATCAATCAATCACGTATCGTTCACTGTTTGGTGGACAATGAATGATTCAAAAAGAATAGTAAAAGAAAGCGGGTACAAAGCGAGGTACAATTCCGTAGTTACGGTCACAAGACTCCGTTAGCAGCACTGCCCTTATCATTCGCTGGTCAAGTTTCCGAGTCCTTCTCTCGGTGGTAATTACTTATATATATATAGAAAAATCAGATTAATTATTTGTTTTACTTATAAAGAAAAATTATATAACTAAACCTGATTTTAATAAAAAAAAATTATTTATATGTATATTTATTATATATTATAAGGCCCGATAGTCCGAGTAATAATCTGACTGAGTTGTTGGAGCATGAACAATTTATTTCAAGTAGGAAGAAATAAAATGGGGAATAAAATTGCTCTTAAATTTTGGTGCAGCCACGTGCTATGCTTGTTCCGGCGGGACCCACTTCGCGGAGCGTCTCTTCGGGTCACGAAGTTAGGTCCAGGAACGGCGTCAACGACCCGTAAGGGCTACGTCTTGTGGATCAGGCAATACGTCAGTCAGAGAATTAATTAGAGCGACGTTAACGAATCTCAGTGACGCGTGCAATTAGCCGAGGAGGGCCGCGTGGATTGGGTGGAGTCGCTGTTCGCTGGTAGGCCGGCAACATCGGGAGGCGCGGGGAGTTCTTGGTGGCGCGGGACCGCCGCCAAAGGCCAGCTCACGGACGTACGGAGATCTGCGCGCACCGTTTATTTTCCTCCGTACGAAGTGTTGGGCGTACGGAGATTTCTTGGTTGGAAATATAGATACGTATTACGAGTTGATAAATTTACTGTCATGTCCTCCAATCACAATTCGATGGCTAACAGAAGCACCAGTGCCATTAGAATGGCAGGGGTGGGTGAATTGTAAAATAAGTATCCCTATCTCCCTTAAATTTCTTGACTCTATTTAGAGCATTTGAGTCAACTAATTCCTCCTTTTTTTTCTTTATTAGAATCCAGTTCCAAACTTAACATCTAGAGGTATACAAATTTCTTTTCGATTCTGTTTGTATACTAATTATTTAAATTTAGAATATAATTAGTTTCAGTTTCGTTGATTAACTTTTAACAAAGATATTACTATTGGAAAGGTATCACCGAAATATTTTAATTTTTAAGTCGTTTTATTTTAAAGATCACGATAAGAATTTTCTAATTATATATTTTTTATTAAAAATAAATAATTTAAAATTTTAATATAATATATAAAAATATTATATTATTTAGTGCACCAGGATCTAAAAGGGGATATGCTCAGTGGAACCCTTCATTAGAGACGTCCTAAGTTCTATACATTAGTCGTCACTAGATGTCGTCTGAATTGGAATATGAAAATACTCATATATAAGGAGATACGTTAAACAAAAGAATTTAGTCATGCAATTAATTACAACTAATTCTGCTTTAAAAATAAAAGGAAATGGAACTAATTCTCATGTATAAAGTATATCATAGGCATGAACTGGTTGATTGGAAGCTCTAAAAGGTAGGAAATCACGTAATATAGACAAACGTGAACGCAAGTAGTAGCTTAATTTACTACCAAAGAATAAAAATAAAAAAGTGCATGACGAATCCTAGAGCCAGGGAAGAGACATGCTAACCAACAGAGGATATGGGAGAAAAGGAGGATCGTTCTGCAGCCAAACAACCTTAAAATAACTATCTATCTATCTGAGGATCTATGTTTTTTAACATAACAAGATGATGGTGACTATTTTTTTTATGTTAGGCATTGCTAAAGGCTACAAGAAAAACCAAGTTCAAACGATTCAGGAACTCAGCTGCTTTTCAAGCATAAGTTTAACTATAGAATTTTATTATAAAAGAGCTGCATTTGGATGGGGAATAACATAGCTTTATTTTAATATGGTGGGGATTATATTGGTTCAGTATTCAAACAACAATTATCTCAAAATTAGTTTAGTAATACATATTACCCTGTCCTCTCCTCTTATATCTAATATTTTATATTTATCAATAAAATTCAGTTACTATTTTATTTTTTAAAAAATATCACTTTAATTAACTATCATTTATATTTAATGATTTGCCGAAATATCTTTTAAATTTATTATGTATAATTATTTCATCACTAAACTGGTTTATATTTTTACATCATTCAGTTTAAGAAATAAGTATAACTAGACTAATTAAGAAGTTATGCCACATCCAAGTGCTACCTTAAAAATATTAAAAAAAGAAAGAAGGAAAGATGTCATTTCTCCTCATTCCAATATCTTATCTTATCCTTCTCAGGACTACAAATGCCCCGTTTCCAAGAACTATTAAGCAAAGATTTGAGGTAGGAATGCACTGGCACCACAAGATGCTCCAGCTGTTTCATGCTCTGAAAGAACAAGGCAATTTCCAGCACAAGAAACAAGAATACTATCACAGGATTAACAAATAAGATATCCATATTTCTTGAAGCAAGTGACAAATGGACTCGGGAACAAAATCATATAAGAGGTGGTCATCATGGGTTGCCACTACTATCCCTTGGTCCCATCGCCGTATACCTTCATCCCCTAGCCTCTATCGGAGAAGAAACATAGTAAGTATAAAACACTCGTCAAATCCTATGAAGAAGAAACATAGTAAGTATAAAACACTCGTCAAATCCTATTAGGTACCTAATTTCGTAGAAAAATGCGTGCCACGACTGTTCTGCAAAAGGAGATTAACCTGCTTGATACACAATCATAGGAAGACAACCGTATATACTTACTATTGTACGGAATGTAGTTGGTTCAGGATCTCATCTGAAAATCCATAAGAACTAAATATTTTTCCCTGCTTACTACTATTAAAGTAAACTTAAATATACAAAGATCTCGGTTTCCCTAATCAGAATTTTTCTATACAAGAATACACTTCAACAGACTGCTTTCCTACGTTCCTCCCACACTATAATCCCGTGCTTCTTGCCCTATTCACATACCAGCACGAGGAAACTGCCTTCCTTTCAAATAATTCATCTCAAGTTAATGTTTCTAAAAAATGTTCAAGGACTCACGTCTCTATGAAACGGCAGCCTTCTCAAAACAATGTTGATATCCAGCATACCGACCAACCACAGGAAAGAAATTAGCGGGGATATTTCTTCCAACATAATTATCGCCTTCACAAAACACAAATCTATATGGGCTAATCAACTATCTTTTTACCCAACAACATCAAAATTGAGCCGGCAAATCGCCCTTGAAAGTTAAAATTGAGCACCTGAGCATGTATATTGGTTCCCGATAATTTCAAACCAGAAAAGGGGAAACTAGATTTGTCTGGGAAGAAAGAACGGAGTAATCATTTTGCAACGGCAGTGCTGTTTTTATGGAAGGGCCACAAATTAGCCAATCTTTCCAGCATCCCGGCACTACTTTTGAAGTAGCCTGAGAAAGCTTGGGGAGTAGCTGGAGGTGGGAAATCCTCAGCTGGCATAGCAAATGGTCGAACCATTTTCTCAAACTTGTCTAATGTGAGACAGGACCCTACTTCTTGCAATCTCTCTGGACCCATTATTGGCAATGTGTGCTCTTGATGCAGCAAAGATGCTTCCCCACCATCATTCTGTGCCAAAACATTCCAATGGAAAAATATGACCTCTCAGTAAATTTTTCTCAGGATCAAACAACTGATAAAATAAATAATATTTTTTCTTAAATTATAAGGGAAATCACATAACCTCTAAAGGACTTAAATCTGCACCGCGACTAAACGTCATCTCTATTCGAAACCTCTTTGGGTCTTCTAGAGCTACCTGCAATAATGTGTGCATGTGTACAATCAGCAGTACGAACTGTATCATGTAAATTCAAATGATCAAAGAATATTTTCTATTTAATAATACATCTTATATATTCTACAATCTCGTTGTGCTTCCGGGAAGTATCAATCTTTGGGTGATTAAAAACAAGCATAACATCTATGCTCTGAGCCAAGAACTTGCAAATAGAAAAATAAATGATAGACCTAGAGAACAGGTGCATGTACTGCAGACTAGGATGCTAATACTCCTGACAATGAAGTATGAGGGCACAGTAAAATATGAGTAATAGAAAATTCATAAAAATTTCAATTCTCCGAAGAAGCTGAAGGGAACCATAGTATGGTCTGCTTCCTTAAAAAGATCACCTCAACTTTCTGGAGACTTGTCTAAATCAATATCTCCGAAAAAATATGTAGGAATGAAGCTCAAAATACTCTTCAACTTTTCTGGAGACTTGTCTAAACCAATATCTCCAAAAAAATATGTAGAAATGAAGCTCAAAATACTCTTCTCTATTTTTGGTAAATTTATCTTCCTCCACTTTGCTCATTTTAGAACAATTTCTTCTATAGTCACAAGTCAGGAATACAGATTGTAATATTGTCAGAAAGAGTATTAATGTTCTAAATTAAGGAACTGTCCAAAACTAAGTCAAATCTGCTTACCTCTGTATTTTCAAACATCCTCAGTACAATATAACTCATGTAGTCAAGTTCTCTCGTTTTAAAGAGTCGTTCCAAAGCATTTTCACAGACAAGGCTGTCCTCTCCTTGTAGAGATTCGTCAAGGTTGCAATAGCGAAGAACGTTCATTAGAGAGTGTATATGAGATTCCTGCCAAATCAGAAATTAATAAGAAGATAGCTATCAGAAAATGGTAAAACGGCATGCATGTTACTAGTTTAGTTTCAGTCCTCCTTGCATGCTTTACTCAACTCAATTTAAAAAGACATTCTTATCGAGTAAGCTAAATAAAAGAGCAATCATACAACATTATCGGTAGATGAAGGAAAATTACCTGATTAATGTAATCACTTTCTAGTCAAATCAATTCAATTTGTTTTCAAATTTCTCAAAAGAACCAGTTAGTTCTGAATTATCAGATTGAGATACATCATGCTTTTACAGGATTGAAGAACTAACATAGTAGAGCAACGATCTGTAAAGATATTAGGTGGAATGAACTGCACCTCAGGAAATAATAGATCCATAATTGAGAAAGGGAACTTAACCAACACTATATCATTGGGACTGAGGCTTGACTGCTGTTGGTTATTGATGATTAAGTAAAGCAATTCATATTCAACAGAATCAAATAACATTAAATATCTAATATTGTTCTTCATAAATGGGAATCATCAGATGAAACTATCAGACATCTGCAATAATCATTGATGGTCACTAAAATAGCAAAATGATGGTAGAACTAAGATATTACAATCTCCAAAGCATGATTTCAGATAAAATAAAGTTTGACGCAATATATAAGATATAAATCATCATCGATGGTCATTTTATAATCTGCAGAGCGAAAATACATAAAACTACCAAAGGGCCAGTCAAATTGGCAATCATGTAGAAGACCTACTGAAACACAACATAGAAACATAGCAATTGCCTGGCATTAAGAAAGATGATTAAGCTTGACAAATAGAACTCCAAGCAGATCAAGTGCAGAACGTGTTCAGTAAAATAAAGCACTCTTGAAGTGCAATCATTCATAGAAAATATAAGCAACAGAGAGAAGGAATATTACTAAAAAAATACCTCAAATATAGATAGTCATACGTACCGAAGTGAAATAAAGCCTTGTGCGGACATGTCTTTCAGGTGTCTTTACATTTGCATACCTGAAAATAAATCAATTGCTAAACTAAATCTCATTGGAAGATCAGTAACAAGGTCTTAAATTATTAGGTCAATGACAAACTTTGGGTCTAAGCGATATTTGATTTCTTTGTCATCGTCATCATCTTGGTCAAGTGATTTTTCGCTTGTGAAGCTAGATCTTCTTGTGTCCTCATTCCTACTCTGAGGCTTTGTTTGGTAATCTTTCTCCTCCATCCTAGTTTTACAAGAGGTTGAAGTTTGATTTTCACTTGATTTTGGTTCAGCAACACTGATTGCCTCTTCTCGAGTGTTATGCAGGTCAATTAAAATTTTTCCCAACAAACGACGGGCAATCTGAAGCAAAGAATACATGAGACCAAATAAGAAACCGTTAGAATAAATATAATAAATCCATCTCTAAACATGCTTGCCAACCAAATAAATACTTCTACACATGCATATTAAAACATTAGTAATCTATAATTGTCCTTTTTCTTTCATCCTCTTATGTGCCTGTGCTATAAAATGGATACATTGAAAAGTAGTATTAGCAAAGCTCACAATCTTGACATAGCAATACCAAATACAAAATATACTAATATATGTAGTTAATTCATATCCCTGGTTACTTCAGGAGGTTGCAGTGGTTCTATGACATCATGATTCTCACAAATTCAGAGCCAACCAACAGAAAGTTTCACCAAATGCTTCAGTATGGGTTTAATAAACCTGCTTCTGGTAGCTTATGCAAGCATAACAATTATCATGTGCATTCTCTGATATTACGCAAAAACTTTGACAAACTATAAAGACTGATTGCTACTCTTTTCCTTGCAAAACCTTTTTTGTGCAAGAAGTCTCTCTGCAAACAATACCGCATCAGTGACCAGTCCACCTTAGCACCCACCTTCCTTTTGCCAAAGTAGATGAATTGTTTGTTATGCACACAACAGCACGTCGCACCTCACAACCATGTTAATTGCAACTCATTTTCCTTTGATCATAAATGGCAACACCAATACTCCTTTTTCTTCTATTTATTTATAATGAAACCGCATTATCTCACAAAAGTTCTATCCCTTTAAATCTGTATCCTCAAAGCCCACTTCTATCATGAACAGCAGAGAGAATCATATGATAATATTCAAACTTCAAAGCTAGTCAGTGATTAGTGCTAAGATTTACAACTATACTTGAGCTGTGGTTTATTATTCCATTGGATTAATCCTAATCCGAAGGTCAATGGCTTCACAAGGATAGCTGCTGAAGAAAAACAGATGTTATGACTGAGCAAGAATGAAACACAGGATGTGGAAAATGGAAATCTTTCAGAAATAAATGGAACTCAGGCTATGATTAGAAATTAACTTAGATGAATTTAACTTGTACTAGTGATACATATAAATTTTGGTGCAGTAAATCAATGATGAAATGGATATGCACATGCAATATCTTCCTATTGGATATCCTTGCATAAGATTGTCACAGTAAAAGAGAACTTTCACAGAAACATACCTTTGAGCCAATTTTGAGTTTCTGCTTTGGATTTATGCCGTACTCATTCGGAATAACCCCATCAGCAAGTAACTGAAATAACCAATTATAAAATCAAATGACATGAAGATGAAACGAAAATCACATGACACATGCAAGAAAATTTTATACCTAAACAGTTAATGGGCTTAACTCCTAAACAGTTAATGCAGAATGTAGAGCGACAAGTATTGGAGTATATGCAACTCCGAAATCCTAACTATGTATGAAAGCAATAGATATTACATCCAGACACCCAGGTTTGACATCCAATGATCCAAGTCATTCCAAACCCTAAAAACTAGCTTCACTAAATAATAAACACATCACAAATACTACAAAATAGATTGAACTTTTGACCAATTCCTATTTGTATTCGTCGAAATGGATTGGCTGATACGGCTGGTTTAGCTGATCGCCAATCCAAATCGTCCAAAACAGATGGCCAATATGCATCATTTTTTTTTCAAGTGGCCGATCGTGATCCCGACCCCGACCCCGAAACCTATACTTAGCGTTGCTAGAAATAGCTACTCCACATTCTTTAATACCCTTCTACTAGCATTATATACTGGTAATAGACTGCATATATTCCTCATGAACCTTCACCTCAATATCAAATTCAAGATCAATAGAACACCTAGTAATCACCAAAATATAATAAACTACCAGTCATGATCACCTGTAAGGAAATTGCATGCTACTATTTTTTAATAAAGTGAAGATGCCACTGAGTTGAAGAAATTTTCGGGCAAGACAAACTGCACTAAAAGAATAAAATGATGCCTCACTATTGCATGGAGCCAGTAAAAGGAAGGAAGATAAGATAAACGATGCAGCCAGCCGTGCATAAACAGGGAGAGGAGCTTCAAGTGCATCAAAATTGCTCAAAAAATGAAAGGAAGTTCACTGATAGAAGTATGAAACTTCAGGTTGGCACTAGTTACTGGTGAAGCAACATCGAAACTGAAAGTTACAGTAGGAAAAAGAGAACTTCTAATTACACATATCAAATTAGGAGACAAATAAGTGCAGTGACGGACAAAATGAAAAACAATGAAAACAAACATGGGGAAAATATAGAAGTAGAAGAGAAGAAAAAATGAAAAACTTTTTCATTTTCTGTAACAGCCCATGTCTCATTGTATGAAACTTATTATAGCTTGTACATTTTAAAGCAGTGAAAAGCCATATTGCTCCAGATAAAGGATAATTACCAAATAACTTGATGTATAAATATCGACATGTAACACAGAAAACCAAAACTTGCTAGCGCAGAATAAATCTGTGGTACTGAATATAAGACTAATTCTTCAACAACAACATAAAAGTTGTAAAAATATATCCAATCTAGAAAAGAAGAGATTTAGACTTGAAGATGAATATAAGAAAATAAAAGTACTCTCTCAGTGATAAAAGAATAAATAAAGAAGAGTCTTCCTTTTACCTGAGCAACTTTGAAGAGCTCGGCCAAACCTTCAAGATTGAGATGAGCATTATGCAGGAGATCATACCTACAATGAGTTCAATATTTCATATATCAAAATTCAAAACAAAAATGAGAAGGTTTTATAGGGAAACACATACTTCATTAGATATCAAACATAACAACTGGTTAATAAGGACCATAGTCAACAATTGTGAAGGACAACAAGAATAGTAATTAAAGTTATTCCGCCTGTTATCAATTTCTTAGATAAACATGGAAACTACAAGAAAAGGTCCCTTCAAACAAATTTGATGGCGCTTACAATCATTGGCATTGAAACTTTCCACTGCAGGACAAAAAAGGAAACTCAGCTGGTCAACCAATGCTTTAAAAAACTAATTGCACCCTTGCTAAGAACATCTTTTTAAGTAACTATAAGAGGAACACAATTTTGTGTCTGCTACTGAAAGCATCCATCACTTACCCTCTCTCTTTCAGTGACAACAGCTTAAAAAAAAATTTAATGTAGCAATGTAACATCAAAGGCACCCATTAGATGCTCAAAAATTCTTCCTCAGATGTTTTTTATCCATAGGTGTTATTTGATATAGTTCATTATTGTTCACTATATTAAATTAATTTGTCTAATTTATTTTATATTGTTCACAATCTTTGAATTAGGAAATTAGGAATTCTAAGGAAACTGTATTTGATAATGTTTGCTAAGTTGCTGCTTGGTCGCATAAAAAACCTGCCTTGTCCTTAATGATTACGAAAGGTATATTAACTAACTTAAGAAAAACAACACAAATATCATATCTCCTAAATGCAATTCTAATGATGTGCAACTTAAAAGGCGTCTTTCATCAGACAATCAATTACTACTTTCTGCAAGTGCTTTATTATGATTTATTAAGCTTCATGTTGTACTGACATTTTCTAACTAGCTTTCATCTAGACCTTATTTGTTTCTCATACAAATAGACACATTTAGCAAATTGCATGCAATGTCTTTGTTATTATGATATAACGGGGCAACATTACTGAGTCAAAAATGACATCTTGAGATTGCATTGTAAGTTTGTGATAGTCTACAAACCTCCCTATTTGATTTCAATGCAGAAAAGAAAAATAAAATCAGGATGTGTACTTAAAATATGCATTGACTTCAGTTATGAAGATAGTTAACTATTAAATGTCTACTGAATATAATCCTTACTTGCAAGAATCGTAGACATCTGGGATTTGTGTAATGTCAAATCGGCTGCATGACCAAAAACAAAATGATGAGTTAATATCGAAGCTAGTTGAAAGCATACTAGAAATATCTCCATTGATAAGACAAATATTTGAATATTTTGATTGAATAAAGGATAACTACTAGTGCTCATAGGTACCATACTCTTTTCTTTCATTATATAGGTCTCTCTCAAGCTTCTTCCAGCGTGCAAACATTAAGAGGAAGCCTTCACTACCACACGGCAATCCAGCAGCAATACGAGCCACATCAATTATTGTCATCCCAAGGGCCTTCGCTTGGTCATACGGAGGAAGTACAGAATAGGAACTTGTCATTGCAAGTTTTTCATCTTCATCTTGAGCAAGTAACTTCACTTGTTCAGTTATTTTTTTGGTCAATTTAGCCTATTCAAGAGAATCCTGTTAGAAAAAAGAAAATAGCCACACCTATTTCTCCATTTTGACTCTACTATACTAAATCTAGAGGGCCTTTTGATATAGAAGCCTGCAGAATCAAGCTGTTTGGACTACAAGTTTAGGAGAGCAAAAGGACATATTAAAAAAATCAAACCATTTAAGTAAGTGGCAGCATGGTGCAAATAAAATAGTTGCAGTTCCTGATTGTATCTCAAACCACTCAAGCATCTCAAGGCATGGTTCAGTAAAGGCAAGCAAGAACAAGAAAACCAAAAAATCAATAGAACAAAAAGAAAGCTGGAGGAAGCTTGTTACATGAAGAAAGCAGCACAAAGAGGGGATAATTTAATTTGCATAATGAATCTTACACTGAATACATATGAATGAGAACTTTTGATGTTATGCAACTACATTAGTGCAAAACTCATAAAAAAGGGAGTGAGATCAGTAGAACATAAGCATCATAGAAGCGTTTGAATATTTCAACTTTCAATGATGATTCCTTTTCCCATTTACGCAGATTATCCAGTAGATGGTAGATTATCTCTCTTATAAGTTTTAGCTCCAAATTGAAAAGATTAGTTTTTTTTTCCACTTTAGAAGGGTAGCCTAACAATATTTTTCCTTCTTTTATTGGAGATAGCCGCTACAACCGCAGCCCAAATAAATTGATAGATAAACCCTCGGACCAAGTGAATCAAACGCTGTGGTTCGCAATAATGAGGAGGGCAAACTCCATAAAGAAAGACTGACGGTTTTTAAATATGTGTTCCTGTTAGAAGGGATTTCTTATGAAAAGGTATTCTCTGAGAAAAGTTAAAATCTTTGAGCTATATATAAGATCTTTTCTGTCAACTTGGAATGATTTCTTAGCTATCTCCAATAAAAGGCAAAATGCAAGGCCAAAAAATTTCCAAAATCCAACCAAGTGTGTTATGCCAACACTAGGAATGAGCATCTCAATAAGCTAGAGAGTACAAAAATGATATAGAGCATGCACACAAGAATATCCAAGAGTTCCAGATTTTTGGCATATTTGTTAAATTAATTGGCTTGTCATGAGACATATTAACTTACTAAACACCAATAGAATCTTTGGCAAAGATCAATGAAGAACTAGCTTCTGAAAAGCAGTGGGATGTAGAATATTTTTCATCAAGAGAATCTTTGGCAAAAGCAATCTTTACTCATCTATATGCAGATATAAATCATTGAAAACTTGAAATACACCTAAGAAACCTGTTAAAAAACGGATCCTTTTATGTACTTTGTATGGACCAGTTGCTAATATTAGGGGATGCATGTCTGGCTATCAATGCTATGAACATCTGCCAGTTTACACTTTAAACACTACTATTTGCCTTGGTACAAGTTAGAGTGCTGAACAAGCAAGTTCAAAGGGAATGGAAAATGGAAAGAAAATGCACCAACATTTAGCAATAAAATGTAAATCCTATTTCTAACAATTCATACGCAAGATTTCAAAACCCTCAAAACAATTTAAACTTTAAATCTCACATTCAATAGGGTATATAGACATCACAATGCCATCTTATTGATGCAAAGAAGAACCCTCTAAATTCCAATGAAAAGAGTCATTGACATGCTTCATCAGTAATAAAAGAAGAAAAACATCTTATACAGGGAGTCCAGCAAAAGAAAGAGCCTAATAGTGGGAAAAACTGAGATATATGCCAATTCAAAGTGAAAGTACCATTTTGGGGAGAAGTTGAGAAGCATTTGCAGGCAGGCCAGCACCATCAACCATCCATGGAAACTGCACTGATCCATTGCTATTTGCTGCTTTAGATTCAGAGATTATGATCTCATTTAACCTAGCCTGCATGGGTGTAGTGGATTTCAAAGACAAGAATTGTTGTAGAGCTTTTAGATAATTAGAATTTAGACTGTGCACTACAATTGTTCAGCTTCATTGGTGAAATATTACACAAATCAACAGATGCGTGAGGACAATTGATCAATTCAATGAATGAAATGTAATTAAAAGTTAAAACAAAGACTCCACGGTGAAATTGATGTGATTTGAGTTAGTGGATTGGGGCTGTCCAAAGGGGAGGGAGCCATGCTGAACCAGTCCATACGAGGTTGCTCATGTAATATTCTTTATCTAATCCTCTGAAATGCTCATCAACACTAGATTTGAAACGTTTTAAATGACAAGGTGTTAATTGGTTTTGGACCTTTGATTGTCAAGACACGAGTCAAGATCTACTGTTTTAGACAGCAGCAGATGAAAGCACTACTTTCCGCCAGGGAGTGTTTACAATCATATCTTGGTGGTAATGATGTTAGAGAGGAGTACATATCATGACTATGATCTCTCCAGAACATCAATAGCAATAATTGACTGAATAACTTTTCAAATAAAAAGACAAGATTGCCAAAGATAGCCAACTACATGCCTGAGCAGTAAGTAGAATCCTAAGCTTATTTGGTTCAACAATGGCCGTGCCAGTGCAAGCATTTAACATATTTTTTATAAAAATTTTAGGATATTTAGAGATATTTTAGATCTTTGGCATGTCAAATCTTTTATTTTTTATTTAAATATATGTATTAAAACCTACACTATAATGTTTTATCTTTAGATTATTTTATAAATGACTTATTTTATAAAAAAATAATAGTCAAATATAAATATTATTCAACACATAATATAATTAAATACATTTATTAAAACTAATATTAATGTGAATACTTCGTAATATAATTGAACATATAAACATTTAACATATAATATTAAAGTCGATTGATGATGATCAATGGAAATAAGAAAAAGTTACAAAAGTGGGCTCCACATGTTATATCATGTTTATTAAGAAAAACACTAAAATTGATTAAATAATTATTAATGAAAATAGAAAAAATATTAAATATGGTTCCACAATCAGCACGAAGACCGGCATGGCCATCCTTAATTTGGTTTATTATGATCCACAATAACCTTGCTTATGACGATAAACATAGTTTCACATCTATTAGTCTCTTCAAACTTGGATCATATTCTCTATCCATTTTGACAACTGTTTTGCCATATAGAACATATTCCTCAATGTGCCTACATAAGTAGCAACATTATTTGACCACAAATAACTTGATTATGCTCCATTTAATAGATCATTAAATAAAAAAAATTCATGATTTGCTCCATTTAACTAACACACCCTGCAAAGTTTCATGTTTAGGCAACTTTGCATACAGGTAAAGAAGAAAAAGTACCGGTGGAAATAAATGGAAGAATTTATCAACCGTCAAACTGGATTTTGTTTTCATATACCAGAGTCCAATTGAAAGGATATTGGATATCTTAAATGAAAGCTATTATTGGATATTTTGTTAAGAACAGAACGTAAGCTTCCAGAAATTCGCCAGCTAAACAAGAAAGTATAATATCTTAAACTTATCAAGAAATTCGCCAGCTAAACAAGAAAGTATAATAGTTAATGCTATTATGACTGGAATAACGATTTGGTGTTGCTAATTCAATATAATTGAAAACAAACCTTTGCTTCATCCATCTCAATGCTAGCATCTTCCAGTCCATCCAGCATTGATGAGTCCTTACTAACAAGTGAAACCTGAAGACATGGCAGGGACAAGTTACATGTGAACTTACACCATCTCAAAATGATATCTGCTAAAAATGACAAACAAACCAGAATTGGAGTTAGTTGCCCCTCCAAATCAAGAAGTCCTTTGGCAAATGCTGCGGCAGACATCTGTCGAGATATCACATTAGTGTACTTTTCAAAATTGCGAGTTAGGTTTCTCTAGGCATGTCCAGATGGATTCAGTTTAAGATTGGTGCAGGACATAGAGCTTTCAACAGAGCAATGAGCATAATACTATCACTATGTGAAGATTTGAGCCAGGCTGGGCCTGTTCAGGCCACTATTCATTTACCATTCTCCTAGCTTAAGCCCAGCCCAATTTGCAAATAAGGCCTAGGATTATCATGCCAGATTGGGGAGGCAATTTGAAATGGTTAACCTAATCGTTTGGGTCAGTCAATTGGTTTTTGCCAATTGACAAACAGCCTTTATTGTAAAGAATAGGAGATAACATTTTCTAGAAGATTGGCAACCATTAGGAAAAAGTAAAGCACATCAGCAAAAGAAAAAAAAAAAGGATGAAGAAATAAAGCAGAGTTAATAATGGAAAAGGTAAAAGTTCAGAATAATCTAAACTTTACCTGGACACGGCCCTCGTCTGAACTGTATATTTTTAGATCATGCCGGTAAGTACTATGGAGGCGAAGCAAGCCAGTTCCTTCACCTAAAATTACCAATGCTTCTAGTGATAAATAATTTTTCGTAGAAATTATTGAAAACAAGGAACATATGGTGAGAATATTATACTAAAAAACTTGATGAGCTTTAAGTAGAATAAACTATTTATTTACAACAGAAAGCATTTTGCCACAGTTTATCCAGTCATAATAATGTCTAACTTCTCAATATTCCTTATGTATTCAAATATAGTTCCAAATGAAGGCATATGGCTCTGCGTTAAATTTACAGTAAATTTGAACATTAAAATTAACCATACCAGACTTACTTCCTTTATTCTCAACCTCAAAGAGAATATTCTAACCAACATAGAAAACTACTATTTTGACTCCTCAACCCACAAGTACCTAATTTATGACTATGGTGACTACGCAATTTCATCAGTTCACAACATTCTTGAAAGAGACTGTATTCGTAATAATATAGAAAAAGGAAAAGGTAAAAAATGAGAGATCACAAACTCACAAGAAGCAACAATAATAAAAATGCCTTTCAAATTGAGTATCTGTACAATGAAAGGATTACACGAAATTCCATAAACTAATAGGAAACTATTTTGATTAATATGCCTTTAAATGCAATATTGGTTATATATATGTAATCGTGTACATAATCTCCAACTCAGAGGATGTGAGCTTTGAAGACCATCCTAATTTCACATATTTTTTGCATGGTTAATCAGTTGAAATGCTTTACCAAAAAATAGCATCTTCAACAAAATGCAAGAGATTCATACAATAGCAAATTCTTTTTATTTTTTTAAGTTAAATCCATAATCTCTCATAGGGAGAGCAGGAGAATAACAGAGAACAGCATGATCCTCAGAGAAATAAATGACTTATTAACAACAGGCTCAGACAATATCTCTGAGTGACAAATAACCTGGATACATATTGTTCCTGAAAAACCTTCCAAGTTCTTCTGCCTGCACCAGAAAGGGAAGAAAACCTAAAGTATCAGTGGGATAATCAGTATTAACAGATTATGCACAAAATAATTATCAACATATCATGTATTCTCATATACCACAGCAGATAATTGAAATTTTAAATGGAGAGATTCTAGCACCGTTCAATGAACAACTAAGAGTTGGCTACCTAGAAAAGAAGCATCTACTGCAGGTAAAGTGTGACCTGTGTATATAGATGAAGCTCAAGTTCTCTAGTGAGCATTGAGCTGGGATCTCAGGTGTGGACTCAAGAAAATAGATAGAAGGAAAAATGAAAGAAACCTGCTTTCTTCCAGCATGAGTTAGCACTCCTCCATACTTGAGAACCATTAGAGCTTCAATTGGACGTTCCTCTTCACCATCACCATTATTTTTTGGAACTTTGACCCATTTTAGTGGTTTTAGCTGCACTTTCCTGTATATACCTGAGAAATGTCCACCCTGAATGCCACAACAAAGAGTATAGAGTATAAGAAATCTCGAGCCAATGAGCCCTTACAGTTTCTCTAAAACTTAGCACCCTTAAATGACAATATAGCAGTGAGAATATAAGTGAAAATGACCAAGCAAAGTTAGAGCAAAAAACACAGCAAAGCAAATCCATCAGGTAAACTATATCCCCAGATAGTTTTGGAAAATCTTGTGAAGTGCAATATCCTTCGTCTGGATCAAACAAGAATCACTGCAACAACTTGCTTATATTTTTCCCAGCCTTGATTTGAAATTGCTACCCATTGTGAAGTTGTCTGCTTTATATAATGCCTCATCAATAATTTAAGAAATGAAGAAATA
This sequence comes from Typha angustifolia, assembly GCF_048772165.1. Lineage (NCBI taxonomy): Eukaryota > Viridiplantae > Streptophyta > Magnoliopsida > Poales > Typhaceae > Typha > Typha angustifolia. Next base: position 2,352,233 of record NC_133245.1, read on the forward strand.
TCAGCCATCAGAAAGGCTTTCCTCGTTTTATTTTCTAGAACCATGAAGCAGGAAATGAGACAAAACCAAACATGCCTTTTAGGAAAAAAAATGATACTACTTTAATCTACAAGTTCATAAAAGATCAAATATAAAGGCAAACAGACACGAATATTAACAACATGACGGATGCTTATTTAATTTTATACAAAGTAAAAGATAGTACATATTTTTACATATGCATCATAGTAGTGAAGAGTAGATAGTCCCAAATATTGTCTTATTGCACATGACAAATCTTGATGACACATGCAGAATTACTTCTTATGGAAAGTTATAGCGATATTAAGCCAAAATAAAATAAAATCAAATTCCAGAATTACTAAATTACCTCTTCAAGCACCGCTTTGACTTGACGAAGTTTTTCAGCATGTTCTAGGTCTTCAGCATCACTATCACTCTCACGGCCCGACCTAATTTAAGGCATAGACCTCTAAGTTCTTAGTACAGGAGAGCACATTAGAAAATCTTGTTTGGAATAACAAAATATATTTCATACAATTTAAGGTCACAAGTGCTTACTGTTAATCCAAGCAAGCAAGTACCAAACTCTACTGCAACATGGTCTTAAAAAAGGATTGATCATACAATTGTTCTCAAACATAATATGACTCTTAAAATATGGCACCAGAAAGTCAGCCTATAATGGCTAATAAGATCCGATATATTACTCTTACCAGACTTACAGTATGTAATACTTTTTTAGTCTTTGCATGTCTCAGTATTTTGCTTTTCAAAAACATACCTAGTAGGTGGAACTAGAATTCTTGTAGCATCCAAAAGATCTTGCAATTGTACGGCACTCTTCAGCTTTGTCTGCAGCAAAGGCATAAAAGAATGAAAGAAAAGAAGAATATAATATTATATAAAAGCTCATTAACATTCTAAATGAAGTTAATTATCTGAAAATCAGTAAGTCCTGAAGATAAGAACCTCAGCTCTTGCTTTCCCACTGTTGTATTTCAATAACAAATTTAGTAGCTTTTCTTCTGTTGCTTTCAATTTCACCTTCTGCTTTGGTGTCCGATCACCACTTACAAAATTTGCAACAAATATTCAATAAGTAGGAAGATAATATCCATGCTTTTAAGGAAGAAAAGTTCTTCTTACTGGCGGATAATGGCTATAACACAACGCAACTCTTCTGCCTGACCAAATGTGCCAATGATTCCACTTCCTTGACGAGTTAGGCCCTCGGAACTTTGGACTGCTTCATTAACTTTCCAAGGAAGAGTAGGAGGAATAGTAGAGGAAAGATGAGGAGCTTTTGCATCAAGAAACATCTTTCTCAAAATGCATGCAGTGTCATCATAGTACCTAAGTGATGAAACAACTTACCAAAGAAATCAGATACTGAAACGGAAGCACATAATTGTGGAATTTTCATATCAGAACTCGTCAGGAAAACTATATATAACTAAAACTATGTATGAAGAAGATTACTTGTGTGAATTCTTCACGAAACTCCAACCATTCACATCACACACGTAAGATCTTCCCTCACACCTTAAGAGATCAAAGCCACAGACCTACCAAAATATAGAGTAATTTAGACCAAAAGTAAAAAAATAGTACAAGTAGTCTCTACAGAATTTGAAGGCAGATATTAGCTGCATAGGTAGGTTACCAGCTTGCTATGATGTAAAGTGTACACCCACATTAAAGTGCAGTGGGTCACATTAATGAATTATGAGCCACAAGTTACGGCTCTTCAAAAATAAAAAATCATGTAAATATGTACATAACATAAATTTTGAAATGCAAAGTGCAAAGTGCAAACCATCCTTCCATTTTGACTTTGTTTTCAAAGAATAAACCTGAACCTTTGAAAATAAGAAATTGCTCTATTTCTTGCAAATAATAAACGAGAAGGAATATGTAACAACCAATCCCTTAAAAAAAAAGTGGCATGGCGTGGGAGCATTTGCAAGGAGGGAGCATGGTGCTGCCAGCAGTCGGCTCGACCAACCGAGCCGAGCCAAGTGACTGTGGTGGACCCCGCAAATTACCATAGTATTGTCATAATCAGCATGCATCATATATTGATATATTTGATAAATTTATAATATGGTTGTATTACTGGGGATCCACACACACACACGCACACACGTATATATATATTGATTTATGGCATAAGATTTATTATCTATTTATATATTATTGATCATGCATTTTTATACTTATTCATAACATGATGCTTCTTTTTTATTTATATTATCCAAGAAATTATTACTCTTTGCTTAGCATTATTGGTTTGGGATAAAGTCTATTTATTGAGCTTTTAGCTCATGATTTTTTTTATTTTTTTTAAACACTAAATATGTGATACCTATAAGCAATTTAAAATATCGTGAAGAGACATTTTAGAACAAAGATGATGTAAACTAGACGTAATATGATATAGTAGATAGCTTACGTAGAAATTGAGTTGTATTGATATTGCATATATTTATACTCTATTATAATAGACAGAGATTTCTATAATATAGGTTGCATTACATTTTACTCTTGTATTAGTCATAACTTGATGGTTTGTAGTAGTATGTATGCATCTTGCCAGATTATGTAGTCGTCTTATATGATTATTGTGACTTTGGATATACATCTATGATTTATTTCTTGGATGGATTATTTTTGTGTAACCGCTCCGTTTGTCCTGTTACATACGTCGTGCATGCTATGTGGGAGCGTCAGCGTGCACGTGGATTGTTACAAATATGCTTAATTGAAAGAACATTAAGAACAGGAGTGAATAGTAAGTACCTCTTGCCTAAAAGCAGTACAAACATCTCTTGCCATTTGTTTCTCAGCTGGAGTCAACAGAACAGGATACCTCACCTTGAAGCATATAGAAAACAAAAGATCCAAAAGGAAAATTAGTGAAAATTTCCAGGTATAAACTTTAAACAACAATGGACATTCAGATCTTACTTCCTTCCCATCAGGATTCCTCATAACAACACCATCAACAACGGGAGATTTCCGTGCTTCAGCATGCGCATAACCAGAGCCAACTGTATAGACCTAATGTAGTAGTACAGATAAAAAATTGTAGAACTTTAGCATTTGAATAAACAGGAGAAAAGAGAATACACGCATGGCATATGACTATCGAAGAGATGCTATTTTCCTGTTTTGACTACATTGATGGATTAGACAAATTTCCACCACTATAATAAACTCAAGAATTACCATTCGTAAAATGAAAACACAGAATCCAGTAAAGAAGAAAAAGGTTTACAAGGAAATCATGGTTTTTTTTTTTGCAATCAAAGACATTTCAGAAAAGAAAATTCAACAATGAAATGGCCTTCAATAGCATAGACAGGATTAAACATGTTACCAGATCAGAAAAAGTTTAGAAAAAAATTGTATTAAGAAAGGCATTCACAACTTGTTCGGAAAAAGCCATCTAATATCTAAAACAGTTCTGACGTAAATCATAGAATCATTCACCAAAAGTAGTTGTATACAGTGTACTTTTGGCATAATGTCTATCCTAAAAAGTTTTCCAAGACAAACTTTAGGTGACAACAAAATCTACTGAACATGAATGCTATTTCAAAGAAAAGCACCAGGGAAACTATGTTTCTTGGGTTCCTCTATAAGTCTATAGTTCTATTACCAGGTATAAATATTTCTAGATATTTGTGGTAATAGTAGTAAAAAGTTTAAAATTAAATCTCATATAATATGGAAATATCCATCATAAACTCAAGAAGAGAAATCTCTGTAGAAAAGCTAAACCTTGCAAAATTATTTTCTCTGAGCACTAAGAGAGTGTAAATTTTCCTTCATATACAAAACTATAATACAACTTAAACCCCTTATAGTAGAGTATTTTTCCAACAAAACAAACATAAAAATAAATCAAAGTAAATGAGAGTAAGAAGCTACTTTCATATAACATAGTTCTTAAATTATATGCCAAATAAGAGAATTTCAGACGGAGGATCATTTCTATGTTGGGACTGAGAACAAAATGGTTCTATGAGCTTACTAACACTGGTACATAGTCTAGCTGTCAGTGTAAAGGAATATTTAAGGGATCAAGTATTGTTAAACGGTAGTATACAAGGTAAAGTTCAAGTGGGATAGATGGACAGAAAAGATACTCTCTTAGTTTGGTGGCTGAAACAGCAAGACAATGCATTTGCATTGTGAGAATCTTAAATCACGAAATTGTCACTAACTTGCAATATGTAAGAAATAACCCATATAGCAAAAATCCTTAGTCAGTACCTATTTTAGATTTTAGCTTACAATGCTGAAAGCAAAGAGAGAGGCCAACAAAAGTTAATAAGAAAACAATCACTCATTGTTATATCGAAAAAAAAAATCAAAGTAATAAATAAAAGAAGGTAACATAACCTTGACATCTGTACCCCCAGTAGGCATGAACTCCTCATAAATATAAGATCCCTCACGTCTCACTCTCCTGACTTCAGGATGAAATTCACTAGACCGGTTACCAACCTATCAAAATTACAAAGAATATTATACCACTAAAAAATATTATTTCGACATTCATGAAATGATAATGATTTTACATGAAAGCATTAAATGGATAAAGCAGAGGAGATTCCCCCATGAGAATTGCTCCAATTTTCTCATTTCATCATATAAACCACCGAAGTAGCAGTTTTATACTGATCGAGCTAAAACCAACAAGACCCAATTTATATTTGTCAAACCAACTTACCAACATTGGTCTCAATGAATAATGGAAAATAGCCTTTAAGAAGAAAAATCTTTGTTTGATTGACTTATGTTCAGAGTAGGCATCGCACTAAAATATGGAAGTAAACACCTGAGTGTTATAAGACTATAAGAGGCTGTTGTAGACAATTTGGTACTTGATAGAAGTAAACCTAAGAAACACAAGTTTCACCAAATTTCCTATACTTCTTTTTTCCTTTTTGTCCTGGCAACCACAATAGCTAAGCAAATGATCATTACCAAAATCGATGGCGTTTGCTTCACAGTCCATGCCAGAGACATTCTTATTGGAAAGTCCAAGAATGAAAAAAAAAGAAAATTTGAGAACATCCATCAAAACTATTAAATATAAATCTGCAAATATTTCAAGGATAAATTGTATTTATAAAGCAAACTAACTCAGGCACAAGTTCTAACTATTTATCATAAGTCTAACATGCTTACCAAAACATTTCAACATATATGATTTATGGGCCTTTTATGTCTGATATATCTATTAGACAAAGCAGAAACCAAGAATGAGAGAGATTGCATTTGCTACTGGCTGTATTAAGAGATCAGGTAAAATATATTCATACTTGAATCATGATTGAAACTAGAGATACCTTTCGAAACAATTCCTTCATTCCTCCACCAGCAGAGCTAGGGTAGTATATCATTATACTATGATCATCCCCTTTTGGAAGACAATACCACACATCAGAGAATAAAACTTGTGGAATATTATTCAATAAATGAAGCATAAATAAAACATGGAGCTACAAAAGGAGACTTGACAGTTCCAACTGCATTCATATTTTACATTCAAATATTGAAATATCATTATGACATGCAGAGTACATCAAATCTTTCACAATTCAAAACAGAAAATGTGGTGTCATTTACTTTAGCTATGTGCAGCAAAAGGTCCATGAAATCTCACATTGATTATTTGATTCCACAGTTAAACCTAGAAAAGATGCAAAATTTCTTATACAAATGAAATTTCAAACAAATAGGGGAAGTATAGTGTTTCCAGATATCAAAAGTTTGCATATCTAGATTCACTAAGTTGTTTTCTTGTTTATAAGCATAAAAACTGGTTTTTTTTTTGGAATGCTTTTAAGGATGTCAGATGATGATCAGCAGTCAGCACCATCAGTTCAAGCTTATAAATTAATTTTCTTGTGCATACATGTTCAGGATTAAACATATGGATTCCAAACTTGTTGAATTTAGCTGACAACATGGAAGAACTGAGGTCGAGATTCCCGGACAAACAGAAGCATGGTATTGAAACATTTTCTGACATATTAGAAATAATTACATTCTATATTCACTATTTAAAATGGGACCCATGATGCTTTAAACAGAAATAGAACCAACAGACTGATCCAAAATAAAAGGAAACTGCAAGGACAAAATACAAAAGATGTGGAAGTAAGTCTATTTCCAATCAGAAATCACTTTCAACGCCAGTATTGTTATTCTATCAAAACAAGAGAAAAGATCTGCTGACTTCTTATAATTAAATTTTTACATACTCAAATATATTCTCAGCAAATATTCATTCGATGATCAACAAAAGAGAAGCCCCACTTCAACTAAGATTTAGATAAGGAAACCATGACCCAAATAATCTTATTCTCATAAAAGAAAATCCAGAACTCAAGAAATAATGATAACCTCAATCTTAGTTGAAGTTCTCACTAGAGATTTCTGACTTGTGATGAAAGCACAAAATTAGGCAGTACTTTCACCCCATAGAATTTGACCATAAACTAGTTTACTTTCTAACTTCTAAGCAGATTTCTCCAGCAACTCAAGCTTCTAGAGTCGTATTTACTTATGCAAAATCAGCATTATTCTTTCAAATCAATAATTTCATTTACTGCCAACTGTCATTCTAGAGTCGTATTTCACAAAGATTTTATTAGCAAAGTAATTTTTAGTCACAAAAAAAATATAACTTCCATTTCAATAAAAAGAGTAAGCATGGCTCTAAGTATTGGAGAAAAATGAAAAATAAGAGAATGAACTTCACTTAAATCCAATTACAGAAGAAGCAAGTACTGCAAGATGAAAATGAAAAGAAAACACACACGCACACAAAATCTTTATCACCATATGAGGATCTATTACCGTCGATAGGTTTCTCCACAAAAGGTTTCCAAAACCGCTTCCCGTGAACTTCAACAAAATCTTCTTGCTCAACAAAATAGTCTAGCTCTTGATAAGGATACTCTCTATTCACAAGAGCATAATTTGGAACTGGAACCCCAAACATTTCAAGGCGCTAATTCATGAACATCATAAAGGTCAGATTCATTTTACATAACAGATTAAACAAATCTAGTAGGTAAATTATTAACTAACTCATGTGAATAAAAGAGTACTGGATAACTTTAAAAAAAAACAAAACAGGATAGACAAAAAACAAGCAGAACATGTATGATTACCAGAAAGCCAGAAACTATGTCAGAGTTCTTTTCATACCCTAATCAGGCAATATATGCTAAATCATACAAGCTAATTGAATATCTTCAATGAACTTCCCTTGGAGAATATTTTCTGTTCTGAATCAATCATTCCTCTCAACTAAAAATTTGAAAAAAAAAATTCTGGTTCTGATGTGGTGTGAGCAAAAGCATTTAGTTTTGGTAACTTATAAGGTGTTAATCTTTTAACTGTTTCAATTGGATTTTCAACTTAAGAGACATATAGATCCAAATTATCTGTACTAAATTAGAGAAGTGTAAATATAAGATTAAAAAATATCAAGAAATTATTAGGTGAATAATAGATCATATGACAGTTCAAACTCCTTTCTATGTAACAATTTCATAGTCTCAATAATGAAAAGTTAAAAGGTTATCTTAACAAAATGAACAATAATTGAAATATTCTTAAAAGGTTATTTCAATGTTCACTAACAGACCAAATATTCCAATCTCAATTCTATAGATATTTTCTCCAAGGTTTGTAACTTAGCCAACAAGAATTATCCTTCAATATATGAAACTGGAGTCCCAATCTTCCAACATCTTCCGATTGCTTACTTACATTGATTGGAAAGAAACAGTGAAATCAATAACTCACATTTGTAACAAAAGAACTTTCCACTATGATACACAGAACAAAGAAAAAGAGTAGAACAAAGAATGGAACTACTTTCAACAGGAATACAACTCTTCCTAGAAAAGAAGAAAATTAATTGAAAGAAACAACATTAAAGAATTTCCATGAAGGACCAAAACATCCAACTAAGTGATGTTATCATATAACTCCTAGAACTTCGACTTGCTGCTTTTAAAGAATAATGTTATTATCAGATCGGACTTCTTCCCGGTTATCACAGCAATTCATCAAGACTTTGTTTAGTACCCTCTCTCCCAGATAACTAGTTTAATAAATCACCAATACATACAGCAATGCCATGTTCCTTTATGTTTAAGGAACCATTGAAGGATTCTCATAAGTTGCTATTTAAGAACATTACTGGCATATAATTCTTCTTCAGGACTCAAAATTGAATTCAAAACTCTAGAAAATTACCAAAAAATGTATGGTCATAAGTAAAGAAACATTCTAGTGAACAGAAGAATAATTGATTAAGCACTTCAAAGGCAGATTGACTTGAGAATAAGAATATAGGAAAAGGAAAAGACTAACATGAATGTTATAAATCACTTCATTACATAAAGCAGGAAGTTTGCGTTAGATAGAAAAATGGATGTTGCAAAATAATAGCTGATGTAAAAATACCTCATAAACTTTCCTGCGATCGTGGAGGAGGTGTTGTGGCTGCAATTCATTCACTAAAAAAGGCCTAAATTGTTCAAAATACACAAATTAGTCTAAATTGAACTAGAAGGACATTAAAACTGACTCCTGTAAGCGAGATAGGAGACAATCTACTACTTATTAAAGTAAATGAACTTCTTAAGGATAAATGTGCATATAAACTTCACGTAGAATTAGAGAAATCAACTTCTGTAATATTCTTAACTTTACCTTCTCATGTCTCAGACGAACAGGAAAATAAAAAGGAAAATAGGCAAAGGTTAAGGATTGCAATAAATTAAATCTCAGTAATGTGTGAGATGATCTGATGATCATCAGGCAGGTTTCTATGGTGCTATACCTAAGAGTTCCAATTTTAAAGCTCAACAGTTCAAGATACTGAAAATAATGAAGTGCAACATGATCAAGAATGCTGTCCAAGATCACGTCAATTTCCGTTGCAAATGAAGGAAATAAAGATAAGTCAATAATATGTTTAGAAATATATTACAGAAAGAATGCAAAAGGCAAAATGTTGCACATCTATGGAATTACCTAATGCATATCATGCCAGGATAAGTATTCAATCCTAAGGTAATACTCCAAAAGAAAATTATTTGACATTCGAAACAAATGTTGGTGCTTAAGTGTACTTGAAAGTGGAAATAATCCATGGTGATAATAAGAGTATTTCTAACTTTGTCTATACCAATCAATCTCAATCAAGAAAAACCAAAGGTAATATATGACAGTTAGGACTTAGGAAAATACTCAAGCATCAAAGAAAGGATTTCACCTGCGCAAAGAAGCATATTGCTCGGCCTTTTCAAGGGGATAACCAGATGAAGAAAAGGCAATTAAGCAATCACAGATTGGCCAGCTGAAATATCCATAAAAATTATAATAAGAATTCATTTTTGGGAAATATCGATATCACTTATCATTATTTATTGATGCATGACACCATAATCATCCAAAGCTTAAGTGAGATGTTACAATGAGATATGTTAAGAAAACATTGTTGGAATCTAAAAATTGGCATTAATGTAGATCAAGAATAGTCAATCATCCAAAACAAGTCTTTAAAAGAAACATAAATCATATAATAAAATTACAAAATTTAGGTTAATAAGGGATGGAGATATTTGCCATCTGAAAGTATAGATTACTAAATACCATTCTTAGCTACCATTTTTTATTCACGCATATCCATGTTAACATGAAAGTACATGTTTTCAATTGAATAATGAGCCATGTCCTCTACGAGAGCATGTACTAATGAATTGGATTTCATCCATGTTTAGATCTTCAGAATGCAGATCATTTTACGGGCACACTGGGCCGGTTGGCCTCACTTGCACTCTTTTGGCATCAATAGGGAGTAGACATATGGCTGAAACAAGAACAGAGTCTAAGCTTTTCTGTTTAAGCACTGCACAGGAGCCGTACCTCTCAACTGAATCCTCAAGAATAACCTTGTCCCCGAAATATATGATCTGCACAAAAGTAACAGACACATAACAAAAAAATTTAAAAACTCAAAGTTAAAATTTTGGAGTTCAAAGTTCATTCATTTATTGACTGGACAGAAAAAATCATGATAATAACCTTCTTCTATTCTTTAAATTGGCTTATGTGTATGAGACCTTAGGTTATTTGATTGAGAAAAGGTACCACCATATCTGATTATAAAACTATGTTATCTATTATATAAAGAAGTCTTAAGCTGTAAATGAAGAATGGTTTCATGATTGATAATTCAGTTGTACGATAACACAATATTATCTGTTCTATGATCACAAACCCTGTAACATCTATAATAGATCACAATGCCAATAGCGTACGAGCATAACATCTATGTGGTAATACGAGATTGCTAAGATGAACATATGCACTAAGAAGCTACAACCAGATTAAGTGCCTAAGAAAATGCCTGGAAGTTTTAGATACTGCTTCTATCAAAATATTTAGTTAGGTTTCCTGTCCCACTATGTATGTGTACTATATGAAGCTACAAACAACTACACCTTACTTTGTGAAGCGGATTTCTGTTTCTACAGCATAAAACTCACTATCTCTACTGCAGGTAGGACACCCAAATGCAGCCATTCTCTTCATTAAACTTCACTACAGAGGAGTGAAAGAATTAACGCATCCACGGAGGATGTTTTACCCAATATGTAGACCATGTATAAGTACATACCAAGAAGTGAGTTTTTCATTAGGTACAAACAAGTACTATCTGATATCCTTTCAAGCTCTCAAACATAACTAGCATAGTATTATCGGACACTCATTCCAAGCTCACAAACATAAGTAAGATAATTCTAGGATACTCGTATACTTTCTTTGGAATTTCCATAATGCAATGCAATTGAGTTTTGGCATTTCTGAGTCTCAGTTGTGAGGTCTGCTTGCCTGTCTGATGGATCCAATGCACCATATCACAAGAACCAATAACCAATAAAAAGTAAGGCCTCCATTGTGTCGAAATATCAGAATCAGCCAGGAAAGAGAAAAAAAAAAAAAAAAGGATCCCATTCCTACCTAAATTTACATTTTCACAATCTTATAGATAATTCCTTACGCTATAAGAAAGAAAGAGTTCCCTAATTAATTAAATTTCTTCTAAGAAATGCAAGCCAAACAGCAAGCAGATCAATTAACCACACAAGCTTGCACGAGAGGATACCTGGGATTCCCCCAAACAGATGCGAAAAAGCAAAACAAGAATATTCCAGTCAAGACTACCGAAAAAAAAAAAAGAATATTCCACTCAAGAACTACAAAAAAAAAGAGAATATTCCATTCAAGAATTACTGCATAAAGAAACATAACATGAGAGGATACCTCGAATTCCCCGAACGCTCCCACCCTTCCAAGAATCTGCTCCATTGGAGCGGAGAGCACCTACAAAACCATAAACAAAGTTGGCAAACCAATAAGCACACGGAGCAAGAAAAAGGAGAAAAAATCCACTGCTATATAAGGAACAAAAAAAAATAGGATTAAAGGGTTACAAAAGAACGAGATCCCCACATCGGATATCACCTTCTTTTCCATGACGCAGACACCAATCTTGATCTTTTCTCCTCCATCCTCCATTTTCTCGTAATCTCACTCACTCACTCTCGAGTCGCCTCTTCTCCGTGAAATCTCTACTTCCCCCCACAAAAAAAAGGATGGAATATTCTGGAAATCAAAGCAGCGGAAGACCAGGTCCAATCCCGAGGTGTATATCCGGATCTGAGAACCAATTCCGATATCCGCCCACCGATACCGGCATCCAAGAAGATAACGGAGAGAAGGGTCGGCGAAGATGCGAAGCGGCATTTATAGAGATTTAAAATAAATTTTTTTAAAAAAACACAATAATATTTGGACGAAATTTGGGAAAGTATCACACTTACGTGCCACGTGGCCAGTAACTGTAACGCTCATGCTGTCTTAAAAAAAAAAAAAAAAAAAAAAAGATTTGCTCCATTTTCCTTTTATAGGCGCGTGCGCCTGTTTTGATAAATAATTTTCTGTATAAAAAGCTCGTGATGCTTTGACCGGATGGATGACTACCCCCAATAGCTCCCCCACTGGTCGAGAACTTGGAGATGGAAAAGACCATCACGTCAATCGTGTGTGAAGTAGTAAAGACTTTTCAGTTTAAAAATCTTGGCGGGATTTGATTGATTTATTTGGTGGTCGGAACATCGGTGATGCTCTCTCTCCTTTTCTTTTCTTTTTTATTCTCCTTAATTTATCTGGGTTTAAGTTGATACGGGAATCTTGATGCATCTTTTTGATCGGACCGGTGGGCCACTGGGAATGTTTTGTATGGCCCACCGTATTCTTATCCTCTAATAAGTGATGAGATAATTAAATCTATATATTATTCGTTCTTCTTTTATTTAAATAAAAAAAAAAGAGTCATCACTCATCCCTTTTTCTTTCTCCTGATAATTAGGTCAGAAAATAATTCATATAATTTATTAATGGTAAGGATTTAAATCATCTCCTGCTCAAATTAAAATTAGATTAATCAAAACCACCAATCTTCGTCAGATTCATCTTCGTAGCATCTGATTCATGGACTCTGGACAACAATCGTATGTACTGTGTGACTTGATCTTGATGAAGGTTCTCTTTTAATAACTCCTCACTTTATTCGATGGATCTTAAATTTAGGAATACGCAGAGGAAGTCACAGGTTGGTAGTCAATGGATAAGGAAAGTAAAGCTTACTCTATCCGACTCCTAGTTTGACTCATTAAATAATTAGAACCTCTTTGGCCTCCTAAAAAGCTTCAACTGCACTTCAGTTGAAATCATCAAAGTTTAGTTTTCTAATGGAAAAAACATCATACATCTTGCTCTTATTATCATTCTACCCTATTTTTATTTTTAATGCTTAAAAAACTCTTTTATGTTATTTTTTAATAGACGATTATGATATTAATAAAGTAAATTAATTATAGATGCAATTGGGTAATTTTAATTAAGGTTAAGTAAAAGTAAAAGATAATCACATTTTTAAGGTCAAATGAAAAATATTTTAGATAATTATTTTTTATATTTAAAATTAATAAAAATATTTTTTATCGCTTAAACTACATATATTTAAAACTAAAGTGAAACCGTTAATATTCTGGTCTAAATTAACTGTGCCAATGTGTTTGACTTCCAAATATAGTTGAGCAGTATTTCCTTTATTTTTTAAACTTTTATAGGCTAAACTATCACATATAAAATAGGAAATAAGTTGAAAACTACTTTAAATTCAAAAGAAGAAGGCAGTAGTGTTGTTATTTAAACAAAAACCTTCTCTCCCAATACTTATTATCAAACAAAAATAATAGGCTATTTGATTAATAATATTATTAATTTTATTTTCTTCATAGGTGTAGAGGAATAAAATGATTTTTAAGGCAAAATTTAGAGTGTTTTTAATAGAAGGAGATTGACAAATTTCAGATCTGATTGACCTATTATAACAAATGAGAGGGTTAATTAAAATGGGTCAAGAGTAGCAATTCAACTGCATTCATACTTTGCTAATGCTCCTTTCCCCCTGGATCCCACCACTTACCATGATCCCTAATAAGTGGATGATAGATTCCAGCTTTATTATGAGTGGCCATGCTTGGAATCCAACAACCTTTCTGCGTTCCTTGTATGAGATGCATATTTTATCCACTAGAAGCCAAGCCAGTAGGAGAGAGAGAGAGAGCAAATTGAAGAGAGAAAAGAAAAGAACTCATGCTTTGGTAGTAAAAGGTGCACGACAAAAAGAGGCTCTTTTTGATAGCAATAGGTTAGAAAAAAGAGCAGCATGGAAATGGAATTAGCCCATAGAGAGAGAGAGAGAGAGAGAGAGAGAGAGAGAGAGAGAGAGTTCTTATCCATTCCACATTCCACTGGCTTTCCTTTTTCTTTTTCTTTTAATAGCTTTTAGTCGGCGCTACTCGTGTAAGCTCGTGTCTTGGGTCCCACCTGACCCTGACCATTAAAAGCAAACGGGTTAGGATTCTGTGAAGCAAGTTTTAGAGTGATTTCCATAAAACCTACTATCAAGATAAATGACCAATTTGAGCTTCGCTGGGCCCAAACTTGAGCCCGTTTGCTAGCTCAAACTCGGTTCGTCACACCCTACTATGAATATAGTTAGTAAGTTTATTGTTCATTATATATATGATATGCTTTGTTGATCTGTTATGATATTATTGTTATATATATCAATGTTTGCACTTGTATTTGTGAAGCACATTCGCAAATATATAAATTTTATGTAATTGAACACAAAATAGCTACAATGTAATTATGCATCAAAAGTTACATGGGAAATGTTACAGAATCATGAGCATCAACCCCCCAATCAGCAACCTTGGGCACAATTACAAGCTCAAATAACACCCTTGATGAGAAGAGAAATGTCTTTCTAAAGAAGTTGCAAGTCAAAAACTATAGTACTAAAAAACTTTTGAGGCTATTTGCTGGAGAGGCTGTTTTTGTACCTCAGGATATGGATCCTGGGACGCCACATTGCATGGCAGCAATCTTTACAGTCAAAGCGAAGCCCTTTCAAAGTAGCAATCAATGTAAAGCCATATAATCACACCCATTTCAGTTCTCAGTTCCAGGAATGCTTGCCCTTTGAACAGTTAGAATGCCATTATGGAAGTCGAAGGGCTAGTATTATTACCTCCCAGGGAAATGACCGTAGGTTGTGAATTTCAACATCTAACTGTCTAACTTGCCGTGGACAATGAACCATCATTCATAAGATCGATGCTAAGGCTGTTAAACCTTTCTCTTGAATACTGTCGAGATGCTTTCCTCCAATCAGTGCCAGCTTTCATCATTGCTAAGAACTCCTCATAACTGATACGTCCATCCTGAAGTATTTTGCCATAGCAAAATGTGTACATGAGTAAAGCTATTTGAATGGTTTTGAACAAACTAAACAACCATTATTAGAAAAAGGATAGATGGTATATACACCTTGTCTGTGTCGACTTCATGTAAAATGTTGTGTACTACTTCGATGTCTACTTGGCCAGAGTCATCAGTTAAGGCTTTTTGCAATTCATCAAATTCTATGTAGCCGCTGTCATCGATGTCAAAGAACAAGAAGGCTTTGCGCAGATGATCATCATTTGATAACCTCTGTAACTGGATAACAACAGCCAGAAACTCACCAAAATCCAAGAAACCACTGCCATCAACATCAGCCTGCATGGAGGATTTAGAGCAAAGGATCGGATGACATAGAAGTCTTAAGTGAAAGATTGGGAGCATGGGCAAGAAAAATAAATAAAAGAGAATCACATTATAGCAGCTACCCTGCAGATTTGAAAATTGAGATCTGCACTCTAAGAATACAAGTTTGGTTTTCATCTGGTTCATTATATAGAACAGTGGTCACAAACAGGTTACTGCAACAGATGACCAATAAAAATAATTTCTTTCTGCAGCCACATATAGTATGTTATGCATAGAATTAGGATTGAGGGCACCTGATAAGTGAAAACAGAAAAGAACTCAGACATTGATTGTTTCACATACTGCAGGCTAGGGTGTCTTTCTTCATTTGGTCTCTTGGATGAGGGCATCGAACTTAAGAAGTGTTTAAGATAAGTTATGAGGTCTAACTCTAAGGCACCGCATAATTAAGATGAAATCACTGCACAGTGGAAACTAACAGAACTTATTAGTAAATGGCTAAATGAGAGGTGGCGGCAATTCAGCATCGCTCTGTTCAAAAAGAAGGCCAGCAGGAAGTTTCAGGCTGCTCCACTGGCTAACCACACATCAACCTTCTAAGAGTCTCACTAAACAGGATACCTCAGTGCACAAGGCTCCACCCAAAGTAAAGAAGGGGCATTTTGAAGGTTTTACGTAGTTAAAGTGGTCAATGTGCCACAGAAAATAAATGAGGTCTATGTGGAAAATGAAAAATAGTTCAAGGGTTCTAGATATAAGTATCCCTAATTAGTAATTAGTAACATCTAGAACTTACTCCTGGCTACAAGCAATGGCTACATTTAGGAGATTCTGGGATGAAAAAAAATAAATGAAGAACAATACTTGTCAATGAATCTAAATTTCAATGCAGAAAGCTAATACTAAGTATCAGAGGATGACTACACGGTCCTCTAATTTCAAAGATGTGGAATAAATCTGGGCTGATAATCAAATGAGACTTAGATAAACTCATTATAATTTGGTACTTCTAGTGTCCAAGTCCATTTAGGGAAAAAGGTCAAGATGCAACCATAATCACTCTTAAGTAAATCCAAATTATACCAAGAAGAAGAAGACATACCGCTTCCATCAATAACTTCATCTCTGCTTCAGTCAGTTGAGAACCAACCTTTTGAAGTCCACCTCTCAGTTCTTCAAACGTAACCTTTCCATTATTATCTGTATCCATCAGTGTAAACATGTCTTTAATGATCTCTACTTGTTCAACTGATAAGTGCCTGGCAATCACCTGAAAGCACTCAAAGTGATTAGGCTTTAGCAAACATATTAATGGGGCACACCAAGGATCAACTATAAATACCAACCCCCATGGCTTTCTTTTTGAACCTATTCATCACTGAAAACTGTTTAAGCCTTATTCTGACGATATTTCCCAATGAAACATTTGGAGCTTTCTTTGCATTCTGCAGCCATGGATGCTCTACAAGAGTACCACATAGACACAGGTTACTTGTATAAGAAAAAGAAACACAGCAAACAAAGTAGTGAGAGGTACTATATTTGTTAGAAATTTAGAGTATAAACTAAACAATGTACAAGGGGCGACAGTTGGTTCAGGAGATGACCACAGCTCTGTGGAATGAGTCATCAAAAAATTTCAACATTAACGTTACCATGTCATTGCTGAATATGTTTCAGGAGATAACTACTGCTTCTCAATGCATTCAATTTTGGGCTATGGAATCTTACCTTCATGGATGAAGATTAAATTGTTATAACAAATTGTGCTGGGCATCTTGATGGGGCAAGTTACACATGCTTTTCCAAGCAAGCCAGGTCAAAATCTCAAAGAAGAAGAATAAAACATCAATCTAAAAAGCAAGCCACCAACTCATTGTTACAAGATGCGAGGCGCTAAGCCGCTTACTCAGAAATGTCTTTCACAATATAGGTTTTGGTAGAGTGATTTTGTATGAGATCACTATTTACTATTTAGACTATCAGAGTACTTGTGCAATTTTTCCACACATCTCACTTGTCTCTCTGAGCTAAAACCCACTAAGGCAAGATAATGTGTCATTGGGAGAAATGGATTCATCGGAAACCAATATCTCAAGTGCAAATTCTCCAGTAATTGGCTTTTCATCACTTTCTTTGGTGGTTGCTAAGGTACTAACATACAACCTAAATAAGGGAGATCAGGAAACTATCTAGCCTCTACCAAATCACAAACACCACCAACATTATCTGCCTAAATACAGTCAGACTTCAAGACTCCAGTGCATTAGGCCTTGTGCTGATAAGAGTACAAGACTTCCCATAGTACTGCAAAAGTTATGCACCTTCAGATTGGATACTGCAATTTTGTATGAACCAATGAGTTTCATCTGAGACAAATAAGCTCCATTGAGTGAATGATCATTATGTGGTATAAATGACACCCAATAATAAGATTCAATGATGGGCGGCATTCAGTCAAAAAAAGTTTTGCTATTTGCTGACACTCATATGAAACATCAATTTAACATGGAATATTCTATTAATTTGATAAATCAAAGAACTTCTAACTAACATGTAATGGAGCACAAACTTGCAATAGCATTTCCTGATCACAATGCCAATTGATTAACTCACCAAGAACCTGCTGAGCAGTCAAGCGCTTCTTTGGGTCTGGCTCCAGCATCTGCTGAATAAGACTCTTAGCATTCTCTGAAATTTGTGGCCATGGATCCCGTTGGAAATCTAGGACTCCTCGTAGAATAGCCCGGGCAACCCCATGCTCCGTCTCTACAATAATTTTACAAAGAAAAGAATCAAAGATCAAACAGAGCTTAGTATAACTCAAGAAACCACAAGGAACTCAAAAGGAACTAATGCAAACATGAGCACACCAGCCCAGAATGGTGGAACCCCGCAAAGCAAAATGTAAAGAATCACCCCGGCACTCCAGATATCCACCTCCTGGCCGTAATTCTTCTTCAGCACCTCTGGCGCCATGTAATAAGGACTCCCCACAATCTCCGAGAAACTCTCCCCTGCTCAATGAGAAAAACATAACATGCCTTCTTTGACATTTCTCCTAATTTACACCAAATTAGAACTCTAGTTAATTTAAACCTTTTCCAATTTGACAACTACTAACTTGGGGCTACTTTAAAATCAAAATCAACCAGACTATCTACTTTCACAGCGGTACTAATCCCCTTGTCAACAACAACAACAATAACAACAAGTTGAATTTAGAGACAATCTAACATAGTATAACAACAACAATACCAACCAGGCTGGAAGAAGACGGAGAGCCCGAAATCAATGGCCTTGAGTGGCGAATTCTCCTTCTTGTTCGCGAACAAGAAATTCTCTGGCTTGAGATCCCTATGAATCACTCCGTTATCGTGGCACATCCTTACCACATCCGCGATGGTCCTCGCTACTGCGGCCGCCGCCCTTTCGCTGTAATGCCCCTTTGCGATAATCCGGTCGAAGAGCTCACCGCCCTCGCAGAGCTCCATGACGAGGTGGACGGCGTCGGCGTCCTCGTAGGCGGCCTTGAGGCGGACAACGTTGGGGTGTGCGGGAAGCGACGACATGATGGCGACCTCGCGGCGGACGTCCTCGATGTCGACGGCGGTGACGAGCTTGCGCTTGGAAATGGACTTGCAGGCTAGGCTTTCCCGGGTCTCCTTGTCGATGCACAGGTACGTGACCCCGAACTCCCCCCGGCCGAGCTCGCGGCCGAGGAAGTACTTGTCGGAGAGGCGGATGCGGCGGTCGCCGCCCTGTGGGATTACATCTTTGAGGACCTCGTGGTGATCCGTCCTCTTCCTATTCCTATCCTGCGCCGGCGAAGGAGGCGATGGTGGATCGCCGGAACTTGCTTTGTAGCATCCACAGGCGTTGCCCATCAGAGATTGAGCTCGGCCTTGCTATCTCTGTGCCTCTATAAATCTCTAGCTTGGCAGGTGTTTGAAGAAATGTCTCGGCGGGTGGACTTGGTCGTTGCAATGGGATTCTTGGGAGGCCAAGTCCACGGATCGATAGCCTGGAGGAAGAAGTCCTCGAGTTTCTTCTTGTGTTTAATATTATTAAGCAATCGGCTGCAGCGTTTACGCTTTCCATGGAGAAGAGAAAGGGGGGAGGGATGGCGTGGGAAATGGAGGGAAGTTTCTACTTGAAGGAGTTGAGATTATATATATATATATATATATATATATATATATATATATATATATATATATATATATATAATATATGAGCTTAATTAATGCATCGAATTCAATATCTCTGCTCAGATATTTATATTTATATTCTAATAAAAAATTTAGACGTTTTCTAAACCATAAAGGAGTTGTAGTTGTTTTGTTTTGTGTTGTTTTTTACTTTGTCCATAAGTACACTCGGGCATCAATATCATTATTTAACAATTGTATGGAAATGTGGATTACTAAGGTTGACCTTAGATTTTTAATTTGATATGAATTTGCCTTTCAATTATCACAAGTCACATTCCATAGTTTAGATGTACCAAGTTACCAACCACATCCAACCCGGCAAATATAATCATTACTCTTGCTTGTTAATCTTCTCGTTTCATAATTCATTGTTTATTCTTTAAGTATTTATAAGCTCAGAGATTATATATGAGTCAATCCTCTTTAAATACAGAGTCACTTAGATCCGTCAAACTGTCTAATCTAGACTTCAAACCATATAAGTCGTTGAACAATTGTTCTAAACTAAACGATATCGAAATCTGTTTCAAATGTTAAGTTATTGAGCTACTCTCCTAAGCCGATCACTGAACCATCAAATGATTTTCTTTATATAACTATATAATGTTAGAATCAATCTCATAATCTTCTTAGCAACGAAGAAAAGTACCTCCGTACCGATTCCATTAAAGTTGATTGGTACTAAAATTTAGCTGCCTATACAAAGTGTAAAGCAAGGATGCGTTTCACACTTTATTTATTATTATCTAGGAATAAGTTCCCATGCAACCTCGTGAATAACTTTATTCGGACTACGTAGGACCTTTTTGACTAAGGGCAAAATTATAAAGTTTCTTTATAAAACAATATCTAATTATATTTTGGTTATATAAAATGTAAATCATGGAATTTTTATTGGGATTAACCAAAATTTTATATGTACGAATAATTAATAAATAGAATAATACTCATCTCTATAAATTGTATTAAAAAATTATGTAATTAAATCTCTGAGAGATAGTAACTTTGTTTTAGAAAACTTATAATTAATTGGTTGGCATTGATCCATTTGTAAATATTTTCATCTAATTTATCTCATATATTTGAGTGGTGGCCAAATATTCTAGTTTTTTCTTTATCAAGATCTCAAGGAGATTTTTCATATCAATATATTGACGACTTTTTCTTCAAAAGGTAGAAAATATATTTAATTATCACCAATTTCCATTTGATCGGCTATAATTAAAACAATATGTAAGAGTATTAGTAATTAAAACCTTTAATATGCTCAAGACGAAATAAATAAACAACCTAGTGTTATCTGCGTGTATTTAATCAAAATAATTAAATGACAGTTATAAAGTAGTTTTCTGTTCTCATTATCTTTTTAATCTTAATATGATCGCTTACTTTTCTAAAGCTGACAGCCTAATTAAAAACTAATTAATATATGGGCCCCACACTTGGCCTCAAAATTCTACAGGCAGAGAGAACGTGGATCGTGGTTAAAAATTAAAAAGAGACGGAACGAGATTATTAATAATTAATAATTAATTAATTAATTAATTATCAGATACGCTTCTAATACCGCTATTTAGTTTTTAAAAGAAGTAGCAAACCTGGATCCAAATACCACGGCAGCGAATAAGGGAAGAAAATTATTTGGCCGTTAGCGATGGCTTAGTTTAATGAATTTACTCGACGGTGCTATTAGTTTACAGTAATATCTTGATGACGTTTAGTTCAAAGCAATAGCTTAGTGATGTAAACGGTTTGAAGTTTAAAATTAGATGACTCAGTATATTGTTTAAAAGTTTGATAAGGTTATAGTGCATTTGTATTCAAAAAGGGTTTGATTCTTTGTCCAGTTCATATCTAGTTTTAAGGTTCTTAAATGATAAAAGAAAAAGCAGCATATATTCCAAACGAATCCGAGAGGCCAAAAGCAAAGCATCCGAAACCCGCACCAAGTAGTAACTTACAAAGAGAGCATCCCATTCTAACCCTTCGTTTCTTTATATATATATTGCATCGATCCCGTCTTTGTCGGAAAGAGAGGTGAAGAGAGAATAGAGAACAAAGAGAAGAGAGAATCAGTAAAACAGAAAAAAAAAAAAATGGGCTCCTTCTTCTCCACCCCCGCAGCCTCCCGCTCCGACGAGGGTGAATCAGCCGTCATCGCGATCCATTCCGCCGATCGCTTCAATGAGCAATTCCAAGCCAGCAAGGATTCCAACAAGCTGGTACGATCCGATCTCCTCTTTTCCCCGATCTAGGGTTTCGCTTGTTTCTCTTCTGATCGGTTTTTTTTCGAAATCGAAGATGGTTATCGACTTCTCGGCGTCGTGGTGCGGGCCGTGCCGCTTCATTGAGCCAGCGTTTAAGGCCCTGGCCGCCAAATTCACCGACGCGGTCTTCGTCAAGATCGATGTGGATGAACTCTCGGTAAACGATCTCTAATCCCTTCTCTTCTCCTTCTTGTTAGGGTTATGGTTAGGCTTTTGATTCGCGGTGATTTGGCAGGAGGTGTCGAGGAAGTGGAGGGTGGAAGCCATGCCGACATTTGTGCTTGTGAAAGGAGGGCAAGAGGTGAGCAGGGTGGTCGGGGCGAAGAAGGACGAGCTCGAGAGGAAGATTCACATGTTCTCCACTTAGATCTTGCTATTGTTGAGATTATTATCTCAAACTAAGATAAGTGCGATAGCTTTGTGGCATTAAGCATCTTTGATTTTGAACCTGGTACTATTTAGATTTCACTTATGTGGGAAGATTACCCTTCGTTTAGAGCATTATACTATTGCAAAAATCTCTTTTTCCCTGTGACTCTATTGTGCGAAAATAAGCATTTTACAGGAAAGAGACACACTTTCAACCAAATCTGGATAGAATCTTAGTTGATTTCAGGTCGTAAACGTTGCTGTTTGAATATAAACAGAGTTGAGCTCCGAATTCAATTCAATTGTTGTTAAAAAAATATTAACATAACTATTCTGATTGATTTTACTATCTAATTATTCAAGTCTGAATGGGTGTTTCATCCATTTGGGTTGAGAAAAAAAATAAATAATCTTGTTGGAGTTTAGGATTATAAGTTTGGTTTAAGATAATTAAGAAAGTCGTCAGCAGTTTGTTCGTGTGGGAATTCTTTGCAAATCGTATCAGTGGGTGGAAAAAATTCTTGGTCTATCATTTGGTCATTGCTTAAATATACTAGTCTTTTCCAATATATTCATATCCACTACAACGTCTATTATGTGGTCATTGGTGACGATGCTCAATATGGTTATGATGCCGCCGAGCGTAGTGCGTATTCTTTTTATATTTTAAATAAGACTTTGGGCGCATATAATAATTATACTTTCATAATATTGTCAGCTAAGTTTGGCGTTTGTCAGCGAGATTCTTCATTTCCTTCGACCTTGTGAAAAGTCTTGATGGAATCGAATTCCACCGTCTTCGTTTCCTTCTACCTTGTGAAAAGTCTCGATGGAATCGAATTCCACCGTTCTCACAAATCTATTTGAGAGATATGGTGATGGTTGCACGCACTAATTCAAGGAACAGGCATAGTATTACATTTATTTAAATAGAGAATGTGTTGATCCAATTGGAAGGAGACAAATAGGAGGTTTTTGATTTTATTTCCTTTTCTTCTTCTTTTTTTTCCTTCTTAGAACAACCGAAAAGTTGTCAAGTGTGCTTGGAGTGTATTGGGGAGGATCAAATGCAATTGATAGTCATGGATAGGGTTTGGCAAAAATTAACCCAACACGATAATTCAGCTCATAATCGAGTTTGAGTTTAGTCTAATCAGATTTGAGTCGTAAACGGGTCAATCCGCCTAACCTAATTAATAATCGATTCGCATTCGAGTTTATATCCTTGACTTGTGTTGACCCATGTTGATCCGTTTGATCCGTTTAAATATACGAGTCGAGTCAGGACGGGTCAACTGGCCAACTCAATATATATAACCTAACCCTAACCCTAACTCACTCACACCTCACACTCTCCAAACACCACCACTCCTAGTCTCCCACATCATATTTCATCTTCTACCTCTCTGGCTCTCCCAAACGACCATTGCTTGCAACACTGGCCTCGAACAGTTTATGCTGGCCTCAGCTCCTCATCTAATCTCCCACTCCCTCTTTTAGTCTCTTGTGCCGTCGCCACCACTGATCCACTCCTAGGGTTTTCAGAGGTCCTATTGTCGTTGAACTCCATCTATCTTCCCCTCTTCGAGCCGATGACATGGATCCCTCTGGTCCTCTTGACCTCCCTCTGTTGGAGAGTTTCGAGAAGAGGGTCGAACTCATGAGGCGAAGTCGTCGTGACTCGTGAGGCCTTGCTAAGCCACTCCTAGGGCACTGTTGTCCTCAAGGAGCTAATCCAGAATGCCAACGACACCGGTAGCAATAGGGTCTGCCTCTGCCTCAATCGTCGCACACACGTGTTCGATTCCTTGATCTAGCCCAATCTTGCCTAGTGGTAGGGCTCTGCTTCTGTCGTTTACAACGACTAAGTCACCATCGAGGCATTGGTGATGGATTCAGCATTGGATTCGATGCTGGTGGTGGGTGGTGGGTGGTGAAACGAGGGAGATAGAACTCCAAGGCCCTAGGGTCTATGATGGTGCTTGTGATAGATTCGGTGGGGGTGAACAACGACAATCTCATTTTTAAAATTATTTTATTATTTTGTATAAATATTATCTTGTTGTGAGTTCATCTTTTGTTTTTGTGTGCCTGTGTTATTTTATATTTTGAAACATAAATGATATATTTGTGTTGTATAAATTATTAATCGGATTGATTATGTCAGATTGACATGTTAATTCGACACGACCCGTTTATTAAATGAGTTACACGGGTCGTGTCGGATTATATGTTTAATAAACGGATCGTATTAGTAGATAATGCAAGCATTTAATAATATGATCATGTTCGGTGTTAAAATAAAATTGATCCAATCCAAACCTAGCTAACCTGATCCAATTGCCACCCCCAATCATGAAGGAGGTATCAGTGCTGCCGCCGATAACAGTAGTAATCAATTATAATTAACTATAAACAAAGTCGGAACACCCATATCAATGATCAAGGCTAATAAAAGCAAGGAGTAAGCTTATGTGCAGTCGTCTTTCTTTCATTATTTTTTTTAATATATTATGATTCCGTAGGCTATTCAATCTCATCACAGACAAAATTAATCTCATGACTTCTATCAATCATCAACTAGCAGGGCTTAATTATTAGGATGATCTGCCAAACCTTACCAACTGTTGATGGTCTCAAATAAAAATATGTTAAAGAAAAAGGTAGCAGATAAAAGGATAAAGCACTGTCACGCTAGCTTGTGAGTGAGTGGCACGTCACCCCAAAGTGCACAACCGCGGCGCATGAAGAATCACCAAATGCCCAATCCATGCAGAGAGCTGCACGAATTTTGAGGTCATCGCAGGTCCCACCGGCATGCCGCAGATTCGGATCAGCTCGAACCACCCATTTGATTCGAGTTTTTGACCAAACTATATTCATTTTATATATATATTTATATTTATATTTTAACCCAAATAGATCAACACGCAATTTTATTATAAAATGACGCCTAATCGTCAAATATTTTTTAGCTTAACTATTAAATGATTAAATTAAATAAATTTATATACAAACAATACTGATTTTAAGATCAAAAATAAAATATTCAACTTATTTGGTTATAAGTTCATGTGTAATCTATTTGGATAAAAATAATTTAAAATAAAAACTAATTCAGTCAAAAATTAATTTTATTCCCAGAGAGAGAGAGAGAGAGAGAGAGAGAGAGAGAGAGGAAGAAAAAGTAATGGATCACCGTCCCACCCACGAGGGAGTCGCATTTGAGGCCGAAAAAGAAGGGAAAGAGGAAAAAGCGCGCTTAATTTGTACCGAACTTAACGAACTCCTGGGATAATCCCACCATAACTTTTGTAGACACCTATCGTGCTGTTTCCAAAAATAGAAGAACCTCGTGATGTACAACTTGTAACCTTTTTGCTCTTGCTAGCTAGCTATTGTAATGTTGGACGATTTTATGGATGGGAGGGGTAAATATATAGAATCATAGAAACTTATAAGGTATGTTTTTTTACGTAAATAAGAGACGTTAGAGGGGTATAAATGCAAAAAGGCACTTTGAACTATAAAACGAACTATCCCCTCGGGTAGACGGCACGAAAGCCCATCCTCAAATGCCCCACACTCCAATCACCTCCTTGATGAGCTCTGCCGGAAGCAAGGCCAACGACCTCCGACACATCGCCGGAGACGAGAGGTCGAGCGGGCTTCGCTCCACCTGGATCAGCCGCCTTCAGCCCAACCCCCTCCCTCCCTTGCCCGATCTCCCCCCGCCTCTTCTTGCTCCCCGCTCGCCCCGCTTCTTCGCGGCGAAGAAGCCGGAGCCGGAGAAGGAGGTGTTCAACGGTTTCGGTCCGTTTCTTATTAGGGATAGTAAGGGAAACAGTAGTGGGGGTTCTCCTGGAAACGGCCCGTTTCCGCTGTTGAAAAGGGTCGGGAATCTTTGGGGAGGGGCAAAGGTTGGATCTTGGGAGGAGAGGGGTTGGGAGTTGGAGAGAAGGGGGGTTGATGGGCGGGTTGGGGTTCAGCTCTCTCCTTTTTTTCAGGTCAGATCCGTGGGGAATGCAGGGTATGCGTTCGATGGAGAAGCTGATGATGCCATTCGCATGTCAAGGGGGAAAGGGGTGGTTGAGTCTTATGATCATGTTATGCCTGCAACTAATGGGATTAGGAGTTCTACTTTGATGTTTCCGAGTTTTTCTCGGAGGGAATTGATCCGTGCTTGTCCATCTCAGAGGCCCTACAACAATGCATCTCTTCAACTTGTGCCAAGAAGCAGAGGTGAGCACTCAAATTGGTCCTGTCCTTTTAGGTAATACTAGGTTCTAGTGATGTTCCACTCGAGTTCAATAAGATAAGTTTGTGAATTTGTTATTGCATTTTAGGTGCTCCTTATCATGTTGATGCTGCAGACCATTGTCCGAGCAAAATGGATCATGTAAGACTTCTTCCTCTTTGATGTACTCACACAATCTCGCTTCTGAAGATCTGACATATTTTTTGCTGCTAAAGTTTTGTTGTTCATATGATTTTGCTAAGTAGATAGACTTCAAACCTTTGATCTTCTAAGTGTATTATGTGACATGTGTGCTGTCTGTTTGTAGAGATTGCTTTTAAGGAAGCACACTCGTCTCCGTCAAATTTTAAGGCTCATAGTTAGGATGTTCAATGCATCATTTCAAGTTTCTCAACTCATCCAATAAGCTTGGATTTCACTAACATCTGCACCATTCCCTATTAACAAACTATGAGAAAGTGATATGTGCTCTCTTTGTTTTTCCTCTTGTTCTGCCATTCTTATGGTAAAGGCTGCTTCTTCATTAACTATGATAATGGTTCAGAATATACATGTCTATAAATGTATGTAAACGTTGTGTATCTACAAAGGCTACATGTTATTAGGCGCTCTGTAAGCCTATATTACAGCTACATTTGTCGGCAGGAAGTATGTACCGTCTGACCATTACAACTACAATTCACTAGCTATGACATGTTTGTGTAGGTTAGGTCATTCGTATAAATATTGCGTGGAAAGCTACCAAACTGACAATTACAACTAAAACTAAACACGTGTTTGATGCTTGTTCAGTGCAGATGCACGTACTTGCCTGTGCTTTGTGCTTGTACCCTTGCAAATCTGTGTATGAAAGTTTGCCGTTTTAATTTGTTGATGCATGCAGGCAGGTGAGTAGGCTTAAGACGTGAAATATATATAGAGAATAAATTTATCATCTTACTCATTCTTTCGTTGCAGCCGCTTCTGGGTTTCTCTAAGAGCTGGTAATCTTCAAGTTACATGTATCATGTTTGCCTATGTAACCAATTGGGCATCATAGTAGTTTCATGTAACCAATTGGCCATCACAGTAGCTTCAGAATTATCTTCAATAATTTAAATAAGTAAAAAATTGTCAAACTCATTAGGTAACTACCACATCTCTGGTTCTTCCTTACTAGTGTGAAACTACGTAAAAGTCCTCTAGAGAATACCTTCACAGCCTTAGCCCCAAGACAGGAAAGGCTGTTTCAATGACCCAAAGCCAGCGGCACATGGTGTATGGTGGTAAACCTTACTTCTACACTACTAATCAGTATGATTGTTATTTGGCATAATTGCACTCAATTTTACTTACTAAATATATTTATTTTATTATAGCGCTTTCCAATAAAATTTTTAGAATGAAGGATGAATCCTTTTAACATGTTTTAAGACCTAATATTATCTCCTTATTCTCTGTTGCTAACAGGACCCTCATATGGTACGCCACAGCATGGTGCCATGCGATACTGTGAGACAAACTTCTACCTGCAGGGATCAGCATGAAGAACCTTTCTCATTTTGGAACATGGGAAGATTTAGAACAAGCAGTTCAATTTCTTCTGTCAGTCCAACCCATATTTCTCAGAGTAATCTTGGTAGGAAAAGGAACCCAAGTACAAACTACTTTCTCCTTTCAAAGTCCAGAAAGTTGGGTGGTGGAAATTGACGGTTGGTTGTCCTGTGGAATAAGCTGCTGGTTCCTGAAAGTCATGGGAGGTGCAAAATAACTGCAGATCAATTAACGCTAAAAGAAAGATACCTAAACACATGGCAGGAAGAATGGTGTGTCAGTACAGTAGCAGAGCTGCACCTCAGAGCCAGGACATTTATTTCTATCACTGTTTCTTGCAGTCTCTTTCTTAAACATATATTAAGCTATGACCTAGATGCAGATAATTTCACTTCTGACAAAGTTGAAGCATAGTTGGTGCTTAATTGCTGTTTACTCTTAATGAGACTCTTCCATATTTTGTAATTGCTAGATTACTTCAGTCTTGGTTATTGACAGAAATCAGTCGCAAAGTGCCGATGTCCATAAATTTGAAATATTTATCTTTCTAACTTGCATTTAAGCTATGGATTTGCTTAATGTCCTTAGTGGGTCTGATCAGATTACAGGAGAGAGTTTCTCTTATATGGGGGATGCATCACATGCTTCAGAAATCAGACTGCAAGCTTGATGATATGTATTCATTTTGTTTGTTTTTCTCTCTTTCAATTGCTGAGTTAGTTTAAGGAGAACAAAAAATTGCATTTATTGTGCATGTATTTGCAAACTATAAAGATAGTTAGTACTATCTTTTAGTTCATCTCTTTTCCCTGAATATATACTTGGCTTGTAGTAGGCCAAGTACATAAGCACTGAAGAGTCTCACTTGTGCTCTAAATAAAAGATGCTCATCCTCCTCTAAAAATATGAAGGACAAATCTGATTCACACCCCTTAAAAATATTCCATAGCTTCTTCCTCTTATCATATTTAGCTTCATGGGCCCCCATAAACAACAACAATGAGTCATCGTATCCTTCTCATAATATTAATCTACTCATAGTTCAATTCAGAATCCAGTGACTATATATTTTTTTTCTTATTATCACGCACGTTTTGTCGTTATTGAATGCACATAATTTATATGTACAACTGATACTAAAATCTATTATTATAAATTAAAATATTAAATACAATTAGTACAAATATCAGGCTAGACTGGTGTGGGTTGTTTCCAGCACGCCGTCAAAATGCGTGCTATTGAATTGTTGATATTTATCTAGCAACCACTTAAAATGACCCACGCCAAATTGACCTACAACTTGGAGAGCTTTGTTCTTTCCAATATCCCTGCAAGCAAACAAGTGGAGATCACTCTTTCGTCTTTTAGACTCTTCCATCTTCTTTTGTCGACAAGATAAGATGGCGAACTTATCTGGTTAATGTGCTGTGCACAGTGACCAGTAACTGAGCTATTATATGATTTATTCTAATCCGTCCAAGATTGACCACTTCTCTTGTTGTCATATCCTGTTCCTCTTTTTTTCTCGAAGATCTTGGAATTGTCAAACAGTATTAATCAAAATAAGTGGATTTGGATCATTGCGAAGGAGTGATCCTTTTTTAATTATCATTTCCTTTTACATTCTGGACAAAATTATAATTGGGAAGGTTATACATAGCTTTCGATCACACTGAATAATCTCGTATTGAATACAAAATTGGACGTTCCTTTCAAGCCAGCTAGGTCGACAGCAATCCTGATAAGAAAAGATCAATTTAAACAAAGATGTTTACTGAAAATAAATGAGAAAAAAGAGAGAGAGAGAGATCATTTTGCCCTTGTATCAATTGTTTAAAATATATATATATATATATATATGGGTTGCTAATATTATTCTCAGCTTTAGGCATCTTGCTTCGTTTGTTCAACATCCTCCGCTGCTCTCTCTCTCTCTCTCTCTCTATCTCATCTTTCTCTTTCGCTGTATATATCTACGTTGCAATCTTCAATGTCCTTTATATCTTTGTATAAATGCTCCGTATCTCTCATCCAACCATCCACATAACTATATACAAGTCTAATTTATTTCAATGCTATTCAATGTCATCACCTTCCTAGCTCTATATATAATAAAGACGGTATTCTAATTCTCGATAACAACTTGAGTGATCTCTTCATATTCATATTAATCACATCTTTGCGTGTTCATATTAATCTGGAAGACTTGAATGGCAGCATATTTACGGTGCATTTGATTGGAGAGGAATTGAGGCTTGCAATTGTGGAGAAAATCTCGAAATAATTCGGAGTAATCTTAAAGCGAAGGGAAACCTCCTCAAGTATACATTGTAGCAATTATTATTATTATTTAAGCAGTAACAAAGCAATTATTTTTTAGCAGATAGATTACAATTGTTTGTTATTTTTGTTTGCTACCCAGCAGCAGCCATACATACGTCCAAATATTTGGACGACTAAGAATTCATGATAGTTACAGCATAGAGTGAATATATACCAAAAAAATTTATTAAAAAAAAAGTGATTAAGAAAAATAGATCCAATATGGATATTAATTGAATTTAATCAATGGATGCCATTTTCGTACATGTACAGTTGTAAACTATTCTAATTTTTTTAAAAAAATATTCCACTAATTATCTAAAATGACGCAAAGAATGATCACAGACTTTCTCGTCTTCCATTGTAACGTCAATTAATCATTCATTTATTAATACCATACCTTATATTCTAACGTCAATAAATCATTCATTTATTAATACCAACCAGCTAACTCCACCGAACTCTATCCTCCATCTTCTCTCTCTCTCTCTCTCTCTCTCTCTCTCTCTCTCTCTCTCTCGTTTCTAAAACAATTGATATAAGAGAGAGTAAGATAGAGATGGAGAGAGAAGACACCAAGACACAAGCAATAATGGAGAAAGAAGCAGACAAGGAAGAGCCAACAGCAAACTCCGGAACTACTATCAAGTACAGGGGATGGAAAGTCATGCCGTATGTTATAGGTAAGTAATTGATTTGCCAAAAGAGTTATACTTCTTCAATCGTACGATATTATTTTTGCTCTTGATTAGAGTAGTATGTATGTGTGATCAGGGAATGAAACATTTGAGAAGCTAGGGACTACTGGGACTATCTCAAACCTCTTGGTTTATCTCACTACTATATTCCATATGAAGAGTGCGACTGCTGCTATCACCATCAACCTCTTCTCAGGAACTACAAACATAGCCCCTGTTCTCGGAGCCTTCCTGAGTGATTCCTACTTCGGTCGATACACCACGTTAGGATTTGCTTCTGTTGCCTCGCTAACGGTATTTTCTTATTTTAATTAAATTTGACTTATGCTTCATTTGATTTGATGCCATGTTAAGTCATCAATTATTAGTAAGTAGTTTTAAGTCAAGATGGGACGAAACTTGTCGAATAGTGCATGGAAATTTGAGGAGAATTCACGTATCAAAATATAACATGAATTATTTGTTAAAATTTCTACTAACGTAGGTCCTTTTTTTTTTTTAAATCAAAGAGGAACTTTTAATATTATGCATGTGAAATACACTTTATACGAGAATTTATCGTTCTTTTTCAGTGATGATAAGAGAAAAAAAAAATGTAGGGGGGTAAATTACAAAATTGCCTAAATCTTTCTGCCTTGGTGTATTGAAGGGCATGCTCATCCTCACTCTCACCGCCGGAATCACCGCCTTCCACCCTCCCCATTGCGAGGGGGGGCACCAATGCCGGGGCCCGACATCATTACAACTCGCCGTCTTGTTCTCCGGCTTCGGCTTCTTAGTCGTTGGCGCCGGCGGCATCCGGCCGTGCAACCTGCCCTTCGGCGCCGACCAGTTCGACCCCGGCACGGACGCCGGGCGGCGAGGCATCAACAGCTTCTTCAACTGGTACTACTTCACCTTCACCACGGCCATGATGCTCTCCTCCACCCTCATCATCTACGTGCAGAGCAACGTGAGTTGGTCTCTCGGCCTCGCCATACCAACCGCCCTCATGTTCATCGCTTGCGCTCTCTTCTTCGTGGGGACTAAAATGTACGTGAGGATCAGACCGGAGGGAAGCCCGTTTACGAGCACTGCTCAAGTTTTAGTAGCGGCGTGGAGGAAGAGAGGGTTGGAATTATCTCCGGAAGATCCCAAGAAGAGTGAGATGATGTTTGATCCTCCTCATTTGAGCGTTCTCGTGTCAAAGCTTCCATACACTGATCAGTTCAGGTGAGAAAATTCATCAATACTCAGCCTCTCCTTATTTAAATTTGCTGTTAATCTCTTCGATCATCAGGGCTCTGGACAAAGCGGCAATTACGACTCCCTCGGATGAAATTAAACCAAATGGGCATGCAGCAAATCCATGGAGGCTATGCAGTCTGCAACAAGTCGAAGAAGTCAAGTGCTTGGCAAGAATAATTCCCGTATGGTCTTCAGGCGTTCTCTACTACCTCGCAATCATCCAGCAATCCACCTACACTGTCTTTGAAGCCCTCCAATCCGACAGGCATCTCGGCAGCACTACGAACTTCCAGATCCCCGCAGCTTCTTTCGTCGTCTTCTCCATGCTCGCGCTAACGATCTGGATTCCTATCTACGACCGCGTCATAGTTCCGAGACTCCGGAGAATAACAGGGATAGAAGAAGGCCTCACACTGCTGCAAAGAATGGGCGTAGGCATTATTCTCGCCGTTATCGGGATGGTCGTCGCTGCATTCGTGGAAGAAAGGAGAAGAAGTCATGCGGTTCGTAGTGGAAAATTTATCTCCCCCATCTCTAGCCTTTGGTTGGTTCCTCAGCTCGTAATTCTTGGATTCTCTGAGGCTTTTACTGTGATCGGTCAGGTGGAGTTCTACTACAAGCAGTTTCCTGAGCATATGAGAAGCGTTGGTGGGTCTCTTCTCTTCTGTGGCTTTGCAGTATCTAACTACCTGAGTGGATTAACGGTGACAATCATCCATCGAACAACTGGAGAGAATGGAGGAAAGAATTGGCTGGATCAAGATCTCAATAAGGGGAGGTTGGACTTGTTTTATCTGTCAATTGCAGTGATCGGAGTTGCCAACTTCTTCTACTTCGTCGTGTGTGCAAAGTGGTATAAGTACAAGAAGTTGAGTACTAACAGTGGGCTCGAGATTGCATTGGAGGAGAGGAAGATGAAAGTTTCTTCAGTCTAATTTCTCATCTTTTATATATAGATATATGAAAAAGGTAATTAGTTAAAAGTCATATCATAAATTATATATTAAGGAGCTAGCATGACTAAGTTTAGTTCTAAGATGCATGTTGTGCTCTGTTTCCTTATATTGTATATAATTTCAATAAACATATAATGACTCTCTCTATCGCCATGGCTGATCAAGCCCCGGTGAACTATGCTATGAATTAATTTAATAGGTTTACTTAAATATTCATCTCCTAATGTACAATTTGCTTTTTAAATTATTCAAAACATTATTAGCTTCATTTTTAGTGTTATATTTTAGAAATATATATATATAAGAAGCAAATTATACGTTTTTATTCTTTATAAATATAATGTGGAAATAGATAAAGGTGAAAATATACAAGAGTAGAGTAGCACACCACCTTTTGATTAATTCAAAAGAAATATTCTTCCACAGTAACTATTATGGCCGCCACATAACACTGTAACAAGACGTGGAAATATCCATTCTGAACCCTATGTTTTCGGTTTTTTATAGAAACTTCCGGCCCCAAAACGGTAACAGGGATCCAAAAGCAGGAAGAACCGGGCTACCACGAAACCGTCGCTTCACTCCGATCGCCGTGCGTCTCGCTATATACTCCAATTTCACCACCCTTTTACTTAAAGCCCGTCTCCTTAATTCGGATATTGTTACAACTAAGAGCAAATTAATCACTCCTCCTCCTCCTCCTCCATGCGAAGTGAAACGATTAATTAAGCATCGATCTCTAGATGAAGAGGGTAATGGAGAGAGGAACGGGCGAAGTTGCCGGAGAGAAG
This sequence comes from Typha angustifolia, assembly GCF_048772165.1. Lineage (NCBI taxonomy): Eukaryota > Viridiplantae > Streptophyta > Magnoliopsida > Poales > Typhaceae > Typha > Typha angustifolia. The sequence continues at coordinate 2,386,102 of NC_133245.1, forward strand.
GAAGAGGCATCGGAGAAGCATGGGAATGGTGAGGAAGAGAAGCCTAAAATCAATTACAGGGGATGGAAGACGATGCCATTAGTTATAGGTAAAGGAGTTCATGTAGTTTGATTGCTAGCTGACTTATGAGTCGAAAGCGTATTAAAAGTATGATATAACATGACAGGAAATGAGACATTCGAGAAGCTCGGAAGTCTTGGAACGGGGTTGAACCTCATGGTCTACCTCACCTCCGTCTTCCACATGACCAATGTCGATGCGGCGACCACACTTAACGTGTTCAATGGGACGACAAATTTGGCCACCGTCGTTGGGGGATTTCTCTCCGATTCCTACTTCGGTCGCTATGCCACTATCGGAGTTAGCTCTGTCGCTTCTCTTCTGGTACGTATTTAAATATACAAAATTAAACTCATTGTTCTAAACTTTTGTGCCCATATATTCCAATTACAGAAATGGTATTTTGTTCTGTAAATTAAGATAGCAAACTCGATCACTTATTTTAAATCTCCTTTTTCCTACCAGGGCATGGTCATCATGACACTCACTGCCGGAGTCCCCTCCCTCCACCCTCCCCCCTGCGACCAAAGCCACCACCAATGCGCGGCCGCCACGAGAGGCCAGATCGCCGCCCTCATCGCTGCCTTCTCCTTCCTCGTCATCGGCTGCGGCGGCGTCCGGCCGTGCAGCATCGCGTTCGGCGCCGATCAGTTCGACCCCACCACGGAGTCCGGCAAGAAAGGCATCAACAGCTTCTTCAACTGGTACTACTTCACCTTCACCATCGCAGTTGGGATCTCCTCCACCATCATAATCTACATACAGAGCAGCGTGAGCTGGTGGTTGGGCTTCGCAATCCCTGCAGCCCTTATGTTCTTCGCCTGTCTCTTTTTCTTCATGGGGACAAATCTTTACGTGAGAGTGAAGCCGGAGGGGAGCCCCTTCACTGGCATTGCTCAAGTGTTTGCGGCAGCGTTTAGGAAGAGGAGGTTGGAGCTTCCTGATGGTGCAGAGAAGTCGCTCTTCAAACCTCCTCATAACAGTTCTCTCGTTTCTCAGCTTCAATACACCGAGCAGTTTAGGTAAATTGCTCCTATCGCACTAAATATCAGTATATCAATTAATATTATATATGAGACAATTTTAAATCTTGTTCATGACCCTAGGTTCCTAGACAAGGCTGCAGTCATAGTGATGACAGATGAGATCAAGCCAAATGGCGCAGCTGCAAATCCATGGAGGCTATGCAGTACCCAGCAAGTGGAAGAGACAAAGTGTGTACTAAGAATTATTCCAATATGGGTTACTTGTGTCATGTACAGCATCTCATTTGCTCAAACAACAACTTATGTAGTCCTGCAAGCCCTCCAATCTGATAGGCATCTTGGAAAGACCAAGTTTGAGATTCCAGCAGCTTCCTTTACAATCTTCCCCATGCTTGCTCTAACTCTTTGGATTCCTTTCTACGATCGCCTCTTCGTGCCACTGCTTAGAAAATTCACAGGCAAAGAGGAAGGCGTCACTTTGCTCCAAAGGATGGGAGTAGGAATGATCTTGTCAATAGTAGCAATGATTGTCTCAGCATTCGTCGAACGGCGGCGGCGGAGCTACGCCAGCGGCACAGCGATCTCGTCGTTTTCGGGTCTATGGTTGATACCTCAGCTCATGATCATGGGGTTGTCTGAGTCTTTTAACAACATCAGCCAACTTGAGTTCTACTACAAGCAATTCCCTGAGAACATGAGGAGCATTGCAGGGTCTCTGCTATTTTCCGGACTGGCTATCTCCAATTACTTGAGTGGGTTACTTGTTACAATTGTTCATCAAACAACAGGTGGGTATAAGAAGGACGGCTGGTTGCCTGAAGATCTTAACAAGGGAAGGTTGGACTACTTCTATCTCTTGATTGCTGCCATTGGAGTTGCCAACTTCTTCTCGTTCATAGCCTGTGCAAAGTGGTATAGATACAAGGGGTTGGACGATTCCGAAGCTTCAGAAAGCTCACCTGCTCCAGTTTAGATTATTTTCATGTAAATTCGATGCTGTAGTAGATTTTTGTCCTAGAAAATATGAGCAGCTTAGTAGATTTTTTTGACCAACTTTGTAGTATGTAGTGGCGAACGTTTACATCTTTCTCTCTTAAAATATGCATTCTAACAGGCAAATGAATCGAAACACACGCATCTTGTATCCTTTCGCCTGGCCCTATGCTCTGCTAGTGTTTACTCCTCCCCTCCTCGGTTTCACTATTTCTTGACCAACACCTCTGCCCTTTGTTTTGCCCAGCTACTGGTTTACGGTTTTGTAGGATATTTTCTTTTAATTTCATCTGTAGATTTTGATAATCATATTTTACACGGTTGGATTGACAGAATCTGTAGGCTAATTTGAGGTTTTGCTCCTAGAACTATTTTAAATTATTCTTCATTTAATTCTACATTGTGTTACAGACATGATGCTCTGTTTTAATTATAGTATTGTGAATTGTAGGTTAAAAACTAGGTTTGTGTCAAAAAATTATATTGATTAATTAATAAATTGATGTAGGATAGGGAACTGTTTTATTTTATTTTCTTAAAAAAATAAACAGGCAAACGAATAATTTAGATTAAATAAGTTTTCGTCAATCTTAGTACTACTAGTCTACTTCACATGGTGGTTGGCATCTTTCACTATCGTACAGAGGAGACATCGAGCGATTCACACCACCATGTACTACAAATTAAAGTATCACAACCACCACACAAGCAGGAGAAGAGATCAAAGACTCCTCAGGGAAAAAAGATTCTAGAAAAAAAAAGAAAGGATCGATGGGACAAAGTAGTAGATCGGAGCTAGAAGATTACTCAGTTCTCGGAGAGAGAGACGGAGAAGAGGAGAGGAAGAAGAAGAGGCATGCAGGATGGAAGTGCACGCCTTACATCATTGGTATAATAAACCTACTTACTTACCTGCTTCTCTATCCAATTGTATAGTATCTAAATTAGATTGTGGTTAATAAATGTGAGAAGCGAACGTGACGTTTGAGAAGGTGGCGTCGTATGGGATGACGGCAAATTTCACGGTGTATTTGGTCAGCCATTTCCATATCAAGCAGGTGGCGGCGGCGGCGGCGAACGCCACCAATGTCTTCTCTGGCACTGCTAATTTTGCTCCTCTGCTTGGGGGATTCATCGCCGATCATTATTGGGGTCGTTGTGACGGCCCAACTAGCGATCCTAGTCCTCTCTCTTTCTCTCCTCTTCCTCGGGGTCCGGCGGAGTTAGGCCATGCAGCTTGGCCTTCGGCATCGACCAATTCGATACGACCACCGACCACGGCCGCCAAGGCCTCAGCAGCTTCATCAACTGGTACCAAATGAACATCGACGGCCGCTGTGATGGTGGGGATGACGGCAGTGGTCTACGTCCAAGAGGCAAGAGAGCATCAGTTGGGCCTTGGGCTTTGCCACACCCACTGGGCTTATGGTGTTCTCCATATTGTTCTTCTTCATGGGGGTTAGGCTGTATGCGTTTGCGCCACCGAGGGCGAGGATTTGTTCAAGCATTGTGCAAGTCTTTGTGGCTGCCATTAGGAAGAGGAAGTTTCATCTGCCTGCAGCTATGGATTTGCGAGAGCAGGAGAAGCAATTGTATCATGACTTGAATGTGAGGAGCATGTAGGATGTGAAGCTACATCTTACCTTGCAGTTTTCTTAAGTTTCTTTTTGCTTGTTATGCTGGATTAATGGAGAACTTGGCCTTTACCAGTGAATCAGTATAGCACTCTTTGTTTTGATCATACATAATTCTTATATATAATAAATAATTAGTGTTTTGTGTTCATGACTTTGTGGTTTAGTTCTATTTCGGTTTAAAACTCAATTTTTTTAGACTATTATAATAACAAATATAGGAATTTAGATGGAAATTTTTCTATGAAATTATATACTCAGTGTACTGATAAGAACATAAACATTGCCATTCCATTTCATCTCAGATGGTTGAACGAAGCTTCAATCCTGCGCGGAGGAGAAGTAGACCAAGATGGCTCTATCGCATTTCCATGGAGGCTATGCAGCATGCAACAAATCGAAGAAGACAAATGCCTTATAATAATAATTCCCATATGGCTCTCCAGCATCATAGGCTTCATAGCAATGGCTCAACTATGGACCTTCTCTATTCTCCAATCCATGAGAATGGACCGCCAGCTCAGGGATCACTTCACAGTTCCTCCGGGATCCCTCTCTGCCGTATCGATGCTTGCTTCATAGTCTTCTAAGACAGAGTCATTATCCCAACAGCGAGGCGAATTACCGGAAATGAGAACGGGATAAGTGTCTGTGATGGACAACGGCCGGGCAGACACGCCGCAGTTAATCTACGACAGGCAGGTTCCTGATCATACACAGACATGTAGTCTTGGATTGGCGAGTTATTTTTTCTAGCATAATGGTGGTGGTTGCCGGAACAGCACAGGTGGGGGAGGTCGGATACGTTGGTTGGATAACAACATCAACATTGGGAGGATGGATAACTCCTACTATCTCACATATAGCAGTGATGTGCTCGGTGAATCTCTTGTATTTCTTGGTGTGTGCTCATTTCTACCGTTATAAGTACGTAGTAGTAAAAGAAGGGAATGTGTAACATTAACTATACTACTTCGGGGAGCTCATTATGATCTATCTAGCTTCTTGTTTCAGAGGGCGATTTATTTAGAAATATCGGTTATCCTATCTATTTTTTATTTTATCAATCATTGACACTATAGGTCCAACTCTTGTATTTTATTTGTATTTTATCCAAAAATATCTAACCCCTACCGACAAAATAGATAATGTTTTTTATTTTTAAAAATAAAAAGTTAATATACCTGAAATACCCTTCACTAATATTATCTATTTTATAAGATGACAATAATATTGCACATGCGAGTTAAATTTAAACAGATGTAGTATGCTCATTATATATATATATATATATATAGCTAATTTAACTTATCTACAAGATTAATGCCGTTAACTTTAAATAAAAGTATTACTAGTGTGTATGGTTGTGGGATTGGATAAGGGGATAAATCATTTCTAGCTTATTGCAAGGGACAAAGATTACTAATTTCATATCTCAATTTTATTCCACTATTTAGTTTATATAATATTATATGAGATAACTAAATAAAATCACGTTATTATTCTTGATTAAAAAAAGTAATAATATTGATTACTACTTTAAATGATATCGATCATCTCAAACTTAAATTATATCATAAAAGATCATTGCGTTATATTACGTTAATTATCAAAATTAATCACGTTCAATTCAAAATAATAGAATTAAAAACTAAATGCAATAGAAATAATAGAATAAAATTAATGTATAAATGCTTAATAAAAAAATATAAAGCTTTTTAATATAGAAATAGTTGAAATAAAATATATTATATAAAATACTAATATCTAAAAAAAATTAAAGTAATTAATATTTTTAAATTGTTATTTACATATCAATATATCTAAATTTATCAATATATAAAAATAAAATTTGTTAGTAATATTGCCCTTGTATATATCCCCTCTCTGGGGATATGACATTCGGTCTCTTTATCTCGTCTATTATTTTTGTATCAAATATGAGATTATGTGTGACTCATAGATTAACTAATTCAATCTTATATTTATATTCAATAAACCCACGGTAGCAATATAGTAATTTTTCAGTTAGTTATAAAGCAAAAGGTAAAGTATTTTCACTTCCTATATGATCTTAATTAACCAAGAGAGATATTACAAAATTGTTATGCCAAGAGACAAAGGGAAGGATCCAGTAAAGCGAAGACTCGATGCATGCTTGCATGCAAGTTGTACACACTCAATCAATGAAAAGAATACAAAAGCTTAATTAAAAATGCTCCAAAAAGAAGGAGGAGGAGGAGGAGGAGGAGGAGGAGGAGAAAACTTCAAACACTAACTTCTGTGAAAAGGATTTCGCTTACATTTGGATGCATGTATAGCTTCTGTGCATGTCGAACGACGAAGAGCATCAATCCATATCAATCTCTTCCTACATGATCTTAAAGCAGCAGCATCTGAAAACAACTTCAAGGTATTAAGACAAGGAAAGGTTTCTGACCACCTTAACTTGTCTCATGAAATGACTACAGCATACAAAGCAATGGGCAACTACTCATGCAGCAGCATCTCCCACGTAGTACCAGACCGACATCGGATAAAAGTCCGGCTTTATTCTGCACCGACGAGTATAAGAGTCTGGTATTTATCCGGACTCGTATTCCACACCTGATCATTAATTCCAAACCCATCACTGTCACTCTGGCAGGCCATGTATATATCTTGTCCACTTAAAGGAACGATACTTTTAGAATAATTTCTTCCCCTCCTATCAAGTTGCACCCTTTTGCATGCTAATTTGGCCCCCACATTGTTCTTTATGCTTAAGGCTCTTTTAACTATTGTCGATTTTTATATGGGTCCTCTCTCACATTACTATGAGATGCTCCTTTTAATCTCTCTCTCTCTCTCTCTCTCTCTCTCTTTATTTTTTAATTTAATTTAATTTAATTTTTATAGAGAATGAATAGAGATATCGGCAAAGAGGGTTGTATGAAATTAATGGGCAATAATGCATGGAGAATAATTCCCTTTTTTACGTATGCTTGCTCGGCTACTGGGCCATCATTCATAATTTTTTCTACCATTTGGATCGCTTCCCATTTAAGATGACGTACGAACAATGGACCTCTTCAATAAGTCAGAAGAAATTTAATAATATATATATATATATAATAGGTTCAAACTTCCGAAATGTCTAAGAAAATTAACGAGCATTAAATACTTCGGTCAGTGTAAGTGGACCACCTACCTACCAACTTTGGAGGAATTTGGTCTTCTTCTCACTCGACTATTAATTGATCTCCAACTTCCTGTAGTGTTGAACTTGGAATGGGTTTACTTGTTTTTTGTATGTGTGTGTGTGGGTTTGTTTAATTGGATCATAAAAGATGGAACCCAGAAATTAGCTGCGACCAAGTCTTCCGAGTCATGAAAATTATTGTAATTATTGACCACCAAGGCTATTATTGAAATGTACTTGATAACTATTCCGCTCCTTGCACGTCAACCAGAAAAGGTCATCCTTTTATTCACATTTATGAATCTCACTACTTATTTCTTAATATATTTTTGTTTACTATATTAATTATCTATTTCGTAGAAGACTAATTATAAGTTGGATTAAGAAGTCAGGTGTCGCTCGTAATTAGATTAATATATTTAATTATAACTACAATATCAACGATTTTTATTTTGGTTGAAGAGAGTGGTTATGTACGCAATTTGATATATGAAAGAAATTACGTAGGAAACGACATTAAGTGACCGTATGGTCGGCACTCAAAGAGTGAAATGACGAAAAACTCCTTTGCTGTGTACTCTTTACGTGTATCAAAGTCTCGTTGCGTCACCCACGTGTTCGCTCTCTCTCTCTCTAGTACTAACTTTTACCCATCTCTCTATTATTATTCTTTCTTTCTTCGTCTTCTTCCTTTTCACTCCTTTATATGTTTAATATTTCCCAATCTCTTTGCCCCGTCCATAAATTATCGTCTATAAAGACCTCCCTTAGCCCTCCCCCCCAACTCCCAACTCTCCATAGTCCATAGCTTGCAAGCTCGAGAGGATCGATGAAGAGTAGGATGAGAAGTTGGGTGGGAAGCGTCGTCTCCTGCGTGAAATGCTCGCCCTTCTTGGAGCAGCAGCCATTAGAGCCCAAGGGAGTAGAGGAAGGTGACTCTACTACGCTAGAGGAGACGAGGAAGCCAGCGGGATGGAAATGCGTGCCTTATATCATTGGTTAGTTACTAATTACCACTACTACTGCTGCTACTACTTCGTCTTCTTCTTCTTGGTCTTCTTCTTGGTCTTGTTAGATTTAATGTGGTTGTGTGTAATGGGAACCGGGGAATTAAATTAAGGGAATGAGACGTTCGAGAGGGTGGCATCCACTGCAATTACGGCGAATTTCACGGTGTATTTGGTGAAGCAATTCCACATGAAGCAGGTGGCAGCAGCGAATGCGTCGAACATCTTCGTTGGTACGACCAACTTTGCACCGTTGCTTGGGGCGTTCCTCTCCGATGCCTACTGGGGGAGGTTTCGAACCCTTGCTTATGCTTGCGTGGCTTCTCTCGTGGTAAAAAATAACTCTCTCTTATTGAAATTCTACTCTTTACTATGTCTAATTAATTCATCTAAGTATTACTCTTCTCTCTTCCATGTTTATATATATATATATATATATATAGCTAGCTAGCTTCTAAGAAAGCCATGACAAAAAGATCGAGAGAGGGGGGGTGGGGAGGGTACGTTGTGAATTCCATATAGGGTCCGAGAGTGACGGAAATGCCCCTGGGTAGATCTGCCATGTTTTAATATTTTTAATCTTTTGGTTGGCTATTAATTATAATTAGTTTGGGTAAATGAGTTCGTCGTGAATGCCAGCCGACGATGGGAGTCTTTAATCCTAGCTAAAGCTAGGACCGCAGTTCGCCGCTGCTCAGACAACAACGAGATTCGGATGGCAGTCTTTAATCCTAGTAGCCATTTTAGATTTAACCACTTTCATGTCAACGAATATGATAAAATTAAGTCTAGGTTAATTAATCTCTGACCATAAAAAGAGATAGTCCTAGCTTTGCTTTCTCTAAATATAAGCTTAAAAACACTTAACCTCTCTATAATTTTGATCAAACTACAGCCGTTATTATTTCACTTTCTTGTTTATAGTTATAGTTGATGGAAACACTAGAAAATTAAGTCTTTTTTTTAAAAAAGTTTGAAATAGTGTGAGTGTAATATAATTATGAAATCTCTATTTAGTCTATTCCGTAAAAGGACTTGTACCTCTTGTTGGTGATGTCTTAGGACCATTGCTTGTGGAGTATATGGATTGTGAAATATCTGATGGTAGAATCAGGCCCATTGCATGTGGAGTGTGTGGATTATGATGTGAACCAACAAAGGAAAAAGGGATTGAAAGCTAAATCCATTAGTTGTTTAGATGGTGACTAGTGAAGTAGTAGTTATCGATCCCCCCCCCCCCCCCCCCCCCCCATTATAATCAAGAGACCTACCTCTCATGTGGACTAAAAAAAAAAGTTGGCAGATAAGCTTTACTTTTCGATAAAGGTAGTCATACTCATAGGGAGCCATTGACAAGTATTCAGAAATATATGAAGAAAGAAAAGAAAGGAAGGACTAGATGACATGATATTTTATTCCATTATGTGGGGCCTGACCCAATAATAATTCTCATCGACTGATATGAGTTAACACCACTCGAATCAATCAGAAAAGATTGTTCATGTATTGCTTTCTATTTGCAACCTAAAAGGAGATCAAACTGGTTGAATGAATACAAACTAGGGGTGGATTTTTGATATTACTCATCATCATCATATATATATATATATATATGTTTGTAAGGTTGCGTAAGAATAATAATGTCGTAGCGTGTGAAAGATTTATTTCCTTGCCGTGAATTGCTGTCAACTCGTATCATTCAACAACTGCACGTCGTGTCAAATCCCGAAATACTGGTAGATGAGCAGTTGTTAATGGGCAAAAATGGTAGCAATAATTAAGGAGAAACACACCCATATTGCATTCAATGCTGCCGATCTTTTTTTCTTCTTTTCTCCCAATAATTTATTTAGTTGAGAGCACATGAATTAAGCTTAATTAGGGGCAAAAATCTAGTTTTATTAGACTTGCCTATTAGAGTATGGATTTAAGTATAGAGATAAAAATCTTCTTGAAAGAGGAAATCTCATATCTTTGAAAGTCTTAGTTTAAAATATCCTCTGGTTGATAAGGTTAAAGTTAACGGCATTAAAAGCAAGATATATACAGGGGCCAAATGATAAATATTAATAAAAGATAGGGTGTTTTGATAAATTTCTCTAATACTTTTTTTTTATATAACATGGATTGCTAAATATATAATATTTGTATGCAGGGAATGCTGTTCTTGACTCTAATATCATCAATCCCTCAGCTCCACCCGCCAAGCTGCAGCGAATCACTAGAGATATCAGGGCAATGTGCAGGCCCATCTCACGAACAGATTGGCATTCTAATCCTAGCCTTGGCCTTGCTCTCTCTCGGCGCCGGCGGCGTCCGGCCATGCAGTCTACCCTTCGGCGTCGACCAATTCGACGGCGACACCGAGCACGGCCGCCGCGGCCTGATCAGCTTCTTCAACTGGTACTACTGCACCTCGACAGCCGCCGTGGTGGTCGCCATGACGGCGGTGGTGTTTGTCCAGGACAGCGTGAGCTGGGCCATAGGGTTCAGCATTCCGACGGGCCTTATGGCACTGTCCACTGTCTTATTTTTCTTAGGGACTAGGAGCTACATCTATGTGCCTCCGGGGGGCAGTGTGTTCTCCGGCGTGGCGCAGGTGTTTATCGCCGCGGTCAGGAAGCGGCGGCTGCAGCTGCCGGCGGCCGAGGATGCGGAGGCGCAGGAGGCGCAGTTGTACCATGGAGAGATCAAGAAGACCAAGGGAACCATGAGGCTTCCATTGACACTCCAATTCAGGTCCTTAAAAAAAATTTACAGATAAAACTCAATATCTTGCTTTTCTTATCATTATCAAATATTGGTATAAAAGTTTATTGCCTAAAGATGATTCACATAAGCATGCATAGAAAATTGCAAGCAGATTGACATGAACTCTGTTCTCAGGTGTTTGAACAAAGCTGCAATCAAGTGTGAGAAGGATATAAAAGGAGACGGATCCCCTGTGAATCCATGGAGGCTATGCAGCGTCCAACAAGTGGAAGAGGTGAAATGCCTCTTAAGGATCATCCCCATCTGGGCTTCCGGCATCGTATGCTTCGTGGCATTGGCACAGCAATGGACATTCGCCGCCCTCCAATCCTTCACGATGGATCGGCACATCGGTTCGCACTTCCAGGTCCCTCCCGGCTCCTTCGGCATCATCGCCTTGATCGCTCTGACGCTTTTCATCCCCATCTACGACCGCCTCATCGTCCCCATAGCTAGGAGCTTCACCGGGATCGAGAGCGGGCTGACTCTGCTTCAAAGGCAAGGAGTGGGGCTGGCCATCTCCGTCTCGTCCATGGTGGTGGCCGGATTGGTAGAAGAGAAGAGGAGGCGTTCAGCTCTGACCCACGGCGGAGCGTACGGTGCGGCTCCACTCTCGGCCTTCTGGCTCGCGCCGCAGCTCATCCTTATGGGGATCGCGGAGGCTTTCAACGCCGTCGGGCAGATTGAATTCTACAACCGGCAGTTCCCTGAGCAAATGCAGTCGATTGCTGGGTCTCTCTTCTACTGCAGTTTAGCAGGGGCGAACTACCTGAGCAGCATCCTGATAACCGTCGTCCAGAACACCACCGGAGGGGAGGGACGACCGGGGTGGCTGGACAACAACATCAACGTTGGCAGAGTGGATTATTTCTACTATCTCATAGCCGTTATGGGAGCGGTAAATCTTCTCTACTTCTTAGTGTGTGCCCACTTCTACCGCTACAAAGGCACCCCGGAGATAAAACGACAAGGTGCAGAGATTTAGAGCGATTTGTGTAGGAAAAGATTTGTGTGCAAACTGAAGCATGGCAACACCATGCAAACAGAGTGAGTGGTAGGTATAAGGTTATTCTTCCTGTTGTTGGTGATGAGTTGCATGGCTTGTAGAGGAAGTTGTCACGAAGTACAGTAATGGCTGTGGGTGATGTATTGTGCTATAGGATTCTGTTTTTCTTGTTAATTGCATCAGAGTGTTGGGGGGGTTTATATGTAGGTAATCGTGACAGGAAGGCAGTGAGTGGAGATGGAAGTGCGTTTTAGGAGTGATGTATTGAATCTGAAAATGGTTGAATTAAACGTTCAGAATATGTTTAACATTTTCCAAGATGCAGTTCGTAGATAGATACAAATTGGCTGGTTACTAGGATGCAAACATGGCATTCAAGTACATTAGCCAACAGATTGACCGTTTACAGGGTTGACATAGCCGAGCATATGCTTGTTTATGTTCTGTTAAACAACGTGGGAAGCTCACAAAGAGTTAGGCAAATTTGCTCATGCATTGATGACTAGAAGTCACGATTGCCCAAATATACAAGCAATCAACATTGCCAAAAGCTTTTTACCTGCTGCTATTGGGACATCATAAAGATATGTGCGGCGGACAAAGGGTGCCAGTGCATCATAATCATGATGTTCTTCGCCTACGAATTCATGGACAGAGGATCCCCAAAATGAATGCGTTTGGATTGTTAAAAAAAATGGTTGAATTTTTGTATAAATCAAATCGGACGCACAGTAGGCAACAAAAAAGCATCCCAGGTAGAAACAACTCTAATTCCGGGGTGGACAAGAAAGTCCATTTCATGCTATTGCCCATCTATGATCCGATGGAAAGAAGAAAAATCCCTATATAGTCGTGGAATAAACATAAACTTAACCTAGTATAGTGAAGTCTATAACACTATACTAGTTTCCAACCAAACACTATAATAATCTAAACTAGTACAAACTTTCTTATACAAATTTAAGAAACAAAAATTGCTAAACTAATTTAGAAGTTATTTTACAACTAAATGCCACCTAAGTCTAATTCCTTTGGGTTGTTAAAAGGAAAATAATTGACTGAAATTTTACATCAATCAAATCCTCATCTGCAGAATAGATTACAAAATGCATAGCAGGCATAACAATATATCAGGAGACCACAAGAAGGTTATTTTCATGGCCATTGTTGTTTACAATGGGGCGCAATGGGTCAATTTTCCAAGTACCGTCAACAATGAACTTGATCTGTGAAATGATCAGAAATGTTTAATTTCACTAATGTGAAATATTTTCAACTAGAAACGGAAAGCTACTAACCTCATATCGGCCAGGGTACAACTTCAGGAGCAAAGAGAAGACACCTTCTCTTGATCTTTCCATTCTTCTCTGCACAATAGTTTATAACAGTCAGTGCTATAACACAATAACAGCTAGAGGATTAAGAAGGATTTTGTGGCACTGCGAAAGATGGAAGATCAGAGGACTAATTCATTCTTCCATATGGATTACGTGAGAATAGCATGCATTTCTTTTGAGGCATCAACATACACATTGCTCCAGAAGCGGCAGAGGCAGCGGGGACCTGTTTGAAACCCCAGGTAGTATAGGAAGACAAATTCCTTTCATTTATTTATTGATTTTCATCTCATGAAAATAACATCCCAAAATGAATGCATTAGAGTAGATGTTTACATTTCCATTTTTTCTTTTATATAATTGTATATTGTATATTAAGTTTGTTCACAGGTGGACATAGTAAACTAGGATCCTGCATCATCCTAGAGAGCATGCAGAACACCTTGGTAGAATCCCGATAGGATTAGTCACATTAAAACTTTAACCAAACCACCCATAGTCTCAAAAATAACATATACAAAACTAATCAATTTGAGGGGGTAATTTTGTGAATCCTAATAGTGTTTAAGTTGTTAGCTATAACCACTTAAAGATAGAGCTAAAAGTCAGGTGGGCTGGGTCAAGTTGTGGACAAAAGCTAAACTTAAGACCACGTATTACAACTTTCAACATGCAGATTCTCCAACCTAACCAAACCTGATCAATCCATGTTGAGTTGGGTTGATCAAGTTAGTCGTGGAGTTACAAATAGACCTGATCCATCCATCCATGGAATTCACACTACATAGATATAAGGATATATCTGTATAGTATAGATCACTGCTAGAGTTGCTGTCCACAGGCTTCAAACAATCCCAACCTACTTTGCAGTAAGAATCTTATACTGAACTTTATTACTTTATTTATGCAAGATGTCTTTAGCCATGGGAGCTAGCCTCTTGAATGCATTAGCTAAAAGGCAATACTGCCCTTATGAACTCAATCTAGATCCTAACTTTGCAAATCATTTATGATCTAATTCTCTTTCTAGACATTCTTCATTTCTATCATTTTTGGACTCACGAAGTTTTCTTGCTCTGTGGTTCTGCTCTCCACTCTGGCAGCAGCCAGGAAGAACTTCATTGTAGATTGCATGGTAGCAGTCAAAAGTATTTAACTAATGAGTAAATCTAGAAGGTTTACTAGAAGATAAACCTGACTAGTCCATCCATCAAATGATCCAGCCAATAAAACCTCTGAAGCAGTATTAGGCCATATAATGCAGGCTGTTCGAAGATCGCGAAGAACCTTTTGAGCAGCCTCTAGCTTCTTTTGCTTCTCTTCCATCATTTTCTGTGCTTCACTGTGTACAAGCTGTACCATGACTACTAAGTTTTGCTAAATTTGAAACAGGAAGAAAAAAAGACCAAAGATAAAAGGTACATACATTATCTCAAGTGCCATCTTGCCTTCTAGTACCGTCAAATTGGCACGAATTGACCGTAGCTTATCTCGAGCCTTCATCACCTCAGTCTCTTGAAATTCCCAAGCATCAGAGAACCTATGCAACTCATTCATTGAGTTTACTTCGCCCTGGATAACATAAAAATTGGTAACAAATATAAGAGTGCAAAAATAACTCGCTATCACAAGTAAAAAAGAACAGTTAGTCTACCTGAAAAACTTCATGAAGTTCTCTTGAGAAAGTAAATCAGATAATGTTTGCACAAATAGACCAGCACAAGAATGTGTTCATGTATTTTATTCATCTTATTCAAGTCTCAATAAACAAACAGACTAGATGTTTTGAATAAACACTAATCTCTGTAAAGGAAGAGAAAGAAAAGCTATAGGGTAAGAAAAAAGACTAGATGTTTTCCTTGTATGCCAGCACAGCAACATCTTAAACATAAAACAGGTGCTATCAGAGTTACAGAAAATAGATATGTTGGACAAGAAAAATAAAAAAGGGAATACAACAAATGCCATGTGGAAAATAAGGGCCTATGGCTCCACACAGACAATCAACACTGGAAGTAAAAAGCTATCAGCAGCAACATGTTTTCCTTATATGCCGGCACAGCAGCATCTTAAACCTAAAACAAGTGCTATCAGAGTTACAGAAAAAAAAAGATATGTTGGACAAGACAAAGAAAAAGGGAATAAGACAAATGTCATGTGGAAAATAAGGGCCTATGGCTCCACGTAGACAATCAACACTGGCAGTAAAAAGCTAAAAGCAATAGCAAGATATTTGCTATATGACTAAGGGTCAAAAAATGTAAGCAGTAAGAGCTTATGCGTTACATAATCATATAAGCGAAGAACCAGAATGTACCTTGTCTGATATGACACTGTTTACTCTTGACCTTAATAAGTGAAGCGCAGAGGTAAGATCGGATTCCAAATGCTGAAGACGTCCACGTATCTGCTTCCCATCAGAGTAGGATTCCTTTTCTCCATTTCTATTTCCAACTGCTCCTGTAGTTAGTCTATGAATCTTATTATCCATTGAAACATCGTTTAAAATACCCTGTTCCGATATCTTTCTGTCGTCAGATGGAACTATTTCAGCAGCTGCAAATCACATGACATGATAAGATATCTTACAGTAATAAAAACACAATAGCGCTAAAAGAGAGTATAAACCTTCAAAGTCAGCTTCAGAAAAGCCTGCCATGCGAAGGCTCCATTTCCTCCACATGTCAGATGTTAAATTTGTTGTGCCATTGACATCGGCTGATGTTTCATTTTGAGAATGTAAACCCCTAGAATCATAGGAACTTTCTTTTTCAAATTCTGATCGTGTTGTGCTATTACTTATCTCTCTTCCTCCAATTATGCTTTTATGGGTGACTAAAACTGCATATTTAGTTGCAAAGTGTCTTGTCAGTTAGAGAAGTAGGATTTCACAGACCAGCAAGAAAGTGGCCTCTGGTCCTCAATCAACTAGATTCTTGAGGATTTGAATGCATTATAAGAGAGTACTAGTTAAGAAATACTAAATTAGTAGCTTTCTCAGTAGCAAATTTAGCTAGTCAACCATAAATCATAGAATGTCAGATTAGAAGAAATAAAATATATGATAAAATCGATAGCAACAAACTGGATGTCTTGCATGATGCAAAGTGCATCTGCAGTCAATATGTTAAGCTAAAGATGAAAGAGCACTTATCTCTCCCATCCATATATTAGCTATAGGTCAATAAAATTTCATATCTACAACAAAGAGGAATTAGGAAAAGGATATTATCAAGTATGTGGCCTTGCAAACAGTACCAAATTAAAAGTGGGAACGACAAGCTCCAAAAAGTTTAACCGGGTTTCATTAAATGGTAAAACTCAGTATGGATATAGTTACATAGAGCATCTGATTCTGTAGATGATATTGCACATAACCAAGATATCTGATCTACAAGAATTAGATTATTGCGTGAGTCAAAACTCAAAACAAGACCCAGCAATATTTGACCCTTTTAAGAAGACAAGTATAAACCTTAGACAGAAGTACAATAATGGCAGTGGCATAAACTCGAGCCACTACCATTTTGGGTGGAGACATTCTATTTCTTAACTGATGCTAGTAAAAGCATGTGCCATGTACATGCTGTTAATAAGATTACATAAAGCATATATCAGTATCTAAGTACATCATGCACTGGCAAATCAGTAACAATAATTATTCACTAATTTTTTCATACATAGAAATATACTAACTAGAAGAATTATAAAATAAAAGCATTAAAATGAAATGGACTGATTGAATTTTTAAGTTTTACCACAAACATGCATATGTGCAAGCAAGAACCACAAGAAATCGGCAATATCATACAAAAGGGTATCTATTCATATACCATTAGGGATGGGTACAAAGAACAACGAGAGAAGGAGAGCAATCTATCAGTTGCAAGGAAAATGATTCCCTCTATAGAAATAGGAAAGCGCCAAATTGTTAAATACTTACTTTAGACACCTAGCAAATGTGAGGTAAAGGTTATTCATCTCCTAAAACAGATTTTTTATTAGTTGGAGGCATTGATCCATCTATTGTTACTTCTCAACTCTTCTATGTCGGCTCAATGTCTAACATAATTGGATTATGATTTCAAAATGATATATTACTATGTAAAGTATTGTTCCCAAGATACATCTCTTTTTCTGTACTTCTCATCAAGTAGCTCGGTTTTCCCTTTGTATGGCTTGCTTATAAGAGGTAGGGACACTTATCGCAAGGATTGAAAAGGAAAATGACAGCTGCTCTTGTTTGGTATTGTGAAGATTTGATTGATTTGCAAGCATATATCATCTTTATTTAGTAGATTAATTAAGAGTCATTTGCTTCCTAATATGGAATTCCACATGATGCCCAAGTTTGGATTGTTCTATAGAACAGGACGTGAAGTTGATATCATAAGAACCGTCCCCACCAAACTTCTAAAGAAGAATATATCTTTTCTGGAAAGGAGTAAAAGTGTCTGATATGATAAATTTACTAAAGCTAATCTATATCTGTCACTTCTAATACTGCCTATCTATCAAATCTATGCCAGATTTTCTGCAACATTATCAGCAAATTTTGTGCAAGGAAAAGCAAATAATTCTCCAAGATCCTTAAGAAATCCCTCCTAAGAAAATTGAAGTTATAAATAAGGTTATAAGTATCGGTATCAGTTGTTAGGAAAATCGATACATATCAGCAATATCAGTTGCATTTGTGATATATAGCATAGAAGAATCTTAGAAGTAGAGAAAAATAAAGATATGAATATTTAGATTATTTGCATAACATAATAAAAACACAATACAATTAGTAAAAATACTAACAATATCAAATATTGGATGCACTTAGTAAATTCATGTGTTCGTCGTCACATCACCTTTGCAATAAAGACCATAGATAGCCTCCTCTAGATGAGGCTAACAAGCATCTTTGCAAGAAATGTTAAAAGAAAATCTAAAAAAGGACAGAGTGAAAGAAGAAAAATTGCAGCAAAAGGGAAAAAAGAGAGAAAAAAAAAAGAGAATGTAAAATATGGTCCTCGAGATATTGAAGAGATTAATAATTGATGTTTTGAGTTGTATTCAGGTTTAGCTGCAACTTTTAATGTGTTCCATATATAGTCTGAATAAGAGAAAATTTCAAAATTTTGTGACTACTACCAATACGGCCAATATTAGGCCGAAGCTAAGGAAAAACTGGTTTTGGCCCCAATTTCTTCGGATCAGTAAGGGCTGATGCCAATACATATCGGCCTATACTTTGAACCATTATATTGAAAATCATGATATTTCTTTCTTTTCACTCAGTGCTGAAGTTTCAACCAAAAACCAAGTGCTTATATCAATCTCGGGGAATCATCAAGAACATTGATCAATGATCAAGATGCTAACACTATGAATGCTCAAGAAATACTGTCTTACCGAGTAGGAAGGAAGAGCATGTCCATTGTTCAGCGTCTAACACCTAAAAGAACCAACATTTCTATGCTCCGACCACACGTGTCACAAGAACTAAGAGCATGATCTTGTATTGATAAAAAAAAAATTAGCATTTGCTATTAGATACAGATTAAGCAACAAGAATCATGCAGATGTGAAAAACAAACTAGCAGGCAAGTTCTTGGGGAATAAGAATATAAGATTGTACATGTAAATGTATAGATATGATTTCATCTTTTCAGCCAGCATTATCTAACCGTTCCAAATTTATAAACAG
Source organism: Typha angustifolia (assembly GCF_048772165.1). Taxonomy (NCBI): domain Eukaryota; kingdom Viridiplantae; phylum Streptophyta; class Magnoliopsida; order Poales; family Typhaceae; genus Typha; species Typha angustifolia. Next base: position 2,404,752 of record NC_133245.1, read on the forward strand.
CGCAAAAAACTATAGAACAGACAAACAGCTCATTATAAGAGATCTCATCTTATTACAAGAAAGAAAGTTCACCTAAATCTCCAGGATCAAAATCCCAATTAATCTGCGGTACTCGTTCATTTTCCCTTCGCCCGTTTAACTCCAACCCGTACGACGAATTCCTCTCTTTCTCCAATCTACTCAGTATCCCCTCAATCCCACCATCCTCCCCACCCTCCATCTCCCTTCCAATACCAAAGAAAGCAATTAAATAGAAACCAAAAGAACTCAAACGACAAGAAACAAAGAAAGCTTACATCGGTCTCCCAGAGGAAGAAGCCTCGGGGTAATCCGGATGACCGCAACCAATCTCAAACCGGTCCTGGCGCAATCTACCGTCTTCGTGATCGTATCCGCCGTCGAATTCCTTGCTCCGCTCCTCCTCCTCCTCGTCCAAATCCCATCCGAAAGCAAGCCATCCTCCCTCGGCGACGACGGCTGCGGCCAAATCCGACCTCCCGGCGGCGATCAGCTCCCCTTTGGTCGGGAAATGGGAAGGCTTCGACGACTTCTGCATGAAGTCGTATATCTCCGCTTCAAGATCGGGTTTGTCGCCCACAACGAAAGCATTGTCCTCCACCTTCGCCTCCCAAACCCTAACGATTCCACCTCCTCTCTTCCCCGTCCGGGCGGAAGCAAACCCTAGGCTAGGTTTCTTGGATTCGGGTGAAGGGAGGAGATGGAGTAGCTCTTGTGCTCTTCTTGGAGGGAAGGGGGCGAGGAAGAGCGCCGTGAGCGAAGCCATCTTCCCGCATGTCTCCCTTCGTGGGAGAAAGGAAGGAGAAGAAATACTCAAGGGCAGGAGAGGGTGGAGGAAGGAAGTGGAGGAAAGACAGCTCAACAGAGAGAGAGAGAGAGAGAGAGAGAGAGAGAGAGTGACGCAATTCCGGAAAGCGAAGGGTGGGAAATGGGAACTAAAAAATAAGAGTTCCTTTTGGTTACGAACACCGCGTGCGAGGAGTGGGTGGCGATTGCTTTCGCTCTCAGAGAGGGAGGAGATGGCGCGAGCTCGCGGAGCAGAGGGGGCCGGGCCGAAGCGGCTACGGGAGTTGGAAGGAGGAAAGCGGAAAGAGTAGTAGTAGAACAACACGAGTGGCTTCGGATAAGTGATGGGTCCCGCAGGGGAAATGGACGCCGGTGAGCGTACCAGCGAATCTTGGGAATTAGATCTTTGGAATAGCCCGGGCCCATCACCCCAAAAGTATAAGATGCCATTTTCCCCAATATTTACCAATCTAATAAAAAAAATTAAAAAATAATAATAAAATAATAAAAGTTTCAATCTTCTAAGAACGGCAGACCTCTCCTCCAGTCGTTGAATTGATTGGATACTTTACCTAAACAAGGAAGTCCCTGGCGAACAGAAAAGTTTCATCTTTTGTTCTCTTATTCCTAGATAAATAAGTTATAATTATTATTATTATATATGTAAAATAATCTTAATTATCTCTAAATATGTTTCTTTAAGATTCAAATAAAATAAAAGTAATAAATATTATTTATTTGTGAGAGCCAACTCACGGTGTTTTTCAAATCGGATAATAAATGTTTTATATAATAGTGTATAAATTATAACAAAAGCAAAACGAAGAACCCTTTATAATTATTTCCCAATCTAATTGTTTCTTCCACCACCTACGAAGCTACAACCCCACAGGGCGATGCATCCACTTAATCTGCAAGCTATTGATCAGCAAATTCTCACCATAGCTTAGCAGTGTACTTCATACGTGAGATGCCCTCCCAACTCCAATGTAATGAACTCTCCTTTCTTAATTCCTCTTTCTCTATGCTTATCTTTCATGTTCTCTTCTTGTCCTAGGACAAATACTTACTAAACACTAGAGTAAATTTTAATTATACCCCGAGCTTATGAAGAACATCTGGGTTATCTATCACTTAGTTGCTCTCCTTCTTCATCCTTGACACGCATCAAGCCATCCATTAGATCATCACTTACTTTCTGCTCCTTCTTCTCTTCTCTAAATATCGGCGTTTACTTCTTACGGCATTTGAGAGCATTATGAAATGCAGGGCCATGATCTCTCCCGAGGGCCACTTGATCTTGAAGTCCTTCGTAGTGATTTAGCCATTGCTTGGTTTGAATTCACATCTTTAATCAAGTTATGTAACTAAATATTATTTTTATTTATAATTAAGTTCACTCTCTAATAAATAAAATATTTTGATATGAATTTAGATTTTAATTTTATCATTGACGTGATTTAAAATTATTAATTTTATTATTGTTAATGCGTATGTTTTATTATAAAAGAACTCATATTTTATCATAGGTAAAAAACCTTTGAAAAAATATTTATATAGTGGAAAATTAGAATTTTATTATTTAATTTGTCGATAGGTTTAATATGGATTTAGAATGGCTCATTTGCACTTATATTTTACATATTTATCTCATATTTTTTTAATTAAATTTACAATATATATCTTTACACTTAGGCCTATAACAAAAAACAAAATAAAAATTTTAAAATAATAACCATATATTATTATTATTTTAAAAATATTAATCTTACTTTATTTTTTAAAAAACAATAATAATATATAAGCTCGATTGTGGGTCTACGTGCATACTTCTAATCCAGCAAATTGGCATATATGCTTGGAAGCCCTTAAATCAGTAATTAAAAATAATTATGTTTTAAAGAAATTATCATTTAAAGGGTATTTTAGTTTATTAGATTTATACATCATGTTCTTCCCTCTAAAACTTTTTTTTTTAATTTTTTAATATTATGTCAAAAATAATAATTATACTTTACATAGTTCATAACTAAATATTATATTTTTTTAGCCTAATTCAAGATACTTAAATCACGAATAACTAAAAATAAAGCCAACTAGTCGTATTTAAAATTTAGACTCAATTCGAATCCAAGTCTTCGGAGCTAGAAGTCATAAATCCAAATACTGTATGGCTCATCTTATTTGTCTAAAATTATAAAGCTTCACTCGTGTATATTAAATTCACACGGAGAATTTAAAAGCTAGATATATGCTAAATAAAAAACTAATTATACCAAAATTCTTAGATTCCATCAAAAATTTGCATCAAAAGCGTCTGATCTAGCATCAAACTGTCGTGCATTTTCGTACATCAACTACGTGAAAAGAGCGCCTAAACCGGCGGCAGGCACCCACACCGAATCCAATCCCTGCTGATCTCGCTTTGGGTTCGTCTTTTCTCTTCGAACCTTGTCACGTGCGAAGGCCGGATGATTGATGCGCTTTTGAAATCTTTGGCACAACGGCTACTTCTTTTGTAGAAATTCCGCACGACTTCCAATGAAATTGTTGTCTGCTTCCAATCCCCTTCTCTCTCCTCCCTCTCCCCCCCCCCCTCTCTCTCTCTCTCTCTCATAATTAAAGGACGCTTCCCGTAATCCAACAACATTATACCCCCCTCACCCCACTCTCTCTATCCACAAAAAACCCTTTCTCTCTCTTCAACCTCCTCATCATCTCCGTCTCCAGCGTCAACTGCAAGCAAACAAGCCTCAGAGACGCAAATGGCTTCTTCGTGGGCCTTAGCTCTCTCAGCTTCCCTTGCCATGGCGGCCCTCTTCTTCCCCGCTGTGGCCTTAAACCAAGATGGTATTTTTGTACTACTGCACAAAAACCTTACACTCTTTTTCCTCTACTCATCTCTTCGCAATGGCAGGTGAGACCTTGCTTGAGCTAAAGGAAGCCTTCAATGACACGAAGCAGATGCTGAGGAGCTGGAGGCGAAGCGACCCAACTCCCTGCGGTTGGATCGGAGTCACTTGCTCTTTTCCCGACCTTAGAGTCCGGTCCATGTTAGTGTTTGTATATTTTTCTCTCGCTTCCCTTCTTTTCTACTCTTTTTCTTAGCCTTTTCTTTTTCGTATTTGTTGCAGAAATCTTCCTTATATGCAGCTTGGAGGAGTGATCTCTCCGAACATTGGCAAGCTGCAGAGGCTACAGAGACTGTAAGAATCGCCATGTTTCCCCTTGATCTGATTTGGGCTTTTGAGTCTTTTGGAGTAAGGAGGGGAGAGGGTTTCGAAGGTAAAGGTCTCACCTTTGTGTTGGATTTGTATGTGGGCATGTGCAGGGCTCTCCATCAGAATAGCTTGCATGGGCCCATTCCTCCTGAGATCAAGAACTGTGCGGAGCTGAGAGCACTGTATGCCAAATTTCCCTTTTCTCGCTAGCTTTCTTTTTTTTTTGTATAAAAAAATTATTTCTTTCCATTTGGGATTCTTCCTCATTTTTATGTGCATGAACTCTTTTGCGAAAAAATTGAAGCTATCTGAGAGCTAATTACCTTCAAGGCGGTATCCCTGCCGAGATTGGAGAACTAATCCATCTTACCATCCTGTATGTTCCCCTAAACATCGTTCTTCTTTTTATAGATTAATTGCTTCTTTTGTTGCATTTTCTTGAATGTAACTTGAAATGTAGGGATTTGTCGAGTAATCTACTGAGGGGAATGATACCTCCCTCGATCGGCCAGCTCACCCATTTGCGATTTCTGTGAGTTCCAAATCTATTGCTAATCCAGAGTAGCTTTGCCAATTTTGCTATTTGTTGGTAAATAATATCTCATCATGTTTTGCGTTACAGAAATCTATCGACCAACTTCTTCTCTGGTGAAATCCCTAGTGTTGGAGTTCTTGGAACTTTCAGAAGTAGCTCGTAAGATGGCATTCTAATTTCCCAAATCTTTCCAAAACATATCATTTTTTTTCTTTGGTATCTAGTTCGTTCTGATATTAATAGTAGTATCTCCCTTAAGTTTGCTACGTGAGTTTTCTTTCAAAGCAAGTTAAATTTTCATTTGCAATAAGGCACTCGATTTTCTTGGAGAGTAATTATAAAGATACAAAATGCTGCAGGTTTGTGGGAAATTTGGAGCTATGTGGCATGCCTATTCAGAAACAATGCCGTGGTACACTGGGTTATCCTGCAGTGCTACCACACTCTGAATCTTTTGCATCACCAGGCAAGTTTTTCATATGAGGTTTAGTAACCAACTAAAATGAAGACAGCTCAGTCTTTCTTTCTCTTCTAAACATCATGTAATAACTCAGTAAAGCACATTGTTGCATATGACACTAAATGCAGTTTCCATCGTTTTTTTTTTTTTGTGTAATTATAGAAATAGGAATCACACCGATCCCAACTAAGAAAACGTCGCATTTTCTCAATGGGATTATTATTGGTTCCATGTCTACAATGGCCCTCGCATTAGTTGTGGTCCTTGGCTTCCTCTGGATATGTTTACTGTCGAGAAAGGGTAACCTTGGGGGAAGATATGTACAAGTAGATAAGCAGAATGGTCAGGATTATGGTATGCAATGCAACCACCTTCTTTCGCTTCCTTCATCTTGGTTGCCATAATATAACGTTATTATCCGTCTCTCGTTAGGTACAAAGCTTGTTACTTTTCATGGAAACCTTCCATACACATCCAATGAGATAATAAAAACGCTGGAGCTACTTGATGAAGAGGATGTGGTTGGGTCAGGTGGATTTGGTACGGTGTACAAGATGATGATGGATGACGATAGCGTCTTTGCTGTTAAGAGGATTGATAGGAACCGCAATGGATCTGATCAAGCTTTTGAAAGGGAGCTAGAAATTCTCGGCAGCATCAAGCACATTAACCTTGTCAATCTACGGGGCTATTGTAGACTGCCCTCTGCCAAACTTCTCATATACGACTACTTGGCATTGGGCAGCTTAGATCATTTTCTGCATGGTAAGCTCTGTCCTTGTCTATTTTTCAGATAACCCACTCGCAGAATTTACTGCTGTTCCATTTCAGCTTATATTATATAGGTTTGGTCAAATTCTTTTCACAACCCTATCTAATATTTACAAATTGCACTCTCTCGTATTTTTCCCTCACACCATAGATATTAGTTCCTTCTTTAATCTGTGATTGCATAAGCTAATACTTGATTTCTATATAAACTGACGACTAGCCATTCTGCAAACATTTCAAATACCACGGCTATTTTACCTGGCCCTCATTCTTGATATTGGCATTCCACTTTGCATTTCTAATTTCAGAAGATGGTCAAAACGAGCAGCCCTTAAACTGGAATGCACGAATGAAGATTGCCCTTGGTTCCGCCAGGGGATTGGCATACCTACACCATGATTGCTCTCCTGCAATTGTTCACAGGGACATAAAATCCAGCAATATTCTACTCGACAGAAGCCTGGAGCCCCATGTGTCAGATTTTGGTCTGGCTAAGCTTCTTGTAGATGAAGATTCCCATGTCACTACTGTCGTTGCTGGCACTTTTGGTTATCTGGCACCAGGTATACTACTCATGCCATCTCTTACCTTTTTATGACCTGCAACAAGATTAGTTTGCTTAACATGCAGAAAAAGGTAGAAGATGCATCAGTAAACTCACTCATTTGCTTGGTTAAGTTAACCAACGTCAATCTTGACCAAAATAATTCATTCAAATCATTCTAATGCTTCCTATGCCACAGAATACCTGCAAAATGGGCACGCGACGGAGAAGTCGGATGTATATAGTTTTGGAGTGCTCCTATTAGAGTTAGTGACTGGAAAGCGACCTACAGATCCATCTTTTGTTAAAAGGGGCTTAAATATTGTTGGCTGGGTTAGTAACTGCATATATTTATCATCTTTCCCATTGTTCTCTTTCTTTGTTACACCAAAATACTTTCCAAATTTTGCAGCTGAACACACTGCAAGGGGAGTATCGCTTAGAAGAAATTGTGGATGAAAGGTGCGGCAATGTAGATGTTGAAGCGATCGAAGCCATCCTTGATATCGCTGCTATGTGTACTGAAGCGAACCCCGACGATCGTCCTTCGATGAACATTATCTTGAAAATGCTAGAGGAGGAGATCTTGTCACCCTGCATGAGTGATTTCTATGAGCCCCACTTGGACATCTAAGAGATATGAAGTTAATGTGCTTAGCTTTTTGTAGGTGCACCACTTGTGAACATCTTGGCCCCCTTCTATATCCCCCACCTTGGGAGTTTTGTAGTTTGGGAATGCCTTCCTAGTACCTACCCAAGTTGGTTGTGAGGCATTACCTTTTCTCTTGTATATATATAATATATGAGACCTTCCACTGAGTTCCAAAGCAAGTTCTTATCCTTGGTTAATTTAGACGAAAATGGATGTTACAGTTTGCATTATAAGCCAATATTGAATGAGGAATAGTATAAAGTACTACACATTTAATTGCTGAAGAATTGTACACCAAATTCTAGTACAGACATCAAATACTGTCTTTCCTTGACCAAACAATCTTTGTTAGATTTCTCACAGCTAGTGATGCCAAAAAAATAAAAAATAAAAAAATATTGGTAACTTTATATTTTACATTTTTATGGTTTGGACTTATTTTAGTTTATGCTTATAAGTATTTAATCTTATTCCTATTACCATTGGCGCTAATACTTTTTTGTTGTAAGTAGGTTGCTAAATTATTAAACTACTCGAGTATCATCAAATCAGACTATATTTTTATGCAGATAATTAAGTTTTTATATAATTGAATTTGCACTAAATGCTTAAGGTTTACAAGTACACAGGGGTAGTTGGTATGTATAGCCAAGCTAAACGGAGTAAACTATAATTTTACCCTAAGCAAAAGCCAGTCAAAGAAGCTTAGGAATGGCCACGAATAAAACTTTCACAGAGAACCAAGAGTGGCTACTTAATTACCACCACATCTCACTCTTTCAAGCTTCTGGGACTTGGAAATATGGGTCAGAGCTTGCTGCTTACTTCTCCATGATTTGTTTATAGCCAAGATTCACTTCAGGCTAAAGTTTGTGCATAGAGAGCTGAAACCATGCAATGCAGTCCCACTTCCCAATACCACCTCTCTCTCTCTCTCTCTCTCTCTCTTAAACTCATTCAGCTTTAACTGGGGACAAGGGAGGTCCCATTTCGATGAATCCAAGTAAGCAACTAAACATAATATCCTTTACCTCCACTGTCCCAGTGCTTGTGCCCAGGTACAACTTGTAAGCTTCATCCCAGAAAACAAAAGGGTCCACCATAAAGACGGAGCGATAGTATGATGCCATGGTCACGCGATGAGTCCCTCTGGGCCTGTTACCTTAGGCCCACAAGCCTTCATGTAAATATGTTATCTTTCTTCATCTTCGTCTGTGATCATGGAAGTATCCAAGGTTCTTGTATGGCATCCTAAGTTCTTCTTCTCCATAATACGTCCATTAATATAAGTTAAAGTAGATTCTGGTTAAGTTGTGAAACCATTGCTCCATTTAACTATATAAATATATTAGCCACCGTTAGATTTTTCCGCTCTAAAAACTATTTTATCCTTATTTTTAAATAACATAAATAGAAGAAAAAAAATTGAGAATAAGACGAATATATATGATCCTGAAGTCGATGAACTAGAATGAAAATTTGAGCTTGTTGCTAGTATTCAAGATTTATCATAGACTAAACAATTGCAGGAACTTGACATATAAACAACAGTAGAAGATGAATGACCTCCAGACTGTAGCAGAGGTCTGAATCAGAAGAAAGGAGACATTTAGTTCAGTCAGTACTCAGTAGCAATAATCACTGCTGAAGATTCTTTTTTTGCTTTAAAAGCCAACGCCAATGTGGACGAATGGGATCAACTCCATCCATTGAGAAACTGAACACGATGAGGAATAGTATCTTAAACAAACAAACAAACAAACATACATACATCTGCTCAAGAGTAGCTCAGCATTTGTGAGGGAGAAACCATTGCCAGATTTTTCTTCTTCTACTTCAGTAGCTAGCCTGGAAAAACTCTGTTTTTAACTCTAAAAATTTGAAAGTAATGTTTTCTTGGGGTAAATAATTTGCCAAACAGTTCATCTGAATACTAATATATTTCATAAATTATTTTAGGTTTTAAATAACGACTAATATCACGAAGGAGATCTATGTAACTGCTCACATTAGATTTCAACTCTGATTACTGGATGAAGAGGTTCATCGTACTTTTCACATGAAGACGACTTTTGACTTATTTCTAATCTTGCATTCGCAGCTACGTGATATCTTTTACTGGTCAACAACGATCTCAAATCACGTCAGTTAAGCTTGTGGTTCATAAATCATAAGTACAGTTGATCCTCGTGAATTGTTTAGCATCATGAAGCGTTGAAGAGAAAATGTTTATAAACGATTTGATTGACTGTAAGTTTGTGAAAGACATACATGCCTGCGGACTATTATTTCTTTTCTGAGGGAAATTTGCAGACAATTCCCTACATAATGGGGCTTTTATGGGTTCAGTCTTACCTCATACTTTTCTTTTTTTTAATATAAATTACATTAATAGGTGGGTGAGGCGTCCAAAAAAAAAAAAAAAGCGACATATTGATGCTCCGCACGTGTAGGGTGTTGACAGCATTAGAACACAAAATAGAGGTTAACTTAGGCATCCCTGAGCCTTCCATTTAGCATGGTTTGCCAGCCAGTTGGCGATAGCATTTGCTTCTCTAGGTACATGGGTCAGTTTCATACTGTTGAAGATACCAAGGAGATGACAGATGTCAGTGAACACATTCTTCATATTTTTCTCCCCCTTGTTGATTTTGAGAGCGTTTATAAGTTGAAGTGAATCTGACTCCACCAAAAGTCTCTGAATGGTAAGCCTCATACATACTTAACAAAACATAAATATTCTATTTTTTTATTTATTTTAATATTTTTTAAAATTCTAAAGTCTTATTCTATCAAAGCTTAAAATATTAAACAAACTCTATATGTTTACATATTTTTTGGTAAAACATACTTCTGTTTTGTTCTTTTATTTTCGTAAATTTCCTCCTTTTTTTTTTCCGGGCTAATGCATGCAAGCAAAACGTTGCTTAGAAATTAGAAACATGCTTCACAAAGAAGAAAGAACAGTGGTTGAAACCAAAAGGATGGAGAGAAATTGTCCAAACTTCACTTAGCATTGTGTGATGGTTGTCTGTTTTTTATTCCTGAAGTCCTGAGGATAAAACAAAGCTTTCGAAATCAGGAGGTTTTGAGAAATGTTGACATTTTCCATTGATATGATAAAGTTAGTTTGGACTAAATGAAACTATGAAGTTTGATGAGGGCCAGATTATTTCTATGACTCTCTCTATTATAGTATTACAGCTAAACATGAAAAATAATGACTCTTCTCTAAGCCATGAATATAAAATAATCTTATAAATTTATTAACCTAGTATTATTAATAAAGTTGTAGATAATTAAATAAAAAATTTAAGCACATTAAAAGTATCGATCATTTTAGTTTGAACATAACTATAAAGGGATAAAGCGACACAAATTAAACTATAGATGAGTAAAGTGAATTCAAACCCGACTGCGACCTTAGAGGTGAAATATAATGTTTTATTAATAATTAAGATAATATCTGTGCTTCACGCAGCTGCCTAATGTGTAATTTAATTCACTGATTTCTAGAGAAAGTGGCAAATAAAATTAATCTTCAGATCTTAACATGTGTAAAACAATTCTAATATAAAATCCTTAAATATTCTGCTTGAAAAAAGACAATAATAATTGACCCTAGAAAACAAACTCCACAAATCCAGCTCAGACTTGCACTGGAATAGACGCTGGATCTAAGTTGTGGAATCACATAGGCCTTATTTGATTGAAGAATAAGATATTTTATTACATTAATTATTGTACTTATATTATTATTTATTTACAATTCGAGGAAAGATATGTTTTTCCTTTGTGTGTGTTTGATTGCAGTACTATGACTCAACTTATTCCAATTCTATATTGGAATAAAAAAATAAGGATAAGAGATCCAGTATCCACAGTACTATTTAAACTAGATAATGGTATTTGACTATAAATCATAAATAAGATTATTTACGTTTCGATTACTTCCATAATAAGAAAATTTTGGACCAATCGTTAGGTAACTGCTTATAAAACATGATAAGAGAAATTAAAACAAAAACAAAAACAAGAACACAAGATGAGGTGGAGATTATTCGACTCCTCAAGGGAGCCTGTGTCGTTAGCTAGTCTTTTATCCTGATAAGCCTCAGAAATACACATTGAAGTGCATTTAAACGTGTTTCAAATCTTTTGTAGAAACTTACTCCCAGAAATGGATTTCATAGAGACGAGACGATCGGATTAAACTCGCGACATTTTGCTCTGGATGATATCATGTTATGTTAAATGATCTCTACGAGTTTTGAGAAATTAAGATACAACAAGGTGAAAAAATTTAAAAAAAAAAGAGGAAGAAATTATATTTGGTAATTACTGATGATAACCATACAAACATTAGAGACGATATACAAGACGTCCGTACAAAGAGAGTCTAGCAAATCACTTCCGTAATAAGCTTCTGTCGACAACTCGTTGATAGAGAATCATCGCAATCCAACCATACCCAATTATCAAAGGACTTTAGGAGTGAATTATCTTGATGGATCCCCCACATGAGAAGGTGAGCAGCATCACTTGTAGCGCAGAGCTTCTTTCGGCCTTCCTAACAAAGACAGCACTGTGGCAGCTATGTGTCTTGAAGAAAGCCCAGCTTCTTCAATCTGATCCTGAGGCGAGCCATGGTCGATGTATCTATCCGGTAGCACCATAGATCTCAACTGCAAGTAAAAGTTCTTACCACATATAAGAGAAGAGAAGAGAAGAGAATAAATTATTTATAGTAGCATGCAGAGATCAATATATATATATATATACCTTGAGGTTTCCATCCAGGAGACCGTTCAAGCTTAAGAAATGAGCCACATGAGAACCGAAACCCCCAACTGAGCCTTCTTCAACTGTGATTAGGATCTCATGCTCATGGACAAGCCTCTTTATGAGCTCTGCATCAAGCGGCTTGCAGAACCGAGCATCCGCCACGGTGACGAAAGTGTCGTGGGCTTTGAGTGAGTCTGCAGCTTTCAGGCACGTCTGAACAATTGAACCGTAACCGAGAATGGCAACTCTGTAGCCTTCTATCATAATCCTACCCTTCCCGATCTTGAGAAAAAGGCAAGGAATTGGAGGTCATGAGCATCTAATTAACAACTCAGTAGAATGTGTGTAACTTAATTTAGGGATTGTCGAGGAGTACCTCAAGGGGAGTTCCTTTATTGTCATGAGGAAGGTCAACTCCGACGCCGTTTCCCCTGGGGAATCTGAAGCAACTCGGCCTGTCGTCAATGGCTGCAGCCGTCGCGACCATGTGCATAAGCTCAGCTTCATCAGACGGCGCCATGACGATCATGTTGGGCAAACAGGCCATGTAAGTGATATCAAAGGCGCCGCAATGCGTCGGTCCATCAGCACCAACAAGGCCTGCTCGATCCAGTGCAAAGCGGACCGGTAGCTTTTGTAGATCCACATCGTGCACAACCTTCAGATATGACCCAAGTTGTTAGGTATCTTAATCAAGATGCCAGAACACCCGAGATATATATATATATATCTAATAACTATATTAATTAGCTCGTTTGTCTTTGCTTCTTCTTGTTTACCTGATCATATCCTCGTTGCAGAAAAGAAGAATAGATGGCACAGAAAGGCTTAAGGCCTTCAGCAGCCATACCAGCTGCAAATGTGACCGCGTGTTGCTCAGCAATTCCCACGTCAAAGCATCGATCAGGAAACTTCTTCTGGAAATAATTGAGGCCTGTCCCTCCGCCCATGGCGGCATGAATTGCAACTATCTTGCTGTCAGCTTCTGCTTCTTTAATAAGAGATTCTGCGAAGTACTGGGTGTATGCAAGAGTGGGTGATTTGGACTTGAATTGCTTCCCACTTGTAGGATCAAACTTGACAACACCTAAAGCAGGAGCATATGAATGAGCATGTGGATGGAGGAAATATAAAAGAAGCCACAAAGGATGTTTACCATGCATTTTATCAGGAGCTGCCTCTGCAGGGGGATATCCCTTTCCTTTCTCTGTGACGATATGGATTAGGACCGGTCCAGGAGCAGGCATAGATTTCACCTTCTGGAAAATGGTAACCAGATCGTCCAAATTGTGGCCATCTACAGGGCCAATGTAATACAGCCCAAGCTCCTCAAACAAGGATGAGCCAGAGGCACTTATCATTCCCCTTGCATATTCATCTACTTTTGCAGCAACTTCATGTGTTGGTCCTCCCATATGCTTTGTAATACCCTGTAAAAGAACTGAGCTTAGTATATTTCCATGGTTTTACACTCTTTAACATTTATTTAGCATGCAAATTGGAAATTCATTTTACTAAAATCTGATTGCACTACATGCATACATTTCAACTAATTTTTTTTAGATTAACCAGTATGGGGACCTATCGACATAAGTTGAGACAAAATACACGTACAGTTATAGACTTCTTTGGATGGACATTGACAGCAATAGGAATATCCTTCTTCAGGCTTTGGCTAGCAAAAGTTATAGTTAGCAAGTCTAAATCAATATATTTTCAGCTCTAACATTTGTATATTCTCAGTTAAATTAGATTAAAGAAAAAATCACTTCAAGCTTTAAAAAAAAATTTGATTTTTACAGCTTGTTGTTGCATATAAATGGGGAGATATCTAATCATCAAAAAGTTTTTTCCTTCTTTTTGCAAGAGTTACAGACTTTTTTACTATTTAACTCATAGGTGTTGACTCTCGTATAGGAATCTTGTCTAATCTAAATATTCATAGTTTCATACTTCTTAATCCAAATGGTCAGAAGAAATCTCCATCAGGAAAAAGGTTAAGAAAAGAAACAACAAGCAGATCCAGCAAATGGACTAAAAGATTTTCACCTTGGCTGCTTCCCGGAGCTTGCGGAACTTATTGCTCGATTGAAGCTGTGTAAGAGCTTTGCTAAGTGCCCCAACAGGTTTTGCAGGTCCGTCGAGGGTAGCTGTCGGTAAAGACACTTGCTTGTTGTCATTCAACACAACAATTAGATTGGAATCTAGGTAACCCGAGTTGTTCATGGCCTCGTAGGCCTGGCCGGCCGTCATGGCTCCGTCACCAATGACAGAAATCACATGGTTCTTCTTCCCCAACAAGTCCCTAGCTACTGCCATTCCTGTTGACGGAGCATACAAACTAGAAGTAAGAACTCTCAATTTGCAAGCTCTCTTAGTATGAGCGTTGAGATCGATAGGAGAGCTCACCAAGGCCAGCAGAGATGCTAGTCGAACTATGCCCTGCACCAAAGGCATCATAAACGCTCTCATCCCTTTTGGGGAAGCCTGCCAGCCCTGAGGTCTGTCTGATGGTATGCATCCTTGACCTCCTCCCAGTTAAAATCTTATGTGGGTAAGCCTGCAGTTGAACCAAAAGAACATCCCCATAACCAAAGGGCTCAAACCTCAATAGGGTAACAATTTTTCATATTATTAGTCATTAATTATTTGTGTCTTCCCATTTTCCTGACCTGATGGCCAACATCCCATATGATTTTATCCTCTGGGGTATTAAAAACATGATGTAAAGCCACAGTCAGCTCCACCACTCCTAAGCTTGCGCTCAAATGCCCACCAGTCTTTGATACTGAGTAAACTACGTCTGCTCTCAGCTCTGCAGCCAGTTGCTCCAAATCCTACATCCAATGCATTTTACATGATTAACAAAGCCACAAACAAATCTTAGAACAAGAGCAGGGCATCCAGATTACCTGAGAGGATAGGTTCTTCGTGTGAATTGGGTAATTAACGGTATCCAGAAGCGGAGTTGCTGGTTTTTCTCCAGAGAAATCAATCTTCCACCCGCTCGTCTCTTTCCTAATCATCACCTTAGGCTCCCCACCTGACCCACTCGCTCCCACATGGAACTGATCCAACGAGTAAACAAGAGACCGATAAAATGGATAAAAAAATCCGAACTTTACGATAGCAGAACGGTGAAAGAGAAGAAACGATCAAGACCCAGATCGTAAAACTCCACGCTGAGGTCGGAAATGGAAATTCTACCTGTCTCCTGGTATTGGTCCTCGGAGCCCGAGCCATGAAGAATGGAGAAGAAGATATATGGATTGCCATGAGCGACCCCGAAGCTTCCATTGTAGCGAGAGAAACAGAGAGGAACGAGAGAGAGAGTGAGAGGCGAGGGGGGAGAGGAGCAAGTGCAGGGAAAGAGAAGAGGTGCGAGGATTATAAAGCGTGCGTAAGAATGCGCTCGCAGCGATAAATTGTGTCGATAAGTCGCGATTTTATTTTGTCGAGCGAGATATTCTGCAATCAATTGTATCGACAAATATGTCGTCTCGCTGCGCGTCGACGGCCCGTTCCGACCCGGCTTATCGTCCGGTCTAAAAGTTCGACCGGCTTGAAACATTTCCTAAATTTGATAGGTTACTGTTCTCAAAGCAAATGACAAATGAATTGTGCCTATAATTCTCCTCATTACTCAGTAAATAATGAAATTATAATTATTCGAATATTTTATATATGTGACTAGATTAATCGATAAAAAATTAAAATATAAATATTTTCTTATTACTTATCCTTATAACCGTTTTTTTAATAATAAGAGTGTCGGCTTCTACCAATTTATTATTATTTTTATTTTTTATAAAAAAATAGATAGATAAGAGAGATAAATAAAATATATTTATTTAATTCTTATAATTTAGAAAAGTGATCGATACTTAATCTCAATCGTTTTATTAGGAGAGAGAAATTAATAGTTTTTATTTAATCATTTGCCATCGAATTTATTCAACTTAATTATTTCTGAGAAATAAAGTGGAGAGTCTATAAAGGTAAGAGTGCGAGAGTATAACATTGTTTCAATGTTTGACTATAAATATTATCACTTAGTGAGATATTAAGACTTATTTTTTATACTCAAGTAATTATAGGTCAGTCTGTAATGTCTTCGCTAAATATGAGAATAAAATTGCTCACAAGTTGTCCTTTTTATATCCTATATTATTTGGAGAGCTATGCACTAATATTTACAAGGCCAGTAGGTACTTGGCCAGCATATAATAATACAGAGAGAGAGTGAGAGTTATTGTAATCACTTCACAAGTAAATTGCTACACAATATATAGAATGCAATAAGATTAAGCATGGTTGCAGGAAATTTTGCAAAGCCTGGCAGCTTCTAGCTAGCAACCACATCTCATTATAAATTGGAGGAATTATCCATTTATATGATATATATATATATATATATATATATATATACATAACTTATGTTCCAATGCTATTTTCAAGTGAACACATGTTTTGCCTTTGTACAGGGAAAACGTTAGATTTGAAACTTCCTTGGAAGTCAATGGAAAGTCACTTCTGATAGAATAAAATATTAAAAGACCAGGCCCAACTGCTAAGTTCCAATTCATACTTGCTACGATAAAGTATGGAGAATACTTCGAAGCAGTAGTAAGATATTGCCATTATGTGACAAGCTTAAGTGAGCTTACTAAAGATTAATATTGTAGACTTGGCAAAGTTTAACACGATTCCTAACTGGCATTGTCCTTTAATTTCAACTCATGAATAAACAAAATTTACATACATACAATATATATATATATATATATATATGTTTATATGATAGCTAGTGTCATCTAAACTAGTATGGTTGTATATATCATTTATGATCCCATTGGCCGATAAAGGTAGACAAAATGGCTAGTTGAGAACGGCGACTTCTAGGTCTTTTCTTTAAGAAATCTAAACTGCCTTCCTTCATTATATGCATGCATTTGTATAAAGTTTATAGGCTCATAAAGATCAAACTTATTATTGCATTCCGCCTAGAAAGTTCCATATAACTACGTGGAATACAGTGGCTTTACGTAGCTATCAACCATTGCACTTTCAAAACTACAGCTCTCTCTCTCTCTCTCTCTCTTAAAAATACAAGGAAAGCTCCATTGAAGTCTTTAATGGCAATATTGCATATATGGATACAGCTGAAGTATTAATGATCACATGGTCCTCATGCACACTACGGTATTTCTTTTATTTTTTCCAATATATAATATACGTGCCCTGGAAGTGAATAATAACTAGTTGCATTGTAACAAAGAAGTCACTGCTTCACAGTGATGTTTAAATTAGTTTATGACACAATCTACGTAGTTAATCTTTCCTTTTTATGGTTTTTATTTGTTTTTGTCAACTCTAATGTATTCGAATGATCATAACTACACGTGTCTGTAGATACTGATATATTATTCTCTCTATAAAGCCATACAAAGAACAAGGTCAGTTTATGCAGTGATCATGTGATTTAATATTCCAAATTACTATATCACCAGTTTCTTCTTCTGCAGCATGGAGACCCACTTCTTCAAATAAAAGCTAGCTTCAGCAAGAGAGAGAGAGTTATTCTAGAGTTTCACCCTTGAATTAATTTGTAGGATAAGTATACTAGTTGTTTGTTATCTTAGTTAATTTCTTGCATTCAGAAAAGAAAATAGTTTAGGAGATTGATAACCACTTTTATCTTGGGTCTGTTGAGGTATCACATTATCTGGTGTGATATATATATATTATATGTTAATTGGGTTATGTGTTAATTCACATCTACATCGAGATATGTGTTAATTGGGTTAATTGAGGCTCCAACCCAACCATGCAGGAAGCTTCCAATCTTATATTTTTCGTCCCATTTCTTATAGTTCTTTTTCACCAGGACTGCTTGCATCTAAGAGTTTAATAAATGCAACACCCCTTAACAATATATTCACAAAGCTTCTGTCATAACCACCAAAATACTTATTGATTAACAAAGACTTGTATGCTATATATATATATATATATATATCTTTTGAGATGATTTGAAAGTGACGGAATTAATTACCATCATCTCTAGGTATGTTGGCCACTGTGCAGATAAGCAAACACATAGTGGATCTAAGACAGCTATGTAAATTGGAATACGCATTTATTCAATACAAAAATAAGATTCAAAATTAGAACAAGTTGCATTCGAACTTAATAATTCGATGATCTTAACCTCCCCCATGAAGGCTCTCTAGAGACACAACCACTATTTTAGGCCTAACACCAACCATATATAGGAAAAATTCATTAGGAGACTATAATGAAGGAACCCCAAGACTGCTCTTCTTCTTAGATAGTATTTATTATCCAAAGTGATTAACTTTCCATAGTCCAATCATGCATTATTTTGTCACACAATACTAGCCAGCTAGACCTCTCTTAATCAACAACAAGTTGCTCTTAGAAGATTGTAAGGCTTGAGATTGGCAATGTCTAGTTAAGTCTTTAGTTATCTAGTCTTAATCTCACACCTATTGACCAATATGCCTCTCTACAAGAGGGGAAGAAAAAAGGCAATAAGTGGAAGGGTTTTCCAAACTAAGCTTCAAATCTATGAGCATGGATCAACTACCCAAGTATAAGTTTCAACTATACATTGATGGGCAAAAAGACCAAATCATCTACATGCATGCATGCATGCATGCATCGACTTTACCTGATTGATAGACACTGAAATCTACTTAATCGTTGTCTTCCCAAGAGCAGTCACTGAGATTCAATCTACCAAACCACTTGGATGTAATATGATCAATTGGATGCAACCAGTAAATGAATTGCTTGCAAAGTTGCAATGGTCCTACGAATCGACTTTAAAAAAAGAAGAGATAATAAATTATAATTGACTTTTAAATATATACATAGAAATATAGTATAAATAGTATTTTGGTCATTTTACTATTTATTTAAAATAAAAAAAAAAAATAATAATATCTTTGCCCGTGTCAAAGTTACGTCTTCAAACCCCTCTTACTTCTGAGCCCGTTTATTTGAAAAAATTAGATAAATAAATAAAAAAAGGTTATTATTCTAATTCAACCAAACAGAGACTTAAATTAAAATTTAAGAACTAGATCTGTACGTATTTTTATTTATTTATTTTTAAAAAAACTATAATAAAGTGTTACATATGTACTTTGTGTAGTGGCCATCATGGCCACTCTTTTTGTAGTTAATAGTTAGTACTAGCAAAGCACGTGACTCACAAGGCGAATGTGGATCACGTTAAGCGTGGAGGTCTCAACTCGAGTTCCATTATATCGCCTGATATTTTGGAAGGTGAGAAATCGTGGAGCTATATATATATATATATATATAAAAGAAAATTTATAAGAAACACCTTATGTTTTGATTTTATTATCGTTAACATCACTATCACGTAAGCTGATAAAATTAGTTGAATTAGGCAGAAAAAAAAATATAGATGCAGTATAATTATTATTCTTATATCGTAAATTTAAGTTATCTACATAGTAATAATCTTTGAGTATATAAATTAAGAATTAATACTTCCGGCATTAGATTGGTTATAAATAAGATAAATTTATCCTAGTATTGTAATAAATATATATAGCTGTCTACGAAATCATAGACAAGAAATGAATATAATCCTATCGAATTACATGGAAGCAAACATATGGGTCAAACGTTAAATAGCCCAATATTAGGGGTTTTATTTGTGTGCAAACTTCCATATTATGTGGTATAATTGTGAAAACAACAAAGGTCTTAATAGGACAAAAGATGGTGAAATGAATAATAGCATGGGTGGGTTATGATTGTTGGATATGTCTGGGTCCTATTAGCAAAAGGACAATTTGTTATTAATTCTGATGATATTAATCAACTGTTGGAAAATTTTGATCCCCTTCTTCTTCGGAGGAGTAAAAGGGGTTATGCTGCCTTTGTCCATAACTTATTCTTTTATTTAGAGAAAATTACAAATAACGTCCTATCTTTTAATTATATTATTCAATTAAACTAAATGAAATCTACGTCGTAAGCACTTGACGGAATGAAATAGAACGATGTTATATTTCTTCCGTTTCAAATAATATTTTCATACCTTTTTTAGTTTATGAGATTAAATACTACTAGTTTTAGGCCCATTCACCACGTGGGATCTGGTGTTTGGATGGAATTTTAGTATTTGATTGGAAATTGGTATTTTAAGACTTAATTTGATTCAATAATTAATTTAATTTAATGTCAAGTTGAGTTGAATTATATGATAATTAATAGCTAATGTGCCAAAGCACCTCAATGGAATCAAGAAAGGGGTATGAGTTTAGAATCTTTGGTTTCTTCTCCAAATTAAGTAGTTATCGTGAAATATTCATGTTATTTTAATTTATTAATTCGTTTTGAAAGTTGTATTTATTTTTAACTAATTTTTTTTGTTCATCTATGAGTCTGAAGACTAGATATGAGCTGGATAAAGAGTCAATTCTTCCTAGATATAAAGACACTTAGACCCCAACAAATTTTTAACTAATATAATAAGCTGTCTATTCTAGGCTTTAAGTCGTATAAATCGTCGAACAATTGCTCTAAGCCAAACGCTGTCGAGATCTACCCTAGGCCGTTGCGCTGCTGAGTTGCTCTTCCAAACTAACTATGTTGCCAAGCTATTAATAGAGTCGACCATTGAGTCAAGCCACTAAGTCACCAAACTACCAAACAATTGCTCCACCAAATAACTCTTAACTGTCATACAGTATTATGTTTCGAATATGATCAGAGCCATTGGATCCGATGTGCTGGCGTACATCCGATCACTCGGCCCATGGGCGACAAGTATATGGGCCGAGTGGGCTTTAGAAAAATTTAAGTACTTTCTTCTAATAAGATTGAAATGTAGGTGGTGGTATGCAAAGAAGCCCTTCGTTTTACATATGTAGATCTATAAAATGCATCGTCTGATCCTGATCTGAAGGTTAATTTGATCCGTTACACTCTCGTCTCCCTCTCTCTCTCTCGCTCTCGATTCCGATCCTGACGCTTCTCGATCTCTTGCCTCACGCCGGCCCTCGATTCCCATTTCAATCGTGCCGATTTTTTCCCCCCTCTTCTAGGGTTTCGTCTCACCAAAAGTCTAGAAAGCGGAAACGAGAAGCCTCTGGGGATCTCTAAGATTGGCGTCATCTCCTCGTCCTTGATCTCTCACAGCATTCTCAAGGGCTAAGGGTATCAGCTTTTCAGGTTCTCTTTCTCTTTCCTTGTCTAGCTATGTTTTGGTTGATTTAATTTATGGCTCTGCGTTGTTGTTACTAGTTAGGCTCTCTTCTCTGAATGTGGTGGAATTTAGTTATTTTATTTTTATTTTTTTTTATTTCTCCTTAGTGAAGCCGAGTGCTTTGATGGGATTATGATCTTGGTTAGAACAATTGCATCATGCATCAACGAGTGTACTTAGTTCTGATTCTTTACACATTGGTCGTTTTTCATTTATATATAGAATCTGTAATGATGTTAACTTTATCCCTGATTTCCTTTAAGATTATCTGCAAAGTAGATTGCCTACGTGATTCGAGGATGTGGAAATTTGCGCTCTTTTTTTTTTGTTTGGTTGAAGAGAACCTCTGTTTAGAGCCTTGATTTATGAACATTAGCTAAAGTCCATCTTGGGAAATGATTAGATAACCTGCAAGTATATCCATCCACATAAAACCAACAAAAAAAATGACCCAAACAATATTTGGTTTCAGTTCAAATTCAGCCTGACCTAATCCTGATGGAGCATCAGCTAGTTCTTTTACTATTGGATGTATGTTGCATGGCATTGAAACTTGGTTGAATCATTTGCTGATAAGGTTTTAAGGAAATTTAATTAAATGTTCACTACCAAGGGTTATATATTGATTTTTACAGTGTATAGGAAATTTAAGGCACATCTCCAGTAGGTTGGATAATTGCAATTTCTTATCTTCTTTGAAGTAAACTGATTAACATTGTTGTTCAGTCTCTGAAGTTGCGGATGACCGATTTTTTTCCGTTGCATATTAAATGTGGTGTTCCAATTATTTTTCTATTAGATATTGTTCATTTCATAATTCAATCTGACAGTGAACAATATATATGCTACTCTTCGCAGAAGTGTGATACTGTGAATGTTTTTGTTTTCTTCTGAAAGTATGAGATCCTTGCCTTCTACATTACTTTGACAATTTGTTAGTCTTCTTTCAAAGAAACTGATTGACAATTCCATCTGATGTGAGATTATGCATACTATCTTTGCAGCAATGTATGATAATCTGGGCAATCCGGCTGGAGCGCAGAGACCTGCAATAGATCCTCAGCCAAACCCATTTGGCAATGCGTTTTATGGTGCGGGTTCTGGTTTCATTAAAAGTGGCTTGGGAGCATATGGAGAGAAATTTTTGGGCACAAGCTCTGAGTTCATGCAAAGCAATGTAGGAAATATGTCACTGGACAGAGTTTAATAGGCTATTGTATCATGCATTTTGGTATCTTTTGCGACATGAATATCTACTGACATGATATATGGTTCCATTGTATATGATTTGGATTCCTAATTCCTGGCTCTGATGATACAGATTAGTAGATATTTCTCCAATCCTCAGTATTATTTTCAAGTGAACAACCAATACGTGCGGAACAAGTTGAAAGTGGTCTTGTTTCCATTCTTACACAGGGTAAATTGACTCCTGCATTACTACAACCTTTATGAGTTGATGTATCTGTTTTTGAAAACTAAATGAGGAACTCCACTTTGTTTTCATCTCCAGGGGCACTGGACTAGGATAACTGAGCCTGTTGGTGGCAGACTATCTTACAAACCCCCTATTTATGATATCAATGCTCCAGATTTATACATCCCTTTCATGGCATTTGGTACTTATGTCATTTTTGCTGGCTTTTCACTAGGTTTTTTGGGAAAGTAAGTAAACTGAACACCACCATCCTATAATTTAAGAGCTACATTCTACAGCATCTTTAAGGACTGACTCAACCTTTTCTTCTCTTTTTTGTAGGTTCAGTCCAGAAGCTTTGAGTTTACAGTTCTCTAGGGGATTAGCTGGATGGCTTCTGCAGGTTGCTTTACTGAAAGGATTGTTATATTCACTTGGTGGTGCGGAGGCGCCTCTGCTTGATATTGTGGCATATGGTGGGTATGTATTTACAGGACTGTCCATGACTATTGTTTCAAGGATCTTCTGGAGCTACTCATATTACTTCCTGATGCCGTGGTTAAGCTTGTGCACGGGGGTGTTCTTGGTGAAAACCATGAAGAGGGTACTTTTCACTGAGATGAGGAGCCACGAGCACTCAAGCAGACAACACTATCTGCTTCTATTTATGGCAATTGCCCAGTTCCCCTTGTTTTTCTGGCTCGGAAAGATCGGATCATAAGAGCGCTTCCTTCTTTTCTTTTGCATCTGTTAGGGTTTTGTTGTCGATCTTGGCCTAGAGTGTCAAGTAGGTGCATAACTACTTACCAACAGATCAAGCATGCAGAATGATCTGATACCTGGCTATCAATATTGGAAATTCTATTAAGGTGGTAGTAGTTGCAAGTCTTATGGCAGATGCTAGATACTATCCATATTGTTTCAGTGAGGATAATTTGTGGAGTACTGTTGGTTGTTCATTGTGGATTAGAGAGTGGTACTTATGCGAAACTACCCCAGAAAGGGGATTTAACAATCTTTTTTTTTTTTCTCAAGATTTCATTGGCCTGATGGTACAAACTGTAGCTTGAATGTGTTGTATTATTTTGCCTCTCACCTAGTCATATAACTGCAAATTTATGCTCATCAGAAGCTTTGGATGATATCGAGTGCTGTAACTAGTTACATAAATTCTAATCAGCTCTAGGGTCACTATATTCAGGATGAGCATTGCTGGTAACATGCCGAAAACTGTAACCCACCATGGAGGATCAAAGACCTGAAGGAGGATTGCAGATTAATGAGCCAATGTTTTGGAGACAGTGTTTACCGACACTTTCGCTAGGACTTCAGATTTGTCCTTATAAGCTTTTTGTCCTTCAATTAAAAAAAAGAAGAGAAAATAATATCCAAAACTATAGGACCCTTAACTGTGGTTTTTGCTACCATGGGCAGAAAGGGTAAGGGGATGAGTCCAAAAAGGTTAAATCGCAATTTGCCACAAAGAACCCTGGAAGTTTTGAATTACGTGGTAATTCCGGCTTAAATTAGGACACAATCAAAATTTCACTCTGGAACTCAATTACCCTTATAAGGTCGGGTCGGGCTGATGGATCCGATCGGGGCCCGAAACCCGATTATCCCGAATGAGAACAGAACAATTCGATGGTCGCATATACCCTCTCTCTTCCAGCCGTCGCTCCGTCAGATGACAATCTAACGGTTAATATACTCTTTCGGACTTCAAAGGCTTGAACGGCTTTATTCCTCTAGTCTCTAGAATATTCACGTAAAGTTTCTCTCAACTAGATGGGCAAAAGGGACATTTCATTCTTGAACCCTCAGCTTCCTAAGGCGTCGTTTTGAGTTCCTTGATAAGTGCTTGTACTCTCATTTGGTCGCCGTTCCATCTAGGGTTTCGTTTCTTTTCGTTTCGAATCGTCGCCATGGCTCGCCGTAGTTCTGGAGGTAAAGCTCTTGTCTCTTCTCTCTTTCTCTCGCCTTGTCTCTCTTTGTATTCTACTCTCTAGGGTTTGTATCTCCCGATTGTGGATTGTTTATCTTCTTTATGTATGAATAGTGAATCATGAGGTTGGATGCAAATATTCTTTGTTCTTTGCGGTAAATATGTTGTGTTCTAAAATGTGCCGTTTTGTTCACAGAATCTGTGATACATCGTGTAGCTACCGTGGGTGATCATTTCCTTGTCATATTTTTCCAAACAAGATCTTATTTCATGTCCTTATTCGTTGCATTACACAAGTTTAGTAATACTCCTAACACGAAATAAGCATTGAGGTGGAGAAAATGTAGCATGACGAGGTTTGTTAGACCAAATTTGGTTGTAGCCCTAGTTTGCACATATTTTATTCATTTCAGACCTTTATCTTGTGACAAACTTATGCTAACATCACCTGGCTTTTCTGTGGTCATTTCTCTGATGAATACCTAGTGATGTAGTTGATGCAGATTTTTTTGATTCTCTATGAAAATTATTATTCTTTATGATGCAGAATTAAGGAAAGATCTTTTTTTTTGTAAGTTATATCCTGTTTGCGGTTTTCTTGTAGGACGGTCAGCACCGCGTGCTGCATCACGCCCTGCTCCAGTGAGAAACCCTCCTCAACCAGGTAGTTTTTGAATTCTCCCTCTTCCTCTTAATCATAAAGATAACATAAACTTGAGTTATTAGCTTCTACTCTCTTTGTATGACAAGCTATTGTGAAATTTTGTATCACTTTTCTTCAAATGAAGAAGCAAACTTGTTTCATAAAATTATTATTTATGATTTCTCTATCTTCTTGCTACATTGTCTCTATTATTTAGCTTTGATCAATTAAATGTTCTGCTTGTTTTTTCTTCTATCTCTCTTTTGGTGATTGTTGTGTTCCTTGCATTCATTTTGCATGTTCTGTGAACTCATTGCCATGAGCAAGGATTTTTCTTTTTATAACAAACATATCACACAATGCATTGTAACCTTTCAGTAGCATGTGTTTTTCCTTCTGATTTTGTTGTTATGAGATACTCACTAAATTAATGCAGTTCTTGAGAGTTTTATTGTGTTATTTAACCTTTTTGGACTACTTGTTAGCTTAATTTCTAGGAACTGGTTGGTAACGCTAGTTTATCTTTCAATCAAATTGAACCTACCATTGGGTTATGCAGCTTGCTTTTGGATTACTGATTAGTTGAATTTGGTCAGCCAGTGTAATCCTCGTTGGCTTTGTTCCTTCACATACAATAGCTTTAGTATTTGTTTGTAACGGTTGCTGATGGTTTTCATTTTATTCCTACAGCACATCAGGCTCCACCCCCCGCTCCTGCTCAGGGTGGTGGATCTATCCTTGGAGGGATTGGATCCACGATTGCTCAAGGTTCTGTTGTAGAATGCCTACTGTTTCATTGAATAGAAGATACTATCTCTCATGATCTTCAAATCAATGAACATATCAATTCATTCTTATATGTTATGCAGGCATGGCTTTTGGTACTGGTAGTGCTATGGCACACAGGGCTGTTGATTCTTTTCTTGGACCCCGTACTATTCAACATGAGACTGTAGTCAGTGAAGCTCCTGCTGCTGGAGCTGCCCCAATGAGTAATGTTGCTGGATCTGATGCGTGCAACATCCATTCAAAGGCCTTCCAAGATGTATGCTTCTCTCTCTTGTTATTCTTTTCATTTTCAATTTTACACTGGAGTTGATAGGAATGTCGTTGGTCACGTCTTGTCCTCCATTTCATACAATGTATAGAGACCTAGCCACTTCATACAATGTAGACACCTATCAGCCATACATATGGATCACCGTACCTGCAAAATAAAGATTATGGAATCCCACCAACCATCTATTGGGTTGTTCAAATCCACAATGTCTTGTAAGGGTGATGGCAACTCAACTAGTGACTGGCTGGCTCTAGTACTCTTGTGAATACGAACAGTCAATTCCTACGTTGGACTCTTTGCACTGCATACGCTTTTATGTATTTCAATGCCAGACTTTTTTTTCAATATTGTTAATTACCTTCAAAATGGAATTGCATGGGTAGAGATTAGAGAATATTTACTTAAAGGCCACAACTTTAACCTGAACATAACCATCCCAGACCCGTGATGCTAGATTGGAACTGAGTGAGCATTATAGATTTAGGTTTGGTTAGGGGTGGCTAATTTTACCTGAGCTCAAGTTTCTTTGGTTAGATGGTTGACACGAAACCATTCTAATTTGTTTATGCATAGGCGTGATTTTTTTTCCATGCTTGAAAACCTTCTCTGAAAATCACCCTTGTGAAAGTTTTCTGGGGCAAGATTCAGTAGGGCCACAACTGTCTTGCATATATCTTCCTCCCATCCACACGAGCTGCTGCCTTATTCTTGCAACCGCTAACTGGTTCTTTCATTCATCTTTTTCCTTCTGATGCAGTGCATCAACAACTTTGGCAGCGACATTAGCAAATGCCAGTTTTACTTGGACATGCTGAATGAATGCCGCAGAGGATCTGGTCCTGTGCTGGGTGCTTAAAAGTTCAGTCACGAAACTACTGTCGCTAATGCATTCTTCAGGATTTCATGTAATAATAGCTTGGGTGCCATTTTGAGTTACTCCTTTGGAACACTCCAGGACTATGTTCATAATTCATTTACTCGAAAGAAGCACCCTGACAATATTTTGGTTCTAAATTACCTACTTTTTCTCTGTTTGTATTTTGGTGATATATATTTTATCCCTATACATTTTGGACGAGAAATTATTTCGCCCTACTTTTGCTCTCCCTTCGCACTTTTAACTAAACAATAAATATCATTATTGTTAATAGAGATGAGATAATGACTAAACTTCAGTTTGTGTTGAATGAATATATATATTCACAGAGAGTTGTGGTTCAGTGATATAAAATAATAGTTTTATGGTTAAGGATTTTTTCCTTTAAATTAAAAAGGCATAGTGATACATAATAAAATATAAATGGATAAAACGGTTAAGATTTATTTGATGTTTTTAGTTTATGTTTTGTTTTGCCGAAACAACAACCCCGTATTATTGGATTTATTAATGTTATAACTGCATAAATTATAACATTAACTGCATAACTGCATTATTCACTATCATTGTGTGTATTATATTTTTATTTCCTATTAATAATTATCACTGACTAAGATATAAATAACATGTGATAGACGAAGCCGATGCGTGGCACTATCGTTATTTCTAATTCACCATCCACGTCGAATAAATTTATTCAACATATAGAGCTTGCGGCCCAAGAAACGGCAAAGATCTTGTAGGCCCAGTTCGGACCGTTGGATCCCCATCGAGCGGTAGGGAATCCTCCATCCGCTGGTCTCCCGATTCTTCTAGAAGGCAACTCGCTCTACATATAACCCCGCCTTAATCTCCTCAACGCGCTGCTTTAATCGCAATTCTCTTGTTCTCGTCTTTCTCTGCCTTCCACGATGCCTCGTCGTAGCTCCGGAGGTAGAACCCAATCCTTTCCCATTAATTTGTTCGAGATTTATTTCTTTTCCTCTTTGTGGCGATTGTACCTTATTGCTGACTGATCTCATCGTGGATATGTTTGAACGATCGATGTGAGCCTCCAAAGTTTGTGTCGTTTGCGCTTTCGTGTAGTTGTTTAATTTTTTATTGTTTTAATTTTAATGAAAGATTGATCTTTATGCATGTTACAATATCTTCTTTTGTTTGATTTATTTGAAGCGAAGCTACATCTCCATATGGATATGTCCATGTATATATCACATATTTGTTCTGCGGTACTTGACGGATTGCATTAAGCGGTTACCTTTTAGCTATCTATGTCTTATTGTAAGTCTTTGGGAGAGTCTGCGTTGGAGAATCGTTGCTTAAATTCGATTCCATAAGCTATAGCTTAGTTCAAATAAAAGACCAGACGGAAGATGAGGGGATTTCTTCATTTAGTTTATTTATGTTGTTTGTGGACGAAATGGTATGTGTTGTTTGTTCTTGGCGTCACATCTAATATTGTTTTAAGATATCTTTATCGAAGAGAAAGAGAAAAGGCAGAGAATTTAAAGGACTTCGGGGAAATATATATGATTCAAGGTTTAGTGTATGGAATGCACATTTAGTATATATCATTATGTGGAAGGATGATAATGATATCTCTATTTAGTAAGCTTTTAAGCTTGGAGGGGTCGTGTCGCAATGATGTGTTTTCAACTGCTTCTTTTGCATTGGATGAGTCTTTGCATCTTTCTTGTGGCCATAGTGTTCTCAGGCAATGCTTCTTTTTACCCTCTTTGGGCATTAATTTTATTAAGTTATTTGAGCAACATTTCTTGCTTCAGTTGCTTGTATTCGTTTCGGCCACTTTGCTAGTCTGGCCTTCAAAGAGTTGTCTGTCTTGCTCTTCTAGATAACTATGTTCGATCAATCTTGCAGGACGTGTTGCCTCTCGACCCTCTCCAATGAGGAATCCTCCTCAGCCAGGTACACTTGCTGTTTCTATAGTTTAGTTACAATATAAAAAGCTATAATCGTTTACTATATAGCTTACATCTTTCCGCATTGTACTGCATGTCAAAATTCTTTCTTGTCCTACTGTTCTGATGTTCTATCGATATTCCTTCAGCTAGACCAGCCCCACCGCCGGCTCCTGTCCCGGGAGGAGGTTCTATTATGGGAGGGATTGGTTCCACAATAGCAGAAGGTTGGTACAAATCTATGCATGATTTTATCTTTTGTGCAATCTACTAGCTTAGAGTTGGTCCATAGCTTTACTTGATATATTTCTATACGCAGGCATGGCTTTTGGGACTGGAAGTGCCATTGCGCACAGGGCTGTTGATGCCGTCATGGGTCCACGTGTCATTCAGCATGAAACCGTTCCGTCTTCTGCCCCTGCAGCTACTGCTTCAGCTGGCAGTGGATCCTCTAATCTTGATGCCTGCAGCATTCACTCTAAGGCATTCCAAGATGTAAGAACTAGGAACACTGGCAGACTCTTTCTTTAGTTGTATTTTTTCCTTACATTTTATTGTTATGTTCTGGCTATTAGTTGGTACATACTGGTTACTAGCAGCAGTTGTTCTTGCGTGGATGCTAGTTGCTACTTATGCTATCACTGGCAGAGATTTTGCTCTTGTTTCTGTTAGTCCTGACAGTTTTCCCTTTCGTTTTTTTTGTATATGCAGTGCATCAACAGCAATGGTAGTGACATCAGTAAGTGCCAGTTTTACTTGGACATGTTGAATGAGTGCCGCCGGGGTTCCGGAGAAATGCTTCGTGCCTAAACTGCATTCCAATTAGGCAGGGATTTTGATCTGGGGCTCATTTCTGAATTTTGAATGGGCTTACTGGGACTTAATATGAATAAAGATCATTAAAGTGTGAGAGTAAATTTGGGTCTAGTGCTGAGATTTGTAATGTCTTTGAACTCTCAAACTTCAATGAACCGATTACAAACATTTTACTTGTAGAATCATGGACTGTTGTTCTGCGAATTGGACGTATATTTTCATACTTATATCTTTTTGGATTGTATCTGTAGTGTTAGGGTTGCATTTCAACTATTTTGCAAATATGGGCTGCTTGATTTCAAATAGGTATAGTTTGTTAATCTGCAGTGGTGTTGCTAGTGAGTCACGTCATACCCTTTCAAGCAATTACAACCGTTGTTGTCAAGATAACTCTTTCGAGTGACTTTTCCTTACAAAGATAATTCCATATATTTCGCTAGAAGCATAAGATAAGACTAGGGGGTGAGAAAACGAAAGCTTAGATGTTTACAATTTTAGTTTGATAGTGAGTTGAAACTAATTTATCAAGGCAAAATTAGGTCGAAAACAGTTAGCAGTTGCAAATCTACTACGTCAAGGTTCAGGTGGATTTTTCTGGCCTGAATGTTTGGATCTTGAAAGCAATTAAACAGATGATGTAAGAGAATCATTTTGTTGACAAGTATTATATCAGGAACAATAGATAATTGAAATCTTCAATTTAAGAAGGAAATACTATAAACATTTGAAAGGTACCCATAAACTTCTTTTTTTGTTGATACTAGTAAAGGAAGTGTCCTTTTTTTTTCTTTATTTCACTTCAATTAAAAATCCATCCACTTCCCATTGACATGTTCTGCAGTATGAAATTTTCTCCTAATGGGATGATGGATCAGTAGTTATTGATCTTATTTACATCTCTTAAGTTAAAAAAGAAAAAGAAAATCTCCCCAACAATTCCATACTCTTCTACCGTGAAATGTTTAAGCTAATGGTAAAAGGTTTCCCTTAAGAAAGCCTTTGCAAAGCTTTTTCCATGCCTCCCTGTTTGGCTCTCGTGCACTTAATCTTTCGTTTGCTGCTTCTGCATGTGAATTCTGCAATAGAAACTCTAATTAGTTTCCTTGTAGATAGATGCCACATCCAAGCAAAGGAAGAAGAGAAATACATAATACTAACTATTATCTATCATCTATTTGTGTAGGATTACTATATGAGAAATTTGCTACGAAAAATTCCAATTAGGAGCACATAAATTGTTGCTCCAAGATATCAGGGTAGATAAATAGCGACTTCTGTGAACTATATGAAACCAGAACTAGATACTTGAATCACTAATGACAAGAGAAGAGATGGTGCCAGCTAGATGACTAACTGTTATTTTACCTGAATAACATTAGACTGGAGAAGGCGGTCGACGAGGTGCAAGAGGATGTCTTTGCTGTACTCAGGATGTCCTTGAATGCCCATGATGTGGTCTCCAAATCTAAACATCTCTATTCCAGTTCTGTCTGATTTAGCCATCACCTCTGCAAGGGGAGGCAACTCCCAGACCTGCAGTTTGAACACCAAATTCTTATGTTCCTCAACTCAAATTCCAAGACAAAGCTAACTCTATTTGCAATAGTATTGAGAAGTTTAACATACCTCATCTTGGTGACACTCAATTACAGGAAGATGACAAGGGATTTGCAGAGAAGAGAGCAGCTTAGTCATACAGTGAGAAGGGTGGATGCAGGTCACTCCTATATCCCATCCTTTGCTGGCTCTCCCTGTCTTGCCACCTAAAGCTCGGCATAGAATCTACACAAAGGTTCATGTCTTCAGACGTGTCTTACAACAATCTACTATAGGGATGACTTCTTCTTTAATATGTTTTGCTTTTCTAATACATTTAAGAGAATATAGAGAAGACTATACAATGTTTTCATCCACTTCTTATTAATTGACTTCTCACAATGGAAAAAAAAACTAATATTTGTGATGTTTAATTAATAACAAAGTTGGACAGTTTTTTTTTGCTTCTGTTCCGCAATAAATATATTAATTAACCAGTTGACCTAACAATCTAGGTCTATCTAAGACAGGGTCCAAAATATTATTTTATTTATATAAATAGAGGATTGCTGATCTCAAAGAGACTAAATCAAAGTTATAATTTTACTGGTTATTGGGTTATTTTATATTTTGAAGGTCTAGTGCATTTCCACATAGAGGAGAAACACCAAAGAAGTCCTAGACCACTTAATTTAGAAGAACATAAAAATAGCTCTTATTGGCTTTAAGGCACCCGCAAGAGCTAAGTAGATAACACAAAAAGACTAAATTACCCTCCCTGCACATATATTATACCCATTAAAACCTGCCACGCTTTAGATCGTAGAAACTTCCGGAATCGCCTTTTGCAGGGAATCCCCGCCGTTGTCTAGTAAGCCAGCTATGGAGACGAACCAAATCCGATCAAGCAACAAGAAAAGGAATCGGGAAAGAGATAAAAAAAATGGTAATCTAAAATGCGATTTAATACCTGATGCCCAAAGCAAACGCCGAGGACCTTCTTGCGCTTCGCATTTAGAATCGCGACCAAATCGATCAGCTCCTTAATCCAGCGGTCATCGCCATGGGCGTCGCAGCAGCTTCCGGTGATCACGAACCCATCGTAGCCGTCGATCACGCCGCCGTCGTCGCGGGGGAGATGGCCGCGCGACGCGTGGTAGACGTGCCACGTCTCTCCCTGGTCGCCGAGGAGGTCGACGAAGACGTCGTAGTAGCCGCCGTGGACCTTCTTGACGTACTCCGAGTCTTCGGCGCAGAGCAGCAATGCATAGCTTCCCTTCCCCTCCGCCGGCATATCTTTTCCCCTTCTTCTATGGAGAGAGAATGAGAGAGGAGGGATGATTCATGTTTCTGGAGGGGGAGGGGGGGTAGGTTTTTATAACTTGGAGGAGGAAGAGAGAGGAGTTAAAAATATTGGAAGCTATGCATGTTTTACTTAAATAAATAAATAATTTACGAAACCCATAGTTTTTTCGTCAAAATTAATAGATTACGGTATAATATATCTCATCATATCTATTAATTAAAATAGACAAATTCTTTTATCTAATTTTTTAATTTATATTTATCTTTTTCCTAAATTTACTATAACTATTAAACTTCGTAAAAATTCATATTTAATAAATTAAAGAGAAAAAAAAAATACTTTTAGTTGGTGTTTTATTCTCAATAATATTGGGTATGATAGATGTGAACATCCTAAAGTCCTACATGACGAGGATAGCCATAGACCTAACGACCTGTCAATTAATTATCGACCATCTAGATTAAAACTAAGGTAATGGGATTAAGCAAATATCTTAATATTTAATAGTCAATTACAAAATCCTCGTTACCGAAAAGGTAATGATCGACGGTATAGGATGATCCTAGCTGTCGAACCTATAGTAAAGTTATAGTTTCACAAGCTATCAGTAGTCTTATTCTTGCAGTTTATAGGTGGAGATTTTATTAGTCGACTGCTATTATTGAAGCAGTGACAATTAGGGTTTAAAACAGACTCTCTTCAACATTTTGAGGGGTGATTAGAAGCAAGGATGGCCGTGCTGGTGGCATACTGGCACGTGGCACAAGGGTGCCGCACGGCACCCCTCATAACACATCATCGCTCACCATTGGCCTCGTCGCCGTCGCCGCCACTCGTCGATCGCCACCCGCCGATTGCTGCCCGCTGCTGCGGCGTCGCTTCGTGCCCTAGCCCCCGAGAGAGAAGATGACAGAGAGAGAGAGAGAGAGAGAGAGAGAGAGAGAGAGAGAGAGAGAGAGAGAGAGAGAGAGAGAGAGAGGTTTAAAGTTTAAGTTGCGGGTTCGGATTCGGATTCGGATCCGGATCTCTCTCTCTCTCTCCCTTTGTCATCTTCTCTCTCAGGGGCTAGGGCACGAAGTTGCACCGCGGCAGCGGGCGGTGATCGGCGAGCGGTGGCGACGGCTACTACAATGGCAAAGGTGAGTCTTCCTTACCTCTTTCTCTCATTCTCTTACGGCACGGTCGACAAGTGCCGTGCCGTGCCAGCCGGTGGTCGGCACGGTTTGTACCTGTGGCACATCCATCGTTGATTAGAAGCTCCCTAGTTCCATTGACACTATTATAAATGACATTAAAGACCTAACTAATAATTTTAATAATTATAAGATTATTGATACTTATCATTAAGCTAATCGAGCTGTCGATTAGCTTACTATTTGTTTGCAAATTAGACTTTTATGATTTTATCTATAAATTTTTATTTTTAGCTAATAAAAAAAACTACAACCCCTGAATTTCTGCTATGTGACACTTACAATATGAGTTGGCATTATTTAAGCTATGAGTACAATTTTAATGTTTCCATATAAAACACATCCTAGTCATGATCATGATGTTTGATTGAGGTTATATTCTTTTTTCCTTCTTTCCTTTTAGGCGTCTTCTTTTCCGCTGATTCTATACAAGACATGCAGTAGAAATTTTATTACATTTTTAAAGATGTTGATTTGGAACTTAATATTCAATGATTAGATTGATTTGCCATGTAAACATTCATGTCATATATGACAAGAATTTGTAGCCTTTTCATGAACTCTTTTTCAATTAACCTTTTAATCAGCCTTTTAAGTTCTTACTTAATATGTAAACACTTAATAAGCAAGCATGTAATAGAAATATTGGAATTTTTATGAAGTATATTAAGTATGGAGTAACTTCTCTATTTGTGAGTTGGAAAGGAGAAAAAAAATAAAGAAATTTATACTCGAAATCCATGCATTCTAATACCAAGGTTCAAAACTTGAACAAAGAGAATAAACCAATTAGACCAACTTCTTAATACCATGACAACAAGAAAGACAAAGGTATTCTGAGAATAAGGGGGGAAAAATTAAGGGATAGGGAGGGGAATTCCATGCAACTTCTAACGTCAAAATGTCAATAGGGAGCACATATAGAGAATTATGTAGTTGTGAGCTATGACCAATGACCAATGACCAACTCTTTTTTTCTATCTTCTTTTTCCAAGACTTGAATAAAGGCCAACCTCGCGTTAGTCTTTTGTGAATAGAAGGAAGAATAGCAAGGAGAAATCCATGAATTAATCACGATATGATGCAGTGATGAGCCTTTGGCCAACTCTTAAACCAGACTAATTAACCTCTGGATATCTTTGAGAATAAAGAGAGAAGGATAGCAAGAGGATATCCATGCATGCATGAATAACGCACGGAAGACCATTGAACGAAACCTGGGCAATTCTAATGTCCATACGTTACTAGATGCAACTTAAAGTCAAACTACGTGACGGATGTGCTTCGGAAGAATTTAAGAGCAGCCGGGAGAGTCCCGGCTTTTCAAAGTCAACGCGGCTAGATTGTACTAATTAAGTAGGGTAACTTTTCAACACGCAGATGAGAATTTTTTTGTATTAAAACTTAACATCTAATTAGACTTCTTGCTTCATATAAATAAAGAATGTTAGCATATGACTTAAGGGTGGTAAAAGTTTGATCACACACGATACCGATTTTTAAATGGGTTTAAGTTTAGTCTAATTGGATTCGATTATAAACGGTCATTTCATCTAACTGATTGGTAAACATATTATGTCATTACCTTTTATTTTCTTAATTTCAATCCGTTTAAATTGTTTATAACTTGACCTGCTAATTCATTTATGACATAGTAACTTAATTATTAAGTGATATCATAATAACTCATGAATAGTCCATCTATAATACAAAAATATTATGTTTATAATACAAGAAAAACTCATTTAGTATCATCTAATAACTCATTTATGAGTAGAGGTATCAAAATAAATAGGTGACTCGAGCTCAGCTTAATTTTATGTTACTACTTATGATACGTGTAACTCGTTTAAACCGGTGTTCTTTATAATACAGTTGAGAATGCTCGAGTAATAGTTATTATATAACTAGTTTAAGTAAAATGCTTGAGTTGCTTTAGGACGTTATTCATAATACAGTTGAGAATAGTTATTATATATGACAAAGACGTAACTGAGGATATAAAATGACACTTAATTCTCCACGTTATCAATAATTTTGACATACATTTCAAAGTGCTTTTTAGCGTGGAGATTTGATTTAATTGCGACAGTGATTTGGTGGTGGCTAATTAAAGAGTGATGAAATAATGAATGGCAAATACTTATTATTATTTTTATATCGAAGATTAGATAAGTGGATCGACTAAGACAGCACTGCATTTATTTCGAAGAAAATGTCGCTTAATTCCACTCACGTCATAGTTTACGTTATTAATTATAGGCTTAAAATATCATGCTTAATGGATTAATTAAAGTCATAATTAGGCAATCGTACGTGTCTCAATTTCCATCAGTAACAATAAAATAATTAACCCAAGTGTGCACACAAACTGTCTCAAACCCTAGTGTGCACACAAAATAATTAACCCTAGATTTGGTATAAAAGAAAATTTCGATTATAAATTGATCTCTGTTATGAGATTAATAAGATCCCACACCATCTAGTAGGAAGTAAACTTATTTCCTCCTCTGTTATGAAAATCCAACCTATCGTATCTGTGTACTTATTTCCTCCTCTTTTATATTTTTACGGGTAAGCTAAGAATTTAATTTAGGTGATTCGGACTTTATTATTTTTAGAGAACTTTTAGCCTTGGGCTCGTGTAGTCGCACACCCAGCCAAAGACGTTTAGACGGTGGAATAGAAGATTAGCTCTTATTGAGGCATTCGAGCACTTGACCGACGACGTTAGGACGCCACAATCCGAGAACAGTAAAATATTGAAGTGTTTGAATGTCTGCCCAATGGAGTTTGAATACTCGAATATGAGAGTTTAATTTATCCAATAACATTCAAACGCCTAAACTTGAGAGTGCAGCTCATTCAATGACGTTCGAACTCTCAAGCTCGAGAGTACAGTCCATCCAATAGCATCCAAATGCCTGTTCAACTTATCTATCTCAATCTTCTTTTTTGATCCAAGGTTGACGACGTCAAGTTAATCGCATTCTATCTTCTCCCCCTCTCTCAAACCCAAATTTCCGGTTAGCTCCTCCTTTATCATCCTCGATTCCCCTTTTTCTTTTTCTTTAGGATTGACTGTTTTCTTCTCCTTTTTTTTTTTCTAAATCACAAATTACCTCACATAATTATCATCTCTGCTTTCAACATCTAGAGCTCATCATTTTCATTATTTCTATTATTGTCATCACTATCATCATCAAAACTCATCTTAACACGGTACGCTACATTAATTTAGAGATTACCTGGCATGCCATATCAAGATGCGCGTATAGATGGCAACTAGTCGCCTAAATCAGGTAAACAAAAAGTGAGCAATGCTTAAGATTTTCTATGTTTATATAAAAAGTTATAAAAAAATTTAGTCCTCAATAAATTATTTTTAGGTGTGTGTGTGTATTTTGAGGTGTATAAGCCCAACATTCTTTGAAGAATAATTATTCAGGCAGACACTCTGAACCAGAAGCAAAAGTCTTGAGATCATATCAGAAAAGGGATGTGAATCGGAAAAACCTTATCACTTAGGAACTGGATTCTTAATTTGCAACCCAATTGTGAGAAATTCCTAAATGGTACTATATTAGCTATTAAACAATTGAAAATTTCCTCTCTTATTTTTTTTAAAAGAAAAGATCAACTGCCATATGGGAAAATATAACATCTCTTTGATACATTTTAAGATATTTGAGTGAGAAGATATCCATATTAGCAAATCAAACAGGCCCACTTGATGCATGACAACAAACTCATTTTATGAATCCTTTTCTGCTACTTTGAATGAGGACTTTGGAGTGCATTAATGAACAATATATGATACATGCTTTACTCCTGTACCATGACGTGATTCAAAAGTTATTATTCATACATGGAAGCAATCCACTCTGAGTATTCTTTTCCACCAATACGTAATCCTTTTCTTTACCTTGACCTGAAATAGTTCTATCTTGAGTAGCACGTATATATCCATATTTTGATCCACAGATTACTCCCAAAGAATAATTCTTGGGGTCACTCCGTAATATCCTCCTTAAAATGTTTCATAATTCTGGGAGCATATGAGAATGTGTTATGTAAAAGTTTATTGTCCTATATAAGATTTCGGTGGAGCTAATATCTAAAGTTATCTTATATGTTATAATATTTCAATCATAGTAACACTTATAATCTTCTTAAGCATTGCTTCTCTTTTAATTATTTAAGACATTTGTGTGAACTTTAGAAGCTTTTTGAGACACCTGATTGAATTGGATCCAATGTGTGCTAAAGTGGTGCTTAATTAACATATGCCCTTGAATTATTTGCGTGCTGAACTATAAATCCACCTTCCATTTAAGTTGATTCAATCGAGCAAAATAGATGTGGCCCCTCGCTTTAATTAGTGATATAAAAAGCTTTGGTGTAGAAACATTTTTTTTTTGTGTAAAGTTAATCATGCTTTGGATTTATGTATAATCTGGCATTAGTCCTACTTTTTAGGGTTCTTACCAATCAATTAGAGATCATAACACTGCCTACCATTGACAAATAGATCATATTAAGTTTTGATGGCTATTAGTTACGTGATTATGAAAATTAATGGCATGGTATAATTGAGACTTTTTTAAAAGTGTCTAATTAGAGATATTTTTAATAATTAGCAGGACATAATTGTCCCTGGCCCAGACCTGAAATTGATATAGTTGGGCCCAAGCAATGCGGTTTCACAAATGAGGGCAGAACATATAGGCTAAAGAAGAAACAATAAATGCAAAAGAATTTAACTTGTTATGCATTATATCTCTGATGTTTAGACTGCAACATGAACAAGAAGATTCCACCTGCAACAGAAACATTAAGAGACTCAAACATGCCGTTCATCGGTATGCTTACTAGCTCACAGGCTTCCAGGGTTTGTTCAGAGAGGCCATTACCCTC
Organism: Typha angustifolia; assembly: GCF_048772165.1. NCBI lineage: Eukaryota > Viridiplantae > Streptophyta > Magnoliopsida > Poales > Typhaceae > Typha > Typha angustifolia. Next base: position 2,443,424 of record NC_133245.1, read on the forward strand.
ACTGCCTAACACCAAGCACAGAGGCTTACTGGCAAAAGTATCCGCTAGTTCTTGAGATAGACAAGAAACTCTTTTAGATCCATCACTGCTATCTTTTGGATGGCCTGCCAATATCATCATATTAAATTTGGCTCTTAGGGACTTCAGGTGATGCCAGTTACCAGAGACAATGGGGAGCTGAAAGGAGGCGCCCCGGGCTGCTCGGATAGCTTTTTCGTTGAAAGGATCACAGCAACCAGGAAGAAGAAAGATTCCATCCTGTTGGAAGTTGAGGCAATTAGTTATTTGAACCACTTCCAGAAAACAAAAGTTCAAAGAATAAAAACATTAAAACGGATATTAACGAAAAGCACTTTGAAATGTATGTCAAAATTATTTTCTTGAACTTCTAACATAACATCGCAATATCCACTAAGAGCCTTTCTCTCTCTCTCAAAAAAAAAAAAAAAAATCCACTAAGAGCCTCTGTTTAGAGATGCTTCATCACAGTTAAGATTGAGATAAACTTAGTTTTAACCCATGTTTACTTGATGAATTGAAAGTATTTATAGTTAACAAGATGTTAATAGTACCAGATAGGTTATAACTCCATGACAAAAAATGAATATCAGCAATAATATTTGTTCTCTACAAGCAGTATACAGGGCACTGAAGATTGTGATGAATTTGAAGATTATAATGCAAAAAAAATGAAAGCTACTACTTAGCAAATCCGGAGATCCAAATTAGAAGAAACCAGTCTCAGAAGCGAATACCATACCCATTTGAAAGCACAAGCTGATCTTATCAACGTTCCAAGATTACCAGGATCCTGCAGAGAGTTATACAGTTAATTGCATAAAGCTTATGTTAACTTCGAAAAGAAAGGGTATATTTTAAAAGACACACTAAAGTTAGGACAACATAACAATCGTTAAGTTGTAAAATCTAAATAGGCTGCAATCACAAAAGACATTAGTATAACCGCCGCTGATTTTTAGCACCTAAATCTGCATCTATACATCAATTACTTTTTAAAAACAGCAAAAATAAGAATCCACAACCTGCCTCACTAAATATATGTTTACTTTGACGATGTCTGTAAGAACTAAAAGTTCAGCAGAAAAGAACTGATTTTTAGCACCTAAATCTGCATCTATACATCAATTACTTTTTAAAAACAGCAAAAATAAGAATCCACAACCTGCCTCACTAAATATATGTTTACTTCGACAATGACTGTAAGAACTAAAAGTTCAGCAGAAAAGAACTGATATACTTGTTCTTATAATACAGTAGCTTCTTGACATTATTTTGGCTGCTTGATCATAAAAACTTAGAGAGGTTTAACATAAAATGAAAACATTACAAAAGAAAACAAGTTATAGTGTTGGGATATATATATATGCTAGGTTGTCACCTGAATCCCATCAAGGACTAATATCCTGTAAGGAGAGTGGAACAAGCTATAAGAGTCTACTTCATTCTGATTCTTTTCCAGTTCACAGAAGTTCTTAGGCATCTTCATAATAGCAATTGCTTCAATTGAATCAATGGATTGCATCCCAGAGAGTTTCTTCATCACATTAGGGCTCGTATGCACAACAAAATTAGAGGGATCGAGTTCCTCAGGAGTCTCAGCACCATCTAACAAAATTAAACAGTCCAATATAGAGACTTCATCATCCTTTAGTTTCTGGAAGCTGCATATCTCCCTGCACTTCAGTAAAATTTCGTTACATAAGTTCTCAAGATGGCCAAGTAAGAACGTGCGCAGAGTAAATTCACTTGGTATGCATTTGCCATGGCATCTTAGACAATTTATCAAATGGGTTATCTGCAAATTTTGCTACACATTTAAGTTGGTCAAGAATACAAAAAGCCATGTGTTTCCAAGAAGCAAAGATTCCAGCAAAGATAAAGAGACAGTACAAGATTGGGGTAAGGCCGACGACGACGAGGGAGCGGCACGATCGGCGGTAGGAGGAGCTTAGGCGGAGCTTGACACAGTGCTTCACCAGTGGGTTGGAGACGCTCGTTATCTGTTTGTCTTTTTGCCAATGAGAAGGTAATGGCAACTTGCTCGCAGTGTTGTCGTTGCCCTTCTCTCCGAAGGCGAGAATGGTGGAGATGTGAGTCGAGAAGATGTTACGAAGTGAGCCACCCAACTGCACCATCGTCGTCTTCCTTCGCCGTACTCTTCGCACGGTTGGGTTGGAGATAACGCCCACTTCGTTGCAGTAGTAAGCAAAAGATGGATAGCCTAAGCTGGGCGATATTTGCACCTATACCCCTCATAAGTCAGAGGTCTCCTTGAAGGGCATATATGCAAAATGCAAACATTTGAAGGACATAGATGCAAAAGCAAGTGTTTTTTGGATGCTTATTTTACTACCAGACCCCTACATAATTTAATTTTTACAGATAAGCTCGCCGGATAACCTCCACCTTCCGTTGAACTACGTACCAGAATCCCAGATGCTTTCATGCTGGGAAGAAGGTCATCTGCAATCCCATGTGCAGGAATCACGACAATCTACTACTTGGCATTTCATGATAGGCTGGCATCTCGCTTAAATACACGATTGCAAAAGATTCCTACAATCCGCGAGTTGCTGGCTCTCCCAACCACCGAGGAGCCTCTTCCCTTGTCTATTGTTTTCCCTCCATACCCACCCTCTCGCCCTATCGAAGAGCCAACCACTGTATTAATTGTCAAACTATTTAAAATATCCACCTCCCTCTTCTTCAGAGAGAGAGAGAGAGAGAGAGAGGTATGGGAATCCAACAATGTCCCAGTAGCTGCAACAGCTTACATGGCCTAACCAAGATCTCCCATGTCATCTCTCCCATCTCTTCTCTCTCTACACGATCGAGTAGTTATAAGAAGGCGAATAGTACTTATTCTTATTCTTATTCCTATCGTGGTATTCTTAGACTAAGCCGAAGCAGTAGCCCAAGCCGGCTCGTTGTAAAAGCGACTAGCAGCGGCAGCTTATGGGAGGATTGGTGGAAATTTCCCGAGAAATCGCTGCCGTCGGCGCCCGGCGTAAGCCTCAGCGACGTTCTCTGGCCCTCTGCAGGTCCCTTCTTTGCTTAATCTCATTGGATTGACGGTTACTTTACTTTGGGATTTCGTCAGATAGCCAGCCATCTATATTCAGACTTATTGCATAAGATCCCCCTCTTTTAGGGACAAAGTTAGGTAGTTATTTGTAAAAGTAAGCCTTTTCTCTTTTCATTTTTTTCATTTTTTTGGGGGGATGTTGGATTGGGTTTGGGGCAGGTGCATTTGCGGCGATGGCGATATTGGGGAGGGTTGATCAGATGTTGGCTCCCAGGGGATTGTCAGTGACGATTGCTCCTTTGGGAGCTGTTTGTGCAGTGTTATTTGCTAATCCCAATTCCCCTGCTGCAAAGGTGCTGCTAACACTTCTCGTTATGAATTTTTGAAACCTGATCTCTTTCACATTGCAAGAATTAAAGTAGATTTTCTGTGCAATTTATTGGTATTAAATGCCTCCCTCACCCATGTGATATATGGATTAGGTTTCTGGCAGTTTAGTGTGATGAATAATGTAATGGATTTGTAGGACTAGGGGCATGTGTTTTTGAGCTTTGAATTGCTTGACAGCCCATTTGCATTTACAGGCGCAACTTAAAGTTTGGATTTGAGAATCAGTGATGCATCTTCGGATTAGTCATAGTGGATGAGTAGGTATGAGCGTGCGGTAGTGTGCTGTAAATTCTCTTTGATTTGTTCCATGCTACCTTAGAATATGTTGTGAACAGATCCTGAATATGGATCCTTGAAAGTTAGTCGAGAAAATTCAAATGAGGAAAGGATTGCATCTAATATAGTTGTGAAGTACACCAATTCAGGCAGCCAGATTGTCATGTAAAAAGAGGAAAAAGAGGAGATTTATTGCTTGCATTCAAAATGTAAGCACACATGGGCCTATGGTTCTAATGCTTCTTTAGCTATTCAACAACTCTTATATTATCTTGTGAAGAGCGAGAATTTCATTGCACAATCCAAGTAGTGAAAAATATAGTATGGCTATAATTCAACTGGTTAATGACGTTCTGGTTCATCATGTCATGCTATTGATTATTCCCTTGGCCACAAGATCAGCATCATTTCATTGTCATACTGTTACTATAACATGCATTTGTGGAGTGGTTGAGTGATGCAAAGCATTAATTGGTCATCTATAACTTGCTTCATGATCATGTAAATGACAGCAACTTAGTTACTATTTGAAATCATTGAATTACTATGAGGTATTAAAATGTAACATATATCTTGAAACTGATGAAATCTACTTAATTATGCTTTCTCTAGATTATGACTTCAATGTTTCTAATTGTTGATTTATTACATGACAAAATGATGATTTCTGAAAATGGATGCTAGTGCAGAAGTATAATATGTTCGTGGCTCAGATTGGTTGTGCTGCAATTGGTGTACTGGCATTTTTATTATTTGGACCTGGCTGGTTAGCAAGGGCAACTGCTCTTGCTGCATCTATAGCATTCATGCTCATCACAGGTGCCAGTCATCCTCCAGGTATGACTTTCATAGGAAGGTGTGTTGGCATTTATGCATCTTCTATTACGATGGTGTTTGGGTTACAGTATTAACATTTATCAGGACTGCAACCTGACTGAAACTGATTTAAGTTTGAGGTTGTTTAAATTGGTAGCCTGATTTAAGAATCAAACCCAAGCTTAATGAGTTCAACCAGGCAACTTCAAGTAGATTTTGAGTAGAATCTACCAAATCCACTAGCCCAATCAGAATTGAAGATGATAACAGACAATCTGATCTGATAAGAAAACAGCTTAATGTAGATTTCTCAGAAAATTGGAATTTTGGATACTTTAAATGGTTTTTACATGATAAATAAACCAGATAAGTTCTAGGAGGGGAAGATGTGAAGATCTTTATCCAGAACCTACTATCTTCTTGCATCATCAATATTTTTAACCTGCACAGTCATTCATTCATAAGAGTTATGTTGCGAGTTATGCTATATGACACAAACAATAAGATAAACAATTTTCAGTATAGAACACTCATTGCTACACTCATTGCTATGTATAAAGGGAAAAATATTTAATATGCCTGAAGGTAATTTTCTGTGCAAGATTAAATTTGCTGTGTGAAGATCCGGACACTTTTTCCCCTCTTTTTCCCCTCTTTTACTCTTCACGAGAAGTTCGAAAAGTAAAGATGTGAACCTATCCATGAAGTGCAATATTCTGAATTATTGTCTTGATGTAACAATATCGAGGGAAATTATAACTAATAATGAAACCTAAGTTGTGTTTCCTACAAAAATTTTGCTTGCTCACTTCTGTAGCATTTTGTTATTTTTTGTGATAAATATCGCCTGTCAGCTGATCTGTGCTGGGAATTGCAGCTGCAAGCTTGCCAATTTTGTTTATTGACGGTGCAAAGTTTCATAGTTTGAATCTTTGGTATGCGCTGTTTCCTGGGGCAATCGGTTGCTTGCTTCTTTGTTTAATTGTAAGTATGACATCTGGACTGCCTCTCTCTATGATAAATAAATAAGAAATCCATATCAATGCATTCTTTGTTTTTCATGCTGCAGCAAGAGATGGTGGTTTATCTAAAGAACAACTGGAAGTTTTGATCTGAGCCACATGAACTTACTGTATCCCTACAGTTCTGTTTTGGTGGATGATCCAAGTCAACATGTCTATATCAAAATAGTTGGCAAGATCAATTAGCTCAGACGAGTTCTTTCAGGCGATTTATGCGTCATCTCATTCTTACCAACATAGAATAACTGAATAACATGTCATAATAGTAATCCATAATAATGTTCATAGTGATTAAAACATGTTCTCTTACATCACAAGAGGATGGTAAATATCCTTGTAGAAATTTCTCTTCTGCATTTGATGATTTGTGGTTTTCATGTTGCTAACTAAGTTTTGGTTCTTGAGAAGCGAAAATTTCTTATCATTGGCAATGTAATTCTGTTATCACCAATGACATCAGTGTGTTCAAAGGCAGACTTGCATTTTACTTGTATAAGCACCATCCTGGGATCTATCTTTACCTCCAGAGAGGATGTGGCAATGTGGAATATCTCCTTCTCATGCTAGCAGCTAATAATGCACCGCAGAATTCCCATCAGTTTTCAGGGCCTTAGGCTCATAACGTTTTAACTTGGATGAGCCTGGACTCTGGAGATGACTGATGACAAAGCTTTTCTTTTAAGTTTCTAGTGTTCGAAATCTTCTTCACTCTGGTAAATCTAATGGTGATGGTGAACTAGATGATGCTCATTGTGGGAGGCTACAAATATTAAATAGATTTGTTGTATTCCTTTTCGAAATCTCAAGGTCTACCTGTTATATTTAATTCTTGTGGACGCCAGAGTGAATGAATCGCAGCCTATTGTAATAACCTATACCAATAAACTGCTTCAGAGAAAAATGGACCAATTCCTCTCAAATTTAATATCCTAAAAAAAACCGGAACATACAACAGGAAACTAAAAGCCCTTGCAAAGCAAGAGTGAAACAAACTTTGACTCAAAAGACTCCTTGATCAGACCAGGAAGAAAAATACTATACAGGACAGAAAACTCCAGGGAAACCTCATTATGTTCTCTTCTACTGGCACAAGGAATTTAATAAAGCACCCAGTGTCATCAACCTTGCTATATATCATGCCAGAATTCATAAGGACTTTTAAGGAACTTGCTGTGTCAGGAAAACCATTCTTTCATCTTGGATCACCATTTTGAAACATTAATTGAAGCCTGCAAATGGCTGATTGATCTAAAGCAGAGTTCAGCTGCCAAAAGCAATTAAGAAGATGCATTTACATTCCATAGTGTATCTCCTCCATGAGCAGCAAATTCTTGTCTTTGGAGGACCATGCGAGAAAAAGGTGTCCCACATTGTAACACAACCCAGAAAATTGCAAAAATTAGTCCTAGTCATTTTGGACAAGAAAAATGAGTCATTTGATGCAATAGCAGTTGAACCAAATCTTAATCGAATTTTCCAGCATAGATCATGTGGTGACCAGAAATGTCATTCAAGCGAGGGCAGGTAAAATAACTTATGAGCTTCGATAACTTCCATGTTCCACATTGCTTCACGATCAGGGTGTGATGAGAGATCGACTATCTTGTGAACCTGAAATTACAGGACCACAATTGCCAAGTAAAAACAAATAACACTGACCAGATATAAGAGTTACACGAATAATCAACTATATATAGTTCCTCTTTTAGAGTTCTAGCCAGTTGGCATTGAAAAAAGAAAGTATGCATGAATAAATTAATATATGCGTGTGTGTGTGTGTATATATATATATATATATATATAACGAGGAAAGGCAGGTAGCCTTGAAAGAAATCAGTCAGGCAGTTCAAGATTTCTTTTTAAACAAAAGTCAAAAAAATCATATTTCTCTCAGTGTATCATACTTCCATCAGTTTAAGTGTCGAACAATTTGCCAGTGCATTGCACATTATTAAGTTGTAGATTGCATAAAATCAAATACAGGCTCTTCTAGTGACAATTATCTTCTCAACTGTCACCTTCATCCCCCATCAAGAATAGTGGCTTTTACATAGGCTCTATGTATTGCATTATTAACAAAAAAAATTTAAGTGTGACAACCATTTCAAGCAGGCATTTCAATTGCTAATGGCTAAACTATAAGTCTATAACTACGAAGTTCTAATCATTAGCAGATTTCATGATAGTTTGGACTATGTCAGTCAATTCATTCCAAAGAGCAAACGAAATATTATTCTAAGTGATCGGTTATCGAGGATTAAATTTGCACATCAAGGCATTACAATTTGCCAGTTCTTGGGACCATAATGTGAGCAAAGTTGCTTTATGAACAGCTTTTAGCATTTTTTTCATGCACATAGAGCTTAAACAATTGTGAGGAATCCATCAAACAATTCAAGCCGTAAATGATAAAGAGGATACGCTGACCTTGATTATTGCCAAACCAGTATCTGATCGCACAAATGGCCCGACAACCATAACAAACATCCCTAAAGTATTCACAAGATCAAAACTGTGAGGCAAATTTTAAGAGATATCAACGGCAAGATTAAGAAGCGGCGGCTCACCGGTCTTCCACTCCTTAGGCTGGGATTCGCCGGAGAGGGCGAGCTCGACGACGCCGGAGCCGTCATCAAGAAGGAAGCGGCCTTCGTCGGAGCCAGATATGAGAACGCCCTGCCTGAAACGTCCGTGTTAGGGTTTAGATAGAGAGAGAGAGAAGAGGAAGGGGAAGGAGAAGAGACGGATGAGGGACCTGTAACCATGCGCGCTGGAAAAGGATGCCAAAGAGGGTCATGGAGGAGGAAGACGAAGACGAGGTCGAGGTTTTCTTAGCTTCCTTTAGTTGATTGCTGAAGAGCTTCAGCGCGGCGAGGGTGTAATCCATGGCAGCTCGATCGGATGCGAGAGGAGAGGGAGGAGAGGGAGTGGTTCTTTTTGAAGGGAAAGTTTCATATAACAACACACTGTATCTAATTGCATTTGCGGCTCGTTTCGGGTATTTACAAAAACCACCCTTAAAAGACAGGTTTTTTGTAATAATAAAATAACAAATAAGACCGGTATGATTATGAAGTATTCTAAATATAAAACTTCTCCGGAGAGACATCAGGAGAGAGAAATTTCATCGTCTTCGTCTCTTCCTCCACCGGCAAGGACGACTGGATCTTGGCAGTCCAATCCCTTCATGTCTGCTCCCCCAAATCAGCGACCGGTTTGTTCTTTCGTTCCTCTCTCTTCTCAAATATCTTTATCGTTGCTTGATCTCATCTTCTTAATTTATTTTTGGGTCACAGGTATCTTTGAGGGGCGCAAGCGCTAAAGAGATCTCCAGGGATGCCCTCCTCGAGAAGGTCTCTCAGGAGCGCGAGCTCCGCAGTTACCTACGCCGCGCCAACGCCGCCGCCTTATTCATCCAGGCAATCTCCCCCTTCTTCAATCTCTATCTTCTCTTATATTTGTCAAGTTCTTCTCTTTGGATATCATATTGCAATTCTTCTGAAGATCGAACCGACAGTTGTAAATTTGTGAATGGAAAATGTGCTAATTTGAGAAAAAGAGGCCTAAATCGGCGATCAGAAAGGTCCTCGGAAGTGACCTTTTGGTGGATACTGTAATAGAATTGCAGGCATCTCTGGGATAAAGAATTGGAGAGAAAATAATATTAGTGAGTGTTATGTGCTGGACGGATAGGTCTAGTGAAAATTTTAAAGGATCTTGATGGTAATTAAATGATATCTAGAAGCAAATGTATTAGGGTTAATAAGATGAGATTGAAATTAAAATGCGGGTTTCAGATGAGTGTTCATTAGATGTGTAACATGAGAACTTTGCTTCTTGGAAAAGTATCTTCCTTTTGTCTTATTACAGCATACCCTAGCAGGCATACAGAAAGATTAGAATGGCCTTGTTGCATCAGGATGTCATATAATGGATGTCATTTTATTATGTCTAATGCTACTATGGTATCCGATTAATTTCCATTTATTAAATGATTCTCCATATAGTTCTTTTTACAAATACATGTTGTTTCAGAGATCTCATATGATCAAGATTCTTGTTCTGTTCTTCTAATGTATAACCTTTTTCCTCTTTTTTGTCTTTTAGCGGATCTGGAGGAGGTATTATGATATGAAAAAGATCTCAAAGCAGCTCCAAGAAGAATGGGAATCATTAGTTGATCAGTACAACTATTCTATGACAAACAGATGGATTTCGAACAACTTGCTAAGGCCATTTCTTTTCTTTTCTACTCAATCATTAAAATATCAAAAAAAGCAACTCAAGGATGTGAAATATATGTCAGCATGTTTCACAATTCTCCTTAACAGCATAAACTCATCTGGTATGTTTTCTTTCCTTTTTTTTTTCTTACCCTTCTCATTTTTATGGTTGAACTTATCAAATCCATGCACAATTTCCTTATGCTGCATTTCTAACTAGCTTAGTACAGTAATACTCTGAGCTGCAGAACTCTGATAACTATGCATTATCATAGTGAATATATCACATCTTTTCTTATGATTTCCATATATCTTGAGTCTGGTTTGTACAAAATGGGACCACATAGCAAAGAATGATGGGATGCTACAGGGCCGACTACAATAATACTTTTTGTGTATGTACTCCCGATGATACAAACCTTGTGCTTGCCTTGTCAGGTAGTGTGTTTATCAAGTGAAAGATGGTTATAAGAGAAAGAGTAACTATGGAGAAATGCTATTATCTTTACTCAGGCAAGCCTTGAAATGACTAAATGACCAAACTGTCACTAAATTTCACTTGGAATGAATTAGCTTTTAATAATGAAAGTTGAATGCTTACAGGAAACCCCTTTTTATCTTGCTCCTATTTTATAATTCTGTATTCTTAATATATATGGATTTTTCCTGATACTTTATTCATTTCAAATCATAGATATGGACAAAAACTTCTGTTCTTTGGCTGTGGGTACACTGGAGGAAAAATCTGCTTGGCTCTATCAAGCACAAAAGATGGTTTCACTGTGTTCATTTATTCTTGCCGAGTGTGATTATTCCTCTCCTGAGGGTGAAAACATGATTGCACTAACTGCTCTTGCAATGCGCTTGGTTATATCTTTGACTGATTTAAAAGGGTGGAAGAGCTTAAAAAGTGATGATACTAGAGTTGCAGATGTCTCTGTGAAGAGGTTGATTAAATTTATGAGTACAAGGAAAAGTAGTACATACAGCTGTATTAGGAGATACATCATTAATCTTGGTGCTTACTTTTCCTCATTGAAGAATAATATTGCACCAACAGACAATCAATTCTTGATTACTGCAAGTGCAGTAACTTTAGCATTGCGGCCCTTTCATTCCAAGAAGTCAGATATAAACAATGCCGATTCTTTCAATCTAGATGAGGCTTCTGAAGAATTCTCTCTATTTATAATGACAATTCCATTCCTCTGTAGATGTCTACCGTCTCTGTTGTTACCTGCTCTTAAGCACAAGTCTGCACTGCTATCATCTCTTAATGTTTTCCTGGTAAGAACCACTATTATGACATACATGAGTTTTAACTTTTCTTTATCATAGAAGAGTCAGTGGAACTTTTGGATATCTGAATTGAAATGCTTATTCTACAATTCCTTTCATACTTCATACTACTTTATACTTTAAAATTAGCCTGAAATATCAAACTTTTGTGATAGTTTTGCTTTTAGTTTTCTTAGTCACATTACCAGCTGGAGTACTTCTTAGGTTAGCACATGTTCCCCTAGTTTATATTTGACACTTTAGTCTTTAATATGCTCATTCTGATCTTTTTTTTTGTAGTCCTATGTAAACTATGGAGATACCGGTGACAGTGTTAGAGTGATATTATAATGGTGCTCCAATTTCACTCTTACAACGTTCCAGTTTCTCTGTAGTTTTATGCCACTGCATAGCTCATAAAACTAATATTTCCCTCTTCCATGCTTAAGTTTTTGTGGCCCTGGAACTGATCAAACTGTGGCAGGTGATGGCAGATTTCCAAGACTAAAATCTTTGAGGAAATATTAAGGTTAGAGAAGTCAGAAAAGTCTGGTTCTGGAGCTAAGGCCATTCCTTTCTCTGGTTGGGCACTTGCAAATATTATTAACTTGGCAACTGAGTATGATGATAGCTCGGCCATTTCTGGGTCCTTCATCCAAGGTTTAGATTGTCAGTTATATTTAAATGTTATTAATTGCATTTCTCAGAACTTTCTAGGCCTTCTTGAGAACACTAAAGGACTGATTGGAAAGGATAATAATAAGTCATCAGGAACGGATGATTCTTTTTCAGAAGAGGTTGAGTCAGATAACTTAAGTAATATGAAGTCATCATTCATTGACCTTCTTAAACCTGTGCATCAGCAGTGGCACCTAAGAAAGCTTATGACCCTGGCAGAACAGAATATTTCTAATCTGAGAGAAGGTACTCATGGTCCAGATCAGTTCTTCGAGCACTTTGGGAACTTAAAGCTACTAAATATAATACACTTTTACTATTACATGCTTAGAATCTTTTCTCTCTTGAACCCTTTTGTTGGGTCATTGCCTATTCTTAATGTACTCTCATTCACTCCTGGATTCCTTGTGGAGCTATGGGAAACATTAGAAACTTCCATCTATGATGGATGTGACCACACCACACTTCAAATCAAACATTATGCTGCTTCTGGGAATTATGGTGAAGAAATGCGTGACTCAAGGCAAAGAAGGAACATGAAGGATACAGGAAACAAGTGGGTGAATGTGCTACAGAAAATTACTGGAAAGTCAACAGATATTGTTGATACTAATTCAGGTGATCACACTCTAACTCCTGGTGAGGTCAACAAGGAAGCATATGATTTATGGGATGTTGAAGCTGTGAGACAAGGAGCTCAAGGCATCTCGAAGGACTTGTTATACATGTTGCATCTGTTTTGTGCTACGTATGGACACCTGTTGTTGGTTCTAGATGACATAGAGTTCTATGAGAAGCAGGTATAATGATGTTAATTGACTTGTGCTGTTTTTTCTTCAATAGATATTGACTGTTCTGTTGTTTATTTTCTTTTCTTGTACAGGTTCCGTTTACCCTAACACAGCAGCGGAAAATTGCCTCTGTGCTTAACACTTTTGTATACAATTCTTTTATCCACAATAGTGGACAAAGCAATCAGCCTCTTATGGATTTAGCAGTAAGATGCCTTCATCTTCTGTACGAAAGGGACTGCAGGCACAGGTTTTGCCCCTCTTCTTTGTGGCTAGCACCTGCTAGAAGAGGTCGTGTTCCAATTGCAACTGCTGCCAGAACCCATGAAGCTGCATTTACCAATGTGCAGTGTGGTGATGCTTCAACCATTCCAATCACAAGATCTCTCCTTACAACTGTACCACATGTATATCCATTTGAGGAAAGGTACTGCAATCTATACATCAAGAGATGTTGACTTTTACAAAATACTGTTCTTTTTTCTATATGAAACTAGTGCACTATCTGCTCCTTGTCTGCTCTTTGTAAGTTGTGAAGACATTTTGCTTGATAAATAACATAAATTCTTCTGTTACTTACCAAAATGAAAAACCAATTAATTTGCAATAGGCTTAAGATCATATCAATATTCTGTCTCATTTCTTTGGTTGTACTTTTCAACTTTTGCTTAAGCGTACCATAGAAACAGTTTACCCATTGTTCTAGCTCTTTTTCAGAGTTCAGATTTTTAGAGAATTTGTGAAGTTAGACAAAGTCTCTAGAAGAGTAGTTGGTGATGTGACTGGACATGGTCAAGGATCAATTGAGGTAGTTGTTCGTCGAGATCACATTGTTGAAGATGGATATACACAGTTGAACTTTCTTGGGTCAAGGCTGAAGTCATCCATTCATATTTCATTTATTAGTGAATGTGGTCTTCCTGAAGCTGGTCTGGATTATGGGGGTCTATCAAAGGAGTTCTTGACGGATTTGGCTAGTGCTGTCCTCAACCCCGAGTAAGTCTAGGTTCAGTTTCCACCTGCACTATGGTTTCTTTCTCCCAAGAAGCTCCACACTAGATAGCAACAGATACAGATTATTATATATAACTGGTTTGATATATCTGATTACCTTTTCATGGCAACAGATACGGGTTATTCTCACAGACATCCACATCCGATAGCAACTTAATTCCTAACTTGTCTGCTAAACTTTTAAAGAACGGTATGGAAATGATGGAATTTCTTGGTCGAGTTGTTGGGAAAGCTCTTTATGAAGGGATTTTACTGGACTATTCTTTTTCACTGGTATTTGTGCAAAAGCTGCTAGGTCGTTACAGTTTCCTTGATGAATTATCTACAGTTGATTCTGAACTCTACAGGAATCTTATGTATCTCAAGGTAATGTACATGTTGTAGCTTGGTGTCTCTTGTAAGTTATGACTTTGCCATCTTGTCTGCTATGTGTTGATTTCTCATGCATGTCTCATATTTGATGTGTGCTACAACAATTGTTGCTTACATCTCTTTAGGCATGTTTCTCAGAATTTTTTTTTTTTCTGCTGGCTTTCCTGATTTGTAACTCAGAAGAATAATCTAGTACATATGCACATATATAATGTGTGTTAGCTAAGATGTTTCCTTGAGTCTTTATACCTTAAACTCTTAATTAAAGTCAACTTTCGGACTTTCATATTGAAGATCCATGCAGTTAACCATGTACAAAAATCATGCTTTTGGAGCTCATTTATTTAGGTATCAAGGGCTCCCCAGATTTTCAATTGTTCATAGAAGGAGTTTGCTTGCTTGATGATAAAAAATTATTCATTTAGTTTAATATGCTCTGATAATTTGCATCTTCTTAAACATATGTAGTTAATGCATAGTGTAGAACTTAAGTTCATGATTTTTATTCTCTGGACCTTTCATATGCTATAACATATTTTAAAGGCTCATACTTCAAAGCAAGTGTCCTTGACTCCTATCTATATTTTTTATTTTGAGAGAATCAAAGCTTCAAAGCTCAAAACTCATTAGTATTTTAGCTTATACACACAGACGCACATGTTCCCATGCATAGGCATGCAAGCAAGGTCTCTGTAAAGAGAATGGATTCTTACGATAAGCAAAGGTGTGATATAGAGTTCACACCTACCATGATGTCAATGGAACTAAACTGTTATAATTATAGTCCAAAATGTCTACAAAATTGTTCATCTACAATGTCTATAACAGCTATTCATGTTATTATCTGGATCAAAGTTGATTGGTTGGGAAGGTTAACAGGGTTTGTCCAGCTTCATGGATGACAATATAAATCTTTATTTTCGCATAATCTGAGTTTGTTCTAAGCCATTTTCGCTCAAGTCGTTCAGCTCTTTTCTTCATTAGTGTTCTCTTCTTTCAGCAATCAGTGTTAACAACTTTGTCAAAGATTCCTACAGTAAACAAAGCTGAATGGAGGAAAAAATATTCATATATACAATACCAAATAGTTGGGACTAATAAAACTTTTGTTGTTGTCAATTAGATTTTCAGACTGATGGAAAGTCAGTTTGGACTTTGGAATAGGTTGTACTCTTCTATTGATGAATGGTATATATTGACTGTTCTACCATGCACTGGTAAAGTTGTGCTACTAAGGCAGCAAAACAAGATTAATTATTTGTAGATTACATGATGCAAATATAAAAAGTATGTTTTTCTGTTTATGTTGTTTAGTAAAAATTTTAGATTAGTTTATCTTTTCTGGCTGTCACTTTAAGTTGCATTTCCTTCCAGTAAAATTGGATCTGACTTTTATAGTCTTGATGTTGTATCTCCCTGCTTATCTAAGTTTGATATTACTTTGGCATCAAACAGCATTTTGATGGTGATGTCGTGGAGCTTTCTTTAGACTTTACTGTGACTGAAGAACTATGTGGTAAACGGGTTGTCACTGAGCTTAAACCTGGTGGTAAGAATGTGTCTGTTACAAATGAAAATAAGCTGCAGTATGTTCATGCAATGGCAGACTACAAGCTCAATCGCCGGGTATGACACGTGCTCAATTTAACCGTGCATACAATTACTTGTATATCTCTAACACAATTCTTTATCATCCTACAATATTACTTTTCAGATACTCCCATTTGCAAATGCATTTTACAGAGGATTGAGTGATCTTATTTCACCATCTTGGTTGAGCTTATTTAATGCAAATGAATTCAATCAGGTAATCCTTTCCTATGATGTGACATAATTCTTGGGATTAGGACTCGTAATGGAGTCCTTTTCTGAAAGTGAATGAAAGTTGTGTAAGTTATTATCGTGTCTGCTGATACTGTTTGAAGTTACATAGAAGATAGAAATTTCCTGCCAATATGTTTTTGTTAATATCTCTGCATTTCCACCTATGTAGTTCCTTGAAAGCTTGGACAACGCCTTCTTCGCTAATTCTTCTTTAATACATTTGAACGTAAATTCACTTCCACATTTTTAAGTGAGATATTGGTTTTTAAAAAAGCAATAAGAGGTGGTTAGAAAACATAATTGTATTGTGGGAAAGAGTAAGACTGATAAATGTAGCACAAAGCTGAATTATCCGATGCTGAGACTGACCATATTGCTTGTTGACACGAGATTATTTGTTCAGACTCTTCAGAGTTAATAAAATTAAAACAAAGTCAGCAGTATGAAAGTATATATTTAACATTTTGTTTAAAAAATTCATTTAATTTTTCTGATGTTCTTTTTGCATTTTTCCAACTTACAGGAACTTTAGGTAATCCTTTTAGGCTTTTAGCTATTTCTAAATGGCCCATTTGATGTCTCACATACTATTAAATCTGATCATTTGGGGAAAAAACATTATGCTCAATGTTTGACTAATATGGCCATGCTAGTTTTCTTTTTTTATAGTTAACTTTTTATATGCAGTAATAGTTTCCTCCAACATCTCATCTATGGACTATAAGAATTATTTTATGGTATATTTACACTTGTCATAATTATTTTGTGTACCAAATTGAAAAGGATATTAATGTCATTTGGAAGCAGAACAATTTCTTCAAGGAGAATGACATTTTGGATTTGATGATGATCATAATTAGAAAGTCTGGCTTGAAGCAGTTGTCTATGATGATAGTGTTTGCTCATATTTTTTCTTTACTTGGAAATCAAAGTTTAGCTCTTACTCTAAGAAGCACAAACACGGATATGGGACACGGATACGACACGATACGGACACGGGGATACGACAAATCTTAAAAAAATAGGACATGATACGTTTAGGACACGGCAAAATAAATAAATAAAAGCATTATATGTATTATCGATACGTTTAAAGAAATATTTTTCTAAACTTATAGTATACATACACAAGCATGCATAAATTATTCATGAGAGAAAAACAAAATGTATACAATATTACAAAGCCAAAAATGATAATGCTAATACGTGATAATAAAATTCTATATTATAAAAAATAAATATCTAACTACCTGAGAATAAATAACTAACTATCATTACTTAACTACAGTGGATGGCATAGGCGAATCTGTGATTTTACAATAATTTGCATTAATATTAATTTTTTTGTATGTACTAACTTGTGATTGTTGCATTATATTTCTATAGCATATGCAGGAATTTCCTAAAATCGATAATTTATGTTATCAATTTTTATAATATATGATAAATCTTATGTCCAAAACGTTTCTCAAGAGTGTCTAAAAGTGTCTAAAGAGTGTCCGAATTTATTCTATAATTTTTTAAATATGAGATATGTCGTAGAAGTATCCGACACATGTCCAATGAGTGTCCGACGAGTGTCGGACACGGACACGGCATACTATATGAAGTGTCTGTGTTTCATAGGCTCTTAGTTTTGCAAGAGTATGGTGCCTTGTCCCCCTAAATTAATGTGCTGATAGTTGTGAGTTGTATTAGAAGATCAAAATGTTTCTTCTTGCTAACATAAATTTGATATTATCATGTCCCTTTTGAAATTGATAGTCTCTTAATATTGCTAAATTAATGTACAAATAATTTCATTTAGTTTCTTCTTTGTCATGATGAAGCAGCTTCCATCTACTTAGCACAAGCAGATTGAACTTTACGTGCTTTTGAAATTGATGTCAGTTGGAGATGGATTTACTACTAGATCTAATAGGTGCACCTCTTGATTCTATTTATTGTGAAGTTATGACTTTTTAACTTTTTTTATCCATAATTGTCCTGTGCAGTTGCTTTCAGGTGGAAGGAATGATATTAACATTGATGATCTGCGAAGCAATACAAAGTATACTGGTGGTTATTCTGAGTCCAGCCGGACAGTTAAACTCTTTTGGGAGGTAGCAAATTCTTATTGCTATCATTTTTCTTCTATGGAGATTATCATCTTTCACATTTTCTTTTTAATATTTTTTCTCTGTCTCTCTCATATAGAGGGAGGTCAAGGTGCTTAGGAAATAGATAGATTGCTTGTTCCTAACTTCCTATATATGTTTTCCCCTCTTTATCAACCGACTACTAGATGAATGGTTAGTTGAAGAATTTGTTTTCCTTCATTTTTGGTTTAGATCTATTAAAGAAACTTGAATTTTAGTGTGCAATTTATTTATTGGTTATGTAATTTGTAATGAACAATATGGATCATCAATTTGGAATTTTGGTATGTGATTTGCCTCAGAAGAACTATTAAATTAATTTTAGGAACATAACAGGCATGCGGCATTGGTATATCCATATATTTACGTATAAAGGTTTATAGGGTTAAATGCAACTAAACTATAATTCTAATGGGGGCTTAGACCCAAAATCAAGATACTTCCCTGAATTTTATATTTTTGCACTTAATCCCCTAAGGTCCCAACTCCCAACTGTAAGCAGCTATTAGAATTTCCATCTATTTAATGGAAGTGAATATTTTTCGTTGAACAATTAAATATAATGACATAAACATCCTTTCACTATTAAAGAACCTTCAAAGAAGACAATGGTACTTTGGTGCAAGGACAACGGCTGCTGACAACTGCTGCTGACAACTGCTGCTGACAGCAACAGCTGAAGCTAGAGAGAGAGGGAGAATAAGGGAGAGAGAGAGAGAGAGGGAAAAAGCAAGAGAGAGTGAGAGAGAGGAAAGATTAAAAAAAAAGAGGGTATGAGAGAGAGAGAGAAAATGGAAGAGAGAGTGAGGGAGGGAAAGATTAAAAAAAGGGTATGAGAGAGAGGAAAAAAGGAAGAGAGAGTAAGGGAGAGGAAAAGATTAAAAAAAAAGGTGAGAAAGAGAGAGAAAAAGATAAAAAAAAGAATGTGGGAGAGAATGAATACTTTAGACTAACAATTAGAGGAATAGAAAAGAAGAGAGGGAGAAAAAGAGATTTTTACTTTTTAGGCTTTATATGTGAGTAATTATTATTTCTTATTTTCTTATAATTTTTTCTAAATTTTTAAAAATTTCTCTAACATTTTTAATAATATTTAGAATTTTATTTAATTAAAATAGTCCGATCCGATACAGGCGGTCGATACGGCCGATACGGCCGATACAACCGATATGTATCGTTTTTTCGGACGGCCGATCCCGATCCCGATACCGATTTTTAGAACCTTGCTTTGGTGTTTTCCAACATTTTTGTCATGGGTTGTTAATAATCACTTACTAGTTTGAACTCAGGGAGGTTAAGCACAACAAGTCAAAATTCAAGGGACACCTTGATTTTGGGCCTAACCTTGTGGGGTGATTTGCATTTACCCCAAGTTTATATTTTGCTAATAAGCTTATGTATTTATTATATATCTAATAAACTATTATGTATATTTTAACTTGCAAGTTCAGAATACAGGTATACTGTTGGCAACATACTTGACATATTACTGTCTAACCCAGTTCAAGGAAAGTATGCAATAAACATGTAACATATAATCAAAGACGTGATGAGATGCCTCATACTGGTTATTGCTTGACGACATATCTTTACCTACACCTACTTCAAGAACAGTATTGGATATAAATGTACAAAGAGGTGATGTGATGTGATGTGATGCCTTGGAATTTTTTTGAAAAAGAATTGAGCTATAAATTTTCAAAGATGATTGAGAGTTGCACTTAAATTACAACAGGATATAGTTGAATTTGTGATATGTCTTTGGTGTCTCATGGGTCCACTGTAAGTGTAACTTTCTTTTACATGGATAATGCTACTAGTATTTTGTGCCCTTGTGGTCGTGCCACCTCGAGGCTGACCTGATCCCATGGAAATTTTGTAATTACACAGCCAAATGCCATGCCTTTATCGGTGTCCTTTTGTGTTGGCGTGGGTAATCTGGGAAAAGTAATGTGGTGTGAGACTGAGTAACATAGTATACTAAACATGCTATAGGCATATTATATTTGATGAAATGTGTGGTTGATCATTTAGATGTGTATTAAAAACTTAAAATGGACGAATAGTGCTGCTAGGAAAACACAATATCAAGTAACATCATGTGCTGTGGAACAACTTAGGCTAAAAAGATATACTATTTTGAGATGGTTAATGATTTCAAACTTTGCAGATGGTTGATTAAACCCATTTAGTGCACCATTAAGGAGTGTTTACTTCAAATTTGATGTGTCCAGAAAGGGCAAGGCAGACAAACAGAGAGGAAAAGAAGAAAATGAGTGGTGATGTAGTGAAAGAAAACCATTAAATCCTTAAATTAATAAATAATCATGAACCTACATACCGGTGAAGGTGGAAAAGATTCACGTAGTTGGCATAAATTAGTCAACACTGTAGACCTGTTTGCAAATATCTATGTTATTGTTTTTGTCATACTTTGTGCTGTAAACAAACTATGGAACACACTAGTGCTTTTTCCTGGTTAACAATGCCAATGCTAATATAGTCATTAATAACCCAATCAAATTTCTATACAGATTTAAGATATTGTATGCTGTAGAGCATCGGTTATGCTTAGAGTTCATTATTTTCTCATGGTAATGTAGTTCTACCTCAGGTGAAGATTTAATGGATGTCATCTAAGAGTGTATATATTGAACCTGCAGGTTGTTAAAGGGTTTAAACCAACTGAAAAATGCATGCTACTTAAATTTGTCACAAGCTGTTCTCGAGCTCCTTTACTTGGATTCAAGTACTTGCAACCACCTTTCACAATTCATAAGGTTTGATCTCTTGGAAGCCTTCTAAAAGTTCTGATATATGGTTGAACTTTCTGCCTTTATTCATAACTTTTACCATTTTTTTTTTCTTTTATGATGCTTAAAGATGCTTCTTTGATTCATGACAACCCAAAGATTGGAAGTGATAAAGAGATTAGCTGGTTCTTATGTAGTATTTATGGGATTCGATGGAAGCCTGTCTTAACATTTACTGCAATTAAGATTATACTACGCATTAATCTTGTTTGTGGGTAATTTCTGTTATTGTTTGTGTTCTTGTTTGTTTCATGTTAATGCAGCCTTCTGTTTTCTTCATTTTTTCCCTTATTATATTTTCATTCTTAATTTGGATACTCTTTAAGAAGCACTTCTTTTAATTTCACCCAGTCTTTAACTTGAATATGGTATTATCTGTTTCTTTGGAGGGTTTCTGGCTTTCAACCTGACGTTACAATATCGAGGTCTGTGCTACTTTGTTCACATTTTATAACTCTTGCATGTCATTGTTGGTGACATTTTTCTTAGTGGGTAGGTCAGATATGTTTGATTGGATTAATTTCTAGTTTCAACATCTGTAAACTAGTTTACAAACTTAATGTAATTATGTGTATCTAACTATAGATCGGTGTTTGGTATTAATCAGCAAGTACATTCGAGCAGTAAATATTTTTGGTGACAATGGTTTATTCCCCCCCCCACCCCCCCCCCCCCCCCCCCCCCCCCCCCATGAAATTTATGTACCGTATATTGATTTAGGTTCCTTGTGATCTACCTCTTTGGGCCACAATTGGCGGTCAGGATGTCGATCGTCTTCCATCTGCTTCCACATGCTACAACACTCTGAAAGTAAGCATAGCTATTCGGTGTTGTCATTTCACTTGCTATTGCTTCCCCCATTTAGTTTATTAGTAGTTCTATACCTTATATCCCTGTTGAAAAGCTAATCTTTCATTTGCATGCTGCAAAAATTTTGTTATCCCTGCTATCATACCAGCTGCCAACATACAAGCGTTCAAGTACTCTGAGAAACAAGCTACTTTATGCTATCAGTTCAAACGCCGGATTTGAACTTTCTTGAAGATATATTAGAAGTTTCTCTGAGAGTTGCTTACTGTTGCCCTGTAAATATCTGCAACACCTTGTAGAGATGTGTGAATCAAGTTAGAGAGATGATTGACAAAAGGCTAAAGAAACAAGAATTGTACATATTTGTTATTTCTTTGATGCACTGCGGTCCAATGTAAACGCAAATACGTTCAAAATAACCATTCATAAGGCGAGTCATAATATATTTGTAGATGATACTCTGCGAGGTTAAAATAGAATACTTGTAATTTATTATACCCTTTATTAAGCTTCGATGAAAAGGTTAACAATTTCTTATTAATAAACCATATGAAGACAATTGATACAAATAAAAGTTCAATTATGATAGTTTAATTTTAGACAAGAATGAACAAGAGTTTTGGCTTTGCTCACCTCTCTCTCTCTCTCTCTCTGAACAAATTTAATCTTCTGATGCCAAATTTGTGCTTAAGAAATTTCAAAGATACAGGAGGAAGTAGTTAAAAGAGATAAGATAATATTCAATTTAGTAGAAACGCCTACATTTTTCCTTTGGGAGATCATTTCAACAAACTTTTAACTAATGTCTTTCATTGCTCAATAGCTTTTGTAGCTTTCCAACTAGTTAGCACTAAAACGAAGATACAGCTAAACTCATAAGCAAGAGAACCATGGTTTATTACCTTTCTAGCAGCAAGATTCTGCATCAAACTCACATCTTCCTCAAAATCTCAGTTAATTAAGCAAAGCACTATCAAACACCAAATACCAAACCCTCCTAAGCATTCTAATGCTATCCAAACCACTGGATAATAAAGTACACAAGCACATTGTCTCTCATCAATGACATCTTGATAGCTAGGTAGATAAAAAATAATAATAAAGAGGTTTTGTGCATGCAAATGTTTGATTAGGAGATGAGATCAATTCCTTGGATAAGGAGAGCATCAGACAACACTTTGTTGGCAGCCTCGGATGGGTGGAAGCTGTCCCAGAAAACGTAGCCTGTGGCATTAGTGCATGTCCCTGGAGCCCCTGTATTGCAGAGGAGAGACGTCTCGATTGTTCCTGTCCCACAGCAAGCCCTCCTTGACTCAAAAAACCCTTTTAATCACATGAACAACAACAACAACAAGTCATCAAATAGCATCACTATTAGCTAAGCGTATCAAGATTTGATATATATATATATATATGAAGAAGTGGTAAGTACCGCTTTTCGCCGGATTTTTGACGAGGTCGAGGAGAGGGTTGTAGATGTCGAAGACGACGAGCTTCAGATTGGAATGTTTCTTCTTGATGGCATTGGAGGCAGCGTTGATCTTGTTGTTGAAGGCGACCGCGTCGTTGTTGAGGCGGGCGACGCAGTCGTTGCTGCCGCCGCCGAAGAGTGTGATGGCTGCTGGAAGGCAGCCCATAGGAGGAAGTGATGTAACCCCAATCCTTCTTGCTCCAAGACTGTATAGATTCTGATCAAATGTGTTGAGAAGTTAATGCTTTTAGCAACGCAAGTGAGACACATTACTATGTTGCATTAATGATACCCGCCTAAATCTAAGAAGTAGATGGAACTCGATCAGATTCTATTCACTTTCCTATAGTCCATTGCATTAAATTCATCCAAGGATGTCTGTCGCCTTTCATGTGAAATCTATGGAGAAGTAATGAGAGAAGGTTGGACCACACGGCCTTTATGAATAAAATATTTAACTCATTTTTCCTACCTATATCTTTTCTCTTCAAGGAGAGATGCAGTTTTTCATACGAAAGAAATTCTTTAATCTCATACGAATATAAAGAAGGATGATCAAATTTAACAACCAAGTGTAGAGGAGACACCTCAACAAAAGAGTTGAAGGAATGAACAAGCAAGTCACTGAACTGCTCAGGCGTATAGGCTCCATTGAGAAGAGGATTGATGTAGTAGTTCTGCACATAGTCACTGCTCCCTGCACTCAAAATGTAGATCGAGCCACCGAAGAGCGCCGCCGCCTTAGCTTTTCCGGCGATCCCCACCACCTTGGATTGGTACTCCTTGTAGTACTGCAGCTGTTGGGTCAGTGGAACTGCTTGCTGTATTCCAGAGAAAGAATTTTTTTAATAAAAAAAATCCATTATTAGTCCCATATATACTACCTATCCAACCTCCATACTAGTAACATAAAAGCTCAAGGGGAGGAAATGAGAAAATCACATATAAGTTTGCTGTCCTATCCAAGTAGCCAGAGGAGGCAGAGGCAAAGTTAGCACCGTGCAGTAGCTTTTTCCCTTGTGCCTCTTGGGTGAGGTAGGCTGGTGGATATGAAGTGAAACCCAAGTTCTCAACTGCATGCCATGTAGCAAACAAAAAGGTGAGGCTATTCCTAAGTTACATTAGCTAAGTAAAAGAGTGATATATAATATACCAGTGAAGTCAGTGGCTAATTTGCCATTGCAGAACCTTCCTGTAGGGTTATGGTTGCTGAAGTCCCTGCCATAAGGAGGGAAGTTGGCCTTGACCAAGGTGTAGAGGTTGTTGTTGTTGCCGGTATCGACGACGGAGTCGCCAAAGATCATGACTCCGGGGACTAGACCTTGCCCATAAGAGAAACCAACCATGGCAACCATAACTTGGGTTATAAGCACAAAGATCATACTCATGGTTGCAGCCATTCTAGGTAGACACACAAAGGAGAAGATGCTGCTAGAAAGAAGAGAGTGTGTGAGACAGAGAGAGAGAATTTGGGGATGTAGAGTTGTGTGATGGTGGTGGGAGACTGGTGAGTGTAATGAGAATTTAAGAAGGGGTAGGAGAAGTGAATGCAAAGAGAGAGAGAGATGGTAGGGAAAAAGAGAGTAGTTAAAGTGCAATAAGTGGTGAGGTGAGATACTCTGGGGTATGGACTTTGGACTATGGAGTATAGTTGCTGGCTCTAACAAACATCCAATTAAAATAGAGGGAAATTAATCAAACATACCATATATTTTATTTATATTATTATTTAGACCATACTGTATTGACAGTTATCATTCTATTTTACTATTTTATTTTTTAATATCTCAAAAATATTCTTACTTAGTTTTCTTAATAGGCAATACTCATATAGATGAGTCAACTTAATTATAGATATAAAATAACCTCTGAGCAAGTTATCAAAACTTTATATTGAGATCAGAGGGATTTTATTTCTTTATTTTCAAAAGACTAAAGTTATCTTAGAATGTTTTTAGTCATTAAAAATAATATATATAGATCCAATAATAAATATCTAATGTATATATAATTTAGAGCAGGATTTGCATCTGAAACTCTAGTCCTATCTCTATAAGCAAAATACATTTTTTTTTAAAAATAAGTTGCCATCAAAACTAGAGTCTATCATTGAGTCACTTGAATTCATTTAGATTTATCTACAAAAATTGATTGAAGGAGGTAGTTTGTCACTCCTTTTGGGGAGCTTTTAGCCCATCCACTGCCAGAAATGATAATGACGGTATAACTCTTCTTATCAACCTCTTGTCATCATCGTTTGCCCTTTTTCAGTTACAAGTGAAGTATAAGAAGGATTAGTTGACTTTATTTGGATTCAGTTTGATTTCTTTATTTTGTCATGCTGCATGCTAAGTCTATCCTAGATTTTTTTTCCCCTTTTTTTTCAGGTATAGTTTGATCTTCTAATTTTTTTTCCTCACGGGTTTAATACTTTATTTTATTTATACTGCTACTTAATATAGGCAACTTAAATCAAAGAGCCATGGTAATGAATTCTTCCTAATTAACAGAATTCTTGAAAGCAAAAAAAAGAGAAAAGTATAAGAACAATTCGTGAAAGTCATTTTCAAATATACATTGCTTTCAAATATAAAGTCATTCTTGTTATTTCACTTATCAAATACTTTCCATCCAAAAAATAATAAGTTTTTAAAAGGATACTGATATAAATATAAACTTTGGAGTGCATTCAGCTGTACAAGTAAATAAGGAGAGTCTATACACGCAAAGAAAAAGTCAAGTGTGATTTGATCCTTCTGGGAGGCATTTATTGAAGCAAGCACTGGTCATCTAGCTGGACGTGCAGTGAGATATTAATGTGATTTTATGTGCTTCGACATCTGTGCCCTTAATTGCTACCCATTGCCCAATTGGGCTGCGCACTCTCATCGATCACCAAAATGAAGCTGTTTTCATATCAAAAATAAAAATTGTAAATAAAGAAAATAAATCTCTCGTGACGTTTCTATTCAACAAGTTCTGATATGGATAGTTTTTAATCTCTATCATGAACCCCATGCACGCAGATAATTTGTGCAAGCATATCATTAAAATTATATACATTCGACTACTTCGATTGTATTTGGAAAGAGTACATAAGACTGTAGAATCTAATCGGAGCAGTAGGTATGTGCTATTAAAAAACTACACTGTTGAATAAAAGCTGGCCATGACCAATTACTTTCTCAATGAATGAGCCAGTACTCATATGAATCTAAATCCATAATCCTTAGCTTACAAATTTCTTTTTAAAACTGAAAGAAAAGATGGGATTTGTGGCATTTCCTTAAGGACTGATAACTTTCTCAATGTAAAGTGTCTTTTCCTGAGGAAGAATCTGATTCTAATCTCTTTTACTTACTACTCTTTCAGCACAGACAGCAGCCATTCGCTTTGTGGGCTGTCTGTTGAAAGAGATTGCCACCAAAAGGATTTAATCAAAATATTTTGCCTCCCAACTTAACTGGAGAGCTAAATTACTCTTTCTTTTCTTCGTTCTTTTGTAAGTGGAACATTACCCTCTGCTTCGCTTCGCTTCTAGTAATGGTAGCATAAAAACAAACTCAAATCTATGTGTAATCTAGAGACTTAACTAATAATTCTTTTCTTAAGTAGGTACAAATGCATAGTAGATATATATAATGCTTGCTCAATTACCAAGATGAAGTAATTAAGAAGGGAATTTAAAGCATTCAGCATTGATGATCAATGCATGTCACACCATGGTGATACTCTCATAAAACTTAACTTAAATCATTTATTCCTACAACTAGTGTTCCTGAAATATACTGCAAACTATCAACTACTTCCTTCATGCTAGGCCTCTCCTCCTTCTTATCCCTCAAACAATCAACAGCAAGCTCCAAGAAGAGCTCAACACTCTTCAACACCCTCTCACTACTACAATCGTCGCCAGACAACAGTGTCATATCTACTACCTCCATCGCTGCACCATCTTTAGCCCTCCGCTTCGCCAGCTCCGCCAAGTTCACGTCGTCGGCCTCCCTCGAGAAATCCACGACCTTCTTCGACGTGATCAGCTCCAGCAAGACGACTCCGAAGCTGTACACGTCGCTCTTCTCCGTGAGCTGGTAGCTCCGGTAGTACTCCGGATCGAGGTAGCCAAGCGTGCCCTGCGCGCACGTCGATACGTGGCTGAGACCGGGCTGAGCCAGCCTTGATAGCCCGAAGTCTGAGACCTTGGCATTGAGCTCTTCATCAAGTAAGATGTTGGTGGACTTGACATCCCGATGGTAGATCGGAATGTGGACCGAGGAGTGCAAGTATTCCAAGGCCTCAGCTGCTTGTAGAGCAATCTTTAGCCTTGTGCTCCAATCCAAGATGGAGTCACCTGATCTCATGTGCAAGTGCTCATAAAGAGTGCCATTTGATACGTACTCGTATATCAAAAGTGGCTGAGGTGCTTCAACACAACAGCCCAAAAGCCTCACAAGGTTCTTGTGGTTGACGAGAGAGAGTATCCCCACCTCGTTAAGCACCAGCTGCGTACTCTTCGGGTTACCAACCTTGGCACATTTGATTGCAACTTGAGTTCCATCTTTGAGCACTCCCTTGTATACCTCTCCAAACCCTCCACTCCCCAAGATCCTCTCCTTGGAGAAGCCGTCCGTCGCCTTCCGCAACTCCTTCCAAGTGAACGTCGTCATCGTCGGCCGACCGCCACCGCCGCCGACGCCGTCGCCCTTCAGAGTCTTCTTGGATCGGGGTGAGAGTCCACTATTTTTACGAATTATATAGATGATGATCGTAGTTATAAGTGCGAATGATCCTAATACCCCAAGAACTACCTTTAGAGCAAGCATTTTATAGGAAGGACGTGAGTTTTTGCTATTAATATTCCTTAAGCAAGCGATAGCAGTAGGATCCCAGTAGTACCCACTGTTGCATAGGCAATGCTTACTGGAAGTGCAAGTGGAGGTTTTAGGGCAATCCGCTAGGGTTGTACAAAGTGGCTCTTGGGGAGGGCTCCATTGGATCTCTAGCCCTTCTTGCCACTCACTCGGTGGCTTCTGAGGATCCAAACTGATAACGCTCCTAAAAGCGCGGCAACCGGAGTAATGAAGCCTAATCTTATAAGCAGACGGCATGCCACCTGCAACAAACGTGCAACATGGCCCAGGGCCACTCGCACATTGCACCTCCTCTCCCGGGTCGACTCGGGCTAACTCGTCGAGGTACCGGTGGCAGAGGCTGGTCGCCGTGCAGTTCAGCGGCGATATCAGAAGGCGCGGCGAGCAACCGAAGAGGAAGACGGTGTTGGACGAGGTTATATTGAAAGGGAGAGATTGGTTGAGCCACAAGCCTTCGCTCTTGGGCATGTCTTGGGTCGCACAAGTCCCACGCAGCCACGGCGGCGGCCGCACCACCATGCGCCGCGATGGAGCTTGGATGCTAAGGATAAGGTACGAGCTTGCGTTAAGAGTAGGAAGGTATAGCTCTTGCTTGAAGCGGTCGCAAAAGAGTGCATAATTCGGGTCTCCGCACTCTCGGTTGGTGCTCAGTGGATAGGGCACTTCCATTTTGCCACATCTTGGGCAAGTCCTTTGAGAGGATGAGAGAAAGATAAAGGATAAGAAAGATAACAAGGCGAATAGAGCATAGGATGGCATATTTGCAAGGAATGAGGGGTCTTGTGAAGGGAAGAAAGGCTTGAGGGGAAATAAAAAGGGTTGGGTAAAGGGAGAATAAAGGTAGAGATGTTGAGATGGAGAAGGGGGTGGGAGAATCTACGTTGCATTTGGATAGTAACAGGGTCCTACCATCCTATAAGGGTTCTTCTTATTTATATCCAGTCCATGGATTTTGGATTCTTTGCGATTGGTGTGGGGCAAGGGTAATTTGACTGCAACTTTTTACATTCAAAGACGATTCTGTTGTAATTAACTTGTGATTAGAAGATAGAGATTGATACCTCCCAGATACTTTTAATGGTTATCTCAATCTACTATGCCAATCAATTAATTGGCCCAAGTTGTCTTCTGGCCCGTAAGGACATGAATGGGCTGGCCTGATTTCAAATATATAGTAGCCCTGGTTTAATTTGTTCTAATTGATTTGGTATATCTGTCAAATATATATGTCTACTAAGTGCATAATGGATCCCTAAACTTTTCGGACACGGGCCCTAGCTCTGTTAGGATTTTGGTTGCTCCTTTTGTTTCCTCTTCTCTACTAGTTAGAGTGACTAAATGAGGGGAGCGATCTTTCTCTCAACTCTTCTTTCATCCTTCTTTTTTTTCTCATTCCGCTGTTTAACCCCTTCTCCTCCGAGACAAATTTAGTGCATTTTTTATTCAAAAAATATAAAGACAAGTAATGACTCTTTTTTAATATCACTAAAATAATACTAAATAGTTACATTTTGCTATTGTGGCTATATGCATGACTACAGTACTGTACTGAAAATAAAAGGATGATAGTTTTGGGTATTTTTATGGGTATTTAGAAGTGTTGCTAGAAGCTAATATTATTGTAACGTGATTCATTTTTAATTTCTTTATATATATCAAGAGAATTGTACATTTATTTATTAGTTTCATTAAGTACGTCAGACATCCATATATTTTATAATAATTATTAAAAAAAATTGTCTTCTTTTCCTTCCTTCAGCTAAGGTGGAGAAAAACAAATCTCCGTCTATGTTATATGAATTTAACTGTGAAATACCTTCTGCTAATAACTATGGAATACCATCTTATCTATTATTTATATCTCATCACTTATCATTTATTTTTCTGCAACCAAACACCTAATAAAAAATTATGATAAAAGTTACTCATCCTATAATAAGTCCCAATTTTATTCCAATCTTAATTTTCTTTTTTCTTGTTGTTAGGCTTCCCTCTTAAACTCAACTAATGATCAGTACCCAAAGCATATCCAATTGGGCTCCAAAACATTAAATTTGGAGCCTATTAACGATAAATTTGGATCCTAGCTTTAATATTATTTAACTTTTTAAATTTTCTGTTTTATCCTACAAAAATTTAATCTAAAAATGTATTATTCCTATGTATCATTTACTAAATAATTTAATTAGTTAAATTAAATATATAATTAGTCATACTAATTATTTTTTTTTAAATACTGTCCAAAAGGTAAAATGAGTCCAATATTCAATTATTTTTAAGTTATTATAAATTTTATTTTTATTTTATATAATATAATTTTGATACGTTTAATTAAAAAATAGTAATTTAAAATTATTTTCAAAATCTATAAGTATTAATATTATTGTAAAAATATTTGTAATATATTTTTTATTAAAAATAATAATATTAAAAACTTATTAAATAATTTAAAATATTATATATATTATATTAATTAAAGCATTGGGAGTACACAGAGCTCTTGGTGGAGATGTTCTCATAGAATCCAAATCCTTTTGCTTTCTCTTTGCTTTCTCTCCCAAAATTAAAAAAAAGAAAAGAAAAGTGCACTTTAAATTTTTCAAAGGCGGAAGTAAGAAGAAAACGTAAGGCGGAAGGAATTAAAATGTTCTTTTCTTAGTGATGGCAACGGGAATATAAAAGAGGGGCACGGGGGAAAGGCGACGCCACTACGGAAGGAAGTATCAAGTATACTGTACGACTGCGTGAGAGATCGATGCTAACCTCTAAGATGAGCACAGATTGGCGAAACTCGTGTGCTTTGTTTCGACTTCTGTGCACTGTGATCTCAGTCAGTAGCCCCCCCCCCCCCCCTTTTTTTTTAATTTTCTTTTATTTTTAACAAGATCTCTTTGAAGATAGGAGTAATTAGGGCTGTCACAAATAATTAAGCCGGCTCAACCTTATTCTGACACGAATTTTATTATTATTATTATTATTATTTCTCGTTTCTTGAGCTCACGTAATCTAATTCGACAAACAGGCGAGATGAAACTTCGTTGAAAAGGCACTGCAACTCCTCGTCATTCCAAAAGCCGAACAAAAGAAGAGATTTACTTGGAGACCCAAGAGATACCTAAATCTAATGATGATGAAAATTTCCACCTCTGTCTTGTATCAGGTCACCGCCCTAATTGCACGTGATAGACCGGTTTTGGTACGGAGTGGGCCTTTCGCTTTTTCTTTTTTTTTTTTTTTAAAGAAAATGTTATTCTGCCTTTCGCTTTCGGACCGCCGCTTTTGACTCCCGAGTGAAAGAGGAAATGCCAAAAGTGACGGAATATGGTTACCGCTCCCTTGCTTTCCTTCGGCGACAAGGCGCTGGTAGGGGACGAGGTTGTCATTAAGGAGATGATAAAGGGTAATATCGTCTTTTCACAGAATGACAGATGCTTCCTCTCTGGAGCCACTACGCGACTCCGCGGTCCGGTAGTGCCCGTACGTGACTGACCCATCACAAACGCCTCACCTTATTATGGGCACCCTTTTCCTAACCTACTTTCGAGCGACCCACTGCTATCTCATCGAGGGCGAATTTTCCTTAAAAGACCCTGCAAATGGGCACGACCAAGTTGTCGGTAAAGGATCCATGTAGCGAGACCGCAAAACGGCAAAAAGAGGGGCAAAGTTGGAGAAAAGAAATCAAATCATCGACTTTGAGGGTGGTATGTGTAAATATCACTTTTCTTCGTTTCCTCTCTGGTCTAAGTCTCGAGTCACTTTTAGAGTGGAGTAGTCATAGAATAATATTTTCCAGCGGTTTGCTCATCTCATCATTACGTTTATATATATATATATACACACACACACACACCCTTTGCTTCGTTTGCAACTACTTCCTCACGACTGCTGACATTTTTCTCTCCTTCCTTTATCTCTCACTTATCTCCCTGCTCCCCTACGACAAATCCCATCAACCTTCATGTCTACTCGCGGAGGTGGTAGCGGCAGCGGAGGCCGCCGCGGAGGCGGACGTGGACGCGGCCGGCGAGGTGGTCGCGGCGGTGATTTCGTAGTGGAGCCTGCTCCGGCCGAACTGTTCTATGCGCAGCGCGGCGGTGGACGCCGATCTGGACGTGGCGATAAGGGAGGTAGAGGTGGCGATGGGAGTGGGCACGGCGTGGCTACGCTGCCGCCGTCTTCATCCGTTCCCCAACAGCCGCCTACTCCCCCTCCGGCGGTGGCGCAACTAGGAGGGGAGATGGAGAAGATGGCGTTAAAGGAGTCGACGGTTGGAGAAGCTTCTGCAAGCGCCGCGACACCGTCAACGATGGCGGTGGAGGCGGCTGAGGAATCCGCTCCGGTGGCTCCTCCGCCGGCGTCGAGCAAAGCAATAAGGCATCCGCTGCGTCCTGGATTTGGGACCGTGGGGAAGAAGTGCGTGGTTAGGGCTAACCATTTCCTCGTCGAGGTGGCGGATAAGGATCTTTGCCATTATGACGTGAGACATCCTTCTCTTATTCCTCGTTTCATTCCGATGGTAGAATACAACTCATAACTTATTCCGATCGCGTATCATCCTGTGCGTCATTCTTTAGGGTTTCTCGTGTCCTCTCCCTTTAGTCTTTGAGGTTTCCAGATTTTGTTTAATGTGAATATAATACATCTAGTACTTCCGAGTCTGTCCTGACTTTTTGTGATTTTTTTTATTGAGATTTAAATGGTTGCTTCGCACCGTACTTTTAATTCGTCTGTATATATTATGGAACAAGGTTTTCAGAGATGGTTTGGGATGATTTTTTCTGGACCTAAAACGATTCCTGTTGAGAAATGTTTTTGAAAATTTTTATATGTAGACAGATTTTTTTTTTATTGTCTAAAAAAAATTATAGACAGATTTTTTTTTTATTTTTGTATTAAAAAAATATAGACAGATGATTTGTTATTGCCTATGAGTGCGTTTCTAGTTGTTAGTTAATTCGTGGATCGTTCTTGTTCTTAATAAATGCTTCCAGTGAATGCTTGCTAATCTTTAATGGTGTTTGCCTTTAGCTTCCTTTTTTTTGTCTTTTTCTTTCGATCTCTTTTGAGGATTAGGAAGTCAAGTTTGAACTCAGGTTCCGCTATTTGATTAGGTGGCAATAACCCCAGAATCCACCTCAAGGGCGAGAAATAGATTGGTTATTTCTGAGCTTGTTAAGTTGCATAAGCAATCGACATTAGCTAACCGGACTCCTGTCTATGATGGGAGGAAAAGCTTGTATACCGCTGGAGCTCTGCCATTCACATCAAAGAATTTCGTGGTTAAGCTGACTGATACAGACAAGTCTGGCAAAGCTAGGTCTATCTGCTGATCTTTTACAATCATGGAGGAACTTTGTTGTGCTTTTGTTTGATGTACGTTTTATTTGCAACTTGTAGGGCGGAGAAGGAATTCAAGGTAACAATTAAACTTGTTGGAAGGGCTGACTTACAGCACCTCCAACAGTTCCTTCATGGAAGGCAACTGGATGTGCCACAGGAGACTATCCAAGTTCTTGATGTGGTGTTAAGGGAGTCCCCCTCAACAACGTAACGCCTCATCTGTTCCCTTTCTTTACACCCTTTGTTTGTACTATAGATGCATTTAAATTTCAGGCTATGTAATGTTGGGAGTAGAGTCTGTAACTTGGCCAGTTTTCCGCATTACAGGTATGTCACTGTGTCGAGATCATTCTTTTCTCCACTGTTCGGGAACAAGAGGGACATTGGGAATGGCGTGGAGTGCTGGAGGGGTTATTACCAGAGTCTACGACCCACACAGATGGGGTTGTCACTAAATCTTGGTATTGTGTCTTGAAAGTCAAAGGATGTTACTCCTTATTAGTATCTTTGTTATGTCGGTTTTCCAGCACTAAGTTTCCCACCTTAGCAATTCTCTGCTCCATATTATTCCTCCGTTTGTTCTTGTTTACAACACTCACATTTGGTGATAGAAATTAGCAGACTTGCATGTTATAAGACCCCAACCTTGCAACAGCTCCTGTCTTATCTTGGGTTTTTTTTTTAATCTTTTTGTGTTTAAATATATGATACATGTTTAGCATTGATGTTTCATCTTCTTGGACAGATATTGCTGCAACATCTTTTTACAAGGCTGGGCCTCTTGTAGGTTTTGTACAAGAATATCTTAACATTCGAGACAGTGCAAGGCCCTTGTCAGACACAGACCGTATTAAGGTAATGTCACTTGGTAATCCTTTTTCATATCTTAGATAGTTGTAGCTGTTAAATGACTCTGTAAAAGTGATTGCTATATCCTCTATTACATCTTTTGTGCTTTTCATCTTGATAGTTAAAGAGAGCTTTGAGAGGAGTCAGAGTTGAAGCTACTCATCGGAGGGACATATGCATACGTTATAAGATTACAGGCATATCATCTGCTCCAATGAATCAACTGATGTACTCTCATCCCTCTGTCAAAATTTTCCTGTTCTTGATTGATCCTTACAGCACTTACATACAAAATAGAACTTGATTGAGTTCATTTGTTTGCTTTTAGGTTCTCTCTTGATGATCAGGGAACTAGGGTATCTGTTGTCCAGTACTTTAAACAGCGATATAACTATTCTCTGAAGTATGTTTCATGGCCCTGTCTTCAAGCTGGGACTGATAGTAGACCAACTTACTTACCCATAGAGGTATCGACTTCACATTAATGTCAAATAACTCCACTTCAAAATGTTGGATGATAATTTTCTTTGATGCTGATGTATAATGGTATTCATGTAGGTTTGCAACCTCCTTGAAGGACAGAGATATGCTCGAAAACTGAATGAGCGACAAGTAACAGGTATATTGAGGGCAACTTGTCAGAGGCCATCAGACAGGGAAAAGAGTATCTTGGAGGTGCTTAATAGTTGCCATCTTTTCCCATTAAATTGTTATATGTTCTGTGATGCATCACTCATTAGTAGGAAGTGTAAGTTCCTTTTTAGGTTCAAAATTTATTGATCTGTGCTTTTTCATTTATATACCAAGTGAAGATGGTACATGGTAACAATTACAACAATGATAACTATGCGAAGGAGTTTGGAATTAAGGTTATAAACCAACTTGTTTCTGTTGATGCTCGTGTGCTTCCCCCTCCAAAGGTAATTAATTATAAAATCCAAAATTTTGGCTAGTCAAATAGTGCAACTTGTTTGGAACTGTTCTCTTTTGAACATTTCAGTTGAAATATCACGATGCCGGGAGAGAGAAAGTATGCAACCCAGCTGTCGGTCAGTGGAACATGATCAATAAGGTGATGTGTGTTCTCTTTATAGCAGTCTTTTAATTCTCAATATTGTTTTATAATGTTGTCTCATTTCTTAGAAGGCAGTGAGCGTGCATCTGTTCTCCTTGTTCATGGGGTTTTTTTATTATGGTCAACTAACAATCTTTTTATAGTTATTAGGATGTTTTTAAGTTACTACCGAAGTACCTAGTAAAATGTACTTGGGATTTTGCTTCTTTACGTGGGTAGAAGGAAGTTTATGTCAGTTTGTTAATTATATATTGTTGTAATTTTGTTTCTAATTGGTTTTCACTAGAACTCCACAATGTAGTCCACTTAAATCCTGCATTATTGTATTTGTAGGTGAAATGACCGTGCTTGCTTAAGCTTAGGGCCTCTGACATGATGCCTAACAATGTTTTTCTTTGTTCTTTTGGGAAGTCTCTGTATACTTAGATAAAATGACCGTTGGTTTTAAAGTTGGTTTCAAAACTCGGTGCATTCATTTTTTTTAATGTTCTATATCTTTGATTGTCCTTGATAAAAATTCAGTATCATGGCATCTCGTAATCATTTTATTATTTAGAAATTACAGTGATGCATCATCCTTATATTTTGTTTGTTAAAACATTTTGGTGGATACTCAGAAAATGGATAATGAAGGAACTGTACAATGCTGGACATGCTTTTGTCAAGAAAAAAATTGTTGGAGATGCTTCAGTTTTTCACGAATATGTCAAGATGAAGTTCTACGATTTTGCAAGAATCTTTGATCGTCCTTGATAAACAATTCAGTGTCGTATCTTCTTGTAGCCATTTAATTCTATTGATATTGCAACACTGTATCGTCCTTATATTTTGTTTTTCTTAAAACATTATGGTGGATACTCAGAAAATGGTCAATGGAGGAACTGTGCATTGCTGGGCATGCTTGAGTTTTTCACGAATGCGTCAAGATGAAGTTCTACGATTTTGCTGTGATCTTGTCAATATGTGCAACAACATTGGGATGGTATTGAGAATGTCACTCTTTTTTATTTTTGAATTCAACTGTTAAAATTATAGCATATCTTATTTAAAATTTCGAAGGTATTCAATCCAAAGCCATGTATCGACAATCAAGTAGCCCATCCTGATAGTGTTGAGTCTGCTTTGCGAGAGGTTCAAAACAAGTCTATGGAAGGACTAGCTCGCCAGGGCATAACAGGGAGGCAACTCCAATTGCTGATAGTAATTTTGCCTGATGCTAGCGGCTTCTACGGTAAGCATTATTTAGGTGGATGTTTATTGGCAAATTTTGCTTCCTTTGTTCTTGAAGTAATATACTAATATCTGGCTAATTAAGCTTATTCCTCAGATTATTTTTTTCTCATTGGTGACAGGAAGAATAAAAAAAGTTTGTGAAACTGAGCTTGGGATAGTGACACAGTGCTGCTTGCCTAAGAACCTTGCTAAAGGAGATAATCAGTATCTTGAAAATGTTGCTCTGAAAATTAACGTAAAGGTCTGCACTAATTTTTTTTACCCACAATCCAGTTTTATTTAACTACATGAATTATTTGCTTATGTTGTTAATGTGCTCTGCAAATAGGTTGGAGGGCGTAATACAGTGCTTGAAGGTGCCCTACATAATGGAATCCCTTTTGTAACAGACTTGCCAACTATTATCTTTGGAGCTGATGTTACTCATCCACCTCCAGGAGAGGATTCATTGTCCTCAATTGCTGCGGTTTGATCCTCTTAAACCTCTTTTAGTTATAATCATATCCTTTCTCTTCTGAGTATTGAATCTTTGTAGATGGGTTATAAATTATTCTCCCGTCAATTAATGTTGTGATGCAAAACGTGATGGAGAAAGATGAAATAGGGAATTAAGAAGGGAAGGAATGAGGTTTTACACCTCCATCCTAAGAAATGGTTTCACACCAAAATCCTCTAGAGAATAAATCATATAAACTTTCATTAAGTTTCAAAGAAAATATAACGAGTCTATATATAGACCTATAATGGAATTAAGCAAAAAGCACCCTACATAGGAAATAAATAAAAAACACCCTAAATAAATAAAAATTAGAATCAGATCCCTATAAAAGGGATCATCAACTGTCGGCGCCTCCTGCATTGGTACACAGGTCATCGCGTCCTATCAATAATGTCCACATCATATTGTTTCCATCACATCATGTGTTATACCCTCTATATAGGTTGTTGCTTCAATGGATTGGCCAGAGGTTACCAAATATAGAGGTTTAGTCTCTGCCCAAGAACATAGGCAGGAAATTATAAAGGATCTGTTTTCAGTTGTCCAAGATCCGCAGAAGGGGACTATCTACGGGGGCATGATTAGGTAAGTTCAGCATATTTCTGTTCTTAAAAGAACCATGCTTTTATGAGCCCTAAATAATCTTTTGGTTTGCAGAGAATTGTTGCTAGCTTTTTATAGAGTGACCAAACATAAGCCCCACAGGATCATATTCTACAGGTTGTTAGGAGTTAACTATCTGACATTTAGGTTCATACTATTGAGGGAAAACCTCTCTGATATTTAACTTATATTTAGGGATGGCGTAAGCGAAGGCCAATTTAACCAGGTGTTGTTGAATGAAATGGATGCTATTCGGAAGGTAATGCTTTTGTTCAACTAATTCTATCTTAAATTAAATGCATTTTGCAGTTTGTTATCTTGTTTATTATCTCCATTTGCTTGCTTTTTTGTATTTTTTTTTTGTAGGCTTGTGCTTCTATACAGGAGAATTACCTTCCTCCAGTAACATTTGTGGTGGTTCAGAAGCGGCACCACACTCGCCTGTTTCCAGAAGTTCATGGGAGACGGGATTTAACTGATAGAAGTGGAAATATATTACCAGGTGAGTTAACCATGACGCCATACTTTTTTCCAATATGATTTGAAGTGATCCTATTCTGCTGTTTCAGGTACCGTGGTTGACACAAAGATCTGCCATCCCAGTGAATTTGATTTCTATCTTTGCAGCCATGCTGGTATACAGGTAAACTTGTTCCCCTCTCCTTAACAGTTTTTGTATCCAAGTTACTTTCTGCCCTTTGGGTGTTATAATTCTGAATTTTGTTTTTCTTTCCTTTTAACAGGGGACTAGCCGTCCAACTCACTACCATGTTCTATTCGATGAAAACCATTTTACTGCTGATGGTTTGCAGATGCTAACTAATAATCTATGTTACACGTAAGCTAAAACTTAGAGAAGTTCTATAGCTATTCTGCATCCCTCACCTGTTAATGATTTTTTTTTTACTTACCCGTTTCTTAACTTCATCTTATATAAGTTTGTCCATTTTATTTCATGTGAAAATGTAGCTATGCACGGTGCACGCGGTCTGTATCAATAGGTATGTCTCTATTATAGTTATAAATTACTCGCTATCAACTTCTGACAATCTCTTTAGCAGGAGTAAGTTCTTATGACCTCTCTTTGCCTGACAGTTCCGCCTGCATATTATGCACATTTAGCTGCATTTCGTGCACGCTACTATATGGAAGGTGATAACTCTGAGGGAACGTCTTCTGCCGGCGGGGGTAAGACTCGCGATACCTCTGCTGAGGTGCGGCAGCTCCCTCGCATCAAGGATAATGTGAAGGACGTAATGTTTTACTGCTGATTACCCATCTTGCTGATTTAACTTTTTGACATACTTGGTAGGCATGGTCACAGGGAGGTGTTTGTAATTATTATCAGGATTATCTTTTTGACATACTTCTTTTTGTAATTAATATTTGATATCCTGTATGGTCTTGTTCTATATTGGATATATTTAACAGTTAAATATGATATGATCATTTTCCTTCTCTTTTGTCTTGTACTAGTACCAGGTATGCTCTTATCTCTTGAGATCACTCACTCACTCACTCACATAGTCACATGTAGAAGAAATAGGGAAATGCTGTTGGATGTCAGAAGACAGTAGCAACGTAACGTGCTAATTCTTTGCTGGAATATAATACCCTCACTTCCCTGTTGTTCGTACTTCTTGCCTGCTCAGGTCGGGTTTATATTGTCATATTGCATCTAAGTTGGCCTACTTACTGTCGGGTGTTTTCCTCTATAGGGTTAATTACATATTTTGGCTCACTCTTTATCTCTTATCTTCTAAAACTTGTACTATTAAAAGAGAACAGTCTACGGTAAGAATTTTTAACATAATTTATTACGTGATTAGCACTTGTTGACTCTAAAACCTTACCTTCTCCGTTCTCACACGATGTCTTCTTTTTCTTCCCAACCCAAATCCTAAATTACCATCACAATCACCATGGCCATTAGTTATCTCATTTGCCCAAACCCTCAACAATCTATACACCTTCAACAAGAACCTATTTATCTCATCATCTAGATGAACATATTTACCAAATGAGTAAATAATTTTGCAACCTTCATGTTGAAGGGATTTGACTATTTCGAATAATTTAGAGGCTCAAGTTGTTAAAAAGAAAAGAAAAAAAATGAGGGGCGAAAGAAAAAGTTTAATAGTTTTGAGGGGTTGAAAGTATAATTAACCAATTTTCTTCTATATTGCTCCAGTGCTTCACTAAATCATCACCAAAGGCAACAGTATAATACTCCACCTAGCAGTACTGCAAACAGCAAACGTGGAGATCTTTAGCCAAATACTTGTCTTCCATATTAGATTCACCTGCCTAATTTTCTCAACTAAAAAAAAACCGTACGCATATTTACAAACTAGAAATGAAAATGTTACCAATATCAAAACCATCATCTTCAAAGAAAATATCATCAATCTGTCAGATGCACTACATTATGATGCATCAGTTTGCACAGTTGTAAAACTCAAATACTAAATAATGGCAGCAAACAGAAACATCCAGGGAGGGGGCAGCAACACTGAACCTTCATAGAAAATTGAGGGAGCTTGAATCTACACACATCTCAGGATATAAAATAGATTTCCCTGGCCAGGTATTTTCCGGATTTGTCCTACAGATCCATATGGATTGTAAACTGACAATTTCTCGTAATCTCCTCTTGTTAAATATACAGATGAAATGATATCGTCCATGCTACTATGTCCTTCCTAGCAGTACAGTAGAAACCATCGAAAAAATCATTATCCGATGCTTCTGATTAACTTTCCTTTCACCCACCAGAAAACATGAGAATAAATAGAACATGTCTTGTTAATCAATCCATTTAGGAAGCACAACTGATACTGCTTGTCCTATATTCCCAGTCTATCTCCATAATGCAGATACTGAACCTTATCGTGGTTAATATATAGTACTGTCAATCCTCTAAAATAGACCCCAAGTTCTTTTTTTTACCTCCTCTTTCTTCCAATGTGTCACCGCCTGTAGCGATAACGCTTGAAGTTGAAATAGACGTGGAGAATCCCCCGCTCGAATGTACACTTGAAACCCTTCTTATGAGAGTACTCCCATTCCTTATTTACAATGCGGAATGCCTGTTCATAAGTACACACAAAATATAAGAAAAAGACTATTTTACATTTATAAAAGCATAATGAAAAGTTAAGACTTAAATATGATACTCACAATATCCTCATATGGAGGCCCTGCATGAAATCTTATAAAGCATGTCTCACCATTGCTCCCATCCTTCTCAATGGTGTACACTGGTGCTTTTGATTTATCCACAAGATCAGGGTAAAAAATATTGAACTTGTATCCCTGAACAATTTTAGGGGGAGGATTGTCGTGATCATAATGCGTCTGATTATATTTGTTCCACTCATATCCGGTATGCACCCGATTGAAATACTTCGGTTTTCTTGGGCGGTACTTATCATGCCACCAGTATACCTACAAGCACGTGAAAAGATGAAATATAAGCATGAGTCAGTTATCTATAAACATAACAAAACAAGATCAATCAATTTAACTAATTATGTGGTTTTATTACAAGTGACATCACATCTGCATATATGGCTTTTCACACCAATGGAGAACCCATAATTATATTGTTTCAGCAAAGTGAAATAAAGCACTTCTACATGCATGCAGACAAGGATGCGACTACTCATTGAATTGAAACTAATTCAGTTCTATCAAACTCCCAACTGCTCATGCCCATCACAGCAATCATATTGTTATTTCTTGGAATTCAAAAGAAGTTAAACTCAGACCTGTGAATCCAGATTTATTTCAGCACCAGAACCAAACACCGCATCCCCTTCCTCCATGGCTCCCATAGCTTTCATTGCTTTCAGTTCCATTTCATCAGGTTTACTTGTTTTTCTTGTCATTGCTTCCTGAATTTTTCTTCTGTGTACTGCAGCCTCATCACGTTTCCTTTCCTGAACATATAAAAATCCGAGAAATGTGATATTTGTGACACCATAAAAAAGAACAAAGAAATTTATTGCACAGGTAGCACCACCAAGAATATTGTCTTAATAAGCAGTTAATTATACATTGAATAACATGAATCCAGTGTGTTTTCAATGTTATCAGCATCCAAGGGAAGAATGTGAAATGGCATGCTCTATAGCGTGGAGAAAAGGTCAAAACTGTCAGTAAAATAAGGTCTTCCCCAAAATAAATTGGTCTTCCCCAAAAAGATCTAAAACTTTGCCAGCAAAATAAGGTCACCACATAGTCTGTGGTTTGACTATCTTTTAATCAGAAATATCAAGTTATAAGTACTATTATAAGTAAAAATATCCCCAATTATGATAGTTCCCCCGATTTAAAAATTAGTCAAGTAGATGTCTTCCTTTACTTGTAAATAGAAGATCTATTCAGAAAATCATAAACCCTACTTTCAAACTACTGATATCCTCACTATCTTAATTGCCACCAATAATTTTTCTCAAAAGCTGGATGATCTCTTAGTTGGACATCCAGCTCTTCATTTCCAGCATCGCAAACTTAAATCAAAGAGAGACAAACAAAAGACCAAACAGTTAACATCTAAATCTGTATTTGGTACAGTACCAGTTCAGCTTTATCCACTTCAGGGTCAATTGCTTCTTCATCTTCTTGACCATGCAATAGCTCAGGTGAGAAAGATCCTGGCTCCTCTTCCAGCTCATGCTCTGATTCCTCAATAATAGGTTCAGGGGAATATGGTTTCGCATCTATACACATAATATATATCAAGTCAATATCTAAGAACTCCCAGATGAGTAAAAGCTGAATGAATGAAGATGAGGAAGAAGAACATACCCTCTACATCATGGATCACATCTTCCTCCTTAGGCTTGATTTCAGTATCTGTTTCTGAGCCCTGTTCAGCCTTTACCTGCTCTAGATGGTGCAGCTGCTTTTCCAACAGAGAGGCATGGATTTCCTTCAAGCGAGCCTGCAGTCATCAACATAGCAGAGAAAGTGCGTTAGAAAACTATGCTCAATATTCTTGAAGCAATTAGGATGCACTTGCGACTCCTGAAATACCAAGTCAAACAAAGGTTGAATTAATGTGCAATATGTGAAATAGTGTGTATGTTGTATCCCTCGGCAGAATATTGTAAAAGCATAAGCTTGACTCTTGGTAAGTAATAAAGTAGAGGACAACAACCTGGATGGAGCTAAACACTATATGTAGATAATGATCTAAATGGAGTTACATAAAAGAGCTATTTTGTTGATAACAGGCAGCATAATAAATGGACATTGTGCTAAATAAGGAACAAAACAATCTTAGGCACAAAAAATGACAAGATTGTTATAAATTGTAGGGAGGAAGCGAAGTGGGCAACATGGGCTGGGTAATTCTTATTAAATCAGGGGAGACCAATAAGTTGTTCCACAGCATTCCCATTGGTTGTACATGGATCTGCCTATGACCATTAGCTAAATGGGTCATGTAAATTGCATGCATTTCCAACTTCAAGAATAATTACTCACTGCTATGCAAATTTAGAGATGCACATGAACATGAAAGGCACATGCTCTGGTGTGACAATATACACATGAATCATGGAATCACCTTCATCTCCAAGGCACAGACAAGCCAAGGAGCATAAGATTATTTAAGCAACTTAGAAGAATGCAATTTAGATAGCTAAATCTGTATGGATGAAGATGCCTATAACATGAATTGTTCAACATGATCTGGTAAAGATCAAATTTGTTTTCTACACTGACAATGGACTCAATTACAACAGGTTTAATTTTCTTTTTAACCTTCACAACAAGAATCAAGAACTAGAAGTATTCCAAATAAGTCTAAACCTCAAATCATTAGATTGCTTGTTCTTATTGAAGCATGGGATTTACACGATAGTATATTCATGCATTAGCATGGAACACTGCCAAGACTCTAGTAAAAAGCATGTCATACCTTGGCATACTTGCATACTTTAAACATGGAACCAAGTCACTCAGCAATGAACACAATTTTATTCTACTAGAGTTCTCAAATGGTACAGCATAAATATTGGAGATGTACTGAAATATTAGTCTGATATATAATGGATACTGGATAGAATTTGAAACTAG
The DNA here is from genome assembly GCF_048772165.1 of Typha angustifolia. Classification (NCBI taxonomy): domain Eukaryota; kingdom Viridiplantae; phylum Streptophyta; class Magnoliopsida; order Poales; family Typhaceae; genus Typha; species Typha angustifolia. Next base: position 2,486,946 of record NC_133245.1, read on the forward strand.
TAATTTCTTAAGCAGACTAATATTTCAACATGGAATAAACACCTAACATGCCAGACTATACCAGTACCTAGTATTTTACAATTGAACCTCAGAGGACAGATATTTCTGGTATAACTCTCATTTTTTTCATTTTTGAGGGATGAAAGAACATTTGTGCATACCTTCTCTTTGTAAATCCGAAGGCGTTTCAAGATAGCTTCCCAATATTCAACCACCTTGGCAGTGCCGGAGCGCATCTGTGACTCAATTTGAAGTTGCATTGTCTCCAATTGGCTAACAGTACGTCCTTCTAAGAGATTCTTCACATCTGTCTCAATGCTTGAGTGTAAACCTCTTTCTTCAGCAAGGACCTCAGGAGGTGGTTCCTCACCACGCACTCTAGCTCGATCCAGTGCATCTCTTTTTCGAGCCTCAGTTAATTCCCAATCACAAATCACCATCAATGCCTGATCAATATCAAACAATTATTACAAAAGTAATGATATGGAATTCCATATCTTTATAGATTTTAACAAAAAAACTAGTAGATAGAAAGAAAAAAAAAGGCTCTGCTATCTAATTATAAAATAATTCAATTGTTATCAACGATACTTCCTTAGCAGCATATATGAGGTGGAGCCACCTTTCAGTAAGGCACTCTTCTATTTCCTTGCTAGAAATCTAATATGCAATTTAGTGCATTCAGTAAGCCAAGTAGTTCTCTTGAATACTAGTACTCCGTAAGTACATATGGTAGTATAAGAAAGATACCACAAATGAGTTTCAAGTGCAACTAAACATTCAGCGCCAGGAAAACAAGCTGGATTGAGAACACATATGCAATCAGCTAAAAGAAGATACAGATGAGTACCATCAGTTACGTCACAAGTCATCAAAATAAACATGCATAAATGGTTAGAAATAAGAGCACCTCAAAGGTTCAGAGAACAGAGAATTCTTGTTAAAATGTTAAAAGAATGCCTCCCACACTTCATAATATAATAACTAAAATTGAGACAACACATAAAATCTTAAATGAATAAAATAACAAATATTTAAGTTCATATCAAGGAAGTAATTAAACCACACAAAAAGGATTGAATTGCGCAATTAATATCATGATAGAAAAGTGAAAATTGGACAGCTTTTTGTAAATGCAATTTCTCCATCATTGTTATATGATGTAAAGGACTTATGAAAATGGTGACACAAAAGACAAGGAGTAGTACCTTCCAGTACTCAGTATGCATTGCTGTTTCGCCGCCAAGGTCTAGATGCATCTTAATGTCATTTTGCAGCTCCTCCATTTCCTTAGCCGTCAATCCCTGCTTATTTATTAGGAAAAATATAATGATAGTCACTAAAAGGTAATAAGGATATCTACCTTTTTCATAGACTCTAACTATGCCAACAGTGATCAGTTTCCAAGAAAAAGAAAACAAAACTTGAAGTGTCTAACTACTTGACATAAGGCAAACATCACATAATTTGGAAATTGTGTAACTATAGGAAACGACGATAGTTTAAGTGAGGCTAGTCCTCACTCACTCTCTGAAAAAACTATAGGAAATGATAATAAGAATATATCAATTGCTTGCTTGTTTTTCATTCTGCTTTATCCTGAATATGAATGTTCAAAGTAAATAAATGGTAAGATAGATGTTCTTCGATACAAAAGCATTTCAAGAAAGCAAGTCACAGTTGAAGACTATTTTATATTAATCTATGTTGGATAGTTCACGTTATATTTAATCCAGATTCAATATTTACCAGCATTGCTTTTTTATAGCAGAAATAGTTCCAAAATTTTGTATCTGCTGAGTGCTAGCACATGAAAATATATCATTATAATTCATCAATAACTCACCTAGAAACCATAAATGAGAAACCTACAAAATATCAAGGAAAAGAGTACCAATTCCAACTTAAAAATGCTGGCTTCTCTTCTCATTGGATTTCCATATTCATCAAGCAAGGAACGAAAGAAGATTTATATATTCATATGACAACACAAAGAAGTATACTTACCTTGAATACCATGTATGGTTCATTTAATTCAATATCACAATCTTCAGAGAACTTAAGATTCTTCAAAAGTATATCGATGGGTTTCATGCGTCCCTCACGCAATCTAATCTCAGACCTGATTTTGCTCTGATCAAAATGGAACTGCAGAAGATTACACAGAAGGGGTTTAGAAGCAGCCCAGATAAGGGCTTCAGGAGCAATCTAGATTAACATTGGTAGAGACTGTCTAAGAGTTCATGTCTACACCTCTTCCTCTTTCTTCTCCCAGTCTTGGAACTCAGCTCGAGCACGTTCCCGAGCTAGCAATGCCTGCAAAAATTTTAAAAGTTCATCTACTATGCAAGACGAATCAATGCGGTATAGATAAGACTGCAACAAAACTCCACGACTATATAAATATTGAATATTTAACCAACCATCTCCTCCTCATGTTGTGCCTTTTCAATAGCTCTCTCTTCTCTTCTTTTTTTAACCTTTTCTATCTCTGCCTGAATTAGGAAAACAAATGGTAAGAAATCACATCTACTAAGGAAATAAGCCTGAGTACAACAGAAAGCACATGTCCAAACTGCAAAATTGCAGTGCAACCTACTGTCTAGCTACAAGTAAATATGCAACTATATCTACTCAAAGTTTAGGGAAAAAAAAAACACAACTATGTCTGAGCATCAAACTTGTAACTTACTATAACTAATCCTTTTCTCAGTGGCAGATTATTGCATATATGCATCTAGAGTTTGAACCAGAACATGCATGAGACCTATGCTATATTTTAAGTGAAGCTCCAATATTCAAAATAGGTCATACTCTTATACAATGACCATTTATTGCATACCATTCTTTCTCTCTGTCTCTTCTTTTCAGCTTTAAGAGAAATATCTAAAGGTTGGCCTTGAGCGACATCTCGTTCAATCTTCTTTCGCCACACAAAACTGTAATCATGTTAGAAAAATAGAATGAGCATGACCAATTCAGAAATAGGAAGATATTGTACTATGAAGCTCTTCTAGCAACAATTAAAGATCGGTGAGTAAGATCAGCTATATGCTCCTTTGAATTTAGTTGCAAATGGCAGCACCTCAAGACTGTGGTGTCCATTTTATTGCTTCTATTATAATCAACTTTTAGATTTCTTATTCCCCCATTTCACATGGTAGACATAAATTGAGCCACTAGTACTCTATATGGTCCTTATGCTGGACGGTAAGACCAAATTAAATTACCATTATCTAGTTAATAGAGATGTGTCCAGCTAACAATATATAATTCCTCACTCTCTTTCTTCTAATCATATCTTATTGGCCAAATACAATATTACCATGGTTCTTTATACTTCTAAGTGAGGACCGCCTCTTGTTGATTACTAACAAAGCCAGAACAATCCATCATGGGATTCTGCTCCTACCATGAGACAATAAATTTATCTACTGATAGTGCAAAAAAGAATGAGAACATAATGTAGACCGACGTAGCATCTAAATACTATTGCCACTTAAATTGTTTATCCCATCACTACTCTTGCCCTAGTCGATTCCCAACTTTCTGCTAGAACTCAATAATCTATACTAGCAAGCACATGTTTATAACTCCAATCAGTTAATCAAAGATTCAAAATAAGGCAATGTAAACCAGTACAGATGCATATTGATGCAAAATGTAGCTTGTGCAAAGCCAATAATTCTCCCAGATATATTTACAGTAATCTAATAAGAAATAGCTTACTAGCTTATCTTAAATTCATTCCCAGTTATTATATCACATATTAAACTTTCTCAATATAAATTATAAGACCAGAAAGAGGATAATACAGCTAGAACGCAAGCTAGCTTATCTTAGGTCAGACAGCACAGAGACAGTAAACAAGGTAAAGGCTGATATCTTCTGTCTCAAGCAGACTTTACCATGTTCTGAACTAAAAACTTATATGACAAGCTACTAAAGTCACTATGGCAATTGCTATCAATTACAGGTTGTTCAAAGGTTAAGAAGGGATCAGAAATAGCCCTTAGATATTGAGTGAATCTTCTACTCTAGTATCCGATTATTTTCCTTAAAAAGATTGCCTAACGAGAGAAAGTATGGAATTTTATCTGCCATTAAATTCGGCGAAGGGAAACCGAAGAACATCTATCATGTACAATATAACTCCTAAGCTAAACAAGAACACTGATCCTGCTTAAAATTTTGGATTCCAAACAACAGTTTCCAACTTCTCAATAATGGAGTAGAATTCTTAACGTTCAAAGCAAAAGGCTATCTTGCTTACTTCTCCGTAAGATTTGAATCCCCAAAAGGGTTGGAATCGTTCGAATATCCGGAAACCGCGCTCGCCTTCAGTTTCTTAGCCACCCTCAAAGCCTAAAGACGGGACAACCAATCAAAACCCTAAACAAATTTCATTTCAAAAAGGGGGGGAGGGACAAAAACCAGATACCATACAACACAAAAACCCTAGAGACGAATCGAAAGGCAAAAGGAATACCTTCTTCTGGGCTTTCTTCGCCATGTACTCCACGATCTCCTCCTCAGTAACATCTTTCGACGACTTACTTCGGCGCCTCCCACGGCCCTCCTCCTCGGATCCGGAACGCGACGACTCATCCCCGCTACCACTCCCATCACCAGAGGAGCTCCTCCTCCGCCGGTGGTCCCGGCGACTTTCTCCGTGGCGGCGGCGGCGGCGGCTCCGGCTTCGGGAGGAGGAGCTTTTCCGCCTCTCGGATTCGGATTCGGATTCATCGTCCTCCTCGGAAGAAGGGGTTCGGCGATGCCTCCCCATACTGAAAGAGGCGGGATGTGCTTTGCTCTTTGCCGACTTATTATTAACACAAGAAAGGAGAGTAGCTTGAGGTAGCGCTAGAAGCGATCGTGGGGCTTTCAGGCCGGGCTGGGCCACAACAGGCTCACACCAGGTTCGGCCCGGTCCCAGTCAAGCAACTTCAGCCCGCTTGAGGCTAGAGTTTATGGATTTTCCATTACCAAAAAAAAAGAGTATATAGAAAAAAGAATAATGACCAAATTCAACGTTTTTATATAAAATTAAAATTTTAACACTAGTTGCTGAAATATTATTTAAACGGATTGAATATTTTAGAATGAGATAAAAGTACGGAACTATACTTTGATCTCAGAATTAATGAGTTTTTTAAAATAAAAAAAAAGGATTAGGAAAACCATGCCACAAATGCTTTTCCAATTTTACAGGATTGACAGCAGAGAATTAAAAGACATTCCTTTGTGAAGTTTGAATTGAATCATTCCCCTTCAGACATTCCTTCTCATCTAATTTCTCTTTCTCTACAGAAGACTTCGTCTCCTCTGCTTTACTCTCTCCCTCCAACCCCTCTCTAAACCTCGCATATATATCTCCTCTGTAGAAATCTTTAGTCCTCCATGCCAGTAATAACATCACGAGAGCTCCGGCGAGCGTCACCGCCGTGATAATGAGAAACGAACGCTTAAAGCACTGCACTCCAATGCAGGTCAACGACTTCCCTGACGACGATGGAACCAGTTTATGGCCGTTCTGCTTCATGGCCTCTCTGTCGTACAAGTATCCGGCGACTCTCACGTTGAGGATGTAGGAGCCCACCGGGCTCGCCATCCCGCCGAAGTTATATAATGTGGAGTAGTACTTGAGGCCGAAGAGCTCTGATATGATGGAGAGGATCAACGGCATGGCGGCGCCGAAGCAGAAGCCGATGATGATGGAAGCGGCGTAGAGGGAGCCCGGGACGCCGAAGGCGACGAGGAGGTGGCCGAGGCAGGAGACGAGGAGGACGAAGGCGAACATGAGTGGGCGAGGGAGCTTGTATTTGGCTAGTAGGATCTCCGACGCGAATCCGGAGGCGACGCGGCCCGTGTAGTTCCATATGCTGATGAGGGAGACGAAGGTGGCGATGCTCTTGGCCGGGTAGCCCAGAGACTCGCCGATCTGGCCCATGTTGTCGATGGCGGTCAGCGTGCCGCCGACGCCGAAGACGGTGGAGACGAAGAGGAGGAACATGTCGACGCTGACGAGCGCTTGGAGGATCGAGTAGTCCTCGCCTCGATTTGGGGATTTGAAGATCTTTACAATGCGAGACAAAGTGAAATTATTAGTATTTTTACTACTAGCATTGCTCAAGATGGTGGCGGTGGTGGTGGGAGGAGAAAGGGGGATTTTTTTTGGTGGGTGGTTTTGTTTAGAGATGGAGATCTCTTCTCTTATTACGACGGCGAGAGGGAGGATGAAGAGGAGGAAGAGGACGACGGCGGCGCTGCCGGCGTACTCAGCGCGTGTGAAGGCGAATTTCTTCTGGAGGATGATTACGACCATGAGATACGCGGCGAGGGCGAGGGAGACGTAGAGGAAGTTGCAGAAGACCTTGAACTCGTTCGACAAGCGATTTGGGGGGATGATGCGGATGGTGCGAAGGAACACGGCGGAGATCGCCGCGGGGAGCCAGGCAATGAGCAAGACGAGAGACTTGGAGTCGCGGCCGCCGTAGAAGGCGAGGTAGAGCTGGGTGAAGACGGCACCGCTGAGGCCGACGAAGCCTTTTAGAAGCCCGAGGACGATGCCGCGGCTCTCGGGGAAGTTCTTGACGCAGGTGACGAGCGCGCCGGTGTTGGCGAAGGACTGGGAGTTGGCGCCGACGCAGATGTAGAGGCACATCTGCCACACGTGCGGGCGAGGTGTGCGGCCAGTGATGGAGAGGTAGACCATGAGGTAGCCGAAGAGGTTGGTGGCGGAGCCGACGGCGAGGATGAGCCAGGTCGGGGTGACCTCAGCGAGGAGGCCGGCGTGGATGCCGACGTTGGCGCCGAGATCCTTAAAAAAGCTCAGAGTGTTGAGCGTCTGCTGGTTGTAACCAAGGGAGGATTTAATGTCGGCGGAGTAGATGGCGAAGATGTAGGTGGCGCCGGCAGCGGACATGATGAGGAAGGAGGCGAACGCCATGAACCATCGGCCGGAGAGCATCTGGACGGTCAGGCCCATTGGCCCGGACGATAAAAATGACATCTTCTCTCTCTCTCTCTCTCTACTATCCTCTATCTCTAAACTCTATAAAGAGAAAGGCCATAGATAGCTAGACTGGCATTGTTTCTATACCAATTAAAATTGTTGCAAGATAGTTACAAATAACACCCTATAAATTCATTATTTCATGGGCAACTTTTTATACGCTAATGAACTTATTAAGTGGCATTTGGTCCCGTGAACCAGCAAGTGGTAGTCGGTTTCCTTCTCCACCTCCTCCTCCTCCTCCTCCTTTATATCCTTCTATGTCGTTTTCCTTCTTTCTAGATAAGATTCTCCGAAGGAGGTCCGTTACTGAAACATCCGGATCAATAATAGCAAAACTAGTCAACGGTCATGGCTAAATTTTTGGATGTAACTTACGATCTTAAAAACAATGTCGGATAGGAACGTAGGATCAGCTTTTAGGTCGTTGATCCGCACCGACATTTGAACACAATCGCTTCAGATAAGGACTGCTTTGGGTTCGACTCGAGTTAGCCCAATCTTGTCTAAACTAACCTGCTTTAGTTCTTGGCCTAGCCCATTTTGGCCCATTTTATAAAGATGAGAGGTAGTCTAATGGTTAGATATATTTTTCTCTCGAGCATATAGTCTAACGGCCATTGATATATGTTTCTTAGTCTCTCACTGCTTTGGGTCATTGATAATGGTAACTTAGAAAATATACAAAAATACTATATTTGAAATTAGACGAAAGATTCCACTTCTGTATTATTTTTTTATCAAATAAGATGCTATGTTTATAAATAATTATAATAAGGGATTCGTTCATAACACTGTCAAAAAAATAGTGTTATTTATAATGTTCTTTTAAATATAAGTTTCTCTTACCTAACACCACATGACATTGTTAAATAATCTCAAGCATAGACTGATGGTCATCGATATATGTTTCTTAACCACTCACTGCTTGGGGTTCTACTATAACTTGATGGTGGAAGTAAGTAGGAAACAACCTCGGTTAATCTGTGATTAAATATCTAATCAATCTTCTCAAATCGATTCGAGATTAAATAAGTGATTGTTAGGCCACCAAATCTCATGGATATGAGGATGGGCTTGATATAAATCTTATCAAAAAAAGAAATAGAAAAAAGAATGTGCCTGTCTCATATATTATTACCTAACTAATGTTTGTGATTGGCCCATTAATCTAATCTCTCGCATGCACCTCCCAGAGATCCAGCTCAACTAATCCATAGACAGATCTATATCTTTTAATAATTTTCCATTTCATAGTTTTGAGATTATGATCGTATGATAATTATAAAATGAATTAACTACACATAGAGCCTTCATAAACTATATAATAGTTCTTTCCCCAATGATATTATTGTAAAATATCAAATAACTATTTTACCCTCATTTTATTTCTTTCTTTTTTAAAATAATAATACTAAAATATTCTTAGAGAATCTAAAATTAATCACACGACTAATCAAACAGTTTTTTTTTAACAGAAAAATCTAACAAATAATGACTAATATAAGGAATAATTTTGATGTTTTACGCATTGATTCCCTTAATTATGTAAAACATCGACTGTTGAAAAATACTATCACCTCAAGATCCATTTATTTTCTTCATTTTCCTCCCTTTGTAATCTTTAATTTATTTTCTTTTTATATATTTTCCCCTTTAATCTTATAACTTGGTGTCACCCATTATTTCCATGTGTATAGGCAATAATTCAAAGAGTCCAGATATAATTATCCCCATCTTCTCTAGTGGCCTAATTTCATTAGCATCTCTAATGCAAGTCATGACCAAGCTTTGCAGTGGGTCATTTAGTTTGTACCTTAGATTAACTTTCCAATATTTAAACATATCTATTTTACTTGTGAAACATTGGCAATCATATGCTCATATATTTCCATGTTAATTGGGCTCCCTCATCACTCCAATAGAAGGGAGAGAGATATGTCTCTGGATCTTATGCAAAGTTAAGCCTAACCTTAAACACTATTTAACATGAGATCAAGTGTAGGGACAAAACCACTAGAAATTTAAATTAGAGACAGGAACATTAATTAGATCTTCCATCCAAATCTTTGGCCTTATCCATCACATGTAATTTAATTTCATCTCTCATAGGAAACAAAAAGGAGAGGGATACTTCCTTTTTCTTATCTTACTTAATTTTGTCACCATCCAATCTTCCAAAATGTTGCAAAGTTAAAAGAAATAGTTTTAGAAAAAGTACAGAGCTGCTCAAAGTTAGAGCATTTGGAGTTAATTGATGTGCAAAGACCTACCTAATGTCCAATAATTGAGGTACATAACAGCCTGTAATTAGTTGTCTAAAATGTAACCCAACCGACTTAGTGTGTTGTTTCTTCCATAGATTATAAGTTCATAGGTTAATTATAAAATAAACAAAAGGGGTCCAGAAAGAGCCTAAATTTAAGGGCTCCAGTCCCAGATATTGTGAAGCTTGATGTATATATACATATATAAGTATTTTTTAATATAAAAAATTTAAGAGTTAGTCCAGTTAGGAGCTTAACCTCAAATTAAACAAGCCCTAAATAACCACACTGGCCTGCATTGCACTGCAAGCAGATTAAAAGAAATAAAGATGAAAGAAAAGTATAATCCAAGTACGTTTTTAGTAAGTACTACAAGTCAAACCAAGAAGTAACTTTCATTTCTTTGTATATTGACCGATATACCCTTCTCCTACCTTAGCATTTGCCACCATTAATTAACCACCTCTCCCTCTTTCTCTTCTCATCCACTAGACCTTCCCACCTCCACTGCTCCCCTCTCTCCAACCTTCACCATCTTCACCTCTCCACCACTAGCCGTCTCCTCCTCCGCCGCCTCAGCCGCAGCCGCATCCGCATCCGCATCCGCATCCGCCCCGTCTTTAAACTTCGCGTATATATCCCCTTGGTAGAACTTCCTAGTTCTCCATACCAACACCAGCGACACGATCGCTCCGAGAACCGTCACCGCCGTTATAATTAGAAAAGAGAGCTTAAAGCACTGCACTCCCATGCACGTCAAGTCGTCTCTGGCCTTCCCCACCACTCCCCTGTTCTGCTTCGCCGCCTCGCGATCGTACAAATGCCCGGTGACCCGCACGTTGAGTATGTAGGACCCGATCGGGCTCGCGACGGCGCCGAAGTTGTAGAGGGTGGAGTAGTACTTGAGGCCGAACACCTCGGAGATGATGGCGAAGAGCAACGGCCATTGCGCCCCGAAGCAGAAGCCGATGAGGACAGACGCCAGGTAGAGGGACTTCGGCACGCCGAAGGCGATGAGGAGGTGGCCGACGCAGGAGAGGAGGAGGATGATGGTGAGCATTAGCGGGCGGGGGAACCTGTATTTGGAAAGGAAGATCTCAGACGCGAAGCCGGCGGTGACGCGGCCGGCGTAGTTCCATATACTAATGAGGGAGACGAAGGTGCTGATGCTCCGGGTCGGGTAGCCGAGGGATTGCCCGATTTGTCCCATGTTGTCTATGGCGGTCAACGTTCCACCGACTCCGCAGATGGTGGCGAAGAATAGGACGAGCATGTCGACGCTGACGAGGGCTTGGAGGATGGAGTAGTCGTCGCCTCTCGCCGGAGCCCTGAACATGTTTGTGACAGAAGAAAGCTTCGAACTGTTCGAATTCTCCGAGCTCAGCACTTCTTCGGGAACTTTAGCTACCACCGGCGGCGGCTCTTCGACGACGGTGATAGCAGTGGGAGGAGTATTAATCTCTTGCTGCTTTCTCCTAAAGATCTTGATCTCTTCTTTGATGACGACGGCTAGGGGAAGGAAGAGGAGGAAGAGAAGAATGGCGGCGCTGATGCTATACTCGGAGTGGGAGAAGGTAACACTGTTCTCCACGACGATCATGACAAGGAGGTAGGTGGCGAGGGCGATGGAGACGTAGAGGAAGCAGAAGAACGGCTTCGTCTCCCCGGGCTGCCGCACGTACGGCATGATGCGGATGGTGTGGACGAAGACGATGGAGATGGCGGCGGGGAGCCAGGCGATGAGCAGGACGAGGGACTTGGAATCGTCGCCGTAGATGGCAAGGTAGAGCTGAGTAAAGATGGCTCCGCTGAGGCCGACAAAACCTTTCAGAAGCCCGAGCACGATGCCGCGGCTCTCGGGGAAATTCTTGACGCAGGTGACGAGCGCGCCTGTGTTGGCGAACGACTGGGAGTTGGCGCCGACGCAGATGTAGAGGCACATCTGCCACACGTGAGGGCGAGCGGTGCGGCCGGTGATGGCCAGGTAGATCATGATGTAGCCGAAGAGGTTCATGGCGGCGCCCATGGCGAGGACGACCCACGGCGGGGTGATCTCGTTGATGAGCCCGGAGAGGATCCCCACGTTGGCCCCGAGATCCTTATAAAAACTCAGCGTGTTGAGAGTCTGCTGATTGTATCCGAGGGAGGATTTGATGTCCTTCGAGTAGATGCTGAAGATGTATGTGGCACCGGCAGCCGCCATGATGAGGAAGGAGGCGAAGACCATGAACCACCGGCCTTGGACGACGCGGACGGCGAACCGGAGGTTGAGGAAGCTGCGGAGAGGGGAGGCGGCATCGCCGTTCCCGCCGCCGGCGAAGACCATTGCTGCAGTTGGTGGTCGCTAATAGTTGGGGATCGATGCCTTTGTGTGGGAATTGACGGAGGAGGAGAGGGAGGATATATAGCAGCGCGTGTGGATTAGAGTAGTTTGATGATAGATAGAATGATAGGTGTGCGGATTGACTCGGGGGGAGCGGAGGAAAGGGATTGGTGTTGACTTGGAAGGACTTGCGAGAGGAAAGCCAGGTTGATTGGGATTTGGGGTTTGCTTTATTTTATTTTATTTAGATACTAAAGGGAAGTTTACAATTTTCACCCTTGGATATGGAATAATGCACTTTTGGCAAATACTTCAGTATGTCTTTAGAATTTATAATCCTGATCTCTAATAGCCTGTTTTCGTACTGATTTCAAAATTAAAGTACCTAAAATAATGGCATGTTAATTAATAAAATTAAATTACATGTCCCTAATTTTCAGGTTAAGTTCTATTTTTCTGTTAAGATTTTTTTTTATCTTAGATATGATTGTGATAGGTATAACTATGCATTAATTATAAGACATATCACTTAATACTAAATAATTTAAATTTAATTTTTTAAGATAGACTTCAATTTAAATATGATTCTGTATTTCTACATATTATTAAATTTTTATTTAAATCAATCTTACACTAACAAGAGTTAAATGTGTATAATTAAAAAATAATCAAAAAGATAAATTCAATTAAAATTTAATCAAGTTAATTATAAAAAAGATATTAGTATTCTCATTCTGATATATACATTACTCTCAGTTAAAGATATAACGTGCAAGACAATATATTTAAAAATAAATAATTATTTATTAAACTGATAATATCTTTTAACCTTTTTTGCATTGTTATTTTATCGTTAAAAATCTTAACAACTAGATTTTCATCAAGACTATTAATAAATAATTACTTCTATGGTACGAGAGAATCTCTCAAATATTTTGGGCAGGATATCATCTTATCTATTGATAGAAATTACTGGTAGAATATTTACCGCTAAGTTCTCAAATCAAAGAGTTTAGTTATGAAAATATTTTCGATCACACTAATTAGTTAAAATATGCTAAACCATAACTAATAAATTTGATTTTCACTATCTACATGCTTTAGATTTCAATAATAAAATATATTTATTTGGAAGGAATAGAAAATATGCAAAGATTTTTAATTTAATGGGGGATAATTAATGTTATTTATAGAAATTCATTAATATAAAATCAAACCTTATTTAAGATATGAACATATTCTCCGGGGAAGAGTTCCACTACATAAACATATTTATTCACAATTTAATAACCAAGCATAATTTTTTATATAATCTCATTTAAAATAATCTTTATATCTTATAACTAAATAATAAAATATAAATAAAATTATAGATGTACCTAATTTAAAATAGGATTTATCCGTAATGTTCAAGCTTATGTCGGCTAGTTTTTTAGGCCAATTTTCTTTCTTCAATCTAGCTTTTGGTCAAACTTAAATTTGGGAGATTAGTGGCCTCCAAATTGCGGCTTGTCGTATTGGATAGATATATAGCTAATTCACATAACTTTATCCCTTTCTCTTCACAAAACTTATTAAATTCGTAAATACTTCAATGCACCTTTAAAAATTATAAAAGGCTATAATAGTCCGTTTTCATACCTGGTACCAATTTTTCGGTACCGATTCCAAAACCATATCACGTAAAAAAAGAGTATATTAGTTAAAAAGATTTAATTACGTGTGTCTAACTTCCCAGTTTTCTTATTATATCTTTGAAGATCTTAACCATTAGATCTTCATCAAACTGATTGATAAATAATTAACTTTATGGTACGGAAGAAGTGCTCTACGTGTTTTTTTTCTTCCGTTAAGATTTCTCTTATAAATATAATTATGCCTTAATTATAGGAGATATCATTTAATATTAAATAATTTAAATTTAATTATTTGGAGATAAACTTCAATTTAAATATAATTCTCTATCTCTATATATTAAAATTTAATTTAAATCAATCTTAAACTAATAAGAGATATATGTAAATAATAAAAAATAATCAAAAAGATAAAATGTAATTAAATTTTCATCAAATTAATTATAGAAGACATCGATACCCTTATTTTGATATATATACATACTCTCAGTTAATGACATATATGTCTTTTACTTAATAAAATATTAAGATAATATAATTATCAAAAAATAATGTGCAAGATTATATATCTAAAAAAAATTATCTACTAAACTGGTAATATCTTTCATTCCTATTATACCCTTAAAGATCTTAACTAATTAACTCTATGGTAGGGAAGAAACGCTCTATTACATCGCCACCAGACTTATTAAATAAAAATAAAAGGATTTATTTTTTAGAAGAATTATTTTTAATATTAATTTTTTAAATAAAATTATGAGAAGATTACAATGCTACTGAAAAATATCTATGATCTTTATATTTGATTTTTTGTGCATAAAAAATATCTTACTTTTATTTTTCGTAACCGACAACTATTATATATATAGGTAAGTTAAATTAATTATAAGTATAAAATAATCTTAATAAAAAAAGGGATTAGATGTATTTTTTCTCTACTGAATTAAAGGATAAAAGCACTGATAACTCTCATATCCTTATTCTCCAGTATTTAAAAGACCACTGATGCCCGTAAATTTGGGAACCCTTTAGTGTCACTATTCGTCATTAAGACGTCAATTAATTAATTGATGGAGAGCCTTCGTTGACCACTAGTCATGCCCACTTGAGGGATTCCACCGATCGCCAAATTCCAAATTGAGCGTTGAAAGAAGAACATCTTTGCCTATCTGGAGATGTTTAGGATGATGAAGCCATTACAGTCAATAGACTAGTCTGCATTCAAACTTCAACAGCTCTTTTGAGTCTCTTCTCATCCACTGCATCTAAAGATTTCAGCTCATCTCATAATCATATTTGGGTCTACTTGATAGAAAAATATTAAATTTGCGATGGATATTTTATGTTAAGATTTGAAATATTTCACAAATTAAAACACTGACAAGTAAAAGAAAGCTCTGAATTTATTAATATCTTTTGGTATAAGTTTATGAGAAAGCCTAAGTTTGCATCCAATGAATTGAGCAATACTAGCAAGGTGGAATTGAAGGAAATTCCAAGCTCAATAAAGTGCCAAATCACTGCATATTAATGTGATTTGATCATTTGATGGTGACCCAATAATTTAAGGAGTATAATTTGTGGTAATCTCTAGCTTGCATCCAATGAATTGAGCAATAATAACAATCCCACCATATATCATGGGCTAAAGACAAATCTATTATTATCTTATGAAGTTCATGAAGTACATTTCAGGACTCTCCTATTTTTCCACAGCAAGTAACTGTTACATTTGTCTAAAGATAATGTGCATTTATTTCCAGTTGTTGAACAATTTCTTTGATTTATCCACTTGAATGGTTGCCATATATGATAGATGCCATTCATTAGTATCAATGCTATAAAGGCTTGATGAAGCAATAATATATACATATTAAAAAGAATATACATGTTAGAATATAAAATATATAAATTATACTTATATTTGTCTAAAGTATAAAACTTTCACTTATAATTAAGTTCAATTTTCAGCCTCTTAAAATATTTCGAGTTTAAAAATGATGAAAAGTTTTAGAATATGAAATATATTTCACTTCTTAATAAAATAAATTAGACATACACTAATTATTTTTGCTCTATTTCTTTTCATGATCTAGTTTTATTCCTTCCATCCAGTTCTAGTTCTGCTTCATACCCTATTTAATTACTGATACATTTTCAGACATGCATAATTATTATTTTCTAAGCTTTTAGAGTATCTTATAAGTTAACAACATATACATATATATAAGAATAAAATATTTTATTTTATACTTAAATTCTAAGATTGAAAAATTAAAAAGAATTTCTTCTCATAAACAAATTTGCACTTTTTTGGTGGCAAGACAATAAACCAACAAACATTTGAAGAGACTTAAGTGACACTCTCACCTAAATTAATATATATTTTAGTCTCCAAAGCCAAGCATTATAATCTGGCCACATGAATTATTATAGTTAACTTCACAAAATATTTATAATTTGGTACTTCTGCAACAGATTAAATACTAGTCATTGTAATAAGAGGAGGTAAAATAAAAATTCTCCTATATATGCTAACACTTGTACTACCTTTAGAAATTATTTCTAAAGATGATGGAAACTAGACAAGAATAAATGGCAACAAAGTAATGATCTTGAGAAGAAAATAAGCAAAGAAATCAAATTTAAGTCAGTGTCTAAGGATTAGTATCATTCACGTAACAACTAACAACACTAGCCATGCACATTTTATCTTATCTGCACTTATACTTATGTCAAGTTTAGATATCTCTCTATAAAATCTTGAAATTTAATCTCTATCACTTCTCATGACTCTGACTATTCCATATTTAAACGATACCGATAGAGTTTTGCCATGTAATCAAGTCAAAACCTTCTAGATTGGGATGATCTCGCCGCAGGTTGATTGATTGCTTCATATGTTTTACTTATATACCGACATATATGGACTATACTAATAAGTTCAACATCTTCTTCTTACGTATAAAACACTAATATATTAATTTATAGATATAAATATTGAACTTATTGATTGCTGATATTTTAATATTAAGTTTAAAGAATCGGTAAAAGAAAAAGAAAAAACATCCACGAACTCGTGCAAGGATGCGTCTTCGAAAAGTGAAACCCTAATACCTCTACTTTGATTTCCTCTTTCCACGAGAAGGATCCTTTTAGCAACGCATCCATGGTTCTTATCATATATATTTCTCTAAGTTGGCATCTTCTCCTCGTGTGGGGGTATCCACACAACGTAGCCTGCCCTTGTTGACCCTTTTTGAGATCCAAAGTATATTAATAATTTTCTAAATGAAGGGACCACTTTGGACTACTTTACGACAAGATCTTTGAAGTTTAATACAACGTGGATTACTTCTTAGTGTTCACACTAGTTATTTTAGTTGTAAATGGAATTGGACAGGTGAGCAAATATCTTTTCTTTTCTTTTCTTTAATGCTTAGCATTAAAGATTAGAGTGTTTTTAAGATACTAAAACTAAAGTAGAGTGTTTTTTTAAAAATGAATTCCTCTAAATTTAGCTAGAGAGAGTTTTTTATTTCCGAGCTCGTGAGCTATGTCCTTCGTACTTTTCTTCTTGTGCTTATTCTTCTTCTTCTTCTTCTCTATCATAAAGACAAAGAACTGGACATTAATATGTGGAAGGCGAAGGGAGGATGCCGGCATTGGTACGGCACTGTCTCTGTAAACATAGTCGTCTCCTCCTCCTGTAGTCCTCTATCCACAAGTCTACTACGTGACACCATTTCCATTACTATATTCATAATTGCTTCTCTTGTTTTCTTCTCTCTGAGTCTGTGATTCTTAAATGAGTGGGAGTTGGCTTATTCTACTATACTTGCTCGAGTTTAACTAGCTCAACCTTTCAGATATATAGATGAGTGGGAAGAGTTATTCCAATTATCTAATCTAATTAAATAAGAAAGATACCTTTTTTTCTTCCCTCCCCCTTACTTAAATGATTAAATGAGAAGCACTTAATTCCAGCAACAATGGTTAGCACAATCATGCTACCTATTCCTCTTTCTCCTTTCTAGAAAAGAAAAGGAAAAGAGAGGAGAGTTTCCAATTGATGTGAACCTCCACCACTACTAGCTAGCCTTAGTTTTGTTTTGTTTTCTTTGTTGGGTATGTGTAAATGTGTGTGTGACTAGTGCCCTACTTGACCTACTTGGATTTGTGAGAGCAAGAAAGGAGGTCAGGATGGACCACAATAAACCTTTAGTCCCACACCTTCTAAGCTAAAGGGAAAAAAGTCTAGTGTCATTTAGTTCAATGAGAACCTGGCAAGTCAATATACTTTTGCACCTATTGTATGCTTTCACATTCTTTCTAGAGTTCTGATCAAACTGTTTTTCCTACTGAAATGAACCATCCCTCAAGACTTCTAATAATAAACAATCTATTTTCACCGTATGTAGTTATGAATAAGATTAACATTTTACTTACTTTTAGATAGAAATGTAGTTAATTTTAATGTCTATATCTGTTAGTAAATTAATGCTCATCATGCTACCATCATCAACTGCAGGCCAAACTGTTCTTTATGCTAAAAAATCATCCCTCAAGACTTTTAATATAAAAAGATAGGTTTCACCGAATGTAGTTGTCAGTAAAATGGTAATAATATTAGCAATTTACTTTTAGATAGAAATGTTAATAAGTTAGTGTTTATATTTATAATTTAGTAAGATAAAATGTTGATCGGATTTGCGTCTTACATGTCAAAAAGAAAATGCTTAACATATTAGTGTTTCATCTTCTTAAATAAAATATTGATAAACTTAATATTTTACTTATACCTATAATAAAATAGATTATTTTTAATATTAAGTTTTAAAAAACTCCACTTGCAATTCAAAATGTGACTGGATTCATTGCATCTCCTCCCAAACTCTACAGGCCAATTGTCCTTTTTTTGTTGCTAAATATCAATATTAATCAGCTGGAGGTTTAGATCCATAATTTATATCATAAACTAGTAGAAGTCACTATAACGATGATGAAGAAAGATGCATTCCTATCAATCTAAGTTGACCTATGTTTGAATTACAGGATGCCAAACAATAAATCTCCAATTTGAACTCAAACTTTAGATGGCTTCAAAAGAAGGCCACCACCCATCTCCATTCACGAGTCTCATACCCATACTCGGAGAACTGCACGCCTAGCTCTTAGGAATCACAAACTTCTCAGCTGCATGCCGTCCTTATGATCATGAACTCATCGTGTTATCACCATCAATCAACAGTTCAAGTTCTTGGAATCTCCCAACTTTTTCACTTCCCTGAGAATGATTTATCTCAAATCTATTGCAATGCTATCCATCTCTTTCCTAAAGTCGAAGAAGATGAAGGTGGGGGAATGTCCATTCATGGGAAAGAAATTGACACAGCTACTGGTCGGCACGCCAAACTTGAAGAAAAATATTATATATGCATATATTTTGGAATCATTGCATTCATATTGATGCAAAAGATTTACGAAATTTACGGTTTGTTCCACATGGAATAAGAGAGAAGTTGCAAATGGACCACAAGAATCTAAGGAGGAGAAGTTGGAGCTTCCTGGAGTTGAGAGAGAGAGCTCTTTCATGGCTAACTTTGCACACGATGCAAGTTCTCTTTCCATACTTTCTTTAAAACTTCTTTTTTTGTTATTAATATTTCTCCTTTGCTAGTTATATTTTGCTTGGATTTCTGCTCCCAGTCTGCGGTCTTCATTAAAAAAATTTTAACAATTACAATTTGGTTTGAGCCACACAAGGAATCACCTCTTTTTAACTGTAGAAAATAAGATAGAAGTTTGTCTCATTCTATCTTCTTCTTCTTTTATTTCAAGAGGGCATGTACCTTTCTTTTGGTAGGACCTTGGTGGTATAAAGATGATGTTACTCTATTGCAACATGGTGTACTTTTCTTTGAGACCAATGAAATGGTTGCTCTATTCCGTGAACATAGGCAAGTTGTTGAACTCATTATTGGTGCACTTCTAGGCAATGTTTGCTTGGTGAGATCTAAAAGGCTTAATATACAAACATAATCAGATCTCAAGATCTATTTCTTGTGTGTCATATCTCAATAAAGTCTGTCATTAGAAGTTAGAACAATACAAAGAATTAATTCCAGCATTACTGTGTGTTAGATCACTTAAAAGTTCAAGTTTTGTAACCTCATCATATTATGCAATATACCTCAATACACAGATAAAAACACAAGCACAGAGAGAGTAGCAGAGAAGTTTTTAGAGTACTGAAAATTGAAACATTTCATCATGTGAGGAATCCAACCATCAGTTAAGAGAAGCCACCCAGTATTAAGAAAAGTGGCCCAAAAGCCTTATCCTATCTTAGAACTGGATTAACAAAAGAAAAGAAGCTACTTCACATATCAAAGAACATTACATAGAAGGGCATAAATTGCTGTAAAGAGAGCAAGAGAGTTTATTTCTGTTACCTGAATCATCAAATTTATCCAAGAAATTCCTTAGCATAAGAGACTGAAAAGAGAAGAGGGGGGAAAAACTGCTACATAATGCAATGAATCATTATTACAAACACCCTGGTGAAAAATATTTACAGTAGAAATGTTCTAGCAATCATGTGGTATTTCATTGAGGCAATGAGGTCTGAATACATCAATAAAGAATGGAATTACAATGTGTGTTGTTATTGCTGTAAGATGGCAAAAATAAAAATTTGCACAAGGAAAACTGCAATTGCAGTTGCTAGCTGCTGGTGGAATACAGTGTTTAATGAGCCACTGACATCCAGCTGACCGGTATTGAGATACTCATTCTTACCGGATGATGTAGTAACATTGACTGATAAGGAACCTGAACAGAAAAAGAAAAAAAGTTAGTGTGATGGTTACTGGTCATCAGAGAATACTTCTCAATGGACACTGCACGGAATGTATTATATATGACTAATTGACTTACAATCATAATTTACCCAGCCTATCCGTTGATTAGCTAAGTCATAAACAAATATCTTATCCTTCAGAACAAGATCTGTCAAGAAAAGAATAAATACTTGTTAATGGAACATATATGGTGTAAACAGAAATACATTCTGAGATGAAATATTGAGTTATTATGCAACTTTAAGTTGGAAAAAAATATAAACCACCTAATCACAGGATGCAATTTCTTTTTTTTTTTTCGTGAAGTGATAACGTGAGTAAAAATAAAGTGTCAAGAAAAGTAACAAGTCAAACCCTGTTGTACCCAAGACTTGTCTATCATATAACATCCAACAAAGTCTTGCATGTACCACAGAATACTAGGCTAATTCAAACATGGGTATGACAGTAAGTTTTGAGCCAAAAGACATCAACAACCATGAAAAGAGACTTAAAACTGTAATGTCAGTACATACAAGTAGACCCAAGTCCAAAACAAAACTGACAGTTACCGGTTAAATACTTGAGTTGGAAAACATCTTAGGCAGCAAAACCATTAAAAATCATGTGGGAAGGAATATGAGATTGTGTAAAGATAAAGCTGAGAAAAGATAAACCTCCCTTTTCCTATATAAGCATTATCACAAATAAAGCCCAATGGAGGAAATTTACTCATGAAGTGGAATCTAAATTAGTGAGTTGACACTTGACAGAAACCTTTCCTTTTCTTCTAGTTGTGAATATTGGGGTATATACGGTGACATATTCATGCAAATATAGATAGACATATTAGCAATATATATACACACACACACACACAACATGCATATGTGTGTGAATAGTGAGAACACATATGTTTGATGCATCTCAAGAAAAGAACTGATTGGAACTTGATGAAAAGTATCTGCTGCAAACCTCCTAATATAGTTATTCCTTGACCCTGGTTTTTTTGCCAGCCAATACACCATATAATAGAATTATCCTGCAAGAGAGAAATGTATATTGCAATTAGATTTTCCAAAATGTCACAAGGTTCAAAATATAAAGGTGAATTCTGTCATCCTCAAAATCGTAGCTACTTTGATGGAAGAGCAGAAAAGGTAAAACATGTGAAGTAACTTACAACGGAACCCTGCTGCAAAAGATAGTCTTGAGGCTTTAACATCATGGACGCACCACCCTTGAAATTCAACGTAACAGATGGAAATGACGAATCAACACTGTCATGGAAACAGAGATCCATCAGAATGGAAGGAATTCTACATTTCACACAGTAGAAACAATTCTGAAATTCCAAGAGGAAACCTGCTGGATGTGACAAAACATTGATTTCCTTTACTAACAAAGGAATTTACTGATGGTGAAATAGAAGCAATTATCTGCAAAAAAAGTCGAAAACAAATTTAAGTAGCATTAGTAATCAATAAAAGTATGGCTACAAGAGTGAGACAGAAAAATAGGCTTCTAGTTCCATTTTCTAAGAGTTCCATTGTACCAATGAATACTTAAGGAGTTAAAGAGAACAAAGTTAACATAAGGTCCATCAAAGCTCCTAGGAATACCAGGTAATGAGGCAATTCCTAGCCATCATGACCACTAAATGACTAAAAAAATAAAATACAATACAGTAACCTATGCAGCTATGCCTGTGTGATTGCTCAATTTTATATTACAATATTATATTTGGAATACCTATGTCATTGTTGGGCTTAAAAATTCGGAAACTTATTGGTCTATTTTCAAGACATAAAAAGTAATAAAGATGGGGAAAATGAAAATGTGAGCATTGAAAAGGTGATGATGGTACATAAATGGGGAGTAGACCTATTGGATATTAGTATATTACAAGCATAGACCTTTTTTATGACAGATTTTAGTTTGCCTTTCATACTTCTCTTCCCACAAATGATTTTGTCAGTATTGTTTAAATAATGAAGTAAGCTAGTGACACCATATTCTTCTACTGATCAAATTCAGTAGTATGTCATAATTATTTATATTGTAGACTCAGAAGTTTATTTCGGCAAAAGGATCCTCTTGCCACGAGCCATCAGCATGGTCATAAATTAGCAACACACGGTCAGAAAGATAGCCAAAAGATAGTATCAAGATTTCTCCCTGTATCAGTACATATAAGGTATTGTAACTATATGTGTCGATCAGTCAAGCATGCTGACAGAATTGGCAATACATACTTGAGGAAAGATATGGTTAAATGTGACTATCACTTTAAACTTTCTCGGACATAAATTGACTGACCAACAAAGTGATAAGGCAGCGAGAGGCTTTCTGATAACAAGGCATAGGTCTAGGGACTGCTAGGCCACCTCGATGGGGTTGGATGTGAATGGAAGGAAGTGTACTGAAAGGAGAAGGGGATATAAATAGTGAAAGAAGAACAGAACTGTAGAACTAGTCATCTGATCATGCACAATTATAACCAGAAATCAAGACATATATCAAGTGATATCTAGGTCAGCAATTTGGAAGGAAATGACTGCACTTTACAGGGGCTGAATTTTAAAGGATGAGTTTTAAAAGGAGCCATAACAGATGCTTGCTGGACTGCTTTCAAAGACACCATATCTCGTTCAAATTTTAACTAGTGGTGCTCTCTCCAGGTTGCGGATGTGACATGCAGAAGGCAGTGGTTGCCAAAAATGGGCCTTTGCATGGCATGTTAAGGTCCTAAAGTGGCCTGCCTAGCCGGGCATAAGAGAAGGATCATCTCCTTGGTCCTTTGCATGACATGTTAAGGTCCTAAAGTGGCCTGCCTAGCCAGGTATAAGAGAAGGATCATCTCCTTTGGTCTCAACTCAAAACGATAATTTTGGATAAAAAAAGGGGTACTCACACAGTCAAACAAACTATTACGGATTAATTTATGCATATTTATATGAAAATTTAACTAGCACAAATTACATGAAGAAAATAAGAAGATGGATAGAGAAGCTATGTGTGGGTAATTGAATATTCAGCAGGAAAGCACCATTATTTGCAAAGAGCCTGCAGAACTGTAGTATGCAGATTGCTTGAGAGAAATGAAAAGCTTAACACATTACACTCACAGCATTAACAAATGGATCATAAGCTTCATCTGCAAGATAAGCCAGTGTGGTCCCTGAATCAACAATCGTTCCTTGTGTGTTTGATGTCATAAACAGCGAAGAGTCAATAGCTAATGTTTGGCCATTGACGGCAATGCTCTCTAGGTTCAAGTTGTAGTGAGGCCTATAAGTTAATAAAAGAGAGTCACCAAGAGCAAAACGATAAAGCATAACACAAGACATTCTGATCGCCTGAGGGTGGAGGCACACAACAAACGTTTAAGAAATTTCTTTCCATCAGATGCTCCAAAAGAGAAAGAAAGAGATGACAATATTAACTTCAAGAGATGACTTGTTAGCTTCAGCAAGATTATTCACTTAAGAACCAAATAGTCAGACCCCCTCATTGTAGCAAGCCTGCTTTTTAAGTAGGAGGCATCACTAACAAAATGTACTCTTAAATACATGGGAAAAGTTAAACTAGAAGTTGTGAGCAACTAAAAAGAAAGCAGTGTTGTTTACTACCTCAGAACACTGATAGATAACTCATCACACTTTCTAGTCGCATTTAAATCACCACATTCACATACCAATAGTTAGTAATTGTATAAGCACAGAGCAGTAATGTCACAACTCGCGCCTAAAGTTCAACAAGCTAAAGGGCAACATTAGCTATGTAATTTAGGTGAACTTGTCACCCTAGGCCAGATGATAGGCTTCTATTTGAGGAATGGAAAGTTGTGATTTCCTAAAAATCTGCATTGTCTAAAGGCTTTGTTAGGAAATAAACAATAGATCATATGATCTAGTGAAAATGCATAAAAGACTTATAAGAAAATGTTATAAAACAGAAAGCAGCAGGCACTTTGCTGATTAAAAAAGACCAAAGAGAAATCATTAACGGAATAGATGTAGGCACTAAATAGCATCGTGACATCAAATATATCATGAAGATCATCCAATATTGATGAGGAGATATTAAGCCCGGCATTGAACATGGTTTTAGAAGCAAACACACTATCAGAGATCACTTACTGTGATGGAACAAGTGGGGTATAAACTATTCCTGGCTCCACAATCTCGCCGATAACCAATATGCCTCCCCCATTATCTGATCCTTTCAAGCAATGAGAGAACACTTTCGGAGACACCCCTGAAGAGTACAATTGTGAAATGACAGATAAGTCATGCTGCCCAAAGCCAAATATCCCATCAACTGCTCTGTCCGACTTGGTCAGATCTCCGGACTGTGAGTTGCTACATCTGTTTCAGAAGTACAAGGCCATGAATAGATAGAAGCATATCCAAACAGCACGTCATCAGCAACAAAGTGCATTATAAAGTTCAAGTTTGAAAGGAAAAAACACAGCAACAGAAAAGAAACTGTAGTAAACAAACAACCCGCATATGAGTGTAGCTAATTAACAAAATAGTGAGTTTAACTTCCTTGTGGACAGCATTGGATAATGAAAAAATTCTCCATAAAATATAATTGGATTTTTTTTTTGCATGTATACCCTTAAAAAAATCTCTTATTTACTCGTATACCTCTCTTAAATTGATATTTGTATGTATACTCCTCAAAATATATATTACCCACTCAATTACTTTTCAAATTAAATCTCAATAACTTAACAGAAAAAAGATAAAAACATTCTTAATTAGAAGAAATATATGAAAACTATAATAAAGTTTTTTTTATCTTTTTTAATTTAAATTGTTCAAATTATAATTATTAACTAACTCCAAAAGATATCCATACAAAAAGTAAGAGTTTTAAAGAGTATACATGCAAAATACGTGTGTTTTAAGAAGCACACATGCAAATATCAATTTTAGAGCGGCATACAAACAAATAAACAAATTCTGAAAATCTACGTCAAACAACCAAAAGAATTCAAGAAAAAAATGCCCCCAAAAAGATGGAAGTTCAATTTATTTGTCTCATGTTGCTAAATCAGTGGCTAAATATTGCCCTGCATTCATAGGCCCACATAAAAACTAGACAAATTGACATTCAGCGAATTTGGTATATTGGACCTATCACATTAGTGACCTGATGTGTTAGAAGGATGTTGATGCATCTATTGGATCAATGGCTTCTTCAACGATAATAAAGTAAAATAGGTAAGTTTGTCATAAGGTCAACACTAAGTGTGCTAAAACTTGTAAAAGATATACACTTAACAAGTGAACTACAGTGTAGGAGTATCAAAAGATCAAACCAAGTGATTTTACCCAAAAACGATTGTAGCCGAAGAGTTTGCAGTCTGTTCGTTCCCCATTACAGTATCAAAGTACAATGCGTCAGACACATAATATCCAGAGGTACCACTTCCATCACCATATTGGAAAGAATAACCACATAGAGAGCTTGAAGAACCAGAAGCAGAGCAGACTGCCTCTCCAGTTTGGAGGGCAGTTGTGCACGTATCATCTGCGCAAGTGATCCTCGAAGCAGTTGATGACTTGTCAGGGTCAAAGGATTCCAGTTGAATCTACAGAAGTGCAGATGATACTTACTTAAATTATCCAATATTCCAAAGGCAAAGGCATTGGGCAAATCATAGAAAATTAGTTTACCAGTTTTCCAAACTTCTTACTGGTCGGACCAAAGTTGTATCACAGTTGTGAAATAAATTAGAAGAATTTGAGAAAGTGAGAGGCCTTACGTTTAGTCCGCTGGATGATGGACAACCATTGCAGGGATTGCAAGTCACCCACAAGATATCGCTGCCCGTATCAATCTGAACATAGAATTCTTTCGTGGGGTTCCCCAATTTCACGCGGGTAAAGTAAAGCCTACCAATTAAAACTCAGAGTCAGAATAATTTCTGCAGAGATAAGTTAATTAATTACAAACTGAACGACAATAAAATCACTAAGGGGGAAAAAAAACAAACTCGTCTCCTTTTTCCGCAACAATTAACCGAACTTGCAGACAACAAACAAGTGATTTAAGGGAATGCTAAAGAATAACGAATGAACTAAAATAAAACAAACTCATCTTCTTCTTCTTTTTCACAAAAAAAGAACCAAATTTGCTGATAAATAAACGAAAGATCATCAAGCAGGCAAGCAAACTCATTACAGAACCTCCAGAAAAGGTAGGAGCTCATCCCTCTTTCATTAAAGAAGAACAATTTCTCCTCAAACCAATCCAAGAAATCCCCAAAATCCCATCTTTTTAGGAGTCAATACCAAAATTTCCACCCAATTCACCAAGAAAGGACGAAAGATACCCAACGGCGAAGGGATTGGCGGAGCCCTCGACGGGGAAATCGACGACTCCGGCAACGACCGACGGCGACGAGCCCATAAGAAGCCGACCATGGCGGGCCCTGTCTCGCGCCTTGAGATGCTCCAACGCAACTCCCCTATGCGGCAGAGCCCTCTCCAGCCTCAACCTCATCGGAAACTCCTCTCCGCCGGCCGTCGCCACAGCCGCCGCGGCGAGGACCACGAAGACCACCACCACCACTGGCGGCGGCTTCATCTCCTACCAACGCGATATCAAGCTAAGAATTTTTTAAAAAAAAAAAACGGTCTTTTCTCCTCCTCCTCCTCCTTCCTGTAAAGCCTTCCAATTCCTCTCGCCTTCTCGTTTCTCTGTCTCTCTCTCGCCCCCCCTTTCTCTCTCTCTCTCTCTCTCTATATTTAGAGAAGAGAAGGTAGATAGGAAGTTTCAAAAGAGAAGTCTTCGGATTTGGGAGAGAAAGGAAAGGTATTACGTGAGGCTTCTTTGGAAGCTCATACGTCTTCTCTCTCCCTCCTCCCCGTCCCTCTTTGCTTTCTCTATTTATTTCTCTCCCTTTCGTCCTTTCTTCCATCGACATGGATGATGATGTTTAGTTTTACACCTCCTTAATACGCGTCACTAAGATGTTCACCTCCAAACACCAAACTCCATTTCCCACCAAGATGCTCCAAACATTAACTACCCAAATCTAATAGAAATTTTATTTGCTTTCAAAAATCGCTACACAAATTATTATCTTTTATTAAATAAGATTGTTGTCTCCAGAAGCAAACCTTCATAAATATATCTATAATTTACCTATTTAAGCATAATATTTAATTTGCAGATCTAGAACGGTCAAAAGGTTAAAATTAGATTTATTTTTCCTAATAATGGTAGGTGTACCTCGAAAGGTACCTGGGAGTACGGATAAATACTTTGGGATTTCATACTTCTCAGTTTTTGACCAAACTAACCCTCTTCTAACTATTCTTAATTTAATTTGATGGTCCTTAAACTTTTTACTAATTTTTTTTATTATATTATATTATATTTCTATAAAAAATTACTGAACTCATAAGCATTTTAATTCTAAGTAAAACATTACTAAGATAAATAGTTTTAATACAAAAGTAAAATTTTAACTTTAACTTTTTTAAGGTGCAATCTATTTTAGTAAATAAAAATTAAAATAAAGTTAGTTTGGTCATTCACTCTCATACTTCCCTACCTTGGTGAGAAGGATTTTTATAATATTGCTCAAGATAATTTAATATAAAATTTGCTATTAAAAGCATTTATTTTATGATAAATACTTTTACTAAAAATCCATAATATCTTGTATTATCCCCATCTATTCTACTTTCAAACACAATATTAAGTGGCTATCAGGAGTATAATAAAATTATATTCTAACAAACACTTGGAATTAAAGTCCAGATATTGCTTAGGCACTAAGCAACTTCCACTATAGAGTACATGAGAAAAGGGGAACAACTTTTTAGCCAGAAACTTAGCTAGAGTGAGACTTTTTTGGGAAGTTATCCTCTACCAATAACTTGTATCAAAAACTATATAGATATTTATGAAGTAGAAATGATTCATGACTTTAAAAAAATAAATATTTCAATTTTTGTCTAAAATACCTCTTATTTTATTTTAGAATTTATTTCTCTTTTTATGTTTATCTCAATCATTAAGAAAACCAAACACAAAATAAATATTCTTAAAGGAAATTTAGGCTAAAAGGATGTTTGCTGTTTGGGATAAAGAGATGGCTAAATAGATAGATAGATAGATAGATATGGTGATGATCAAATTGAGTTCAAGTTACATAATAATAGTAATAATAGATTAACACCTGCCTTAAGTTATAATACTAAAAAATAGTAGATAAAAGGAGTTGATTGAGATATAGTCATAGATATAGGTTGTAATCTATTGGATTGTAGAGAATGGGGTATGTTTGTTTGGTGGCAGGCCAAGCTAATCTACTACGGCTTCTACTTCTTGTATTTTGCTGTGATGATTGTTGTGGACCAATGCTACCTAGCTGGCTCCTTCTTGCATTATTTTTTTTTAATCTTCCTCAAATCTTAATTGTTTTAATTGATTAGTATATTAGAGGTAGGAGAAGTTGGAATTGACAATGTTTATTATGTATTGTATATGTCTTTATCTTGGTTTTATTCTTTATCTTCTTCTCCTCCTTTTTATGTGAATGGCAGCTTATAGTATAATATACATTGTAGTTATTTTGTGATTACTATTTTGTTTTTAGCAATTTATAACTTAATTCTCTCTTGTTTTGAGTATAATTTTTATATTTTATATTTCACTCTGAGTTAAATATTTGATCATTTTTCTTAGATAAATATGTATAGAATGATAGTAATGCCTCTTTATATATATATTATATATATATATATATATATATATATAGGCACTTGTTAGAAAGTAGAGGAGATAAAAGGATATATTCCTTATTCCCTATTAAGTGTCCTTCAGAATTTTTTTTGTCATCAACTACCTAAAAGATGATTGATGTCAGAAATATAACATGAAATCATAGGTTGTTATGCGGCAAGTTGGTAAAAGAATGACTTCTAAAAGAGTTTTAAAGCTTTTCATTCTTGTTCAATTGTGGTGAACTGAGAGGAAGTTTCTTCTCCCTATACATTAGTCATGAGATTATGATTAATTCAAGGGTTACCATTCTTCACTAGATTGTATCAACTCATCTCTTTTCTCAACAAACATGTCATTAATTAACATACCGATCTAACATAATTATTAAAAATTTTGACTCGGCTTAACCTAACCTGATAAGGATCAAATCCGACCCGATTGCTGCCCTAGTACTCTTCTCCATCTCTCTATGTATGTAAAATAATTTGTCTAATGAGCTTCAAGGGCAAGTTCCATAACTCTCTTCTAATTATCTTCACTTTATTTTAGCCTTGGAAAAAGCATATAGGCATGAACTTTTTATCCACCCATCAAAAGGGCACCCTTTGGCAACTTTAATTTAAACTGACCCACTAATTAACATGTAAAGCTCATGCATCTAGAGAAGATAAAAAGGGGAATAAAAGTAAAAGGTCCTTAATTATTTCACTTCTTAACTATTAGAACTCATATAATATTAGGCTTCACTCCCTTACCTACATCACAAGAAGCACACTGCAATAATGAAGCATTTCATGGACTGCATGGCTTCTCAAAAAGAGGGAAAAAGAAAGTGGCAACCTTCTTTTGAAGACCACTTCTTTGACCCAATTATAGGCCTCCTTGGACTAGGAGAAGAAAGGAAACGCCATTAAAAGTAGTGGAATATAACTGTTCCATTTGGCAAACTAGATCTACCCTAACAGTGATCTATTAACACAAGTTAAAAAAAGTTACTCCACAAGGATTACTCCATCTAAGTTTTAAAGTAACACAATAAGATGACATGGTTTTAAGTATTAATCACTTCGCTAAGCTACGATGGGGACATCAGAACCAATACCCGTTTTCTTAATCATATCTTAATTGCTTCAAAATACAACGCAAACGTGTAACTATTGATTTGATTAATATAATTAAGTTGATATCCATTTGGCAGTCTTTTTGGACTTATGGTTCCTATAAGTACACTTTGATGGATTTTGTTGATTATTTTGTAATTATTTATGATAGAAAAATATTAACACGGATAAAATAACAATATTTGTAGATAGAAAATCTAATAATTATAATTAAAATCGAGGTAATCCGGAGGGGGAGAGAAGGTATAATTTGCTCTAAATTTGATAAAATTTCTTTGTATTCTTTATTGTCAAGTGGGATACGTGAGATTAGGATTAGATCGAAGCTTCTACTGTGGGCCTGGGAAATTAATGGGTCTTTAATTGGAGAACCAGTCAACTCTTGCAACTCGGACGCCAACTTTCTTTGAATTCGTCAACTAAAGTCAACTTCGATGGACTCTAAAACTATGCCCGAAACCGAGTAAGAATTGAGTCGGCCGGCATTCGAAATAATTGCAAGACCAATGACGCCAAATCCGGGAAGAAAAGTCCAACTAGAGTACCCAATAATAATAATAATAATAATATATTATATTATAAACTAAGGTTACTAGTTGCTCGTATAATTAACCTTAAAGTTATGGGACAAGAATATTCATCTCAAATATTATTGAATTATCTACAAAATAGAACCTTACTATAGATGTGTTAGAAGAAAATTCCATGAATTTGGTAAGAAAGTGCTACATTATTTAGCTAAAAATGCTAAGAATCTCAATAATTAATCTTAAATAAAATCCTTGGACCCATTAATAACTTAGTAATATAAAGAGTTTAATTAAATGTCAATAAAAGCAACATTTTATATGTCAAGTAGAAAGTTTAACCCATCGATACTTTAAAATTTTAGTGTATAATGCTAACAAGTTTAATATATATTTTTATCTGCCGAATTCATGAGGTGGCACTCAAACCCATTATATTAAGTTTAGGAGTAAACTATTTGAGTAAATAAGTTGTACATATGATTCATTTATAAAATTAAATGAAAAATCCATCAGGATCTTATTTGATCTTTTGGACCGAGAATTTACGGCCCAGTGGATTTCGGACCAGACTTGGATTCAGAATAATTTGTTAGCCCAACCCAAAGAATATGAATATTAATAAATATAAATAATAGTCTTTTAATCCCCTTATATATATATATATATTTGAGGGATATTTAGTATTTTATTATCATTTACATCCTACTATTATAATTTGACGCATTTTGCATAAAATTCCTCAAAATTACTTCGTCATTAGTTTTATTAATTTACTATATAGATGAGTTAAAAATAACTATATATACAAAATGACTATAATACTATTAAATAAGTTTTTAGTTTAAGGTAAAATTGAATGGAGAACTGAATTTTTAAATTCAAATAATAGGATATTCTCTATTTTGCTGACTAGTTTTAGGATAAAATTAATTCAGTATTGATAGATTTTCTTATAACCTAATTATATTTTATTCTTGGTGGCTACTCTTTAAAATTAGGTTTGAATGAATTCTGACCCGAAATGTCGATAAATTTAATATTTTATCTTATTAAAAATAAAATATTAATTATTAAAAGATATTAAAGATTTAAATGTTTTAATAAAAAATAAAAAAAAATAAAATTAAAAATTTGAGGAGCTATAATTTTTTATTTTATTTTTTATTTAATTCTGAGTGCAGTTGGGTGGTGTGCTACAATAAGATTTTCCTATAATCTAATTATATTTTTGTTCTAGCTGGGCCGGGCTTTAGAATTAGGTTCGACCGAACCCAGCCCGAGCTGAGGTTTGTAGGAGGCTGCGCGGCTATAAACTTTAGAGGCTGCGGGTAAATAATACCTTTTAGTATCAAGCTTTGGAAACGAACGCAAATTTTTAGGGTTCTTGCAGCTCGTCGTCCCTCTTATTTCCGGTAGGTTTCCTCCCTTTCTCTTCCCGTTTCTGGACCTGATCTCTCCCTTTATCTCCCATCATGTGTCCGATCAAGTCGGCGGAATCGATCGGTAGTAGCAACTCTATCTCGATCGGTGTCGAAGGGATTCTAGCGGTCTTGATATCGATTTCACTCCCGTTTTTTTAATCGTTTCTAGGGTAAAGGATCAAATAGTCATCGTGAAGATGTCGGATAAGGAGGGGAATCGCATCTTTGTAGGCGGATTGTCATGGGACACCACCGAGAGGCATCTGGAGCGAGCATTCGACCCCTTCGGAAAAGTCATAGAAGCTCAGGTATCATTAAAATTTTGAAGCTTTCTATCGTATTTGGGTTTTGCGACGGTTATGTGGTTTCATGGGACCTACGATTAGTTAGCATATTAATTGAGTTAAAGCAAATAAAAATTGAATAATGGGTATGGTTTATCATTTATTAATATGCTAAATTTGATCTGTTTCTGAAATACTAGTGGAGAAAAGGAATTGGTGATTTGGGTAATTTTAAGAGGATTTCTGACAATTTAGAAGTTTAACTGTTTAAGTCCTGTGCCTAAAGATTTAAGTTTAAGTGAAACGATTCAATGTAATTTATCAATCTCATAGGCAAAATTTTACTGGATTATCTGGGGATAACTTAGAAAATATGCAGCCTTAGTAACCATCACCATAATTTAGTATATCATTGGAAAACCATCTCAACATTGCTTTCATGTGGTAGACTGAATGTCAGTCCATTTATCATATTTATGTATACTGACTTTGTTGATTTTTGGAGAATTATTAATTCTTCTTCTTTTACTGTTCCTTCTTCTCCGGGATCTGGTTGTTTTCACTGAGAGCTACTTAATCGGATATGCTGAGATAAGATGCTACAAGACATCCACAATGGCACTGTTATATTGTTTAGAAATAGGGGTTATCAATCTGGGAAGCACAAAATTGGTTTAATGTTTGTAGATTTGTTGAACAGATGTCGGAGTGTGGCGGTTAAACCGTTAAAGTTGATCGCTTGCCTACCAAGCAGTGATATTATTGCAGCAATGCATCTGCAAGGCTCTGCTGTCTTAGGTGGTCTGTGTTCATCAAGAAAGCAACATGGTTCCATGGTGATGCTTGACAGTTGTTATTTTGGATATGATTGAAATTATCCTTCTCGTTCCAATCCTTGGAGATTGAAAAAGCCGACTTTCTTTCTTTTTCTGCCATATCATTTGCATTCCTCAGCAGATCATAGTTGTGACTTGTGACTACCATGCCACTGCTACAGATCAATATAAACTACTCTGCAGTAGCATCAGGCTTTATAATCGAGTTGACTATGCTGAAAACACTGGCAGTCACGGAAACTCTGATTCTACTGTTTGTTTTCCCTACAAAACCCGATAACATTGCTTTTTTGTCCTGAGAGCTTTCATCATATTGTTTGCTTTGCTATATGGTATATCGTTCTGGGCAAAATTGGAGCAAAGGAGCATAATACCCAATATACAGTTGCATAAGCCATTATTTCTTTTAGATTGTAGGACTGGTACCAAAGGTTGTGCAACACTGTATGGCCATGGTGCATTCATGAATCTTTTGCTTGTTTGCTTTTATGATTTTGATTGTGCCTTGCTTAAATCCTGTTCAAGAAGTCAGATGTGTTGCTATCTGCTTTCTGCGAACAAGAAAAAAAATCTCGTTGTCTCGTACTTGTCTAATTGATCCATCATGTATGTTGGTGACTTCATTTTGAGTGCTTGGTGACTGGTTAGCAGTAAGCCAGCGATGTTTCTCAGTTTTTGAATCTACAAGCTGCACTGAAGCTGTTGCTATCCTGCATGAAGTTTGTTATAGATTTGGATCATTGGTAATAGTGGCTGCTTGTTGCAGGTATTGATTGAATAGTATGCTTCAATACGAAGCCATGTCAGAATGTTTCATTAATTGGTACATTGTGGTTTATTGTTCATTGCGCGCTGATAACTGTCAAGATCAGTCTGTCTTCTTCTGGTATCATGAAATTGATATCTTAGAAATTTTATCTGAAGCATAAGAGGATAATGCATTACTTTGTTCAGTTGATACAATTTGAAATCTGATCCACATAAATAAGGTAATTGGTTGCTGGACAGATGTTTGAATATACCAAGCGGCAAGTGCATGAGTAGCAGAACTAATAGGTTACACTGCCGAATTGCCTAATGTTTACTTTCGGCGATTCTATTATATTTTTATTTTGAGAACCATATACAAACTACCTCTTCTTCTCTGAGACTACGTAAAGGTGTGATGATTGCTTGTCGGTTTGGTCTTTCTAGCTGTTTCTGATCTACTCATATGGCTAGTCTTGTTATTTCTGCAATGCCAGTTAATATTCTATGTCAGTTGTCCTAGTGAAACATTGTCCATTCATACCAGGCAAATGGTGCTAGCTGTCAGCTATTAGAGTTCATTTTTCTTTGTCAGAGAAGTTACGAGCAAGTGGTTTTCGATGACATTTGACACTGTTAATATTAATGGCACTATGAGTGCGATCACTTCTTGAGATGCTTTCTGTTAAGAGATTTGAACAGGTTTTTCGGAGCTGCCTGAGTTTTGTCTTATGGAATGATGCCTTTTGACACTTTGAAAGTTAAAACAATTGTTGAATTTTCAGTATGTGTCTCGTCTTCTTGGAACGACATATTTATTTCCAGTATCAGTTATCGACTGCCGTATAAAGGGATGGTTGGTGTTAGCAATATGTTTGCCACTAGACAATTAAGACAGTTCTTGGTATTCATGGTTTTTATTATGCCAGGAACCTTTATTTTTGCTTGTAAGCCAAATCTTTACTAGATTTGATGGGGTAGGAGAAAATTTGCAATACATCATCAAGTTAGTCGATGGCCACTTGTTACCAAGAATTTTGTCAGACATGTTCACTTGATATTTTGAAACTTGTGTTGCTTTGTTTAGTAAGATATCAGTGGTGAGGCTTTGTACGGTAAGAACAATTAGTCTTCTGATACATTAGGTGACATGCTTGCCAGCTATCTTGAGCTTTTCTCTTTTTGATGGATTCACTTGAACTGATGTAATGAAACTCGGAATGACTAAATTCAGTTGTGCTTTATGGTCACGCCTGAAGTGATTGCTCCATTTATTTACTATCAGGCAAATAAAGTCCACATTAATTTGAGAGGTAAGATTGGTATAGTATGCTTTTATTCTTTTCTTTTCCCCCCATTTTAGTAACAAATTATATAATCAGCAACTAATAATTTGTGTATGCTCTACTCAAATGCTTCGTCACTGAGTAATGACAGTTAAAGGCTTTTGCATTTCGTTGACATCAATTTGGCATATTTTACAAGTGGAGAAAACTTGTCACGAAGTGATTGTAATGCCTAAGTTCTCTTTTTGAATAGGAGGTTCTTATGATACTCATTCTTTCAATTAGTTTAGTTGGTTCTCATTTGATGATTGCTTCAAATGGATTTTTTTTTTAAAAAAAAATTTGCTTTCATTTTGTTGAGGATGTACTTGCTGTTGAATATCTGTTCCTTTTTCTTTTTGGTGCAAATCTGCAATAACAGAAAGATCAGGGAAGGCTATTTTCTATTTGGGATGATTAATAAAATATCTAGTTGCAATATTGTTATATATTTATTATTTGGCATTGCTCCTGAACTCTATTCCACAGAATCAGTCATACCTAAAATGGCTTATACTCTGTCTACTTATTTGAGTTCCATGGTTTATTTATTTAGTCAACTATATAGTTATTTGCCTTTTTGTATATATATATATATATTGTTATCTCGTACATTGGCCCTTTTATGCTATTTAGGATGATCGTAATTTTGTGTGAAGTCATGAGTGTAACAATTTCCGTCTGCACTTAAGTAAGATCTTTTTCTTTTATGCGCGTTTTCCTTTTCGATGCTTGTCATGATTCATCATTTATCAGTCCTTAGGAACCTTTTTAACCCGTAGGTCATGCTGGAGAGAGACACAGGTCGTCCTCGTGGATTTGGGTTTGTGACTTTTGCAGAACCAAGGGCAGTGGAGAAAGCCATCAGTGAGATGCATAACCAGGAGCTGGATGGCCGGACTATTTCAGTGAACAAGGCTGAGCCTAAGATGAAATCAGATGATACAGGCTATGGTTATGGTGGTGGAGGCTACTCATCTGGTAGCAAAGGAGGTTACCGTGGTAGAGGTGATGCACCTCCGCCTGCGGGGAGCTCAGATTGCTTTAAGTGTGGCCGCCCTGGTCACTGGGCCCGTGAATGCCCTTCAGCTGGGAGTGGTGGTAGTGGCCGGTTCTCATCTAGCTCCAAGATCAGCGGGGGTGGTGGTCGTATGGACCGATATGGAGGACCAGATCGCTATGACGATCGCTATATAGATGATCGATATGATGGAAACCGTTATGGGGATCGAGATCGTGTTGACAGGGACAGCAAGTATGGTGGTGGACGTGATCGATATGCCGTTGATCGATACCCTTCTTCTGGTGGAGATCGTTTTGCTGCTGACAGGTATGGAGGGCCTGATCGCTACCCGCAGACTGGTTATGGAAGGGAAAAAAGTTATGAAAGAGATGGAGCACGGGGTGTTGCTAGCTATGATAGGGATGGCCCAAGGGGTGGTGGCGGTTTTGACAAGGTTGGTCCACGTGGTGGTGTCAGTGATAGATATGGAAGTGGGGGACCTGTGCGCTACGAAGGGGGTGGTTACAGGGCCAGGGCCGGTCCTTATGATCGTCCCATCAAAGGAGGACGCCCCTCATCCTATGATCGTTATTAATATGTGCTGCTTTGAAGTTGACTACAGAATTAATGTTCCATCTTGGGCTTGTGTCACTCCTGGGGACGTTTTGTCATACTACTAGTGCTAGAATCACTCGTCTCATTCGCTGTTTAGTTCATGATCCTTATTTCTGTAGGCAGTGTGTATGCTCTTAGTTCCTTTTGCTGCACTTAGTTGTTTATTGACTTTCAGTCTTGTATCACAAACTTGTACTATTTGGTAATTGGACTACTGCTGTTTCTGGCGCTTCTTTCCAGTGAAGAACTCTAGTTATTGTTGCTTCTGCTGTCAAATTTCTAGCTGGTTCCATTGATTGCATATGCTGTTCAAACTTCCCTCCTGTTGAAAGTCTGGACTTTCCGATCTGGAACAGAACATATTAGGTTTTGATGTGACCGAACTGGAGTTCTTCATTATTGATTTTCTTGATCAGTTCCACGTTCTCTTCCTTTACTGCTCTGGAAGCAACATGTGCTTACTTATTGGATGCTTCCAGTATCAGTTGGGAATTCTTGTGGCAGACTACACTATGTGAAGGCTGGCTTGCATGAATTTGCTTATATGTTTCTGTGCCATATGATTACTGATGTATGATGCAATATTTGGTACTTGGTATTGTGAGAAGATTGCAGGCACCTTGTACATTGAGATTATGTTAGGTTTTACTCAGTTGCAATGAAATAAGAGCATACACACTACCTGTCTGGAGAAAAAATCACATAAGTTTGCTGGTCAGTTGTCATTTATTGTTAGATATGGCCTTCTACTCTGGGATGGTTCACCTGCCGGATGTATTCTGTGTGTGCTGTGATGTTGCATTGTTATCAGTCCAGTTGTGCTAACTGCATACTGCCTATGTATCGCTTCAAAGTTTTATAAGGTTATCCAGGGATTGAGTTTAATACTGATGAAGGCACCAATTTGAGGGTAGCAATATTCTACATGCAGTGTAATTTTCTTACCTCATATATGGGAGGCAGATGAATAGTTTGCTTAACTAGATATGCAGCAGTTCATTTTATGCTATGATGCCTCATTCGTTTGATGACAATGTAGTGACTTTGTTATCCAAATGCATCACTTGCAATGATAATGCAGTGACTTTTGTCCATTTTATACTATGATTTTTTTTCTTACTTGATCTCTGTTTTCATCTTGCAACTCTCCTGCAACTTCTTCCATCCTCTTCAGTGATTGTTAATCCTACTTTCTTATACCTGTTCTTCCCAAACTTGCAAGGAAGCAATTTTGCATAGTGGGCAGCAGGGAAGAGGGGTATAGCTTTGGTCCTTGGTTGGTAATTTGGATTTCGATCCTATG
Organism: Typha angustifolia; assembly: GCF_048772165.1. Classification (NCBI taxonomy): domain Eukaryota; kingdom Viridiplantae; phylum Streptophyta; class Magnoliopsida; order Poales; family Typhaceae; genus Typha; species Typha angustifolia. The sequence goes on from NC_133245.1 coordinate 2,524,966, forward strand.
TTTCTAATGCGAATAGTAGGTGAAATTATTTTTGCAAATAATTCCTCGGGAATCTAACCACAGGTTCTGGACAACCAGCGTTACAGCGGATCCTGATCTCATTAGGCACCTCGTGTTCTCCGTTCTCCAGTGGTACCCGACGGCCCAACCCCAACCCCATATCAACTCGACGTTCCGTATAGAATACTATACGCTGGCGCAAGATCTGCCGTCAAATACTGCCAGCTCATTCCATCTCATCCATCCATTCCCCTTCGACGCTTCGCATCAGGCATTCGAGCCTCATCTGAATGGATTATGCGGTCGTTCGCAATTCATCTCCATAAATTTCCAGTAAACAGACTACGGAAGAGGATACACAATAAAGCCACGTGGCTTCACCTGATACCGGTTGGACGGCAACTCAACATTGAGACAGTGGTGCCGCAGAATCCCGGAGGCCCAAGCACAACCGTCCCATCAAAATAACCTCTGCTTAAAGATCGATGTATATTGCCATGAACCACCTACGTGTCAAATATCTTTTGAACAGTAATCCATTTACAGTTGGCCACCTTGTAAGATAAATATTTGTTAACGCATACCCCGCGAGACGGGTACCGAAAAAAAATTAAAATGGCCTTTCGCTTTTCCCATGTCTAGTCCTATGCGACTATGTGAGAGCTTCTCTTCTCCCTCGTTCCTTTCTCTCCTCTCTTTCGAGATCTTCCATGGCAGTTAAGGGGAAGGGGAAGCAAGTGGCCGCCCCTTCTTCCTCCTCCGTGAAGAGGAAGAAGCTATTCGGCGACGAGGCGGAGGGATCCTCCTCCTCCTCCGCCGCCCGCGGCAGCAAGAGGCGGCGACCCGGCGTCCTACAGTTCGTCGATGACGCTGCCGTGGAAGCCGACTTTGATGATCCTGAGCCCGATGACCAGGAGGTGGACAACGGTATAGGATGCTCTAATCTACCTCTTCACTTCTCATAGGGTTCCATTCTTATGTTATTGGGGCTTGGATTTCCTTGGTAAGTTCGGCCTTAGGGTTTTCTTGAGGTTGGCTTAGTATGGGTTCGCGCTTTGGAATGGTTTACAAAAAAAAGGACGTGCATGTGTTTAGATTGAAGGTTTTAATACGGTTAATCTGTTCATTTGGTTTTCTTGCTTTGATTATACGATGGTTCTATTGACGGAGGATTTCTTGATTTTTTTTTTGTATAATGTGCTATGTATTCGGGGTTTATGAAGACTGTTCTCTCCAATATTGACTATTTTATGAAGCTTGGTGCTGGTAACTATGTTGCCACGCTGTGTGGATTGAGATGGGGTTTTCTGGTGGTGCATTGGGTTCTTGTGTAAGGAATAAAAACGTCACTACACCTTCTTTAATTGCTTATCAAGGGCTATTGCAAGCAGACAATGACCACTATCCTTGATAAGAGTAGTGTATCTCTATATAGCGTTGGCTACTACTATTACGTAGCGATCATTGTAACTAACAATGGCCTATGACCCACTCATTTACGTACCAGATAATGAACAAAAGAGAATGTAAAATAAAGAATTTTCTAACAAATGAAATATCAGGATTTTAAAAAAAAATGAGTTTCTGCCTTGGCTTCTTTATTCAGTAGAAAGGAAGGCGGCTCTCTACACCACAACTTCTTAATTTCTTCTTTTTTCTAGGTCTTCTCATATATAGAGGAATTTTTGTAGGGTTCTAGTCTTGTAGTGCATGATTGAAATTGATACTAGTAAGTTTTCTCCAAAAGCTGATTGGTCTAAGACTCCATAGCGAGCCAATTGTTTAGAAAATGACCATTTGCTACCTAGACACCCAGCATCGGACTATGTTTAAGCTTCACCTTGTTCCTTGTTGGTATTCCCCTTAGTAACTTTTTCCATGTTTTTATGTGTAGATTTAAACTTGTATTAGATCTTGCTAGGTTTATGGATTCTAATGGTTGACTGTGGATAGAGATGCAATCATGCAATAAGTTGGTTTATTGATATATGTATTATTTGTAATTTTAAGTGTTATTTGTTTCATTTGTTCATTTTTTGAACTGCTTTGATTTCTGCTTTTCAGGGTGTCTAAAGAACTTGCCAGTGCCTAAATTTTATTTGGCCCTTCCCCCTGTCTTTTTAAATACCTTGGCAAGCCCCTTGCCAAATTTTGTTTGACAGTGATTTAAGTGGTTTTGCGTGAGTGTGACAGCTGTCTGTTGTTTTTTCAGATTCTTGCCTGGAACTGATAAATATAAGTTGTTCAGAAGCAACTCAGTACTAAAGGCTTGTGAATTTTCCATCTTTGCATGTTCAGTGGCATGTTAATTGCTATTTCAAAAGTCAATAGATGTACTTTCTTTTACTTTTATTTCAATAGACAACTGATTTGCATACTGTTCTTGCGATTATTGTTGAACCTATGGCCCGGGTAGATTTTTATCCTTATAAATGTGGTTTTTACGTTTTTCCTTTTTAATGTAATTTGAATTTCTTGGCGAATTCAAGTATGGTAGTTCTTAAGTTATTTTAGTTGGAACGTGATGCAACTTTCTACGACATTCTTATTTTGCATATTTTTTCTGCAGAAGTATTTGACTATTCTGTTTAATGAGCTATTTCAATCTAATGGTCACAAAGAAATCTAGATGACTAATCCATGGTTATTATTTTTCCTTTATCAAATGATGCATACTAATAAGTACACTATCTATTATTGTGCGCTCCTTGTTTGTAACTTGTATGGTATCCCTTATACTAGGTTATTTGCACCAAAATGCACTTGAGTTTCAGTAAGAATGAGCTCTTGTTTGCACCTTCTATATAAATTGTGCACACTCCGTTATAAAAAGGTGTGGATCAAATGTGAAAATAGACACACCTAGTTTTGAAGAGCCCAATCTTGCTATAACCAAAACTTAAGGGTTTCTTTGGTGCAAATGCCCCCTCTCTAATCCTACTTGTTGTGATCATTCACTCTCACATTTTGCATCTTTAGTCTTTGTTTTTCAAGTTTATTTATCCTTCAAAATTTTCCACTGGGTATTCAAATCCACATTTGGGCTTCGATACTAAGAAAGCCCTAGACTGGCCCATGGGCGGACCTATAGGCCGGCCCTGGGTAGGCTAGTGCTTGGGCTAGTCTCTTGTGTCTGGGAGCATGCCAGAGACTGGGGTTGGCTGAATGAAAGGGAAAAACCCTAGCTACATGGGGATAGAGGCTTAAGGATGTGGCCATTTAGTCATTGGACATGGTCGGTGAACTGGATGGAAGTGAAGATATCACTTAATATCGACAATTTAAATTTGACTCTTTACCTTTAAAGGAGATAGGCTTCAATTTAAATTTGATTTTCTCTCCATATGTTATCAAATTTAGTTTAAATTAATCTTAAACTAATAAGAGATATATGTAAGTAATTAAAAAAATAATAAAAAGGATAAGATTTAATTAAACTTTCATCAAGTTAACTACAAAAAGATATCAATACCCTTATTCTGATATGTATACAGTACTCTCAGTTAAGGGTATATATGTCTTTTATTTGATAAATTTTTTAAGATATTATAATTGTCAAAAAATAACGTGAAGGGTATACATATAAATATGAAATTAAAAAGGATATATATGTAAATTTTTTTTTGGAGGGTCTATAGGCAAATGAACTCATTAAAGAGTGCCAACTTAGAAATTATAATTTAAAAATAAGCAATCACCTCTTGAACCAATTATATGACTTAAATTTTTAAGTATTCCTATGATATGCTTAAATACATCAACCGTTAGATCTCTCTCTACCTCAAAAAGATAGATAGATACGAAGGGTATGGAAGAAGAGCTCGTCAAATATTATTAGATAGATAGATACGAAGGGTATGGAAGAAGAGCTCATCAAATATTATTCTTTTTTATTTTACATCTTGTGAGGGATCATCTTACTCTAGGATAGCTTGTTCTTCTTATTAGATGATATCTTTGTGTTAGAGTGAGATTATTGTTGATTTAGGATTGAGTTGGAGTAATTTATCTCCACATGTATTCTATTATATTATAGTGGATCCTCTAGACATCTTCACCCTATAATGTAGGCTATAAGCTGAACCACATAAATTCTCTTGTTTGCATTACTTGTATTTGGTTTACTTGCAAGCTTAGTTATTTATGTCCAGATCTTCATCTCATAATCATCAATTTGGATCACTCCACTTTCGTATACATGTACTATTTATCACAACAGAGTGTTTGAAAGCCATAGTACTGTCTGAATTAAAAGCAGAGTGCTATGCCTCGCAAATATTACGCCTAAGATAAAGGACATGATAAGGCAAGAGTACAACATCTTTTAATGGGAGGACTCCTTATCTTTTTAGAAAAAAAGTCCATAAACAATTTGTTTAATCCCTGGGGTTATAATTAAACAAAATTCATAAGTGGATTAGTCCGCTGCTTACAAAATTATCAAATAGCTAGACTTGCTGTGTGTGAGCTACCATGTTGTTACACCCACTCATGAAGATAACCCTACTATTGAGAAACAAGATCTCCACCTAACAAACTCCTGTACAATAAAAGCGATAGTCCAATTCGTGTTATTAGCAGACCCATTAACAGCATATATTGATGACCTCCAAGCAGTCACTGACAAGCTAATAGGGAGTTGAGACGCAAAACAGTTCCTTAAGACCCTTGAGTAATGCAAGAGTTTCTCCTACTAACACATTGTCGATAAAGTGCTCTAGAATTAAAGAAGACTTTTCCTAGAGTAATAAAAAAAACTTCTTCCGACTGCTTCATATGAAGCATTTTAAATGCATATTATCTTTGTTCTATTTGTTAGTCTCATCATTGATTTGGAAACATTTTGCTTCAAGAAGTTTCTCTATCTGATATTTCATGTATATTCCTTAGTCCATTTGACTGAACTGCTCTTTTACATACTCTAGAAAATGAGTTCATATATAACAGTTTAAAAAATTAAATTCATAATGAAGATACTTATTGCGCCTTTCCTCCTTGGGCTGAAGGGCTCTGCTAATTCTCTTTCCGTGTTCTCTACTCCTCACGACAAAGTTTCGTTTTCTTATGTTTCTATTTCTTTTGTAAGGCTATTTTCAGCTATAATGCATGTTAAGATTTGTTTGTGCTGATCCTTCTTTTTCCGATTGGAACAGATTTCCTTGATGATAGCAAAGCTATAGATGATCATAAAGGAACAGGAAAGCCCAATCAGCTTCCGTTTGTTCTGAAGGAAGAGGAGTTAAGTGCTGATGAGCTAGAGGAACTAATTAAGGACCGTTATCGGCAAGGTTCAAAGCACATTGTGTATGATGAAGATTTTAAAGAACATGATGTTGGAATATCTGCAACGGATTCAACAACGGACCCGAGTATTTGGAGGGTTAAATGCATGGTTTGTTATGGTCTATCATTAATCTTTCTAGTATGAATATTCTGGTGTATTTACATGCTCCTCTGGAATACGTTTATCACAGGTTGGCCGCGAACGGCAGTTGGCTTTCTGTTTCATGCAAAAGTATGTTGACTTAAACAATTTTGGAACCAAAATGCAGATAATTTCTGCATTTGCTCTTGATCATGTCAAAGGTCATGTGTTTGTTGAAGCTGAAAAGGCATGTGACATTTCTGAGGTATGTCTGTAATTTCCCTGGTGAATTTGGCTGGGACCTGAATTTACTAAACTGCACATGGTTTCACTGACACACGGCAATTTTATACAGGAAATATTTCAGTAGAAAGACAATTGAAGGCTAAATAATTTTTTTGAAAGAGTTTTCTGTTAGATGTGCAGTTCTTATTATTCTAGTTTGTTCAATGTGGCATTAATTATAATGCCCTCTTGATTGTCTTGTTGCTTTTGTGATGTTTACTATACATTTCCACTAGTTATTATGCCTTAAACTTTGTAATATCAAGTTTCATGTTTTATTTCTTATCTGTCCATTCTGTTTACTTCATTAGGCCATTTATCTATGGTGCATGCAAAAAGATGAAACATGGATACGGAATACGGGGTTATGGCAATATGGATATGGGGATACCATAAATTCTTAAAAAACAGGATATGAATACCGCAAGGATACATCAATAAATTAATAAATAAAAAATGTTGTCAACACCAAAGCATTTGTAGATTGAAATATTTTTCCTACTGGCCTATACTAATATATTTTTAACATCAAAACATTTTATACAAACTCTACGGCCTGTACTAAAAATAATCCTAACATCAAAACATTTTCTACAAACCCTATGGCCTATTCTAACATATTTCTCTTTCCACAACTAACTTAAAGGGAAAAAGAAGAAAAGAACAGAAAAGAAACAAAAGCTTTTCTGTGTTGCCAAAATGAAAGCAAAAAATAAAGAAAAGGAACGAAAAAGATGTCTTTCTTGGGAAGGAAATGAGGGTTGTCGTCGTTAATCGCCGTTTTGGTCATCAATATCATCGTTAGAGAGGAAAGAGTGGCGTTGTTATAGATGGAGAGAGGAAGGCACCCGGTGTCGAGAAAGGAAGGTATGCCTTGTCATCGATGGAGGAAGACCACAATGGCACTAGGGCACATGGTTGAGAGAGTAATAAGGGGAATAGGGTTTAATAGCTCTTTCCTCTCAGTTTAAGCTTAACGGTTCAATACTTTAACGGGTTGATAACTTCTTTTAACTTGATATATCCAATAACCAAATACAAATTCTATCTATTGTGTATCCAAGCCGTATCTAGCAATTAAAACGATTTATTTTTAATTTAGACATTCCCGATATCTGTTGGATACATATCCGACCGATATTCGTATCTAATATATATCAGATATGGATATTTAGCCTGTTTTGGAGATGCTTTCTAGATGCGGAAGCGCTAGAGCCATCAAATCAGCAATGTTTTGGAGTATCCATGTCATAGACATGCTCTGAAGCCCTTGAAAACTTGGGAAAGGAATCTTAGTTGTTGACTAAAGGTTAACTTGAGCCAAAGTTGATTTTGGTGCATTTCCGCATATCTCCTTTTGGTAGCTTTATCATTGGTCTTAGAGCCTGAGGCCATAATAGAGTAAGCTAGGAGTCCTCTCTCGTTTTCATATGTTTCTTTGTTTGTGTTTATAAACAGGGCTTACAGATGTTACAAGTAGGTGGTTTTATAGACGCATTGTCAGTTAAGTTCCAGTATGATTTATGTCTCTTTGGACTGGAGTTTGGATATATTAGTTAGTAAGAGATCAACAACTCTACAAATCACATTTCCATGCCATGAAATAGCTTTGATATTGTGCAGAATTTTCCAAGGACTAACCACTGCATTATGCAATGATTCTTGGGTATAAGAAAAAAAAAGAAAAAAAAAAAGAAAATTTGATGGACTTTTAGCACCCATTACTCAGGCTTGTGAAAGCCAGCTGATCAATATAGGGATATTGACACAACTTAGGAGTATTACCAAATAGAAATGATACTATTTCTTGTTGTTACATAAAAATATTGTAGGCCAATGCTTGCTATCCTTGTTTCTTGTCAATGTGTCCCTATAACAAATATATTCTGAACCTTTTATCTAGAGATAAATTTCGTAGTATCTAACTTGGATTGCTCCAGGCATGCAAAGGATTCTGTAATATATATGCAAGCAGAATTAGTCTTGTCCCCAGAAGTGAAGTTCCTCACTTGCTCTCTACTCGTAACAAACCATGTGAAGCATCTGAGGGTTCATGGGTCCGGCTCAAGAGCGGGAAATATAAAGGGGACCTAGCACAGGTTTACCAATCAGTTTACTTGTACTCTGTTTTTTCACATGTTTTTTCTTCTTTTTTCAATTTTCTTATTTAATTTTGTGACTCATTTTCTGTAGGTTGTTAGCGTTGATGATGGACGAAAAACTGTGATGATAAAGCTGGTACCTAGGGTTGACTTGCAAGCCATCTCCAAGAAACTTGTAAGGATGGATTATTAATTTTCTCCTCTTTTTGTACTTATGAGGTGGTTGATCCGGTGTCTGGATTGGCGTGGTGTCTTAGTGAAATTATCTTTTAACTGGATGTAGATATTGCCTTGGCCTGTTAATTATTACCTTATATATGCTACTTTTCTCTAAGCAATGTGCATGAATTTGCTCGGGTCTTTTTCTTGTTAGACATTTGCTTATCTTACCACATTTTCTCTCCTTTTATTTTCACCCATATGAGGTCATAAAAATGCTCAACTAATCATCTTAATTTGAGAAGTTATTTGCATTACTAGAAGATTTTCAATAGAATTGAATGCAACTAGGGAATTTTTTAACTTTCAAAGTGAAAGTTAATTGGGACGAGTGAAACAGGGCTTTAATTCTGTTCAGATAATTAACGACTAGTCTTATTTATTCTGGCCATTTTTTTTAAAAATATCATGGCAGCTGCAGTGGAAAAAAAAAATACAGATATATTTAATATCCATGTTATATGGATCTATTATAGGGGTCTCATCACTTCATGAATTGTTTCATCTCAGTTTAAGTGCTTGAAAAACAAGGAAGTGATTTCCGTAGATTTGCTGCATAATTCCTTTTATTTGATTTTCTTACAAGTTAAATGAACAAGAAATTTGTCCTTTATGCTCTATATACCTGATTGCTGTCTTACAGATTTCATTCTTAGATTCGCAATTTGAGACTTTATCTTGATCCTCTAATCCTTCTTATTCTTAAATTCCTTTCTTAGATTTCTTTCTTTAATCCCTTTTGCGGATAAGTTGTTGCTTGATCGATCATGATATTTTAGTCATAAATAATATCTCATTTTGAATGTATGCAATGTGCTTTACCTAATTTTTTGGACAAAATAAATCACTCAAATGCAACATAAACCTAGTAGGTTTCTGCCAGGACCTACTCTAAATTGCAGCAAATGCTTAAGTAGCTCATCTTGACTTGCTAGGCCCTTGATTTTTAAGAATATATTTTGGTTTCTTTCTTGTACCATTAGCATCCTATATGATTTCTCTGTCATTGCAAACACAATTTTGGTAGTCACCTTTTTCTGATATTATTGTGCAAGGCATGTGCCTGTTTACAATTATACAACTGTGTGCAGGGTGGTGGAATATCTTTGAAGCATGCTCCAGTTCCCGCTCCACGCTTGATTAACTTGCATGAGCTAGAGTAACCTTTTCTTCACTCTCTTATCATAATATTGGTATTGTTGTAGAAATTTAAGATGGTATTTTTATAACTTTTTTTGTGTTTTGAGCATCCTAACTGGATGGCGCTTCTCAGGGAGTTTAGATCCCATATTGAAATCAAGCGTGATCGTCAGACTGGTGATCTTTTTGAAGTATTTGATGGTCTGATGCTGAAAGATGGTTACTTGTATAAGAAGGTCTCTGTAGGATCATTGATTTACTGGGGTGTACAGCCATCAGATGCTGAACTTCTGAAATTCTCCAAGACAAGCAAAGATGAAGAAGAGGACTTAGATTGGGTTTCAAGTGTTTACGTTGGTAAGAGAAAGAATATAGCTGAAGAGTGGGATCATAAAGCTGCAGCTACAAAGGAGAATGTCTTCAATCTCCATGATCTTGTGTTGTTTGGGTCCGTTACAGCCTTGTTGTCCATCTAGTTTGTTCCATTTCAATTTTTTTTTTCCGGTGTGGTTCACTCTTCTCACTGTTCAACTTGCCAGGCGAAAGGATTTTGGTGTTATCATTGCAATAGAGAAAGATGGACTGCGGGTAGCTGCAAATCATACTCTTTTTTCACCTTCATTATGATTTGCATTCTTAGTATCTTTTTCACCTTTCACACACAAACACACACAGACACAGGCAGTTCCCTTGTTAGTCTTAGTTAAGTATTTGACTTAATTGCCTTGCAGTTACTAAAAGGTGATATGGAAGGTTATGAAGTGGTTACAGTTAGGAAGGAGGACATTAAGAGTGGTTGTGTGGATAAGATGTTCACAGCTCTAGATCGCAACATGAAGACCATATCCATTAATGACATTGTCAAAGTCACTGAAGGGCCCATGCAGGTTAATTTTCTTTTTGTTCTTTTTGTGAATTGATTTTAAGTCGAAATCTACTCTTTATGACAATTCAAGTAGTTTTGGAGTATGTCACCTGTCATATATTTTATTAGTGCTAATTGCTTCTCGTTGTTTTTTATATTAAACTTGTAGTTTTTTCAGAATTTTTTTGCATTTGTCATTGCCCTTATTTAGTCATAGTGCACACTTCAATATCAAACTGTTGTTGATTTAGGTGTTTGAATTCTTTCGGCAGGGCAAGGAAGGAACTGTGAAGCATATGTACAAGGGCTCACTCTTTATTCTTGATGAAAATGAAACAAAGCATAGTGGTTTCTTTTGTGCCAAGTCCAATTCATGCGAGAATATGAAAGAGAAAAAGGAATCGATTGGTTCCTTTGGTGAAGATCTGGTATGAATTTGGACCATTTTTGCATGGTTTGAGCTTAATAACCTTATACTCTCTCTCAGACCTTTTGTTTTTCTTTTTGTTAACTAGGGAGAGATTTCTGCTCCTTCATTTCCACAATCGCCTATTAAATCTTACGAGCAGAACTATGGTTCTCATGATTGTGCGTATCTGATCACTTGAAACATATCTATATTATCATAGAAGGTGGCACCTTTTTCCTGATTTTCTGGATGTTGCAGCTGGCAAGCGTCGGCAAGGTGACAGAGAGCAGATGTTCTCTATTGGGCAGACATTGAGGATATCTAAAGGTCCTTTGAAGGGTTACCTCTGTCGTGTAGTGCGTATCTATCGGTCTGATGTCACAGTGAAGCTGGACTCTCTTGTGAAGATTATTACAGGTTTGTTGATTGTAGAACTTTCTCACAAGTCACAACTGTAGTCTCATCCTCAGAAGTTCTGTTTTGCAGTGGATGCCAAGTTTCTTTCTGTTCCAACTAGAAAAAGGTATTTGTATTCTCATTTCTTAATATGCCCATGTCAATGAATGAAACTTTCATCCTTTTGTCTTCCTACCTTGTTCATACTTCATACTTTTAGTACTATTTCTATTGTTGCTGTTCAAAAGGGATGTTTCAGCTGCTGCAGCATCTGATCTGTTTGGAGATCCAGAATTGCCATCCATAGGTAACCTATGTATTGCTGATTTTTTTATGCTCGGCAAGTTTATCAATTTCTACATACAAGACAGACTTTAAGTCGGCACACAATCTTACAATTATTTATTCTTTGATTACTGCCGCTGTGAATTTTCCTAGTTAGGTAGAGGTACTTGAGGATTTTAATGGAAAAATAAAATATCACATCTCTTATATTTGCCCTTTCCATCTATTTTAGTTGATTAGGATTTGGTGCTTCTCTGTGCTTTTTCTATCCGTCTTTGATGATTAGTATGAATCTTCGTTGATTCACTATTAGACACTTTTGTGATGCTTTTGTCTTCTTTTTTGTGATATGTTATCTCACTTTTGGCTGGGGGGAATGGACCACAAGTAGATAGAAGTTCATGGGATATTGAGTTACCATCTTTTGGCAGGTTGGTTAGTTTCACATCAAAACTTTTGTAATATCTCTCTCTGTCTCCTTTTAATGTACCAGAATTTATTGTTCATCTTTCCTGATTGTTGTTGAAAAACATGAGCCTGTGTATCTTGCTATTTGCTGTATCATTACAGTTGCCAATGAATGTGTTGTTTATTTACTTTCTTTCTAAAGCAGTTTGGAGAGGAGACTAAATATTAATAGTCCAGATGGTGTTCTTTAACCATTACACCTAAATCCTAATTAATTGTCCATAAGAGAATTTTACATTTTATGGTCAACGATGAAAAGTTAGTCCTGCAATTACTGATATGAAAACTTCCGAAATGAACGTTATGATCTTTATGTACTAATTCAGATCTTGTATCTTTTCAACATTTGAAAGGTACTTGAGAGTGACTAGGTTATCTTTTATAAGTTACAAGTGCTAAGGTCTTGGGATGTTAGTTTATCGAAATGTTTTCTTTGTCATCTGCAATATAATGTTCTTAATACATTTTTTATTTCTTTATCTTGATATAGTTGTTAGAATAATTCCAGGAAGTTAATGCTTTAATGTTGATGGACATTTTTACTGAATTTTAGAAGAGGCAAGAGCATCTAAAATAGAATCTGGGGATGTATTCACCTAATGTTCATATACTGGAGATGTTCTTATTATAGCACTAGAATATACATATTAATATATGTACTATAATTTTTCTACTTACTATGAGAAAAGTTTACTTTTTTATAGCATTATTGATAATGCTTACTTGCCAAGGTCTAATTGGAGGCTATGTTCAGTACCATATTAAACTGTGTTCCAATATTCAGTTTTATACAGGTGATTTCTAGGTTCCAGTTTCTGGATGGTGGGTTGTCCAAGTGCTTAGGTGGAATTCCCAGTGACAAGTCTAGGGGCTCCATTGTTCATTTATCAGATAATCGCAAACAAATAGTCTTAATGTCATGACTTAATGCATCAACTTTGAAACTGGATTCCTAAGCAGTAGGGTCTAAATATTATCACTTGCTTCATCATGCCTAATGCATAACTTGCTTCATTATGCCTGGTAATTGGATATGCAACTTGAAGCTCAACTAAGGTAACCCTTGTGTCCTTGTATTATTGTGCAGCACTTTTGGTGAAATCACTTGCTATGAAGTTGGCATTCCAAAATCATTCTTGAGCTACCTGAACCAATGATCCTTTTGTTTGTCTTGGTCTACTACCTAAAATGTTTGGAAGCAAAAAGTTCTATAGTTTAGAGCCACGTACTTATAGTAAAACCATGAGAAAATTGAACATGACAAAGAAATGTTACTGCTGTAAATTCTTGTAGCTTGTGATGAGGCATCTATTTTGAAGTTTCTCATTGTGATGATTGAGGCAACTAAAAATATGCATAATGAATTTTACACTAATAAAGCATGAAAAATTGTAAAACATTATATTGGGCCATTATACTCTTCTCATCATCCAATGCATAAGGAAAAGGTTCAATCAATTTTTGGAGTTCAGAAATTATTTTAAATTTGCAGATTGATAGATTACAATGAACAGTGCTGATATTCAGTTTAGTAGTGTGTTTTTTTGTGGATTTTAAGATGCTATGTCATAGCTTTAACCTGTATCTGCAGTAACTTATACACATATACGCACACACTCGCACATGTGCATGCAGTCAATTTGTATGCGAAACAAATCATTTCATGGTATAAAGATTTGTTAAATTTCAAATTTAACATTTGTGATATTAATGTTGCAGTGACTCTTGGCAACCATTCTCCAGCTCCATGTCAGCAGGCAATAATGGTCATAAAGCAGGTAATGGTTTACTTACACTGATTGTTATCAATGGAATTCACCTTTATTGTAGTTCTTGTCAAGATTGGAATTTTCTGTTGCATCCTCTTTGAGCACATTTATCTTTGTATTCTTCCTAATTTCATTGGATGAAATGACATTATGATCATTACAATTTCTGATATGACCTTGGGAAATATCTTCTGCTGTACTTTTGAGTAGACCTTCAGCAGAAAGATACTACTTGATATCAGATATTATTGAAAATTGTTAAAGGAATTCCAAATAAAATCCAAGAAGGAATGATGAGAACAAAAGGAAATCAGGGAACTGAATAAACAAAAAGTAACGAAGTATGGAGCTATGAATCCTACCTGAGCTCAAGAATCAAAATCAAAACATGTTTTCTCTTTCAGATGATAACAGAATTAAATAAACTAGTAATACCCAATGAGTCCCTTAGTTGGGTAGCTTATCATCTTGCATTTGGCATCAAAGAAGCTGAATTAGATAAGTAGATTCATTAATACATTTGTAATCACATGATTGTTTGTTCCTGGTTTTCAAGACACTAAGTTGTTAGGCATGAGAACTGAATGTATCAGATATGTACTATGCATAAGTACCTGTGTTTCACAACAATTGAACATCAACTAGCTACCTTGCATCTGTAATTTTATTCTTCTGCAATCAGGTATGATTATTACATATGCGGAATAGGTATATAAGATGTAAAAGCTGTAGGCAGATATGGTAACAGGAGAAAGTTGGCAGGTAGCTAGTGATACTTTTAATTTTTAGGCATCATCAAACAGTACCATGGTACTGCTTGCAATTAATTATCCATCTTTTCTTACAAAAGGCCCTAGTTCATTGGGAAAGAATACCTATGACCCCTTTTTTCTATCCTTCCCTTTTGCTTCTTTTCTTTTCTTCATCTCTTCTCTAAACCGGTCAATGTAGTCTACTCATACTATTTTGAATATTTTCCACCATCCAAACTGCCATTATGTTTGTGTCGTAATCTCAACTAGTTACTAGTATATTTCTTTTACATGTTGTTTGAGATTGCTTGATGAGGTGCTTTACCATTGCATAAGCTTGATAGACAATTATCTGCTAGCAGCATTATGTGGCTTTTAATTGTATTAAGTTTCTTTATTAGCATGACTGTTACCCCTAATTGCCTGTCATTCAAATTTTTTTTTTTTTGTTAAATATATCTCCGTCAGCAGTATGGCAAAGCTTGTCATCATAATCTGAAAGCATGCAATTAATATTGCCTTGTTAGTGTTAAGGGATTGCATATATTGGCAGATATAAAGTGGAATAGAGCAACAGCATGTAACTCAAATGTATCATCTTTAGTGCCTGCTTTTATTTATGAGTTTACTTTATTATTGAGATCAATGTATGTCTTCAAAATGTTCTTTATTCCTTGAACTTTCCTAGAAGGTATATCAGAACAATAGATCATGAATCCTACTGGCAGCAGACCAATCCTAATCGGGGATGAATAGTCTTATTGGCTATTGTGGATCTTGATTTACTGGGTTTATCCATCTTGGACATTAACGGTAACTGAAGAAACGTTCATTCTAAAGGTCAATACCTAGGTCTCAGATTCAACTTGAACTGACCAAATAAGGACCTTAGTCAATCTAATCCACCATTCTGCTAGGTATTTTGTTGGCCTAAATATGAATTAACAATTCCAATATTCTAATTGTGTGGATATAGTCTC